>NC_047631.2:8718980-9968980 GCF_009650485.2 Drosophila albomicans
GTAGTAATTTAAGAAATTTTCAATAATCTTTAAATTATATGTTAAGAGTCTTTACTCATCACTTCAGGGACACTTTTTTTGATAGTCTTTAGATGTACCTAACCTATTCCCATTGCCTCTCAACCATGAAACACAAAAGGAAAAATTTAATTATTATAAACCAAAACTCTTATAAGCTTTTACAAGTGGCGTTTGCCACAAGTAACTTTCTGATGCTTGAAAAGCACAGCCAACATTAATTATTCGATTGTTATCTTCAGATCACGTCGCTTGAATAAACTGGATTAAGACACAAGCTTACATTCAGTATATGTAACCTACATATGTACGAGTATATACTTGTTTAATTTTAAGTACTTGACTAAATATTATAAACTGTCGCAATTCAGAATTAAAGTTGACTCAAAATACTTGTGAACAAAAAAATTATATGTTCTGTCATCATTCAGCATATGTTTTGATGAATATTTGTAGTTTTGTTGTTTTTTTTAACAATTAAGTTAAAATTGAGATTCCCCTCGAAGAACTTTTATTGTACTAACCATATTTGCTTTTAATTATTTAATTCATTTATTTTTAACAACGTTAATTGTTTTTAAAGTGTCAATACAAATTTCAACTTTAGGGACATTTATTTTGACACTCTTCTAGTCTTCTGAACCTGTTTGCATTGCCTTTGCCACCACCGAATATGAAAGGTTCGCATTCTCCTGCTGTGGAGTTATAAAACCAACTTGGAAAGTATCCTCTGCCACGCCCCACGTCTAAGGGCAGCTGGCAAATGTCAACTATGAAAATGAAAATTATGATGCGCACAACTCTTCTTTTTTTCTGCAAATGACTCTTACCATAAGCAGCGTTCTGGTGCACAAACAGCACAGCTACGATTAATAATCCGATAGTTGTCTTCATTAACATGTCGACTGAACTGAACTAAGTCTATAATTTACTTGCAGATTAATTTATAGTCTTGAGAACTTATGCACTTGGTAAAATATTATAAAAATAATTCCAAGTGACGCACTTAACAAACAAAGCTGTCGCAATAAAAGCAAACAAAATTGTTTTTTTACTGAATGACAACTTGTTAACAAAATATATTCAAGTTTTGTTGGATGTTAATGGTTTTGTTGACATTTAATAATTGAGACAAATATTAGATTTCTTACGTAAAACTTCATATCAAAGTTTATAACTATAAAATGCATGAAGTTAAAATGCACTTTTTTTTTCAATTTTTATTCGTACAACCTTGACACAGCCAATACATGGAATTTTTTCTGGTTTTAAGGTTTCCGATTATTTGAAAAACAAATACATAATAGAAATATTGAAATAGCTTATTTATACAAATCCTATTCCGTATAGTAACGCAGTATAAAACTTTTGTGTTTTGCTTGTTAGCCAATTATTATGATTAAAAAACAATAATTCATCCTCATTTTCCTACGCTCTCACACTGACTTTTTCTACAAAGTATTAGTAATTATTTAAAACATTATTTTCTTCCAATTTTATTTATATTTCATTCAAAGTGTTATTAAACATTGTAACATTAGGGACATGTATTTTGACAGATTTCAAGTGTTTCGAATCTATTTTGATTGCCTTGGCAACCGCCATATATAAAAGGCTTGCATGTTCCTTCTGTGGAATCATAATACCAACTCGGATTGTATCCTCTGCAGGGCCCTGGGTCTACGGGCAGCTTGCAAATGTCAACTATGAAAGTGTAAAGTATTATGAGCACATCTCTTCTTTATTTCTTCAAATGACTCTTACCACAAGCAGCGTTCTGGTGCACAAAAAGCACAGCCACGATTAATAATCCAATTGTTATCTTCATTAACATGTCGACTGAACTGGACTAAGTCTATAATTTACTTGCAGAATAATTTATAGGCTTGAGAATTGATGCACTTGGTAAAATATTATAAAAATAATTCCAAGTGTCGCATTTAACAAATAAAGCTGTCGCAATAAAAGCAAACAAAATTGTTTCTTTACTGAATAACAACTTGATAACAAAATACAATTCAAGTTTTGTTGGATGGTAATGATTTTGTTGACATTTAATAAATAACTTAACAATTAGATTTTTTACGAAATATTTTAAATCTACGATTCATATTCATGCAAACTAAACTGCATTAAAAGAAATAAATTCTAAATTACAAAATTTAAATGTTAAATTTTATGACTATAAAGTAAAAGTTCGAACTAATATTTGCATTAAGTGGAAATGCAATTACCTTTTTTTTTGTTAAAGTAAAAGCTGAACATTTAGTCGAACAAATCCGACATATACACTGAAAATATCAAGCTTCAAGTATGAATATAAACAAATTTATAAAGTCCCAAAGTGTAAATAAAATTAAATAAATACAGCTGTTTTATATGAAATATTCCATGCTTCCCTATAAATGCAAATATTAAAATACTAAATATGAATGTCATAATGGAATTGTACTTTTCCAATATTTACTTTACTTTATTACACATACTTGATTCTTATTACAACATTCGCAGAAGTTGTAAAGCTTTTCTTTTAATGAAAATAAAAATTCGTTCTATGAATGTGGGTTTTAGGTATGCTAAAAATATTCAACAGCTAAATATCTTAACTGTATATTTTGTGATTGGTTGAACTCTGCTGAAATTTTGGGTTCTCAAGAGACTCGATGTAAATGAGAATAAAAGAATTGAAAGTTGTCGAAACGTTGACATACTTAATAGGTAGAAAGAGTGCAAAAATCAGCTCGAATTCAGCTAATGAAATATGCATAGGAATAGTTTTTGAACATGTCTATTTCGATTGATATATTATCAGCTATTAGCCTATGAATGGCTCATTATAACGCTGCTTGTGCAGTTCAAAAGGAGTGTAGAAAGTGTATATTTACGCAAAACATCTTTGAAAGTGTCTCAGAGATTAGTAAAGTATCTGTTATAGATACAATTATTGCCTATAAAAGCCATTTGAGATATATATTAAAATTCATAAGAAAACATGTTCTAAATTTCGTATGAAATTTATTCTAAATTTTACGATGAAGTAAATGCTTAGCATGAAGTTGATGCTTCATTTAGCATAGATTATCAATTAGTTACCTTGGCTAAGACTGTGCAATGCACGCTGATCATTATAATTGAAATTCCAGCAATTAGCTATGCCCTAGATCTGACCACCAATTGTGAACATTTCTTTAATGATTCTTGTACGATTTGATCATTATCTTGACTTAAATTTCACTCTGTGCCGACAAATTCATTAAAAAAATGCGCAAAAATTTTAGCCAAACTAATTAAACCGAAGCTTGTATAAGGAACCATGAAGACGACGCATGAGGTATGAAGCATGAGGCGAATGCCCTTTGCCTTTGCCTTTGGTAGAGCCTCCCTTTTGGTTCCCCGTTCTATAACCGCGACCAATGGATGAAAATTACCTGTCATTAATCAATGGAAAATAGTTAAGGTTCTCTCGCACTCTCTTTCTGTCGCTCTTTCGTATTGATTGTTGCTGAGTGCCGAGTGCCGGGGAAATAATTCAAATTCCAATGCAAAGCCAAAGGCAAAGCAGACGAACCAGTTCGTTGCTTAAGTCTTTTGTTTTATGACCCACATTTTGAATGCGGCGACAAGCGAAACAGTCAACTGTGCATAAACGCCACTTAACCTAAAATGTAATGTCCAACAAAACAAAATAAATCACAACAAGCCCAAAGACGCAAAAAATTTAAAAGAAAAAACAAAAGCAAAAAGAAGCCAACTTACCGCAAATTACATGCTGTGCGACAGCCACAACAACAACAAGAACAAAAAGAGCCAACAACAATTGGAGACATGAATGATGGCGCATCTAATCTAAGACAGCGCATTAATCCAGGCCAAACTTAATCCAATAAAAATGTCGACTAAATGCAAACGCGACAAATGCTTGACGAACGACAGCGCTAATTTATTTAAAAGATTTACCCGACTTTTGTCCAACATGCGATGCGAGTTTAGACGACAACGACGACGAAGACTGTGGACGAGTCTCTTTCTCAAGTGCTTGGCAGCTAAATTTTAATTAAGACAAAATATTTGAAATTATAACTATGACGACAACAACAGTAACAACAACAGCAGCAACAGCAACAATAATAAAAACGAGCTGCAGCAACAAGTCAACAATTTGCCGAGCGCAATTTTTCAAATTACATTTCATTAAAGCGGGACAGAGAGAAAGATGCCTGCCAGCCTTCAGCCTGGCGGATTTCTTGCTCGCTTGGCTGATGAGCAAGTGAAGAGAAAACAGAGATAAAACGAATGTAAAGCACCGTTTTCTCTGATTTCAGCTACACACACACACAAGCACTCACTCGCACACACTCTCACACATGTATCCAATGAGAGGCAGCAACGACAACAACAGGTTATCTGTATCTTTGTATCTGTGGACTGCTGCTGCTGCTGCTTTGGCTGCTCACAGCTCGCTGTTGGCTGCTGGCTGGCATTGCCCGCATGCCACAAACGCCCGCATAGGGTGACGTGAGGCTGCTTTCTGGCTTTAGAACGCAACTCTTTCTTCTAATATGCCACACATAATATGTTTAACAAATGAAATTTTTAAGTTCACTCCAAACTTGCCCTGCATAGGCTAACAACAACAACAACGAGAACGCGAACGCAAACAAGAATAAGAACAAGACCAAGAACAACAACCACAACGGACAACGGAGCAACTGCAAGAGCAATAGCAACAACAACTATGTCAGCCACTTGGCAACATTACCAACTAGCAGCGACAACATTCCAGCTACCTTCGGCTTCCTCGCTCCGTTCCCCTCTCTCTGTCCGGGAGTCATCAGGCCCGTAACTAGCTGCAGCTACAAGTTGCCGTTTCTAATACAAAACTGTCGCTTGTGGCCGTGAGAGCTGCAAAACTGCTGCACTCCAACTCTCTGTGCATCTATGTGTGTGTTCGTGTTTGTATCTGTATTTTGCGCATTTGTATCTTTGGCTGTGTTTATGCCTGTATTGGAGACTCGGACTATGGCTCCGTCTCAGTCGCAGTCGCAGTCGCTGTCGCAGCCTCGGACTCAGTCTTCGTCTCCTACCAACAACAAAACTAAATAAATAATAATAAAAAATCCATCGCATTGCATTTTAGTATTGCTTATTGCGCCGTTTGCAAGCGCTATGAAATCATATATAAGTATAAAAACCCATACAACAAAAATTGTAGACAAGAAAGAAAAATGCTCAGACGGTACACAACGAAGCTTCACATACTCTCAATGCTCTTCAATGACTATATTATTAAATGAAAGTATCAAACAATTATGTTGCTGCTTACTCTTTTATAATAACAGATTAAATATGTATAATAACAGAGTATTGAGTGATATTATTGTTGGTTTTTAAACTATTGAGTGAGAAATCAATTTGTTATTTTTTCGATATTGTTTGAAAAAGTTTTTGTGTTCAAAGAAGATGTAATAACTTTCTTTCAATCCAAAAAGTTTAAATTCCAAATAAATATAATGCTTTCAAGAATAATCTTCTGAGTAATATTAACACTACTTGTATACAATATTTGTAAATCAAATATTTGGGCAACATTTTTGTACCTTTACGAAAAATTAAGATATTGATTTCAAAGTTCCCGAATAAGTTTGAACATTCTGCATTCAAAAAATTGCACTAACTAACTTTAAATGTAATAGGTTTCAATTTTAATTGAAATAAAAATATTTGAATTCATTCAAGCTTTTAAAAATAATCTCATGTTCAACATTAATAATAAAACTAACTGATCGAATATTTATAATGCCAAGGTATTATGAAATATCGTTGTAGAACATTGATTTGTTGATTTCTTAGTTTTCGAATTAGATTATAAAAATATTCTGCATTCAAAAAAATTGTGTTGTCGATTGCGATAAGATTAAATATGAAATAAAAAAATATAATAAAAGCAATATAAAATATTTAGAACACAAGAGAACTGGATTTTTATGATGATATTCTTGTAGTTTACATTACACATAATGTATTTTTAAAATTTCTGTATTAAAATAATATTAATAAGATTAATTTTGAATAGAAACAAACATGTGATAATCTCATTTATTTTGAAGTGCAAATTCAATATTAATTCGTTGCTTGCATTGTCATAAATTAGCGTTGTTAACAAAAATCAATAAAGCTCATTATCTTTTCAATTTATCAGCGTGTTGAATTAATTGAATATTAAGCTGCGATCACGACATTTTTGTGTTATTTCTAGTTTAGCAAATTATATTGCATTTAATTAATAAATAATTGTTGGCTCAAGATATCTGATATATCTGCGTTCGCTTAGAGTATTTACAATTTTGTTGAAAATCTCTAGAAATCGACGCGCGGCTTTTCCAACTCTGTGACTGTGGCGGCGTCGTTGACGGTGTCGTCGCGTCGGCTTGAAAGCTTTTTGGCTTTGATTGCCAATGCGCTGAGGCTGCGGGCCATGGCTGACTGGACTGGAATTGACTGCAATGAGTTGGCTTGGCCGGCTGCTGCTTTAGCTCTGGCTGCTGCGGCTGCTGCTGGCTTGTCATTGCATTGCGCATATGTTGACATTTTTTATTTCTTATTTTTTTTCTTTATAAAAATACTTTAAATTGTTTGTAAATGCATTAAATGGCTGCGCCAGGCGGGCAGCAAAACTTTGGCCTATGATATTTTTGTGAGTCGATCAAGCTTTGTCGCTTAAGTCTTTTGTTTTACCACGGACATTTGGAAAGCGACCAACAAAATTGGCCAACAAGCAGGCAATGGACGTCAGGCAACAGGGTCTTGTCAGTTTGTTGTTGTTCGAGTTGGATTTCCAGTTGTTGTTGACGTTATGTTGCGATGCGGAGGAGGGGGAAGGAAAAGTGCTTTGTTCAAATGTCATAATACTATGTCCAAATCTACGACAGATATCAAATTAACAATTTATAAACATTTAACCTTTTTAAGCCAAAACAAACTCTGAAAAACGTTGCCACATGTTTTCCGCATTTGCTGTTCGCTAAAAAGCAACCAGCGGATACCCCCAAGGCGCTTAAATAATGAATTATATATGCGCGAGTGTGTATGCATGTGACAGTCTATACTTATCGATAGAATTGAAAGCATTGAAAACAAGATGAAGCGATAGAGAGAGAGATCTGTGATGGTCAACGGCATTTCCTAGGAATCATATAAAACTGAAAGTCACTGTCCCGATTAGCATGCATAATTTATGTGTGAGTGTGAGTGTGTGTTGCTCTGGTCACATTGCAAAATGTGTGTTATAAAATGAAATGATATGGTAATGAGCATATCCGTTGCATGGCTCAAATGGCGCATAATGAGCAGCTAAGCAGCGTTCTCGTTTGCTGCTCGCCTGCGTTAATGTTTATAACTTTTTCGCCAGTTATGAAAGGAAAAACGACAATGCAGCAGGCAGCAGGCAGCGCATACAGAATGCAGCAGAGTTACTTACATACATAAATATAATGGGCGTCTATGCAGATCAACCAGTTGCAGCCACAACAACAGCAGCAGCAACCACAACTGAGGCTGCTGCTGTCTGAATTCCTTTACGTATAATTTGCTTGCAAAATTGCCAGGCAACCAGAGAGGGTGTATCAGTGTGTGTGTTTTGAGTGTATGTGTGTGTGCGTGAGTATCCAAGTATCTGTGAGAGCACGAACGAGTTATGGGCAAAATGGTGCACATATAGAAACCACAACACAACAACAACAACAGCAGCAACAACAATAAATATTTCTTCTTCGAAGGTGTGATTTTAATGTGACAACTTTGCAACTGGTTTGGAACTGTGTGTGTGTGTGTTTTCTGTGTGTGAGTGCAACTGCTGTGGGGGAAAATGCGTAATAATTTACCCAGCTAAAGACAGTGTCTAGGATATCCGTATGCTACAATTATTCCTTTTTCAGTTTTACGAGCGTGCACAAAAACAACAAAGAAATCAACGAAGGAATTTGCATTCGCTGAAGCCACACAAAAACAAGGCACAGCGAATGAGCAGAGACAGAGAGAGAGAAAGAGAGCGAGTAACAGAGAGAGCGAGCGAGAGAGGGGAAAACAAGAATTCGAATTGCAATTTAATAAATAGCAGTTGCTACCTTTTTCATACACGTCACGCGTTTAGTTTTCATTTATGCATCGCAGTTTTCCATTTGATATTTGGCAGTTTTTGCAGCTTCATTGAATTCCGTTTGCATATGTTGTATGTGTTTTAAATTTCCGTTTTTGTTATTTCATTTTGACACAACTTTTCTCTACTTTATTTTCATTGCAAGTCGCGTACGTATATGTGTATGTGTGTGCATTCACACATGCATACATACATTCACATATGTATGAGTGCGCTGATCTTTCACTATGGCTCTTTTACTTTGCTTTATGTTATCTTTTTTTTTCTTTTCTTATTTTGCTGCCTTTGCTTTGCACAGAGCGCACTAGCACCACAGCACCACCAATACACTGACACTCGTGTTATATTCACTCTCGCACACACGCGCAGTCTCAGGCAGGCACGCAACGTAATGCCTCGCCTGGAGGTTCAATTTCATCCGCTACGACACTGGACGAATTACAGCGCACGGCAACAGGTAAATGGCAACTGACTGAATCGTTCGCTCAGCCACAGCCACAGCGTACAGTTCCTCTTTCAGCTATGCTTTACACTCGCCACATGTGTGTTGGTATTGGTGAGAAATTCACTGCTCTTTGTGTATACTTACCACTGCAGAGAAGTGATTCTCTTCATCTCTTGCGACTCTTTTTCATCGCACAGCGTTGCCAGCATACAAACAAAAGACTGAGGCAACGAACTAGCGCCTAAAAGTATAGCTCACAAACTTGTAAAAAGGCTTGAAGTTGTTTTGAAATTATTTTTCATACTTTTTATTTTAAGAGATGAAAGACAAATTTCATTTAAGATTAGCTTTTAAAACTTCATTAGGAATTAATGTATGCAACAAATTTGTTTTACTTTTTAACTTCTGCAAAATGAAGTGAAATTTTTAATCAAATGAAACGATTACGTTAAAAAGTCTTGCATTTTTTTATATTGTAAATAAGATTTTCAAAAGTACAATCGATGGAGTTGATAATATACATATGTTTGTGCCTAATTTATAATTATATATGCGATTTTGGAAGTTTGTTCAACACTTACTCATTTTCAAGTGCATCAACGATGAAATACAATACATACTTTATTTGTGTTAGAGTGTCGACAACAACTTTTTTTGTTTGCACTAAAATACTTTTGTTTATACATTTTAGATTTATTAAGTAGTTGAGTCAGTACAGGAATAAAGTAACATCACAATTTTGTGAAAACTCTTTAAGACTAAACTTCATACTCATATTATAAGGACGTAACTAAAAGTGAGAATTAAGTAAAATCAAAACTTTTGTTATATAGACTAAGGAACAGTTGCAATTGGTAAGATGCAACCAACCTCTCAAAATATAAAATGACTTAAGTAGATATTTCTATTATTATGCCAAAATCAAAACTTCTTGGCACTAAAATGTGTATTGTATAAATACACAATTAGTGAATAGATATTGTGTTGAAAATTATACTTACCACATTTGTTAGGCACTCATAATTAGACCATGAATAATAAATTGAAAAGACAACATTTTAGTTTTACACACTATTTAATGCGCATTATTATTACTGTGAATATACAATAAAATTAACATTTAAATGCATGAAAGATGCACCATCCCTCTGCTAGAAGAGGGCGTGGGATGTGGGTTTGTTAAAGCTCCGCTCACAAGTTCGACTTTGCACCGTCCTCAGTAATCGATAACTATCGATTATTGCAATACGAGTTTTTAGTATATTTTCTAATTCGTTCTCATTTACAGCGACAGCTGATGCATGAACAGCGCCAGCTGTGAACTCGTGAGTTGATCTCGGTGAAGAATCGAACGTGCAAGAGAAGCTTTAGGATGTCGTCTAATACTAGGAGTAGTTGCTGTTTGCTGTTGTAGCTGCTGTGTTGTGGAACTAAATGTAAGACATATCGTAAATCTATCTACGCAGGCAGGGCTCGCAGGTGCCAGGTAGCACAAACGATGGATGGCACTCGGGACACTTGGGATTCTCGCCAAACCATTTGCCCTTCGTTGAGATCCCATTGCTGCTGCTGCTACTACTGGCGCTGTTCGAGCTACTGCTGCGACGTTCGGGAATCTTCAGCTGAAACGAATTGTACAAGTCACCAGCGGCACTCGAGCCAGGTGCGTAGCCAGTGCGTCCGATTTGCTCCAATGGGAATGCGTACTCTGGTATCAGCAGCTGCTTGCGGAGCTGAGTAATGTCCGTGGATGCAGCGTTGCCAGTGGCAACCACATCCGAGCGTCGTTGGGCCTTCTCAGTGGCCACCACAGAGGGCAGCTCGTTGGTCTTGATGGAACGCGAACTGGGCAAACGTTTGGTCAGCGAACTCTGGCTGGCCAGATCATTCAGCTTGCTATTGAAACTCTCCTGCTTGTGGCCTTTGCTTGTATAGTCGCCCGTTGTCTCGGGATACTCGCGACCATCGACACCGATTGGTGGATCCAACTTGGGTGGCTCCAGGCCATTGGCGGGAACCTTCCACTCGTAGTAAATGGGCGGACCCTGCGTGGTGGCAATGTCGTGTGGCACAAACTCCACGTAAGGCGGCAACAGATCGTGGAACGGCAGCTCCGCCTTCAACGGCACAACTCGAGGTGCTGCTGTCGTTGAGGGCGTGACCAGGCGGAAGCTCTGCGCTGGCGTTGGCGTACGCGTCTCCAGCGGCACAACAACAGCAGCTGGGCGATAGCTATTTGCTGCTGTGCTCGCTGTGGGCGGCAGCGTGGAGTAGGAGAAGGGCTGGCCGGCAAATGTGGTTGGTCGACTCAAGGGTCGAGCTGTGGTGCTGACCACCACTGCACCACTGACGGCGCCAGTGAAACGCGTGAATGGAGCTGCCGACGAAGTGCGCAATGTTTCGGTTGCTGGCTGCTGCTGTTGCTGCAGTGCATCATCCTGATTGTAGATGGGGTACACAAAAGGTGGCTCGTAGATCTTCGATGGCGGCTTGATAAACTTCACCGGTTTCGTGTCCTTCTTGCCCGCTGCCAGCTCCACCGAGTTAAAGTCCGCCGAAGTGTTGTACCTAGTGCTGTGACTGGTGCCCAAGTCATCCGCATCCTGCTCTGCGATAAAGAACGTGGACTTGCGCTGATGCAGCGCCTCTGTGCGCTTTGTTGTCGAGCTGGGTCTGCGAGTTGTGGTCGTTGTAGTTGTAGTTGTGGTTGTCGTTGTGGTGCTTGGTCTTGGTCTGGCTGTGCTGCTGGTTAGCTCAATCTGTGGCTCATAGGCTGGTGGCAGAATGGTGCGACTTGGAGGCGGAATGCGCCAGCGAGTTTGACCATTTTGTGCCAACTGTGCATCCAGTTTGATAGAACCCTTTGTGCTGTCGTCGCGTATTTGATTTTGACTTGGCGTCAGTTGCTGAGGAAGCCAAGAAGAAGCTAATCAGAAAGAGCATTAAACATACTTGAACTATCACTTACCTTGTATTGACTTCTGAAGGATTCACCGCCATAATCAGGTGCATAAGGACGATCCAGCAGATCAGGGCGTGGCGTGCGAAGATTGTTTTCCTCATCATTAACAAAAGGGCTTATCACGCTGACCTGCAGGTGGGTTTAAACACAATCGTACTTCCACAATTGAGTAACTAATTGAATTGTCTTACCTATTAACAGATTCGCAGCGTAGTTGCTCTCCGCCTTGGAGCAGTTGACCATGTACCAGTGATCGCAGATGAGCATGCGCTGCTGGAAGAGCGTCGTGTTCGGGCAAGTGTAACTGAACTGCCTTCCTAGGCCATCGCACATGTGATACACCTAAGAGATGTGAGCGTGATTAGATTGTGAATAACTTGAGCTGCTTGATGTGTTTGTTTATGCACCTGACAGCCTGTCTCCACGTCCGCATAGTAGCCAGCGGGGCGACCTGAGCACGAGAACGAAGTCTTCTGCATCTGACGTGGGCCATTCGAGACTGTGTTGGCATTTTGGCACTGTGAAAGCAATAAATCGAATTAGTTTTCTACTTAATTACGGTTGATATAGACAAAACTACTATTTCATAATAATAGATTTAAATTCATTTTACTATTTAGTTTTCAATTGGCATTCATGTTTTCTTAGAAACTAGATTTTGGAGCTGATCTTTGTCCAAAAAAGGCAAACACAAGCGTGTGTTCACCTTGAAAGTGAAATGTGTTTCTAATCAGCTTTTCAATTCATATTATATGTGATACTTAAAAGTATTGTTATTCCTACAGATTAGTTCTTTTGTATTTTTTTTTTAGAGTTTTCTTTTCGATTAATTGAAATTCTTGGAAATGAGCGAAATATTTGGAATTGATCTCTAGACAAAAAAGGAAAATACATTGATTTTGCTACCAGTTGTTTATTCAATTTATTGATTGACTCAGATAAACTATTTGATCTGATCTTAAGCGTGTGCATGAAATGTATTTCTAATCAGCAACTTACTTAATATGATATTTATAAATATGACTATTATTATAGAGAAGCTCTCTTTTATTTGTTTTATTAGTTTTCCATTCAATTACTCACTTCTAGAAAATCTGAGAAACTTTTAGAACTGATCTTTGAATAAAAAAAGAGCAAATTGTCTCACCAATTGACGACTCAACTAATATGAGTTGTGGTACTTTTGAATATTGATGAGAGCTTTCATTTCAATTAATCACTTCTTGGAAACTAGAGTATTATTTGAATAAGAAGATTCGAGAATGAAATTATGTTTAAAAGCTACTGAATTCATACTTAAATTTAGCTGCATTGTAATACTTATAAGTTTTGCTGATATTTTTCAAGGTGTTTTCTTTTAAATGATCATTTATTCGAAATCAATGCAACTTTTATAATTAACCTTTGGACAAAATGGGCAATAATATCACTTAATAGTTGACGAGGATGTTAAATTAATATATCTTAAATATTTCTATTCAATGAATCACAGCTTGAAAATTCGCAAAACATTTGTAACTGGCAAAAATTTATAAATATAAATTAATGACCATGACAGTGAAATTTTACTATAATCATCGATTACAATTAGAATCTAAAATAAGATGCATTGTAATATGTAGTTATAATTACAGGTACAAATATGACTACTTCATGGAAATCAATGAAATATTTCACCTTGAGAGTACAAATTTTTTCTAATCAGCGCAGTGCTGAGTGCATACATGGTAAATATTCATTGTGATACTTTTAAATTTTGCTACTCATACACAGCTAATCTCTTGTTTGGTTGCTGCAAATATTCCTGCGAAGAGAATGGACGTACATACGTGGGTTTTCTCAAGCGGAAAAGCTATTAGCGCATCAAAACAAATGATACCCGTGGATGATCAATATCTTTGGCATGAGTACTAAAACGAGTACTCGTTGCTGCCGCCGGCTGTGGTCCGACCAACTGATGAATTGAAGTGATGTCATAACTTGGCACATGCTGCCACGGCTGCTTGCAACACACGTACATACGTTCAATGCGATGCGACCTGCTGCTATTGTGTGAAATGTCAACTTTGTGTACACCTCGAGATCTCTATATATGTATGTATGTATATAGTATAGACATATGCATGTATGGACGCTTTTTTTGTCTTTTCTTTAATTATATAGAAAAAGTGTTCAGATGTTGTCGCTAGCAGTCGCAAATTATAGCCCAATGACTTATCGAAATCTGCCACTGGGTCTCGCCTGCGACGTGTGAAGCTTCCGTGCCGTTCATGCAGAGTCCGTGAAAAATGGCAAAAATATTTTCCCAAGCACTCAAAAAAAAAAAAAAAACAAAACAAAACAATATAACAAAACACACATCACACCAAGCACACTCGCCCTACAACTTGGCAAAAACCTTATATAATATTACAAAAACAACACTACAAAAAAAATCATTTGCTGGACAAACGATGTTTTTTTCTCTCCTCTCTAAAAAACTTGTCTTGAGTTTTTTGCTAATCCCTTTGAATTCCTCAGTTAACTTTCAATTCTCTGTAAATTCCACAAAATATAGTATAGTAATGAGCTAATAGACCAGCGGATATTTCTTACAATTTTATAATTTTGACTTTGCCTCAATTCTCAAATGATGACATCTTGTGAGTAAAACATATTTGGCAATTTATGATGCCCCAGATTATGAGAATTAACATTTAAAATGTGTACCAATTTTGTGGTTACATACCCTATAAATAATGTGATTTTGTAATGGGTGTTTAGGTTTATAGTGATCTATTTGCGGATTTAGCAATAGCACAATTTTCATTTTTGTGGTTTTGTTTTTCAGATAGTTTGTGGTTTATTTAATAAAATCATAAAATCTCCAGCTAGTTTTTTTTAATGTAATTTAATTTAATGTAATACAAGTTGATTTAAATGATGTGTTTAGTTTTTAGCCAATGAGTTTAGAAATATTTCTAAATTTTGCAGGTGTATGTAGTATATTGCATTATAGATTACAACACTTATATTCCGGTTTCTAGTGCGACAAGTAATATTTTTTTCTGCTGTAGCTATTACTGAACATTATTATTTATTACTACAGCTATTAACGTGAATATTATTTATACTGAATTCCTTAACTCACATTAATACTTGTATAGTCAGATTCTTTATTTTTTTTAATATCGCAAATTTTTTTCTTTCATTTACATATTTTGACCGTTATGTGGTCATCACAAAAGTAAAATTTGTCCATATTTTATTAAAAGGTTTATAACATTTTTTAGAATTATCTCCATTGCTTACTCGACTATAAGCAGAGATGTCTAAAAGACTGATTTCATACAATTTATTTTATATTTTCTTGGTCTAGCGTAAATGTTAATTTGATTTCTCGGTATTTCTACAGTTCATCAGCGATGAACTGGAGCAGTCTCGATTTGTCTTCTGAATGGTTCTCAACACTTTTGTATTGCGGCATTTCGCTACGCTCGCACACTTTTAAGGCAATGTGATTAGCATTCATTTGAGAGAGAGAGACTCTGTGGGCATCACATTGATTTGCATTTGCTGTATAAGGGCATTGTCAGACAATGTTTACGAGCAGAGGCATCCGGTAAATCAGAGAACTCACTCTGGAAGCTGTTTGATTACTTAGTGGGAGCTAAAGGCGAGTTTGCAGAAAGTTCAAGCAATTTGACATTCCAAAAAAAAAAAAAAAGAAAACAAAAATGTTTGCTACTGATGGATAACATGGCGTGTACTTGATCTCAAGCTGTGCAAACTTGTTGGCAATTTTAATAGTTAATTGCATTTCATTTGGCCGCTTAACTGTTTACAATTTGACGGAATGTTTTAGTGCTATTTATGTTATGTGCCTTGGCCGAGGCGAATGGCCTATTACTCAACTTCATAAATTTAACTTTAACTTTAACTTCAACCTCAACGTTTTTCATTTTCTTTTTTCGTTTTTATTTTAATTTCTTGTTTGAAAGCGAAAAGAAGCTGCGAACTTTTTTTTCCAACCTATTTTAAAAGCTGTTGCTATTGCTGTTGCTGTTATTGTTGTTTGTTAGTGGTGGTGCTGGTGGTGGCGGCGGTGGTGCAAAAGTGTCAGTAAAAAGGTCACTTGGTCAACGTCAGCGACTGCGTCTTTGTTTTAATATGCTTGAAGACCTTTGCTAATATTGTTGTCGTAGTTGCTGTTGTTGTTGTTGTTGCTTTAGCTCTTGCTGTGGCATGTGTGTGAATGAATGAATGGTGGTAGTAGGTGCACTCACATAGACACCCATAGAATAAATTAAAAATGAAACAAAGCGTAAAGAGCGCAAAATTACAACATTTTCCGCCGTTGCTCAAAAGCACTTGGGAAGTGACGCCAAAAGAAGATAAACACGAAGAAGCCGCCAAAAGCTGAAGCTGAAGTCGAAGTCGAAGCAGTAGAAGAAACTAAAGTAGAAGAAGTGGATGAAAAACGCTGTCAAAGTTGAAGGGGCCATCGGTATGTCCAGTTGCCACAAGGGGCCAAAGAGGGGGGGGCGAATTTTGCAAAATTATAAACAGCATTTTAACGGACAGTTTAATGTGGCAGGCAGGCAGCACATATTGCGGAATGAGAGTAATTAACATAAATGCTCAAAAGTGTTGCCCAAGTGTGTGCAGAAGAAAGTTGAGGGGAGTGTTACTTGAAGTCAGTTCGATGATCAATAAGAATAAAATATTAATTATTTGCTTGTACATGATAAGTTTTGTATAGATAAAAGCGTTTAGCATGCGATTAATTCTCGCAGAAAAACAATGCATCACGGAATATGCTAAATTAAATTATGTGCACAACAAGTTATATCAGATTAAGACACCTCTCTACTATGATTATACCCGCTACCCATAAAGTAGAAGGGTATTATAACTTTGAGCCTACAGAAAATGTATGTTAAAGTATATAGAAAGTTAAAGTAGCGATGTAGCCATGTCCGTCTGTCCGTCCGTTGGTATGAACACCTATATCTCAGAGACTATAGAAGATAGAGATAAAGCAGATAAAGTTTGTTTCAAATTTTTGCCACGCCTACTTTCGTCACCACAAATCGAAAAAATATTGAAGAAAAATATCAATTTATGGTATATACATTAAGGACTACAGTATTTATGATTCCTGCTGCTATTGCATAAAAATTATAAAAGTTATTTAAGAAATACTTTGGTATGGCAGAAAAATCTTACAGCAATAGGAACTTAGTTGTTTCGGCTGACAATCTGATATATAATATTAACTCTATAGTATATTTTTAAGTAAGTACTAGTCAAAATAGAGCCTTAGGCAACCTTTTATATTTTCTATACATGAATTTAGTATATTTTAAAACCGCACTGTCTTGCTCTTATTCAAAATGGGTAGCGGGTATCTCACAGTCGAGCATACTCGACTGTAACTTTCTTACTTGCTAAAATTTGCAGCTGTACGTTTTTTTTCTAAAATTTATTTACTAAATTGCACATCAACTTTAGCATTCGGAAAATTATCAAAAATCCGCAGAATTTGAGTATCGTTTAAATTGATAATAAACAACGGTTATAGCCAACACTTGGCATTAATAACACGATTTGATGTCGCTCTTACAATGTGATAATTGATTGTAAGTAAATGAAATGTTAACGATCTTTTTATTGTGATTGCTTACAATCAGTAAGTGATTTATCTGCTGATGCAAAGCATTCCGAACTTTTGCCCAGATTCGATCGCAAAACAAGGCGAATTGATGAGCGACTCAATGAATTAATCACAGCATACGCGAGCGAGAACAAGTGTGAGACTGTAAGCTATTTGTATATTATTTAAGCAATTAATTACTGCAGTCGCTATGGCGAAATAAATACAATGTTTAAATCTTTATATAATTTCAATAAAAATTAATTTGCAATTTGCATTTCTAAGCTCACGTGCCCAAACAACATCAAGAGATGAGGTGCATAGCTTAAGGTGGATCACAAGTCATAATAGTAAATGAGTAACATAATATATAATATATTATAATAGATATATTCATATGCCTCTGGGCTTGAATCCCAAAGAAACTTACCTCACAGTCCAAAAATAGCGTGAAGCAGAATAATGCGATACCCAAAATACGAAAATCTTTCATTTTCGTTAGTGTTTCTTCTCTCTTTTCCTTTTTATTTTTTTTGTGGCTTCCGAATCAATTGTCAATTTGTTTGGCTGGGCGTTAATTATATTGTATATATAACTGAAAGTGTTAAATAAATAGCGTAAGTGCTCGAGATATTGTATAATTGCTGGAAAGCGACTCCCCAATTATGGTTGAATTGTTGTCAATCTTTGCGTAAGTCGATTTACAATACTTTCCACACAAAGCCCTCTTAACAATGCTCGAAGACGACGACGACGCAATTCCATGGTGAAAACAATTTTCGATTTCAATTTGGCCAAGTTCGTAATTAATTGTAATTTAACAACAAAAAGCGAAAAAAATGTTAACGAAAACAAACACAATTACAATCGTTTGACTGACAGCGAAGCGGCATAAATTGTTGCTATTTTATGGCTGGTAGAATTAGCAACGCATTTGCCGCTCTGCCGATGCTGTTGCCCCAACTTCTGTGTCCGTGCCTCTCAGTCTCTGCCTCTGCCTCTGCCTCGACCTCCACCTACAATTCAATTTTGCAACCTTGCAACTTCGCGCACACACAGAAACACAAACACTGCGAATAAATTAAACTGTTTTCTGTTGTCGTGCAAACCAAATGCAGTTGTTGTTGCTGCTTTCCAAGCTTTCCAAATAAGCCAAGTTGAACTTTGAACTACATATGAATACCCTGGAAACTAGACTGGATGAGCAAGGGGGTAGCTGCTATTAAAATTTAATTGGCATGAGGTCAAAATGCAGCCTGGTTTATAATTTTGTATTCAACTTATCTTGTCAAATTTTATGAAACAAAGTGACTTTGACTTGATTTCCTTGAGTGACAGCGACCGTAACGAAAGAAGCGAGCGCATTAAAAATTCATTAGATTGAATTACACTACAAATAATCGGATTAACTATTTTTGGGATATTTAATTTGAATATCGATTGGGCGGATGTTTGGGTTATTTAATCTATTTACAAGATCACATTTTTGTGCGTGGAACAATCGATTGGTTGCATCCACAGCGTTGGCTTCTTCGAATAATTGAGGTCCCGTGATTCGATATGGTATTTCCCTGTCTTGACCTTTCTGACAACAAACGGCAAGTTGCAACAAATATTTGATGCAACTTTATCCTCAGCTCGTGATGCTGGTTTCGTTTTTTATTGCCGTCGTTTTGCTGTTGCAGTTGTTGCTGTGTTTCTTTTTTTTCGTCGTTTTTTTTTTGTGCCTGGCAGCAAAACCAAACTACAAAGCCTATTTGACATTTTTGCCAGCAAATTTCCACAGAAAGAGCATTTTACGAACTTATAAACCCAAAGCTGCAGTCAAATAGCTGCTGTAGCTATTGCTAATGTTGCAACAACAACAATAACAATTACTGTACCAATTAGCTGGCATTACAGGTTGATTACGACTTTAGCCCATCCATAGTTGGCATTTTTTCTTCTCGTTTTTTGTGTCTAATTGTTGAGAGGAAGTTATTAAGATAGCAAGTTGAGGAGGCAATCAGATTGGATTTTTTATGGCATTACCTTCGACTTAAAAGTTGGACAACAACAAATTAAGTGCTGAGTAGGTGGGGCTATGAATAATATTCCATATGTTATGTCTGGTTTGTTCTATTACACATCGCTGCTGATCTTTCCCAAAAGATCAAATGTCAGACCGATATAGAAGTTGAAAAACCGAAACAAAGTCAAGAGCACACGCGCCAAATTGGTTTTAATCACGATGCCGACGATGTCGATGACGATGACGATGTTGATGCTCTGATGTTTTAAGATTCAAACATCGAACATCTAAAATTCAATTGGCATAAATTATATATTTATTACGGTATGCCATTAACACTTAATGCCTATCGATGCCACACTGTTGCAAGTTTTGCCCGTTCTTGCACTTCAAACGACGCGCGCTTTACTTTTTTTTTGTATATCTCAATCGCTGTATCTTTCAGTTGTTCAGTTCAATTGTATTTGATTATTATTTTTGTTTATTTTTTATTTGTATTTTTGCCGCTACGGCAACCACATCGAACGACGTCTCAAACAGAACTGATGCCTCTGAATGCACTCAACTTGGCTTAAAATTCACATTAGGCCGCTGGCGAAGTCCGCCCGCTAGACGCAGCACAAAAGAAGCGCCAAGCAATCGTCGTCATCATCAACGCACAGTGGAGCAAGGTTTGCTAAACTTGTAGTAAGATGTGCGCAAAACAGTATAGTATAGTAAGGTATTATTTTTATAATATACCAAATCAATAAAAAAAAAAATATTATTAAATATGCCGATAAGCCGTAAGGTTCAAAATATAACAGATTTACAACCAAAGCAATAAAAACCCTACAGAAGCGTTCGTTTTTTTCCTTATAAAATAATTAATTGAATTACCCTTCTATCTTATGGTTAAAATAAATTTAATTTAAAATAGTACATTTTTGTTTCAATAACTATTTCCACATTAAATGAAATATTTTTATTATATTTTATAAGAAATAAGCCTAGGTTATTAAAATTTAAATATATTTTTTTTTGTTATGCCATTTTAACATACTAACATCCATATATAAATACATTTATTTATCAATGTGATATTTGTCATGTTTATTTTCTAAAACAAATAGTCCTACTACTATTGATTTAAATAAAATGATTAAGAATATATGAATGTTTGTTTTAAATTTTCCCGAAAATTAACTAACTAAGATATTATTGCTTCATAATGAAAATAAAGTAGAATTTTATACATTTTTCAACATAAAAGATATGTTCATAAATTAAAATAGAAACTTGAATAAAAATTAACAACTAATAATTAGATAAAATATGCACACAATGACTATGATTTTGAGAGTTGAATTGCTGGTAGTTTTGCTATGATTTACGCCCACTGTGCGTCAAACATCTTCGTTTATAGCCGAAGGCAAAGCTGCTGCAAAGTTCGTCTGAATGTTGCCGAGTGGGCAGCACAGTTAGAGCCAACGTCACAGCCAGCCAGATTCAACGTTAGACTCAGAGCCAGAGTTGAGCAGTCAACAAAGCGTTAACATTGCAGCTACAATTTGATTTCCATTTGCAATGTACACAGCACAGCTCAGTTTGGGGGATTGGGGTTATTAGCGTCGGGTATGCCACCGTTTAGGTTGAACCCTTCACCAAAATGCTGTGTGTTTATTTGCCTAATTTATTGGATCGCCAAACTGTTGGCTAAATAGAGCAATCGAGAAGAGTAGCAACCGCAGATGGAGAGATCCAAGTAAGATTAGAGGCTGCGGATTACGAAAGGCAAAACTCTAGGCACTTCAACAACGAGTACTCCATGCAGTCATCATCTCTGGCGTTGGCGTCGAAGTCAGCTTCGTCTTCAGTTTTCATTTTACATTTTACAGCTTACAGTTTTTAGTGAGTTTTGTAAGAGGAGATTTCCATTTTCAATTCATGCCGTTTATTTGCTTGTTTTGCCGCCTTTCAAAGCCCTTTGTCGTGAGGAAAAACCAAGAAAGAACTGTGTACAAGACTCTTTTTCGGCTAGGGGTTTGCATCAATTGGGGCTGCTCTGACGTGTTGCCTCATTGAATTTCTAGGTTCACATTCATATGAAGCTAAAGCTGATGCTGATGCTGATGCTGATGCTTTCAATGCAGCGTTTATTATTTGGCTTTTTGTTTTCCTTTTCTTTTTTTTTTGTTGTGTATTTTTTGATCGTGACTGCTGCTGGGCTGCGGCTGGGCAGGAAGTCAAAGCTTTAGCGAAAACAAAAAAATCGAAATAAAAGAAAAACGGTAAATTTAAAATTCAATGATGAACGCGTATCTTTATGTTGTTCAAACAAACAAAAGTCCATCGTTGCGTATACGTAACATGAAATTTTGCGGCGTTCTACAAAAGCAGGAAAGAAAAGATAAAACGAAACAAAATAGAAAATACGAAACACCATTTAACATTTAAACATTCGGTGATTGGTTCGATTTCAATTGCTGTGAGCGCATTGCCAACGAGTGTTGCTGGAACTCGGCCAGAATGCGACTCTCTGGTATGTCTGTCTCCACGCGGCTGCCGATGATATCAATGTCATGCTCTTGTTTGTCGAAAAAGATGTCGATAATAATGCGTACGCCTGCGGAAGAATGAGTCGATGAGCCATGAGAATCGATCTGTATCTCAATGATTAATTCGATATTTTAGATGATTGCAAAATGCAATCGAAAAGCAAAGGTCTTCTTTTTCATTCGTTTTTTACCTTGTTCGGTGCGCCTTATGGTGGTCTTGCTTTGATATGATTTCTCAATCGATTCACCGCCCGCACCGTCTCCCTGCAGCGATTGTTGCATTGATGTTTGATCATCTGATGTGGTTAAGTGAAAATTGCCCGGTTTACTCTTGTATACATGGCTAATAAATTTTGTGTATTAAATTGGAGCAAACGTAATTAGCTGATCATTTTTTAATCACCTGCCACCGGGTTGTTGACTATCGTTGACTGGAACATTGAGGTATATGCCATTGCAACATTCCTGCTCTTGTTGCAACTGTTGTTGCTGCTGAGCTGCCTCCATGTCGATGCCCTTCATGTTCGAACCAAAGTAGATGGACTTGGCCTGAGCCAATTCCTGATTCTTCTGTGTGGCATAATTGTATAGATTGATCATGTCGCGGACACGTATGGGTTGCTCATCTCCTCCTCTCCTTCGATACTTGAGTGCATATCCGGCCCGGGTCGTGCACTCACATGGGAATTTCCGGAATAGTTGCTGCAATTGTCATCATCGAAACTTTGATTGCAATTAGCGCCAGGACCGTTCTCTTTGCTATTCATATTTGAAATTTGATGTTGCTTTTTTTCTTTTAAACTTTTTGTGTAAAATTGCTTTTAAAATGTGAGAACAAGAACGTCTAGAACAAATCTACATGGGAAGTAAAAGCTATGCACAGACTTAAATCAATGAAATCTATCAATAATTATTCTACACACAACGCTTGCTTATAGAGATTGAAACGAGTTTTTTATTTTGCAATCATACTCTATTCTCACTTTGTAATCAATTATGCATTTTTGTTAATGCTAAGAAAGAACTCACGCTTAAAGTATGTGTACTTTAGAGGGTCAAAAGGTGCGTCCTTCTAAACTGTGGCATACCTTTATGTGAATAAAACCCATATATCATTATTCAGAAGCAGCACGACGAGCCACAAAACAAAGCAAACATCGTTGTAATTGTAATTGTAATTGTAATATGTGGGTCCATCTTCAATTCGTTAGCAATTACTTAAGATAAACAAATATAAATGTAATTCATATTTGAATTGAATTTACAGCTGCGACCTTCGCTGTGGCAATCAAAAGCCAAAGCCGAGATCGAACTGCTTGGTTATTAGTGAAATTCGAACCGTTAACTGAATGCCACAAGCATTTGAATTGTCTTAGCGCCGGATTTGTTTGGCTCTGAAAAGGCGTTGGATACATCAACAACAAATACTTCAACTCGTATGTAGATGCGATGGATCGATAGATGTGTGTGAGTGTGAGTTAATATCTTTTGAAATTGGGTGAGGAATGACTTGCACCACTTGCACCACTTGCCCCACCATCGCCACCATTATCATCCTCATCATCATCATCATCAGCAGCAGCAGTGGTAACAGTAGTAATTGCAATTGTAATAGTAGTTGTATTTCAGTTACTTCCATTTGGCACACGATCTCCACCAAAAGAAAAAAGCCCAGTTTAAGGTCAACTAATTGCCAGCGACATGTGACGATTTCGTTGCGAGGAGCATTTGCAATTTACAATCTAATTTACTGGAACTAAACTTGCACTTAATGATTTATTTATAGATATCAAGTGCAATTAATATTAGGAAACCCAATGTTGTGCTTCATTTCGCGAATGAATCAGCAACTCAAAGACACACTCTTTATTCTCAGGTACCTAATTATGTATTCACTTAATAAACGGTGTCAGATTGGACTCATTATGAAGATCTAAGAACACAAATTAAAATAAGAGCAAACAAACGTTGAATTCATTTAACATTTTCGTAATTATTTCTTAACTTAACAAGTGAGGTGTTAAGCAGGGAAATAAATATCCGCTGTTTTTTTTAAATTTAATAATTAAATCATTTATGTAGTAAAATAAAAAAAAACTCAACAACTATTGCTCTGTTGATTTTTTGGCATCTTAGATTGAAGTCATTATGAAGAACACAAAATAAAAAAGTAAATGTTGAAATCATTTAACATTTGAATACCCGGTACCCATAGGATAGAAGGGTATTAAAACTTTCTGTTGGCAGGAAATGTATGTAATAGGCAGAAGGTGGAATCTCCGACTCTATAAAGTATATATATTGTTGATCAGTGCTAATAGCCGAGATAATATAACCATGCCCGTTTATTTGCCTGTCCGTATTAGCACTTAGATCTGAGAAATTATAAGAGAGAGAGCCATAATTTTATAATTTTCGAAAGCACTTGTTATATTTGCAGTTTGTTTCAAACTTTTGCCAAGCCTACTTCCGCCAAGAGTAATTTTGAAGCTAGAAATGTTTGTTGCATACAATAATAACTATATTCTTTATTATTCCTGAAAATTTGTTTGCGATCGGATAAAAATGGAAGAAGTTATTCAAGAAATACTTCCTACGGGTCTTAGTTGTCTGACAAACTGGGTTATTTTGTACTTTATGGAATATTTTGAATGTAGTACTGTATCAATATATTATATAAAATATAGACTTTGGAGTATTTTCAGTATTTTGGCGATATATTAATTCGGTATATTTTAAAATTTATACTGCACCGTTTTGCTTTTATTCAAATCGAATAGCGGGTATCTCACAGTCGAGCACACTCGACTTTAATTTTTGATCTGTTGACCCTCTCATTCAACAAAATTGAAAGTTTGCTATGCTAGTTGACAAAAGTGATTTGGTAATAATACTAAAAGAACTTTACCCAATTTGATATTTGCCTTAAAATAAATGAATGTCATTAATTAGGTATATGAACTATCAACACTTTGAGTTGTTATTCAGTCTGCTACTGATGTATCTCCACTGTAAATTAGCTTAAATTAAGCGTCTCTTGTATCTTCAGTCTAGATACATTTATATTTCGGAACTATTTTCTGCACCTCACAGATAACTATCTTAAACACACTCTAGTGCTGTTGGAACTATGTATTTATCTAGCTGTCTATCTCAGTTGTGTTGATGAATATATCTTTCTGTCGATCTCTCTATCTGTCTTTGCTGAAATCATTTTCTATGGCTGCCGAAGCTGAAGTATCTGCAGAGTCTCAAGTTCGCTGTTGGCTATATATTTATTTGAATTGAATCCGATTTGCTGCATAATGAGCATTTAGTTAGTATTTAAGAATATTTTCGTGTGAATGCCAGATTTTGGTTCTTACATATCACGAGTTTGCTCTGCACTTGTTGGTTGCCTGCCGCATCTTTTGGCAATTAGCGGCGATGTCAACGGGTTCAATGGAAATCAAGAAAAGGTGTGGGGCCCAAAGTACGGCATAGTGATACTTTGGCAATGCAATGAGAATGTATGTACGTATTAACGTATGAGTGCAGAATGCTACTCCTAAGTAACGAGTATTGGAACAAGATGCCGGTGAGGTGTGTCATCGACATCATCTCTCGCACCTCTCTCTCGCTCTTTCGCTCTCTGTTCTCGATGCGCTCACGGGGGAGGCTAAGACGAAGGCGTGTGATTCTCTTGAAGGTCACAGCAATAAAAGAAAAACAACAGCAATAGCAACAACAATTGTGGGTTGCCATTTATGTTAGCTCATTTGTTCTGCCTCTTTCTCGCTCCGTCTCAATGGGGCACAACATATGTTTAATTGCTAAATTGGTGCAATTCGGCATAATTCATGTTGATAGCTTTAAGTCACCGCTCGACTCTTGTGCGCGCGCGTATCTTTTCTTGAATTTCGCAAGGTCTCATTGAAGCAGCAACAACAAGAAATCGAGATTCACACGCTGATTAAAAATTATTTGAAGCGACACAAAGCCGCAGGCAAAAGCTGATCGTAAGCATGAAAAATGGAAAGTACACGACGCGAGGCAACTCGACATTATCTACAGTTAGTTGGCAAGCCGAGTCATTCATCACGACACTGATAACAGTTAGCATTTAGTAGTTAGCACAGTGTCAAAAAAATATTGCGTATACGCCACCGACGCCACAACACATGTCAAGCAACACAATGGCCAGCTAAGTGAATAGCGTGTAACGAGTGTTTGAGCATACGCAATGAGGTGCGTCCAATTGTCGATTGCGAGTACTCGCAGTCAAAAGTCAAATAAACGTTGAGCTAACTGTGTAAACAATTTCGCCTTCGCCTTTGCTTCTCTGCTGTTGCTGTTGTTGTTGCTGTCGCTGTTGCTGTTTGCGATGTGGTTGCCTACATCGAATGGATAGTTGCAAGTCCAAGTTCGAGTTTCTAAGCCGCGCATCCGGTCACATAGCGAGCGACATTAAGTGGCAATTTTTATACTTGTAGCTTTCTGTTGGTGCTACAAATTTGTCAAAGCTAACAATGCTGCAAGGTCAGCGTCGAAGCCTCAGTTGAATGATGATCGCAGGCAAACCATCGGAGTCATCCGGCTAAGCGAGCGGTCAGCTTGCCATATCATTGACCTTAAGTGACGATAGCGCTTGGATCGAGCCACTAGGCAGATGGAAAGACAGTAAGACAGTAAGACGGACGAACATTCAGACAGTTAGCAAGCAAGCAGGCGGGCAATATCAAGAGCACTGAATAAGCCAAGATTATCACCTTTTGGTAACATTTATTGCACTTACAACAGCCATCAAAGTTGAAGTTCAATTGTGCTGCATCTTCACCATCAGCATCGTCATCGGCATCGGCTGCCACTCGCCGATGGCCCATGGCACAATGTATAACACGATCTATTAAAGGTCATACAATGAAATGCGAACAGCATAACAACAATAACAAATATAACAAAAAAAAAAAGAAAAATATAAAAACGTTAAGTAAATCAAATGAGTAAACAAATAAACAAACGGCGCACACTTTGTTAATTGTTGTGGCTCCATTTCTGCTTTGCGGCTATCTATTAGAAGAGATGCCCCAAAACGAAAGACTTAAGACACGAACTACACCACGTCAGACAATGGCCAACAAAATACACACAGCTAAACACAATACTATATGTTAAAAAGCAATATTTGTCTACCCTCGAGGATGGACGAATTATTATTATGGTTATTATTGTTGTTGCGGTTGCTTTTGTCATCAACTTTGCCACGCTATATAAAATTAGACACCCTCTGCAGCAAGCGTAAAAACAATGCGCGAACAAAAACAATCACTCTCACATTATTATTACGAAATACAAGAAAATTATACGTATAATCACCTCTATATCTGTTCTTGATCAATTACGCTCATCGTAAACAATGTTCTAATTGGAACAAGAATGTCATCGCATTACGCATAATAAAAATGTCCAAGGTGAGATACGTAAACCTTGATTGCAGTTGATGAGCGAATCGAACCAATTTTTTGACATTCAGAGTAAATTCTTTACCGCAAAGTTTACTCAGAGTATAGAGATGAGTCTTATTCTTTAAAAAACTTATGATGTTCATGTTTAATTAATGACTATTAATTTCAACTATCACAATATTATCTCATAAGCCAGTTAATTTATTACTTTGGCTCGCGTTCGTTTAATTACGGTATTTAAAATTAATAAAGTAATAGATACCATTAAATAGTTATTTCGAAGCAAAGTATTCAATTTGATAATAATAAATACTTCTCAGTAAATTTGTCTTAATTTAAGCTATAACAAAGTTATATTTTCAGAAATATTTATTTAATTACACAGAGTGAACAAAATCTAGATTGTAAACTAGAATGCAATTTAAGAACTTTACGATCTTAAAAGCTTAAATCTAGAAACAAGATTTTTTGGTAGATAAAATATTCAAACAAGATTTCTATGCTAGATATGCATTTTAAGATTAGAAAATCTTATTTAAAGATTAAAATCTTGCTACAAGAATTTATATATAAATCGTAGAAAAGTGCTGGGTTTAACGAGTGAAAATATATATTTTAAATAAAATTTTATTCAAATACTTTTTTACTTACTTTACTTTGCACTGTAAAATATTTACAAAAAATAATGTCGCTGCAAGTTCAAATATAAAACTTGATTAAGTTGCCTTAAGCAAAACAAAAAACTAGTTTGAAAAATGTATACATTTTGACTTAAATTTAAATAAGCTGAATATATTTTAGTTTTAGTTGTTGTACTACTTGTATTAATCATGATGAGTAATTCTGTTTATAGATAATCTTACTAATTAAAGGTTAATTTCAAATACTTGAGATAATTTAAATATTGTCTCATTCCACCTGTTAATAAGCAAACACCAATTGCCTTCTATGATGAATACTTCATGTTTTTCGTGGTAGAGTATGATAGATGATATCTTTGGCACCTTCTGCGTCTCCTCGATGATCAATTCGTATGGATGAACCCACACTCTGCTTTGGTTTTCGTATGTTCAAGTGATTTCGGAGGTTCGGCACATGTTCTGAAATGACAAAAAAGAGAAGAAAAAAAAAAGAGTTTGTTTGCTATTGTTGTCGATGTACGTTGTACATTGTTGCCTGCCTAACTTGACCTTCAAATGGCAATGAAGCGGGAGCAAGTGCCGTTGTTTTCCGTAGGCCCAGAAGGCATCACCACCGATCGCAAGTGGCTTGAAACTGAAGCTGAAGCTGCGGCTGAAACTGAGGCTGAGGCTGAAGCTGAAGCTGCGGCTGAGGCAGCCACTTCAACAATGAAGCCATCAAACTACAAGTATTTTCAATGCTAATGTCGAATTCCACCTAAAATTTGGTTCAATGATGTATTGCATATAGAAATTAGAGTACATGATTAATTGGTCTTTGTACACACACACTCACACACACATACATATAGACAATCGTACATTGAATACAATAACTTTGTATACAAATTGATGTACATACTGTGCACTTGGAATAATGATGATCGACGCTTGCCTATGGCAAACATTTAATATTGAACGCAAACAACAACGGCTACAACAATAGCAAAGCAACAGCAACAGCAGCAGCAGCCGCATCAGCAGAAACAACAACAATATCTTAACCCACATATGATTACTTACTCTATAGGTGTGCTTCCATTGTGGCGCCTGCTGGATGATTAAACCTTTATAAATACAACTTCACTCCACGCAAGCTATTGATGCCATTGATGCGTATTTTTTATTATCTGCGTATTTGCTTCGGCTGCTGCTGCTGCTGCTGTTTAGCTAAGCATAAAGAGAAGAAAAAGATTATGATAAGCAATCAATACAACAATGAACACTAAATACTTAATCCTCTCGCAAAATATAAACACTTTTAAATTATTTGCAACTATCAAATTCCTTTGAAATTTGTACATTATTATAAAAAAGATTAAACAACTAAAGATAAACATAGTCAGAGCTACCTCTTCAATACCCTACACCTACACCGCAAGGGATTAATGTAAGGTGTCAATCAAGGCATTTTGTGAGTGTTTGTTTGTTGTTGTCAATTAAAGCAGCAAAGTCTCCAATTAAGCTGCAACATAATGCAGTTTGTGGTTTTTCTTTTTGTTTGCGGTCGACATGCCCATGAAAAATGCAGCAGCTGCGCTGATTGCACTGACAACAAATATTCATAGGCATATAAATCAATTTTCAGTAGCTAAAGCCACAAAATTCATCAAGTCGATGGATTACCAATAAAATAAAACATATTCAAACATGCGCGCCTCAGTGTCAATATATCGATACAGCTTAACGATTAATCGCTGCGCTTGTGTGTTGTAAAACGACGCAAGCAGTGTTGAGCAATGCAGGTGTTTTGTGCTGCAGCCCTAACAGTTAACAGTGGCGGTAACACTTGAGATTTAAAGTAATATAATGTAAACACTGAATGACAAACTTTCAAATTGTTTCTAATTAATAAAAATAAAAATGAACGACAGTGATATTTATATATATAAGGAATTTCATAATTTAAGAAACCTAAAAAATAATGAATGTTTGATTATATTTTTGGCCTGGCATATTTTAGTACAATCAACTTATCTAGCGACGTATTACAAGCTGTATAGTGATAGTTTGCCATGATAGATAACTCTCTTCTATGGTCGAAACTGGTCGATTGTAAGGATTTTTGGATATACGCATAGTATTGCTTTATTTTAATTAAATTTATCAATGGAAACTATTTTAACCAGTCATCTCTGAGACTTAAAGAATGGATATTCTTAATTAGCAAGACGATTCAGTCTATCTGCATAACAATTCAGTTCATTGATATATAGAAGATATACGACAAACAGTTTTGTGGACTCCTTAGCAGTTGAAATGTGGTTTCTTTATTTTAAATTTAAATAAAAACAAACACCATGTATCGATTGAATATTTTCTAGTTTTATTTCATCTCTGATTGTTTGGATATGCGCTTTACGAGTACATGCACTTTCTAATATTTGTAGTTTAATATTTAGAAATGTTTATTAAGCTAAAACTCGTAAATTACATACGACAGCATATTTGCGCGTGAGTTAAGTAAGTATAAATATATGGTAACCATCAAATAATTTATATGGAATTCGATTAGCAAATATTATTGTATGATTTTAGCTTTTACTCACGGCAGACAAATTGTGAAATGTACAATTTAATTACTTGGATAATTTTTATTTTATATTGTATGTAAACGTATATATAGTATATATTTATATTGTATATGTGTATAGTAAATGTTTTATGCGGGCGACTAGAAATTCAAGAAATCTTTTAAATATACACACTCTCGGATTATTCAGCTAAGGAATTACATGCTAAACGATAGGAATCATGAAAATTACATTTACTTGCATTTCGATTTGTTGTCATTTACAATCTAGTTACAGTTAATGATATTAAATATAATCATATTAATATACGCATTTTGATATTTGTAAATACATTAATTATGTTTAATCTTAACAGCTACTTAAGCACTTAATTGCAATTCATTAATGTTTCGATTTACTTTTCCCACTCTTATGATTATTCATTAACTTTCCAAGTGCCTGAAAAATGTAACTTAAATTTGGCGCAACAACCCGAAGCCAATGAATAGATCATTTTATTCTACAATATAAGAGTACAAATACATATTTATACATAGATAGATACTATGCTATGTAGTATTATTAGTTTATATTTTATATTAGAATAAAATCTTTGGTTGTAACTACAACTGAAACTGTTTATTTGTTCATGTACTTTTGTGCAGGAATTCTCAATTGGAATGGTTATTACGAATGCCTTGCTCACCTGCCTTCCTAACTGGTTGAGTGTACAATTGTTTATATAAATTATCACAGTAAAATAAATAGAATTATTTTTCGTAAATATTGTGTGTTACTCAGGATCAACTTAAGAAACGCCTCACGGAACTTATTTCAAAACATTTTCTTGCTTTTCACTTTTTTTTTTTAAATAATACTATTGCATTGAGATTATTTTCTATCAGAGAGCCTTACGTGAATATATTTGTTTTGGGTTAATATAAGTTTTACCATTTATTGGCAATGTACTGGATTTAAGTGGAGGTAGATTAATATTGATTTTAGGGTATAAAAATGTAGAAGAGTAGATTAATAAGGAAACAAAGTTATTATACAATTCGAAACGGCAAAAAGTAAGAACAAATTTTTTTCCTTCCTATGTTTAGAAAGTATCATTATGGTTCTTCAATTTGACAATAAGTTACACGATCTGCGCTTATTTAAAAGCAATAGACTTTAGTTAAGCTGAGAATTTCTTATACTGTTATACCACTAAAGAAAATATACATACAGTCTTATGTAAGAAAGTAAGAAGTATCTCAATATTCAATATATAATTTAAAGTGAATGGTTGCAATCATAGTTCAATGTTTTAGAATTCAAATACATTCATGTAAGGCTCTTTGTTTTCAAGCTGCCAAAGTTAAAACCTTTAAAACTGGACTGCAGTAATGCTATTTTTCTGGTGTGCTTATTTGTGTGTGTGTGTGTGAGTGAGAGGTGTGTGTGTGTGGGTGATATTATGGAAGATACGATAGTCATAGTCCACATTTTGGCAAAACTGTTGAACATGTTTGTTTGTTGTCTTTTTGTGTGCTTTGGGTTGTGGGTGTTGGTGTTGTTGTTGTTGTTGCTCACGTCTCCTTTACTGATTCAGCAGCGTGTTGGTCACCTCCGAGAAGGAGAGTAGCGGACTGCCATCGATGTAGGCGCCGCCAGCACTCACCGGGGGCGGGGCATAGGCCAGAGCCGTGTGAGCGGTAATATTGGCCGGATAGAGCAGATGCTGTGTGTGATGTTGCTGGTAATTTGGCTGATGTTGCTGGTGATGCAGATGTTGCTGCTGCTGCTGTTGTAGCTGTTGTTGTTGTTGCTGCTGCAGCTTTGTTGCTTTGCGTGCACCACGTGTGGCAGCATTCGCAGAGCTGTTGCTCAGCGCCTGGAGCGAGTCATCCGAGCAGATGATCAGCGGTGTTGCTGCCGCTGCTGTTGCTGGCGCTGATGTTGTCGTCGAGACAATGGCCAGTTGTTGGTACGGCGAGATGGCAACGGCGTCGGCGGCACCACTCAGCAGGCTGCTTACCGCTGGCAGCGTTGGCGGTGTGCGGCAATTGGGCGGCGACTCCAGCTGATGTTGCTGGTGGTGCAGCGGATAAACCGCCAACTGTTGCTGCTGCTGCTGTTGTTGTTGCTGCTGTTGCTGTTGCAGTTGTTGAGTGGTGATTAGGATCTAAGTGGGGAGTTTATGGGTTAGTCAAACTAGCACTCTTTTTGTTTTTTCTTGGTTTTGTTGGTTGGTGCTTGAGTGGTGCATTGTGGTGTGTGTTGTTGGTGGTGCTGTTGTGGTGCGCTCTACGTGGTGTGATGGTGCATTCTAGCGGCTTGCCGTGTGCTGGCCGTGCTGATGGTGGTGGTGGTGGTGGTGCAGTTGGTGGCCAGGCGTCGACGTGGCCGCCGCATGGTGATGCGGATGGTGGTGCGGATGGTGGTGGTGGTGATGGTGGTGGTGATAGGCCAAGTACTGCGAGTACTGCGTGTAACTGGCTGGCGTCCATACCTCGCTGCCATTAGCGGTTGCTGTTGCTGCTGCCGCGGTGGCTGTTGCCGACGCCGGCGTTGTGGCTGCCGCCGTGGCGGATGCGGTGATCTCTGCGTGGTGTTGATGATGTGCTTGATGCTGATGTGGATGCGGATGTGGATGTGGATGCTGATGTTGTTGCTGTTGCTGTTGTTGCTGCTGCTGTTGCTGTTGCTGCTGGTGATGCAGCGTGTGTGCGTGAGGATGAGCGTGATGATTGTGCGTTGCCTGCGACGATTGCTGATGATTGGCGGCGGCGCAGCTGGGCGGTTGTGGTTGGTGGACGTGGTGCTCAGTATTGCTCGAGTTGCTCACATTGCTGCCAATGCCACGCTGCTGCTGCTGCTGCTGTTGTTGCTGCTGCTGCTGGGGCGATGTGGTGTGCGAGGATGCCGAGTAGAGTCCGGAGTCGTCATGCTGCAGCTGATAGCTCTCAGGTGTGCCGGCACTCGTTGACTTGCCGCTCAGCTCCTTGTTGCCATTCCACTTGGCTGCCGCGGCAGTTTCGTGTTCGTTGTTGTTGTTGGCATAGCTGAGGCCATTCGAGAGCGGAGTGTTGCGATGCGGCGAGCCACCAGCTGTGGCTGCAATGCGACTGTTGAGCGGCACACCGCTGGACTGAGTGGTGCCCCACATCAGCACCGTCTGTCGCTCGTAGGGATCGGCAACTGCGGATGCTGCTTGCAACTCCACTTTAGGAGGCACGCCGCTGCTGCCATTGGTTGTGGCGCCAGCAGCAACGGCAACGGGCGAAGGTCCATCCGACGAGCACGAGATGACCTCCATGACTTGAGGCGATGACTTGGGCGTCTTCAGGGGAATCTGCTGAGAGTGGTAGAGTTAATAGGAGTCAGTCTTAGTAGAAGGACTGAACACTCACCTGTGGCGTGGACGTTGGACTGCCGTATCCGCTGCTGTAGCCGCTGTAGTATTTGCCCGTCTCCTGCCACTTCTCGTCCGCCTTGGAGGCAATGGCATAGCCATCGTACGACAGGAAACCGTTCGCCACATACGCCGAGGCCGGAGCTCCCGTGTGCGGATAGTCGGTGTAGTAGCCACCGACTCCGACTGCACCTTGGAGTCGATACTGATGGAAGAGCGACGTCTCGCTGACCGGATAGAAGGCATTGGCCGGCATCGAGCTGCCCATGTAGAGATTATCCGCAGCCGTTGCGTACGGCGATGCCGTGTACATGGGATTTAGATTGGAGTAGGCGGCAGCTGCAGCCACAGCCGCTGGATCGGGCAGATACTCGACCACAGCAGGCGCTGGAGAACCAACCTGACCCAATGGCGAGGATTGCTGAGCCTGCAGCTGCTGTTGTTGCTGCTGCTGCTGCTGCAACTTGCGCTTGCTGCGACACGTGGAGAGAAAGTCCCGCAACTGCGTCTTGTAGCGACGATTGGGACGCGTGGGCGTGACGGGAGGAGGCAGCGCATGAGCTGTGGGCGAGGCACTGGCACTTGAGGGCGGCACCACCAGCTGATCGGCCTCGGAGAAGTACGTGGACGCCAGTCCGGTGTCCAGATAGCTGACCTTAAAGTCCATGGTGCGCTTGCCGAGCAGATCGTGTCCCTCCTCATCCATCAGCTGGCGATGCGTGCAGATGACAAAGTCTGGCTTCGAATTCTTGTACACCAATCGCGAGCTCGTCTGCAGCCACTGCCACTCGCCGTCCTTCTTCTGGTAGCGATAGGCAATCATGCCCGAGGCCCCCGTCTTCAGCACTGCATTAGAAGATTAGATAGAAATTAGTCAGTGAGTTCACATAAAGAAAAATTACTATCTAAAAACTAGGATAAATATCTTGATATTAAAAACTTTTCAATATTAAATTAGGTTCTTGTATATGAACATTTGTTGAAGGAATATTTCGATCTTAAATCAACTGGATGAAAAGATTGGGTAGGAATTAATCATTTTGTGCACATAGAGAAAAATTAGGATCTAAAAAATTATATACAAATCTTGATATTAAAAACTTTTCGATATGAAGAAAGATATGAAAATGAACATTTTCTTAAAGTACATTTCTATCTTAAATCAATCTAGATAGAAAATACTTTTCGACAATGTGAAAGATTATGAATATGAACTAAAGAACATTTCAATCTGAAATCAATTTTGATAATAAATATGGTTCTTGAATATACAAATTTTTGAAAGAAGATTTCAATCTTAAACCAACTGGATAAAAAAATGGGTAGGAGCTAATCACATAGATCAAATTTAAGATCTAAAAGCGAGCATAAAAATCTTGATATTAAAAACTTTTCGGTATTAAGAAAGGTTCTTGAATATTTTTTTAAAGAAGATTCCAATCTTAAATCAACTGGATAAGTAGATTGGGTAGAAATTAGTAACTGAGTACTTATACAGAAAAATTATTATAATAAATAATACCCTTCTATCGTATGGATATGGGTATATAACAAGATCAAAAATCTTAGATTTACAAACTTTTCAAAATTACAAAAAAAAAGAAAATCAAAATTTAAGAAAGCTTGATGCCTTAAAATAAGAATATTTTCTTGAATTTCAGTAAATAGCAATCTAGAAAACTTTTCAAATTTTGATCTGTATTAAAAATTGTGTCTTCAATTTCCACACAATTTTGTAGGATTAAAGTTTAGTATTTGTATGCATAGCAAATATAAACGCTAGGTTCACTTACATTCCTGATGAGCGCTGGCCACGTAGGCCAAGTCATCATAGTGCACCAGATCGTAGCCACCCATGTTGACTAGCTCGGCATCTGCGTAGCCCAGAATGTGCTTGCCCCGCTGATCCATGGAGACGAGCGAAAAGTCCAACTTGTGCTTGGACTTAAACATGTTCTCCTTGTGCGGTATCTCCAGCAAACTGGGCGGACCGAATGGTGTGCAGTAGGCGAACAGTGCGAGTGGCGGCTCCTCCGTCTTTCGGTTCTGGCCATGGAGTATCTTGATGCGACCGCGTATGTCGAGGCGCAGGAATCCTGAGGTGTTGTCCAGCAGGCAACGGAATCGCACCGTGAAGCTGCGCTCCAAGTAGAGCGCCTTGTCGGGCGCCAGAGTCTCCGAGAGCTGCATGCTGGACATGTCCGCGGGCAGGAAGCTGTTCCACAGCAGTTGGCGCTGCAGTTCCTCGCGATCCTCAGAGTGCACCAGCTCGTACACTGACTGATGCACAATGTCCGACTTCGGGAAAGGGAAAGAGGGAGAGAGAGAGGGTCAGTTGTTGAAGATGTGAAGTTATCGCGTTGGGTTCAGTCAACTTGTTATTGATTTTCGCTTTCGCTTCAGATTCGTTTTGGGGCGTATAAATCAAAATCCACGCAAATTGAAAATGCGCCCCATGTTGGCCACAAATTGAGACATAAATTCTGCACGCGCCAGCAAGAGCAGCGCAGAAACACACAACGAGATCGAGGGACGGACATACCCTACATATACTACATACGTGACTGTATCAGCTAGCTAGAGATGGCAGCGTGACACGAATAGAGGCGATGTCAGGAAGAAGGAATAATTTGTTTCCTAGATTGATTTTATAAATAATAATGTTGAGATATATTCCAAATTTGCAAAAGATAAATATATAAAAATGACTTGTGATTATAAAAATAAAGTTTTACTATATATTTTATTCCTTATTACCTTTTCATTAAATTAATCTGTTTAAGTGCAAAATATGAAATTAATCTGCACTCCTTTTTGAAAATTAAAACATTTTTGAAATTTACTTTGTTATTTACAGAATAAAGTTCTCTATAACTATTAAGCCTCTTTATACGACCCTCAAGTTATTTAAAAAAAAATCATTTCAGTGAATTATTAGTGAATAATTTATGGAGCAGTACTTAGTTCAGAGAAGAGATCATCTCTTTTACCAGCTCTATCAAAAACTGGCATAAAGTGTTTCAGAAATTGCCTAATATAAGAAAAAATTATTGTCAGAACAAAACTAAGATTAAATCAAATGCCAAAACTTGCATAAAGTGAGAGATAATTTTGGGATATATTTTAAACAACCATTTTTACAGTAGAACTATGCTAAAAGGTTTCTTTCAGAGCGTGTCACGAGAACATATGTAGCTACTACCATCTCTATCACAAGCTTGAATAAAGTGTTAGGTATATTTATTAAGCTAAAAAATAACTTAATTCACAATTTTGTTATTTTCGTGTCACGCTGCCAACTCCATGAGGGGAGGGGGAATCAGAACTTTCTACGTAGTGTGCAAAAACCAACAAAGCAAATGATTTGGCCGCGATCCTCACACAGATTACTTGAATTTAGTATGTTCACATTTGCAAGTAGTGGAAGTGGAAGTAGAAGCAGATGATGAAGTTGCAGTTGCAGTTGCAACTTCGAATCGGAGTTGGAGTTGAAGGCAATCGAATGGCCAATGGCCATGGTAATAGGCAGCTACGTTTTTAATTGAGCTGCCAAACGGGGCGTGTCAAGTGCCGCTTTACACATTTACAACTAAATTAAAAACAAAAGTAAAGAAACCTCGAGCAGACACTCAGCCAAAGACTGAAGACTAAAGACTGAAGAAAGCTAACTGCAATTTTCAATTTCCATTCGACAAGCGCCAATACAATAAAGTAGGCAAGTAAAAAAAATACACACACTCTCAGCAGACAACATACACAATGTGCAACAGAAACTGTGTTGCACTGTTGCAATGCAGTAGCTGTCCCAGGTAGCAGGCAACATGTGGCAGTGGATGTTGCAGTCACTCGCGGTGGAGAACTCTTTCGATCCCGAGTTAGGCCCAAAACATGTTGGCCAGTCTTCAAGGCAGCTGCAGCGAGGCGTCGTGTCAGTTAATAACACACAGCCTCAACATATGCCACGCCCCTGCTAACCCTTAGTTCCCCCCGCCTGCTTGCCCCATGTGGCAGCTGCGTAAGCAAATCTTGTGGCGATTCTGCGATTGCGCAATACTCCCGCTGATCTGATTTTTATTTATGGGCCCAGAGAACCTGCCACGCAATCTTGCAACCTGAGATTCTGTTTGTTTTTTTTTTAGATTTTTGTGTGGCACCTCAGTCGAAGGTGTTGCAAGTTAGATGCCCCAAACTGGTAGCTGTACTTTCGACCCGTTTCCGCAATGAGCTTGACCCAAAAAATAACAGACGCAGACGCGGACCACAAGGGGGAATCATTCATAGAAATTTCAGGCAATTAAAATCAATCAAAATGCTGCCTCTTGCCCCCGATGCTATTGTTGTTGCTGCCACTTACCTGATGAAAACCCAAATAGCTCTCGATGCTGTGCGTGGCAAAGAAGACCTCGCCTTCGCATGTCAGTATCATTAGAAATCCATTTAGAGCCTGGAAGAAAGAACAAAAGAGCAATGTAAATAACGAATGAGAGTGAGTGAGAAGGCGAATGTGAGTGCGCAAGAGAGGCAGATAGATAAAAATTAAATCAAAACTACGAATTAAATGCTGCTGAGGGGCGGGTCGCCTGGGGGCAAACAGGTAGCAAGTCGTCAAATTGACAAGACTAGAAAATCGATAGAGCGAGAGCGACAAAGTGTTTGCTAAGCTAGAGCGAGAGAAAGAGAGAGAGGGCGATACTTTGGCGTCTCGTAATTGCAGTAGCTGCCGGTTTTTAAGTTTTTCTTGTTTTGAAAGATATTTTGTGAATGGATTAATCCATCATTTTTGCGGTCTAGATGAACTCTACAAAACTGAGCATGAATGAACCCGAGAGATCGCGTAGAAACAAGGGCCAAAGACACAGCGGCGCTAACTTGAGGCTAAAACGTAATCAGCGCTTAAGCGGCTCATTTCATTGGAGCCAGCGAAAGAGACAGAGAAAGAAGCAGGGAAAGAGACAGAGACAGTGGCAGAGACCTGGGGCTGTGATAGGGGCTAAGACAGACTTTGAAGTTCCACATCAAAACACAACCAGGAAATGATGAGCAATTATATCAATGAGTTTCAACTAAATGCAGACGATGATACCGCTTTCCTCTCCTCTTCACTTCCCTTGCCCACCCCTCCGATCATCACTAAGAGCATTTGTTTTATCTTACAGAAATATTTAAGTATCTCCCATTCTCTCGGAGCTCTCCGAGATTTCAGTTATTGGTTGTTCCTCGCGTAATTGCAGGTTTCGTTTCGAGCAATGATGCATTGTAATTATCTATAGATTTGTTAAAGCTACAGAAAGTCAAAAAAGAAAAAGGAAACCCAACTGAACTTTAATTAAATGTGTAATCTAACCTCAGAAGCAATGCAAAAGTTCAAGAAAGTGGAAAGAACTGAAGAAATAAAGTGTATTTCAAAACTTTAAGTAAGCTTATTTTTAAGCTGAAATCGATTAATGTGAATGCTTAACCTAACCAAACTTTCTTAGTTATAACCTCAATTCTTAACCTCAAAAAATAAAATATATTTTTTTTGGCATTATTTTGTACTGTTTGTTCAACCCGTTTGATTATTGTTTTAGATAGGATTTAAAGTTGCTTTTTATAAGCTGCTAATAGGCGTTACGCATGCGATTTTATAGTGTTACATTTATGCGAAAACAAAATGGCGACCCGAACGCAACGTGCGACGTGTGAACTTCAAGAGCATGAAGACAAATTTGCCAAGTCTCTCATTAGGTGCTCAGTTAATTAATAAAGAGAGCAAGAGCCAGAAAGAGAGAGATAGATCGAAGAGTGAAGAGAAACTGCAACTGTAATTAATATGCGCGTATTTAAATATCAATTTGCCACAGCTGAAGAGCAGCAGGGAGAAGCAGCAGGAAAAGCAGCAGGCAAAGATGACACAAGGAGGCAACTGGGCCAACTGCTTCGCTCTCCTTACCTGTAGAGGCCGGGAGTTGAGACAAATGTGCGCGATTGCTGCTAATTACAGAGAGCAACAAAACCAGAGCTTGCCGCGATTCGAGACAGAGGATGGAATCGAGATGATGTTGGCAAGGAGTGCAGAGTGGAGTCTCTTCTCAGAGTTGGTATTAACCGACATAAACGCTAAGTGGCGTCATCATTTAAAACGCATCAACACAGCCCGCCAAAGGATATGAATATGGATATGAATCTGTATCCGAGCCTCAGTTGTGAGTTGTTGTGTGGATTGTCATCAAGCCGGCGGCAACTGAGCATCAATAATCTTCATAAAGATTGCCAACGGTAGCCAACGAGACAGACCGAGATAGCGATACATAATAAAAGGCAAGGAAAGAGACAGAAACACCAAACGGATGCTAAGGGTTTTTATTCATACCCTTTAAACAACAACATTTGTGTAAAGGGTAAAGTGATAGGATAAAAAGAACAGTTTCCAAAACGAAATGTTCCTTATAAAAGAAATGTGCATATTCAGTACGGAATATTGCTTAATAAGCGCACAACTTTTATGATCTATCCGACAACAGTTCCTTCTTATTAAATTTAGTTGAAAAAAGCCAAATTAATATCAACATTTTACAAAATTTGTCCACACTTTTTAATAAAACAATATGCTGTGATTATCAAGATATTTAATTACCTTTGTAAAGTTATAATCGATAATAAAAAGGCAACGCATATAAGTTAAAATAAGAAGAACATCCTTGAAATCTCCGTATTACAAATATCTGTATTTTCATTCATAATTTACTAAATATTTCTGAATGACATTAGCCCAGCTGATCAATTGCCATCTTTAATGGGATACAGGGTATTTGCTAGTCACTCAACTTCACCTTCTTGAATTTTCTCTATAAAAAGTAGAATCAAAAAGATTTCTTTTTGCAGCTTAATTGTTTTATTTGCCTCTCGCTCGCTTTGGCTCTTTGCCTCCTTTTCTACAGCTTGTCTGCTTTGTTGTCGTTTCGCCGTTGTCTCTGCATCAGTTTATACGAGACAACTTGGCCAACTGTCCAGGCTGATGCGGTCTGTGGCAGCGGCGTCTTCTAATGCGTTTTTAATAATACACGCCCGTCTTGTGCGGCAACAGCAAACAGCCAACAGCCAACTGGCAACTTGAATAGCTACAAGCGAAAAGATACGCACACATACCATATCGTTTATAGTGTATGTGTGTACTTTAGACATTTTGGTTGGGTATCTATCCCGTCATTTGGTTGTCGGCTTGCATTACAGTTTTGTGTTTTGATAAGTTGGCGGCGATTATTTAACCATTTCCTTGGCCCCGACCAAGACCAAGACCAGATTAGACAAGACCAGACAACAACTGACCCCTTTGGTGGTGAATTCATAGCTGGAAAGCTTAGCTAGTTAGCTAGTTTGGGGGCCAATTTGCGTTTTCTTAGCTGGTTTCATAATTGCTTAATAAAGCCGCTGGATTGCTGAATGATGCTGCAATCAGCGTCTAGCTTAATGCTTCCTATAAATATCAAGTATACGCCACGTCACATAGTATATATATTTATATATCTCCAACTATAGCTATATGTATTTATATCTGTCTCATTATAGCTCTTTTCAATCAATGTCTCCGCTGAAAGTTAATTAATTAAGCCATTTTTTGGGCCGACTGCTAAATGTGGGCCACAGTGGCTGTCAAACTGTTTGCAAAACTAGAGCAGCAACAACAGTTAGTTCAGTCAGTCAGCCCATGTGTGTGTGTGTGTAAGAGTGAGATGGCAACATGTGCATGAGCTGCGCTGCGTGACAAAACGCCATTTTCTAATGATAATATGTGACCCATAATAAACAACATCAAGAACGGCAACAACAACAGCGCAACAAAAATAAAACTTCATGAGCAATTGAAACGGGCAACAGGTAACAAATACCTCAGCTATTAAAACTAAATATGCAGCCCCAAAACACCCGCCTCCCTCTCTTCTCTCCTCTGCCCTTCCTCTCTGTTGTGTGTGGCTCAAAAATATGCACGGAAATGCACAATTGTGCAGCTCGGCAATTAGCTGCAAGTCGCCCATCTACCGGAAGGTAGAACAGGCAACAAAAAAAAAAAATAACAAAAACACACACGAACAGAACTTTTTGGCTTGCATTCAAATTGGCAAGTTGTAAAAAGGAGACACAAGTCGCAGTCCCTGTTCACTCTGCGTATACGTAATGCAGTTGCATTGTGCAATGTGTGGCAAAATGCAGTTTTGCATACGCGACTTAGGCGTGTTCCCAACAATTTGCACAACATAACTAAAGGTGTTTGAGGCAGCACTTAAAGGAGTTTTATGCGAATTACTAATTGATAAGCTGGAAATTTTGTATGAAAAGTTTAGTTGTTGAGATAAAAAAACATCTTACTAAGTGGACAGTTTCTTTAATATTATTTTAAGAATTTGCTTTAGAGTTATTGAATTATGCTAAGAATCTACTATTGCATTGAATGAATTCTGTATTTTAAGTAAAATAAAAATAAGAAAAATGAATTAATAAACAAAAAATTAGTACATAAAAATGTAATCAATATTTTGACGATTTTATCACATATGAAAAACGTATTGTTTTTTCTTACTAAAGTAAGTTTATTTTAAATTCAATTTTTATTGTAACTTTTTACTAAGCTTATCTAAAAAAAACTTTTGAAGCTATTGCTCCAAATGAATTGCAAATGTAAACATCAAATTCGCTGCTCTAGAACTTAAACTGGCTTATTACTGTGCCACACACCTTAGGGTTAGTTTTGTTTTTTTTTTTGCTGTGATGACGCTTTACGGTTGCAAGTTTTAGACTTTGACATTGAATTGTTGAGTGCGGCCGAAAAAAAGAGGTGCATAAAGCGCATGTTGCACAATTGCGTGCCTCTGTCTCGCTGTCTCTTTGTTAACCCCTTCTCGCTCAATCGCTCCCTCTCTCTCTCTTTCACTCGTTAGCTGACTCACTCGCTCTCCCTAGTTATGTGCGAGTCGCGCACATTTGTTGCGCTGTCTATGGCTGCTTGGTGAGCTATGTGTGCATTAAATTAAACTGTCATGACTGTGACAAGTGCATATGTTCGCGCCTGGCCACATGCAGCAACATGCAGTTTGGCTTGGGCTTTAATTCAGCAAAAACATGCAACTTGCCACAATGCAAGTGTGTGTGTTTGTGTGTGTGAGTGCGAGACACTTTAATTGAAGTTTGACCAAACTCAGCGCGTGGCATATAAACTTGAAAATGCATAATTTCAAGTTACTGTTTGGGGAGTTTGCAATGTGTGGCAACTTGCTAAGTGGCTAAGTTGGTTGCTGCAATTGGCAATTGGAACGATATTAATTATAAATATTATGGTAACACATGTCCAAGCGCCAATTACACACAATTAATCAATTCGAAACGCGGCCACAACGCGACGTTGACTAATTGCTATTCAATTGTTTAACAATTTTCCACAATTTTACACAAATCACACGAATTTCACAATCCCAAAACCCAATCGAAGTGCGCGGCTCAAAGCTTTGCGTGTTTCGATACTGCAAAAAAAAAAAAAAAAAAAAAAAAAAAAAACAAACAAAAAATAAAGAAGGCATTTATCAATTGGTATAGTGGCCTCTCCCTCTCTCTCCATCTCTCTCTCTCTCTCTCCTCCTAACTATCTCAATTCTGTGGAACAAGCGCTGATTGATTATGCGCCATATCCTGACGATGAAGCCATCAAATGGCCAAACAAAATTGATGAAGACAAATTAAGTCGAGCATTTCATAGATTAAGGATAGTGAATGAGTGTAGGGGGCAGCAAGGGTGGGGAGCGGGTGGCAGGGCACTTACCTGCAGGAACATATCACCATCCAGCAGACCATGCTCAAAGGCGCCCAGCTCACGCGTTCTGTAGCCATCGTGTGCGTGTATGTGCGGCAGGACTCCATTCTCCTCCTTATCCTTATGCATAACAACTGCAAAGAGGGAAAACAACAGCAATAAGAATACAGCTTAAATATTTATGAGCGAATTTTTATATTTTATTAGCCATTAATATTTCATTTACCACTGTAAAAGCAATAGAAAATACACTGATAATAACGAAAGGAGGGAAATAATTTTGGGAATGTTTAAATATTTAACATGAATTGTTTAATATACACATTTTTAATTACAAGTTCGAAATAAAAACTTCTTTCGTTGAGCAATTAATCAATTATATTAGTTTTGTAAAAACAATTTAAACGCTCTAAATTATTCATATTTATATTTAATATACTACACAATTGAATGGGATATATGAGAATTAAAACCCTTTTTCGATCACCAATTTATAAATTCTTTGGTAATAATGTATTTTATTTATGTGATTTATGAGTGAATTTTTATATTTTATTAGCCATTAATATTTCATTTACCATTGTAAAACCAATATAAACTACACTGATGAAAGCAAGAGGAAGATGACAATAATTTAAAATATTTAAACACGTAAATGATTTACTAAACTTTAATTGCAAGTAAGAGAATTGAACTTTACTTTTGTTGACCAATTTATTAATTAATCGAACTAATTACCAAAAATGTTTGCCGCATTTACAATTATTTAAAAGAGTTTAAAAGTAATTTAAAATCCAATTAGGAACATTAATGAAGTCCACATTGAATTTTAAATAGGCAAGATTTATGAAAGTTCAATTTCAATGCAAATTCATATCTGTTTTTCTGTCAGTGCAATGGTATTATCGCTGGCAATGGCTACCGAAAATTGCGATCCATAAATAACTCGCTCCACAAAGCGTTTTACAGAGCAGCCAGCAACCAGCAACCATCAACTAGCAGTCCCCTCGCTTTAACCCAGTCAGTAGAATTGGAAACCATAGTTACACCATAAAAATCCAATATACATAGCTATGTGGCAGTCGCATTTCGTATATCATATATATCATGGATATACAATAAATATTTACAGCTGGCATGGAAAAGTACTAAAAATTGTTTATGGTGTCATTGTAATATTTTATGAGGCAACTTTCCACCTCGTTTGCCCCTTCCCTTCCTCATTGTTCATTGTCCTCGTTCATCGTTGAGATGCCTTCGCTATAGCGCCTGGCACTGGCTTCCCAGTTGCCTATAGCATTATGTGTATACACCCCACAATCCACACTCACTTCCTTCCCCCCTTCCCAATTGTACAACACCCTTAAAGGCAGCCGCCATTTTAGAAACAATATTTTTGGGCGAAACGTCGTGAAGAGTGCAGGGTGGAGGCTAGAGGGTGGAGGGCGGAGGAGAGAGAACATTTCCTCTCGACCTGCGCCTCAAGTTTTATAATAAATTTGTCACAAAAATTGATTTATGCGCGATAAACGATAAAAACGAAAAGAAAATAAAATAAAACTAGAGCTAATATATTTTAGCTTAGTTTTTGTCTGGTTTCACTTCGGGATGAATATAACTTGTGCTTGTGCTTGTTTTTGGTGTCGCAGGCAAATTTATACGGGACTTGAAATAAAATATTTGCCCCGCCAGCTGCTGTCATAAATTATGATTTTTATCAGCGCAAATGGAAATAATAAAAATGAGAGTGAAAATAATAAAAAAATATATATATAAAAAACAGAAAACTAAAACTAAAACCTAATTTACGCATGGCAAAGCCCACGACTAACTGCAAGTCCGGCAAGTCAACTAACCAAGCAACCCCTGAGCCAAGCAGCCAACAACACCAACAGCAACCACAGCCCAAGTTGCTGCCAGGGTCTCTCATTTCAATTAGCAGCTCCAAAACTGCGTTCTACTCCTGGCCAACTGCACTGCGAGAAGTGAAGTGGAGATTTGAGCTGTTGAGATTAATTATAGTAATAAACCAAATCAAATATTATTTTTCATATTTAAAGATTATTTCATTTCGATCTCTATAGAATTTGTAAGGAATATAAAATAAAACCTAAAGTGTTCTTTACCCTTTCAAAAATTTGATTGCGTTCTTAACTTTTTGATAAAGTGATACAGATATTTTTCTATTCTCTTTAATTACCATCATCTAACTAAAATACAACATAATCGCATAATTTGGTTTTGGTTTTTGGTTTTTCTATATTTAGTTTCGATTTCTAAAGAATTTGTAGAGAATAGTAAACAAAACCAGGCGAGTAGAAAAGTTCTCATAATGAATTGAAGTTTATAATATAGCGATATATTTATTAAACATAGATCAAAATTCCTCACTTGGACGCAACTTCATAAAGAAAATATCTCAGAAATATAAATTTAAAACCGAAATTCTAATACAATTATGGCATACTTTTAAAACTACTTCTTCATTTATATATATTTAGTGAATTACCGCTAAATTGATACAAAAATTATACAAAAAGTAGCAAAGTAGCTACGCAATTTCTCTCAGTGTGCTGAGGTTTGGCCTGCCCTGACTTGGCGTTTGGGCCTTTTGGCTAATCTGTGCGCTGCGTTGGCTTTTTATCAAATTAACAAAAGTGCCGCTGCGTGTGTGTGCTCTGACTTGTGTGTGTGTGTGTATTGGTGTGTTAGTGTGTTCATTTTAGCGAAAGTGCGATAAAAACAAATAGTTGACCCTCTTGGTAACACACACACACACACACTTACACACACCCCAGCTTGTCGTTTAGGGCAAGGTAATGTGGCTTAAACAAATTGCATCATGTGCGTGTGATCCTGACCAAAAAGGCTTTTAGAGCAACTATTTTTTTTTGTTTTTGGTCGTAATTATTCATAATTTAATTAGGCTCAGTTTACATTGCGACTTCTTGTTGTAGTTATTATTATTATTACAATTTTTTATTGTTGCGCTTAAAATATTCACGTGCATAAACACATTTAATTAACTCGACTCGCGGTTTTATTGTTGTTGTGGGGGTCTGTGGGTGGGCGATGTAACAAATCCGCGACATTTTCTAGGCATGGCTCACATTTTATTGCACTTATGCAGAGACCTGATTAGCATAAACTAAATTTATGTAGTGACATTTTGCGAATGTGTCGAGTAACAACTCCAGCTGGACAAAGAAATGAATTACTTAGCTAAAGTAATTGCTTAAGAAACTGCGATTGCGATTGATGAAATCTGATTGATAAACTGTTGAAACAGCCCTCGTGCTGTCATGTCATGTGCAACATAAACCAAAATCCGAAATCCGAAATCTGAAATCCACCACCAAAGCAAAGCGCAAAGCAAAATCGCGTCGTCATTTGGTGGATGAACGTAAATCTTCTCTGAAAGGCGGAAAAGCGCAAAATCTCAGCTCTAGCTGCATATGCGCCAAAGGGTAGTAGAAGGAGGAGGGGGGTGCTGGCTGTATATAGAAGACATAATAAAAATGGCGGCTGGCCAAACCCCACCCACCTAGCAAAGCGACGAGCGAACGAAACGGTAAAGCGTGCGCAAGATACAGAGACGCTAGCTCGCTCTCTGCTGACGCTGACGCAAGCAGCGCTGCGAAGCGTCGCGTCGCTGTGACTGATGCGCCCTGTGAAAATGGCGTCAATTATGCGCTGGGCGCTGCCTTTGTTGTTGCTGCTGTTGTCGTTGCTGTTGCTGTTTCTGCTGCCGTTGGCGCTTTGGGGCGTGCCCCTTGGCACGGCATGGTGCAAACAATAAAGAATAAAGTTTAAATTCTGACATTTTGGCAAATATTTTTCGTGCCTCGTAAGCAAATATGTCATGGAAATGTCAAACTCATCAGAGCAATTGATTGAAAAACTGACAGCTGTCTCGATTGACTTCGAAGGGCGGCCCAATGAAAGTTAATATATATTATCAGTATGTACTAAGCTGTGCAGCTTACTTTAAAGCCAATTGTTGGTAGCTGTCAAATATTTGCCATCTCCACATATCTAAATATGATAAGTAAGCAATATTGTTACTGCAGTCGTTGTATAACAGTAACAAGTAATACAAATCATTAATTTCAATCTGTTTTTGTAAACGACAACAAATCGTATCTTTTTGATTGGTCAAAATAACGCCAAAGAAGTAGAGCCGCCGTAAAAACAATATTTTGTTAAGTATTCGATAAGAATATTCCAAAAATTTACTTGTTTTTGTTAATATTCCTCTTTACATTAATATTATTTTATGATAAATTTATTGCCAAATTAAGTTTTAGCTCTATTCGATTCCTCCTGCTTTCGACCTAATATTGCTTTTCTATTTAAGAACTGTTAAACATAAAACCTAAATTGTTTATAATACAATACACATAAAACGTTTAATCTTTGGTACTTATAAATAAAAAATGCCATATAATATTTCATAAGACTTCGCTAAAAATAAATTCTGCCAGATGTAAGAAATTCTTACTTCTACAAATTTCTGTATTTCTCAAACTAAATTTTCTCTTTATTTCCTTCTGCTTCCATTTCAATACTTGCAATTTTCTAACTCTGAGAAATTCTCTAGTTACGCTAGGCATGCTAATGATACTTCAACCAAAAATTATAAGCTGTGTTATGTACCAGATAAGTACGTAGATTTCATATTCAATCCTTCAAATTTCTGTCTGAAATGTTGTCTTATCATTTTATTGATTTACATACGAATTTGTTGGGCTTTAAACGTTTTGCAGTGAGCTTTAAATTGAACTAGGCCTTTGTATACAGTTGTTGATACCTGTTGTTGTTGCAGCTGAAGGGAGGGAAGGGGGAGGAGGAATAAGGGGGTAGCGGGTGGCCGACCTACGTAAGTCACGCAATGTTGTCTGGCTGCGCTCTCTCTCTTTCTGTCTCTCTTTTTCTGGGTCCAACTCTAAGGCTGAGCTGAACTAAGCTGAACGTTTTGGTCGGCGTGACAATGCGACGCCTCTCGCAAGCAACAACAACAACAACAACAAGAACTAGGGGAAACAACCTTCGAGCTGAGACAGGTGTATTAAAGTGCATCGCCTGACTGATTGCATGTCCGCCTCTGCACCGCGGCGATTTCGACCCATTGTCTGGCTATGGATTCTATCGTCTCCTGTGTGTACTTCACTCTTTCACCTCCTCTCTCTCTCTTACTCTACGAGTATGTCTGTCTCCTCCCCACATCCATCAGGTATCCCGACCTCGTCTGCTGTCCGCGCTAATGGGCCTAAACTGGAGCAACGCACGAAAGTCATGTATATGCACGAAAAATTGGCCACAGTTATAGACAGAGCGGGACGGAGAGAGAGAGAGAGAGAGAGAGAGAGCGGGAGCAAGAGAAAGAGTGAGCAGCTTTAGTATGTTTATAGGTTAAGAGCTGAGCCTTGGCCCCTTGGGCTTGCAATTCGCAGGGAGTCGCACGACGGCCATGGGCTCCATTAACAAACGCTTAACGGCAATTTTGATAATAGCATAACCAGCATTCCCGCTCTCTTCCCCTCTCTTTGGCCACTATAAAAAAGACCCACTCATATATCATAGCTATTTCCTTATGAATTTGCTGACCAAGTGACCTTGTTAAACATAATCTAATGGTATCAAAATTGACTGAAGTCTTGTGTCGCATGTGCAACTCTTAGAGTTGCCACACAATGTCGCAGTCGCATTCGCTTCCCACGAGACACTCTAGACAGCACACACAGAGTGTCCCAAAAGTGAGAACAAGATCTCCAAACCAGTCCCGCGATCGTTAGCTACTTATTCAAGTAATTCCAACATGATTTGACTGTCTGACTGGCTGCTGGCTGCTGACTGCTGGCAAAACCATATTTTAATCATGTGTGGGAACTCTGGTTGCAAACTAACGTGTTCCCACTCACAAGCTACAGTCGCAGACTAAGTCTCAGTCTCTGTCTCAAATTACCAAAACGCGGCGAATCAAATGCGAGAGTCATTCCCATTACGACTTGAAGTCTCTCTTCAAGTCTCCATTGTTTGCGCTAAGCTCTATGTTCTATTTAAGTTTAACTTTATAATGGTCTTGCATAAATCAATAAATTATTTCATTTACAATGCTGAAACTAATAATTTGCTCTTTGAAAACTACTCAAATTTCGTTCATCAACTAATTGAATTGAATATTTAAAATGATCGTTAATCTATTATAATTATCTTTTCAAAACTCTTTCTAATAAAATGGCAAATATAACCGAAAAATTGCTTTTAAAATGCAACACTCAAAATAATTTCGAACCGAAATCAAAATAAATTACTTTTTCGATTTACATGAATGAACAGATATTATATTAAAGTTTTTTATTAAATATAATTGAAGAGTTATTATATAATTTTTAAATGTGTTCAAAAAAGTTGTTTATCGAACAATTCAGAAATATTTGAAATGACAAATATGAAATTTTTTAAATGTTTTCCCTTTTAAATGTTACCTAACATAATAATAACATTAATACCAATTTTCACAAATACTAATTTTCCAAGCGTAGCCCAAAATTACAAATAATTATAATCAATTTAAGCAACTTTCCAAATAAGTTTTCTTTACATAAAATAATCGTTTAGTTAATTTCCGAAATGAACTTTTTAGCTTATGAAATTTGGGAAATAAACTTTAGTGTCCTTCCCATGGAGTCTGCTCAATTTGCTTATTGGCCAAGTTGATACGTTGAGTTATGTCTTCTTTTGGGTTGAGGTTTATGTAGAGGTTCGATTGCGTGCAATAGTTGTTCACAAATGGTTAAACAAAACTATCAATGCAAGCATTTGAGTTCAGTTTTGCAGTTAATTACGCAACTCATCAATTAAGCAAAGAGAGCACGCGGGGCCAAAGGAAGCAAATAGTCCTGTGGCAGGACGCAGGAGTGGAAGGGGGAGGGAGGAAGCAGGAGCCATCGCGAAGTAAGCGAGTGCATTAAAAATGTACAAATTGCGCGTCTTAACAATTATTGCTGGCCATAAGGCGCCAACGCTTGGCCAGCAATTATGGCCCTTTTAGATACGGGCGTGGTTGGGGTAACAGCGATAGCGGGAGTTGGTTTCTTCTTCGAGTGAAAGAGGGCAAAAGAGCGAGAAGGGCCCAAAGACAATGGGCCATTAGTGGCGCGCTTTAATTATTTAGTTTTTGCAACAAAAACAGCAAAAGCAAAAAAAAGGAAGCCGAAAAACCAAACCCAAGTATGAGAGCGAATAAGAGAAATGCTAAAATATTCGAGTGGTTGTGGGTGGTGTGAGTTATGGTTGTTGGTGTGTTTCTGCTTTTGGTTGTTGTTGTGGTTGTTGCTGTGGGTGGTGCACATTATGTGTTGTATTTGGTGTATGTACACATAGAATCCACCTTTTCCAAATAGCCTGGCGAAAATGAAAACGAACTTTGCTTTTATTTTTTCTTCTCTTGTGTTATTTTTTTTTTTTTGGTATAGAGAACTTTTTCGCCTTTTCGTTTCGCTTTTGCGCAAGTCAGGGTCAACAACTGCCCCTATGCGAGTACGAGTAGATGCCGGAGGATAGCCCTTGTCCCTTATCGTCCTTGCTGCTCTTGTCTGTGCTCTGCTCTGCTCTGCTGTGCTGTGCTGTGAAGCAACCCCCTGTGGCCCATTTCATATATGTTATGTACACCGGTAAATACTTGTACATGGCCAGAGAACACAGCCGAAAAGAACTAAACTCAACAGAACAGAACAGAGCTTTATATACTGTGCTTTCCTTGTTGTCCATTGCCTTCTTTGGTGGGTGGAATTGCAATCTCTTTATCCACGCAGCAGCCCAGCAATTAATTTTAAGTTCATTGATTGCCACTTCTCACAGCTTGCAAGCAATAAGAATATCTCTACCTATGAATTTTCATGAACTTCATTAAGCTTACTATATGAGCGAGGCACTATTTAGTTTTCTTTTGAAATAATATGAGAATTAAATATTGAATAAATATTAATTATAGTAATCTGTGATATGTTTCTCTCTTTTATTTTATGTGCCACATCGCCACTGAAATCATGCTTTTTAATAAGAAAATGTCATTAGAATACCGAAGTTTTTTTTTTACAATTTTTGAAAAGGGGAATTATTTCATAAATTCTATAGTAAGGTATTTTCCATCAAATTTTGATAAAATGTATTCCATAATTTTGTTGTCTGTTGTAAACTATTTACTTGGGTTAATATAAAATAAATTTCGCATGAACTCAATTAATTAATCAGTAAGAATAATATTTTTTCTTAAGTGTGTATAAGGATATTTTTGATCCGCTGCGAATGTCTCATCATAGGAAAGAAAAGAATGTATCAACTCACCTAATTTGCGTAAATTAAAGTTAACTTGAAATTAATAAATTAAATTAGAATTCAAATTAATTAGAATATATTCCTTCGTTCTCCATTTCCAAAGTCTTAATATCTTCTACAAATAAAGTTAGCTACAAATTCGATTTAATGAAATCTATTTATCCATTAAATCCTTCGATTGCCTCTAAAATATCTATATTCTTTTGTGTAATAGTTTCCTTTATATCTGAGCTATTTATGAGAATTGCTTCTGTGTGTATTGGCTTTTCAGACATCCTGGACAGCCTGTCAACTAATCGCATTGAGTGCTCAAGTTGAGAATCCCACAAGCGAAGGGAAAGGCGGCACACGTTCCATATCCACAAATGCCCTATACATATAGACACACTCTGCACACTCACTAATTGTAAATTAAATGATCCTGATAATATCCGAAAAACATCTAGACAAACAAATAAAGCCAAAACGTAAACAAAGTTTGACCTGTGCCCGAACTTTGATGGGAAGGGGAGGGGGTAACGTTTTGTCAACCCCCTTCGAACAAAAGCATTAGACAGGACTCGACTATGTGTGATAGCAAGGACACTAAAAGAGTACAGCGAGTGGATTGTGGATAGTGAGCACACGGCGCAACGGTTCTGGTCCATTAACCCGTCGTCATTGTTGTTGTTGCTGTTATTGTTGTTGTTCCTTTGGGAAGGACAAACAGAGAAACGCAGCGAAATGCGCAAAGGAAACGTAGCGCGTGGCGGCTTCGTTTGGGATTTGTTGAAGTCGATAGGAAACCTTGGATGCGTTTGCTGGTATTGACTTTGCCACAAAATGCAACAACGACTGCGGCACGTGGCGTCAACAAAGCAACAAAAAAAGGAAAAGGTTTTGGGAGCTGGTCAACAGTTTGCCATTGCAATTAACGCCCTAGCTTTGCCATTGACCGCTAATTGTCAAAATATTTACTCGAGTCCTTTTCATGCAGTCCATGATGAATCCTGCCACACACAGACACATACACACACACAGAGAGAGAACACGTGTGACTCAGTAGCTGGAACAAAAGGATGGGCCAAGCAGGTCGCTTAGTTGCTCTCCCGCTCGCTTTTGCTTCAATTTTTGCACTTAAACTTAATTAACGTTGTGAGTTTCCTCTCCACCGAAGCAATTAAATTTATGTCGTTAAACAAAGCGAAATGCCAATGAACCAAATACTGAAAGTCGCTCTGGCAGCCTTCTTCGATAATAAAGCCATCAAATGTTGAGTTCGTTCTCCTTTTATTGCATTTGCTCACTGCGTTTTAATTAATTTAAATTAGACAAAACAAAAAAAAAGAAAACTTATATATAAATGCCGAGTAAAAATAGCACTAACAAAGAAAGCAGAACATCCCTGAAAATGTTTTTGTAGGTTTCCTCAGGCGTCTGATTCGATTTACCTGCTACCGAAAATGTTTCAACATTTCCCCACATTTCCTCTACGCGACTCACGACTCACCTTTAATATATTCACCAGGTGAGCCAGCAACAAAAAGAAAAAAGGCAAAAATAAGAAATTAAAATCAGGAGGAATAGTAAAGAATTTCTTCAAGGCAAATACATTTATCATTCCAATAGAAAAACTTTATCAATTTATGATGCAAAACTTGTGACGAATGTGGATTGAAGTGGATATCTAATCTATATAGCAAATATAGAAAAATGTTTGAATAAAATAAATATAATTAAATTTGTATGTGCCAATTAATCAATAGAAATAATCACAAATTATTTCACCAATATCGCATTTAAAAAACTAATAGAAATATATTATAGGTCAGAAAGTTTTCTACGATATATTTAATTTCAACTTAAATTTTATTACACCAAATCCAAATACACTCTTTCTCAGTGTTTATTATAATGATTTATGGAATCGAATCTTTTGAAAGTCGGGGAATATTTTTATATCTACACATTAAAGTTTACTACATTATATGTAGAATAGAATGTATTTCTATTGAAATATATTATAGTAATGATAAGAAGTAAAATACTCGATTCGATGGCCTTAGTAGCTAACACTCCCTTCTTTTAGTTATTATATTATTTTGTATAATCATTAAAGACGTAAATAAATAAATAAAGTAAAATACTTTAAAAATCACTCTATTTATGTTTTTGTATAATAATGCACCTAATCAATAGAATTAAAAACATATTATTCAAACAAAATTCTCTAGCTCGATTCCCTCAATAGCATCTAACAATTTAATTTTTAGAAAATAATCTCTTATCAATTTGTAAGTCTTGTAGTATTTCGATGATTTAATAACAAATAAAAGTTTATAAAGTCAATTATAAATATATTCTATTTCAGAGATTATTATAATCATATAAGCAACTAAATAAGTAAAGTACTCTTAAAAGCATTCTATTCCTTTCCTCTTTAAAACTTCCTCTATTATAAAATTGTAAGCCTCTTAAAATGTTGTCGATAATTACAAATTAAAGTTTATTACGTCAAGTCTAAATACAGACTCTTTCAGTGATTATTATAATGATATAGTTGTTGCTTGTACACAATTTTGTTCTGCTGCAAGTTTCAGCAATTGCCTTACGTAGTTAATATACCCCATTGGGAAAGTTAATTGTAGCAAAACGAGACGAAGACAAAATGAAATGCGTATTTCTTCCTTTTGTTTCACTAGTCCAACTTTAATCCGTCAACAGCACTAATTTCGCCACGTGCGTGTGTTTGTATATGTTATATACTATATTATATAGCGGGTATATCCCCTGAACTGGGAACTGGAAATGGGACTGGAGTCTACAGACTACAGACACACGGAGGAGGCGCAGGACTCCCCGTTGCGGCGATGAAATTAGTTTTGAATCATTTATGAGTCATGTTTAGGGTCTGCCACCGTGTGGCAGCCAGCGAAAACTCTCTCCGGCAATGGCAATGGCAGCATAATCGATTTAATAGGCTCGGGGAATGTAACGCGCCGTATGGCAAATGTGCGAAGCCGATGTCGACATCGATGGCTCAGCGCTCAGCCGCTCCTGAGAGGCCGACCATATGGGATGGGAAAGGGAATGAGAAAGGGAATGGGAATGGGAATGGGATATACATAGGTAGAGCCAGAGGGGCGTGGGCGTAGTTTGGGGGGTAGCTTTCACCTTCTTTTAAGTTTTCCCTGCTTTCCAACCACCCAGAAACATAGCACAGCAAAAAAAAAAAAAAAAAAGAAAGGAGGTGGGATATTCATAATTGTGATACGGAACTCACCTTGAAAATAACTTTTGGTTCTTAAATAACTAACGGACAGCCTTAGTATGCTCAGTCGATCCAGTTTGCTTAGTATATTCTGCTCGAAGGGCAGCAGCGAGGCAAGCAGATCCAATTCGGCATTCAACCGCTCCCGATGCCGTTTTGATGGATTGCTCTTAGTGACGCCATCCTTGGGCGGCGGCTTCAGGCTGCAAGAAACAAAACAGAACAGAAGGAAGCAAGAGTGAAATGAGCAAATAACTAATTTTCATACATTAAATGAAAAGTCAGAGAGAGAGAGAACAACAGCTGACGCCACAATTTGAACTTGAGAACAAAGGAAAAAGGTCAAAAATTATTAATTGCACTTATCAGTTACCCGCTAGTCAAGGCAAACTCTCCCTTGATGTGTGGTTGCTTGGTGGTCGATTGAACACGGCCACTTGATCTGTTAATTACAACATCAAACCGAAGTTAGCCTGAAGAGGAAATCGGAGTGTTTCTCAATTTCCGCGAATCAAATCATATAAAAAAAAAGCAAAACTAAGCTGCAAATTAGAACCGCAATCTGTATGTCCAATTAAATGTCATAAATGTCGGATTAAAGGGTAAAGCAGCAAAAACCCCATTGTAAAATCTAAATGCAGTATGTGATATGATATATATAGAGAGAGAGAGAGAGAGAGAGAGAGAGAGAGAGAGGGACAGAAACACGTTGACCAAGTTCCTGCTGCTCCTTCTCGCTGTTTGCCAATAAAACTCATAAATGCAAAAAGTGTTCGAGTCGAGTTTATGATATCGTCTGCTTCTTTTTCCCCCGCTTCTCTTTGACTTCCTGGCTTCTCTCCCAAGGTGCGAGCAGTAATTCAGCATTATCTCTGCCTTAAGCGTCTAAAGTCGAGCAGATTGAGGATTAACATAACATAGCTGCAAATCAAAAGTCTGTCTGTTTGCCTTGTTGCTTTTTCAGCTTTTGTGTTTTGCTTTTAATCATATTTTGTCTCATCATTTTCATTGACATTATTACAAAGTTAATTGCCGTTATTAAATATAATTACCGATGTAATTTATGAACGACCCCTTTCAGGGCCAAACCTCCTCCCTGACTCCCTCCCCTCCTCTCTGCTGCTGACGCTCTTTAAAAATATTTGTCGTTGTTTTTTGTGTATGTTGTTTAGTTGTTGTTTTTTTTTTTTATTATTATCGTAAGTACATTGAACATTTTCATTGTTTTTTCGCTGCTGTTTCGAGTTGCTTTTTTTCAAAACTTTTTGCTTGGCTGCACACAAATACACATTTAAGCTGAGTAGCTGTACATTTAGTCGGGGCTAAGTACACTGTGAAGTGTCGCAGGACGAACACAGGACATTGTCGCGTTTGCACGGGAAAATAAAGTTGAAACGTATTTAAGTTAATTGCCCCGACATTTTTTTTTGCTGCTGCTGGTGCTGCCACAGTTTGGCACTTTTTTTGAGCTGCTTTCCTCGTAATTGTCACTGGCATGTCCGTTCGATGTCAGCACGTTACCAGTTGAGCGACATGTGCCTCAGCATTCTTAACGGACTCGTCTAATCCCAGCTGCGACTCCCTTTCCGACGCCCAGGGCAACAATCGAGGTGTGTGCTCCAAGTGCCCGGGAATGCAAAACTGTCGCCAAAGTTAGATTCTTTACCACAAAAAACCAAAGAGATCTGCGCTCAATTCATCACAACAAAGTCTTGATGCTCTTATATATCTTTCTTTCTTTTAGTATATCAAATTGTTTTTATTTATTTATATTTAGTGTAATAACGAATACAATTCCTTATTGCAATGAAATGAATGAGAATGACTAAGGCTTTCACAATAAGTATAACAAATACTTCAAATCTTTCAAACAAAACATTTTAAAGAATTATAAAAGCTTAAAAAGAAGACAAATTAGACTCCAATATACATAAGTATTTATAGAGTATCATAAAATATATAGCACATAAAACATTATTAAACAAAACATTGAGTTATTCTACAGCAATTTAAGACAACACTAGTCTGATTTCTGCTAGATTTTATAGGATTAAATGGTATAATATTCATACACTCAAGTTTATCTTATTTATTTGCTAATGATGCCTAAGAAATGTTCAAACAAATAAGAAAATAATTGTGAGATACCAGGAAACCATTTTTAATAACATAAAAGCAAAACAGTGCGGTATTACCTAAATGTACCGCAAAGATACTAAAAGATATTAAAATATATATATAAGGCCATATATGGTATATCGATATAGGACTACATTTAAGATATATCAGATTATCAGCCAAGAGAGCTAAGTATGCTATAACTACTCTTCTAATGAAACCTGACTTTATGCTTATTGTTTGTAGGCAAACCTCAATAAGCAGACCTTAAACCACATTTCTTGATTTGATGCCAATTAAATATCTTATATGGATTTTCATTATTTTAAAATAGTGTTAGATTAATTTATAATTATATTATTTTAAAATAGCATTAGATTAATATATTATTATTATTATTCGTATTATACGGTTTTATTTTATCATACAGAACTTTCTTAATGAGAATTTCTCATAACAAGCTCAGACTTTATGCCTTTACTTTCTGCGGAAGGTTTCTGAATTATTTCTCTCTTAACTGTTCTTCATCTCTGTTATAGAAATCATCATACCTTGAACAAGACTATCGCACTGCAAACTCAATGCTGATAATGTTGATGCATTTGCATTTAAATGCGCCTTGAAATTGCAAAATGTGAACCGAATTAATTGCAAGTCCCAGAGTGCTCTAAAGTGTCGACTACCCGGAATGCAAAACTGTCGCCAAAGATAACAGTTTTTACAGTTGGATGATTCATATGAAGTTGGCGCCGGAATGCAAGCAAAAAACTCTCGACAAATCCGCATGGCAAATAAACGTTAATTTATTTAATTAAACTCTCGCTCTCCCCGAAAACTTTTAAGCCAATTACGATGTGGGCAGGTCGCAAAAGAAGAAACAAGAAATAATAAAAACGCGTTGTGTTTTATAAAATTATTAGTGTCTGCGGCGAAAAGAAGACGAAACGAAGGAAGGATAAACGACAATTGGCAAAAGGAGTGGGTGATTATAGCGCACTCTATAGATATGAAGGATGATAATGATGATAAAACCGTTAGACGCATTGGAATGCAATTTGAATGGAGTCAATTTGAAGTCAAGGCTGCAAATTAGGCACAAGCAAAAAACACAATACTAAATAACTTAGCAGCAAATTAAGGAGCTGCTTCAAAAATTGAGGGCATTGCGGTGTTTGCCTGCAACGTTGCCGTTGAATAAAATGTATAATTTTCTTATTATCTATATGAAGCAGCAGACAACGGGACTGCAAATGCTCCGAAACAACAATATAACTGGCTAAGAATGAGCTGAATGCAGACAAAAGGAGAGAGGAAGCGGGGAACGTGGAACGTAATAAAATGAATTCCATAAACAACTTTCCCAAAACAGCACAAAAAGAAAAGAGAAAAGAAATGAACGAAATGAATAGAAGAAGTAGAAAACAAAGCCTTTGTTTGGGTTGAACTTTTTTCTTTTTCTTTTTGGATGGGGGGCAGACCATAAAAAAGTCTTGGCTAAAAATGGCGTAGAATCCTTGCGAACAAAGGATAACTGCATAGCTCAGTGTACGTCTATGTGTCTCTGTGTGTGTGTCTGTGTGTGTGTTGACCACATTTCTTGCGAAACTTTCAGTCAACTTCTCTCTACTTTTCCCTTTCCCTTGCCCTCCTCCGACTTTGTCCTTCTTGCTCTCGAGCCAAGGCGCAGCCCATTTTTATTTAGCTTCGCCTCATTTCATTCCATTTTCCCATTTCGCTTGCATTATTTTTGCCATTTTCGTTTCGCTGCTTTTCTTTTTCTTTCATTTTCCCCAGCACATTTTCATTTTTCTTTTCTCTTTCGTCGCTGCTGCTGCTGTTGCTGCTGCTGCTTCCTAGGGACCATTATGAAATGAATTGCTTTTAAAGAAATTACAATGCGGCATTGCCGCTGTCGCCGCTCCATGCCCCATGAAATTGCCCCGAAGGGCTGCCATTTGGATTTCGATTTCGACAATGTTGCAACGCCCACGCTGCATGCCCCCCGCTCTTCTTTTGCTTTGCATAAGTCTAATTTAAAATTGTATTTGGATTCTAAAATGTTGGACAATGCCTATTTAGGATGCACCTGCTGATGCATTTCATCAGCTGTTGCTATTGCTGCTGCTGTTGCATGCGGTATGCGGCATGTGGCATGTTGCATGGGTGTCAAGGGTCGACAGCACTGGGGCTTTGGGTTAGCCGGCAGTTGCTCTTCAAGTGTTTATAAACAAATGACACGCAATCCTTTAGAGGCAACAACGAGACACCTAGGGAGAAGAGTGGGAAAGAGAGAGAGGAGAGGGCGTATGGCACGTGAGCTCAACTCGTTTCATTTATAGTTGCATGCCACACACATTACGCATACGAAACGTTGCCTTGTGGCTGTGCTGTGCTGTCCTGTCGTTGATCTTTGTTTTGCATGCTCAATTTGGCGCCAAAAATCTCGGCACACTTCAAACACACACACACACACAACTAGCGAATTCATTCATAGACCTATTGCGCTCTCTTTCCTATTGGCAGGCATCTCTCTCGCTCGCTCTGCGGCCTCAGTGTTGCGTATGCGTGCCCCGTTAAGCTGCGTGCCACAAACTGCAGCAGGCAACGGCTTTTGTCGCTTCTGCCGACGTCGACGTCGTCGTCGCCGTCTGGCAGCTAAAAACGCAAAGTGGCGTGTCTCATGTCCGAAAAAAAACAACAGAAACAATCACTACGACACCAACAACAACAACGTAGAACGGCGTAGGCGGCAAACGCAACAATTACAACAACAAAAACAACAACCGCAAGCAACAACTACAACAACAACCACAAAGTCGGGTCACTTTTACTGGCACAATTTTTGCGAAGCTAATTTAATTTTTGCATGTTGCTGCCGCTGTTGTTGTTACTTTTGTTGCTGTTGTTGTTACTTTTGTTGCTATTGCTATTGCTCTTGTTATTGTATCTATTTTTCAAGTGCATGTTGCTCATACTCATTACAGCCTTGCCAAAGGGCAATGCAACTTTCAGTTTGCGCTGATGCAACAATTCATTGTGCCTTTTCTTATGATTATATTATATATTAATTTCAATTATCATATGATTCAAATATTAAATTGAATTCCTAGAATTTATTGTAGTACAAAATAATTTTAATGATCCGTTTCTGAAATGAAAACAATCAACAGAAATCTACCTCTCAACCATGAGTTTAACAACATCTCTTAACATCGTGATATTCAATTTAATGTATTTGATATACAACAGTTCCGATGAATTATAAATGGTATACACCTTATAAGCATACTACTTTACCTATAATATACATACGTAAGGTAAAATAAAACTTTATTAATATTTAATAATTTAATAAGTCAAATTTTTTTTAAAAAATTATTAGATTTTTAAATCAAATATATTATACACATTTGTATCAACATCTCCTTAGAAAAAATTGACCAAAAAATACTACAAATAAAACAAGCAAGAAAGCTACAGTCGAGTGTGCTCGCAAAATATTGTGATATTATTCCCAAAACATACCAAAATAATATACCGCAAAAATATTTTAAAAATATACTGAGTGGTATATTTGGTATATTGGCATGATTCAATATATAGTATATATAGAGTACAAAATATACCAGGTTGTCAGGCAAAGCAACTAAGACCCCAAGACATTATTGCCCATACAAAAGTATTATATTTCTGTGTCTGTCGATATGAAAAGTAGATCTCAGAGACTACGAGTATAAGAGCTATGTTAGAGCTAACATACTATTCGACAGCACTTTTTAGGTTTGTACGTAGATCAAGTTTGTTTGAAATTTTTTATCATGGCCAAACATAATATTTTGTATATTTTTAGTATTTTGCGGAATAGTAATTTGGTATATTTTATTTTGTTTTATTTAAAATGAAAAACGGGTATCTCACAGTTGAGCGCACTCAACCGTAGCTTTCATACATGGTTTATTCTTTGACTTTGCCATATCATAAAATTTTTTACATATTTCGAGCTATTGAATACCCCAAAGTAAGGTATTACAATTTCTGTGAAAACTTTCCTTCAAAATTTCTTGTTTTATTATAGCGACCTAACATATTTATTTTGTATATAGTACATATATTCAACTTTTAATCAACACTGATATATAATAAATACATCTCTTGTGATTTCTATACAACCAAAATTAAAATTAAATTTTAAAATAATTTTACTCACAAGTATTTTATGTTTCCGTAACATGAAATGCTTTGAGAATGAATCAATCATCAGATATTTAATTCGTTTTTTTCGCGATGACAAATGAAATATTCCGTATACTCCCCCACCAACATTCCGCAGTTTGTCAGCTTGGTATTTCACTGAATGTCACAATTAATTGAATTTGCATGCACAACAAGAACAATAATAAAACAGAAAAAAAAAATACAAAGGCGAGGCGAGGCCAACAAAAAAACAAAAAAAAAATGTCAACAGCATTGAAATGTCAAAACAAAAGTTAAGCGCCATTTAAAGAAGCTGTCAGCGAGAGGAGAAACATGAAAATGAAATTGCTACCGTTGCAGCAGCCACAGCAACAACAACATCAGCAGCAACAGCAGCAGCAACTTGTGCAGCACTTAAAATGCTGCAACAACAAGAGGTTGAAACTGAAGCTGGAGCTGGGCTTAATCTATGGACCACTTAATGGATCTGCGCCAAATTCACGCATAAATTTGCCGTTTGAGCCGGGTGAGAAAAGCTGGACGCTGAGCTGTTAAATTTAACGAGCAACCGTTGCAAGCAGCGTCTGTGGTGCCCCAATATCTTTGGCCAGTCTTTGCCACAGAGCGCAGCATCAACTCATTAATTTTGTCAACCCGAAAACAAAATAAACAAAGCAAAAAAAAAAAACACACACAACTGAGAATCGCAGTAGCCTGACCAGACGCAGGCGACTACAAAACGATCTCGAGGCTGAACCCAAAGATAAACGCAGGAGTAGAAGAAGGAACTGAGGAGAGGGGAAGAGAAAGAGAGGGGAGCCTCCATCCATTGAGACTCAGCTGGTAGCAGGTTCAGGACCCGAGCTAATCGTCCAGCTAACCAAAACAACGATCCCCATTGGAATCTACTCGAAACCTACTCAATGAGATGAGGCAACAGCTACGGCAAGGGAATTAAGTTGTTAACGCATTATTTGCATATTTCGAATCGATTCGACTTCTACTCGAATGCCACATTAAGATGCCTTCATTTGCATATTAATTGTGCAAAACAATTTAAAGAGAGACACCAAAAAAAAAGAACAGCGAAACATTCAAGTGACACCCGAACATGGTCTCAGACCCAATGAGAACCGAGCAGCCCAGCCAACTGAGCCGCTTAATGAAGTGATAAATGTTTTAGGGCAGCTCAAAGGCGGCTCACTTTAAAGAGATAAGCGCAGAGATGAGCTATCTGCTGTTTAAACTATGCGAGAATTCCAATCGGACAATGACAACTGTCAAAATATGCTAAATACCCAATAAGCGCAAACTTTATACGATATATTCCCTGAGAACATTTACGAGAAATGGCGAAACGTTTAAATATTCTAATAATTTCAATTGATAAGAAAATAAACTTTTAAAATCTTCATTTCTCATGTTATTTAAATTTCTTTAGGACTTAGAATTCTAATTACTAAATTTATTTTTAGAATTTCCAGCCATGAAGACGATTTCTCTATTTTTAAAAGGTTATCATAATCCGTTAACTTTTTTTACCCTCAATCATTCTATTTTAACTATCTTAATAGCAGCCACATCCCTTTTAGTCCCTACTATACTTGCGTTGCTTTCACGCAATGTAATATCGTATTTATTTGAGTTACAATCCACAAAGATTCAACTATTTTATAATAACTTCTCGTCGACCTCATTTACAGTGGGTTATTAAAAGAATCAGTCAAGAGATTACACACAATTATTTCAGGTCGTTGACATAGACGTTATTTGGTTTATTGTATATACATATTTTTAGATTTAAAACTTTTTCTTTAGCATTTAAACTCAAGTAAAAACTTGAGATGTCCACATGAAGAATTTAAAGAAGTTTTTGAAATAATAAAAAGTATTGCAGATAATTACATAATGTTCTCTAATACACAATAAATATTTTAATAATCCATATGTAGATATAAAAGATAGAAGATTAATGTATTTCTATACTATTAAATATAGTATATATTTTATTACTTATGTTGTTCAGAATTGTGCATAATAACTCATACTATTTAGTTGCAGAATTTTTAAAAGAGTATTGAAGAAAATTATTCAAGTCTTGTATACTTTTTTTATAGCACTTTATTTATTGTTTTAGAGTTCGCATGAAAAACTAATGGAATAAGTTGCTTAAGTTAAGCAGAGTATATATTGAGACCATTTTCAGTAAACGTTTATACTCTAATTTATATATTTTTATAGTCCAATATTATTTCAGTTAGTCAATTCTCCACTTTAATTCTCTCGCATTAAAGATTGATGGAATAGCCGGGAATACCTCTGTTTATATGAGTTGTTTATGATCTCAGCAAAGGCATTTAAGAATTTTTTATACGCACACACATTCAAGCAGTATACAGTACATAAATATACAGTTATATTAGATACTGTTGTGTCTATATTTGAATGTTTGTGTGTTTGTGTGTGTGAGTCGATGTTGTGTGTAGTTTTATGATTGTTCCAAAGGCAGAGCGCCGACATCTGTGAGGCGGCAAAAGTTCTGCACAAGAATAACGTCAACTATGCCAGTAACGACAAAAGTAACAACAACAATAACAACAACAGCAACAAGAACTGTGACAACAACAGCAATAACAACAAGAGTAACAACAACAACAACAACTGCGCAAAGGCAACTCATTTATTTTATCGATTAAACATTTTTGCGATTCGCGCAGCGGAATCTTTGAGCGAACCCAGCGAAATGTTTTTTTTATATGTGCGCTTGGAAAAATGTATCTACTGACACACACACACACACACACAGACACACACATACTTTACACACACCACATAAATACACACACAGAGGTAGCTAGAGAGTCGGGGCGACATCAAAGCGCTTGGCAAAGCAACTTTGAAAACCTTTTGACAGCTGTGAAGGAGCACAGTGGCAGAGGGGCGGGCGAAGAGAGGGGCAGGAAGCGGGGTTTAAGCAGCAGCTAAAAGAGGAGCTCTGCTAGGCTGGAAGAGGTTGCTCTTTAGCTGGGGTTCCACCCTATTTGAGCAGCGCGTGGGCGCGGCCTTTATTCCCACTACTGCTGCTTCCTCTTTCTACTTCTCTTTCTCTGCCTCTTCCTCTTCCTCCTCCACACTACTGCTTCATTTCGGGGGGCGTCCACAGCGATACTATATATATGTATGTGTGTGTGTGTCTCGACTGCTAATGATGAGCTATCTACCCAGTCAGCTACCGGGCATTCATCATTCACAATTCCTGAATTTATCATTTATTCATGGCATAATTATAAAAATTATTTTTGATTTCGACACACCAAAAAAAAACAACATAATCAAATGAATTTTTCACTCTCAGCTGCGACAGTTGCTGCAGATACCCTGTAAATCTTTGGGTGTATTTCCTTTAAGTATTATTTAAAAGATTCCGTTGCTAGCACTTTAAGCTCTATAAAATTTAGTCTTCTAAGATTTAATAATAATATTTAATTTATTAGAATAACAAACTCTCTTAATAAGTTAAGTACGGATTGTTAGATAATTAGATTAAATGGTTGAGTGCGATTCCTTGTCTTAAATTAGTTCTTCAAAATGTGGTTTCAGTTGTATAATAAATCCGGAAAGAAACATATTCACAGGTAAAGTTATTAATGTTGTTATCGCTTAATTCCTACACAATATACAACAAATACTTCAAATAAAAAAAATTATTATGTGAAAAGAATTGCATTTAAAACATGTGAACTTGAAATAACCACATCTCTTTGAAGTTAATTTTAGACAAATAGTTATTATTTTCTTACTTATATGTAATGTATATGTTATAAGCTAGATAGCTGGAAAAATAACAACAAAGAAAATTTTTGATGTAAAAATGAACATCAAGTTCAAAATATTCTATGTTAATTATGTGATTCGCTATGCAACATTGTAATTCTGAACCAATTCCAAATTTAGAATACAGCTAATTAATTTCCTTTTAAATTTTTATCTTATCTATATCTTATAACTATTAACAGAGTATCTCATGGTCGAGCACTCTCATCTTAAGCATTCTTCAGCTTGTTTTTAATTTAGCACTACGCTCTGCGAAAAGGGCCAAAAAAAGGATAACGTATGCCAATGAAAAGTATCACCTGCCCGTCGAGGACTGTGCTGTGCTTGGCTTGGCCAGGACTCTTAAACAACACGCCCTGCTCCCTGCTCCCTGCGCCCTGCTCACCCTACCGCCAGTTTCCCCGTCGCCCTTGTCGCCCCCCGCTTTTATTCAGTTTCATTAGCAGGCGCGCTTCAGTTCAGCGCACACACCGCAGAGAGTATAAAACGAGTTGAGTTGAGTTGAGTCCTGATCCTGGGGTGGATTTTTATGGAAACGCTTTTGGTTAATTCAAAATTCTTTTGTTTTGCTTTTGGCCGCCAACAGCCAACAACAGCAACAAACTGAACTAGGCGCGTTCCAAGCCAAGAGTCCGGCAGGTGGTCAATTTTTTGTTCGAGGTGGCTTATGGATTAACAGCGCTGACTAAGGATTGAGGATTGGCCTGCCAAATGGTGGTTGTGTGTGTGTGTGTATGTGTATGTGTGTGTGTTTTAGACTCTAGAGAGAGTTCACTGACATTCGAAATGCATTTAGGCCTTTTGGGCCAGATGCCGCAATGCAATCAGCTGCTGCCAAAGTTGACATTAAGAGCGTTTACTTAAAATGTAATGCCAACAGCGGTTTAGCACCTTCCGACAAGGCTGAGGATGGGGCTGACAGCAATGGCAACAAAGTTTCACAAATGGTTGAAAATGCATTCAGTACAGCAGGAGAAAGAGAAAGACATAGAGAGTGGGAGTGGGAGGGGGAGAGAGTACTGACTGTGTCGATTGGCAGTGTTGGCTGCTTTTTAATGGCTGCCACGCCCCCCCTGTGCGCCCCAAGCTGGGCATATGGAGCAGCACTATTTAGGCTTCGATACGCTGCATTACGCAATGGTGTTAATTACACACACACACACACATAGACGCACACACAGATACAAATACAGACAGATACAAGCTAAAGATAGAGCAGATAATCGCCAAATAGACATAGCTAACTAACGGGGAGATGGTAAGCTGATGTGCGATTGTGGGAGGGGAGGGGAAAGGTAAATCGAGACAATGTTTAACCACTGGAAAACAGTTAATCAAAGCCCGATACACTTGGAGAAAATTGACTGCATGTTGAGCCGATAAATGGCGCTTTTACGCTTTTATAATAACCTCAATAATTGTCGAAGTTTGCAACTGTTAGCCAATAAACTACAATCATGGGGCAATTATCATGTGGAATTTAGTATTCAAATTATATTAATCAAACATTGAGATTGCACTGATAAAGCAAATTTACGCTAATAAACTAAAGAGCAAGTTAATATTTAAATTTAAGTGGATTAAAGCGAATTAAATTCAAGTGAGTAGTATTGAAAAATAGCATATATTTAATATATTTGAAAGAAGAAAATTAAAATTAACAATAGTAAAGGAATGCTATCAATTTAGATGGCAAAAATGATAAGAAAATGATATCTAAGTGAGTAATTTACTCCAATATAGTGCGCGAACAATTAATATTACAATTTTAAGAAAAGAAACTCATTAATAAAAGAAAATCATTTTTAAGACTTGGGCATTATTTAAAGAATATTTGAAACAAAAAAAATCGGTATAAGCATTAAATATATTATATTAATTTAGATATAAGCTAAAACTGTATACCAGCATAGTATAAAGAATTATCAAAAACATAAAAAAACACACACTAGAAATAAATTAATGTAGACTTCAAAACTCAAACATTTATATATTTATTTTTTCTTTAATACCCCCTTTTTAATACCCGTAGGGGGTAGAAGTAGAGGATAGAGGGTAGAAGTTTATTATAACTTTGTGTTTGGAGGAAATGTACATGCATATATAACAGGCAGAAGAAGGCATCTCCGATATAAATATTATAAATTCTTTAAGAAATATGTTATTTTTTCAATCGGTTTACACTTGTGGCCGATTTTGAATATAATACCAAATCTTTATACCAAATATAAGCTTTGGTATATTTTAGTATTTCGAGGTATATTTTCTGAATATTCTGAATATACATATGTATATAATTAGTTATTCCTTAATGTTATAAAAGTTATATTGGGGAAGATATATAATATTTAGACGTTTTTAAGCGGAAGGATTTAAAAAAAAGTTTTGGCATTTTTAAGATAACAACTATATTCTTTTTAACGAGTCGAAGGCCTCAACAGCCAGTACTCTCTTCTCTATTAAATGTAGTATTAAATACTAGATTTACTATAATAAAATAAAAATAAAAACTGACTATAACAATATAATTTGAGATCCTGGGACTCGGGCATTCATATATAAAAGTATTAACACGTTTTTATAAGTAAAACTTTTTCCCCATCTGATATCTACAGCATTAGATATTAGTCGCGCACTTAAAATATGATAGTCGAGTGGCATATGACTGTTGTGTAGTAGCTTAATGAAGTGCATTATAGCGATATTTTTGGGCTATCTATGACTGGTATCACACCCGCTCTCTCACGCCCCTTGAACTGTAATTAACCAACAGACCAAGCGATAACTCGTCTGATATACTTTTAACCCCACGTGAACTCTTAAGAGACAACAGAGGCAGCAGCAACAGCAGCAGCAGCGCAGGCGCAACTAATGAGCAGCAGCAGCAGGAGGAGGAGAATGTGAAGGAAAAGGAGAAGCAGAAAGGGGCAGGAGGAACTCAACCACCACCACCAGCAGCAGCAGCAGCAAGAGCAATACCAGAAGTTGTAGCCTGACGGCAGCAGCAACATCAGCACCACCAAAAACCAAACCATTGGCCAACTGTTGTCTATTATGTTGGCCCCCTTTATTGGTCCTTTGGTCAATTCGCCGACAACAACTTGAAATGAACTTTGTTTTTCGGTGTGTCTCACTGCGTTGTCTCACTGCTCAAAATTTATGGTGTGGTGCTCTATGGGTATGGTCATTGGCATTGGCATATGGTCAGCTGGTACGCTTGACCCTCTCAACTCGCTGAATGACTGACTGACGGACTGACTGCCTGACGCCACTCATTCCATCCATTTGCGATGTTGGTTTCCTTTTCAATGAGCTCCGCGAGACACAGCCGAGAAAACATATGTCACAGCGGGACTTTGTGGTTCCCAGAGTCCTAAAACGTTTGATTGATAAATGCTGCGCTAGAGAGAAACAATTTCGGAAGGTAAACTAAGTCAGCGAAACAGCAATAGAAGTGGGAAGTTAAGTAGAAATATTCTAAAAAGGGGAAGAAAGATTATGTAGAAAACTGTTTAAGTATAGTGAATGATGAATGAATGGCTGAATATGATATATGTTATTTAATTACCATCGATTATATCATACATTAGATCGCAAAGTCTTTAAGTGCTTGAATAATATATTCTGCGAAGGAGTGAAATAATTCCTAAAGGTATTTTCGACTCAGCTTAAAAAGAAGATATTCCTAAATGGGGAGAAATATTATATTGAAATTTCTTAAATAAATGACACATTACACTTTAGAGAATATGATTACAGAGGATAGAGAATATGTACCATATGGACGGATGTCACTCAATTTTATGATATATGTTATTGTTTTAAAAGTTTGCAAAAGGTTACTTAAAAAATAGAGAAAAAATTCCGATAAGTGAACTAATCCAGAAGTCACCTTAGTTTTTGATTTAACCATTTATTGAAATGAGAGGAAGAATATATTTATACTGTTCAAATACAGATAAGCACTATGTATGTAGAATACGAATGAATTCCTGAATATTAAAACCGTATATTTTGAATTATTATCAATTGTACATACAACACATCATTATGGTTCCCAAAGCCATAAAGTGGTTAAATACTAAGATTAAGAGTCTATTAGAGCAAGGAAGTTAAATAGATATTATAGATTTACTTAAGTAATCAATAAGGAACAATCTACAATCTGTTTAGACAATAAGTAAATTGTTTAATTAATTAATATTACATTAACAGAAATAACAGTTTCCCCATTAGTCCTGATATTTTTTCATATATAACATCTTATCAGTTGGATAGCAATTGTTAACACATGTGGACAAATACAATGTGAGAATTAGGAATAAGTAAAATAATAAACTTAAAAGAAAAAAATTGCTTATTTTTGGCTATGAACACATCGATCTCAGCGGGTACCAACAATGAATTAGATTTCTAAGTATTCGATGTATTAAATACTATACTATAAAACTGAAGAAATAAATCTAAAAGCTGATATAGTGCACTTTTAACTTTCTTAGTGAAAAATTTGACTTGGGATCAATTCGTAAATAAGTAAGTTATGCAATGCCTCAAAAGCTTAACCACTTTATAATTTATTCGCGCAGTTTGCATACAAGTTATGCAGCTATACGAAGTTCCTTGAAGTTTTCGCAAGTTTTGCAACTCAATTAAGGCATATAAAATATGAGCGCTTGAACTTTAAAGCCCTTTTGAATCCCCCAACAACAACAACAACAACAACAACTTGGCTAATTACAATTTCTAATAGCAACAAGGCTGAAGTCGCTGAATTGGCTTTTGGCTCGGGGAAAAGCGGAGCGGGAACAAGGTCTATTGGCTGCACCACTTGCTGCAATCAATAACAAGCACATACAACATGTAGCAGCAACAAACAGCGAAAAACAAGCTGATAATCAATAAAGCAAAAGCAGGACTCATATATCCATAACAACCAACAAGTGGAACCAACCAACAGTCGATGCAGCTGCAAATGGAGTTCGACCTGAAGTTGCCTCTGCCTTTGCCTCCGCTTCTGCCTCTGGTTGTGGCAAATGGAGTTCGAGGCTAAAGTTTCAACTAAGTTGCAACTGTTGTTGTTAGGGGAATCCGGGAATTCATTTGGGTGGTAAAAGGCAACTTTAACTACTTGTGGATAATTGCACTGACAAAATACAAAAACCAAACTCAAAGTGCAGCAGGCAAACGGGGCAGCAGTGCATGTCCAGCAATTAAATGGGGCTGTTGCCGCAGTGTTGCAGTGTGGCAGCCACGGTGGTTGACTGGGTTAAGGCTAAGATCAGATCTTTGCCAAAGCAAAAGAAGTACACAAAGTTACACAGCGATCACAATAGACAGCTTAGTTCAAATCTCTCTTTTTTTATTTATTCATTCGATTTGAAAATTAAATACAATAAATCAAGTTGATGTAATAGAGATTGATTTAATGAAGCGTAAATTTATTTATTAACATATGTATATGCACAATTAAGCTAGTAATAACAATCATTACATTCATATGGCATTTAAATATTCCTAACAATTTTCTTGCTACTCTTTTACTTTCTCTCTCTAATATTTGTTGAAGTAAATTAATAAAATTTTCATTCAATAAAAAAGCCTTAAGGAATAATTCGAATAATTCGAATTATGTTTAATTACATTTAAACTGCCGAAAAGTATAAATCTCCTCTTATTTACACTCCAAGTGCAGCTCCTAAAATTATTTGTTATTGCTTGTTTTATGGTCTTAGATAATGCGCTTTAATTGAAATTATAAGTTCTAATAAAAATAGATGCACGCAAGCTTCAGTTAGTAGCATTAACTAACACTGTAATTTCAAAGCATAAAAATGTTTAGTGTGACCAATGCAGCGTATACTTAATATTGGCAATGCACTCGAATTTCAGTTGAGGAAAACAGCTGCAAGCGAGTGCAGGGTGCTCAATTAAAATAGCACAACACATTTTGATCGTTTCATTAAAACAGAAAATTCTAGGAGAATTACGAGCCGAGTACTCTTACTATCTGGATGGAGAATGGAGGATAAAGGCGATTGCGGATGAAGGGGCGCTGTCAGTTAATTGCAGGTGTGCATGGCAAGGTGACAATTTTGCGTCAGTCGAGCGAGCCGGATACACAGGAGGGAGTGAAGGGTAGCAGCACAACATGTCCAGCAGAAGAAGGACCAGCGGCAAAGGAGACCAAGAGGCAGCAGGGCAAAGCATTTTGGCGAGAAGTAATTGTTTTTTAAGCCGCGAACCGCTGCAAATTATGCGCGCTGCCTGTCGATGAGTGCGCCGCAAAAAAAAAATAATAATATAATACAAAAACAAAGGCAAAGGAACGTTGAGCTTCACATTGCCGAATACGCAATACCCTAGGATAACAATTCAAATTGGTGGAGACCAAGTTTATGAAATACAATTTTGTTGTACGCAATTTTTCTCAAGTAATCATTTGACTATTTCTATGATTTTTTTTTTAGTAATAATTTCAATATTTAATTTTTATATTATGGTGTGAGTAAGTCTACTAATTTTTTGTTATTAATAATATGAATAATTTCCATTAAATAAATGGGAGTCGTTTTAATCTCTATTATTTTTTCTTGAGTACTCATTCATTTGACTATTTCTATTGTTTTTCTTGGGTATTAATTTCATTATTCATTTTGTATATTATGGTGCAAGTAAACCTACCCATTTTATTATTAAGCTAGTTATTAAAAAATTTCATACCAATTTTTAAGAATTCCATATATTTCTTAAAATAAAAGTTCTGCAGTCTATTAACAGTGTGCACTATAAATGTAACGAATTTCAATATAATATATCTTTTGAAACTAAAATGGCACGAAACATTTAAAAGTCTTGTTTAACATCAAACGTTCCAAGATTCTGAGGAGATTTTGTTTCTATAAATTTATTTTTTTAAAAATGTTATTTTCCTTCTATAAAATTATTTCTTAAATAATGCTGTTTATATAAATACGAATCGAATTAAGTATTCCAATTTATGTATCAATCTAAAATTATTTATATCTTAAATGATTTACTTTACTAAAGTTTTATCCAATTGAATCCTAATCAAATGCTGAGAAGCTGCTCAAGATTAGAGAAATTGTGAATCAAAAAACAAGATAAATTTATAAATGTAACCTTGGCAATAAGTTTGCTATGCATGTCAATAGTATTACTTTAAAAATTTACAAAATTAGTTAAGAAAACATAAGAACCGTTCTCAGCGACTTTGTGCTTAGGGTATTGGGCAAGAAATTAATAACTTTGTCGCTATCTTTGGACCTGGCTTGGACGCGGCGCTGTTGCTGTTGCCGCTGCTGTTGCTGTTGCTGTTGCTCTCCCGCTGCTGATCAGGTTGGGGCGCAATTACAGTGCTCAGTTGGGGGCGTGTCTTGGTATGAGCAGCTACTGCAGCTACTGCACACAGCCAGCAACAGTTTTAAGTTTAAAGTTTTTGTTGTGCTTCTGTTTCTTTTTTATTTTTCACTACATTTTCCCCCATCTTTCCTGCAAAGTTGCTCTGTTTTTTTTTATGTTTTTGCATATTTACGCCGCGTCGCGTGTAGTTCACATGTGTTGCCCTCTCTCTCTCCCTCTCGCTTGGTTGCAAGTACGAGTATTTTGCGGCAAAGTTAAGTACACAAAATTATCAGAAATTATATGCACTTTTAGGCAGCGCGAATAGCAGCGGCGATTCTTGATCTTTGCACTGCGATAAGACTGCAATAGAGCGCCGAAGTGTGGAGTCAAGAGTGCGTGTATCTCCCTCAAAAAAAAAAAAAACAAAACAGAAAAGAAAAGAAATAATAATAAAAAAAAAGAAAAAAACAGGGCCACCCCACAACTGTAATTTCACGCAAGTCTGCCGACAGCATGCATAATAATAATATTACTACTATATGCTACATAATTTTCCCATTCAAGTGCAGTTTCAATTTCAATTTCAGTTTCGACAACACTTTGGGTGGCATTGCGTATACGCAGCGTGACACAGCAAAGCATGTAAATTAATAACAATCAATCGATTGATTGATTCATTGAACCGATGAAGACCAGTAGCTACAATGTTTTGTGCCATCATTTATCAGCTCGGAGGGCTCGGATTATAAAACGATTGACGGCGGCCAACAAGCCGCAGATTGATGGTCATAACAGAGATTATTGTGTTCATTGATTGAAATCATTCAGTAATGCGCGTAATAATAGTGCAACCCACACTTGCCACAGCCACTGCCGCAGCCACACCAAGCTCCCCTGCGGCGTCATTCGCAACTCACCTTTTGCCATTGCGTCGCCTTCGCTTTGTGGCGTAGACGGTGCCCAGTTGGCTCATTGCAAGGGCGGAGTTCGTTATGGTCGCCGTTGTGAATGATTTTTTCTTCTGTTCTGTTCTCTTTTTTTTTGTTTTGTAGTTGTTGTTGTTGAGCCTCGTGTTGAAGGCGTACTTCAGATTTAGCGCCTCTTGTTGCAACGTTCTTTTTCTTTGCTTTTTTTCTTACTCGTTTGATTTGTAATTGCTTTTGTATTTATTATGAGTCCTGCTGTTGCAGGATCTCAGCAGCTGCAGCTGTTGATTTCGTTTTAGCCACACGTCTTTTTCCCTTTTGAATTATCATCACGCCTCACATTTTTGCTTCACCTTCTTCTTCTTATCTCATTTATTTCATTCAACTGTTTTATGATTTTGCTTATCTGTTTGTTTATTGCACTTTTTTCAATCTCGCTGGGCACTTTTGATTATAAAGCTAATTGAAAATAAGAGAATTATAACTTTATTTAACTGCGGGATTTGTTTTTTTAAATTATTAAATCAGTTCTTTATGCGATTGTTTATTTATATGTATTTGAGTTGTTCTTTAATACATTTATTCAATATTATTTCTGTTCATGCTGCTAAACGTGCTGTCAACAATTTTCAATTTACTTCATTTGAGCAATGTAAAAATATTATAGCAGATATAATAACTTTCCTTCGAATTTTATAATTTAGAAAATGTTATAAAAAGAAAAACATTCAACAAATTTACAAACGATTGAATTTAAGCGTATTAAAGATTTTGAATAAAACGTGTTCTTCACATTACGAACATCAAATTTTTTGAATACTATTAGGTGCAAAAATATTCTTTAAAAAAAAAATCTGTATTAAAAAATTGATTTTGATATGTTTCAATAAATGAATAGAAACTTTATAAAGAATATTAACTTTGAATTATTGTGTGTTCATTTTAAGCGAACTTTTGGGATATGTCATAGTAAGTCAAAAAGAATATTAAAATTATTAAATTATTTAACAATTTGTTGCCTGAATGATTTTATATAGATTTATTCAACGGGAGAATTTATTATCCAAAACCTTCAAAAAGTTATAAAAGTGTTTGAAGGATATAAAAATGTTGATTTTTAAAAAAACTTTATAAGCGACTTTTATTTTATATTAAGAGAAGTTAAGTTGAGAAGTATCAAATATTATTTAAACAACATTCCATAATTGTTATGAAATAAATTGTAAGAAAAGTAGAAGGACTACTTAGTGCTTGAAGAAAACTTTAGTTAATTTCATTATAAAATAAATAAATTTTGTTAAATGTTTTCAAATACTATTTGACAATGTCTGCATACAATTTTATTCATTGCTCAATTAATGCTAATTGACTTGGCGTAAGTAACTCAATTGACAGCACATATTGTGATATTATAGGTAATCACGATATGGTAATTATCACGATACTAGAGTATGCCACGCATCAAGGGGAAATCAAATTTAATGAATGACAAATTCGCCACAAATTCAAAACAAATTTTTGTAGTTCGATTTGCAGTTTCGTTTTTTTCTGGTTGTTGTTGTTTTTGTTGTTGTTATTTGTTGTTTTTTAACACTTTTGCTTTTCACTTGCACGCATCGGTTTAGTGTGATTGTTGTTGTTATTGTTGTTGTTGGTTTAGTTAAGCGTTGCTGGTGTTGACGCTCGATGACGACGCCAACGACGCATGCAACAAATCAGCAGGCTAAACGCAAGAACGGCACGCAAATCATTCGAGCAACATGCGGAGGCGGCAGCAGCAACAGCAGCAGCAGCAACAGCAACATCGTTAGCAGAGGCGTTGGCAGCAACGCGAGCAGTTGTCAAAGTGACATTTCTGCAAAGTAAAGTGAATGACCGCCGGCAATTGAAAGCTTTGAGTTTTGAGTTTTGAGTTCTTCAACTATGTGCTGCACTTGCACTTGTCTCTTAAGCTTTGTTGCTACTGCTATGTTGTTGTTGTTGTTGACTGCTTTGCGTGTAGCGCATAAAGAACTGTGCCATGCTCGATTGTAGGGTATCGCGTGACAGGAGCAAACGCAATTTGAATTTGGTTTTGCGTTTTTCTTGCATTCTCTTTTTTTTTTTGTTTGGTTTTGATTTTTGATTTTTGCACACTTTGTTTTCACTTGCGTTGGGCACGCACCTTTTTTGAGCACTAACACTGCGATCTCTGTGTGAAGACCGAACGAGGCGCCAGGCGTTGGCGTTGGCGTTGGCGTTGGCGTTTGCGTTGACGCTGCCGTTGACGTTAGCGTTAGCGTTGACGACGGCAAAGCACCGTTAGAGAGCAGCGACTGCACGCGAATAGCAGAAACGAATGAATTGATATGAATTGCGCGAAGCGGGCCAAAGTCAAATCTGAAACGCTGCGCGGCACGGCGACGCTTGAAATGAAACACAAACTATTGTATGAGGGGGGCTGTGCGAGGGGGAGACGTGCAAGAGCCCTACGTAAATATGGGCAGAGCGACAGAGCGACAGAGCGGAGGCAGCAGCAGCAACAAAAACGATGGCAACTGAGAAGCGCCGACGGCGGTGGCCGTTGACCGTTGTGTGTGTGTTGCCAGTTGTTGCCGAAAATATGTTGTTGGCGCGAGAGACGACGGCCTGACTGACTGAGTGGCTGGCTGACTGACTAAACTGAGAGACACGACTCTCTGCGCGGCCACGTAGACGCTTTGAGAATCCAACAAGAACTGAAAACGAAATTGGAAAAAACCAGTCCTGCTTGAAACGAAATGGCAATTGGCACACACACGAACACACACAAACAGCGCCCCGCTCACGCTCAGCTTGTTTGTGTGCGCTTTCCAGTCGTCCTGGCAACGCGATCGTCACGCTGCCCACGCTGAGAGAGCGAGAGAGAGAGAGCGAGCACTCGCAGTGTTTCGATTCCATTGTTCTGCGCAACTGGAAAGTTCGACTGCAACTGCCAATTATGGAAGCGTACTGTGCGTCTCGCTCTAACTAATGCGAATTGCCTGCTCAGTGGCTTTGCGCTCAAAATGAACGGGGCGTGTTCTCACACGCACACACACACACAGCCAAACAATATACAGTGCATAGTGCCGACTCTGTCTGTTTCATTGTTGGCCCTACAATACAGGCGTGTGTTTGTGTATTGCATTATGCTATAATTAAGAGTTACTTATTTTTTTATTTTCTTTCTTTTTTTTGTCTGAAGCTGGACTATTATTGCCGGTTATCATTCGGTGGCATCGCCTAATCGCATTATCAGGCTCATTTTGAATCTGTTTTGCATCAACTGCAGTCGGAAGTTGCAATTGAAAACACATCCAAATCCCATTAAACTAACAATTTAAATGTGCAACTTTACTTAACTACCTTACGGCCATTACTGCTGCCATTAATGCCCAACAGCAACAACAACAACAACGAGTGGTGCAACATTCGGCACTGCCACTTATCTCAATGATTTATTTGTGACATTTACAAGAAAGAACTTTTCGCATACAATTCCTAGAAAGGACCACAACAAAATGTCCGCACTCAAGTTGGAGAAGGGGGAACTGACATAAAGCAGCCATATGTCCCGCATATAAATGTAGAAAATGTAGGTTTGTAAGTATGTTCATATGTTCACTTTACCACAGAAACTCGCCACAGATGTCAGCTACCAATAAACGAGAGCTAAACAACGCAGAGAAAGAAACAAGCAATCGTAGATTACTCTTTCTCCCAGTATACACGTTAAACAATAGTTGACAGGTTTTTAAAGGAACTCGATTAACACAATAGTATTACATACTTCGAATATGGTCCAAAAGATAACTTAAATAATAATAAATGGCGAAATATTAAATATCATAAGGCATTCTATAAATCATAAACTTATAATTATAAACGCACATTTATTTTTTATTGAAGTACAGCAATAAAATTAAATCTCGAAGTAAATTTTCAACATTAAAGTAATTTAATTTTATGATAATGTTTTTAATATAAAATAAAGCATATAATTTGTGGACTTTTTCTTAACTTAAACATATTTTAAATGAAACTATGTCAAAGTAATTTCAGATTTCAATTTCATCTGAAGTAATTTAATCACATGATTATTAACAAAGAAATTATAAATATGTATTATAATTACTTTCGTTCTTTGTATTTTGCATCAAGAAACCCTGTATTTAAATGACTTATATACTTTACTTATATTAAATATGCTGTACTCATATTAAAATATATATGTTTTCAACTTACTTTCGATTTCTATTAAAATCTTAAACAAAACTATATTATTAATATATTAATTATTTAATAATCTTTACACTTGCTTTTCAATATTAATTGTAAACAGTTTCCTTGTTTGATCGGCTAGGAAATCGCTCGAAAAAGTCGAAGTTCTGAAATGTTTGCAAAGTCTGAGGAGAACGTAATACAGCCCTTTCTCAACTAATATGAAAAGTAATCCAGAATGATGCTAATGACATAGATAGCTGCTTCTTCTTTAACTATTATTATTTAGTTCAGTATTTTTCTCTCTGTGTAGGGTTCATGACGTCAGCGAAGACAAAAGGTGTCTCCGGCAGGAATCGAAACTGAACTGCAATTACATTGCGTGCAAATATTCTCGAGTTTATCTCGTTGTGTCTGCTCTTGGTCTGTGCTGCTCTAGTCGCAGTCTGAGAACGAAAGAGAGTTGAGTCGAAGACATGAAAATGGATTGGGAATGAGAATGGGATTGGCTACAAAGCAAAGCTGGCTGCTGCTGCTGGTTGCACATGCGCAAATCCCCGCTGAGCAGAAGGCAACCGAAATGCGAAAAAAGGAAAACAGAAGGCAATGTCAATCGCAGCCACTAATAAGTCCAACCGGTCACAGTTGCAACTGCAACTGCAACAACTCTCCTTCAACACCAACTCCTTGTCTTCTTGTTGCTCGGCTTCGGCTTCAGCTTCGAGTTCTTCTTCTTCTGCTGTTGGCAGCTTATCAATTTACGCTTCAGCCTGGGACAAGTTGCAGGTGCCTTTTGGCATTACGAGAACTTGTCGTAAGTAAGTTTCTTTTGCGTCTCTTCGCATATCAATTTCATGACAAGCCACGAGTCACAGTTTTTTAGTTTTTTAGTGTCTTCCCTCAGCGCATGGTATGAGGAATTATGTGTTTGTATAACTTTTTGCCGCGGGCCCTTTTAATATGTCCAAGAGTATCTACATTCCCCCCGCTCTCTCTGTCTCTCTCTCTTTCTCTATCCCCATCGATTGCCTAATTTCATATAACAAGTTTCTCATTACGCGAGGGGCAAGTTCATTTTTGTATTTTCGTCTTGGCATTTGGGGTAACTGCTGCAGCTGCCCGAACGCATCAATGTCAAAGTTGATTGGCCAAGCATTGAGATCTAGACAAGCGCTATAATTTGCCAATTAAGTGGCACAACTTGTACCCCAGATCCCAGATCCATATCGGCATCAGTCAAAGGCTGACAACATTAGCGAAAACCCTAAAAACTGGCTAGCAAAAAAAACAACAAGAGAACACAAAGCAACGGAAAAAAATGAGGCGCATAGTGAAAAGCATTGCGGTGTCAATTAAATATAATTATTAAGCAAACAGCAACAATAAATATATAAACAGACAGAAAAACCACAACAAGGCAAAGTCATAAAGGATACACAAAGTGCACATTTAATGGCCAACAACAACAGCAACATCGACACCAACAAAAAATGAAACAACGAACTGCAATCAACAACCAAACAACTAGCGACAATAAACCAATATTTACCTTTTCAAAAATGCACTAGCTAGACTGCATTCCTCACTCACTGCCCCTTTCACTCCCCACTCACTATTCCCTCAGTCTACTGCTAAGTAGCCACAATTATTAATTGCCGTTTGTGACAAGTCCGCAGGGTCCAAAATGGCTGCTATTGTGGCGGAAAGCAAAAAGCAAACAACAAACAACACAGAAAACAGCAGCAAATGATATTTTAGACATAACAACAACACTCACACACACTCACACACACACAAAGAATGCAAACAATGGCCGACAACAACAGCTACAAAAGGCGATCAATTGCGCGAGATAAGTGGAACGTGGACACCACCGAAACCAAAACACATCACAGCCACAGCAACAACAACACCAACAACAACAACAGTCACAGCCACACAACGAAGCACAACAGAAAAGAACTGAACAGAACCTCCACCAGACAGGCACAGGTGACCAAGAACAACACTAGAGAACCGAACCCAACCTCTGGGCAAACCCGAGGCCAACTGAACAGCAAGCAACCAACCCAAACAGCTAAACGCCCTTTGCATTGCTCACATTTTCACAGATTGTAACCGTTCTAGCGCGTGAGACAGACAGAGATGGATCGAAAGAGCGACAGAGAGAGAAAGAGAGACATCGAATCGAATGAAGCAGAGAGTTGACGAGCTTAACGACTACTTTCTGGTGTTTAACAAAAATGATAATACTTAAATAAAATCAAACCTAAGATGTTCACGAAAATATAAATTTTCATTTCTTACTCTTCAGACCAAATCTGATCACAATTAACGACTTTTTTCTGATGTTTAACAAAAATGATAATACTTAAATAAAATCAAAACTAAAATTCATGCAAATATAAATTTTCATTTATTTACTCAATCAGACCAAATCTGATCATTCTATTCGATTATATTTCATCCTGTAGCCTAAGGCTCTATCTCTATGTATATTATTGTAGTGTACGAGTAGAGCTGTATTCTGAGCTGAAATTAAAATAGCTTATGTTTGACAGAATAATGATATTTATGAACAACATTTTAATTACAAAATTGAAGCATAAATAAACAAAATAATTATAAATGTATTTTATTGATCGTATCGTTGATCGGTCATCAATCCCAAATACTTCATTAAAAAAGCAATATTAATGGTATTTTTGCTTTTTTTTCCATTTTATTATTTTATTTTATTGCTATATTCATATTTATTTACATATTTCAGCAACTTCAATAATAATATAAATCCATCTTTCTTTTCTACTTCTTTATATAGTCGATTAAAAAGATTTATACTTATATGAATAAGAATAAGGTAATAGCAACATTAAAAACAAGGAATCAAACAGATAGTTTTGAGCTTTAATTCAATTAAAAGTTTAGCACGTACTTAAATCTATAAAATAAAATAGTATCTAATCATCATAATACCTAATAGGCAAGTAGAATGTCTGGATGCTTCGTAAGAATTCTGCATATTTAGAACTCAATAACAATATTTCCATTCTAAAGAAATATCTTTAAAATAATTAAATAAATAAATATAGAATGAAGTAAATGGAGAGCATTAAAAGCTTCGACCTACTGCTGCTGAATGCTAGCGTATTGTTTTCTTGTTTGTTTTGTCAGTGTTGTCATATCTGAGATACACACACACACAGACACTCTCGCACACACACGTACGCAGACATATATTCACTCAAATAATAGACGTATATAAATGCATGTATCTATGTATCTTTGAATATGGATCTAGCTGTAGTTAAACTAGTAGCTGACTGCATGTCATTGTTGTGTGTTGTATTTGACGCTGTCATTATACTAATATACTCTCCGTTCGCTTACCCAATCGATGCATGTCCCCTTCCCACTTCCCTCCCCTTTTCCACTGAATCCCCATGAAGTTGACTCTATTAAGGCATGACAAAACGCCAAAAAGTGTCAATCTTTGGCAGGAAGACAGGCAACGCTTCTCCAAATGGAATACTGTACAGTGAAAATAAAGAAACAGCAGAGATTTCAGCTGGCATCGGGGGAAAAAAGAGAAAAAAAATGATTTATTGTGCGATGCGACTAACGGATACCAAAATACAGGCAATGGTCAGCGGCTATCTGAAACAGTTAATCAGCAGCGAAATTAATAAATTCGCTGAGTTTAATAGAGTTCAAAAGGAACCAGCGAGCAACAGCAACAATAACAACAAACACAACAACAACCAAAACAATCACAACAACAAAACAAAGCGAAAGCCTGCAAACTGGAAACTGGTCAGTGAGCCAGACAATACGCAGTCCAAGTCGAACTCCAAATCGGAATCGCTCTTACACTGCGAGAAAACTTGCATACCAAACAAAGCAGAATATTCCCTTTACTGTATTAAGGCTGCAAAAAAATAAATATTATATTTTTACTTTAACTTAATAAATTCATTAGTTAGTTCCTTTTTAAATTTATTATTTTCGAGTTCAATAAACATTGTTAAAAATTTGTTTTTAATTAAACGGAAACTATAACAAGTTTAAGGAGAGTTCTTGATTTAAATTTTTTATGAAACGATATAAAAATTATTGGAATGCTTAAACTTGGAACCTTCTATTTCAAAGTTCCTATTCAGCCCAAAATTTTTACTTGCAATATTTATTTTTTAATCTGCAACTTTCAGCGTGTTGTAGACAGTTTTAATTAATTATGTTTATTTCCGAATTAGAAATATTTATATTGCATTGCAAACATGTACATATATCACATTGATATGAAAGACTAAATACCTCTCATCATCAGAATAACCTTAAATTTAAAATATATTTTTATTCCTTCAAAGTTCTTATCAAAGAAATACTTGAAACCAAAAAGTTTGTTATCTATTTACACTGTGTTTTGCAAAGTGCAGTTCATAGACAGTGCTGTATGTGCCTTTGGGGTCAACACCGCAAAGATGTTCCCAGAAAGATCAGCAAATGAAGATCTCAATAGGCTGCTCCTCGTCTAGGCAGACGGCAGGCAGCAGGCAGCAGGCGGTTGGCGGATGGCGGCTAGCGGCGCACAAATAAATTCAATCTAAATTGTAAGTTTGTTTTGGCCTACACGAGAGATGCGAGTAACAGCAACCATAACAACAACAACAACAATAACGACAACTGCAACCAAAATAATAATAATAATAATAATAATGCACAGACTAGAGTTAAAGTTGAGTCTCAGCGTTTTGCGTTGGAGTCCAACAAATCGGCCAAATTAATCGACTCTTTCACTCGCGCTCGTCTTGGCTTTAGCTCTGGCTCATGATTGTGCCAATGGCCAAGCGCCTCTTTGGCTATTTTGGCCAAAAACCTAAGCTACAACAGCAACAACAACAATAATAAGAACGACCACTGCCAATCGAGGCAATGCAACTGCAATGCATTTTTTCGGGGCGCAAATAAGATTGATCTTTTGTAACTTCCAACTCTTTTGTTGGTCCAACTTTTGGCTTTGCTTTTGCCTTTTGCCCAGTCTCAGAGTCCGAGACGGCAGCGGTAATTTGTTATCGCGATGATTTATGAACCAAAGTGCCTATTTTTTTTTTTGTTTTTGCCTCAACTTTTTTGTGGGTGTTTACACAGCCAGCAACAACAATAACAGTGGAGTAGAGATGCCTAAGTAGAAACATTCTAATACAAAAAGGGGAGTTGAATTGCAGACCAAACACTATTTAGCCTGGCGCTGCAAGAGGCATGAGCCAACAGCGCCACAGCTCTCTTGATGGATTTGTTGCAAAAGGCTTTTTTTTCAATTCCAGACACCATTCGAGCTCTACACTCGCATTCGCATTCGCACTCACACTCACCATCCAGACCGATGCCGATGTTGATGCGAATCACGGGCCAGGAATTGAAACGGCCTCAGACTGAGCGGCACGTTTCCGCATTTTGTTTGTGCCACAGCATCGTGCACCTCTCTCTCGCAGTTCCTGCTGATCAATTGCAAACACCGCGGGCCCCAAAAAAAGCAAATAGTAATGATATTGTAGCCACGTTAGTTGGTCACTCTCTGCCCGCTCCACATTGGGCAGCGGTTAGCACAACGTTTTGCACTCTAAACGATTCAATCTGTCTGCTAAGCTGCCTCGGCTTTGACTGCTCTTATACCCCATACATATTGATTTCAATGGGGAAGCTATGTGCGATATACTAGAGTAGGAAATGCTGCAAAGAAAGGCAAACAAATTTCCTTGTATGTTAGAACTTTCATGTGCTTTAAGGCTTCATTGTAAAGCTTTAGTTTCAAGTTTTAAATAAAATCATTTTGATTGAATAATTAATTAATATGTTTTTCAAATCAAATTATCTTTATTCGTCAAAAACTTGAAACTTTATTCATGGACTTAATTGAGTTGCAGATTTAATATGCTTAGCCGTGTATATAATATGTAGTACACATTATGTACTATATATTTTATTTGATAGAACTTGGTAAATCTCCTTACATAAGCCATGAATACTAGTAAATTATTTCATTACTTAATCAATTAGGGGAATTGTTGAAGGAAAGCTTTGCGCTTCGTCAATTTACTATCAAAGCCTTTGAACTTCAAGTTAAACTTTGAACTAATTGTTCTTTGCAGGGTATATTCAAGCTCATCTCCAACAACATCTAAGCAGCTTTCTTGACTTTGTTGTTGTGATGTCTAAATAGGAACGAGTTCAACATTTTATTTATGCGCCTCTTAAACTGTGGCAAATTGCACAGACTCCTTACGGGGCCCTAGGTGGGCGTGGGCGATAATTGAGAATTTATATGCAACATTTTGGGGCGACGTTTATTGGACAAACGATTTGCTTCCTGTATACGATGCGATAGTTGATGCTCAAATAGGGGAAAACATCCAACAGTAAAAGAAGAGGGAAAGAACCGCAAAGATTGCGTTATCTATAGAGTGAATGCCAGAGCTTGGCATTAGCCTAATTGTTGGCGCAAATGTCAGTGTTTAAGATGCCAGAGCGATGCGAGAAAGAGGCGCACCTGTCGGCCTCACTGGGCCCATTAATCAGGCCGAAAAAGTTTTTCAATAAACTGCGCTTAATGATAAGCCCCAAAGGCGGAGGCATCGCTGTAATCTCGCCACGGTGACGGTGACTGTGATGGTGGCACAGCTGCCGAATTGTCAACATAATTGCAATGCGAAACACCAGCAGCAAAGCAGCAGCGCGACTAATGGAACCAAATAACAATGATTAAGACGCCACATAACTGAAGGGAAGGCAAACAACATCGAAAACAGCGCAGCGCAACAGCAACAAGAGTCGCATCGGGGCAAATGCCTCGCCGATGGCGCTGCTTCTCTGTCGTGGCAGAAACTCGAGATCAAGATTCGTAACTCTCAAGTGCTGAAGAGCTGAAGATGGGGCAGACACTCTCTTGCGATCGCTAAAGTAACAAGCGAAACCTGTTGACATTGATATTGATACGTGCAACTTCAGTGGTTGCCACAGCCACACACACACATTGGAGAGACTCACACTTATGCCACAGGTAGAATGTGGCACACGTCTATCATAAATCAGCCCTCGATCGAACCAACTCGACACGTCGATCGAGTGTTCCCCCAACTTGCCAACTTGCCAACTTGTGAGTTGAAGTTGGAGTTTCAAGACAGACAAGTTCTCACGTTGCGAGGGTGTTGCACATTGCCACAGGTAACCCGATGACTTTATGGCTAATTTAACCGATTAGCAACTTGTCAAGTCAATTGTCAGTCCAGAGGTAAGTCCAACGACTCCAATGGAAATTGACTCTTGAATTGCGGTTTCTACTGGAACTCAAAGATGCCCCATAGCGCAGCATGGTTTCGTAATCGTAATCGATATGACGCCCACACACGTTGCAGCAGCAACTTATGATGCCACTGAATGATGCATGCCACTAGACACATTCTCCTCTCCTCCCTCCTGTTTATACATTTAAGAAATGTAAAAGAAAAAAAAATGAGATATAGATATAGATATAGATATAGATATAGATATAGATATAGATATAGATATAGATATAGATATAGATATAGATATAGATATAGATATAGATATAGATATAGATATAGATATAGATATAGATATAGATATAGATATAGATATAGATATAGATATAGATATAGATATAGATATAGATATAGATATAGATATAGATATAGATATAGATATAGATATAGATATAGATATAGATATAGATATAGATATAGATATAGATATAGATATAGATATAGATATAGATATAGATATAGATATAGATATAGATATAGATATAGATATAGATATAGATATAGATATAGATATAGATATAGATATAGATATAGATATAGATATAGATATAGATATAGATATAGATATAGATATAGATATAGATATAGATATAGATATAGATATAGATATAGATATAGATATAGATATAGATATAGATATAGATATAGATATAGATATAGATATAGATATAGATATAGATATAGATATAGATATAGATATAGATATAGATATAGATAGATATAGATATAGATATAGATATAGATATAGATATAGATATAGATATAGATATAGATATAGATATAGATATAGATATAGATATAGATATAGATATAGATATAGATATAGATATAGATATAGATATAGATATAGATATAGATATAGATATAGATATAGATATAGATATAGATATAGATATAGATATAGATATAGATATAGATATAGATATAGATATAGATATAGATATAGATATAGATATAGATATAGATATAGATATAGATATAGATATAGATATAGATATAGATATAGATATAGATATAGATATAGATATAGATATAGATATAGATATAGATATAGATATAGATATAGATATAGATATAGATATAGATATAGATATAGATATAGATATAGATATAGATATAGATATAGATATAGATATAGATATAGATATAGATATAGATATAGATATAGATATAGATATAGATATAGATATAGATATAGATATAGATATAGATATAGATATAGATATAGATATAGATATAGATATAGATATAGATATAGATATAGATATAGATATAGATATAGATATAGATATATTTATAGATATATAGATATAGATATAGATATAGATATAGATATAGATATAGATATAGATATAGATATATTTATAGATATATAGATATAGATATAGATATAGATATAGATATAGATATAGATATAGATATAGATATAGATATAGATATAGATATAGATATAGATATAGATATAGATATAGATATAGATATAGATATAGATATAGATATAGATATAGATATAGATATTCGACCAAAACGAATTATTTATTCACAGTTGTTACAAATAAATTGGCCGCAATATTTCAAATGGCCATTGTACCATAATTAGCGTTCATGTTTTCAGTTTTCCAACAAAAACAACTCTAACAATAACAACACAAATGCAATAGAAGAAGACGTGGAATAAGAAGGAGAAAGAAAAATTAAAATGATGAACACTTTATTCTCACTCCAATTATCAACAAAGTTAAGCATACGCCTTGTTGCAACTTTAGCAATAAACAATACACAGAAATATATATTAAAAGCATACAATTTAAAATGCAAATGCATACACTTCACTCCACTTCTCTTGCATCTCCCTCGAAGCTCATGCTCCACATGCCCCACCTGTTCCTTTAGGCAACACTTCGCCGTTGAAAGCCAAAGAAAAATGTTACTTTTTTTCGCTTAATTGCTGCTCATACAATGTGCATATAAAGGTGATGGCTGAAGGAGGGGAAGAGGGGAGCTGAGGCAGGTGGGGAAACCGATGGTCAGAGCGTCTAGAAATGCAAAGAAAAAGCAATGAGGCGATATAATAGCATGATTATCTCTATGCCAACTTCCTTTTCTCTTTCAGGCTGCCAGATGATGTTATATGGGCATTACAATATAAATATGGATACGATGTATCTATAGTATGCTAGTAGTCCAGGTTGCGATCTTATCGCAATGCAAATGCAATCCGAAAAGAGAAAAAATTAAACATAATTCAGCTAATCATAAGAGGCCATGTCAAATTTATCAAGTCCAGTCCTGCACCCATTCTTTGGATCGCTCACCTTAGACATCTATGCCGTCCACCTCTCTCAGTCTCTCTGTCTCCCTTTCTCACTCTTTGTCTCTGTCTCACTCTGTTGTTGTAGCAGCCACGAGGAAGCCGTGCGTGCTTGGTTATGCTAATGTCTGGCAATGCCAAGAAAAAGCATATAAAAACCATCTGAAAACTCGAATGCAGCACACGAAATTAATTTAAAAAGGCGCTGCATTAAGCTACGAAATTAAATAAAATAATCTAAAATGTGTAACAATAAAACAATTCAGAAAATAAATATACTATACGAATTATAAGACACACTACAATAATGTGCATATAAATGTTTACCAATAAAACGTTTTAAGAACATTTCAAAGAGTATTCTGTAAACGCTTAACTACTTTTATGTACATATAAATATAACACAATATCTACAAAATTTATAGAAGCGGAAAACATAATTGAGCTTTAAAAAGGAGGTGTTGCAAAGGTTATTAATCTTAATAATGTATAAAATACAATATTTAAAAAAATATTTCAAAAATTGCATCACTATACAAAATAAAACTTATATTGTGAAAATTTTAAAACTAGTCTACAATTCTTATAAAAAAAAAAGTTTCTGAAAACATTTACAAGAAATAAGAGAAAGAGAAAATAACAATTTTTAATATATGTTTTAAAGAATAAAGGAACTTATTAAAAAGAGTACTGCATGCCTTATAAATCTTTATTAGTAATCAAATATTTAAAGTCTTTCAAGCTCGTATACCCGATCAAGTATAGGGAATTATGTGAAGAGAGTTGCCGAGTGCATTTCATAAATCATTTTGAAATTATGACTTTATTTTATGCGCCTCCTTGGCGCGCATTTTTATACACAAATTATTTGATTATTTATGTATCTCCCTGGGAGGATAGAGAGAGGGTCTGGCAGCAGAATCAAGCGGCAGATGATCAGCGAGAGAGGGGATAAAAGACAAGTAGGTGCGCCACAAAGTCGAGTGGCGTCTCCCCGCATCGCGTCGCATCGCTTCGAGTCGCTCAGGTGGGTCCGCGAGTGCAATTTTTTTTTCTTTCAAAGACCTTTTATTATGCATATTTTTTACGAGTTTTTAATTGTGTTGAGCTGAGCGCGAGCGAAGTAGCTCAATGAGAAGGGGGCAATGATCAAGAGGAGGCAAGCGGAACTCATTACGGATGCAAATGCAAAATTCATGTTTGCGCAAAATGAAATTATGTTAAATGCGTTTTTAACGCTTTGCTTGTCGCAAAATGGGGCAAGTGCAAGAAGAACTGTAGAGAATTAGCTGCGATGGGAACAGGCTGCAAGTTATTTGCATGTGGCAAGAGTCAAAGAAATGTATTCATCAAGATAATCACACAGCTGGACAATTGTACAAAAACTGACGAAACTAAGTGAACTTCTTTTGGCATCGAGTCATACTTAAATCAATAATGCCATTAAACCTTACGACGATATCACGCGAATTTCCACTCGACCCAAAAACAAAATTGAGAACTTTTTGTTTACCAATAATCGTAAACAAATTATGTGAATTAAAATGAAATATTAATTGCGACTCACTCCCATTCAGTTAGTCAGCTTAGAACTTTGTCTGTGAAGGGTTGGAGAATTGAGGCAGAGAGAGTGAGTAACTTTATGTGCTCAATTACCCCACAGTATAGATCAATATAATTGATTAGAGACATTACAAGTTTCATTCGAATTGTTTACATAAGTGTGTTTTCCTTTGTTCCATACTAATTTTTATAACCGCTACCCATAGGGTAGAAGGGTAATATAACATTAAATGTAATTTAACAGAAAATGTATGTAAAAGGCAGAAGGAGTAATCTCCAAACCAAAAAATATATATTTTTGATCAACAACCGATACGTATGTATAATAAGTATAATATTTATGATTTCAGAAAATTTGTTGCGATAAGATAAAAATTTTATTAGTTATTTAAGAAGAACTTTTGTATGAAAAAAGACACCTACTGCAATGGGATCTTAGTGGCTATGGCTGATAAGCTGGTATATTTAGAATGTAGAATGTGAATATCGATATACCAAAAATAGTCTTCGGTCTAATTAAAATTTTTGTGGTATATATTTTGATATTTTTGTAGAATATGGTTTTATTGAAAAATGAGTAGCACACACTTGAATGCAGCTTTCTTACTTGTCTTTAAGAACAAGTGTTTTTATTTTCGTTTAATCGAAATGCAAAGGAATGAAGAGAAAAACATAAATAAACAAAGTATTCATAGAATAAACCAAAATAACTTTGAGATATAAGATAAATTATTATTTAATATAATAAGAATAATAATACAATAACAATGCAATAAAAAAGAAATAACAAAGTAGTTAATGCATTTAGTTATTATTATTAATTAATATTATTTAGTGTTAATAATATGTTTATAAATGATGTATAAATTAAAAATATGCACATGTGTAGTAACTGATAATAATTTCGAAATTTAAAGCTTTCGAAATTATTAATAGAGAACTAAATAATTCTTTAATATTTCAACAATTGTATTAAATAACTGACAACTACAACAATTATGTCCAATATGCGTTATATTTACCAAACAAATATTTATATACTATTGATAAATAAATTCATCTATTCATGTCATTATGTGAATAGAATTTCTAAATGTTAGCAATCTTTTACTGGCTTAGCTTTCAATTTTTTCCGATCAAAAAAATTATGAAAAATCAGTATTATTAAAAAAAAAGATAACAAAATTCATTAAGTAAAGTCGATTAGAATCTAATCACACACTGATTTATCATACACCGCGAAACCGAGTCGAAATGTAGCACAGTGTATAAACAATCAAAGAGAACTACCCTCAGATACAGTCTCCCTTCGAATTTCTTTTGGTATCTAATGATAAATATGCTTAATTATATGAGTGCATATTCTATTTAAACAGTGGCAATTATAGACAATGGCAACGTTTAACTAACTCTGAAATTACTTTAACCACAGTGTGGCAACAAAGTCTATTCTCTAGTCCCATCGTTGCGTCCAATCTTTGGCGCCCAACCAGCCAGCAACACCTGAAGTCGCTCAATGGAGCTAGCCAAAGCAAAAAGAAAATACTTTATTTATGTAGATTTAATGGCCGTGTCTGGTTTGTCGGTTCTTCGTTCTTGGTTGTTGGTTCTTGGCTCTTGTTCACTGTGTTTGGGCAAGGTGTAAGTTGTCTTTGTCGGAGAACACGAGCAATTTGCGCCGCATTAACCAGACACGAGGGAAGAGAGAGAGTCGCGTTATCTACAGTTGGGCATCTTAAGTGCGTCTAAGCTGTGCACTCGAATGCCATTTTGCTGTGTGAGCCGCTTTAAGGCAAGCAAATGAGCTACTTACGAGAGCCCAGAGTCGAAGTAACATGGCAACATGTAACGTGTAAACTAAAAAAAAATAATAATAATAAAGGAGAGAATTATTAATATGCATTCAGTTGTTTCTCTGTTCTTTCGTCTATGCTTTTTTTTGTGCGTTGTCGAGGTGTCTGTGTCTGCACTTCGAAGGCGTTGAAAATTTGTTCGCATTTCACTCAATTTCCAGCGAGACGCGACGCGACGCTCGGAACGAAATGGAAATGAAACCACGCCATGTTGTTCCCAGTTACCAAAAGGTGGTTGATTCACTCACACGCACACACACACACAAACGTTCACTCACTCACACAACAAATGAAAACAATTCGTCTGGCTGGGCGGAGCTTGGGAAGCTTCAACTGCTGAGCAAAGTTACAAAGGGGGGAGCATTGTGCAAGTAACGTAACATACTTTATATTGTTTTTGTCGCGTACGTAAAAAGTTGACCAAAAAATGGGCAAAGCTAACAATTTGTAATTGCTGGGTAATTAAGCGGCATAGTTCTTCATAATTCAACAACAATTAGTAAATAATTAAGCCTTGACAATTGTCGAACAACAATGTGAAATAGCGCGTTTGAGCTTTTAGGCTTACACGTCACAACACAAGCTCTTCCTCTCTTCCTCTCTGTCTCGCTCCCTCACTCGCGATCATTCGCAGCTATAACTAAATTTTGTTTGAAAATTAAATCGTAAAGTTAACAATTTGTTTAGCTCTAATTGAAATGTCTTTAATTGTAGTTCGAATAACACGCAATTGAACGACCGACTTTTCCTTCCTTCCTTCAGTTAGTTTTTCTTCTTTCGGTTCGCCAACAGGGAGGAGATAGGGCGTCGTGAGAACTAAGTGGACGCGACTAGGTTATTATATAAAACTTGACTGTGGTTTTAGTAAAGCAAGCAATCCATTAAATTAAATTACTCTCATATACTATAAACCAACTTTATTTGAACCTCTTTTTCTTTTCTTTCGTCCATGATGTAAGCCTAATTCAATATGACTTACCTTTCCTATCCCACTTTTCTTTATTTTTTCATTTTCTTTCCTTCTCTTCGTTGTTTCTTTCTTCTTTTTGCCTTTGCTCTAATTTGCATTTTGCATTATAGTTGGCGGCGGCAAAGAAAAAAAAATTGCTTATACGACATTCGCGTGTTGGAAGCACCAAAGTTTTTGCCAAAAAGCCGCCGTCAGCAGACGTTCCCCCACCAACCCCATTCCCATTTCCATTCCCATTCCCAATTTTATTCCCATTCCCGTTTCCATTCCGTCGCGGAGCAACTTCAAGTGCAAGCTGTGGCTGCTTTGATGGATTACTTAAATAATTAATTGCAATTAGTCGCCGCCCGACATAACCATATTTATAAGTCTTTGGTCTTTGTGTCCCCGATAATACCCTGCGATAGACTGTAATCAAGTTGATTTGTATGAAAGCAATATTAAAGCAATGTATATTTTATTTTATGAATATGAATGCTTATTATAAGAGTGGACCTTATATAAACACGCCATGAATAGAAATACTTTTCAAGTAAATACATCTGTAATTTTTTATAAATTGCAATAAAATTACAAACTTCAAAAAAGGATTAAATACAAAGATATAAAAAGTATTTTTTGTTTTGTCAAACTAATAAATGAAATTAGTAATATGTGAAGAATATCCATATCTAATAAGTTAATGGTATTTTATTAATATTATATTTGAAAATCTATGTCTTAAAGTGTTTTTTAATATTTCAAGACAAGGCGTTGCGACCTTTTCAATCGTAGGGTATTTGCAGTCACTTCAATGATCATGCACACGAAATTTTCGGCATAGATTTTCTGGTTTTCTGACTTTGTTGCAGCTCCGCTTATTCAAATCATTAATGAAGTTTTGTCTGTCGAGCTTTTAACTCCAAAGTCTGTGACTGCGACTGTCTGAGGTGCAGCCTTGCATAATTTCCTAGATAATATTTAATAGCAATATTTTGCTTAGACATGCCACGCCTATTGGCTAATGAAAACTGGGCATGAACATGTTATAGTCGCACATTTCAATTAGTTATGTAAATAATTATTAATTAACAAGCAATCAAAAGCACCCGAGCAGGCCATATTAATATTTATTAATTAGCTAACTTCACTTCATATTTTATTCGGAGGAGTTTCAAAGCGGATTCCGATTCCAGAGTATGACAGCTGATCCGACGTAGGTCAGACCCACATTCGACTTTCATTATTCGAACGGAAACCGCAACATTTAAATGTGGATTCTTCTTCTTGCACTGTGAATTATTCGTTGTACCTCAATTTCCTCGTCGGATGGAATACCAATAATTACACTCGACTCGACCCGAACTGAACGAACCATCATAACCATCATTTTTGACGCTTAATTGGTTTCCTCTGTGGAACTCTGAAACACTGAAACTATCTATGGAATTGTGGTACACCGCAGTCCTAATCCCTTGACCCTCCGTCTGGGGAATTGTCAAAGTTCATAACGCCCATTTTTTCGATGACGCACGCCCCTTTGACTCTGTTCGCCTGTCAGTTCTACGTAGTCTCCGACTGTCTGTAATTTTCTTGTTGAGAGATTTTCTATGTGAAGGTTGCGGCAATTGTGGAAAACTGCGTCAATTCTTATTACAATGGCAAATAATTTGCAGTTATGCGTTTAAATTGTGCGACTAACTGACATTGAAACGTAACTTTGCCTAGAGCTGGCAACGTGAGTCGTGACTTGCAATTGCAATTGCAATTGCATTTCGTGCGTGAGTTGCAAAGTCATAATTGAATATTTTCGACATTTAGTAAATTGCAATTCAATTCACATTTGCCGCACGTTGGGCGCCATTCGAGTTACATTCAGACCCACGCCCATCGCTAGCTTAAATGCAACTTGTAAGGTTGTCAATTGATATGATATATAACTGGACAAACGAGCCCTGGCCCAAGGCCCACGCAGCGCAACTAGTTGCAGCTCGAATCCACTTAAGTTTTGACAGGGCCCAAGCAAGAGACGTGAGACGTGAGAGTCGAGTTCTTTAGTTGAATGTGGGCCGTGGATTGGGCGCGCTATTTTGCACACTAAAAGGTGCTAATTGAACTGAAATCGATTGATTATTCATTGCTGCAACGGCTCGGTTGCAAGTGAGCAGACGCTGAAGTGAGTGAACTGCTTTATTAATTTGTAACTTTGCCCTGGCCACAACCATTAAATCGCGACTGTCACTTTAGGCCAACTTGATGACACGCACATGGTACCTGGACTGACTTGCTAGCCTGCTTGCTTGCCATTGCCAACTGTGCACCTCGTACTCGTACTCGTATGTTACCTCAACTCAACTCAACTGAACTGAACTGGGCTGGACGGCGACGTATCGATAACAGTTGGACAGCTGGGACAGTCTCCCGACAGTTGAGTGTCTGGCGGGGGGCCAGGGTCCTGGGCGCATAAATTGTCCGCTGCCAAGTGACGTCAGTCAGTGCCTCAGCCACTGTCAGTGCCAGTCCATGGGCTGAACAAAAGACAGAGCAAGAGACGCAGAGAGAGAGAGAGAGACAGAGATGGAGAGAGGGACAGGATTTGCAGGAGCCCAAAAGGATCGCGTGCAAAAATGCACTTCTGACGTCTCGCGGAGGCACGCAGCAAACTTTTCGTCGCATTCGCATCAGAATGCAAATAAAACATTTCAAATGCACAACACAAACAGATAGCGATGAAAACAAGGAGAAACAGCATGGAATATGCTGTAGCAAATGGAACAAAGAGTGTAGAGTATGTAGAGTGAGAATACACAAATGGCTCCATTAAAAACAACAATTTTCTAATTATTGGGCAACTACATATTGACAACAATACATTTATATAGAGTTTAGATTTAACCTCCAAAAATAATTGGAAGATTTGACATAAAAAGAAAATGTTTGATAAATATTTCAAAGAACAATTTCTAATTGATATTTACCGTCTTTTATTATTTCTTTGAAATGACCATTAATCATAATTTTGATAATAATAATGTAAGACTGACAAATAAATAAATACCGAAAAAAGATTAACAAAAAATACAATAAACAAAATAGTTTAGTTAAATGTATACAAATTAGTTGAAGTTCATATAATATAAAAAAAAATATATAAATATCATATATCACATATAAAGAAAATAAAATAAAAAGTATAAAGTTAATTACAGTGAAATCTCTATTGTACAAATATAATCAGTTGATCCATTTTTGTCCAACCAATTGGGGTGTCCTTCCAAATTAGTTAAATATTTATTAAAACCAAATCAATTACCATTCAGAAACTGCTCACATAAAAAATAAGTTAATACAATTTTAAAATATGTATGTAGAAAACATTTTAGTTATCAAAAATATCAACCAATAAAATAATTAATAATGAAATGCAAATGATAAAAATTCCTCAACATTCTGTATTCATATTTTATAAGTTTGGCTAAGAACTTATCGGAAGATAAAATGTTTGGTTTATCATTGCAACATCATTTGGTTTATCAATAACATAAAGTAAAGTCAAAGCTAAATAAGTTGGCAGTTCCAAATTCAAAATTGGTACCTCAACATTCTTTATTCATATATTATTATTATTATTTTTTACTAAGATAAAAAATTTGGTTAATCATTGCTATTATAAATAGGGACATGCTGTATACCAGCTAACATACATATGTTAACTAAAGGCTTCATAAGTTGGCAGTTCCAAATTCAAAATTGGTTGCCTCAACCTTTGCTACTTTATGAAGGTTTTTGCACTAAGAAAAGAGATCAGTCAATGCACAATTGTTGTGTAACGGTTACTCTGCAGCCTCCACTCTGCCGAGTCGGAAATTGGTTTCGTACAAGCATCAATTTCGTATCAATTTCGCCTTATTTTTTGGCGAAACAATTTGCTTTTACTTTTACAGAAAAGACTCGAATGTTGTCGGACTGCGCAAATTATGGCGAATCGAAGCTGGGGCCATGGGAAGATGGGAAGATGAGTTGCAAGAGGAAGCAGAAGTAGGTCTCCTTGTGGGCCCCACAGCGCCAGCAAGGAGAAGCAAAAGAAAAAAAAAAAAAAAAAAAACAGTTCTCCATTAAATTCTCATTTAGGCTGTCAATCATTTGCGCTAATTTTTCTTTTTGGCCCCAGTCTTGGCCAGCGGGTCTTTGGTGTCTGGAGTTCAGTTGATGTTGTTCTTATTATTTTTCTCCTGTCGATGGCTTCCAATGAAGATTAATTTCGTTTTGAAAGCATAGCGCTGAATTTAAGTGGAATTCAGCGTTGTGCGAAAACTAAGCCAACGGTTTAAGAATACCGCATTGATCCAAGACTGCCCTAAAACCGAGGGCAACTTCATAGTCCCCAGTCTACAGTCTTCGGTCTACAGTCTACAAGCATCGAGTCTTTTTCGCTTCGCGGCGTTTAACATGAACTCAATTTGCCAACAACATTTACACTTGTTCCTCTTGTTGTTCCCCCTTAAGCTGTACTCAGGGTTTAAGGTCAGCGATGCGTCCAATGCCCATTGTCCATTGTCCACTTGCCGATTGTAATCTGAGTAGCATGCAAATTTATCCTCCTAATTTGTTAACAAGCGCGTGGCTAAGTTCACTGCGCATCTCCCTTAAGTCTTTAGTCGTTGTGGTGGCCATTTTAATGCCTCAAAGACACTCCACAATGGACTGGAGAACAGTTTATAAAAAGAATTATACAGGTTTGACACTCTTCTCTGGCGTCTTGTGCGTGACGTCATAAAGTGATTGGTTAGAATGTAATTTGTTTATTAAGTTTGCGAAACTCTTAAAGTTACCAGTTTGTGGTGCACAGATTTAATAAAATTGTTTACAACTCTTATAAATCTTATTAGTTGTATATAACTTTGTATGACACGAATTGAACCATAATAATGAGTTTGTTATAAAAAAAGTGTAATGATTTTTACATATGTATTTAATATAGTATTAGAGTTCAACAAATTGACAAAAAATCCGCAGCCATAAATTTATATAGTTCTACAAACAGATATAAAGAATTAATTAAATAATTTAAAACAAATTTTTATTTTATAGCTCTTACTTATCAAATAATATTACTTGTTCTTTATTACATAGATTTCTCCATAATCTTATATTAACTATTCTAATTTCTTAAAATTTGTATTTGATACAATATCATTTTTTATATAACTTTATTCATTTTAACTTAAAGGTGAAATATTAATAGTATTCTTAAATTTGCCTCCTCAATCAATATAAACTAAAGTCATATAAAATCTGACAGTTGTGACGTCACTTCATCGCCTGAGTTACCTCACATTCTCAGACTCTTAGCTGGGAATGCTCGGGTGATAAAAAAAAGAAGACACAGGTTGAAAGCGAGCGAGAGAGAAATAGCTGTAGAGGAAAAAAAAGAGAGCAACGACAACGACGAATCGAAGGCGAACCAATCAACAGAGGAAAAAGCCGCAGCAGCCGCCGTCGCAGCCGTCGAAGCATCAATCAAATCAATTATTATCGACAATGGGGAGAGGTTCGTGGAAATTATAAGTATATAGTTTGGGAAGCTGGGGCCGCCATTAATAAGCAGCTTTTGGCGGCGCATTTGTTATTTGATTGGTAAATTGAGTTGCAAGTGGTTGGGGCACAGACACAATTGCCCCGATCGGGATGCGAGTCTGGCTCTGGCTTTGGGTCTGGGATTCGGATTGGGATTGGAATTGGGACGGAATGTAAATGGCTTCAATAGGTAGCCCAAAATGGCGACGCTGTCACGAGGAAAAAAACGAAATTGATAGCAAATTGCAGGGTATGCAGCTGCCGTGAGCCGCAAAAGTGGCAAAAATGCAGGCCACACCTCAAGCGGGGAGCGGGGAGCAGGGAGATTCGTATCCAAGTGAAAAGGCCATGAAAAGTGTCGCGGCAAATCCAAACAAACAGTTCATCAAAAGCTGCGACAATTAAGCAATGAAACACAAATGAAATGAAATTCAAATGAAAATTAAAAGCAACAACCACAACAACCGCAACAGCAACAGCTACAAAAAGTTATAATAATAAGAAGAATTCATAAGCGCCGGGAGGTTGATGGGGGCCTCGCGGGTTTCATTATGGAAGAAAGAAGCCGCCGACGTTGATGAGTTTCGTTGCAACTGCGGAAAGATAAATTGACGCGTTGATGTAGGCAAATGCACACAGATACAAACAGCAAAGCATCCACCTCTCTCTCTCATTCTCATTCTATGTCTGTCTCTTTCTCGCAGTATCTCGCTCTGGCGGCGACATAAATCATTGTGATTGACAGCTCGTTGGGAGGTGGAGAAGAAGAATAAGAAGGAGGCAGGCAGAGCAAGGAGCGGTAGCTGCAATACCCGCAACTAAACTCATTTAAATTCCACTTTCAATTGTCCAAAACTTATGAAATACAAGAATTATCAGTTAATTATAAATGCTTCACAATCTCATACCCTATACAGACTCTAACTTTAGTTAAGGTCTACATGACTCATCCAAATTTGATAAAATTGCTTGATTTATATTTATTGTTTAACAAAATTTGTACACTAAACAAATATTCATCAGCAAGTAAAATAAAACTCACATATATGTATATATATATATATATATATATATTAAACAATATTTGCAATATAATAACATTTTTAATTTGATATCGTTCTTGATACAAGATGAACTTTACATAACAGTTAATAAAATATAATTTTGCGATTTATGATGACTTTATTGACCTAGCCAAAATTATTTGGTTCTTCAGCAATAGTTTACTAAATCAAACTATGAAATATATTCCTATATTAATAAAATATGGTTTTGAGATTTATTATGATATACAAATCAAAGTTGTTGGAAATATGTTTCCCCAGATTATTAAATTAATCTATTTATGTAAAAAAAAAGACATTGACCTGATATATTCTTCAGCAAAAATGTCCTAAATAAAACTCTGAATAATCAATAATATATATGAAATATATTCGTATATTAACGTAGACGTGAAGATGCTGTGCATACCCACATCTGCTAACTTGGCTAGGGTATTAAGCAGAACATTTCACGCGCTAATTACAGGGTGCCACAAGGCACAAAGATGGACTGATGGACATTCAGATACAGATCAATCATAAGTACATATGTAAGGGAATAATCGTATGATGTACTGGTCAGCTTTTGGTCAGTTTTGTTGTTTGGATAATTGAAACAAATGCGCAGCTGTTCGAAATTATTTCATCAACTCATAAGCTGGAGAAATGTGAGACAATGTTGTGTGTATATGTGTATGTGTGTGTGCAAGCAATGAAGTTTTTGCCACAAATTGTGAATAATTTCGTGTTGTCTCATCAATATAAATAAAATATTTATTAACAATTTGTTAAGAGCCATAAATCGACACACAGTGCACAGCAGAAACTATCGGGCAGCAAAAGTCTCTCAGGGTTCAGATCCACACAGAGTTTAAACTCAGAGTCAGAGTCAGAGTCAGATCGGGTCCACAGCTCACAACAGATCAGGACACAGCGACCGAACCTTTTGACCGTACCAGCAGCGACCTCCTGTGGTGCGGGCGGCGGGCTGCTCATATTAATTGTGAGCTTGTTCAGCAAGCTCTCGCTTTTGGGTTGGCCTCCTTTGGGACTGAGATTGTGCTTGAGCCTGAGCCTAAGCCCACGCCTGCGCCTGTGTTGGCTGGTGTCTGGCCAAATTGCTGCTATTTATGTCGGTAACTACCGTATAAACTTTGCAACAACAACAACATCAGCAACGACAACTACAACTACAAAACGCATGCAAAAGAGAGACAACATACAGCCCAGGGAAAAAAACATACACAGCAAACGCTGAAATCAATATGTTGGCTAATAAATTGTCCCAGAATATTCATTAAATTAAAAAAGTAACAAAAACGTGCTACAAGTTCCTTTTCACATCAGGAGCGGATCACACTAATTCAGGGGTACAATGGAAGCTGCAACAGGTGGATTGAAACAGCCAATTATTGAAAAACTATCGTTGACCACAGGTTTTTCATTGATAAAAATTCGAAAAATAAATGTAAATTAGCAATTTTATGTTCAGAGATGCCTCCTTATACACATTTCCTGCCGGCACAAAGTTTTAATACCCTTCTACTCTATGGGTAGCGGGTATAAAAATATCATATTATATTTTCCATCCCTACACTGGAAAAACATAATGATCCATTGAATTTCATATATACAATACATAATACAAATACTTTTCAGATACCACAAAAAATAAATGTATTTTTTCACAAATATCAGAAATGTTGAAGTGTAAATCTAGTTTACAAAATTTTTCTAAATCTACATTTTCCTGTGGTTTTCGTTTGTTTAAGATGACAAGAGACAAGAGCTAATTATTGAAAAACTATCGTTTAACACAGATTGTGCTTTGATAAAAATTTGAAAAACTATAAAATGTAAATTAACTGTTCTACTTTTTAATGATAGTATTTATTATAAATAAAAATTTCTTATTATATTTTGCATCCCTAAAAAATATAATTATCCATTTTCGTAATACCCTATTGTAAAATTCAATTGGTATTTAACATTTATAAAAAAAACTACATTTTTTTTGTGAAATCTGAAATCATAATCAAATCTGACTTTGGACCTTCATAAGAAAGTTCTTAGTAAAGTAAATGAACCCAAATATGTTGTGTTTATTCTTTGAATATTTATTAACAAATTCTTATACAAAAATTAAAAAATAAAGTAATTGGTCTCATTCAGAAATAAAAAACAAAATAAACTCGCATACTCAATTTGAACACTTTTTAGCAAAGGCTTATTTTTAATACTTGATCCAACAACGCTTATTTCTAATTACGATATTTATTCGATCTGGTATACTTTCTACCAAATTTTGTTGAAGAACAATTGTATTTTATAAATTTTTTCTAAATCTAAATTTTCCTGTTGTTTTCGATTATTCAAGATGACAAGAATATGAATTTAATCAATTTAAAAAGCTTGTTAAAATACTTAAATGTCAATTGATTCATAATTTCGATTATTTCTCAATGATTTCTGAACTCCGCTCCTGTTAGCTGCAGAGCGCGAAAATTTATTTTTAATTACGCAGCCCAAAACATGGCACAAACAGCGACCACAACATTCTGATGCCAATGCTGATGCTGATGCCGATGCTGATACTCGTACTTTGTTTTGTGCCCAATGTCCCGATGTCCGTGGCAAGAGAGATCAGAGCGAAGAACGCGGCTGGAGACGGAGATGCGACGAAGATGCGCGACTGCTGGCGCTACAGTGGACAGTGGAATGCTGCGATCAGGCTCCGCACTGTGACTTGCATTGCAAAATTATGACATGAACATGAACCAAGTCCACATAATGATGTTATACAATACGCCATCTTAGCGTAAACAAGCCAAAATGCCGCGCCAGTGTCGTCGAAGTCGAATTCGACGTCGCCGTCGTCGTCGTCTCGGACTGGCGACGACTGGCGCTTGTTGCAGCTGAAGATTGCCGATGAAGATGGTGAGATGGGTATACCAGACATGTGTAGAACTCGTGCTGTTGCCAAGGCATTGCATATTGTTGCTGTTGTTATTGCTGTTGTTGTTGCTGTTGCTGTTGTTGTTCAGGAGCTGTTGGCACTGCAACGCCGCTGCGGGAACTTTGACATGGGGCAAAGCAAGACAATGCGACAATGTGATGCTGTGAAAATTTGTTTTGGCCTGCCAAAAAAAAGCGAAATACACATGCGACCTCTGGGAATGATCAACTAAAAACTACCTGTACTTCGAAAATTCTTTTGCAGTATTTACATAGCATAAAGATATCACATACTCGATCTCCCCGATAGAGAAATCCAACCAACTGAAAAGAGGTTATATACATATATATATAATAGCAGGGCTCAATGGAAAACTGTTATTTCTTTTAATTTAATATTAATTATTCACTTCTTATAATAAATTTAAAGCCTCTTACTAATATCAATGACCTTATTATTATTATTGCATGACAACAAAAAGTTCAGTTTTCAAGACTCAAACAACAACTCTGAAATTCTTCAACAAGATTTCGATTAGTCATTTGTATCTAACATTGCTATTAATTGTTTTATATTATAGTTATTATTTATTCTCTAAAAAAACATCGCTAAAAAATAAATTATTTAATGATACCGAAATTTTTTGCAGCTTTGTAATACATAATGAAAAAATGTTAAGAAATCTATTGATATATTATAATAATTGGATTTTGAATAATAATTTATTTCTGCCTCCATATGTATTTGGAATACCCTGTTAAAGCATTCTCTGGCAGGCATAAACACAACAATTTATTGTTGTTGCTGCAAAAATGTGTCGATGAGTGTGTGATTTACGATCTGACAATATGCCAAGGCTTCCTGCCACACAACGCAAAGCGAAAAGTTCAACGTCTGCCAATGGGCCATGGATGAGTTTTCGATTGGAATTTAACCCAGTTTGCAGAGCGCGTTGCCGCTTTAATGACATAGAAACTGAAAGTTAAACATGCTCCCTGTGCGTGTGGGTGGCTTCACTCAGGTGCACTCACATACATATATACTTATGAATGTATTAGTAGCAAATATGTATAGACAGTCCCTACAAACATTACGTATACTTAATGCCATGTTCTTGACTGCCATTAAGCTAAATATAGCAATTACATTGGCCAATTGCAATCAAAATGCCATTGAAAATGCATTCAATGCAGATGCATTGGCGAGACGAAAGGTAGACAAAAGGGCGGAGAGATGGCACGCATATATGAATATGCAATACATAGGCTGCTGTTTTAGTGCGTGTGTGTGTGGGTGAGAGTGCCCGTAATTGGCAAGAGCAACACAGAGGGGAGAACTTTAAAAACAACAGCAATAAAAGTTTGTTGTCATTTTCAAAATCAAGGGTGGAGTACGATGGGCCACAACGGCTTGGCAACCTTCACATAGAAAATCGTTGACAAAGAAAATTATGGAGGCGCGACTTGGAACGTTCTTGAGGGGGGAAAGAGGCGGAAAATAAAAGATTCACATAACTTCAAGTCAAGGTTTACACAATGAAGGTGTAACGTAAGTTGGCTGCTTATATTCAGAAATGTTTTGCGTCAACTATAAACAAACCAATAATTTAAGCACTGCAAACCCATAAATTTAATTTCATTATACTATAAGAACGTTGTGCAGTATAAATGCAAGTAAATGAAGTATCAATAAAAATCGAATACTATAGTACATTTTTGTATAACAATATAAGCACACTACCTAGAACAATTATAATAATTTGAGGATTGGAAAACCATAATGTGAAATAATTACTATTAACTATATGGTGAATTTTTAAACGTTTTAAAAAGTATAGACCTCTCTGTTGTTAAATATTTTAACAACAATATTTGAATTGGAAAAAAATTCGAGTGGATGTATGTTTCTAATATTATCAATAAATTTTACAATTTATTTTAATTTGTAAGAAGCTTTGTTCAATTTGTTTAAAAAGTGAAGAAATATTTCCCAACTACTACTAAATATTTTAAATTGTTAAAAGCTTAAAAACTTAAAAACTTTGTATAAAAAGGGAAGAAATATTTCTCAACTATTACTAAAAATATGTTTTTCTAAGCTCGTAGCAATATCATTTTTTAAATCACTACAAAAACACAATATAACCTCATAATTCAAAAGTTAAAACTTTTTTAAAATAGACTAACGTCAATATACAAACAAATAAATTTTTATTTCTGTGACTTACTTTTATTTTGGGGACCTTAAGAGGAAAAGCTTTGGATTTTAAAAAATAACTAATATTATTATTATTATTTGTCTGTCGTACGTATTCATTTAAAATTATTTCTGAATTTCAAATGAGAACCCATCGAAAACTATGCATTTTCTACATTAAAATTAAAAAAAAACGAAAGGCTTTTAATAATTTATCAAACACATTAAAAGTTTGGATTATTTTGAACTTTAACTCGTTTTAGCCGAGTTAGCAGCGTTAATTGTATAGTTGCCAGTACAACTAATAAAATAATATGGAAAATTGTATTTTCATAAATAAGTAAATATCAGACAAATATAACATACATACACAATCGCTTACAAGTTGACTGTGAGAATATGACGACAGCTGGCAACTGCCGCAGTCCAGCAACAAACTGGAAATGGAACTGCAGCCAGTAGCAACAGCGGCAGCAAATTGACTTTCGCTCAAAGTAAAGGCACTCAACTCAATGGAACTGAAAAGGAGGCGAGTGAGAAATGAGCGAGTGACTATAACTGGCCACTGGAATATGGGGAGGAGACACAAACACGCGCTCATTCACACACACACATACACTCACACACAGGCACACAGTACGTAACTGAGACGGTAGTCGAAAGAATCTCAGCCACAGCAGGCAGGCGAACAACAACAACTATAACAACTACAACGACAGCAACAGGAAAGAGTCAAAGCGTAGCCCAGAGCAACAATAAAAACAAAACCAAGAACAACAGAGAGAAAAAGCAACCACAAAATTTATGAAACACAAAAAAGTGGAGGAAAATAAGAAGAACAAGAAGAAGAAGAGGTTAAAATGTTGCCCAGTCGACAATGGCGACGACGACGGTGATTTGCAGTGGCTCAGCAAAGGAAAGAGAGTGTGAGAGAGAGCGATATGGAGCCGCATTGCTTGCGTGATAGAGAAAGAGAGTGAGCAGAGGGGTGGGGAGGCTAAGGTGGAGAGTTATGACGACAGGGCAAAACAGCAGACGGCGCAAAGACAAGGCAAAGAAGATGGCGATGCACCCGATGGCTTCGGGCGCAAACAGGATAATAAATAATTGCCTGCACTCTGTGGATCTGGCAACATAATTTCTTGTGGCCGGCTGTTTGCCCTGTCAATGCGAATTGTTCTCGTTCTTCTTTTGTAGTTGTTCTCCTGTTGCTGTAGTCTATTGTATCCGGGTGAGATGCTGTCGACAATGATGCACTTGCAGCAGCAGCAGCAGCAACATGTGTTGGAAGCGAGTGCAAGAAGTTAATCCCGACTAAGCAGCGGATGAGGCAACGCCCTCTGGACAATTGCCAAACAATTGACATTGACATTGATGCGCCTTGAGCTCGCCACTCACAGCTGCAGCTGCACAACCTGGGAACTCGGATGGGAACAAACAATGCCTTATTTTTGGGCCATTTAAAGGCTTAGGCAAGGTCAAGCGAAAGTGGAGGATCTGCAACTAGCAACACTGCGGCAACACTGGCCAGGCTAGTTGCGTGATTTACGTAATTATCCACACGATACGAATCGATATCCAACGATCATTCCGTCTATCGATTGATCTGCAGCAACTGCAACAGCAGCAACAGCAACAGCGGAGCAGCAGCAGCAGCATTTCGATCGTGACATTTGATCGACGTTTGCCGCCGCTGCCGTTTTGGGGGCTTGGGAACGATGTGGATACTCGTAAAAGCCATTTACATTGTTGTTTGTTTCTGTTGTTGGCTGTGTAAAATGTTTAAAACGTTGCTACTGGCCTCGCACTAATCAAATAGTAGTTGTGCCAGCAGTCAATCATTCCATTAGAATTCTCAATTCTATAGCTGACAGCTTTACAAATTGCTATTGACAATGTAATTCGAAATTCAGAAGCGATTTTATGTTTAAACGACGCACATATGTACATATGAATATACATACATGCAGACAATACATTTACACACTTAAATAGTATCAGGCTAGTAATACTTTCTGCAGCACGGCAACACTGAATGACTTTTGGTTTAGCTGAATTAATTGTATTCGCCGTGATTATCTTTTCTTTAATTACACGCACATGAAATGTATACAATATATGCATTAACACTTTTTGCACTCTTGTATTCATATTTTCGATGCATTTTATTTTCAATTAATCACACCATCTCAAACTAGATCAAAGTCCTTCTACTATGCTACGCACAACAAACACGCCGCGGCGAAAGCAAAAGCTTTATGAATACCAACTAAGCATGCGAGAACAAAGTGCGAACAGATAAACATAAAAAAGCTTTCAAGCGACGTCACACATGCAGTTTGCGATAGAAAGTGTAAAGCTTTCTTGTTGATTATTGAATTTATAAATATGTATTAATTTTAAATACATTTTCTAAACTATATTAAAAAAAAAAAAAATTAAAAAAGATCTTCAACGCGTTAAATCTTACTTTAACGCTAGGCCCCGGCGAGATTCGAACTCACGATCTCCTGTTTACTAGACAGGCGCTTTAACCAACTAAGCCACGGCGCCCACATGATGCGGTCCCTCACATGTCGCTTTTTCAAGATCGGCGCTCTTCTTATCGAATGCCAAATATAGTTATTGGGAACATAAATAGAACAGAGTAATTCTGATAGTGCTGCTAATTAATAATTAAGTTGATTGATTTTTCGTACGATTCGCTTTCATACTTGAGCATAACAATCTCAGGCAATTAAACCTAAGTGAAGACTTGAGTTTACAACAAATGTACACTTATGTACATTAAGTGTGCAAGTGTGTGTATGTGTGTGTGTGTGCAGTTGGGCAAAGTAATAATTTTTAAAATTTGGCTCAGGCTGCAATTTCTCGCCATGTTTTGCATATTATCAGCTAATTTCGCCTTTCAGATAAGCCAGCAACCTCGTTGCCTTGCCATGAGTGTAATTTATGCCTCGCCATTGTTGGCTTTCGTTAGTTGTTGGTATGCCCTGTAAATTCAAAAGTTATTAATAACTCGGGCATATCACATTTCAGAGAGCTTACGTAGTCAGCTGAATAAAAATTTCACTTTGGACTACAATACCTATTAAAGTAAGCCAATAACTCGAAGGCTTTCCCATATTAAATTTTTTACATTAATTTCAATATGATTTAAAATATAAAATTAATAATATAATTAATAATAATAACATATAATTAATATGTATAATATTATATTATTTATAAAATTAAACTTTAAAAAAAAATATTTAAATTTTCAATACGATTTACTTTGTACAACTTTAAGTAATTTTAAACTTTAATGTAATTTAAGCAAAATAATCGTAATAAATACTCCTACTTCTTTCGTAGTTTTCGAATCTCTGAATAAACTAATATCATAACTTACGGCACTTTATAATTAAAAAAACACACACAACATTTTTTGTGTTATACAATTCATTCAAACAACAAATCATCAAATTCATAAATCAAAAAAATTAAAAAAATCAATCTGCCAAAATGTAGAATTATATTATATTCGATTTAGGACTTTTTAGTATATTGATTTTGAAATATACTAAAAAAGAATAAGATAAGCAATTTTACATTATATAATTTTGATCCATGAAATTATTTTCTAAGATGTGCAAGCCTTATAAAAATTTAATTTTAGCTAGTCGATTGAGTCAATATACTAATAATAATAGTAGAAATATTTCAAGGTAAAATTTACTTCGTTAAATAAAAGAATAACTAATATAGGATAACTTCTAGTTGTTCATATAATATCGAATTGCCATAGTTATTGTTGTTGTAGCTGTTCTTTTGCCACAAATATTTATGCAAATTGCGCGTTGTTGCTGCTGTTGCTGTTGATGGTTGCTGTTGCAGTTGGTGTTTTTGTTGCAGTTGTTGTTGCCATATTTTTTTATTGTCGTTGTTTTCCATGCATTTTCAAATATAATTGCGAGTGCTTTTCTGGCATTTCATTTGAAGTTGAAGAGTTTGCGCTTTTGCGATTTAATCGCATTTAATTGCCACGGCTCGCGGCCTAAGCCAGAGAGCCAGCTAGCGGATTATTGCATGGCCACAAGAAGCGAGGAGGAAGGGAGTAAATGAGGCAGGCGGCAATAGGTGCGGTTGATGTTGATGTTGATGCCAGCAATTGTGGGCAGCTGCATGTTAATTGCATCCAATGCCAAAGTATGTAATAAGTAAGTAAAGACTTGCGTCCTTAGCTCCTTAGCTTCTGCTGCAACCCAAAAGATTTTTCCGCATTAAAATTGTGGAATTTTATTAAAAACGTTGCGTCGCGTCGCGTCGCTGCAATTCGCTTTGCACCTGCCCCATTTAGCGGCAGCCGCGTGTCCTTAGCCCTGGATGAGCAAGGATATGAAATGCAGCGCATGCAGCGTCTACGTTGCATTAAGCATGCAGTTTTATGACGTGTGGCATGCATCCCTCCTAGATCGAATTCTGCTCGTTGGGCGCTCAAAATTAATGACGTTATTTTCGCATTAGGAAGCAGCCATGACACGAGCAGTCATGAGCATTTTGCTAATTGCCGTAATTATAGTATTCAATTTTTGAGGCCAAACTGCAAAGCCCCCTCTGCTCAAGGGTTACTCCGCTGCTTGGTGCCTTGTGCTTGGCCCCAGCTGTAACGTCAACCCTCCAACCCTTTTTATATTTTGCTCAGCGATTAACGATGTCAGATATGCGCGGCAGTTGCAGCGCCTCCAGCTCGACTTGCAATTTTAAGAACGATTATGCTAATTGTAGCAGACAGCTATACGAAGCGATCGGAGTGAAGGGAGAGCGAGTGAAAGGGCAGAGGGCAGGTAATGAAGCCTTGTAAGGAAAGCAACCTGTCAATAGCGAGCGATAACGCAAAAAGCTCGATAAGAGCTATCACAATTTCAGCTTAGCTTAGTTCGATAAGTATGATTGCATTTTTTTCGATATCTATTATGTACATGTTATCGATAAGCTTTCTTGAGTTGAGTTACGCTTATATTATCGATATACTTTCTTCATTGAGCTGAGCGCTCTCATTAACAAATAACTTTCTTTTGCAACTTGCAATTTTGGGCAAGCAATCATCCCTAATGGTAGAGAGTGCTGGAAAATAAATAAAAAGCTAAAAAAGACGCTACAAAAAGGGTCATCTTTGGGGGCACCGCCCAAAAGGAAGGACGCTCTGCAATTTGCTGCAATTAATACAACAAATTTGTATATTATTTAGCTGCCTTTTTTTTTGGACAAGTGCACACAAATTTGCATAACGAATTGCAGCAAACAGCGGCTGGGTCTAAAATATAGAGTATCCCAATCCTCTGTTTTTTGTTTCCCCCGCTGGCCTAAATACGCCGCCAAGCAGCGCCCCGAAAAGCGATAAATTTGCCAGCAGAGAAACGCTCGACATTTATGGCCAAAATAAAAAAATGGCGACCAGCACGCCTCGCCACCCCTCGTCAGCATTTGCAGCCCTGCTAAGTAGCTGCCATTTCGCATGCGCGCGCATTTAAATGCACTTCCGTTTTTTGCTTTTCTTTTTTTTCGCAAATTATTGTTTATGTGTGTGGTTTGTGGTCTATGTGTGTGTGTGTATGTATGTGGAGGGGCGTCTTAACTTTTTACGTTGTTGCAAGCGCTTGCCATAAATTCATAACTTTGTGGAAAATCATAAAAACTGAATTTATGGCTTAATTATATACATATAGATGAGAGAATGTATTAGTATGCAATTGTATGTGTGTGTGTGTGTTAGCCAAGTTGGCAGACTTTTGGCCAGGGCCAAAACAGCTCGATGAGCTGCATTTCTTGTACTTCATTTCACGCTGATGATTAAGTGTCGCACACTCACACTCACATTCACACTGCATTCGCACTCACACTCACTACAATAACAACACCCATTCACTTATTCACTGTCGACTTGGTCTGAACTTTTCGCCTGCATTTATGCTTAAATGCGCTGCAATTGTTCCTAAAATGCAGCCACTGCACGCGATGATGGAAAACTTCAACGATTTTCATTTTTACCATACCATCTACTTATAACTATAAGCTAGAGGGTATAACAAACTTTACAGTTGCAAGCTTGCAACAAATGCAGCATAATAAATCTGTAGTCTAAGCTATAGATATAATATAACGTTCTATAAGGAAGATTACAAATAATGAGTTGCAAAACTTTTTGCTCTTTAAACAAGACTAAATCTTAAAGTAAATTTCATAAAAAAAATGTACAATCTAAGTAAATGTATTGTTATAAGTAAAATAATATTAATATATATTATAATAAAAATAATAATAATATTCATATTCCGAAACGCAACAGTTTTATGAGTAATACAGGGTAGATACCAATCGAGTATGCTTAACTTTAGCCTGCTTTGAAGAACTAATGAAAACTTCAAGAGAATGTGTTAATGAATGCATTAATTACCTATAAACAAAAATATATATAGGATATTTGCTAGTCGAGCACTCTCTATGCAAGAATACACAACTGGAAATTACAATAATTTTGTCGCTTGTTTTTCCAAATCAACTTTTGTATTTGCGGCCCATTTTATTGATTTTTATTTTTATAAGCTTAATAACAAAACAAGAAATTAGGTTAAGAATAAGCGTCAGCTAGGAAGGGAGAAAAGACAGAAGACAGAAATAAATGTAGAATTTCCCACGTTTCAGAACGCGCTCGCAAAAAAAAATAAAGAAAAGATGATATCAAATATGCTGGGTTTGTTTTCCCTTTTGCGAGTCTCGAGGATTCAGGCACCTGGCCAGACAGCTTGTCTATAAAAGCCAAGTTAAGAGCCAACAGGCAAAGCCTAAAGAATTTCTTGCATAAAGCCAATTAAATTAAGAAATCTGATGCAGTGCCAATGATTCTTTCCCTTTTTGCGTTGTTTTAAGAGAGTATTTGAACTTTGTGACAAAGTATGTAACGTAATAAACGAAATGAAGTCAATAAAGTCTATAAAGGCTTATATTGAAATCAGTCACGGAATAATAAAATAAATTTGATGATACTTGGAATCTAGAATCTAAATTTTTATCATAATTTAAACTGATGGAATTGACTTTTATATATAATATATATAATAAAGACAACAATACACACAATTCCGTTTTTTGATTTATTTTAAGTAATTCACATTTTGAAATGTTTGATATTGATTGTAAAATGTTTGGATATTGATCTAAGATGTCGCCTTCTAGGTTATATTTTCAAAATTTTGGGTTCTTGAAGCAAGATTTAAATCTTGAGTTTCAATATTGGGCAATCTAGAATTTTTGTAGATTTTTGATGTTGATTGAAGAATAAACCTTCTTGAATCAATTGTGGCTTCATATAATCTTGATTCAAGTTTTTTTTCTTGATTTTAGCTGGTGTTTTCTTTCTGTGTAGGTTATAGCTAAAGTCAGAAGTTGTGATATATACATTTATGTATATGTGTAATATAAAAAGTCTCAAACTTTGCTGTAATCTCAAATATATACAATATTTATCCAGTTTACTTTTGATATCCGTTTCCTATTCCATATTCCTTATTAGCAGTGTATTTAATCGTCATGTTTTCAAAGATACTATTTCATTGTTTGTTGTGTCTCCTCTTTTGGCAAGACGAAAACGTGAATCACACGAGGTCCCCTTCAGCAATTGGTATTTTACAACAAACAGCGCTTGCGTCCAGCTTATTTAACATAAATCGAATGGGCTACTGAAATACACGTCCAACACTCTGGTGTTAGCTTATCTTCCCAAGTTCCAGGTTCCAGGTCCCTGCGGTCCGTTCGTCCAGAGTCTCCTCCACAGACTGTTCTTCGGGCAATTTTCATTGAGTAAAGCGAAGACCAAACGACCTTTACAATATGGCAGGCAGAGCCAAGTTGGAGACAGCGCAGACAAATCACGACCCGAAAAAAAAGAACAGGCAGAGGGCAACTGTCATTTGCCAAGCAGAGTGCAAAACCAATGCTGGATAACTCAACTGAGTGGCGAGAGGGGAGCAGAAGCGGGGTGACAGTTTCACACCTCAAAAGCCAGAGCTGACCCAACTAATAAGCCAAGCAACTGCAGCTAACAGTGAAGAGACCACGACAACAACAACAACAACAACGATGTCGTCGTCGTCGTCGTCGATGACAAGAGCAACAACAACATGGCATAATAAATAAAAGCCAAGTAGCTGCCTTAGAGTCTGCCTCTGAATCTGGCAAAAAGTTGGGCTGGTCTCACTCAGCCATGTTTACACTTGAACACTTTACACAATAATTGAATTTACGAAAATTTTATTGCTAAAAATGATCACAAATCATGTTCTTACTTACAAACATTGAGTTAGTAAAAATGATCACAAATCAAGTTCTTACTTACAAAAATTTGATTACTAAAAGTGATCACAAATCATGTTCTTACTTATAAAAATTTGATTACTAAGATTGATCACAAATCAAGTTCTATCTTACAAAAATGTTATTACATAAAATAATCACAAGTCAAGTTCTTCCAAAAATATGATCACCAAAATGGTCACAAATCAAGTTCTTACTTTCTATATTAAAAAGTATAAATTTATTTTTAAAAAGTTTGTTAAAGTATTGCAAAAATAATTTAATATCATTAGTAAAACAATTTAATAAATCTTATAAAATTATTAAATAATTCCATTTTATAACTTCATTTCATAATTTGAATACATTTTAGTAAAAGTATTTTCTTAGCAAATATGCCAAATTTATTATATATAAAATTCGCGAGTAAAAATATGTCAATTGTAAGTGTCGTATAAACGAACTTGCTTTGAGTCTGCCTACGAATGCAAGTTGGTACTTGGCCAAGTTGGCTGCAGCGAGTGTTGGCCAAGTTAGCGAATGTTGGCCGGAGGCTGGTCTGTTCTGCGATTTTCACAAGTTGATATCGCAAACACAAAATGTTAATGAGCAATTTCGAGATGGTGCGAAGTGATTTCATTATTTAAACTTCTCTTGTTGCTGTTGTTGTTGTTGTTGTTGCTGTTGTTGTTGTTGTTATTGTCGCTCTGTCTTGGATTCAAGCCATGGAGCAGCGGAGGCTGTTGCTACTTGATTTTAAAGTTGTTGTTGTTGTGGTTGAAACTGCTTCTGCTGCTTGGATTTCTTTTATTATTACGCCTGGTTCATTGGGTAATGAAAGCGAAATAATTTTAATTGGGACCGCTATGGCTTTAATTCTTTCATCGAGGCCAAATTAATTATTTCCTGTCAAATTAGTTTCTTCAAAAATTTGTGTTGCCAATATGAATATGCAACAGACTCCAGAGTGAGCAGCAAGCTGAGCTGCTCGTTGCAAGTGTCACCTGTCGCCTCGGTCCTTGGTTACTTCAAAAAACATTGTTCCGCCGCATAAATTAAGTAAGAGGAAGAGGGAGCAACAACGTTGATCAATTGGCTCGCTTGCATTTGATGATTAAAACATAAATTGCAATGCCAACCCCATTCCACACATGATATCGTGGAGACGTCATATACATAAAATGCATTATCGATGTATGCTGAATATGCAGCACAGTTAAAATGTTAAAAAGGGGTTGCTTGAGTCGCACTAAAATTACACTTAATTAAACAACAAGACATTAGCGTTTTTTTCATTTAAAACTGAAACTGAAAGAACTGAACTCAACCCTTTGCCGAGTGAATAGCGTCAACATTTATTTTTATATCGTATGTTACATACTTACTTTGAAAATGATACGACAGCTGCTGCTGCAACTTCTCACGTTGGCAATGGAAATCGCTAGCATCTATGGATCCTGCAGCGTTACAAGGATCATCATGCGTGTGCCCCGCGATCGTGATGTTGGACTAATCTTTGGTAAGCTTCCTGTAGTAGTTAAGACACTTTTTAGACTTCTCGATTTCTTCACAGATCTGACTGTGTCCAATCCCAAGGCACAAAAGTCCGAAATGTTGGGCTTCACCGTCACTTCCGATGACATTTGCACCTTGAATACATCGAGAGGTGAACAGTTGTTGGCTGGCAGCATTTTTGGCGGCGACTTTGGCTACATCGAACCGGGCAGCAGCATAACCGTCTCCCTGATGTGGCCTACTGTGGTCAGTGCTTACTTCAATTCATCTCAATCCTCTCATTGATTGCTCTTTTCTTCAGTCGCTATACAATCGCGTTGGCAGCTGCCCCATCTTGGTGAGCAGCGTGAATCACAAAAAAGAGGTGAATAGAACGAATCAGATTCTGCACTTTGATACCCGCTTTGAGACATTGGATCCTGGCAATCATTCGTTGCGTCGTCGCAAGGATTTTACCGATTGCAAGAACTGGGATCAAAACTATTTTCGCAATTGCACGCCCCTGAATTGTGAGGAACTTTACTTTGGCAAGCGCAGCTTTTATAATCGCACGAGTGAGCAATGCGAAGCAGTTCCAGCGTGTATCCGCGATGGCATCCAATATGATTTCTATGCCAACGAGTGTGTGGACGTCAATAATTTTATAACTGAGGACGAGATTGATCAGTTGAAACAGGGGAAATTTGATAATAATTATATGGAGCTGCAAGAATATGAAGCGAGCAGAGCGGTAAGTAGCGCCACCTATGGCAATGTGCAGCAAACCGTGTCGCCATCTGCCAGTAGAATGTTGCAACATACCAAAGCAGCCAACTTCACGTAAGAAAACAATGTGCATAGAGCAGCATGATTGCTTTGAATTGAAATAATTTCTCGTGACACACAAGCGGCGCCGTGGCTTAGTTGGTTAAAGCGCCTGTCTAGTAAACAGGAGATCGTGAGTTCGAATCTCGCCGGGGCCTACAGAAACATTTCATGTGTTCTGAAGACTTTTTTTTATTATTCTTTATATTATTTTACAGAATAAACAAATGCAAGAACAAAAAAATACAAACACTGCGCCAAATAGAAGAAAAGAAAACATCAAACAGCAACCACACGAAATAGCAAAGGAATGCAACTTTGAAACAAAACTGTCCCTGATCGATTTCAACAATTGCTTTCAGCACTTAAATAGCCCGAAAACAAGTGAATACATAAAAGTTGATGATTATCGAACGACAGGAAAGAAAGTAAGCAAAAAATCAACGATGACTTCCATATTAAAGAACTTTTATTACGATTGGTATTCGCCATTGAATGCAGAACATGATGACGACAATGAGAATGAAAACGATCTTGAAAATATAGGCGCAAATTCAACAAATTCAAAAGCAGCTGAACCATACTGGGCTAAGATGAGCGATCTTGGACCAATTGGATGGCTAAGTTTGATAATGGAGATGCTGCTCATTGTGAGTTGATGTTAATCACATACATAGGTACAGAAAATATCTGTAAAGAGAATTTTTAATCGGAAATTGTTTCAGATCTCATTGGTCATTGTATTTCAGATTTTAGCCACTGTATTCACCTATACAGTTGTGTGTTTTACCCTCTATTGCGTCATGGAACTTATTGCAATGATGAAACCATACGAAGTGACCAGTGTCCATATTGGTAAAAAGTTGACGCCTCGAAAGAAACGAGAAGAACTAGAAGTTATGACCTCAGCCAGCTTGATGTCCCAGACAAGATGAAAACTCCAATTTAAATATTTTTTCATATTATCTTTTACAATTGACAATGAAAAATTAACAATGAAGAAAAATCTGTTATTTAATGTTTTTTTTCTGCAATTTTTGCAGCATAATAATTTACAAATGATTACTTTTTTTAATTAAATTCCTAGTTGAATTCAACCCTCCAAAAGCTTTTTATTTGGAAGCCCTGGCATCGTCTGCATTGGCGCCCTGGAAATCCAACGTAGCAGCTGATGTGATAAATGACGGAGAAAGTGTAATGTATGTATTTATTCAATATAGAGAATTAGGATTATTATACGTAATAATTTAATTTAGCAAAAACACAAAAAAGTCTGTAAAAATCCATTCACGACATATTCACGACACATTAGCTCACACATTTTTTTTGGTATTATTTAAATGTATTTGTAGCGTTGAGCCCAATAAGCTTTACACCTTTTGTTTAGTATTTTTCTAATTTTTTTCTGTGGTCACGCTGCCAACAACATAGGTCCTCCATAAAAGAGGGATAAATTTTGTTTTAATTAAAATTAGTAGAAATTCCAAATATAGAATAATCATACAACAATCATGTGGTCACCGGATGAGCTGCTCTTTCGAAACTTCCAACAGATACAGAACCTGAAGTTCGACGATGAAAAAATATCCACAACGACCTCCAGAGAACAGGTGAGTAATCCAATTGGTGGCAATCTCAATAAGAGTCAATAACAAAAAATCACTTTTACCGTTGCAGCAAAAAACTGAAGATTCGGTAGAAAAATGCTTTGAGCGTTTCGAGCGACAACAATTTCTAAATCCGCGTCTAACGCAACTGAATCGAATCGAACACCACCAGTACTTGGATTCCATGTTGCGCACAATGCCATCTCACTATCAGTGCCTGGACAGCAGTCGCCCTTGGTGTGTCTATTGGATTCTACAGTCGGCGCAGTTGCTTAGCTTTACGTTCGACGACGAAACACTACGCGGGGTGGTGCAGTTCCTTAGCAAGTAAGTGAAGTAAACATCGATCTAGCATTTAGCTGAATAACTTTCCTTGCAGCTGCCGCGCACCCACGGGTGGATTTGGAGGCGGACCGGGACAATATGCTCATCTGGCGCCCACATATGCGGCCGTTAATAGTCTTTGCATTATTGGCACCGAGGCAGCTTATCAAGCTATCGACAGAGATTCACTTGTTAAATTCTTATTCAGTGTGCGTGATGCAGACGGTTCGTTTCGTCTCCATGTGGATGGCGAAACAGATGTGCGTGGAGCCTACTGTGCAATTGCCGTGGCCAAGTTAGTAAATGTACCTGAGCGAGTGCTGAATGAACTGTTTGCCGGCACCGGTGATTGGATTGCCGGCTGTCAGACATACGAAGGCGGCTTTGGCGGTGCTCCCGATTTAGAAGCCCATGGCGGCTATACGTTTTGTGGCATCGCCAGTTTGGCTTTGCTCAACGAAGCGGATAAATGTGACAAGAAGGCGCTGCTTCAGTGGATACTGCGTCGACAAATGAGCTACGAGGGCGGCTTTCAGGGACGCACCAATAAACTAGTGGATGGCTGCTACTCGTTTTGGGTTGGCGCCACAATTCCCATCACACAAGCAACCTTAGTAGGTGCCGACAAGAGCATGGAGCAGACATTCTTTGACATTGAAGCACTGCAGGAATACATTTTGTTATGTTGTCAGAAAGCAAACGGTGGCCTTATTGACAAACCCGGCAAGTGAGTGCAGCAAATCCTATGTTTACCTTTGCTTTAAATAATTTTTTCTTCTCCATTTTAGACCTCAAGATCTGTATCACACCTGCTATACTTTGAGTGGTGTCTCAATTGCCCAACACTCACAGTCGGCACAGAATCCTCAGGTGCTTGGCGACATGATCAACGAACTATTGCCCACGCATCCGCTGTTCAATATTCCACCGAAGTCTGTGGCGGCAGCATTAAGTTATTTTGCAAATATTTCCACCAACAGAGCACAGGATGGATGATAGATACACATGCATAGTTGTAAATAAAACTTTATTTCTTTTTGAAAATTTGTACACTATTCGACACTAAATTTTTTCAATGCAAATTAAAAGAACTATTTTATTTCATTTTTAAAATGGTTAAGATGGGCGCCAAACCATTCGATGCTTTGCTGAGCAACCCTGTTTATCATGGCTGCATTGTTCGTAATGCATGCGTAAACAGCTGAATGTCAATTATCAGATACCTGTTGCATTTAAGCGTCAATTTATTAAACTCTTCATGTTTTCCAGCCATAAACATTTAAAACGCAAAACACCGGAAGGCGGTATTGATAGGCGTGCTTTTATTGGGCATCTGGTTGACGAGTATTACACATCAACCAACGTTGGTAAGCAAATAAATCAGTAAACAGCTGACACAGCTAAATGTAAACAATCACAACTTTCAATAGAGGCCTTAGAACAAGTCACCGCTAATTTGGCCAATTTTGCCTACGATCCCATTAATTGGCCACATTTGCATGCCGCCGATGCATTAGATGTCTTTGTAGCATCCTTGGACACCCAAAACCCAAATTTGCAGTTGCACGCAGTGGCGGCATTGTGTAATTTCTGCTTAGGTAAGTTTTTTAAATAAATTTAAAGGATTTGCGTAACGTTTCCCACCATCTTGATAGATACACAAGCTGCTCGCTTTATACTAGAAAATATCGCTATAATCAGAAGCTTATTTCTACGAACAGAGCACACGGAAATTGTACTGCATTCCTTGGCACTTCACTATCAACTACTCAGTGCTGAATTGACCACAAAACAAGAGCTCATTACTCCAGACTTGCTGCAGCGCGTGCAGCATTGGCGTCAGGAATCAAAAGACGCCCGCATTGTGAAACTCTGCCAAGTATTCCTAGAAGATTTTGGCACTCGCATTGAAGTGACACAGCTAGAAAATGCTGCTCCAACAACTGCGCCGTCAGCTGAGCAGTCAAGCGAAACTGCAGAAGGTCGAAGTGATAAAACGCTTTACGCAGCAGGATCTTGAGACATTTTCTCAATTTACCGGTGACTTTAACCACATTCACACCACCCAGTTGCCGGTGTCGGAACGTCGAGTGCACGGCGCTTTATTAAACGCTGTAGTAGCTGGAATAATTGGCACAAAGCTTCCGGGACCTGGAACTGTTGTGCTGGAACAGCATTTCAAATTCCTCAAACCTTGCCGCCTTGAAACGGACACCGTGATTACAGTGCGCCTACTGAAGGCTCGCAAGATATCCAGCGTGGAGTACGAGTGTCGACAACACGATGATGTTGTGTTTGCAGGCACTGCCAAATTATTAACGAAAATATAGTTACGTTTATATTATAGAATTTTGTTTATTATGTCTATTTCTTGGAAGCACGTTTGCCTTCGCCCTTCTTGGGCGGCGCCTTGCCGCGCAGCTTGCGCAGTCGTTTCATCTCCTCCTTGAAGTCCTGATGCTCATCACGGAACAAGCCATAATCGCGTAGATTCTTCATGAGAAGATGCGTCTCCACGTGACGCGGATACCAGTTGACAACATAATCCCGCTTCTGTATGGGCTCCTCAGAGAACATGCGAACAACCTGACAAATGTCATATCATTAATATTGTGGTTTAATCAAGTACAACATTTGTCACTTTACCTTCATTGACTTGTCGTTTGTTGTGCGCGCCACTTCGCCAAATATCCGATTCGACAGATAATTCATGCGGCGTGCATATTGTGTGCCGAGCTTAATGAGCTCGCTGTATTTATACGATGACATTTTCAGTCAGTAAAATTAAATGCTTAAAATATAGTTTTAAGCAAAATGTTGGGGTTATGTCACTGCAGCCGCAACACAAAAATCAGCTGTGCACTACCAACAATGCGTTATCGATAATTTGTTCAGTCGGTGTCGATTCGTGTCTTATAATCGAAATCTGTTCAAATCGGCTATCGAAATAATCGACAAATCGCCATGTGCGTCAAGATGTGCGTCAAGATAGCTCCGCAACTTTAGCGTCACATATCGATAAAAAAATATCGGCTAAAAAAAACTTTTTATTTTCGTCTTTTTACGTGATATTTAAACTAAAATTAAAAAAAGTTTAAATGCAAAACAATAGAAAATTAAATTATCTTTCTATTAAATCCATGTTCGTCAAATTTCATGCAGTATTTGTGCACTAAAATCGTGATTGAAAAATTGGGGTAGCAACATTTTTGCAAATATCTCGGCTTTGACAAATTATAGAGTATGTTCTGCTCACTAACCATATGTAGATGCTTCAGCCAGTAAAATTTTTTGTATCATCAAAAACAGTATTATTGCAACCCCAGTCCAGTGGTGTCATTTTTTCTAAGCAAAAAAAGCTGTATTGTATGGTTATAGCCTCTTTCCACCTCACTCAGTTTTTCTACGTTTTTTAAAGTCCCGTTTCGGGGTTTCCATCTGCACGAACCGAAAAATATGGGCAACGGTAAATTTCTCAATATGGCCGCTCTGAAATATCAGCTGTTCAAATGTAAACACGAGTTGGCGAACATTTCAAAAAAAAGCACGCGCATTTGAAAATGGAAAATTTTATTAAATTGCAGAATTTTTATGAGGATTTTAACGAAGTGGAGGGAAAATTAGCGAAGTATAGAGTATAGGCCATTGCTGGCAGCAATGTAATATTTACATAAATACATTTACTTTTTAGCATCGGCATGGGTGTTTTTAGGAGCGCGATGTTCCTGGAAACAACGAATCATTTTTTGAAGATAATTTTCGAATTAATAGGGAGGAGTTTGGCATCCTTGTGGAGCGCCTTTGTGGATTGGCCAAAAAAGGCACTACATTTCTCCTTCCATAACTCGAACAACATAGCCTTGTGGATGCCACTCCACGATATTGACGGCTTTCGAGTTTTTTGGCTCATCTAAAATATAAAAAATTTGCTTTAAAAAGCAAAATAAAATTTTTATTTTTCTATTTTCATACCTTGGCGCACTTTAATGTCAGCTGTTTTGTTAGTGGTGAGCTCTTTTTCGTTGTCATATCGATCAAAATATCGCATAATTACCCAAAAAGTGCGTTCGCTATTTCTACGTAGCTCGCGAACGTAGAAAAACCGACTTTTTTTTCTTATGGGTTTTTACATGGGGCGAACGTAACATTCGGCCTGAACGTGAAAAAACCAAAGAAAACCAAAGAAAACCGTGCGGTGGAAAGAGGCTATTAGTGATACAGCACTATTCCGTTATGTTCCAGAGTTGCCACCAAGTTCATAAAGAATGGCCCAACTTTCGGCCGTAACACGTGTTGCCACCATGGTAATATTAGTTTGGCAATAATCACAAAAATTGAATTTTCCCGAAAACGGCTTGAACGATTTGAACAAAACAAAAAGCAAAATGTTTGTCTATTTGATTCGAATAGAATGAAATAGCGCGACATGGCCAATAAGTTGGGGATATATATGGGTAATAAATATGATAAATAGATATGTGCATGATCGCCATTTTTTAAATTTGGCAACGTTTTGACTACTTTAGGTAACGCGCAAAAATTCAAAAATGTGTACTATTCTACTAAAATGCGATTTTCTCGAAAACGAATAGCACGATTTGAATAAAACAAATTGTAAAGCATTCGAATTTCTTATGTTTATATTATAGCAATGCGTAAGAGCGTATAATCGAAAAATGTAAATGTTATTTTGAATTTTCTCGGAAACTATGATAATTTGCTATGTAGTATATATTGGGAAATGATACATATGTTAATTATCTATTTTTTAAAGTATTGACCAATTATGTACATAGTCAAAATGTTGAATAATCTGCAAAACAAAAATTCGACGCTAACTTTGTACTAGCTTCGCAGATGTTAAGCGTTGCCATGCCAAATTTAAATTTATTTGTAATTTTCGCAATAATCACAAAAATTGAATTTTCCCGAAAACGGCTTAACCGACTTTAATAAATCAAAAAGCAAAATATTTGTCTATTTGATTCGAATAGAATGAAATAGCGCGACATGGCCTACAAGTTCTGCAAATATTAATAATAATTTGATGATAGCGTTTTGCCGCTAACAGTGATCAAGTAAACTGCAAAATTACGATTTAAATAAGAATATTTAATTGCGTATATTTATTAATTATAACAAAGTAATATATATATAAATAGAGTATTTAAATGTAATTTTAAATTATAGTAATATTTGTTTCATTTAGTTATTTTCTGCAAGTATTTGAAGTCCCGCCAAAGTCCAAATGGTGTTATTTAACACTGACTGGTTCCACGCTGGTTCCAGTGATTTGATGCACCTGCGAAATGAACTTGTTTTAGCGGGTTAGGAAAAGGTCAATTTTCTCAAAAACAGATTGTTGGATTTCAACCAAAATTGCTATATATCTTCCTTATAGTTGTATCTATGAAAGTATAATGTGCGCTATGGCCGACAAGAAAGTCAAAAAAAAGTTACGGTCATTAATCGGCAGCATTATTTTTTTGTGCTCATTTTGTATGGGGCTGGAGCTGAGGTTATCGTACTTTTCCTGAAATATCTCAAAAACGAAAAGTTTTAAAATTATGAATTTTTGAGGGTATATTTATAAAACAATACTCTATAACTTGTCATAAGCCGATTTGGCCGATAACTCGTCAAAGCCGAGATATTTGCAAAAATGTTGCTACCCCAATTTTTCAATCACGATTTTAGTGCACAAATACTGCATGAAATTTGACAAACATGAATTTAATAGAAAGATAATTTAATTTTCTATTGTTTTGCATTTAAACTTTTTTAATTTTAGTTTAAATATCACGTAAAAAGACGAAAATGAAAAGTTTGTTTTAGCCGATATTTTTTTATCGATATGTGACGCTAAAGTTGCGGAGCTATCTTGACGCACATCAAATCGCCATATCTCAAATTTTAAATTTGGGTTTTAATGTTGTAAATACTCAGCTACTTTCAATTTGAACATCAAACTCAACAGATTTTAATTTTTACTTTTTAATTCGCAATTAACAGACAAATTCTAAACTCAGCAATTCCAAAATGAGAATTAATCAGACTTACTTTAATTTTTGACCGTTACTATACTATTCAAATAAAAATGTTTGTACGAAAATCTTATTTTTAAATTCGTCAAATCAACGTTTATTGCTAAATGAAAACTAAAAGTAACATTAGTTGGAATAACACAATTTTAGCGACAATTAAACTTTAAAATTATGCACATATAGTTACAACGTCATCGCAATACTAAGTTCAGTTAATTATAATTTAAACAGTTTCAATTGTGCCCCTGCCTTTTCGTCTATTCTCCGTAGCTCCATCACCATCATTGCCTATAAACGAAGTCTCCTCGGAACTTTGCACTGGCAGCACTTCTCTGGCAATAGCTACGCCTCCATTCAAGGGGCTCAATAAAGCATTCGTGCCGCCAATCAGCAATGAGGGTTCACGCGGTGAGGCGCTGTGCACTGATATCTGATCGTAGTGCAGCATGCGAGAGGGCGTATGCGAACGGGAGGAAGGCGAAGGATTGCCTAAAACGCTGCTGCGTGAATGTGGACTGTTATTGCGCGAATGCTGAAAATCTTCCAGCGGAATTTCCTCCGAGCTGCAAAACGAAGAATTAGTAATGAAAAAGGTATTTCGTAACGTGAATTGTTATAAATTACCGTGGTCTCGGCATCCTTGGGCTACCCTCGCGGGATCGATTGCCGGAACTGCGCGCCTGTGAATTCTCACGCGACTGCGAAGAGCTGTGACTGCCGCCACTCATGCTTGGCGAACGATCGCGATCCAAGTTGTCTGGGCGTAGACTTGATGGGGAACTGGCTCCAGTAATGGGACTACGACGTCGTGAGCGTCCTCCTCCCTCGTTCCGCAGGCTACAAATATTGACAAAAGTTAGATTCTTAATTTTTTGATTAATAATTATGATATTACCCCTCTAAGGATCGATTCTGTGCCATCTGGGTGCGGCTTACACCAGCGCTATTATTGCTGCGCAACACTGCAGCAAATCCTGGCACGCGATTTGCCGTCAAGCCTCCCCTCTGCACGAGCCGCGTGTTGCCGCCACTGTGTGAGCTTGTGCCACCGACTGGATATAAAGGGGAATCCATTTGGCCGGGAATTTCTATTAACTGGGCTATTTGATACATTTTCTTTTGTCGCGCCTTGCTGCGTCCCTTTGTCAGCCGCTGCTTGGCTGCCATGCAGCGTATGTGATCATCAAACAGAAATTTGGCCGAGAGCAAAGGCGTGCGATTGTGTGTGACACCGCCACGATGTACAGTGATGTGCAGGCATCGAGAATCGTCTTTATCGCCCTGCACTTCTACGTCCTGCAGGAAACCAACAAACTTGGCAACGCCCCAACCCAGCAGCTTGGCATCGGGCTCCACCAGTATCAGCTGGAGCGCATCGATGACCAGAAAGCGTCGTTGCTTTGCATTGTCCTTTGACACCACAGTGCAAGCAATCAGGTCGCTATTATCTGCAATAATGTAAACAACATGTTGAGTTTGGTTTGCAAATGCAATGCTGTGGTTTACTCACTCAGATCAAGGACATTGTCCACCTGCACCAGATTCACAACATTCGTCAGCGGCAGTAGCGACTCTTTTTCGTTCAAGAACTTTTGGCATGTGCGCCGCAACAAAAAATAGACGCGTATGGCACGACGCGCCTTCTCCACCTCGCCGCACGGCAGACGACGCGTGAAACCGATGCCCGTCAACGGCGTCCCTGTCGGCGGCAGCAAAATCGTCGAGTCCATGCAGAGAAACTCAACGTTGAGCTGCGCTTTGCGCATCTCGTTGTATTCGTCTTCAAACAGATCAAGAAATATATCTTCCGACTTGTAAAAGTTGCGCAGTACAACCATCGACTGATTGCGTGCTCCAAAGAGTAATCCTTGCTGTGTAGACGTTATGCAGGGCGCCTCATCAGCAGCAGATTTGGTAAAGGTGAGCAATAGCTCTAGAGCAATCTCCACAGTGATCAAACGAATGCGACAAGCTGCAAAAACAAATCGATATTTAAGAAAAGCTATCTTAAGAGCGATTAGCGTCTCCTACCTGGTTGACTCGACATCGTAATGATGTTGAGAAGATGCTCAATGAGCGCTGTGCGATAGCTAAACGAGCCATGCATCGACTTGGACAGTACTTGCTCGAACCACTCGTTCTTCATGCCTGCGGAATAAATGAATAAATGTGAGTAGAGTCTTTGCAGAGACTTGTTTTAGATTAGTATGGAAAGGTTAAGTAGTTACATACCATCTGATTATAATGTACACACACATTTATTAATATGGACAAAAGACCAAGCGTTAAAATGAGAGCGTGAAATGTGAGAGAGACAGAGGAGAGCAGAGTTAGCTTGGATAATCGAGCTGAATCTGGCGCATGGCGATGAATCTTTAATGTTAGTTAGCACACGATCCCAAGAACTTACCTCGATTGTGCGACATGGCATAGATGAGGCACAGCGATAACAACGCCAAATAATCATTCTCTGTGCAATCGAGCGCTTGGAGCACAGTGTCCAGAAACGGTTTGGCCAACTCTGCGTAGCCCTGCTGCGCTGTTGTTGAGGTCGTCTGCTGAAGTCGCTGCTTCTCCTCGTCGGTAATGTTGCGCAGTCTTGTGGCTGCCGCCTCAGCAACGGTTTCAATGTGCCTGTTGATCGGCGATGCTGATGTGGCTGGCGTTGATTCAACGCCGCTATCTTCGCTAACCGCATCAGTACCAGAACTTGCGCTTGTGCTTTGCGTGTGGCCAATCACCGTGTCCAGCGCCTGTTCAAGACTCTCATGTGGCTCCCCAAAGCCAGGCACAACCACCTCGCGATGCTCGACATACGAGTTGAGTATCTCGGCCGCACCCTCCTTGAAAACGCTGTGATCTCCATTGAGTATCACCCAGGCCAAAGCATGAACCAGCGGCGCATGTGTTACGACCAGAAAAACTAGCGATAGAAGGTAGAGTGCGACAATAGAACTCACTCGTGGATTGTGCATCTCCTGGATATCAATATCCACATTGCGATTCAAAACAGCAGCTAAATTCTGTGTGACGACGGCGAGGGAGGGCGGAGGAGGCGCTGGTGTCAGCGAAAATATATACAAAGGTACAAAAAGCTTATGCAGTAGATGTTCAGTGAGCACAGCATTCAGATCCTTGATGTCCAACAGCAATATATCACTCAAGTAATGCAAATGATCGAGATGTTCGGCCACCAAATTTGATAGCTTTTGGTTCGACTGGTGACTGCAAAAAGTACAGGAAAATATGTTAAGATGTATATTAAGAAAGATGATCACTACTGACTCGATATCTGTGCGCACACAGGTGTCCAGCTCCAGGATGTGTTTGCCAATGAACCAGACCAAGTTGCTGAAATACGGTGCAGCAGTTCTGCAAGAAGAGATGCGATTGTAAATTAAATATATAAAGATCTAACTATTCTACTCACTTATCGCGAATAAAACGCAACATGCTATCATTTTGCACCTTGTAGACGTTTAAGGATATTGTGCGCACCGCAATACGCACCATGGACTCCGGATGGTTGAAGAATTTTATTGCCTCCGTGTAGAGTGGAAAGTCATTCGTGTGCTGCACAAGAAAATTAAATAAATACGTTTTTAATAAGTAAATGTATATGTATAAAAAGGATCTTGCTACTTAAAATCATTAATGACACGAACCAATCGTAGCATTCAAAAATATTCTAACATTATTTCAACTTTCTTTGCAATTAACAACAATAAGAACGCACCTCATTGTAGAAAAAGTGTATAGTGTGTGTGTTCAGCTTAAGACTCAATGTCTTCAGGAAGAGTATGTAATAGCCCATAACATCCTCGTCTGAGAAATCGAACTTGTGCACCATAATGGAGTTGACATGGTTATTGCTCAGCAAGTAATCTACAAAATAAGAGGCACTATTATACTACAACATTATAAACAAATCCTTTAAGCCTACACAAGGAAGTCTCATTGCGTATGTTCTCGAAGAGTATGTTAAGAGTCTGCAGCAGCTGAACGCAAACAAAACTGGAACCGCCGCTCTTCTGACGCATAATGTGCAGGAAATACGAAAGCATATTCTTCTCCAAGAAGAAACTAGAAAACAATGCAGAATGACATCATTTGATTATTGTAATTATGCGAACAAAAGACTTACTCAAAGACCAGCGAATCATGTTGATCGCCCCAGATGAGTATCTCGGCAATGCAGCGCAGTGATTCAACCAGCAGCCCACGATTGCTTTCCGATACTGTGGTGTTCTTCTCCAAAATGCTATACAGGTACTTCAGGTGCTCCAACGACAGACGATTTTTGGGGCGTCCACCCCAAGGGCCGCCGAACCAGCTTCGACTGCGAAACATAATTATGGGTGCTAATAATAGCTATGCAATTGATTTACTAATTTATTATTTCACAGCGTCATAACACAACACAAAAGACTTTCCAATACGACGTTGTCATTGGCACTTGAGGAGTTCGGCAGATTTTCACCGCACAACTCACAATGAGTAGCCCCAAAATTGCAAATGTTTTGTAAGTTGCAACGATGTGAATTTTGTAATTTTGCAAAAAAGTAAAATAATTATCCCAATTTTCTATAAACGAACTCTGCTTCTTCTTTTTAAGTTTTCGTCACAGCGAAGACAGCAGGTGTCAAAGCCAGCTGTTTTGTGCGCGTGTCAGGTCACACTGACTGCAGGTTCACACACAGAATGGTCGGTCACACTGCAGCAACTCCAACCCAATCAGCTGATTCGTCCCACTCAACAAAAACACATTCAACAAGCATTTTAAATGTTTTCTTTCATCTCCAAAATTGCTCAGCATTTAACAAACATCACGACGTTACTGCATTCCATATTAACTATTATTCTTCTGATTAAAATTAATGGAATATGAACCAGAATTGGGATCCTGTTGCATTTGAAAATTCGCAGTGGACAAACCAAATGGTTTCAATATCATGTTGCCCAAATCCTTTAGGCTCGACATCATTTCGGTTTTGAGCTTCTCATTGCGCTCATTGATCAGAGGTGGTAGTCGCATTTTTGCTTCACGAGCTTCCCGCTGTCCTGGATCAATTTCATAGACGCTCTTATAATCCGTCAAAGCTTCGTCCAGTCTATCTTCACCTTCATAAAGCTTTGCGCGCCTATTTCAAAGATTACGGTTATTACTTTGAATTAATAAATTAGTTAATACACATACCTTAATAACGCCCGCACATATTCAGGATAGAGTTCAATGGCTTTGGTGCAATCGTCAATGGCCGATTTATTCGATGACAGCTTCATTTTGGCTGCAGCCCGATTGCCAAATAACACGGCACGTTCTTTGCTGTTTGCTGAAGGACAAATGTTGAGTGCTTCTGTATAAACTTCCACAGCGCGCAACGCCTCCTCATTCTTAAAGAATTCATTTCCCTCCAGCTTTAGTTTCGCTGCCTTTTCTTTATTCGCTTCCAACGCCTCGGAACTCAAACCTTTTTCTTGTTCCTGTAATTCTTCAATGCTTAACTCGCCATCGGGTTGTAAAATTTCCTTTTTATCGTCGTCGTCGACGTCACTTTTGCCACCAGCAGCACCCTCCTCATCATCGTCATCCGCGTCTAGTCGTAAATCGCTATTCTTCTTTATGATGTCCTCGATTAATTTCTCATTTTCTGACGCTGTTGTTGAAACTTTTTCTACGGATGGATTTGGTTCGCTGAGCGCATCATGGAACTCGTCTTCGCTACTTGTTTTTTCTGTCATGCTGTGTAGACTTTATACAATTTCACAATGCTTTTTCCGAAATGTTTAATCGGCTGTCTGTGATGATTCGTATTATTTATTGTGCGTCTGCAGTGCAGGTTAACTCTTCTTTCTTTAATTTTGGCAGTCAGGTCACCCTAAAAGCTGGCGCTGATTGTCGTGCTGCCTAAAATGCAGTCACACCGCAACAGAGTTGCCAAGGCGTCGGGGAAAAAAATATTATTTATAAAAACAAACACTATTTATAAGAGTCCAATACGTTGTCATAGCTATTGGAGGACTGTTTCATAGTATTTTTACTGTATTTAATTTTATACTTCAATTCGTATGCAAAATAGCCGTTACTTTTTTCAATTCCGTTTTTTTTTCTGAAGTGAAATCAAGTGGTAATTCTTGTATTTTCTGTATTTTGTTTGGTATATCCTCTAACGTATATTGTAGAAATGTTGTTATGGTCACACAACTCTGACGATGGGCGACACCGATCAACTGGATAATCCAATTGTTTTGGATATTGCCGCCTATACGTTGACTGAGTATGTTGCAGCCAAGACACTGGAAAGCAATCTTGAAGTGGTCTTTACCGATGCAAAACAGGTATGTGTTGCCATGTACCTTAAAATACCCATTGTAGAGCTTTAAATGTTGCAGTCTAAGCCATGTGCTCAACCAGACTACGATGAGAAGTTAAAGTTTCCATTCGTACGTGATAATTACAAACCCACAGCTGTGCACATAATCGATGCCCAAGAACTCGTGTCCGCCGATGCAGCTACAGAAACCAAACGTGTAGTGGAGTTAACACTAGACTTGACACCGCTGGCTGAGCTGAACTACGATCCCGGTGATACACTGGCCGTGTTGCCCTGCAATAATTCCAATGTGGTAGCGAAGCTACTGCAGCGCCTCAACTTGACTGAGCAAGCGGACATCACTTGTTATGTTCGATTAGTTCCCAACTGTACCAAGAAGACTGCTAAAGTGCCCGTTTATGTACCAACATCAGCGACTCCTCGTGAGATCTTCACCTTCTATCTTAATCTCCATGGAGTGCCGCAGAAGCAGTTCCTCAGTGCGTTGGCCAATTGTACCAGCGATGTCAAGGAACGTGCTTTTCTGAACAGTCTTTCCGCCAAACAAGGCGTCGCTCATTACCAATCTCTAATTTTGGAGCGCGGCCTATGCTTGATGCAGCTGCTCGACATTTGCGGGAGCTGCATGCCAACACTAGCGTTGCTAGTGGAGCATTTGCCGCGCCTGCTGCCACGTCCTTATTCTATAGCCAACAGTCCTCTCGAATACACAAAGCAACTGAGGATCATTTACTCAATTCTTGACAAGAAACCTGGTGTAACAACTAGCATGCTGGACGTAAAACTGTCTCTAGTCAAAGAGCAGCAAGTGGCCAATTTGTTTGTGTATCCACGCACACAGAACAGCTTTCGATTCACAGCTGCCGAGCTACCAGGCAATCAAATTCTAATAGCAGTTGGCACAGCGCTTGCTCCATTCCTTGGATTTTTGGCTCACAAGGAGCTTAGTGAGTCAAAGAGCACTGGACAAACTTGGCTTTATGTGGGAGCTAAAACACCGCAAGCTGTTCTAAAGCAACAGCAACTAAGCCACTGGGAAGCAACTTCAGTGTTGCAACGTTTACGCGTTTGTTATTCTCGAACTTCAACGGGCGATGAACCAAAATATGTACAGGACTTGCTCGAAAAAGATGCAGCGGAACTTGTTGATCTGCTACAGCAACCATCGACCGTGATGTACATTTGTGCGGATGGCGCGAAAATATCCAAGTCCATCGAGGAGACTGTGAGAGGCTGTCTGCAACGTGTCCTGCAACTGGATGAGAGGGCGGCGTTGGAAAAGATAAAGGAGCTGCGTTCGCTGGGCAAATATCGCGAAGATATTTGGCTATAGACACTGACAAATTGCTTACCATATTGTAGATAAACATATTTTTTACGTTGTCTTCAAAGAAATCGAAATTCACCAGTTTGGTGGCATTCCTATCTTATACTTTCGAAATGTACCACTTTTGGTATAAATATACCAACCATGGTACAAATGTACCACTTTTTAAACCAATAAAACCAGATGCTGTAACATGTACCCTTCTAATTATCCAACAACTTCAAATGTACCAAACATTAACGTTAATCTTACAAAAATTTAAAAGCATTTCCAATTGCTTAATGTAACAACACTTGAGGGATGTAGTAAAAGAATAAAGTGCTTTGGTCGAATAAGTAAATAACGATATATTTAACAACACAAAATAAAAATGACAGTGCAAACTAAAGTAATACATACAATTGTGCGTATAAAATTGTAAATCACTGTACGGAAACGATCTTCTGACAGCGGTTAATTTAATAATAATCGTAGTGGGTGTGCGTATAGAGTCTATATAATAGATTATAACTAAATATATATATTGTATTTATATATGTATACTCAATTTCTCATACTATCAGCTCATCAGTGTTTTGTAAAATAAATGTTTAATAATAAATTGCAAAAATAATTTGAATTATTACAATTAAAATATGTGTATAGATAAATGTAATGTACGATTACGACTTAGTTATGCAAAGTAAATTGCAAAAAATGCATTCAACTTATTGTGTGTGTGTTTGTGGAATTTCTGTGCAAAACGAAAGTGAACCAAGCATGATGAGCAAAAAAAAAAAAAACAAATTAACAATTTTGGATAAAGCATATTTTACACATGTGTTCGTTATTTCCGTTTTGAAGTATTTGTATATGCATAATATTTAGGTATTTTAACTACATTTAATTGAAATAGCGCCAATTGTCGTATGTATTTTTAATATATTGTATATATACTATTTATAATTTGCATGTTGGTTTTTTTTGTTTTTGTTTTTCATAAGTTACGAATACAACGGATTAAGGATTTATAAAAATTTCTTGGATGACATACAGTTTTTTTTTTTTTTTTTGCATAGTTCATAGTTCCTTTTCCTTCATATTTCTCTTTTGTTTATAGTGTTTTTTTTACAATTTGCAATAAAAATTGCGTATAAAAATTTATTCTACCATATAAAGACTTAAGTTTCGTTTCTCTTCGTTAATTGTAATCATTGCCTTTTTGTTGTGTGTTTAAACTTACAAGTTCGTTAATAATTTTGTTTTAAATGCGCTTGCGATTATGTATGTTCGGGTATGTCTCCGTTTTGATGCCAGCAAAACTGGCTCAGAATACTTTTCCTAACTGCAAATATATCCGAAAATACTTTTGCGTTCGTTGTTTTGCCTTTTCCTAATAATAATTAATACACTGTCCATAAGCCAATAACCAAATTTCCTTTAATATAAGCTCTAAATTATGCAAAAACGCATTACGTACTTAATATTTTGCTGAATGTGTTGCATATTTATTAATCTGAATCTGATAAGATCTCTGGTACGCTGTTCAAATGTGTTGCAAGAGAAACGTGAGTTTTAATCGGTTAAAAATACGAAAAGGACGATAGAAAAAGTTATCGTTAGAAATGGCAGACATTTTGGAAGTGTTATCGAAATGAAATTGATTTTCACTGTTTCCCTTGCTTGAATTAACTATTTATTTGCATACCTTCAATTACATTAAAATAGGATTTTAAAAATTTAACTATGACCGTTTTGCAGCAGCAGTCGATAGCTACTAATATCGCAATATCAAATCTGTGACGGTCGGATTTATGTGGAAACGAGTTAAAAACCTCTCTACTAATAAGCTACACTACATAAAAAATAATTGTATATCATTTGATTTGTATATTAACAAGTAAACAAAGCTAAGCATCGGCGCACCGAAGATATCAATGCTCTTCCCAAAACACTGATTATTTAAGAGACTAGTTTTGCAATTGGAGAAAAAATCGGACTTTGATTGGAAAGAGCATAATATATTTCAACTAAATCGAAAAGGCCGAAACGTAAACTCGACGAAGACTCGATTTTGGCTAAGGTTTTATGCTTTAACTTTTCACAATTCCTTTCACTTCACTGCTTCCGCTCCTGCTATGTTTATTCATTTCGCTTTGTTTTTGTATTTGGCATCTGCACAAAAATTTTCCATGGGAACTACTTAGTTATGTGCCTCAATTCTACAATATTGTTTTGTATACAATATAAACTCTACATAGAATTATCATTCAGTTTTTGACACACACGTTACCGTTCTTTTTTTGTCGTTACTCAATTCTCTAATTGATATTGTATTTGTATTCATAATTTGTGCGCATTTCTTTTTATGGCAGTAAATTTTTTCTTATGTTTGGGCAATTCTTAGCAAACTTGAATTTCGACAACTGTTTTTCCGGTTATGTTAGTCTTAGTATTTTTGTGTTTTGTACTAGTTTAAATGGAATATAGAACTCTTTTGTCAACATTTAAAAAAGAACTTTTGGGGTATATTTTTGATCTGTAATACTTCTTTAGTAGGTAATGAATGCTGCTAATTATTAAGATTGGTAATACGAATTGCTACGGAATTGTTTATCGTTGTTTGTTGTTATTTGTTTTTGTTTTTCTTGTTGTGTCACTCACTGCTGCTAGCTAAGTCCTAATGGCACTTGTTACACACTCATTTCCACTTGTTACATTTTAATATAGTTTCCATTTTATCATCTTATCTTTTTTATCTTTTTTTTTGGTAATTTACAACAAGTATTGCATGTTTAATTTGTTTGTTGTGTTTTTAGTTGTTGCACTTAGAGACTACGACGAATTTTATGTAGAATTGCATAATGCAGCTTTGATAAAATCGCTTAAATCACATTTATGTATATGTATATACTATGTAAACATTTATCCATCTACTGTTCACTTAACAATACGTGTGTGTGTACGCATACAATGAAACATAATTAATCTATTGTATCGTTATCATAATTGTAATTTAAATCGTATTCTTAGCATATACCGTTAGAGGGTATACACTGTGGGCACACTCAGCCAGTCATATATACTTAATATATAAGTATCTATAGATGTATGTATGTGTATATGCATATGTATATCGTATGTCTCAGGCAAAATAAAAACAAAAATAGTAAGCAAAACACAGTCAAACAACTGCACAACTTTAGGCCGGCTTCCTTTTAATCTATACCAAAACAAAACTTTATGCGAGCTTTTGTTCTTGTTTATGACGATCCTCCCGCTGCGACGTCGCTGCAATCCACCTTGCAATTTTGTTGTTGCTGCAGTTAGAAGCTCTGTTTACATTTCTCCGTCCCCTGCTGCAGTTGCTGTAAACGAAAAATCAAAACAAAAGAGTTTAACATTAGTGATGTGCAATTCTGTGGGAGCTGAAGCTAATTTACGTGTATCGATTACAAAAAGTCTATGAGTCATTTTATAGTATTTTTATATCAAAGCAAATAAACGTGTTGCTTATCAGACATTATATTTTTATCTTTGAGTCAGCATATTCTCTACCTGTTTAAGTTTATATTAAGACACCTCAATATTTCAATTTTTCCTTTACTGAATTTAAAGTTCGATTCATATACGGCAATTCAAACACACTACTGATTTTTTGCATAGCTTTTTCACCGGTTTTTGTGACTCGCCCCAAACTCAGCTTAAGGGTAAATATTTGCATCAATGTCTGCACAAACACAATCGCTTTCATGTAGCTATTGAACAGCTTAAGCAAATACAGAGGAGGAGACATACACATATATATTTATAGAGATGTATGCGAGTACTCTTGAACTTTGTTTCAATTAACATTTCGACCTTTATTAATTACGATAAGTATTGCATAATTTCAATGAGCCCTGACCAAAGACACACACACACTCGCATGCAAGTATTGTGTAGCAGAAATTGTTGAAAATAGCCAAGCAACTATTCGACTCGCCAATCAAGTACTCATTTCGCTTGTCTTATCAATTGCTGCTCTTTATCAGTGCGATTAAGATATCGACGCAGCTGATTAGGTTACCAGAGTGAACAACAAAAAAAAAAAACAACAGAAGGAAAACGTATGTATAAAATTGAACAACAAAGTATCATGTTAGACATTCTGGGCGAATGGCATTGATGGGGACGTGGAAGAAGAAGAGCGAGCTCGAGTGCATTTCAATTGTGGGCAGCGGCGTTACGGCGAGTTATGCGATTTCACGGCTTTGCTTGCCCACTTTCTGCATAATTAAAATCATATTTTCCTCATTTTTAGTTGAATCTATTTATGTACATATATTATATATGTAGGGGAATGTTAGTTGTTGTATTATTATTTATTATTAATAATTTTTACAGGCCGCTAAGCGCAACAGGTCGTTTTATTAGCAAGTGCACGGTATGTGGCATACAAAACACAAAAGTCGCCTTGTTATTATTTTTCTTTTTTTTGACCGTCTTGTTGTTTTTGCTGTTGGCGATGAGAGCGCGCGTCACAATGCCCACAGTCAATTATCAGCGCAATAATTGTTTATATGTATGTATGAATTTATGTATACGTTATATTTATGTGTGTGTGATGGATTGTACATATGCTTGCATTCATGTGTATGCGTATTTATCGGCATGTGAAGCGCCCGCGCTAAAGTCACGCTTAAATTTCAATGAAAAATCCCAGCGACATTTCTGGCCGTGCCACTCTCGAAGCTCGTCTCCCATTGTTTGTTACACAAGTAGTTTTTTGTATTTTTATTTATGATTCCTCAGATAAGACTCGACTCGCTCTTCTCGCTCTCGCACACTTCATAACAAAACAATTTTCCATTGACAAAAAAAAAAAAAAAAAAACATTACGGAAGTGCATTTGCCGTATTATTCCCATTCTAATTTCTTTACGTGATTTACATATCCTCAATTCAATTCAATAAAAATAAAACAAATATCGATTTAACGTCACGAAATACTCATTCTTAAATGTACTCACGTACCATACACACTCGTAAGCTCGGCTTTGATCACCAACAAGCAACAGAGTCCACAGAGCTTTTCAAACGAAAACAAACGCATTTCTCCCTCTCTCTCTCTGTAAGAATTTCTCAACACATTTGATATAGTCGACTATACACTCTCATTACACATTTTAAGTGCGCGGTATAAACACAGTTATGTCGGCAATTATCTGTAGTTTTTTTTTTATATTTATGCAAATGGGAACAAAAGGCAGCGGCATCTGATTTATGCCTCGAAAACAGCGCCATGCTCCACTTTTGAGTACCAAGTGTGCCCAAGATCCACAGCAAAAATATCATTGCAAATATAAAAACCGCTATGAAAGCTCATTGACTGTATAGCTGTCGCGTTGTGTATTGTGTCATGTGGAGTGCATGTGGAACATGTTGAACAAGTCACCACAATAAAACAATGTGCAATTGTTGGATGAGTGTTTTTTTCTTTGCAAAATTCAAAGCACTTCACTCCACTCTATAATATCAGATGTACGTAATGCCTACGAAATTTGTGTATTACATATAATTATTATACTGTTGGGCTTTTGCGTGATGCATATGCAAAATGTCGCACAAAATGTAACAACAAACGAACTACAGATGGAGGCGGGGGTGGTGGGAATGGAGGTCGACCGCTGCCATGTTTGTTATGAAAAACGAGCTCGCCACACGAAATTCTCCCTCCCCACCCCAAAAATATATAACGAGTGAATCATCCATCTACACTCAATTCCGCGTATCAACAAAAACAACAACAAGCAAGCAGAGCCAAAGGCATGAGACTCATGTGGTTCAATAAACGAAACAAAGCCAAAACAGAAACAGAAAAACCAAAACGTAAAACCTTTTGCGCGCAAGGTGAAATTATCATTGCGGTGGGATTGGACGCTAAAAGTTCCAAATCGAACGAAACGCACCAAAGAAATGGGTTTAGTCATTGCTTAGTTTTGCGTGTGCTTTTTTTTCGTTGTTTTTGTTTTGGGCGTTCGTCTAGGCAAATACAAATAACAGACACAAATACTTATGTAGTTGCTTGTATCCATGTGTTATACAGCACATACATTTACAGACACGAATGGCGTCCGTTCAATGTCGGTGGCGAAACAGGCGCAAACTATCTGCATAAACACACAAACACAAATGCACATGTATTCTTTTTTTTTTTGCACATGTGTATGAGTGCCTTAGGGCCTTTCACAAGGCACACGCATGAAATTGAAATTGTACTTTGGCCCCAACAGTGCCACTCCCAGCAGCAGCAGCCGGCAGAAAGGCAGCATGCAACTGCAGCAGCAGCAGCCGCCGCAAGAAAACTGGAAACGCACACATACAAATGACATTTCTCTGTTTGTATGTATGTATGTATGTACTTGTGTAGGGCACATGCAATTTAAAAGCCCATATTGATTTCCTGAGTTAAATATTTGCAAAATGATTATTCATTGTATTGCCGCTGCGCTGTTGCTGCTGCTGGTGTCACTGTCAGCTATTTTTATTGTTGTTGTTTGTTATCGCCTCTGTTAAGACATTTGGCACACAAAAGCTCAAAATGTATCCGCATAAAACACAACAAAATGAAACTTTGCCGATCAGAAAGTGACACTCACCAAACACACATACACAAACAACTGCCGCTCTGCCTTTTCTCCCCTCTTTGGGAGTACGACGGAAAGCAAAAGTATTTGCCGCTGCTAATATAAACAAATAAACAGCCAGAGATCCGGTAGAAAAGTGCACGCACACTCACACTGCGAGTGGGGGAGTGAGTAAAAAAGGGAGCGGGACAGACAGCTTGAAAGAAAGAGAGAGATAGCGTTACACAGTAACAACAGTGTAAGTGTAAGTGAGAGCGTATAAATAGCGCACTGTGACGTCTGTCGTCCGTCCCCGTCGCTCATAGCAGTCAGTAGCGGCGTCGTCGTCGTCGTCGCCACTGCACAAGCAATTAAATTCAATAAGTGGAAGGCGGTGAGTGAAGAAAAAATGCAGACAACAAAACAGAAAGAATGAACAAAATGAAAAGAGACAATAGCAGCGAAATTGACTACTGCAACTACAATTAGCTGCACAGCAACACTGGCGGGCAGGCAGAAAAACAGACTGCGATCGCGTCGCAAGTTTTGCCATCTTATCAGAATCAACTTAAATTCTTATAAAAAATGTTCTAAGAATTTGATAAAATAAAAAGAATAGAAAAACATAAAAAAAAGCGACGTCCATTGCGGGGTTTCATGACAGCTTAGTATATGTTTAGATGTATGTATAAGTGAAGTGCTTGTTGATAAGGCAAAAATACTGAGCTTGATTACAAGCGTATGAGTGTGTAGGTGTTGCTGTGCTACGCTGCTGCTGTGTGAATTGAAGTTTTTTTTTTGTGTTATGAGTATTTTTTTTACGCTTTTTGGCAGACAAAGCAATATTCCAAGTCTTTTCTTCGCTGTCCAACAGGAAATGCGAGCAAGCGTATGAAATGGCGTTGGCTTCACTCACATACGTAATTGTTGTTGCTTCACATTTTGCATGTTTGTGTGTGCTTATGTATGTACTACTTTTCAATGGGCTTTTGCTAGTTCAGCAACAAAATACAACCAAGTGTTAGTGTTGTTGTTGCTCTTGAACTCAAAAGCTCAAGTCAAAGCTTTAATGCCCTTACTGGAGTATAAGCGCTGTTATCGTTTTATTATCGAGTATCGATAGCATCAAAGGAGCAGTAGGCAGACATTTAAATACGAATTAGTAAGCAAATTATTTTAAATACAAATATATGATGTACAAAGATGATTCACATGCAAATTGCGTATGATCGTCGTAAACAAAAGCAAATACACTCATGAGACCTTGATCGAAATTTAAACTCTTTTTCTGTTTCACAATTTTCAGTTGATTATAGAGCAGGTCATTAAATTTGTACAACGTGTCTCCACAATTCCCTTCCACTTTACACAAAAACAAGCAGCATTCATTCATCGCCTGATGAGAAAGATTTGAATTGTCAATTTCCATTGAACTACTAAACCAGTTTCGGTTTCTTGTCAACGTTTTGCGTTGGTTCACAATCGATATGCGGCAAGATTGCACACACTCGACTCGACTCTCGATTTGATTAGCAATTTTATACTTAAAGGTGATTAGTTGTTATTTCTCAGTTGTTTTAACAAAAGTTCTTTTCAAAGGAATAAAATATTGTACTTATTCCCATATTTCTTTTGTCAATTGTTTTGTACAAAAGTATCTTGATTAGCAATTTTATATCTTAGCAAATCTATTTTAATTGAGAGTTCTTTTTTTATAGTTTATTTTCTTTCCACATAAAGAAACCACTCTGTTTAATATTGGAAACCATATCATATTCGATTAAGTGGTTTGTATAAAAATAATTTAAGATTATTCATTTTTATAGATTTTCTCTTGGTTTTCTAAAGATCGGAAAAAATAGTTACGGTCTAACTTTTAAAAAAAAACTTGAAATGAGCAACTTAGATTTATTTTTATTTACAAATGAGCTGAAAAAATTAAAACTTATCCAAAATTTGTCGTCATTTTTTGATACAGTGCTTCATTAAACAACAAATGTACCAGCAGAAATAAACTAATAAAAAATAATCCAACTTCCAGACAAAGCTGAATAGCATTTACAAATGGAGCAAACACTTATATTTGCATTCTAGTAAATGGTAGACAATTGTCAAGACGACAAAAAATTTCACGACTTCATTAGTTCTGATTGATTAAAATGCATTTAAGTTGCTTTGGGGGTTTTCTTTTGCAGGTACTTTATAATTATGACATATTAAGATAACAAAACACTGTGCTAGCATTATAGTGATTACGATTAGGGATGATAAATTGATCATTAAATGTAATAAAAATTACTTAATGATATTTTGTTCTTTTCTCAAAACATTTTTTTGAGTTTTACAATGCGAAAACTCATGATGTTTTCCAATATATAATATATATAACAATATATTATATTTCTTCTTACAAAATACTTTCAATTTCGTTGAAACTTACCAATTAACGGTGTTATCGGCCCGCGATGTACAAGAATTATCGTTTTGGTTGTTAAAATTGTTTTTTTTGCTCCTTTTGTTGTTGTTGTTTATTGTAATTGTGAAAGACTTTTGTCAGCATTTTGTTCCAGTTTTAATTTACACACATTCTCCTCCAAAATATCCAAGGAAATAGCGGAGTGATGAAGTTTTAGTTTGGGAAGGAGGAGAGGAGTTGTCCATCCATTCATGGATCACATCACGCATAGAGCAGCCTGGCCGCTCGATGATGTTGATTGCACATTAACTATACGTTGCGACGCAACACCTTCTTGGCCGCCTTGATGTTGGGCACCAGTGCCTTCACCTCGCTGCAATCATCGAGGAACGGATGCTTCAGCAGCTCATCGGCTGTGGCCCTCCGATCCACCTCGACCTGCAGACAACGATCGAGGAAATCCTGCAGACTTGGACTCAATTTGTCCCAGCTCTTAATGTCGGGCCGGCCATTGGCGGCAATCAGGTAGAGAGCACGCAGTGGCGTCTCATACAGATATGGCGGCTGACCTTCGATCATTTCTATGGCCATAATGCCGATGGACCAAATGTCTACCTTCTTGCCGTATTTCTTTCGCGTCACCACCTCTGGTGCCATCCAATACGGCGTCCCAACCATCGTTTGACGCTTCTCATCTCCCTCGATGTTGGCGCAGAAACCAAAGTCCGTTACCTTGACGGAACCATCCATGCCCAGCAATACATTATCAGACTTGATGTCGCGATGTATGATGCCCTTGGCATGCAGAAAACTGATGGCATATAACACCTCCCGACAGACGCAGGCGATTTGACGCTCCTTCATCACCGTCTCGGTGACAACATCAGTGAGTGGACCACCATCCATGTATTCCATGACCACCCAGAGCTGATCCTCGGGCTCTAGCAGATAGGCGTCAAGGAAATTGACCAAGTTCTTGTGATTAAAGTCCTTGAGCACACGAATTTCTGTGAGTATGAGATCCTTGGACGATTGATTCTTCATCTCGATCGTTTTGACCGCCACTTGGGCCTCGGACTGCAGATCGCCGGCAATAAATACAATGCCCGAGGCACCCTTGCCCACCTCCTGGGTGGTTTTGTAACGTTCGCGGGGATCCTCGGGATTACAGATGGCGCGCAGCTCTTCATAGATCTCTGAATCGGTTTTATGCGCCCGTTTCTCCTTTGAGCGGCGCAATATCGTCTCCTCAGGCGCATCCTCCGATGTGTCATTGTTGGTGCCGCCAGCGGGCGCTGGCTTTATAATGATCGTGTCCGTGTTGATCTTATGCAGTTGTGTTGCATCATCGTGGCCATCGATGGCACGCAGATCGGATATGCGCTGGAACTTTTGCTGTGTCACACTGTGTGGCTTTGGCTTAATCTGTGGCTTCAACTGTGGCTGCATGTGCTGCGATGACTTCTTGGGCGGCACCGGTGGCGGCTCTAAGCCGCTGCTGTTGCTTCCCGCTGTCGACGTCGACCTCGGTACTGGCTTAAGCGTATCACGGCCCAAATTGGATTCCAGTTCCTTGATCACGTCGTTTAAAGCATCCAACGGTATCAATGACTGTTGACTGCTATCGTTCAGACTGCTGCTGTTGCTGTGCGCGGCCGAGCTGCCGCAGCCGCTGCTGCTCGTCTCAGTGGCCGTGGAGTTACCACTGCCATCGTCATCGGAGGACTTATCAATGTCCTGGGACTTGTGTTTGTTCTTGTAGTTGACATAGTTGTCAATCTCTTTGGACTCCTCGTGTATCACATCCTCCGTGATGAAGGGCTTAAACACCTCTTGCTCCTTCTTCTTGATTGAGTAATTGTAGTATTTGACCGCGTGATACGCTGCATCCGGATTCTTGTCCTGCTCATCGCGGGTGATCTGTGTATTCATCAGACGCACCCATGGTGTGGGCAGACCTTCGAGATCGCCCGTCTCCTGGTTGCGGGAGACATGGAAGTGCCTTTGGAAGTTTGTTGGTGCGCCGATCTCGGAGATTTGCTCCTTCTTCTTGAACCACTTCGTGAAACTCATGATCGTGATATTTTCCTTTTCTCTTTTCTATTTACGGGTTTGTCCTCTGTCTGTTGCTTCTGCTTGCTACGTTGGAATTTTCTTCAAATGCGATTAGTCGCGCTCAACAACTGCTTTGGGAAATTCTATTGAAGCGCGGCAGCAGAAACGGCAGCGATTTTGTTGTCGTTGTTGTTGGCGTAGGTAGCAACGTATCTCGTATCTCGTTTGCACACTCGTTGCTCACGCTTATGTTGTCTTGCTTGCACTTGCTAACTGCTCACAGGGCCAGCCGTGAGTCATAAACACACACGCACGCTGTACTCCGCTGCTGTATGTCTTTATATGTGTGTGTCACTCTGTGTATATGTATTTGTGTGTATGCGTGTCTATGTTTAACGTTCGTTCGCTTATCTCTCTCTTTAGTTAACTTCGCTTGAGCTTTTGCAGACACAATAAAACATCATATTTGCCATTTTTCTTGTTATTGTTTCGTGTGCGCAGCGCAGAATTTTCACTTTTTATTGCCTACTCACTTGTCTAATGAATGCAATTAATTCTACTACTTTTTAATTTATGCACTCCTAATCACAATTTTTCAATTACCACACACAAACATACACACACGCACGGACGTAGCACGAAATACTCACTCACACGCACGCACGCACACACACACACATTTTTCTGGAACGAGACAACGAACGACGGGCACAAAAGGAGTGGCCGCGGTAGCGTCTTGTTCTTTCCCTTTTGTATGGCTGGTTAGATGTTGTTGTTTCAATTATTTTGTTGCCTGAGCCGCAAAAACTTCACTTTTATTCAATGCCATTGCTTTGTGCCATTTTTAGTTTTCTACACACACAAGCGATATATCTTTTTATATGATTTTCGCTGCGACAGATACTTTTCTTTCTTTGTAAAAAACTATACAACTTCTTTTAATTTTTCTCCTTTGCTGCAAGTCGCGCTGCACTAGGCCGTGTACTGCTGTCGCACTCGCACGCACACACGAACAACGTCGGAATTATTGTGTGACCGATTGTCGAAAGAGTAAAAATGCGCCGCATCAAAAATACATAAAATACTAAACAGGTTTGCTTTTCTATGATATATTTAAACTTCAATACTACTCAGTTTACTAACATTTTTAAATTTATTATCAATTTTGCTAATTTAAATTAAGTTATAAAACTGTGTAAGATAAGAAATTATGTTATCACCTGCAATAAAATGAAAATTATTTATTATATATCAAAAAACCTACTACATATACCGATACTTTACACACTGGCTGAGTTCAGCAGCGATACTTTGGTATCAAATCCACGGCGGTAACGTTCATTTCGGTACCAAAATATCTCAATCTCCCCATACGTGGAATACTGCGAATACTCTTATTCGTTTATCGTTTAGACAGTTTTAAACTTCAGATTTAGTCCTCCGTGTAGAACTCATCATCGGTGTTAAGTTTTTCAATAATGTTACGCGGTCGTATCATCATCCGAGATGCATCCAGTGTGAATTCGTTGTGCCAGTTGCCCCAAGTGATGTGATGGCCATTTAAATTGGCTTTATTCTCCTCCTTCGCTAAACACTGATCATCAAACCACCAACCATTACAAATGGTGTTGCCTTCATTGGCTTGAAAGTCCAAATGATTGTGAGCCGAGAGTGCATCACTGGTCGTGCTATTCACATGCAGTTCGTCAATCTCCAACTGATAGTTATAACTTTCGCTGTCCAAGCGAAATAACCCATATTCGGCCCAGGTCTCAACTCCATTGTGATCTTCCAGTTCAATGCGCAGCACATAGTCATCGCGATAGACAATGCGATGTATGAACGCATTGCCAAACCAAAAATCCTTGTCCAGGTGGCCAAAACCAGCGCGATACTCGTCCCAACTGCGATTGAAGTGCACCCAATTGTTGATGTTCTTGCTGCGTCTTTGGATCACCGTCCAAGCTGGACCACCGTCTGCGGCAAAGGCGCAGTAACGTTCATTGAAGTCACGTTGCACTTCATTTAGTTCCGGCTCTAGAAACTTGTAGACACCATCGATGCGTTGCTGCTCATCCAATTCATAGCAATCGGACTTGGCAGGCTGGAAATAAACTGCGAAAGGAACAGGTGAGTGTTTTAGTTATTATTTTCAATTTCAAGTTCGTACTTGATTCGCTTTTGGACGTTTCCTCTGTAGCTGCTTTCTGTTGTTGTTGTAGTTCTGCAGTGCACGTCGCTTGCTGCGTCAGCAATTCACGTATTTCGGAGAGTTTCTGGTCATGCTCCCCCCTTTGATCTAAACTCTTCTGCAGTTTGTTGATATTCTCTAGCAATTTAAACGAATTATTTTGCCAAGCCCCGAGAGCATTGTGGTAACTCTCCACGTTGGCAGGTTGCTCCACATAAATGTGGTGAATCATCTTGCCGAGCATTTGATTAATCTTTAGATCAATGTGGAGTAGTTTGCGTCGTTGGTCTTCCTGTGCTCGCTTGATCGATTGTAGCTTACGTTCCACAGACGCCCACTGCATATTGGGTGTCAAGTTGCTGTCCATATTAGCTTCCACATGCACTGGGCACAAAATGGAGATGAGCAGAACAACAGTTGATAGCTAGAAATGCAGAAATTGCGTAGTAAAAGGGAAGATGAATTGCGTTGAATGAAAATGCGGCGCATTTACCAGCATTTTGATGCGACGTTGTCGGTGTGCAAATTGAAACTAAAGCATCGCATCCCAGTCCTATGGAATTTTTATTAGCACCATGTGTTGTAGATTAAAAGAAAACAATTTTGCATTTTTTATGCTTGTTTTTTTTTTTTTTGTTGATTTTTAATTACTTTTTACGAATATAGAGTTTTGTATTTTGTGTTTGTTGCTTTTTAATGTCCTTAGTTTTCTTGCATATACACATTTTTCACTTTTTCCAAAAATTAACGAATGCTACATAATGTTGTGTGGTTGTTTTAATTACGATCATAATAATAAAAGAAACGTAAGAGCAATACATAAATTTGAAGTAAACAAAAAAAGTAGTTAAAGTTTTGAAAGGATAACAAAATTATCCTGTAGATGTGTATGAGTGTGTGTGTGTGTGTTGAGAGTGTAGCAAACTTGAAATATATTTAAATGTAAGTGTCTATAGCTATTATCAACTATTTTTGTTTGTTTAAAAAGTAAAAGTACAAATTAAAGCGCCTAAAATAACTAAATACATGAATCCATTTGACGCTGTTCATCCTTCATATTTGTTTAAAGATATTCAATTTTTAATATATAGATTAATTATTAATAAATTTTTCGGGGAAAGTACTTTTTTTAAAAAAACGGCATAAATTTACAGCTGTTGTTGTTGTGGTTTTGTTTGTAGGTGCGCAATTATATATATGTATATATCGAAATCAACATTAACATATTAAAGATCGCTCGATCTATATAATAACTATCTTTAGAAATTATACTTAAGTGTAGAGCTATATATATATATTTATATATTTAAAACGTAGCACACTTTTCGACTTGTAGTCCAAGTGGGTTTTGTTTATTTCTCTCCTTCCTTCTTTTAACAAGCGTGTATTTTGTTTATATATAAGTGTGGATGTATGTGTGTGTATGTGTGTGTTAAACTACGTTAATATTATTATCATTAGCAAATAGAGTTATTATTAGGATTATTCATAAATTTCATACATACATATCTTCTCTTATATTTATCTTTATCGTTTTTATTTTGTGTATTTACATTGAATATTTTCACGAGTTTTTTTTTGTTTTGTGTGTTTGTTTGTGTTGAATGGGTGTGAGTGTGTGTTTTGTGTAGGTTGCCGTGTTCTTCTTCACTTGTATATATTTTATAACTAAATAACTTAGTAACTTAGCTATTTTTGATGCGTTCCCGAGCTTAGCTTTGATTTTTGTATTTTGTATGAAACTCGATGCGTTCTGAACATAAACGAAACGAAATCGTTTAAAACAAGTTAAAATTTGTGTGTCTTGCTTGCTGCGACTTAAAAAATTGACGAAATATTGATAAAACAAAAATAAGAACGAATGATATTCATTTTGCATATATGATCTTAATAACTTTGGATTGGTTTACTGGTTTCACTTGCTGCTTACTTCTCTCGCTACTCGTACTTTCTATTCGCCCTTCGCTAAGCTTCTCTCTCTCGCTATCTCGCCATCTTACACTCGCTTGCGCATACGCTCGTGCCTCGCACCAATGCTGCGCTTCCATTCCGGATCATTGGGATCATCATCCACAAACGGATCATCGGCCAACTCATCGTCGAGCACATCGTGTTCGCCGAGATAGGCATCGATGCTCGCATCATACAGATTGCTGTCATCATTAACGCTTTTCGGTAATGGTTCATCTTCTGGCGGCGGCGCCAGATAATGGTAATCATCATCCTCCTCGAGCAACAGCTCATCTTCCTCCTCTTCCTCCTCATCGTCATCCTCTGGATCAAAATCATCCCTGGCGTCGTCATAATCACCCTGTTGCTGCAGCTGTTCTTTGCCTCCATTCAAACGTGTCGCATTCTGGCGTTTTGCATTTTTGACACCATTCAGACGCTGTGTCATCAGAGACCTTGTCGTTGTCTTGGACAACTTGCTGGCCTTGGCCTTACTGCTGCGTCGACTGCCGGATGCTGTCGATGAGTTGCCATCTCCGCCATTTGAAGACACCGATTTGCTTTTCGCACGCTTTGAAGTTGTTGTGCTGCTGAAAGATGTCGACAACTTTTGCTCCTTTGGCTCGGCTCGCAACTCAGTTAGCAGACGCTGATAAGTCTCCTCCGATAGTGGAAATACAAGCGGCTCAAACGGTGGCGGCTCGCGAGGAAACTATTGCAAGAAATACAAGTTATTAAGTAATGCAAGAAATTCAATTTAAAGTGGTACTTGCCTCTCTAGCATCTGGTGTGGCGCTGCGTCGATCTGGTTCCTTTAGCTTATGGGATGTGGTGCGACGACGTTCTTGACGTTTCGTTAGCTTTGTTCCCGTACCCGTACCCGTTTCTCCATCAGCATTGATCGAATCGAGCGGATTGTATAGCATCGTTTGTGCCAACGGCGAGGGAACACTCTCGTTATCAGCACCAGCAGCAGCAGAGACACCAGCCAGCAATGAAGCGGCCGGTGATGCTGGATCTGGTGTGTTGGCCCCACTCGATTCGGCTCGACTGTCGGCCCGACGATTGGCACGCGAGCGACTATTGCCAGGGAAATTGAGATAGGCTTCGTAGAGACGTTTCTCCTCGAGCATCGCAAGCTGATGACGCACAATGTACGCCTCATCTGAAGTGTCTTCGATCTCCTCCTCATCATTAGCGTTTGTGGCGGCGGCTGCTGATGGCAACTTTGCCACCGCCTCTGTCTTGTTTTTCTCCTTTAGCTGCAGCTTGGGACGCTTGCTCGGTGGCTCCTTTGTATCCTTTTTTGATGACTTATGTCCATGCTTTTTTATTTTGCCATTGACTGGCGTGGCTGGCTTCAGCATAGCATCCTCTGTTGGCTTTGAAGCATTGCCATTGACCAGACCATTGGTTAGTGGCTGCTCCAATGGCTTTTCACCGGTTGCTGTTAGGGAATTTTTCTTGCTCGCCTGTTTCAAGCCATTTACTTTGCCGGCAACTGGTTTGGCAATAGCTTCATTCTGCTCCTTTGTATCCGAGCTTGTTGTTGTCGATGCTGATGTTGTGAGTGAGATTGTTGATGAAGTTGTTGCTGACGTAGCTGCAGGTGAATTGGTTGTGGATGTTGCTGATTCAGTTGATGTTTCCGGCAATGTTTTCGTTTGCTCTTTTTGCCCTTCGATACAACCATTGCTAAGTGTCTCATCGGCTGCGTTTTGTTGATTACTCTTATTATTTTTATCCACAATGCGCCACCTGCAGATAAAAGGAGATCAATTAGTATACATTCAAGAATTTGTGGTATAAAAATAGTATTATGAGTAGAATGTCTTAAAACAAGTAAGAAAGCTACAGTCGGGTGCCTTTGACTGTGAGATACCAGCTATCCATTGTAAAAAGCAAATTTTAAAATTAATATATCGCAAAAATACCAAAAACATATCAAATTATATAGTATTTGCTATATTAATATAGTAAATTTGCTATATAATGCATTTAATGCATTTAAAATATACCATAGAGTGGAAAATATACCAAAATATACAAAAACAAAAAAGACGTGAATTAATTGGAGGCACAAAGTTATAATACCCTTCAACCCTATGGGCAGCGGGTATAAAAACTTTACCAAAATTCAAATTACTTTATTCTGCAAGTTATGCTAGCACATTATGTGGTTCATGAGGCAGTTTAAAACGGTTAAGAAAAATTCCTCTTGAATCTAGAGCTAAATTATTTAGTAAGATACAGTCTTAAGTTGCCCTAGTATTTTGTATTGTAGAGTTTAGTTATAAGGTTCAAAACGATTTAAAATATGTTCCCCTGAATAAATCATTGACTAGCTGATCATGCGTACAAACTTTAAATGCTATTAGGCTGAAATTCTTACATAGTCTTACACAATATAGTGTTATGAAGACAGACTTAACTATCGCCACTCATCCTAACGATAAACGGTAAATACTAGGAGGCTGAAATTTGTACTGCAATTTGATTGGGCAATAATACAAATAAAACAAACAAATGCACTCATTAAACTGTGACTTAGGTAATTCCACCAAGTATTTAACTTTTCAGCTACTCGAAGTTCTTTTGGTTCTTTTGCTTACTTTGGTGTGGGTATCTCCTTGTAGGGCAGGATCTCCACACGCGTCTGGGCGGCCATGCTATATGGTATCACGATGTTGTCAATATCATAGACGAGACGACGTCTCTCTGAAGTGCTGTGTGTGGGGTTATTAATTAGATTAATCAATTGTATATTATAATATTTATATACGAGTCGACTCACCGTTCATTGCGATGGCCGTGAATTTCGGCGGAATTGCGGCGACTATGTTGCTGCTGATCCCAATGGGAATCATCACCGCTGCAGTTGTTGTGTCTGTTGTTAATATTATTTGCTGATTGTTGTTGCTGCCGCTGCTGTTGTCGCTTTGAGACAGATTTACGAGACTTTTTAGCGCCATTGCCGCTGGAGATCAGAGAGGGATTGTGTTGCTGTTGCTGGTTGTATTGATGATTTTGCTGGTGCTGCTTTGGATCAGGCAACGGCGAATTTAAGCTGCCGTTCCCACTTGTCCTGGCCAACTGACGATGCTGCCTTTTGTTCGCTGCTGCTGCTGCTGCACAGTCCACAAGGAAGTTTTTGAAGAAACGAAAAACAAATTTGCGAAAATAAAACAAAATGTTTCGTTTGTTGATGTCGTTGTTACGTTGTGGTTGTTTTTGTAGTTGTTGTGTAAAATGATGATGACGTGATGTCGATGATATTGAGTGTGTGAGGTGAAAGGAAAAGAAATGCGAAAGGAAAAGATAAAAAAAGAAAAGAAAAAAGGAGAAAGATGCAAAATTGTTGTTGTTTTATGTTAATAAACAATTATCGAATTTGTCAAATGTTTACAATAATTTACTGTTGGCCACAAGTGGCGTTGTAGTAGGCGTAGAAGAAGAAGAAGTAGTTGCAGTACCAGTACCGTTTCCACTATCCAATCCCACGATGTTTCCTCCTCCTCCACTTTGTTGTGCTATTGCAGCTGCTGTTGTAGTCGTTGATGTTTCTTTACTGCTGCTGCTGCTGTTATTATTATTGATGTTGCTGTTGTTGTTGTTATTATTACTGTTATTGGTGTTGTTTCGACTGCTATTGTTATTATTATTGCGCTCCTTGCGTCGCACATAACGACGCTTGACTGTTGCATCGCCCGTTCGTCGTCCAGAGCCAGCAGCTCCGCCACCGCCGCCGCTCAGAGCGAGCGCCTCACGTTCCGCCTTCATCATACTCTTCACCACGGCCTTGGCCTGGCTGCGCATCACACGATATTGCCAATCCGGCTGTCGACTAATCGCCTCCAGATGCACGGACTGACACACATCTACAAAAAGAGGAGACGTTTTTTAGACATTCGACTTTATCAACTGGTAAGCGAGGAAAACACTTCACTTACCATCGGGAAAGCTTAGCACTGGGTGATAGCTGGCATCAAGCAGCGCCACACGATTCTGGGGCATTAGCGTTTCGGGCAGATCTCGCGGTGCCGTCGGATCCGGTCGACCAGTGCACAAAGTGCACGGCACTTGCGGCCATTGGCAGCCACATTTGATGTTGCTCGGGCGTGCCGCCTTCTTTGATATTGTGTGCATGTTGATGGTCTGGAAGAGCTTCCGTTTGCGAAACTCTGACAACATCAATGGACGCGTGCGACTGCAAAGCCAATCCGGCTGCGGTTCCGTCGCTGACTGCTCGGCTAAATCCCCCGTCGTCGATTGCAGCTCGTTATCTCCTTTCTTGGGCGCTGGCGTTGACTCGAGCAGTACATCGCCCTTGGAGCGATACAGATCGTTGTACACATCGTTGTGCTGGCGTATCTTCATCTCCAGATCGGCAACTTGGGCGCACAGCCAGGTCCAGCGTAACGCAATAGCAGCACGATCCCTTGTGTAGCGCCAGACTGCTCGTCGTGATCTGTGAAATAAATTGTATGAATTAAATATTCAAATTACATTGGCTGTAAATTAGTCATACACATGCCAATCAACTGACATATGTCTGCAGCTTACTGCATCAAATTCATTTAGTTTAACACTTTCATTTGATTCAAGTAAATGGTTATCGTGGGTTACTTGGCTTATTCTATTAATTTCATTCGTTGTAAGTGCAATAATTAAATGTATTGGTATATTGGCCGTTTAATTGAAGCCAAACTAGACCTAATCGATGTACTATTAGAAATTCTCTCTGATATGTCATTTAATAAAAGCAAGTGCCGCTTTGTTCTTCAAGTATTTCATTTGTACAATCTTTAAAGATTTACGATTATAAACAACTATCACATTCAGCCCTATAACTAAAGTTAACACCATTTATAATGAAGCAATTAACACTTACATTGGTAAGGACAATTGCTGGGTATTGTTGTAGTTGACCATCTCATCGGCGGATTCGCCACCAGAGCTCGACTCGGTGGCATCTGAGTCGATGGCATGCTGCACCTCACGCATTTCTGTGTACAAAAGACCCGCTACATGGGTCAGCTCGCTGGTCACATAGTTATCAAAGTTGGGCACGATTTCATCGGCACGTGGCATCACAATTCCGTCGGCATTTACTGCTCCTCCGACTGCTCCCGAAGAGCTGCTGCTGACAATGGCATCGTTCGCCTGCTGCAATTTTCGCGAACGCTTGCCCGGCTGTGCGGCATTGCTGTACCAGGATGAGGAGGATGCCAACGACGCTGAGCCGCCGCCAATTGTATGACAGATTTGTTGCTTACGCGCTGCCGTCTCAATGTGACGCATAACATTGCTCATCTGGCTGGCAGGCAGCGGATGCTTAATTAGATCCTCCCAGAAACCAACGCCCGGCCTTCCCGATACTATCGACAACACAGTGTCCTCCTGTTCTGTTAGCTTAGCGCTTCGCACCGGTGCCGATGGCGCCGCCTTATGTGAACTACGCGCCGACCACTCCAGAATACCAGCGACCTCGGCGCTGGCATGATGGCACATCTGGCGCGTTTGAAACTTGCGAATGCGTCGCAGCATGAAATCCATTTTACGTTCCAACACATGCTGTTGTTCTTCAAGCTCGGCATGACTCTCTTGCCAGGGTCGCTTGAGTGACGCATTTATGTTGCCACTGTTGCTGCAACTCGGCTTCTCCTCCACCTCCATGCTGGGCACAGGCAGGTTGCACTCTCCTCCCACTACGCCAGACGCTGCTGCTGTCGCAACGCCAGCAACAGCGGCAGCTGCTGCCGCCGCCTCCTCTTCGTTGTTGAGGAAACATACTTCATTGAAGAAGTTAAAATCACAGATTGTATCCGGATTCACATGTGTGCCGTCTAGGGTTTTGAGCGCCTTCAGCACCTCCTCGATATCCTGATCCTCAAGCACAGCGCCAGCGGCGCCATCCTTAAGGAAATTTATTGAACTGGAAGTGCTCTGCGGCGTCAATAAGGCGCCAGTCTGGCGGGCAACTGAATGTTGTGGTGAGGCGAGTAGATCAGGCTGCTGTAGTGGTGGCTGTTGGACTGGTTGCTGTTGCAGTGACTCCTGTTGCACTGACTCCTGCTGCACTGGCTCCTGCTGCAGTGGCAATGCTACGCTGGCTTCCAGCGATGAAGCGCTTATGTCCACAATTGGCGATCCATCCAATTGACTCAGGCGAGCTGTGTAATCGAAATAAGAAAATCCATATTAATATAACATTTCTAGTTTAAAAAATCTATCGAAATGCAAAGTACGCCGTTAACTGTCCAATGTTACATTATCCTTCAATGTAGTTGTTACTAATTTAACAAATCTCTCAAAAAATATAACAGTAAACTGAAAACTTCACACTGCTAACAACTAAATGTTACGAATAGAACTCTGTTAACAGCTGAATGTTACTATTTATCGTTATTTATTAACATTGAACTGTAAACTTCAAACTGTTAGCAGCTCAATGTAACTTGATTACAAAAACAAAAATCAAAATTAACCAGCATTAGTCTCATTTTGGTCTCTAAATAAATCTTCACTACAAATTTCCCACAAAAAATGTCAGAGCACAAAAACTAGACTATTTTTCCAGAAAAACAATAGAAGCGACGAATACGCGTAGACATTGTGGAATTCTTTGGAGGAGTGTAGAGTGAGCAGCTTACCCTCAATGTTGTCGGGAGCATCGGCAGCATCTTCCAGTCGCAACGATGTGTTATCTACGGGATCGAATGCTATTTGCTGCTGTGGCGCCTCGGCAACTGTTGCATCTGCTGTTGGAGTGTGATTTGAGGATGTTGATGGTGATGGAGGAGGTAGTGTTGACGCTTCTGTTACTGGAGCTGCTGCTGCTGCCACTGTGCCACTCGTTGACTGGGCCTGAGTTTCCTCAGCTGCCATGGACACGGACATGGAGTCTGATGCTGTGACTGCAGCTGTTGTGGCAGGTTGTTCCTTGCTTAGGCTAACCTCTGGCAGCGTTTTGCGTAGACAAATCTCTGCTGAGATTGCCTCCTCAAAGTCACTCGTCAAATTTGCCAGCAGCTCCTTACAGTTGTTGTTGTGCTCGGCTGCAACAACAGTGGCGTCTACCGTGGCGTCGCTGGCAACGTTGCCGCCGCCGCTGCTGTTGGTAGCTGCTGCTGCGCTGCCGTCGTTGCTGCTGCTGCTCGTGTGTGTTGTTGCGGCGCTTAGGCCCATTTGATCATTACTCGCTGGGAGGACTTCGCTGTAGCTCCTGCTGTTGTTATTGTTGTGTAGGTTGTTGTTATTGTTGGATTTACGTTTATTATTATGATTATTGGTTGTTGCCACTGTTGTTTGCACGGACGGCGACACAGTGCGCTTTGCTGCGTCCTTGGAGCGTGTAACACGCGTTGTCGTCGATCCAGATCCAGGTGTTGTTGCTCCTGCAACAGTTGGCTTCTTTGTAGTATCGCTTGTGGCACTGCCACCGCCGCCGCCACCGCTAGGCGACTCCAGTTTGCGCACAGACTGTCGTGTCCCTGTTGCGGGGGAGGCGGTGCTGGTTAATTTCTCCTTGCTACTCAGTGGCTCCGCGGTTAACGCTGGTGCCATACTTATGGTGAATGTTACTCCCACGCCAGCTGCCTCATCACTCACTCGTTCACTCTTAAGACTGCTCCTGCCGCTGATGGTTGCGAAATCCTGGGGGACTCAAATCGCTTAAATGCACGAAAAAGAAACGAAATTATTTTCATAAATTTATTTTGAAAATTGACACGCAAGAGATGCACACTTTGTTTTTCTACTTCTATTTCCCTGTTTTGCTTTCGCATTCTACTCGTCGCATACAAAAAACTTTTGGCACAAATCACGTTACAGCTTAGCATGTCATTCTCCGCCTGCTTTGCGTTTGTTTTCGATTTGGAATACACAAGGCTCTTTATGGGAGTGAGGGAGGGAGGGAGGTGAGTTTATCCCATTGACCGATAACGATAATTGCAGCAAACACTAATAAGCACGATAAATTAACCGCTTATACTGCGCTTTTTTTTTATTTTTGGCTGTCCCTTTTATACCGCCTATTAGGAAGTCTTCTTTCCGGCACCGCGTGCTTGTGTGTGTATATGTGTGTGTCGCGCGCATAAACACACACAACGCTGGCAAAGACAAACACACACACAGACAGCCAAGCGCGCCTATAGGCATATATGCGTGCCGTTTGCGAGAGCAGCGCAGAGAACGAGAGCGCGCGCTATTGCTATTGCTCATTCACAATGATGCGCAATAAAAAAAAAAAACTATAGAACACTGTCGCGACGATGGGCGATGCGGCGGCGATGCAAATGTGGAGAAAAGTTACTGACGAAATCTCAAGCTGCGCGTTTGAAAATCAAAAGTGCCACATTTAATTTGCATTTCTTGTGTGTGCAATCGTGCACGTTCTATGTGTAATCATTACAGTGCGTGGTCGCCTTGTTTTCCATGTTTTTTTTATGTAATTTGGTTTATTGAATTTTTCACCGTTGGCAATTAAGTGCCTCGCGCCTTTACAATATGCGCACACAAACAAATAAAAACGCACACAAACACGCACGCAATATGTACTAAGTACATGCATACATACATATGTATATACTCATACATATGGATACAGAGCACTCTATGCCAGACTGACTATTGGATGTTTGTATGTATGCGTGTTATGTACATGTCTAGCACTATTTTCAGTTATTTACACAATATTTACAGTACTTTTTGTTCATTGGGCACCTACAGAAACGCCTCAAAATTACTGAATATATTAAAACAGTTTCGCTTTTATCGCAAATCACAGAGTATATACACATACACACATACGCATATGTATTTTTCGTTTCGACAATACGAAAAAAAGTAGTAGAAAACGTTTTCAGCGCGAAAGTAACCAAACTGTGCACTACACATTCATACAAACACAGACACACATGTATAGTTCCCGACATGCAGAAGCAAAAGCACGCAAGAATTTGTAATTTTTTTTATTTTATAAATCTTATTGCTATAAATTTAATACGCACAATTTCCGTCGCTTACACAACGCACGCAATTATTTGAAATCTGTCGATTTTTACTACAATAGCGGCGTGGCCCGCGCTTCGTATATTTATCGTTCTTGTTTCACGAAATTTTTTCCTCATTTATATTTTTCATTTGCTGCCCTGCTACGCTTTTGGCAAAACGACGTGTATTCGGAGCTGTACTCGTTTCTGTGCTGCCAGACCAAAGTACGCACATGGGTTATACGGCTGTCCCGCTCTCACTTATGGAACAGCATAGGCAATTCCGCATCAGTGTTGCAATGTGTGTAAGTGAGATGTCGTTACAAATGGTTACTTTTAATCGTTACTCAGGCACAAATGGCAACACCCATCCGTGAATAAACGTTACTACTTAAAATACAACTCTGCATCTAGTACTTTATTTTTGTTTTTATTCTTGCCCAGCAGTGTTGATGACATATGTACGTACAAAATACAATACTAATGGCTAATAAGTAAAATGCTGGAAACGAAAATAATAATTGCTAATTGGTTAACTGCTAAACAGTAATGTATTATGAATTAATTTATGTATTTCTATTTCATTTTAGAGGACTCAGCTAAAGAGATGCTTAACGGGGTAAAGTCATTTGGTTTGCAGTAATCGTAACTACAGTGTAATTATTCTGAAATAAAGAAAAATTGTTTTTAATTATACAGTTGTAATTTAGGATAATGCATTACACCCGCTACCCGCTACAAGGATGTTATAATTATTATTTTTATAGGGCCAACGGAAGACTAAAAGACAGCCGTTTGATATCATGATGTGTGTTGATCTCGGAGATTATAATAAAACTCCTAGGTGGATTAATATTGTGTGAAATTTTGAAATAGATAATGGTTTTTTTGGAATTTCAGAAAATTAATCGCAGCTTGATCCATTTTAATGAAAGCGGGCAGTGGGTATTTAACACATTCGACTTTCGCGTTGGCGTTCTACTGATTTTGCAAACTAACTTTTTATGACAAACCCATTGAATGAATACTGTTCTATCTGCTTCGTGGGTGTAAACTCGACTCTTTCAATCACACTGGCGGGACTGCCTTTGGTCTCAAGCCAATGTTTCCTGCAAACGACTTTCAATTAAGAAGGCACCGAATAAAGCAATTTTCCAATTTACATTTGATTCAGAGGAATAAGAGGTGCTTCCAATTCGCCCTTAACTGTTCCATTGATGGTATTAACGCACCAGCCTCGTACTCCTAAGGTGTTTGCCTTCCTCTCCGTGTACTATAATCACATATGAACCAAATGGAATGTCCATGACCCTTATAATCATAAGTCCTAGTTAAATAATTTGACGCTCTTACCTTGCGAAAGAAGACACCTGCAAAGTAGGAAAGTGAAATTATAAATTTACAAAGGTGAAAGAAGCGATTTGGGATCAACAGACGGGATCATTATTATAATACCTTGGACTTTTCCAAATACTTCAAAGCAACACGTATATAATGCTGACGACGACATATTATTTCCCGTTGCTGGCGAAGATATCAGTGCGATTGCAATTAATGTTATTTGTATTTTGACAACTAAATCTGATTTATATGAAAACACCATAACGACCGAGAGACAGAGAGAGTTGCCAGCCGGTTTGCCTATTTATTTATTATATCAGAGACGTAGGGTTGTGCTGGGTTCATTTATAATGCATGTATTTTCTTTAGTATTAAACTATCAATAATGTCGAGTAAGTATTCATTATTTACTTACTTATACTTCTTTACTTACTACCAAGATGAACGGGTAAGAATTTGATAGTAATGATTAACAGAATAATATTAATTTCTTTTCTTTGGCTTTGTCTGCCGTTACAAAGATGTGTTAAATTTAATTAATATTATGCTTCAATATTAAACTTTATAACAATTATTCAAAATGAAATAGAATGTAATTTAAAAGGTAGATTAATACTATTCAGATATTTGGCAATGGTATAATTAATTCGATGTAATGGTATTATTAATGCAATAAATATATTTAAAACATTTTTAAGATGATTGTTATTTTTTCTCATATACAAAAATATATTTACAATGAATTGTAATGTTTGAAAATATATATATACGATTTTACAATTATATTTTTTTTGTCATCAAATTTTGGCCACTTGTTTCTAGTCTTCCCTACAGATGAATTCTGTACAGATTTAGGAAGTACATATGTACATATACTCCAATCCTACTTACAATCCAATTACTCACCTTAATATATATGCATTATCGCGCTACAAAAGTGTCCATTTAAATAGAAATATGCGAACATCACTTGCACTAATTTCCATCAACTGGCCTTGGGCAAAACTTTAGCGATCTGGCAACACAAGTCAATTTTGCTTTGACGAATATATTGCAATTACAACAAATGTATGTGTAGTACACATTGTGTACATATCATAATCGAAAACAACAGGTTTGTTTAATTAGTTTACTTGCTGTAGTAGTCAAATGTTGTTAATTTATTTGTAACAATTTACGTGGTTGTCAGTTTGAGTTGTAGCTTAAACTAGATAACTAATGGTTAGTTTAAATAACAAAATACTATGGACACAAATCAAGTGTAAATTCTGTGGAAATATTGCCGGCAATTGAAACCATTATTTAATCGGATCTATAGGCAACCTGACTTTTGGCCGCCTTGATGGTGTTCTTCATGAGCATGGCCACCGTCATGGGACCAACGCCACCAGGAACCGGGCTAATGTGTCCAGCTACCTGACGTACCTCTGTAATGAAAAAAAAAACAAATTATCTCTTATTTCTCTTGAAAAGATTCCCATATATTAAAATAAATAAGAGGGAATGGCAACTTACCGTCAAAGTCCACATCCCCGACAAGCCGGAAATTGCCAGTCTGCTCATCCTTGATGCGATTGATGCCCACATCAATGACACAAGCACCTGGCTTCACCATGTCCTTAGTAATCAAACCAGGCTTGCCCACGGCCACCACAATAATATCGGCCTGGCGACAGAACTTGGCCAGCTCCTTTGGCGGCGTATAGCGATGACAAATGGTAACGGTAGCGTCCAGCGCGTTTGTTGCATTCTTGCCATCGGAACTCAGCAATATGGCCATGGGCAGGCTGACATTCTTGGAGCGACCCACGACGACAGCATTGCGGCCAAAAGTCTCAATGTTGCTCAGCTCCAGCATTGCCTTAATGCCTTGGGGCGTCGCTGGAATTATGCCCTCCATGTCGAGGGCCAGACGACCCACATTGATCTCATTGAAGCCATCGACATCCTTTTCTGCGCATACAGCATTGCAAATGGTGCGCTCATCCATGTGCTCGGGAACTGGCAGCTGCACAAGAATGCCATTCACATTGGGATTGGAGTTCTGCTCGCTGATCAGCTGCAACAACTCATCCTGGGTGGTGGATGCTGGCAGCACTTTCGTCTCACTGCTGATCCCAATTTCCTTGCAGGCATTCATCTTATTCGTCACGTACTTTTGGCTAGCGGGATCCTCGCCCACAATGATGGCGGTTAAGTGGGGCGCCCGATGACCAGCGGCCATGAATTGTTCCAGCTCCTTGCGAAGCTCACAGCGTATGTCCTTGGCGAGGCCGCTGCCATCGATGATTTGAGCCATGTTACTGTAAAAAAAACATACATTGCAGAAAAGCGGATTAGATATCACCTAAAATATTTGAGCTGAAACCAAATTTTATGAGAATATTTCTATAAACTGCTCATTTTTATTTTCAATTTAAATTTTTGAAATGTTTTTAATTTTATCTAATTACATTATAGTAATAGTTATTTGAATTAAAAAAAATACTTTTTCTATTTTAAAATCTAAAAAGTGTAAAACCAAAATTCGTAAATTGGGGGAAAAAATCAATATCATAACATAATTTTCAAAAGTGCCTCCATTTATAAAATAACGATTTGAAATTTTAAATGAATACCCTTGTGAATGTGAAAAATCATAACGTTCAACATCATCAGTTCTTTACAAAATCTTATCTAGTGCTATATGTATATGTATAAGTAATTCATATTTCCCAGTGTGTTTTATTTAATAAAAAAATAAAATATATTTATTTGCAATCCCTGGTAAAAGTACATAAAAAAGGGGAATTTTCTGTGTTGTTATGAAATTGATAAGTACTCAACCCAAACGACGAAGTGGGGAAGAACCGCATGATTGCGCTGGTAATTCCCCGCTGCAAAAACAATAATCGACACGGTGATTCACCCAGTTTGCCCATGTAATTCCCCTTGTCACACAAAGATGTGAATCCCCTTTTTGAATTGAACGAGACAAGTTATTAATGGGAAATGAGTGATTCTGTAATTTTGTCATCAACTTAGCTAAACAAATGTATACAATAGATATGTGTGCTTTAAGGCTAATCGTGGATGGTGAGAAGTCCCATTGCCTGAAGCGTTAATGCAAATGATTTGTACTCGGCTTTACTAGACTTGTAGTGTATGTAGTTAAGCATGCCCTCGGAATTCGACCAGAGGAATATGAGTTGATTCATTGAGGATTTCTCTGCCAGTTCTTTCCACTTGGGCAACTTGGCATTCCGACTGCTTGGCTCATTAAGTAACGTGACCAGTTTGTCGAAACGCGTTTTATTATTGAGCAACTTTTCCAGTTGTCGGTTTGCATATATCTCATCCAACTCCATAGCCGTCTCCTCGGTTTTAACGACCATCTCAGGCTCTTCTGTTTTAATCTCCATGGTCGGCGCTTCAGGGTTGCTCTCCTCATCATCTTCGGCCGACGACGATTCCATTTCTTCCTTCACATTGACCGGTATCCAGGTCATGGGCAAATTGAGTTTATCGGCATAAACCTGCTCGAGTACCCGTCTGCATTTATCGTTATCACGGCCGCGGGACAATTCCAATGGCGTCAGGCCGGCTGCATTTTTCGCCACCAGTACGTCAGTGACATCCTGTGCATCCAGTATCAGCATAAGCAACTCTAAGTTCTGCTCCAACACTGCCATATGCAAGGCATTGTTGCCATCCTTGGTGTTTGTCACATTGATAGAGCTGCGATCATGATCAATCAACTTCTTTGCCACATCATAACGATTCTGGGTGATGGCCATGTGCAGAGGCGTCAGACCATCATCGTTTTTCAGCGTCAAATCCAGTTTGATGTTCTGCCCGCCATTGAGGAAGCTCTCAATGCAATTGAGATGCTCCTCCTTGACGGCCACATGCAACGCCGTGTTACCTATGTGATTCTGTTGATTGGGACTGCAATCCAAGGCCAACAATGGCCGTATGTAGTGGGGACGATTCTGTTGGCAGGCTACATGCAAGCCATTGTCGCCCTCCGCATTGGACACATTGTTGGCCAGCTCGTGCAGCTTGAAGTAGTTCATAACTTGGAACATTTTAAATGCCAGCTTCAAGTTATCCTTGCGCTGGCTGATTACCTCGTGGAGCAGCGTATCGTTGCTTTCGGTGTTGTTCAGCGCATGCTCGGTGAACAGATCCTTGACACGTTTTCGCGTCGCCTTAAAGAGCTGCTCATCATCGCTTGTGCGTCGCGTTGCATCGAAGATCTTGAATATTTCACTCAAATAGTTGCTGGTACGATTCTGTCCCGATGATGATGTGCCGGCAAGTGCTGCTGATGAATCCGCCTGTGAGTGACCATCGTTCTCCAGCATACCTAACATGGGCACACATAGTTTCTCCAACTCTGAGGTGTTCACTTTCAAAATGTTGCGACACGACTCCGGCAACAAGTCATCGACGTGAATCTCGCGACCAAACTCTTGGCTAATGGTCTGATCATGAAACGAGACGCTCGGCAAACCCTGTTGCGGCACCGTTTTAGGTAACTCAAAAGAGTTATGTCCACTTCCGCCGCCGCTGCTGCTGCTGCTGTTGAACGAGGAGCAAGTGCGTCGACGTTTGCGCGAAACAATCGCATCGCGGGGCTTGTAACGGAAGGGGAGTGGCGGAAAGGATCGCTCATCGTCCGAGGGACGTATCAGCTCAATGGAGACGGCCACCTCCTTCTCCACATCCTTGTCGCTGTAGGCGGGCGTTTGACAAACAATTGCATACTGATGATGCACATCGGATTCACGGAATTTGGCATATTGTTCCCAAACCGTTTCGCCATCTTCGTTCTCCTCAAAGAAGCGCACCTTAATATTTTTCTTGCTGACCTTCTCCACTAAAAGGATGAGCTCGTCGTTGCCCATAACGCTGCCCGTTGGTTTGCTCAGGCGCACAATACGCAGCTCGCCAGTTTGAGCGGATTTACGATTGTTGATGGCATTGCTGAAAACAGGCGCCGCAATCGGTGTCCATGTGTTGTTCTCCTCAATCTTAAAGGCCTCAAAACAGAGGCGTACCTAAAGTATTTAAAAAAAATTAATGAAACAAGCAAAGCATGATGGCACACTGCTGTACAAACCTGATTCAAATTCATGTCTTTCGCCTCGCGCTCTGTTTCCTGATGCAGCTCTTGTATCTGCTTGGTGGATAACTCTCGGCGTCCCAACTGGAAGACCAATCGATCCTTTTTCTTCTTAAGCAGCTCGTCGAAGATATACTTCTTGGCCGTGTGTATGATGCCCATGTTGATGAACTGCGCCACATAGCCACGATCCTGTGACACGTGCAAATCATGTGGATCGCAGACATCGTGCTCATCCTTCCTCACGACCAGTTGATGCGAATGAGGACTATCCAGATTGGTTTGGAACAGACTGCAACGTATTACCGCCGGTCCCTTGTAGTTGCGCAATATTACCTCGGGAAATGTTTTTGGAGTGCGTTTCGAGTTTATACCATTGAGCGAGCCATGTGTGCCATGCATTTCGGACTTATAGCGAAAGCGAAACTTTTCCACCGGTTGCTCGGCAATGTGAAGCACAGCGGTGTATTCATTTTTGATGCCCATATTTGTCACATTGTCCACCACGTTGGTGGTGGTGGGGAAGCCCACAGATTGTGGACTGGGCGTTGCATAGAAATGATCCACTGGCATGTACATATTGCCAAAGGTTAGATTACTGTTGTTGTTTGGATTGCTGACATCGATATCCATGCCGAGGTTGCCATTTGTTAGCAGCTGACTTGCTTGCGTTGTGTGGTAAGGTGAGTTTTGCATGTGGTGCTGTAGTTGGTGCTGTGGTGAAGGTGAATTCGATGATATCGCGGGCAAATTGAGGTTGGCAAACTCATTTTGCAGCACCATTGTTTCGGGGGAGTGCGCGGGCGAATGTGTCATCGATGTTGGTGAATTCGCACTGCTGTAACCGCTTGTGCTGGAACAATCATTGTTATTGACGTAGGCAACGACATTCTTGCCCTGATCCAAATCAAAATATTGATTCATTATCTCGCTCGCACTTTTTCCAAAGCTCCACGTGAGCGATTTGTATCTCTTTCACTTTTATATTTGTATGATTGTTTTTTATTTTGCTTGTTCACTGCGTTTTCGGATTTATAACGACGCAATTAACACCGAGCAAAGACTCGACGAACCGTTTCGTTGCGCACTCAAAACGACAATGAAACCAATCGGCTGCTGTTCGTGTCGAGCTGAACTAAGCGTCGGGCGTTAGAGGTACTTCCCCGATGTGTGTTGTTATATACTATGTCATTTATCAGCTCTCTTGATGCGCACAACCAACGAATTTACTGACTCATGGGTTATTCCGATCGTAGTGTGATTTTTTATTTTTCACTTGCTTGCAGCGGCGAATGCTTTATTCCACTGAATTCTCTTCGATGCGAATGAATTGTTTATACAACGAACGGCACGCAAACAAATAAAACTCTGCGAACACATTTTGTAGCACACTGGCGTTATATATAAAAATAGCTAAACGAGACGCTCGTAGAACTTCTAAATTACCTTATGACTGACACACACTAACGTACACTGGGCTTTAGTTTAGACGCGACTGATAACAGGTTTTAAGCTCTCTGCGCAAAGCTTTTTCAAAAGTAGCCGCACACCAAACCCGATTTTTCCTATCTACATATTTTGTGTGAGAACGTTGTAGGAGTTTTTCACCACGATAAATAACTGAAGTGCACTTCACCTTGCCACCTTTACAGCAGAAAGTTCGCACGCGATGGCAACGCTCAACGCTTAACACTAACAGCTGTTTTCTATGCTTGACACACGTGCTAATGCCAATTGCTTTTGTTTTGTATTTGCCATAAAAAGTAAAAGCAATCAAAACAAATTGGTGACTTGCAAAATAACTAGAAGCAATAATTGATATTTTAAAGCAAATCTAAACGTATTTATTACTCTTTAATGTATGAATCTTTTTTTTTTTAAGAAATGCAATCAATAAATGCCGTATAAATATTAAATATTAACTTACGCACAACTTGGCCTTATTTGGTGGATACTAATTTTTTTGGTAATTGTATATAACGGTATGCAATGTCTGCCAAATCTGCTGACCAAACGATTCCACATTATTTTTTGTTTTCTTTTGCACAACAGGCAAATTCTAAGCTGCCGAACTTGGATAAATTTTTCATCAACTGATTGCAAAGTTTGCGATAGTTATTGCACAAACATACAGTAGGTCACAGCTTATTTCAACCACCACCAACCGACAACTTTGAGTTAGTGTACTGGCCAAACTAAAAGAGGTATTAACTTTATTTAAACGCAGGATTTTAGTTTAATGTTTTAAAATACAAGATATTTTGTCATTTATCCACTAATTTTTTGTTTACTATATAAAATTATTGAAAAACCAAAAAATGCCAAAAAAAAGTACCACAGCTTATTTCAACCAGCAACTTTCCAGCTGTGCGAAGATCAGTTTTCTAGGAAAATAACTGGTCTTTATGGATCTATTGCTTTGTGTATAGTATTTTCAATACATAGAAGTTAGATTTTCGACATTTTAAGCTTTAGATTTCGAAATAAACGCGTATTTTACAAAATGGGTCCGTGAACCACAATTGAGAAGGAAAATGACGTCATAGCTCCTTTAAAGAATGGATTTTCCCGTCCAAAAATTTATGAAATGCTGCATCTGAGTGTTTCGACTGTGCAAAGAATCATTTCATTGTTTTTTTTCGCGAAATTATAGTGCATGAGAAGGGCAAAAATGTACCCAATGCATTTTTTAATGAGACCGACGCGCGTTATATTGTCCGGAAAATCGGGAAAATCCAAAATTTTCGCCACCAAAATTTGCCAGTGTTATAGAGGAGGAATTGAGTAAGGCGTGCCACCCAGAATCAATTCGAGAGTACTTCGGGAAAGTAACTTTAATGACAGTACAAGGCGCAAGAAACCGTTTATAAGGCGCGCGAATCAAAAGGCTCCTTTGAAATTTGTCAAGGAGCATGTGGGAAAGGATAAAAACTTTTGGAACTTAATCATATTTGTGACGAGTCCAAAATCAACATTTTTGGCTTGCTTGGAGCTCCATATGTCGGTCAGAATCCAAATTCCGGGCTTCAAAACATAAATTTAAAGCCTACAGTCACGCATTACGGTGGTAGCGTCGTGGTTTGGGCCTGTATGTCCACAGCCGTAGTCGGAAAACTCAATTTTATTGACGCGACCATTGACTAGACTCAATACCTAGAGGTACTGAATGTCAATTTGATCCAAAGTGCAGATAAACTGGGTATTAAGGATGATTTCCGCTTCTACCAAGACAATGACCCTAGGCTTAAGGCAGGAATTAGGCAAGATTGGCTAATGTGCAACTGTCGTCATGTCATGAAACCATCAGCTCAGTAACCTGACATAAATGTTGTAAAAAATTTTTGGGCCATTTTGGACCAGAACATCGGAAAAAGGCCAATTTCCAACAAATCTAACCTTAAAACGGCTTTAGCGGAAGAATGGGACAAAATTAGCCCCTACATCACAAAAAAATTGGTGGAATCTATTCCAAACTGTCTGGAAGGAGCTATTAACCAAGAAGGAGGTCATACGAAATTCTAAATACACAGTTTAACATATTTATATTTAGTTATTTTCAGCTGGTTGAAATAAGCTGTGGTACTTTTTTTTGGCATTTTTTTTGTTTTTCAATAATTTTATATAGTAAACAAAAAATTAGAGGATAAATGAAAAGGTATCTTGTATGTTAAAACATTAAACTAAAATCCTGCGTTTAAATAAAGTTAATACCTCTTTTAGTTTGGCCAGTACACTAACTCAAAGTTGTCGGTTGGTGGTGGTTGAAATAAGCTGTGACCTACTGTACATACATATTATTTACACTCACACACTCACGCAGATAAAGGAAAACACAATGCACAAGAAATACTGCAAATTTATTAAATTAAATTATACACATATCTACATGTGTCGCGTTGAAGTAAGCAGAAAAGGTAACTGAATAGAATACACAGAAATATGCACACACATAAACATAGGCTCCACACAAAGCCACCGATACCCACAAACATACATGAACATATACATATGTATGTATGTATGTATGTATGCCAGCACTCTTTCACGTAAAGGCATACTGAGTGGGCTTTGATCTTGCCTAAGAGTTAAAATTCAAGATATTGAATATGATATAAATTAATTAAAAATTTTAATAAAATTGATTAACAGTGATTAGCACGGGGCTTGCCTATTGACCCCTTAACCGTGTCTGTTGCTGTGCGGGGATTGCGGGGGCGATACCTGCCTCTTATCAATTGAGTTTATTTTTGTTTATTTTCATTTACAATTAGCATAGCGTAACACGAGTAATAAAGTTGTTTTGTCTGTGCGCCTCTTACATCCCACAATAATACCACTTTCTTATCAGTTTACACTAAATGTATTCTACCTTGTTGTGACGTCAAATTTGTGCACTGATTTTCCACTTGTGGAAAATGTAAACCGCTCTCGTCGTACGTTCTTAATGAACTGCACGATATTGAGGATCGCCTCACACGTGCGCAAATGTTGCTCTCCAAATTTAACCGCGACATGTTGCCGAAGTTTTTTTGCTTTTTTTTTTATCCAAAGCGAGTAAGAACGATAGCGAATTAGAGGGAGAGAGCGCGACTTAAAAGTTTTAGGCAGTCAAAGCTTTTACACGTGGTTCTAACAGTTTTCTGACATCAATTAAAAGAAAAGTGAAGTAAAGCGTTGTAAATTGTTTTAATAATTTTTTAAAATGTAATATTAAATATAAAATATAAAAAAGACAATTAAGTTTTAAATAATTTTTTCTAGCTGACATTTTTAAAAATGCTTTAATTATATTTGTGGTAGAAATGATCTTAGTTGTACAAATAATTCAGTACGTCACTGTATAGTATACTGCGTATATTTGTTGAGTGTTTTTCCAGCATCTTGTTTTGCTGGGCGTGGAGATGACGAAATAAGAAAGTGCGATTACTAATTGCATTGCAACGCAGTCTAGCTTGTGACGTAAATAAATCGCCAAGAGATCGATCGTTCAATCGATCGGTTGTCTTGAGCTGATAAGCCTTTAGAGATGCACTCCAACCTCTCTCGTATGCTATATGTGGAGAGCCTTAGTAACTGTTGTTTTTATTCCTAAACTGACACTGCAAGCGTCATCAAAATTGATGCTCAGATTGGCTTGAAAAACATGTTATTTTCAAAAAGTGGTCTGATAAGCAAGAAAGGAAAGTGTGAGTGGAATATGTGTTGAAACAATAATGTCGATTAATGGAAAATCATTGAATTAAATGGAACAATATTGTAAGGAAACAATATAAGGTTAAAAAGAAAACAATAAATAATTATGTTTTTTTTTTACGAATTTTTCTTGCTATTGCTTTAAACTTAAAAAATAAATATTGTATGTAAATAACAAAATGGTTTTCGTATAAAATTGCGGATAATAATAATAAGGTAATTAGCCATTAATTATTAATTTAATATTATTAATGGAAACATATATTACATTCGCAACAATTATATTTAATATAATTATTAAATTGTGTATTTTTCAAATTTCAATGCAAATAGTATCTAGACACTAATTGAATTACTTTTTGAAATAAAATTGTTGAACATACCTTGTGAAACGCATTTTGTAAATAAAGTTGATTGACTTGTATTCTCGATAATATAAAATTGATTTTTTATTTGGTTTTTGAGGTTTGCTGATTTGTGCACAATAAATTCACTTGATCACCGTCGCTTTTGTTGTAAAATATTTCAAAAGTGCATTGTCTGCGCGCTTTTTATAATGCGAGCTTTGGTATTTTTTAGTACTTTCTATGGACGTGGTATTTATCGATAACTTTAGGCACATGTGCAAAAAAAACGATGGTGTGATCGCTTGTAGCAGATCGCAATTTATAGGAAACTTAAAAAAATAAATATTTGATAAAATTAAACAAATTCAATTATAAAATACATGATGTAATGTAAAATCAATCAAATTAAAAAGTTGAGTTTTTTTAAAAAATATTTTCTCAATTGTACTCATCATGACAGTCTGGTATAATCTAAGCAAAAACTCAGTGTTTGTATAAATTGGAAAAGCGGTCACACTGAATAGCACAACGCAAAATATAAGAAAACAAATACAGTGAAAACAATAAGTTTAAACGCAAAATACTGAAAAATTGGCACCTAATTAGTGGCTAGACGTGAAATGCAGTAAGTAAATACTGTTTGCATTAATTGAGCATTCATTGCAACGAATTTACAGGTCTTACGGCGGCCCCGACCAGAGCCATCTACATAAGTCGGAGCAACGAGCGGTTTTTGCACATCCTGCGACAAATCCTTGGCTCTTGGACGGAATGCCTTGGATGCTGGCCACCACAAATGCCCCACAGCCGGGTGGCGTGATGCAATTTGGGGCGAATACCAATCACAATGCTGTCGACATTGAAACACAATGCGGCAAGTGGCAACAAAAGCGCAAATCACTCGAGCAACAAGCTTCTGGACTGTGAGGAAAACAATTATTATTTCAAGCATATACATATAATAAATGTATGATTATTAATTGCAGCCCACCAAAACAGCTTATAACCGAGGAGCGCATAACGGCACATTTCAGTGGCCTGCAAATCTCTGGAGATGCCAACGGCGGCGTCGTCTCTGGTCCCCACAACAATAACAGCAGCGGACAAAATGTGAATGGTGGACTGGCCACCGATGACATACCGTCGACGAGCACGGGTAAAACGCATCATCCGAATCCAGCATATCAAATGGCTGCTATGGAATTGGAGCAGAAGCTGCGCAATGCCAATCGAATTGTGATCTGTGATGAAGTGAAGCAGGGCGTCGTCAGTCCGGTGGTGGCCGCCGTAACAGGTGCAGGTGCCATGCCACCCGAGTGGCTTATCAAATCGATACCCAGGCCATGCACTGCTCTGGTGCCATGGCAGCCACCCACAACACTCCACATCCCGCTTCACAATAAGGAACAAGCAACGCGATCCTCTCGAGGAGCGCAGCATGCTTCATCTAATGTGGCACGGAATGCTGCAGCTGTTGTGGACCTCGATGATTACGATGATGAGCAGCAGTTCTTTGAGAATAACAATACATGCAATGTGAATTTAAACAAGTCTGATGAACAAATGGACGAAGATCTGTAGCTCTTTAATTTTAGCATATAGGGGATAAGAAGCGTGTGTGTGTGTGTTTTTCGCATAAGCAAGAATAGAGTTAGCAGCCGCCTGTCGATTTACTAATCAACTAATTTTAGAAACAAAAAAACCAGAAAACGAAACGAATATTCAGATGTACTCTCTTGTATGTGTTTTTCAATCGATGCATATTAAAAACAATGTTATTGTAACTAGTTTTGTTTATTATTTTTATATCATTCATCCAATTCATTAATTTTTATTCATACACACTTGAGTTAAAGCACACTGTAGAAATATTCAAAATGCTTTGCCACATGTAACAGCTGATAAGTCTGTGTAGCCCTGGTTTCAAGAGCTGCAACAGCTGATTGTGTCTTGCAGAGCTGTGCAGCTCTTTAACAGATGCCATGGCAATGCTCTTTGAATATTTAATATGTTTACTAGCTTATAAATACAATTATTACATTTTATGTATATTGTATAACACTGATTTTTAAATATTTATTTAATTATATTACATTTTTTAACGCTTCATTTATGTGGTGAGGAGCACTAAGGGGGAGCATTTGCTGTTATTTTCAGCAGTAATGTTCGCTATCGCATGAAGCGCATTTTTGCATATGCCTGCCAACGGGCACACTGTTCAGTCACAGTTCATTTTTCATCAGGTGCGGGTGCGTTTTGCGGACGTGTTGTGATACAACGACGACGACGACGTATTAAAAAAAAACTTCGATAAGTGCTAAAAATGGGTAAAAATATAAGCAAGCTGTTGTCTCACATTCAGTTTTGACAAGTGTTTGAACTAAACATCGAAGCAGCAATTGCAAAATGTTCATACACAAATTGTGTGTGATTCTGTTTACAGATTTAATTAATTAAAAAGCCACATACGTACACACACATTCACATATACTTGAATGCATGTGTGTGTGGACAGCTCGGAACATATGTATGGGTTTTTGTATGGCCGGGTCGTTGAGTATATACACACATACAAACATATATATGTGTATAAGACATATACATATGTATGAACGTGTAGCTGGCAATATATTTGTGTATTAATTATAATTAAAATACATTTGAACGCGTAAGCAAAATGAATGTAATTTGGAAACGCAAAAAATATATAATGAAGAGGCAAGAGGCGCAACCAAAACGATAGTGTCGGCTTCGCGGATCTCGAGAGTCGCGTGGTGACGCTTACAAAGAACACAAAAAAATACCAGAGGCAGAGTCACCACAACAACAACAATAGTGGCAATAACAACAAACACACAACCGCAAAAAAAAATAAACGAATCTGAGATAAACGCGTACGAAAACGCTCAAGTGCAATTTTAGAATATTTTTTACAAGTTCATGGGAAAGTAATGCGAAATGACAAATACGCGATATGTGTGGGTGTATGTGTAATTGTTTGTGTCCGTGTCTGGAGGGGAAATGTGATAAGTAAGCTTTTTGTTGGTGTGTTGTGCATCGCTGTGGTCGTATGACAAAAATAATACGTCAAATAGATGCAACCCACATCCGCATTAAATTTATGCCAGCGACACGCAGGCAGGTAAACGAGCCCAACGTTCCGCTGCGACTGAATACACCACAGGCTTTTTTCTTTTCGTTGACCTGTGAAATAATACAGCCGCAGTAGCGGCAGAAGCAGCGCAGTGGCGTAGCTTCTGGTACACACACGCACACACGTGGGCAACAGAAGACGAAAACCCCCAAACGATATAGAAGCCGAGCCCCTGACGTAGCCAGTCGCAGGCACACAGGCAAGTCACAGGCTGGCTGGCAGAATCGTGGTGAATTTTGCACACAATAACAAGCAAGCGGCCCACCAACTGTGTTGAGTTTCAGTCGGCTTGCCTTTGGCCGCGACGCGATGCGGCTCTGTCGCGCTGCTCGCTCGCTCTTTCAGTCTTCATCATCGTGTGTGGGAGTGAACAACTATTGAACGCGTGTGTGCTCCGCAGAGCGCTCTAGTAGCGCCCCGTAAACTTTGCGTGCGTTTGTGTATTTGTGACTGTATATGTGTGTGTACATTTTCGCTGGCTCCTCGAATTTATATGAAGTAATAAACGTCGACGACGACGTCTGTGTCTCTGCAATTAGTATTTTAGTGTGAAAGGGACAGAAAAATAAATAAACAATAACAAACAAGTGCAACGTTTTTAGCTTCATGCATCTTTAAGTTTATGTTTCTCTCTCTCTGATTACAGCAAATAATTAAACACAGAAAAAGTGAAAAGTGAGTAAGAGAATTGAGAACGAACACTGATTAGAGCTCTCTGATTTACACCAAGTACAAGTGCAAATAAAACAGATTTTGTGGCGATGTCCACCGCCGAAACGGGGTCGTCGCCTGGCAAAAGCAACAGCAACACCAACACTAGCAATAACAACAACAATAGCAGCAGCAATGGCAATAGCGTCACTACAAGCGGCAATGTGAATCCGAAAGGTGTGCAGCGTCGACAATTGGTGAGTAAATCATTCACGCACACATTCATAGATATTAAAATGAACAAAAACAAAAGCAACATAGAATATTAAGTAAAATTGATAAGCCCTTAAAAGAGCGATTGAATTGATAGGGAAGGGGGAGCATTTAACTGCCAACAGTCGTTTATTGTCGTTGTCATTGTGATTGGCAAGCGTAAATCATCATTAGCAATCTATATAAATAAAAATGCACGCTCACTAGCTCGCTCACACTCTCACTCACTCATATTCACTCATTCTGAGTGCGCCAAGCTCAAGTTCTACCTCACCTCCACCACACTCACATGTCGTACTCTCTTGCATATGTAAGCTCACTCATAAGTACGCCAAAGCAAAAAGAGAACGAGACAGAACGTGTTGCAGCAGCAGCACTAGCGACAACAACGGCAACGAAGACGACGGCACTGCGCCCGTTGAGCATTGAAGCTCAACTGATGCCGCCGCATGACCAAAAGCAGTTTCTTGCCATTTTGTTTGTTGTTTCTGGTGTTCGCATTTCGTTTTCAATTTGGTTTTCGTGTACGTGCATATGTGTTTGTGTGTGTATGTAGAGCTGGTATCGTCGCAGATAACAGCCGTAGCATATTTACATGTATGCTTGTATGTACGTACATACATATGTATTGTGTGTTCGTGTGTGTGCTGACTGATGGTCACACTACATTTCTAGTGATTATTCGAGTACTTCTTTGTGTGCTTTTGAGTATCGCACATTCACTTGGCTTGTGCATTTGATTAGCACCAAATTGGGACAGCAGCTGTTGCTGCTCGTCGTCGTCGTCTTCGCTGTTGTTGTTGGCCTGGCCAACAACAATTGAATGGCCTGCTGTGTATGTTTTGTTGTTCTTGTTGTGTCCGTTGGCTTGTCATCTACATCCACACACACACACACACACGCAACATATTCATGAATATTTCAGTCGCGCATATCTAAAATCTACACTGCTTGCGTTACGTCCCTTCGCTCTTGCTCTCGCTCTCACTCTCTATCTCCTCCTCATTTGGGCAGGAAGCGCACATTTTGTGTGCTTGGATTTCAGAGATGAGAGCAGATTGCTGGGCCGCTTAAATCGCCGCCACACTTCCGGATTTTAATCGGTTTAAGGACATCGCTGTCAGTCGTATACTTAATATCAAGTGTGTTTGCAAGTTTTTTGATTTTATTACACGTAATTATTTTCGTGTGGGGTTCGTATTTTCGTATCAATTATGATAATGTGGGATTGGTATTTAATTTGGGCTAGTGCAATAATAAATAGATTTATATCGCTATTTTTCCATTATATAAAGAAATAAATAAATCTAGCGATACTTTTAGAAATGCAAGTAATTTGATTATTATGCGCATTTTGTAAATTTATGCCAATACTTTTGAATTTTACTGTATTTAAATAATATAAACGAAAATTTTTAGTTACACTAAGGTAGAAATACTTGTAACTTTTTTCGCTTGCAATATGTACTTTACATAAATAAAAGTATCTTTCCATAATGATAGACACACGATAGTGCGATATTTCACGTGTCCATCTCCAAGTCGAATTTTAGTTTCGACTTATGTGTAGCTTATGAAAAATTTATAACTGAATGACTAACAGAGTCCACAGAGCATTCGCTGCTAACGCACAATTATCGCAGATTGTTACTATTACGCTGTATATGTGTGCGTGAGCTTTACTCTACATGTGTGTGTGTGTGTGTGTAAAGTTATCAGTATGTGTACATTGCCCCGCTTTAAAGGGGACCCCGCATGTTTCTAGTGAAACAGCGACAGCCGTCCGCAATTAGCACCTTAATAGAATACATTAGGCTTAACCGAACGGCAATCTGGTAGCCGGTGACGCCACACTACACTACGCCTCTCTCTATCTATCTCCCACATACAGAGACACGCACAGCAACAGATCGAATCACTCGACTGGCGTCTTTGCTAACCAACACAAACTCATACACCTCGTATACAAATACAACGACACGCACTTTTATGCTGCGTTGTCGTTGAATTTTTGTTTTTGTTTTTTCTTTTTGTTTCTGTTATTTCTTCTACCTGTCGATTGTGGTGTGCTAGCGTTGCCAGACATTTGACAGCCAAAACAAGCTTTTTTTTGCTGCTTGCCTGACAACAACAGCAACAATATTGAAAGAAATCATTTAGAACACGCCAAACAAGTTTTGTGCATTTGTGGAACGCGATCATAGGGAGGCAGCAAAAGGCAGTAAGCTTAAAAAGGATATAAGACAAACACACAAACCACATGCAAGCAAATGAGGACAGCCCACAAAAAGAGTCACACACACACTAACCGAAACTCATGCACATGCACAGAGAACGTTTATAGATTTTTTCGATACAAGTCGCACCACAACTGAGATTTACAGCCGCGACCAGAAATGCAAAAATAACTCAAAGCAGGAGACAAACACACACAAGCACACATTCATAGAAATCTGCATGTGTATTTGTTGTTGTTCTTGCTGATGATGTTAAGATGATGGAGTGAGGCATAAAACGCAACAGTCGTTTCGGCTACCACCCGCCAGCCGGCGCTGCAACACATCATATAAGCACTTGCGCTCACAAACACACGCACACAGGCACGCACATAATCATGCAAAAACATATGTATGTATGTAAAAATATATTCAAAGTGCAAGGCCGGTGCATGCGCACAGAAAGGAGACAGCAACAGGAGCTGAGACTGACGACCATGATACAATAACACAAGGTAGTCTCGTCGGAAAAGCTGCCCGTTATCTATACCATACATAAGTGCGAGTGAAACCATGATACAATAACACAAGGTAGTCTCGTCGCGTGCCTTAACGTTCGGCTTCGAGCCACTATCGTCAGTGCGCTCGTGCTTGTTGAAGCGAAAGGTTGTGCGCGGACGATTTTTTTTGTGAAGATTAACCCTTGCGCAAGACAAAAATGTCAGATTGCAATTATATTATATATATATTTGAACTTTATGATAGAATTAAGAACCTGAACAAAATAATTAGTAATCAAAAACAAAAATAACGATTACTGTCAACTTCTAAACTATTAAAAATTAAATTATAAAAAACATTTCAACTCTTTTTAATATAGTGGAACAATTAAACCCTATGCACAATTGAAGGGTTAATCGCAAAGCTCTACTGTCGATAAGGGGCAGCTTTTCCGACGAGACTACCTTGTGTTATTGTATCATGAGTGAAACGACTGCGCCTAGTGAGTGCAAAAGAATCGACAGTAGAGCTTTGTGATTAACCCTTCAATGGCGCATAGGGGTTAATTGTTCCACTATATAAAAAAGAGTTGAAATGTTTTTATAATTTAATTATTTACAGTTTAGAAGTTGACAGTAATCGTTGTTTTTATTTTTGATTACTAATTTTTTTGTTCAGGTTCTTAATTCTATCATAAAGTTCATATATATATATAATATAATTGCAATCTGACATTTTTGTCTTGCACATGGGTTAACATTTAGGGAAAAAATCGTCCGCGCACAACCTTTCGCTTCAACAAGCACGAGCGCACTGACGATACCGGCTCGAAGCCGAACGTTAAGGCACGCGACGAGACTACCTTGTGTTATTGTATCATGCTGACGACAACGCGAATCCAATTGCCCTTTACAAAGTGCATGCAAAAGCTGCTGCTGCTGCTGCCCTGAAGTCGCCCTCATCAATTGCGACCGGGTGGTGGTTGCTTGCTCAAGCTTTGCCGCCGAAATAGCCAGAAAAAATACGACCATGAGAATATAGGCAGTAACAGTAGCAGCGACGCTGTCCAAAAACAGCATGCGACGCCATCAAAGGCGAGCGAACGAATGAAAACGAAATCACAAACGACGAACTTTAAACGAGTGAGGGCAAGCCCCAATTGAGTGGGCACAAGGTGTGCGAGAGAGTAGGATAGCGATAGCTAGAGAGTGCCCACAGTTGTGGTGAGTACGAGCGATTGCTTGCTGTCATGGTGAATACGAACTTGCCAGCAGCCGACATTACACTGTGATTCATTTGATGGCATCAGCAATAGCAGTGGCAGTGGCAGCGACTGCGAGACTGCGACTGTTAGCAGCAACGTTGACGCCGCCCTCTATGTATATTTTTAGGCATTTATCCGGCGTTCCGTCTCCCGGCTAGCCATTTACTAATGTGTTCCGTTTTACTCTCTTACCATCGCACTCACTCACTCTCTTTCTGTGTTACAGCGCGAGCGCAAACAACGCAAACTTTACCTTGAGGAATGGACACTGGGTGATGATGATGGGGAGGGGACGCGCGGCTTCAGTGTGGCCGAAAAGCTCGAGTCCTCCAAGTTTGCACAGGCCGGCATGGTACGGGAAATGCGCGGCAGCGATCTAACAGTCGCGTAAGTAGCAACAAGACTATTCAATGAATATCAATGGCTAACTATCGTTGAATTGCAGTTTTCTACAGCAACATGGATTCAACATACCCTTGTTGTTCAGGGAGAAAAGCGGCTTGGGGCTGCGCATGCCAGATCCTCAAGAGTTCACAGTGAACGATGTGCGATTGTGTGTGGGATCGCGTCGTCTGCTGGATGTCATGGACGTCAACACGCAAAAGAATCTGCAGATGACAATGAAGGAATGGCAACAGTACTATGATAATCCGCAAAAGGATCGATTGCTTAATGTCATATCGTTGGAGTTCTCGCACACACGACTCGATCACTTTGTGCAGAGTCCGGAGATTGTGCGACAAATCGACTGGGTCGATGTCGTCTGGCCCAAGCAGTTGAAGGATGCACAGAAAGAGAGCACCAATCTGCTTGGCGGCATGATGTATCCCAAAGTGCAAAAATATTGCCTCATGTCGGTGAAGAATTGTTACACCGATTTCCATATTGATTTTGGTGGCACTTCGGTCTGGTATCACATCCTCAAGGGTAGCAAAGTATTTTGGCTCATTCCACCCACCGATCGCAATCTGCAGCTCTACGAGAAGTGGGTGTTGTCCGGCAAACAGGCGGACGTCTTCTTTGGCGATATGGTGGAGAAGTGTGCTCGCGTTTATCTCACAGCGGGCAACACATTCTTCATTCCCACCGGCTGGATACATGCCGTCTATACACCCACGCAATCCCTTGTCTTTGGCGGCAACTTTCTGCACTCCTTTGGCATTGTGAAGCAACTGAAGACGGCCAGCGTTGAGGATAACACGAAGGTGCCGCAAAAGTTTCGATATCCCTTCTTCACCGAGATGCTGTGGTATGTCCTGGCACGCTATGTCTACACGCTGCTCGGCCACTCGCATTTGGATGGGGAGCCGTCGGCCAGTGAGACGGAGATGGCCGCTCGTCCACACACACATCTGACACACTATGAGCTCTTTGGGCTCAAGGAGATTGTCATGTATTTGTACGATTTGCAGCCACAGAAGAAGAATGTGCCCAGCTTGGTGCTGGATCCGGTGGCGCTGATCAAAGATGTGCGCACATTGGTGGAACGGCACTGCAAGGATCAGCAGGATATGGCCGTAACAGGCATGTCTGTGCTACGTCTCGCTGCCGAGCAGCAGCCACACTTTCAACTGTACGATCGGACGCGCGTCAAGCAAGAGATCAAGCAGGAGATCGCTCGCAAGAATGCGGAGGTTATACGCGAGCAACAGCAGCTGGAAGCGGCCAGGGAGGCCGAGTCGGAGGCTGTCAGCAATCCCACCAACAATCCCTCGAGCACCAACAGCAGTGGAAGTGGCAGTGGTAGCGGCAGCAACAGCAATAATATCGCCAGCAGCAACAACAACAACAGTTACAGCAACAGCGGAGCTGGAGTCGAGTACAGCAATGGAGTGCTTAAGAAGGAGCAGTTGGAGAACGGAAGCTCCAATGCGCAGCCAGGTTCGTTATATGATTTGGATATATTGTAAATACGAATACAATGTGTAGTCTGCTAATTCGACATTCCAGAAAGTACTATATATTTATTTCTGTGATGAATTTAAAACTTGTTAGAAAGCATTAGTTACGCTAAATTATATTGTTATATGTAGAAGCGTAGAATTTTGTCAGTTTTTAATGCGAGTTAGTATTTTATGGCAATGTGAGTTAGTATTTTATGCGTGTGACATTATGTAATATTATCTAAAGTAAAAAAAAACATACATACATTTTTATACCCGCTACCCATAGGGTAGAAGGGTATTATAACTTTGTGCCGGCAGGAAATGTGTGTAACAGGTAGAACGAGGCATCTCCGACCCTATAAAGTATATATATTCTTGATCAGCCGAGACGATCTAGCCATGTCCGTATGTCCGTATGAAACACTGGATCTCAGAGACTATAAGAGATAGAGGTATAATTTTTTCGACAGCATTTGTTGTTTGCACGCAGATCAAGTTTGTTTCAAATTTTTGCCACGCCCACTTCGGCCCCCGCAAATCAAAAAAATCGAATAACAAGCGTAATTTTAAAGCTAGAGTTTTGGTATATACAATAATTACTATAGTATTTATGATTCCTGAAAATTTGGTTGCGATCAGATAAAAATTGTCGAAGTTATTAAAGAAATACTTTTGTATGGTCTGTGGTATATTTTGAATGGTGTACTATATCGATATACCAAACATACCATTTGGTATATTTTTAGTATTTTCGGTATATTTTGAAAATAATACCGCAATATTTTACCTTTATTAAAAATGGGTAGCGGGTATCTCACAGTCGAGCACACTCGACTGTAACTTTCTTACTTCTTTCATTTTGCTTTCGGTCAGCACATTAGTTAGAGATAGGACTGGTTTTAAAATTGATTTTATGTTTTAAGATAATTACAAAAATTAACGAATACGAAACAATTAACGAATTTATGTATTTTATCGTAAAACAGAAAAAGTTCCTAAAATCAATCTTAAAAATAACCTTTAATTAATTTTAAAATTCTTTCCGTTAGAGAATTAATACTAACTGTTTAAGTTATGTAGTTATGCAGGTATCGACATTATATAAATATATATTTGAAAACACATGAAATATGATTTAATTTTGATAATTCTGATTCTTTTGCATTTAAACATGCTTGATTTATAAAATCAATGAATAATATCACGGGGATGCTAAAGCTTATATTACATATATTTGCAAAAACACGAAATATGATCATTTAATTTTGATAATCTTGATTTTTTTTTTGCATCTAAGCATTCTTGATTTAGAAAGGTCTTTTTAAATCAAAGATCATCTCACGCGGATGCTAAAGTTTAATAAGCTAAAGTTTAATAATAAGTTTAATGTAATAGTTTGAAATTTAGAACAAATTTTATATTATTGAAAAGAGACTACCTTTAGAAATTAAATGAATGTCTACAATATTTCGTTCAATTTCCAAATATCAAATGGAATAATTAAATAACAATTGATTGTAACTTTTTATAATATTCCACTGCAATTTTATGTTGTATTTTCAAGCCATATTAAAAATGCTTTTGCGCCTAAGGAGTTCTCCTTTATAATTAAATTTGATTTATTTTACAGAAGCCACCTTTGTGCTGCCCACGGATACGCTCAAGTATCGACCGCCGAAGAAGATGCATCTTGCAAATGCTGTGGCAGCTGCCGCTAGTAGCAGCAACAGCAATAGCAGCAGCAGCAATAACAACAACAATAACAGCAGCAACAGCCCCACAAATATCGCTGGTCACAGCAATGCAGTCAGCGTAATTGCCACCAGCTCTGGTTATGTGGATGGCGCCGCCGCAGTTGGAGGAGGGGCTGGAGGAGGAGGAGGAGGTGCTGGCGGTAGCCTGGACAATTGTCCGTCGCCAGGTGAAGCGGGCGCCAAATTGTCGCCGCATCTAACGGGAACTGGGCAGCCGCGACGCCGAAGAACGCGTTGCAAGAACTGTGCCGCCTGTCAGCGTTCGGACTGCGGCACTTGTCCCTTTTGCATGGACATGGTCAAGTTTGGTGGCCCGGGCAGAGCCAAACAGACGTGTATGATGCGACAATGTCTATCGCCCATGTTGCCGGTGACAGCGCAGTGTGTCTACTGCCATCTGGATGGCTGGCGACAGACGCCAGTGTCGCCGCAGACGAAACAGCTCGCCTCCCTTGAGGGTCCGTCGGCGTTGATGGAGTGCTCCGTTTGTTATGAGATTGCCCATCCGGACTGTGCGCTGTCGCAGCTCGATGGCACTGAGGATGCGGCCGATGCCAAGGGCTTTGTCAACGAGGATCTGCCCAATAGCTGGGAGTGTCCCAGCTGCTGTCGCTCGGGAAAGAACTACGACTACAAAGTGAGTAGATGCGTTGAAAGCGCACTGGAATGTTAACAGCCTGGAAGTGATATTGTTTTCCCATTAATAGTGTCTAGTTTTGACGAAATATTGTCTTAAGTAGCAGCAAAAGAGGAGATAAAGTTATTTCAAATATTACAGGAAATATGTATATTACTTTGTTTGCAAATATGCCACAAGAAATTGTAATGAATATTTTTAAGTTAGGTTACAAATAGAAGAGGAAGTATTTTTTTGTGCTGTCTCATAAATTTGTAACAATTCTTATACCTGCTACCCATAGAAGGGTATTATAACTTTGAGCCTCCAGGAAATGTAAGAAGAAGGCATTTCCGTCCCTATAAAGTATAAATATTCTTGCTCAACGTCAACATCGGAGATGATATGACCATGTTCGTCTATATGCATGAAACCCTGGATCTCAGAGACTAAGAGAAATAACTATAATTTATTTTCGACAGCACCTGTTATGTGTGCAGGCAGATCAAGTTTGCTTAAATGTTTTGCCTTGCCCACTTCCGCAAATTGAAAAGCAAGCGTAATTTAATCTTAATGATTCCAAAAAATTTGGATGCGATCAGAGAAAAATTGTAGAAGTTATTTACAAAAGTACGGCAAAAAGCACGACTGTGCCATCGCTTTTGTAACAATTTGGTATGTTTTTTAATATATGGTATATTTTGAAATATGACAAGTATAACCTTCGGTTTATTTTTATTAATGTTTCGTTATATTAATTTGGTATATTTTGTTTTACTGAAAATTCGTAGCGGATATTTCTTTATCCGATCTATTTAATTTAACCATATTTTTGCGTATTTATGTTTTCATTTTGGCTTGACGTTACTAAATTGTTTCCAAAATATGCAAACAGCATTTTTAAAAGTATAAAATATAATAGAACAAAAATACGATAAAACTTTGGGGGCAACAATCCCAGAAAAAAACATAAAAGTCGAAATCATGTAATAATCTTGCTCTGCAATATTTTTCAACATTTTTCAGTCAACTATATTGTTATAATAGTTTATATTACATATCTAATTATTAAATTTAATGAATTGGTTGTTTGGTATATTTCTACTAGTTGTTCCTAGAATCTATTTCATTCGATTACGTAATGAATTTTGTATTATTTTCTGAAGTTATTAATCCATCTACGATTTTATTAGTGAATGCAAATTTCCGAAATTCAACTAGAATCGGGTAAAATGGGAAATTAGTGACACTTTCAGTAGGTGGTTTTAACGTTTCTCTCTGGTTACCATTAAATGTAAAATCTTGTAATCAATTGTAATTTCAAACTAATTTTGCTCTTTCCAATTGCAGCCACGACATTTCCGTGCACGGCAAAAATCATCCGAAGTGCGACGCGTGTCCGTTTCGCATGGCAATAATGCTGGCGAGGCTCACGAGACTGGCGGTGGAGGTGGAGGAGGAGGTGGAGCGGGTGGCGCACCTGGTGGTAATCTATTGCCACCGCCAGTGGGACAATACAATGACTTTGTGTTTACCAGCGAGTCGGAGATGGAATCGGGCAGTAGTGGCATGCACACGACCCACTGGAAGCATGGCCTGAAGCGTCACCATCAGCTGGAGGTGAAGACGGAGCGCATTAACAGCTGTGATACGCCTTCGCCGGGCATATCGCCGAATGCGTCTGTGGGCGACAAGGTGAAGCGACGCAAGAGCGATGATGGCACCAGTGTCAGCAGCAGCATGCACGAGAGCAACGATGCACCCTGCTCCAGTTCCATGGAATGTGGTGCGGGTGGCACGGCAGCATCAAATGCGGCAGCCTCTGGTCATGGTGGCGGAGGTGGAACTGGCGGTGGCGGTGGGGGGTCACGCAAGAAGAACTCGATACGTTCCCAGTTGGCGCAACAGATGCTCAACTCATCGACGCGTGTGCTGAAGAAGCCGCAGTACGTGGTGCGTCCGACACCGTCGTCGGGCTCCTCCTCGCTGGGCAACTCGTCGGGTGTCAGCAACGGCGCCAGCAATGGCCTCAACAATAGCGCTGGCAGCAATGCGACGGGCACAGCGGGAACTGGCGGCGGCAGCGGTGCAGCTGCAGTGTCCAGCAATGGCGCCAATGGACACCACAATCATCATCATCATCAGCAGCAACATCATCACCACCATCATCATCATCATCACAATAATAGCAGCAGCAGCGGGAACAACAGTTCACAGAATCTGGCATTGGATGCAACGCTTTTGAAGATCATCTTTCGGTATTTGCCCCACGAGACGCTCGTCACGTGCTGCTCCGTGTGCAAGGTGTGGTCGAATGCGGCCGTCGATCCTGATCTCTGGAAGCGCATGAATTGCGCCGAACTGAAAATATCCGCATCACTGCTGACGGCAATTGTGCGACGACAGCCCGAGCATTTGATCTTGGACTGGACGCAGCTGGCGAAGCGGCAATTGGCCTGGCTGGTGGCCCGTCTGCCGGCGCTTAAGAATCTCTCGCTGCAGAATTGTCCCATCCAAGCGGTGCTGGCGCTGCACACATGTCTCTGTCCCCCACTGCAGATACTCGATTTGAGTTTTGTGCGCGGCCTCAACGATGCTGCCATCCGGGACATTTTGTCGCCGCCAAAGGATTCACGGCCCGGTCTCAGTGATTCAAAGACACGACTGCGCGATCTCAAGATGCTCAAGCTCGCTGGCACAGATATCTCGGATGTTGCGGTGCGTTACATTATGCAATCGCTGCCCCATCTCAAGCACTTGGATCTGTCATCGTGCCAGCGCATTACCGATGCGGGTGTTGCACAAATTGGCACATCGGCGACGGCAATCAATCGCTTAGCTGAGCTCAATTTGAGCGCATGTCGTCTGGTCTCTGAGAATTCGCTGGAGCATCTATCCAAGTGCGAGAGTCTGGTGTGGCTCGATCTGCGGCATGTGCCGCAAGTGAGCACACAGTCCGTGATAAGATTTGCTAGCAATTCGAAGCACGATTTGTGCGTCAAGGATATCAAGCTGGTGGAACGACGTCGTCTCTCGCTCACCAATAACTGGCATGACTGAGTAACGACGACTACGCGAGGAGAGCGAGGGTGACGATGACGATGGCAGCGGCAATCCTAGACACATACACACATGAATTTGTCTCGTTTAGTTCATAATTCACAGATGCACTTTTGATTCAATTTCCCCACCACAAACCCCAGTCGGAATTGGTAGTCGGAAATTAAAAGGCTCCCTTTGAAGTACACACTTCCAATCAGATAATAGCCCATATGCCAAACCAAAGAATATTTCGTTTTTATCAGCCCTTCGCATCCAATTTCATACACAGCTCGAACTAGTAAGCATCTCATATGTTTATACGATATTTAATCGTAATTAGGCGAAATTAAATATTTCGTTTGTCTGCAATTCTACAGTTAACTTTATGGCTTGTAACTTTTGTTTAGTTATTTTTCTAACAAAGAAACTTTTATACGCATCCCGTCTTCACAGGCAGAACAGTTTTTTTATTAACTAAATTTTAAAACTAACTGGAGCAGGCTTACAGTTTTTACGTTACACATTGTGTAGAAAGAATGCTTCTCATAAGGAGAACAATACTGGTCAAGCTATCATTTCATGAAGTAAGCCACAACTGAGCTGCTAAGTTGTCAACTTTGTGTGCTTTACGAAGGTCACTGATGAGGTTGTTTGGCAGCATCCGAAATACGTAGCTACATATCTGACCAGCCACCATTATTATATTGATTTCATTGAATATCCAAAATACTACATATGTATAAAAGAAATGATGCGAAGGGCATTCAGAGCCGATTATTGAATTCTGATAACAAATACTAGATCTATACAAATTCATAAATATTTTTGTCGTTTCTTATGCATATTTCTCGATATGTAGTGATAGTTGATAAACTCACAAAATCAGATAAATATATATGCAATGCATGCACATACATACATATGTTTATGTAGAAGATAGATGAGATTAGGCATTTAGTATTCTCCCCCGGGCATCAACGTGTCGTAGCACCTAGAGTTAATTAGAGCAGGGAATTAATCTTAGCTTAGTGTTAGATCATTCTGTTAACTCAATGATTCTTCAGTTTTATTTAATGACAACATGTGTGTGTATTTATTTATTGTATTCAAATCACTCTTTGGAATCTGTCAATAAGTCCGCCCTCCGACTCCGTTCCATCATGATTCGCAATGCCCCTCCAATCCCTAGAATCCCTAGTAGAAGCTCAAAGATCGGGCGCATTCATGTTAAGCAAAGGATAAAGAAGATTTAAGCATAGTGATAACGTGGCTAAAATATATATATATAACATACTATATATACATATATTCATAAATATATGAGCAACATAAGAATTATACGTGGTACACCTACAATACATACATACATAATTATATTTAATGTTTTACAAAAATTATAATAAATAGCGCATAATGTTAAAAATATATACACTCCAAATTGTTTTTATTTAGTGTAAGTACTGTGAGATAGCCTCTACCCATAGTAACAGTGTGGTATTATTCTTAAAATATACCAAATTAATAAACCGAAAAAATACTAAATTATACCCAAGGCAAATTTTATATATATACTACATTCAAAATACTATATATGGGATCGGAGATGCCTCCTACTCCGTGTTACATTTCCTGGAGGCACAAAGTTATAATACCATTCTACGCTATGGATAGCGGATATAAAATTATACAGACGGGGACTAAATGAACACGAAATCACATAAGTGAGCTAAATAATATATTTTTTAGAGCAGTTCACCAATTTCACCTTTCCTCCCATTACATTTCAATTCAAATTTTAATCTCTTAAGATCAAATTCTTATTTGAACTAGTAAGAAAGCCACAGTCGAGTGTGCTCGACTGTGAGATACCCGCGACTCATTTTGAATAAAAGCAAAATATTACTGTATTTATTTTAAAATATACCAAAATAATAAACTGCAAAAAAACTCAAAAATATTTTAAAACAAGTAAGAAAGTTACAGTCGAGTGTGCTCGACTGTGAGATACCCGCTACCCATTTTTAATAAAGGCAAAATATTAAAAATACTAAAAATATATCAAATGATATGTTTGGTATATCGATATAGTACACCATTCAGAATATACCATAGACGGCACAATGTACCAGATTGGCGGCCAAAGCAACTAAGAGCCCTAGTAAGTAGGCGTTTTTGCCCATACAAAAGTATTTCTTTAATAACTTCCACAATTTTTATCTGATCGCAACCACAATTTTCAGGAATCATAACTACTGCAGTAATTATTGTATATACCAAAATTAGCTCTAGCTTTAAAATTACACTTGTTATTCGATTTTTTTGATTTGAAGGGGCGAAAGTGGGCGCGGCAAAAATTTGAAACAAACTTAATCTGCGTGCAAACATAACAAATGCTGTCGAAAAAAAATTATAGCTCTATCTCTTATAGTCTCATACGGACGGACGGACAGACGGACATGGCTATATCGTCTCGGCTGTTGACGCTGATCAAGACTATATATACTTTATAGGGTCGGAGATGCCTCCTTCTACCTGTTACATACATTTCCTGCCGACACAAAGTTATAATACCCTTCTACCCTATGGGTAGCGGGTATAAAAATGGTATACTTGATATATTGCCATTATACTACACTCAATATATACTAAAGAGTGCAAAATATACCATGTTGTCAGCTTGAGCAACTAAGACCCCTAGTAAGTGGGCGTTTTTGCCCATACAAAAGTATTTCTTTAATAACTTTGACCATTTTTATCTGTCGCATCCAAATTTTCGGGAATCATAAAAGACTATATTTACTATTGTATATAACTTGTTATTCAAGTTTATTCGATTTGCGGGAGCGGAAGTGGGCGTCCCGGAAATTTTACACAAACATGCGTGCAAATATAACAAATGCTGACGAAAAAATTATAGCTCTATCTTTTATAGTCTCTGAGATCTAGGTGTTCATATGGATCATATAGTTCATATAGATTGTCTCGTCTGTCGACGCTGATAAAGAATATATATGTACTTTATACATACATTTTTCTGTTACATACATTTTCTGAGGGACACAAAGTTATAATAAACGTATTAAGTTATTGCTAGAGTGGAAATTCATTTCCATGAAATTCCCATAAAAAATTACATCACTTATTTACATTCAGTAATGTTCAGTTATCTTAAGAAGTTGCAACTGGGGAATTGATTGGAACATTCCTTTATATAGATTACATATTCAGCTATTAATTGAATATATAATATATTGATCCTTGGAGAGCAATCCAAATAAGTTAAAACAAAAGTCTTATATATGTCCGTATCTTGAAGGGTATTTCCTATTGTATTGTATTGTATTTAAACTTTTCGTCCGAAAAGAATGCTCGACTACATACTGCGTACCTGTATTTTAAAGGTTTTCAATTAATTTGAGCAGCTTAGTTAAATATTTAACATATTAAACTATAAACTGTTAAAAGAAAAGATTATTAGATTATATATTTAAACAAACTCTAAGCAAAAGTTACTTGAAGTCGAGCACGTTCAACAAGAACTTTGTTGCTAACTATAATATATATATAATATATATATAATACCCTTGTTTATTTAGAGTTCTACTACATAAAACGGTCCCTTAGAATGGATAAACAAAAAACTTTACAGCAAATTTGTCGTGCATAGTTTTCATAGTTTCTAAGTACTTACATTGACAGGGCTAAAGCACTTTTTTTAATGAATCTGAAGATGAAGAAGCATTTGCTTATAAAATTAGATTTCACTTTTTTATTTTTTTTGGTCATTTTTAATTTTTTTGTTTTAAAAACTCAAAAATAATTTAAATTTTATTTAAATTATTTATTTTAAAATTAGAACATTTTTTCTTTATTTTATTTTTTAATCTTTATAACTTTATCTAAATAAATGTCACAAGCGAAGGAAGTGTAATAGAGGTGCAGTTTCAATTTGCAACTAATTTGCAAAATGCAGTTTATATTTGGATTGTAAATATTCGCCGTTTGGTAATTTATGTACTTATAACTGCAGATTGATCCCAAAGGAGCTATTATAGAAACATATTTTAAGCAAATTTCCATGTAATATATAGAAGACCATTGCGAACGTTTCCTCAGTTGCAAATTCGCCCTTTAATACAACAGAACATTTTAAAATGAGGACAAAAGTATTTAAAATATTTGTCATAATTCTTGCAATCGGAAATATAAATTGTGATTTTGATCCTTTTGATCCTTCCTGTACATATGCCGTGTCTTATTTGGATTACGACTATTATGAAGACTATTTAGATGTCAACTTTAAAAATTTTAAGGGTAGAATACAACTTGATATTCTAGAGGAATTTTTAAGATGTTATCCAAATCTTGAAAAACTTCGCATTACAATGAGCTTCAGACAAAGTAAATACATAAATTTTACTAAAGCAGCTCAGTTGAAAGACTTATGCATAGAATTTGAACATACTTTCGAGAAATATCCACATCTGACGAAGACTTCGATATAGATATGGCTGTTCCACGAAATTTTTTCCATGGACTAAACAAATTATTGAGTCTCACAATTAAATCAAAGGAAGAAGTTACCTTAGATGCCGAACATTTTCAAACATTAAATCTAAAGAATTTAAGTATATTCGTATCTACTAGACAATGGAGTTTTGACTGGGCACTTTCACTGGAATTACAAAATAATTTGGAATTCTTAGAACTTCACTTCAGTTACGAACCTTTTCTTCTTCACTTTTTTAAAGATTACACAAAATTACGCTTTATCGAATTCTCTAAAGAAAAAAATTTTTCAATATACAATCATCCCAGTGTACCGTATGTACCCGTTACATTCCTCTTATGTTCACAACATTCAAGTGATTGTTGCTTCAACGCGGACGTCAACAAAAAAAGTTGTCCTGAACACTTCAATTGTAAGCTAGAGAAAGCAACACAGAGATTTATAATTGAATACGATAAACTAACTACGAAACAACTAACGAAAGTACCAGAGTTGGTGAACCCAATAATTGGAAAGACGGCTCTTTATTTAAATAATCAGAACTTAACCAAATTGCCAAACTCAACCTTGTATGGATATTACAATCTATCGGAACTGCATCTCGCTAATAATAACCTTACGGAATTACATGTTGCTCAACTGCCACCCAATTTAACATATTTGGATATCAGCAACAATAGTCTTCGATCCCTGGACAAAAGTGTGCTGGATTTTCTATCGAATCGACCAGGACTACGACTTAAGCTAGCTGGGAATCCTTGGATCTGTGAATGCAATAATTACGCTTTTGTTTCATTCGTTTCCCATCACTTGAATAATACAATTGAAGACCGCAGAAGTGTAAAATGTAATCTTGGTCTGATAGCTCATCTCACAAAAACAGATATTTGTGGATTACCAAATAATTACATTTATATTGTCGGTGTTGGATCTATTATAGGCATCGCTGTCATGATAAATGTATATCTGTGTTACAAGAAGTCCATTATGATGTTTCTTTATGAACGCAATCTTCTCGTTAATTGGATAACTCAATTAGAACCTGAAGCAAACAAAAATAAGAAATTTGACGCATTTCTTGCATTTTCACATAGGAACTTGGACATGGTTGAGGAGTACGTTGAGAAACTGGAGAATGGACCTCTGGAATTTAAGCTGTGTTTCTATCAACGCAACTGGATGGTAGGAGCATCGATTTCTCAGTGCATTTTGGAGTCAATAGACGAGAGCAAAAGAATCATCATCTTGTTGACCAAAGAGTTTACGAAGTCCCCTTGGAGTCGATTTGAACTACGAACCGCAATACAGGCGACATCGGGTGATAGCCACAAACGACTGATTGTCATATTGTATCCTGAAGTAGAAATTGATAGCCTCGACTCGGAGCTAAGGACCTTTTTGAAATATCACACGTATCTACAACGCGATGATCCACATTTCTGGAGGAAACTCGCATATGCTATGCCCCATAAGCAGAGAAGACAAACAATGGTTACAACTGTATAACTTGCTTGCTTATTTTGTCTTTGAAACAATTGTATTTGAATCTAAATTCATGTTTCCTTTTCACATTTGTTTAATTCTCAAATTGAGAATCCAAACTTATAATTCCCGTAAATATGTATTGAATGTATAATGTAAATATAATCACAATGTATTGAAAATTGTTTTCGCTCCAGCAATATCTACATATGTATGTATTAAAAAAATTATTTTGCCAGAATAAAATAATTAAATTATTTGGAGTCTGTATGATTCTTTTGGTCTTCTCTATTGACTTCGTCCAGTTCCGTTGATTGATTTTTTAGGAAACACATAGAAACTTTTTCATGCCCGCAACTCATAGGGTAGAAGGGTATTATAACATTGTGCCAGCAGGAAATATATGTAACAGGCAGTAGGAGGCATCTAAGACTCCAGCGTCAACAGCCGAGACGATCTAGTCATGTCTGTCTGTCAGAGACTTTAAGAGATAGAGATATAATTTTTTTCGACATTTGTTTCCATTTCGTCGACAAAAATCGAATAACAAGTTTAATTTTAGAATATTTGATATATTTTGTACCGAATATATTCGAATATATCACGCTATATTTTTGGTACATTTTTAGAATCTGGTTTTATTGCAAATGAGTAGCGGATATCTTACAGTCGAGCATACTCTGTAGTTTTCTTATTTGTTATTATTAAATTATCCATAAACTTGCACTTTTAGAAAACAAAACAAATTGCTTTAAATTTTGCAGTGTTTGATAAATCGTTTCCATGTGGGTATTATATTTTTTTTTAATAATATAAATATATAATATATATATTACTCGTTATTCAGTTTATAATTAAATTTGAAGATTTTTCCACATAAAGTAAGTTGAATTGCAATAGAATTTCTCGTCTGAGCTCAATTTATTTATTGATAAGCAAAGGTTATTAATTATGGCGTCTACAATTAAATTTATAAGATTATAGCGCATCCTAAAATTATTTCGTCATCCCTTCGATAGCAGATATTTAAAGTCAATTTCAACATATTCAATAGAATAACCGTCATCACTTCTAACTGGCTTCTCAGACATTCAATATTTTGCAGATTTATAGTCAGGCTCATCACCCCCACCGCCTCCTGATCCACCTCCTCCACCGCCGCCGTCCTTGGGTAATTTTCGCTTCTGTATAATACCCTGAAAGCAGAAAGACAATTATATTTCAGAAGCAAGTATTCATCGCTTGTATTTCGACGTTACCTGAATCTTTTGCCACTCGCGATCGAGTTCGGCCTTTTCATTCTTTTCGGTTTTATTTTTGCGCGTCTTGCGGCCATCCTGCATCTTAACACCGTACTGGAAGGCAGCTTTTGGCAGCGCCTCCTTGGTGCTCATGTAGTCCGAGTATTCCTCCTGAGTGTCAAAGTCCCAGCGACCAATCGGTCCCTTCTTATTGCCCAAATCCATTTTGGTATAATCAACTTCATCGTCGGAATCATCAATAGCATCGTTCATCTCCTCCAAACCCGGATAGCACTCGGCATAGCCTTCCGGTTCATTGGCAAATCGCGATGCCATTGCCTTGGATATCTTTGGCGGTGGCGGTATACTGGTTATCACCGGCTCGGCTACCTCGGGCGGCGCATCCCCAAAGTAGGATTGAGTGTTGGCTTTGGATTGATGATGTCGGTCGCTACGCGATGCACTTGGTTGATAGTCGCCCACATCGTCGTAGATGCTATCGCCGAGTGGTTTGTTTGTTTTGCCGCCACTTGTAGAGCTGCTTCCTGCTCCTCCTCCGCCTGCCGCACTGCTGCTACCGCTGCCAACATGCTGCTGGCCACGCACATGCTCCACTTCCTTCTCGTAGAACAACGGTTTATCCTTGTCGCGTTTCTTGTTCTTTTTGTTGCGTCCTCCGGCGCGCAAATAGCTCAAAATCTGCGAGAGTTTATTGATGACAATGTCGTTGGTAGTCAGCGTGGCAATGTCTTCGCGTGCCACGGGCACCTCGTACTTGGAACGCTTCAGGGTTGTGGGTATATCCATATCCATTTCATCCTCCATATCGATGACATAGGCCATGCGACCGGGTGCAAAGAGTTCGTTGCGTGGCACCTCCTTGGATCGACGTGCCTGGATGAGATTGTAAATGTTGCGTGCCATCTGACCATTGATGGCATTGATATCTTCGGCTTCGCGACGTTCTGCCTCCAGTTGCTCCGCAGCCGCTGCAGCTTCAGCGAGTTTTTCGCGCGCCAGAGCTGCGGCAAGCTCCTCCTCTTCGGCTTCCTTGGTGTGTAGCTCGGAGCGCACTTTTTGCAGCAGCGCATAATCGAGACCCTTCACCAAGTGAGTGTGCTTCATGTCACCGCCCAAGAACTTTGACTCCTGAATAATACGCCGACGTCGCTCCGCCGCATCCACACCACTCTTGACATCAGGTGCCACAGCGCGATACGCGTTGGTGCTGCTACCGTGACCCGGTGTGCTGGCATTCTGGTAATCGGGATTCGCATTGTCGCGACGCTCACGTGCCCGATCTCTGTATTTCTCAGAGAGCTCCTGCAGCTTCACATCCTCCTGCTTTTTGAGAGCTGCATAGAAATTCTTCTTTTTGCGTCGCAAATCGTTGCGCTCGCTGCTGCTCTGACTTTTCTTCTTTTCTCCACTGACCGCTGCAGGCGTTGCAAACTGGGCGGTAGCAAGGTAACCGCTGCCTCCTCCACTGCTTGTGGAGGATCCTGGTGGCGGAGCACGCGGTGTGGCCAGCAGCTTGCGAAAATCATCGTTTGTTAGACGCACCGATGGAGGCGCCTCCAAATGTGTTTCCGACATTACGATAACTTATCAATATTTACACTTTTTGTGTATATTTTGTTTTTCTCAATGCAATAATCTCAACTTGTCATAGTGGTGTTATCGATTACTTGTTATCGGAGTGGAAAAAAAATATTGCAGCCCTGCTGTCAGCTGTTAATAACAGTGCAAAAAAACAGTCTCCATAATGTTAAGGAAAATATTGTTCATAGTTGTACTTGTTAGTAAATTCTTATATATTTAATATAATATTAGATTGGTAAAATAAGTGCTCCTTATTTTTTATGTATTATTATCAATTATGTATTATTTTATTAATGAAAGATAATCTGATTAGTGATACGTCTAAACAGACAACACTTTGTTTTAAGTGGCGCGCCATTTCCCAAGTGACAATTATTTATGTGGTTTATATAATTGTTATTTAAACATATGTAAAACAAATCATTATTTTTTTTATTATTAAAAATGGCAAATTTTGTTAAATATATAATTTACAATAATAAATTTGTTTCAGGAAACTGTTAAATATCGATGACATTAACATTAAAGTATCGATGCTTATCCACCTCTAATTGTTCCAGCTGTTTGAAACCGACTGATGAATGGATTAATATTTTTGTTTACAATTTGTTTCGAGTAACGGCTGACATACAAACAAAAATAAATATAATTTTATACAAAATGATAAAGTTTCTACAAGGATTGCCTAAGGTTGAGCTGCACGCTCACCTCAACGGCAGCTTGAATATCGACAGCATTAAGGAGCTGGCCGAGAATGTTTATGGCCAACAGAGCGACGAGTTTGCATCGATGTGCGAGCGTTTCATAACCTTCAAGAAGGGGTCCAATTTAAACGATTGCTTTCAAAAGTTTGCATTCGTGCACGAGTTGACTTCAACACGCAAGGGATTAGAACGCGCCACAGAGCTGACAATACGTGATTTCGCCAAGGATAATGTAATGTATCTGGAGCTGCGAACCACACCAAAATCCAATGACAACATGACTCGGCGCGCTTATCTGGAAGTTGTCATGGCAGCCATCGAAAAAGCTACTACTGAACATGCGATTACCGTTAAGTTATTGCCATCGATAAATCGTGGCGAGCCGTTAGAGGTGGCCGAGGAAACAGTCGCTTTGGCCATCGAACTTGGTCAAAAAGAGCCTGAGCTTATTGCTGGCATTGACTTTAGCGGCGACCCTAATCAGGGCAAGTTCTCCGATTTTGCTCCGGTGCTGGAGAAGGCTCGACAACATGGTCTTAAATTGGCTATACACTGTGCGGAAATTGACAATCCTTCAGAGATTCGTGAGATGCTCATGTTTGGCATGTCCCGTTGCGGCCATGGGACTTTCTTGGGTAACTCCGGCTTTGCACATATGAAGGAACAGAATATACCCATCGAATGTTGCCTTAGCAGCAATGTCAAGACTGGGACCGTGTCTAGCTTTGGTTCGCATCATCTCAAGCAACTTTTTTTGGCCGATGCCCCCAAAGTGTTGTGCACCGATGATTGCGGGGTCTTCGATTCCACATTGTCCGAAGAATTTGTGTTAGCGAGTGAAACCTTTGGATTGACGCGGAGTCAGTGCATCGATCTGACCATGGAGGCAGTGCAGCATTCGTTTGCCTCGCCCGAGGAAAAGTTGAAAATGAAGATGCGGCTTTATGCATTCACTCGACGTCAATAGGAATTGCATTTATTTACAAATAAAGTATTTTAGAGATTCGAAATGGCGCGCTTTTGCTCTTGAATGTTATTCTCTTTTGATTAGTTAACATGAGAAGAGCGTATTGTTGCTCTTTTTCTGCGGCTCTCCTTTAGTTTAAGCATAAATGTTAATTTAACATTTGTTGTGTATGCCAACCCAGTTCCCGCCTAATGCATCACTCAAATTTTATCAACCTTTTACCACTATTGCTCCCGAATTCATTTGTTTCTTAATTATTAACCTCTTGGGCTTCAGCATTTCTATATTGCATCAAATATATGCATTAATAACATAGAACAAGCTGGAGTCCATCTCTAGTTGACAGTTTGATGTATGCAGAAGTGTGTTAAATAACAGGCGCTGTTAAGGGGATGCCGGCGTGTCTAAATTTCGTGCCTGACACGAGAAATGTGGTGCAACAATATGAACTGAAAAACCAAAACTAATTGCTTAACATTACTTGTTAGTTTTGTAACCATAAGTATTAAAGAAAATTCTACTTATGTATCGATTATTATGGCTATCGGTCTAATGATTGTTAGGCTTTCGTGCCACTTGGCACACGCGCTCATCTCTGCTATGTTAACTCTGCGCTCTTATAAGAAAATTTAACAGCTTTTCTGGCCAGTACTATTTCTCTTGTCCGTGCGTGTGGTCGCGTCTCTGCGCCGGTTTGATCGCTGCCAGTGTGTTATTTCGTTTCGTTCTTTGAAGTGTGTTCGTAAATAATAAAGAGTGTCAAACAATTTCGAAGTAAGCAGCAAATTTTGTTATGAGCCCGCAAAAAGCAGCAGCAATTAAACGTGCAAGCGTTACTGCATGATTATTGAAAATATATAGCAAAACAACAATTGCTTGTGTTTATTTGCGTGCAATACTCGACATCAACAACATCAGCCGTAGCAACAACACAATATCTAAATCGAAGCACCGTTTCAAAAAAGTTGAAAAAGCACAAAGTGCACAACACACACAAGTGCTTTATTGCCGCTATAGTGTAGGCGTGTGTGTATTAGTTAGTGTATATGAAAGTGTGTGCGTGTATGTGTGCATGCGAGTAAGCATGTGCTTGTGATTTGATGTTATTGTCGCTTCTCCACTCCCCTCCCATTCCACAACATAAACATACAAATATTGTAATAAAATATTTTGTTAGCATAAACAAATGCAAGTAAACTATAGTGCAGAAAACAAGAAAAGGAACTAAGCAAAAGAGTCGTCGTTGTCTACAAAAATACACATAAGGTGAGTAATGCAAAAAAATGAAAATGTTGAGAAATCACAAAGTGATGAAAGTACCGTTTTATGCGTGCGACTTGTGTGTGCGTTTGTGTGGGTGTAAAAGAGCGCGCGCGCTGCGTTTGTTTTTGTTTTGCTTTTACTTTTGCTAAATAACTCGAAATGCGGTCGTCAGCAGTAGGCAAAATCATTCAAATATTTGCGCTAATGGGTAAAAATACGTTGATGTTGCTGCTACATCTGCAATTGCAGCTTGTTGAATGCAACAACGCAACGTATCGCAACGCGTCGCATCCTAGTGTCGTTGTCTGCCGTCGGCGTCGGTGACAATTTAGCTCCCGTTTTCGTTTCATTTACGTTTTGCTTTTGAACCTGTCAGCGTGCACATTTTCTGTTGCTTTTGCGTTTTTTTGTGTCTTATTGTTGCATTTTCTTGCTCTCCCCTTCATTCCGTACTGTTGTTATTGCTTTTGCATGCGACAACGCGACGTAGACGTCTACGTCGTCGTCATCGTTTTATTGTACATCATTTTCTTTTACCACATATACCAGCATATTCCGTGTACATATATTTATAAATTGTGTGAATGTGAGTGTGTGTACATGCATGCATGCTTGGGTATTTGGTTGTCTTCTTTGCTTTGTTTGTTTGTTTGTGATACCGGTTTTGCTCTTTGCTGCTCCTCTGCTCTCACCTTACGCTCAGCCAAAACACACGCTCTCTGCATTGTTGTTGTTGCTTTACAGGTAGTTGGTGCTTATAGTTTACTTTTAGATTTCTTTTCTCTGCTTCTGTGCGTGTTACTGTTGTTGTTCCGTTTTTGTTTTTGTTGGTTTTCTCTGGTTTTGTATTGTCTTAATTATGTTTTATTTGCTCTCAGCAATTATTAATCTGATTTCTGCGTTTGCTTTTGCCGTTGCCTTTGCCTTTTACCTCTGCCCGCCTATTAAAAGTTCATTTTCATTTCTTGTTCGGGCATCTAAAGCGATTTGTGGTTTCTTTTTATTTATTCTTGTGTTTTGTATATTTTAAAATGCGTATTTTATTTCTTGTTATTTTGTTGCCAAGGCTGTTAAACTTTGTTAATGGATTTTTAAAGCTTTTAGAAGATTTTTTGCACACATCGGATTGTTGATTCAATTTGAAATCTTGTGCAAATTTTAACATTCTTATTTTTTTTTCGTTTTGTGTTCAATCTTTTCTTTTGTTTTCGATTGTGCGTCTCATTATTCTTTTTGTTTCTGGAAACCATCATTCAAACAAGCTGCGAGAAAATCAAATGGAAGATACATTCTTCTAGTGTTTTTCTTTGTTTTTCAAATACAGAATTTTCTTCACGGATCTCTGATAAAATATGCTTAGCAAGGAAAATTCATAAAGTTTCTTATGTACGTATGTATAGGTTGTTCTTGCGATTACAACGAATTAATGAAAGGTTAATGAATGCATGAATCATATGATCATTTTGTATCCCAGTCTTCTGAGAACTTGAAGGCCCCATCAAAAATATAATAATAAAGAACGTGACTTGTGGGCAACCCAATAGAAAAAGTACGGCAATATTGGGTAAATAATAAAGAGAGAGAGAGCGAGAGAGAGAGACGTCTAATACTCTGTAGGCAGTGAAGGCGAACATTACAGAAGAATTATTTATTATTTGCATTGAGTACTTTGACGTGAATTCACCGCATGTCGACTCTTGAGGCCTCCATCACCATCGAGGCCTGGGGAGCATAAATCATGTCCAATTATAAGCATATTAAACACATTGTGTGGCTCTGATGATGAGAAGCAGAAACGCCCCAAAATAGCTGCAAGATATGCGAAAAAATAAAAGTAAAACAGAATTATTCTATTAATACTCTGGCGCTAAAATCAATCAAATAACTATCTATAACAACATTGACTTATCGAGTGAATACATAAAATGTATATTGAATTTTTATCATTCTTTAGAAAGCATCACTCATGAAAAAATGAGCAAATTCGAAAAATAAATTTAGATTTATTTAGATGTACTTAGAAACACAATCATTAAATGCAACTACAATAGAATATACAAAACCAAAAACTTTTATTATCTAACACATACTCAAATTCGTATATACAATTTCCTATATATGTATATATGTATGCAAAAAGAAAATTGACTTAAGGCCAACAACAGCAAATTTCGCACGCCTCCGCAGAGCAAAAAAGAAGACGTCAACGTTTTTCGCACGTTTTCACAAGCTGGAAATTTGTTCAAGAATTTATGTTTATTTGATTTTTGTCTAAACTTTTGTTTAGTTTCTTCTTCACATAAATTCTCAGCGTATTAGTGAATTCTTGACATAGAAATACCCTGTAATAAATGCAAGCGATTGATTATATTTCATAATCCGGCATTATACCTCCTTAAAAAAATGTTTTAACAACAGGCTTAGCGAAAATTTGTAAAATCATTCTGATTTGAAATTGCAGTGTTTATAACGCAAACACACTCTTTAAAAATTTCTAATAAATCGTTACTAATGTTATGTGTGCTTTTTGCTGGCCAGCTGAAGCGTATTTAATAGTATATCTTATTGGCCAGCTGCGTTTTCTCAGCGCTCTTTGAAGAGGAGCTAAGTGGGGAAAGAAATATATACATAACATATATGGTATATACTTACTATACATACAATATTTACACGAACATATGTTGGAATTGAATCATTTGGAAATGAAGTTAAGGCCGTTACTTAATTGATTAATTTATCCACATTTTTATGGAAGGTTAAAGTACTATGCAGCAAATTTACGGTTGCCTTTTGATCTCTTATAATTAAAGAAAATAGCAATACTAATAATTATGTTAATGTAATTAATTTGATTTTAGTAATTTTAATTTTTACTGCATTGTTGAACAAATATTTTCATCATATAGAAAATAATGTAATCATTTATTCATTTAGATTTTGTGTAACGCCTAAATCTGGATTCTTAATACTAACAAAATTAATTACGGTCTTTATGATTCCTGATGCTTGCTATCAGATTAAAATTGTATAAATTGATTAAGAAATAATTAATAAGTTTTGCTTGACAATCTGGTATAATTATATTCTTTGGCATATTTTAAATGTATGAAAGTATATTGATATACCATTAATACCTTTGTGTATATCTTAGTATATTCGGTATGCTAATTTGGTAAATTTCAAGAATTATTTCGTACTGATTTAATTGGAAAAAGCCTTTTTAGTTTTGATTATTTGCTAAATAAAAATAAAATTATTATACATATTTGATTATTAACTTTGCAGACCTTGTTGCTTGTTAATTTCAAATAAGATAAAATAAAAATATAATAAGTTTCTTAGTAATCTCTCGTTAGACTTTTATAAATTATTTAGTTATTGTTAACAGTTTGCTTAAGAGACAATTACTCTAATACTATTCATAAGAATGATTTAAGAAAATTATCTTTTTGTTAATATTTCGGGATATATATAAAAAATTTCTTAGAAATCATCTGATCCCTCTTAATTATTTTCTTAAATGTTGAGTGTCATTATTCTTTCATTGTGTCTCATTCGTAATGCGATGAAATAATCATTTTCAAAATTACAGAAGCATTGATAAGATGCTCTTGGGTGCGTTATAAGAGTCATCGATTCGGTTGCCACATCAGCGTGCCACATCTTTGCCTTTTGTCGTTTCCTTTGCATTTGTCTGTTGACTTGACCAACGACACAAAAAAAAAGTGAAACGACGGGATGTGGAAGGCATTAGGCAGTTTGTGCTGTTTGCTTTTAACTGAAAGCGGTCTGGAGAATTTAGGCGTGTCCAGAGGGGAAGAGGCGCACAGTTTTGGCACGTGGCCAACTAAATAGCAAAACGGCAACAGCAACGGCAAAGGCAACGAGCAAATAAAGTAAATGTAAATAAGCAATTGTTACATGAACATTTTTAATGAAATGCCTCGCCAATGCTTGCAACTAATCTAGTATACTAGATGTATATGTTTCATCTATTTAGTTGGCCTGTTTCTTAGGTTCTTTTTTTCTTTTTTTTTTTTTGGTGTTCTCTTTAAACTGAGGCCAATTCATTTGAACAACTTTCTGGCTGGAATGCGGCACGCACGCGACATTGACAAACAAACAAACAAACTCGGCGTCTTTTCACGTTCTCTTCGCAGCCAGACGGCAAATTATAACATTTTTTTCCAATCTTTCTTACAAAACACACGACCCTCCCTTTTAAAACTCACCTTCTCAGCATCTCGTTTTATTTCTATATACATATATTTGTTATTTTTTTTTTTTTTTTTTTTTTTTGCTAACGTTTGGCGGCTTTTCTTTGAGCTTCCCTAGACGTGCGATGCATAGCAAAAGCGGCGCATGGAAAAGCCGGAAAACTGTCTGACATTGCCATTGTTTGTCTTTGGCAGTTCCCAAAACGGAACAGAGCTCTATGTACATATCATATACACATACATATGTTCTCATAGACAATAGGCACCCAACAAACATACTTGCATACATTATATTTAGTTAGTTAGTCTAGTTTCTAGTCTTGTGAGTCTTGAGAAAGCAACGCGAAACGAAACGCGAAAGACGCAACGATGACACAGCTATTTCTTTTGTCTTTTCTTTGCTACAAAAGTTGAACAACTAAAAAAAAGAAAAACAGTCATGAAAACTCTTCCTCCAAATTACCGGATATTGCAGATTTTGCGCTTCTCTCGGTTCAATTGTGAGCGCCTGAAATGTTTTTCAAATTTTCTTTGAAGTTTCACACACTTTGCAACGATGTGTGAAGGGAGAACGATGTTAAAGGGTTAGGAAGGGAAATTACACAGTTACATATTTATTTTGGTAATCGTTCTTCAATCGAAATTGTTCAATTATTGATATTTTATTATATAATGAAAAATCAAATGTTTATATTGACATTCAACTGGCTTTAAAGTACAATTTATCACACTTGTCTTACAGCATTTTCGGGTCATCTATTTTTGATGTCTCTCTCTCTAGCCTCTCAACAAATTGACAATCAATTTTGACAATCTCTACCATAAAAGGAACTTTAAAAGTGCATTACCCACAACATGGAAATATCTTCAATTCAGTTGCCAAACACAAAAGTTGACTGGCAAACAACTGACCCGGAAAAAATAAATATTAACATCAAAATTCAGTTGAAATGCGCTAACTGACTAAAAGATACCCTTTAACAAGTCATGCTGAATTTGATTCAATTGTTTTAGAAAAGATTTTTACAATTTATATTTTTTTGTGTTTTTTTAACATACAAAGAAAAAGTATGTTTTTTTTTTTAATATACTTTAAGAAATTACATACATAATAAGATACAAAATGTTGTTTATATTTGGTATTATATCTAGCCAAGGGTTTTACAATTGTTTACGGTATTTTTATACATTTTAAAAGAAAAATTGTATAGAAAATAATTCAGAGAAATAAACGATATTATAATAAGCCAAGTTTGTCAATTCTGTTAGGAACAGGGTAGAAAAAATAAATAAAAGCTGAAGCAAAGGGATGTAAAAATAAGATCTACCAAGGCATGCTCACACATTTTGTTACTAAATATACATCATCTATGGGGAAAAGCTATAATGCACGTAATGTTTGTTTGCCACTGTTTGTTTGTTTGTTTGTTTGTTTATTTGCACAAACTCGACAAACAAGCGATTGCCCTTCCTTTCCTTTCCCTTTTGCCACGCTTTTGCATTACGTTCCCTTTCACTCAATACTTGGTTGATTCAAAGAAATGTTGCACAAAATGTGAAATACGAAAGCTTCTGCATTTTAACACTTGATTTGATATGCAAATATGAACAATGCAAACGTAAGGTGAAGTGTAAAGGCAGAAATGTCTGAGTGTGTGTGGAAATTTATGTGAAATCACAAAATTTATGGCATTTGCCGCTGTGACGTCTTCGCCTTGTTCTTTACGAGTATTTTCTTATTTTGCGTTTTTTCTCATTTTGGGTGAATAACTTTTGTGAGCACTGCCAAAAAGTTTATTTTTGTATCTAAGATAATAAATACTCTTTTTATAGCATAGATGCACATTTTTTTCATATCTGTGTGCAGGAAAATAAATTTCGGAGGTGTTTTGAAATAGCGCCATAAATGCCGAAAGCAATTCATTAAAAATATTAAAATTATTTTCATATATTTCTTAATTTATGTTTGCTATTAAGTGGTGGATAATCTACATAATAAATTAAAGATACATTTAAAAATTCAAATTAATCATTTAAGTTTTTAGCTTTTAATGAATTCAATCATCATTTAGAGTACTCAAATATTGTATTCTTAAGACTTACAGGGTATCCAGGCTTCGATTCTTAAATTCATAATCTACAAGCAGCATAGCTTCTCTTGCTTTCTCGCTTTACACTTACTTTGCTTGTTTGGCAAAGTTATACACTGTGTTTTATATGCTGTGTGTACTTTTTGGCACGTGACAATAAATTGTTGTTGTTTGCACTATTGCTGCTGCTGTTGTTGTTGTTGTTGTCTCTACTTCTTTTGCCGAAACTTGCTTGCAAGTTCTATGTAATTTTGCAGCCAAGTAGAGAGAAAAGTGTGTCATAAATGTCATAGTTAATATTTGCTGTTCAGTACGTAATTTACTCTATTTCGTTTTTATTTTTGTTTTTTGGCAACTGGCTTAAAAATGCCATGCAAGTGCAACGTGAGGTAGCATATCGTCTATACGAAATATTACTTCGTATGCGTCGTATATGGGTTTCATAAATAAAAGCATTGCACGCTCTGTCAACCTTGACCCGTTAGTCAATTTCAGTTGTTCGACAAAAGAAACCAACCCAAAAAAAAATATTGCTGAAAAATTGCATGGCATCGCATTTATGGATTGAGTGTGTGCTTGTATATTTGTGTGTGTGTGTACCTTTTGTCTGTGTCTGTGTATGTCTGTCAATCCATAACCAATAAACCACAAAAGCTACAAGCATCTGAGTACACATACCTTAAATTAGATGAATGCCCAGTCAAAGTTACGAGTATGGAGTACAAAAGAAAAACCAGAATTACAAAAAAAGCAACAGCAAAAAAACATAACAAGCATATTTCTGTGCAATCTGTGCTTCGTATGAAAAACTGTAAACTCGATTGACAACAGCAGGGAAAGTAACAAAACCAAAAAAAATAGCGCAAAGCAAAAGCGAAATGCACAACATTGAAATTGTATCCAGCAGCTACAACGTATCTTTTTCTTTACCCATATATCTATGAGCATCTTATCCAACGTAATTAATCAGAATATGGCCTACTGGCATGGAAAATGTAATCGAATCACTTTTGCATATATGTACATAATGTATTACATATTATGCGCACGCTGATTGAGTTTCTAATTGCATATGCTTGAGTTAAGAGAAATATGAAAATCGATCTAAAGAGAGATACATATAAAATGACTCTTGATTCCATCGATAGTTAATATGTGTTAAGGACAAAAAGAAAACAAAGTAAGAAAGCTACAGTTTAGTGTGCTCGACTCTGAGATACCCGCTACCCATTTTTAATAAAAAGCAAAATATTGCGGTATTATTCTAAAAATATACCAAAATAATATACCGCAAAAAACCAAAACTAGGAAGAAAGCTACAATTGAGTGTGATCGACTGTGATATACCCGATATCCATTTTCAATAAAACGATACTTAACAAAAATACTAAAAATATACCGCAAAACTACTAAAGTATACCAAACTATATTTGGTATATCGATACAGTACTAAATTTTAAACTAATCGCCAAAATATACCAGATTGTCCGTCAAAGCAGCTGAAATCCGTAGTAAGTAGGCATAATTGGTCATTCAAAAGTATTTCTAAAATAAGTTATACCATTTTTTATGCGATCCCAACTGAATTCTACAAAATCACAAATACAAATATACTGAAAATACAAAAATACCAAATTACATTTGGTAATCTATATACTGAAATAGAGGTACAAAAATATACCAAATATTTCTACATTTTTTATCTGTATATATATAACGTAAGATGCCTTTTGCCTGTTACATATATTTATAACAATTTAATACCCTTCTACCCTATGGGTAGCATACCATAGAGGTAAACAAAAACCCGGATTGTCAGTCAAAGCTGATAAAATTCGTAGTAAGTAGGCGTAACTTGCCATTCAAAAGTATTTTTAGAAAGTGCAACCGGCGCCAAAAAATTCAAACTCTATAGTTATACAATTTTTATCCGTTATATATATACTTTATAGGGTCGAAGATGCCTCCTTTTGCCTGTTACATATATTTCTTGCAGGCACAAAGTTATACTACCCTTCTACTACCCAATGGGTAGCGGGTATAATTATTCAACTAATCTTTGCCTTCATAGCAATTCATAGACAATTGAATATTACAAAAACGAAATCTACATTATTCAATGTCATATATAGATAAATTATGTTTCTAATGTGCATGTATGAATATATTACGATGGCATATTTACTTTACTCATCTACAGCTGAGCCTATAGAATTACGCCAACTTATCGCAATCCGAAAGTAACCTTGACTAAAGCGAGTAAACGAGACAAGTTCGACATGAAAAAAATTAAAATAATGTCTTGGCACAGCAGGAATGCGTACAAATCCAGTCAACAATCGACATATTGCAATTCGAAACTTGGGGCAAAAACAATCGCATAATACATATTAATCTCCAGACCTAAATCGATGGCGGGTGTAAGGCAACAAGAATAAATATATCTCAAGCGGGGCACACACACACACAACAAAAAAAAAAAGGAAAGAAAACAAGTAAGAAAGCTACAGTCGAGTGTACTCGACTGTGAGATACCCGCTACCCATTTTGAATAAAAGCAATATATTTTGCGGTATTATTCTCAAAATATACCGAATATACTGCAAAAAATACTAAAAATATACCAAATGGTATATGTGGTATATCGATATAGTACCGCATTCAAAATATACCATAGACGGCACAAAACACCAGATTGTCAGCCAAAGCAACTCAGACCCCTAGTAACTAGGCGTTTTTGCCCATACAAAAGTATTTCTTAAATAACTTCCACAATTTATATCTGATCGCAACCAAATTTTCAGGAATCATAACTACTATAGTTATTACCGTATATACCAAAATTCGTAACTCTAGTTTTAAAATTAGGCTTGTTATTCGATTTTTTTGATTTGCAGGGGCGGAAGTGGGCGTGGCAAAAATTTGAAACAAACTTGATCTGCGTGCAAACATAACAAATGCTGTCGAAAAAAAATTATAGCTCTATCTCTTATAGTCTCTGAGATCTAGGTGCTCATACGGACAGACGGACAGACGGACGGACGGACAGACGGACAGACGGACATGGCTATATCGTCTCGGCTGTTGACGCTGATCAAGAATATATATACTTTATAGGGTCGGAGATGCCTCCTTCTACCTGTTACATACATTTCCTGCCGGCACAAAGTTATAATACCCTTCTACCCTATGGGTAGCGGGTATAAAAAGTGCAACGTGCAATGTGCAACAATAAATTGTGCACCTTATGACGTTGTACAAAATACAAAAGCTCTCGACGAACATTTTTCATTATACGGGGTTTTTTTTCTCACTTTTTGGTTTATTCTTTTTCCCCATTTTACAATACTTTTTGCGTTTTTTTTTTGCGTTGTTTTGATTTTTATTTTTGCTCAGCTTTAGTTTCTGATTGTTGGCTGTGGTATTGTTGTTGTTGTTGTTGTTGCTGTTTTTGTTAGTGTTGCTTGGCTGACTGCACTTGGCCTAAAGTTGATTGCATGACATTGTTCTTAGTTTTCGCTTACATATCGCAGTTGTTTGGTGTACTCCGAACCCCCCACCACAAAAAGTCCTCATACCCTTTGCTCACAGACTTGCACACACCTTAGTTGTGGGCTGCGATTTGTTTACATTGATTTTGTTGTAGTTTACAATCACAAGACCCCGCCCAGCAAAAGCTCTTCCGACCATTTGCAATATTATTGAAAAACCACTTGGTTTGATCTTGTTGCTCTTATTGAACTTTGACTTCTATTCTGTTTGTGGTACTCCATATACTCCAGCATATATTTATATCTAGGAATACCCTGAAAAACGGGGATTTGGTTGATAGGACTAAGGAATACATATAACATAATTATAAAGCTAATTCAAATGCTAACTTAATTGAAAAATAAACATTTTATTAAAAAGAGTCATGTTTTAATACTGGGTATTTTGTTGCTCAGCAGACTTTTTCTTACCTTGTTGTTCTTCTTATATGTTCTTTTTTTCCTGAAATACTTGAGTGCATTTCAATTCATTTCGTTTCCCATTTTGTTTGGGCTATGCAATGATAAATGTTCAAGTAATAAACTTGAAAAATGCCCATTGTATGGCGCATTTGAGGTGAGTGCGGGGCGACCCTCAAGTGTTGAAAATCTCTGATGAGTTTTTCCTTCACGTATTTAGGCTAACGATTGGGGAACGAAAAAGCGCGATTGCTGTGTGAGCTGATGACTAAGACAAATAGTTTTCACTGCATGTGTCAGTATTTTAAGACCAACCAAGTTGAAATATGGCAGATTGTTCAATTTATCGAACTGTTTTTCCACTTACAACTAAACTTGACATTATTATTCTGAGTGCTTGGTGTAATTACTTTTAAAATTAGTCGAAAATAACTTGTGTATTCTTGAATCACTTGAAATCAACTCAATTTAAGAAAGTTTTCAGCGCATTTAAAATTATGATTAATTGTTGGATTTTATTTTACTTTTGAAGCTAAATTGGCTTGTGGTATTAAAACCTAGAATAAAGAATATATATTGCCTGTTTCACAACAACACTATTTAACCCAATTAACCAACATTTTTAATTGTTGTAGATTAAACAAAGTCTCTTCAGTTCAGCTCTAAAAGCGCTCTTAATGAATAAATATTAAAATCAGTCTTGAAAGACTAAAGATTATATCTAAATTCAGTCCTTTCTGTTCTTTCTACTTTTAAGCGAGAGATTATTTTTATCACTCTTTGTATTTGGAACAAAGTTAATGTCGTTAAAGTCAAGTTTTCAGTTGACTTTCGCAATTTTTTTAGTTATAGAACGTTTATTGTGAAGTTAATGAACTGTAAAGCTTCTTTCGCAATGTAAATATCGTTTTTTCGCAATGAAAACAAGCAATCAATTTTTAACATGCTGTGACAAAACTTTAAGCATATCGATTGTAAATAATGATAATGTGTTTCTATAATTTACTACTACTACTTGAGAACACTAAATGCGAGCAGTAAAAGAAATCAAACCAATAAAAACATTTGCGAAATAGCGAGCAAAAGGAAAATGCAATTTTCTTATAGCTTTCATAATAATGTCGCCGTTGATGTCGTCTAAGGAGTTATTCTACTAAGTGTATACTAAGTGTATAATAACAGTCGCAGCATTTTTAGATTGAAATGAATGTTGAAAATATGAATCAGTGTCTTCTACAAATATGTAATTAAATATCTTTACAAATTAGTTTAATTGTATTAGTTTATTTAAATTATCAATTAGAACTATGTGATCATAATGTTGAAATATGTACAAAATATTTTATATTATTTGGTAGTTAGTTATATTATATAATTAAAGAGCACGCCATTCTCTTTATTATTTTTTTTTGTGTTTAATATAGTTTACATACTGGTAAAGTTTTTTAAATGTTTAATCGATGTTCATTGATGTGCGAATGAACAATTTTTCAAGTACGAAAGGGTGTTAAAGTTTCGACTAGTCTCAAGTGTTCAATCAACTCATTGTTTTTGCACTCTCTCTCTCTCTCTCTCTTGCAGTATTTAATAAGTGTTAATCGAGCTGATGTTGGTTTCATTGTTGTTGCTGAAGCTTTATAAAATTGCATTGTGCGGTGGCCACTATTATTATTGTTGCTGCTGCCTAATTGAAGTGTCATTAATTTGTATGCATCAACATAATTACGCATAATTATGAATAAGTCATAAGCAATTTTAGTTAATTCCGAAAGAGTTTCGGGTTCGTTGCGTTGTATTCTCTCTTATAATCCTCACTCCTCACTCGTCTGTCTCGCTTGACGGAAGTGGTGAGTAACAACTACGATAACAACAGCAACAAGAATAAACTTCAACCAAACAAAATGTTTCAAGTAGTTGCCACAGACTGTGACCCGCTCTGTTGACCCCACTTACACATTGTTTTTTACTATGTTTTTCACTTTTTTTTGTTTTGTGTTTTTGGGGGGCTTCGTTTTCATGTGTTAAATTTGTTGCGTTGCTTGTTCGCTGGTTGCGCGTCAGTGATTTACATGCTTTATGCGAAGCATGAGCAGAGCCCATCCCAGATGCGAGTACGAGTATCTTTTTGGTGGCTCTCTTTATGGTCTCTGGTCAGCGCAATTTCCACGTGCTTCGCGCAAGCAAAACAAGCAAGAAATCGACAGTCGAGTGTGCTCGGCTGTGAGATACCCGCTATCTACACTCATTAAGATACAAATAGTGTGGTATTATTCAAATATACCAAATTAATATACTGAAAAGTATTATAAAATACTAAAGTATACAGAATAGTACGAAATATTATTTAAATATACCAAATTATTATACTGAAAAATACTATACAATAATAAAATATATCAGCTAGTATGCTATTGATAATATCAATTTGATATTTAAATATACCACTAATACTACTAAAGTATGCCAAATGGTATGGTATTATTATTTAAATATACCAAATTAATATACTAAAATATTACAAAATACTAACGTATATCAAATATTATGATTTTATTGTTTAACTATACCAAATTAATATACTGTTACAAATACTACAAAATACTAAAGTATACCATTACGTAAATATGGTATTTTGATATAACAAGAACCGCAAAAATAGGTATACAGCATATATCGTCGTGTTTATACGAATTTATACATACACATATATTCTTTATGCCTTTTATATACTTTTCCTGCCAGAATGTTATAATACCCCTCTGCCCTACAGATGCCGGGTATAAAAATCAGAGAACAGCCTCTATTAGAGTATCTTCTCATGTGCATTATTTTCATTTCCATACTGTTTTTTTTTATTTTTGGATTAATCTTTTGGCTTTTTTCGGTGTATATAGTACATTTAATTTATTTAAATTTTGTCGAGGTTTGTTGAACTTCCTGTAATTTGTCATTGTTAGTGCTCATGTAGTCATTAATTTGATGCGTTATAATCTATTTTAATATTCGAAATTATCAGAGATTCAATGAGAACTAAATTATTAGGAAATTTTATGAACTTGGTGTACTATAGATTCATTAGAGAACAATAAAGAAACATATTAGAGCATGCATTTTCCTATAAATCTCACTTAGCAAAGTGATTATAAGTTATGATTCTCCTCGTTTCATTGCAGTTGGGATCCAAAGTTTTTCTCATGAAAACTAAAATTGTTAACATCCTTCTCATTTACTCCTCTTTCCTTGGTTGTAGTTTTTTTTTGTCTTAACTAACCTATTCTCCGTTTAGCTTCGGAGTCACGTACAAAATTAAAAAAAAATACTCTCGTCGTCAAATTGATTTTTGTGGCAAACAGAACGTCGAATAAATAATCAAATCATCTTGGCCATTCATCGTTTCGTATATATGTATGTATGTATGTACAATATATAATATAGGAGCGGCGGCGCCAAGCCAAAAGGCTTGATTTGCTACTCCATAAAAACCCGAAAAATCAATCTTCGCTCTCTTCGACCCATCAAAAACGGAAAACGCCCCAAAAATTGTAGTCATTAGTTTTGGCAAAAAGGCGAAAACAAAATGCAAGAGAACAAGAGCCAAAAAAATAAAAAAGAAACAACGAATTTATGTACGTGTGTGGAGTAAAGTTCATGACCACGAATCAAACTACTTAGCCAAGTTAGTGCGGTTCGCATTTGAGTTGCCAAGTCGAGTTGAGACATGAATGTGGCATTGTTTAAACTGCAATAGCGCCACAATTCTGAGCTCTGTGCTCTGACTCTGACTCAGGCTCTTGGCTCTGTCTGTGCCTGATGAGTCGCATCAATCAGCGCAGCCATTGTCTGAACTTGAAATCGACTTTTAAACAGGCAACGCGGCCAGAACAGAACACAGAACGAAACGGTAAGAGACAGGCAGTTAACTTGGCCAGAGAGCGAGGCGAGGCAAGGCGAGGCAACCGCAACATAAAAGCCTAATGATCAGCGCCAGCGATTGAGTTACATGTAGCAAATCTGTGGCGATCGACGCAGTCGCCACATTGAACAGCTTGAACGGCTTCAACTCCTTCAAGTGGTCGAAGTTCTCGATCTGCGTCTCGTGCCTTTAACTGTCCACAGTTAATCACGAACTGGCCAAAAAGAATGCCGGGATTAAGCACGAAAAAATAAAACCAGGGGGAACCAGTTTCTTTTACAGCGCCGGCAAATGGAATACTTGACTGTCGTTTGTTTTTCTTGATACCCTTGACAAAGGACTCTGACAAGCTAATTCATTAGCCGACAATGGACTAAAAACCGACAACTGAATGCAGTCGAAAACTTGGCTTATAATTCTCTAGCCAGCTAAATGTTGTCTAATCGTTGGATCAAGTTTTAACTATTGGGTAACAATAATAAATCGTTGTGATATCTTTGATGGCATTTAATGAATTGTAAGGGTATTCGAATAGTGCTTTATATTAAAGTCTAATGCAAATATAAATTTTAAAATAAACTAAACGAATTCCGTGCTCTAGGAAAGTCTACTTTTTACCAAGATTATTAAATATTATTAACTAGAAACTTTTGCTGCAGAGCATTAAAAGTTCGACTTGGGCATAGTTTTTGGGAGGAATTTTCTTGTTTTTGTAAATCAAGTTTGCAGCTTTGGGAAGTTGTTGGCGCTGCTATGTTTGTTATTCAGCGGGACGTGGCGCAACTCGTTTTTGGTCTTGAGGCTGTCTTTGGCTGCTGCTTGGCATATTTGTTGGCCAACAACTGCAACAGCAACAGCAATAGCAACAAAAACAGTCAACAAGCAAAACGTGCACGCCAAAATATGCAACTGCAACAAGAACCGCAACAGCAGCAGCAACAGCACAACAGCACAACGAGCAACAACAAGAAGAAAAACGGCAACAATAACTTGCAACAATGGGGCAGCAGGCAGCAGAGAGCGCCTTGGGGCGCGTCGTCATTCCGTCTAGCAATGTTTTGGTTGACTTGTTAGTTGTTGTTTTTGGCTTTTTGCTTTTTATGGTTTGGGGTCGTCCTGCTTGCCTTGGCTATCTGCCAATTGTTTGGCAAATTAACAGCGAAAAGGAGTTTGCAACTGCAACCACACACACACACGCACACGCACGCACACACATCGCTTTTCGATGTTGTTGTGTTGCTCCTGCTGTTGCCAGCTTCTGCCAGTGATGTTCTTATTCTTCCTCGACTCATGCTGCTGCATTGCGTGTCTTGTCTTGTCCTTCGCTCAAAATGTTGCCAAACATTTAAATATGCCTTTGTTTGGATTTTCAGCTCAAATGAGCTTGTCGTGGTCCAAAAGTTGCCGCCAGTTCAGACGCTCATCGTCTGCGTTCCACGATAATCTTTTGGCCTGCCACTTTATTGTTCTTCGCTATCCTGCCAATAGCTAAAGCCAACAATGGGTATGCACGAACTTCACAACCATTTCAAGCTGAAACTTGAATTGTTAAATGATCAAAAACTTGAATTAAATGAATTTTGTAAATCATAACAAGCTTCAATTTTGTTGACATAATTCAAATAGCTTCAGCTATTAGAGGGTATTTAGTAGTCTGGCTTTAACACCATTTTCGGTTGTGGTTTCGCTTTGTTGCTGCTTCTTTGGAGTCGTCTTGTGGTCCTGGATTTGTGCGTTTATCTTCATTATGCCATTGAATTTATTCATGCATCCATATTTAGTTAAATTACACGTTCGCGATAAGCTCAGGCAGACCGCGAACACTCGAATCCAATTCAATCCAATCCAATCCAACTTCAACTTCAACTTTCAGTTGGACTTGGCTGTTTAAACTAATTAGTTGAGGGTCTGTGTATGGTTTTGTGGTTCTTGTTTTCCAGGAATAAAATCCCTTCACAGTTTTCTTGCATGTTTACGTACATATTATTAGGCAATCACGGCTTTGCACACACTTCAATATTCTATCACATTATTAAATTGTACGACTGGTATTATTTTCAAATTTTTCATTCTCGTTTTTTTTCTTTCTTTGCAGGTGAGCAAACAATTTTCGTTGGACAGCTGCAACATCTTTTTTGGGTAAATGCCTTTCTAAGAAGTTTGCAAGTGTTTTTCTTGCAAATTATTGGGTTCTCTTGCCAGTTCGTACAACTTCAGCTTTAACTTTAACTTGAGCTTTAATGTTAACGCATCCCTCGATGAATGTTGCTATCCTCTTGTACATTTTCATAATGATCAAAGAGTTGGCTGAATGGGACAATGACAAGAGTTATTATGGACCATGATAAACAACAAATTGTTTGCAAAACTGATTGATTTATCAGGAATGAAAGTTGGTGGATAAATATTTGCGCAAAATTTACGCTTGCTTATTGAATAATCTTCGCAGTCCAAATATGATTTGCTTCTACGATATATTTTAATTTCTAAGAGAACTTTAGCATTTTTAATTTAAACAAAGGTATAAAAACGCCTAGAGTAGTAAAAGTTAATTTAATTTTATAGCTGTTAGAAGTCAGACATAAAAACCTGAAATCAATAAATTTTTTTTTTTTTAGTTTCCGTAAAATTTTGCCACTTCTTTAGTGTTCATTTTCTGACCATATGGAGAAACAATAAAAACCTAAAAAAAAATAAAGAGATAATGAGAGAAAATCCATGCTAAACCGGCAACTGCATCGTCGTCAATTGGTTAAGCCAAATGTCAGCAACTTTTTAGTCGCATTTCGAGGCGTCTGCAGCTGGTGCTTTTTTTTTGTAACAACTCTTTTATATATAGAGATATATACATACGATATGTGTGTATAAATGTCGTTTTATAGGTTAACTGCTTTGGCTTTGGCTGACTTCACCTTCTTACGCTCGATCGGTTTACAACAACACGGAAAGCAACAAAGAACTTTAGGTGAGGCAGTGGCGAAACAATAAATGTGAAATAAGCTCTGCTTTTTCGTACTTCAGCTACATCAAATAAAACAATAAAATATTGACTTATCTTTACACAGCAAATCAATTTCAAGCACAACAATAAGACCAAAAGCATAAGAAGGCGCACAACTTGAGGCAGAAGCCAGTTAGACAATAGTTGGCCAAAACGGAAACTGGTGGTCAGCTTGGCTCACTGAACTGTTGCTGCTGTTGTTGCTGTTGTTTCTATTGTTGTCGTTAAAGTTTTGCAATTAAAATGCCATTGAGGTGTTCTGTTTGTTGTTTTTGTTGTTGTTGCCGTTTTGCTTTTTGTTTTGTTTTGCTATGTTGCTTGGCAGCTGGCTTTAATGAGCTAATGGTCTGGGCCATGTTGCTTTCAAAGACACAGTGAGCCACAAAAGTTGCTTGAACAACTTTGTTTTTTTTTTTTTTTTTATTTTGGCCGTTCATTGTTTGGCTGGCGATGATCTATCAAATTGTATTAGAAAGTCCAATGATTTAACTGTTCTGCATTTAAATTTGTAATAGTCTTTGCCTGATTTTAGAATGTTGCGCATTATTCATTTTCTGCTACATAATTTAAATGTGTTCAAAACCAAATTGGCTCACGAGTTTCTGCAAAGTTTTAGGAATCATTAACTTCTGTTTAAGCTGTTAGATTGTTATTTGTAATTAAAGGTTACTTATACGTATAATAACAAGTATACGTTCAACAATAACAATATGTGGTAGGAAATGTTTACACAATAAGTAACTTGAGAAGAGATGAAGCGATGATCGACAGTCTTTGATAGCTAATCACTAACTATCTAAAGATAGATCATCGATAGTAAGGTTAAATAAAAACAGTTAACCATGCACCATTGATGATCGATAGTCGTCGATAGTAAGTTTAATTACGAACACAATAGTACAAGTAGAAAATACTAAAAAGATCTTCATTTACAAATCAAATTACTGATATTCAAGTCATCTATCGATAGTACCGATAGCGATATCGATAGTTTCCCACCTCAAATTTTGAGTAATAATTAAATACTTGTGCAACTGAAACATACATTTTTTCACTTAAAGTGTATCGATAGTTGACCACCTTAAGTACTCTTTAGTATCTATTAATTATTCGTGTAACTATAATATATAAATTTTCGCTTTGTATAGGTTATGTTTATCTAAGTTATTCTTAATTTAAAAGATTAGTAATTGAAACTCGAGTTAAAGCGATAATCACATTCGATAATTACCCGATTATCGATTATTGCACGCTATTGATAATTGCATGGCATGACGATTTCACAAATTCGCGCTGCTTTCTTTATTAGCGGCATGTTAAATGTGATACAACGCAGTCGAGTTGCTCTCATCGGAATTTCCTCTTTTTCCGCTGTTGGCATATGCGAAATAAATGCAACAAATGTCAAAGCGACAACGAGATGCAAATGTCAAATGGTGACAACAGCGAGCAGCAGCAAGAGCAACAACAACAACATCATGTGCAATAGCCATCAATGAATTTAAACTTTGCGTTAACCAAACGACACTTGCTCCACTTCCCATTTGCACAATTTCCACAATTTTCACCATTTTTGCGTTTCCCATTGCCATTTCACATCGCGGTTGTCGTCGCCAGTCGCCAGTCGTGTTGCAAGTGTGTGAAAAATGTAACAATAATTGAAATTTAATAGCCACGACGACAGCCGCAGTTGCCGTGCCGCAAAAGGCGAACGTCATAAAAGAAATAGTTGCAGAAAGCCTCGCGGCTGAGGTTCATGCTGAGGCATAGTCTCTGCTTTGCCTGCAGCAAAGACAACAGTGGGTGGAGCAGGAGAAGGAGCAGTAGAAGGAGGAAGGAGGACACATCAGCAACAGGAGCAGGAGCGTGAAGAAGAGAAAACCTCATTCACTTTTACTATTATATTCATAGGCAAAAATGTTGCACACGTCGCGAAGAGTCGTCGCCGCTGGCTGTTGGTTGGTCTCCTATGAAAGGCGGCCTGCAAAATAAAAGTGGGTCAAAAGCTGTAAATGATATTTGTTCTACTTGGTTTAAGATGTTGTGTATGTGTGTGTGTGTCCACATACACGCACACCCACTTCAACTTCCTCTCCTTTATGTTTTATGCAACACAAACAAAAAAAGAAAAAAATGAAGCAATTTGTTTGCCGCTGCAAAACTGCAAAGAAATCTGTGAAACTGCATAATCATCAAGAGCTTCCCTCAGAGCTGGTCGAGTCATTAACACGAGAGGCGGCGAGAGGTAAGGTGGACAGTGTGAAGAAGAGCGCGAGATTGTGTCAAATATCGCACTTGATTTGTTGTCCCATGTCAAAAATAAATGATGCCATTGAACTCCCTTTTGCCAGATAATAATGCAATCTGTTAACGCTAAAATCGTCTTGCCGAAACGTTTACCGGCTGTCAGTTTGTAATATGCGCCGCCAGTCAACTTGAGATCGGGCAGTAGCAATTAGCATATGGCTGCTAAGTAATAACATATCACGCGAAATACAAACGACTTTTGTATAATGTTTATTTTTACACAGACATAGTTGAATGCGCTACGAAAATACCTGTTTTTTCTTCTTTTTTTTATTTTGGACCATATAATTTGGTAGCTGAAACTTGGCAACTTGCTGGTTTTAATAATTTGTACTCTTTAGCTAAACGCTTGGCAAGGCGAAGGTCAAAAAATGAATCAACTCGAAGATAAGACAAGCATATGCGATAAGCTTGAGCGATTTGAAAAGTTGCTGGTAATCTGAAAAGCTGAAAATAGTCTGCATAATTTGTGGCTTTGCAACTAAAGGGAAACTTAATAATATATTAATGTTATGATGAATGGAAACTTGCTCAACCTCTAGCGGATTATGGAAAGGGAAAAACTTTCCATTTAATTTGCATATAAAGGAAATTTTGATGGAGACGCTACAATCAATCTAATATGGATTAATTCATACCTATTTGGTTTTCTTGTATTTTTTAAGTACTTTCCTTTTTGGTTTCTGTGTTGCTCATTAAAAAACTCATTCAAAAAACTCTTTCGTATTAAAATCAAAGCTTTTGACAAATTTCTAATAATTTCCCACAAATCTGAGTGGCCATTGTAACTATTAGTTAAGCGCAACCGCAAATTGTGCGACATATAAAATAATTTGCATGTCAAATTTTCCAGTTCATTAAAATTAATGATATGGGAAGATTTTTGCACTTGACAATTGCAATTATCAGCCTCCAAAAGCCGTGAAATTAGCAAATACTAAAATGAGAAAAAAAAAAAAAAAAAATGACAACTCTGGTCAGGGAAAATGTGTAGTTAGTGTTTCCGCTTGCTATTAATTGCCAGCGATTTGTTGGCAGTTGCAAAAGTATTCAAAGGCCACACGAAAAGCAAATAGACAAAGTGAATAACGTAACTCTGCTTCCTGTTTTGGACTTTAGATGTTCGCTCATAATCAACAGCGGCAACGGCAACGGCAAGCATCATCATTATCATTATCGTTATCATTAGCATTTGTATCATAAGCAGCAGGAAATTTCAACTCAACTTTAAGATACTTCTTCGCAAGTGTATTCAAAAAAGTGTTTGTCAAATTGATGTAAAGTTTATTATTTAAATGGTATGTACAATTATAGTATCGAATGGAAATTTTTTGGGCATACCCGATTCGTGCACTTAATGTATCAGAGGGTATAAATTATAATCAACATCTAGGGGCAACAGCGCGTCGGGTTGTCTGGGGCATTTCCTTGCCACATTATTAATATGCACAAGTCAAAATAAAGTTAGCCGCAAAAATGTTAATGAAAGCTTTATTAGGTTTTATGAAAACATCAACAGCCGTCGGCTGGAAAACTGGCAACGCATTTGAAGAGACCAGCCAATTCTCTGTATCAGAAACAACCCATTTCTCAGGGTTAAGGGTTGGGGTTTTAGAAAGAGAGAGCGAGAGAGAGATAGAAGAGGAGGTGGGGGAGGTCAGCCAGACTTGTCAGGCTCGCCTGTAAATCATATCAACGGGGTCGTCGTTGGGGTCGCTTAGCGGGTTCATTGCGGGTCGTCGCTTAATTTATGTGGCTTTGGGTTAGTTTTTTCTCTGTTGTTGTTTGTTGTTTGTTTCTCTCTGTGTTGCTTTTCTTGTTTGTTTGTCTGTTTTGTTTCTCTGGTTTATTTGTTTGTTTTATTCGGTTTGCTGCAAAAGTTTTTCCTCTGCTTAAATTTAATTAATGAACTGCCAATTTTCAACTGAAAAATACATGCACACGACCGCCGACAATAAGTATAAAACTAGTTTTTTTTTTTTTTTTTTTGGTTGCCATTCACTAAGTTCTGTTTATAAGTTTTTGTTTAGAGTTATTCATTAATCAATTAATTTGGTATGCAAATTTATTGCCTTAAAAAATGTTGTTAAATTGAATGCGTTTTGAACATTGTCGCGCTATCGATTCTATTTGCATAATTAATTTCGCTTTTTTTAAATTATTACACTGGGTATATGTGACGTTTAATCAACTAACGAATGCGTTAGACAACAATTTATTCTACAATTTTAATTCATTTTAAGTATAAAATAGTTGGTAAAGGGTATTTCACAAATGCAATACTTTAATTTCTGATTGTAAAAGCGAAACAGATTTAGATTTGATGCACAGACTTATGTGTATATTTATTTATTATTTGTGGCTATTATTTATCTGGATTTGTTTGTTTTTGTAGGCCGCATGTGGATAAATCTCAGTGACAGTAAACAATTTAACCATAATTGACACAAAATTTGCATATTGCAAATTAATGTGCACTTAACACATTTCAGATTAATGTTAATAATTAATTGTAATTGTAAAAATTTCTATGATTTGACCATTACTTATGTATGCTATGATATAGAAAATATATATGATATATTTTCGATCATGATGTCACGTGTCGTGTTTGTGACATTTACACAGGCAATACTCCTCCCACGCCACACACACACACACAACTACACGAAGTATACATCAAAATGTCATTTAGTTATCAGCGAATTCAATTAGCTATCGATTTTGATAACAATAAAGTGAAATTTATGAAACTAATGAAAGGCGTGGCATATGCCATGAACGCAAAACCCTATAAAACAATTTCCCCATGTCCGTCCGGACTCCGGAGTTCCACAGTCCCGGACATGCATTCTAATTAAGCAATTTAATCATATGAAGTCAGCGGGCCACGGCCCTAGTGGATGTAGATGGATGGATGGGATAGAGTGCACTAACCTTTCTTTCCACTAGTCGCTTTTATTACATTCCCATCCCTTGACAAACGCGGAGCAAGAGTCATAACGCTGACCATGCGATGCAAGTACGATGTGCACAAGGTGACAAAAGCCTTATATGTATGTATAGCATAGGGGGATGAGACGGCGGGGGTGCGTTAGTGGATGATTCTCTGCTCTTCTTCTGTTCGTGAGAGGAGCAGCAGCCACTCAAAGTCCGGACAATACGTGCGAAAAATGTAGTAGAAGAAAATGTGGAAAAACTGTGGACAGCTGGTGACAAGCGCAATTGTTGTCGAGAGAATAGAGAGTGGAGAGAGGTGGAAGATAGAAGGTGGAAGGAGATGATGATGAGACAGTGTGAGGGTTGCTGACTGCGTCTGGTAGGCAACGTGACTAGAGATGCCAACTGCGGTTCGTCTATCCACATCCACGTGTTGTTCGCTGCGGTTATCCCGCAACGTTTTTCCAAACGCTTTTCCAACCAGCAGCAGCGGCAGCGGCAGCAAGAATGCCGGATACACGCGCTGACTGCAAACGGATGTAATTAAGGATTTTGCGTGCCAAAAAGAAAAGTCCCGTACAATTTGCCACTACAATTGTTGTCAGGCGACTGAGAGCGGAACTTGCGACTCTCAGACAGTTATCAGGGTGTGTGTGTGTGTGTGTGTGGGTTTTTGGATTGATATTGCTAGGGTTTGTCTTTTGTCTTCTGATGGACACTTCTACTAATCGCTTGTCCGTTTGATTAGTTCGTCATGAGCACTGAGAACAAACCGAAACAAATGAACAAAGTAGTCTTCGAGTCAAGGGCGGGGGCGGAGGAAAATCCTGTGGGGAAAGGGATTACTGAGTCACGCATGCAGGAAACGTGTGATTTGCTTGTCATGCTAATTACATGCACAGTTGTAGTTGAAGCCAATTGTGGTTAATTATGCGTGGTTGTGAATCAAAATGTTGGTGGAACAAATCCTTTGCCATAATTGGAAACAGTTCAAGTTCACTCAAAATAAACTATTCAACGCTCAACGCTGAACTTTTACTTTAATCTTGAATCATCTTGGCATGAGAATGATTCACTCTTCATTAGTGTGAGCTGCTCATTAAAGATTCCAAGCATATAACTTGAACCCAAATCCCCCAGCAAAATCACAAAATCACGCTTAAAATTAATTTGTAAACCCATAAAGAAAAAGGCAACTGCAAAATCCTTTAAGCAACAAAGAAGATTTTGCCGAAGAAGAAACTGTTTGATATGCAATCTCATCAGTGTGCTTGACTTTGGTTTTTGATTTGTTTGGATTCTGGTTTTTAAAGATCTCGGCTAATTTCGACAAACAAAATGAGGAAGAAACAGGGCACTACTGTGGAATATCGTAAATTTATGGGAAAAACATGAAATTTATTCACAGCAGACACAAAGACGACGACTTTGGGGACAGACAGACAGACAGATGGACAGAAGGAGAAACTCCCGCCTTGTTATCCCCAAGTGGCTGGGAGGAGAAAGACTGTCACGAGTATCTGTATCTGTATTGTATAATAAAAATAAAAATCAACAACATGCGCATCATAAAATAACTATATAGACTTAAGATTAGCTGTCAGTAGTCGTAGCCGAAGTCGTAGTCAGGGGCGAATCGGAGATGACGACGCGACTTGAATTTCTACGCAATTTAACTTTCTCATATGCGAATAAATATACTGAAACAACGGCAGCAACCAACGACAATAACAACAAATATCTGAAAGGCCATAATAAATGCGATAACCGAGCAAACAAAAAGCGGTATACAAAAAACTGGATCTAAAGCAGTTCGTATAAATAAATACACTCGTTGTATTTATATATGTATTCCATGTTATATATGCCATCTAATATACGTCGCGACTTTGACAATATTCAACCAATTTTTGTGTTGTCCCTAAATTCATAATCGTATGTTTTTCGTTTACTTATTTTCCTTTTCTTTTTACACATTTATTTTTAAACGTTGAACAGCTAGCGATGCCTTGCAAAAGGATTATTATCTTTATATGGAATTGCTTGCGCATGTGGCAGATTAGTGTAGGGAGCATAGTAAAGTGATCAATTCAATTAGCAGTCGGAAATACGCATAATCAACTTGATTGGGTAAATGATTTTGATTTTTTTGGGCAGCTATCGGAAAAGCCGCTAATAATAATACTGGTATTTATGCATTCACATAAACCTGACAAGCTCAATTGACTGATTCACAATATTTTTGGGAATATTCGCGGAATTTTGTTTATCATTTTGTCGAACACAAAAAGTACGCGTGACTCTCAAACCGCTTACCAAAACAAAGTAAAATAAGTGTGAAAGCTACAGTCGAGTGTTGTCGACTATGACATACCTGCTACCTATTTTGAATACAAGTAAATCAGTGTAATATACCGAAAATATACTGAACGAGGGCTATTTGTGGTATATCGATAGTACTACATTCTAAATATGCCATAGAGTGGAAAATATACCAAATTGTCATCCAAAAGAATTAAGACTCTTTTTGTTCATATAAAAGTATTTCTTTAGTAACTACCGAATATACCATTTGATATATACATTTAGTATTTTTGCGGTATATTATTCTGGTATATTTAGCTTTTATTACAAATGGGTGGCGGGTATCTCAGAGTCGAGTCCACTCGAGTGTAGCTTTCTTACTTATTTTGTTTTTTTGTCATTTTGGGGTTAGAGTATGTGAATTTCATTGTTATTTTGGCAGCATTTCGCACATCATCTGGCACGCGCTTATTATATATTGTTGTTATTATTGTTTGGTTTGTCTTCAGCGGTTACTTGCTGTTACCATTGTTGTGGTTGCAACAAGGTTTACTTATGAGATGGCAGCCGCTGGTATTGACATTGTCAGTTCATATTATATAATGTTATCATGAATTTAAGCAGCTTTAATATTATATATACATATATGTATGTTATCAACTGCTTCTTTCCCCCCAATTTCTTCGCCTGCGTCGTTTAGTGGGCGGCTGAGTGGTGAGGTTGTTCTCGATGCTACTTCGCCTTGCAAGGCATGAAATTTTTATTATTATGTCGAAAGTTTTTGGCTGGCCAACAACAACACAACAAAGTCAGCTCATGTTATTTTGTTATGTGATAAAGATGAACTGGTCAGAGGATATCCTCAGCTGAAAAAAAGAAGGAATGAAAGAAAAAGAAGTAGCGTCAGTTTGGGTATAATAAAAAGGATAAGGATAGCCCAGCTATTTGATGTAATGTGCGGGATTTAATCTTTGAAATTGCGTGTCCCACGACGAGCTCTGATTTCTTCGAGTTGTGCGTTTCATTTCGTCGTTTTCATGGTCGTCAAAATGTGACAACAAATTGGATTCTGACGTGCGTAATGAGCAGCATTTTCTTTTTGATTTTTTTTTTGCTCTGTGTTCTTGTTTTTTGTCGAGTGAAAGTTTTATGGATATGGATCTGGATGTGGATCATTAGCATGAGGCGCCTGGAAACATGCTTCAATTGTTTTTAAAGCAATACTCGAATAAAGCAAATTGTGTGAAAATCTCTTTGATTTTATTGAACTCAACTCAACTCAACGTAAGTTGCCGCCCAATGCTGAAAGCTTATTAATTTGAGTGGAGCAAAACATTTTTATTACTTGCTGCTGCTGCGTGCTGTAGGAAATGTAGGAAATTGTAAAGTGGCGCCCAACGTGCGAGTGCATTTATGAAATTAAATCTTCCTCAGCACTGGCACGAGCACTTTAATCTTTTTTTGGTTGCACTCGACGCATTTCCTCCACTTATTACACAAAATCTCGTATTCTTTTTTATTTGTTGTTTTTGTTGCCTGCTTTCAACGAAATGGACTTTTCATTTTTATCTTCACTACGCGCAACAAATACACAGACAGCAGGTGCAGCAATTGTACTTGACTCGTTAAGTTGCATTTCATATTTCTTTTGATTGAAACTACGTTCATTCATTATTTATAATATTAAATCGTTGTTGAACATTTCAGGTAGAATTGAAAGAGAGATGCACATACATGATATAATATTTGAAGAGAGTGTGCGAGAAAAGTGAAGCATTGCTTATCTAATATTAAATTAATTACCCAATGTGGTGGGTCTCTGAGTGATAAGCGAAGGCCTTGCTTATCAGTGTAAACACGAATGGAACTCGAACTCGATAAGTGAATCAAAATTCATTTCGACCAATTCGTTGGATCCCTCTCTTTTTCTCCTTCTCTCTGTCTGTGAAACCTTGACATGATTGTTGCCCCGTAAATAGTTGCATATAAACCACACATCACAGATAGATTTCATTGTCTATGTGTATACACAATAAGATATTTAAAAACATTTTCGTTTGTTGCGTTTTTCAATGGAGTTTCATTGTTGATCTAACACTTGTGCCTATCAGTTTTTATGGGCGCCACTTGTTGTTTGTTTTCTTTGCGTTTTATTTTGGTGCGTCCAAATATGGAATGCTTTTATAATCAGATGCGATAAAATCGTTTACCTTGGCTTTAACTGGAAAATTGGATTTCATTTTTGTGCATTGCACTTTAAGCTGAGAGTTTGAAATCTTTCAAAAGTCTGTTAATTGGTAAGAAAATTTTAATTTAAATGAATTTTCTTTGAGGTTTTTGATTTGCCAGCTGTTGGTCACAGTTAAGTTTAAAAAGATATTGGTTTAAATCCTTACTCATTCAAATTCTTTTTTAGGTTTATCTTGGCGTCAAACAAAACAAAAATTAATTCTTTCATTTTATTTTAAGCTCGAAGTTTAATCATCTCAAATCAGCTCAATTTTGTTGATTGACAATTAAATAAAAATGAAGCAAATCAAATGCAACTCAAGGAAATAATGATTCATTTTTCCCAAGTGCAAGTTCTTTTAGTTTCATAGATTTTTTTTGCAGTTTATTTTCAAACGAATTTGGCTTAAATTCTAATTAATTTTAATTCTTATTTTCGTTTACTTTTGTTCGAAATGATTTACCTAGAAAATACAAATTAATTCTTTCTTTTTAAATGTTCAGCTTAATCAGCTCAATTTTGTTGATTGATAATTAAATTTAGCAAATCAAATGCAGCTCAAGGAAAAATTGTGGTTTGAGGTTCTTTGATTTGTCAGCTCTTGGTCAGAATTTAGTTTAAATAGAAATTGGTTTACTCATTGAAAATCTAATTTAGATTTTGCTGACTTTCAAGTATATTTAAACTACACTTTAATTTCACATCACAATCGAGCACATGTGTTTTAGTGCATAGTCACTCCACAAATTCCATTACCAATTTGCTGTGGCAAACCAAAAGATGACAGAAAAAAAAAGCAGAGCAGAAAACGTTAAACGTAGAAGCAAACAGCATGTGGCGGCGTTTGCCAACAATGGTTGAAATTAATCACACCTGGGAACTAAAATGTCAGCACTGTCATCCATGTCAACAATGCGGTTACTTCAGACGCTTAATATTAGATTTGGACCATACACGAGAGAGTCTAAGAACGAGAGCGAAAATTAAAGAGAGATAGATGGAGAGAGAGAGAGAGAGAGAGAGGGCGAGTCCGCGCTCTGCGTGTCCTGTGAATGTCCTCTGTGTGTGTGTGCGGAGACGTCTCACGGCAATCGCAATGTTTATTGTCAACAGGCAAAGGTGGTTGCCTCAAGTGCTTGTCGAGTGGGCCATGGAGCAGCTTAGGGGCACAAACCACTTCAAGATTGTACGTGTTTCCTTGCCTAGGCGCCACATACCAACCCAGCCCAGCCCAGTTGAGCGTTTAAACTGCGTGTGCAGCGACCGGCAACAACAACAATCCACCTGGGCAGTTCTTGGCGAGGTGGCACTTCATTCTCAGCCGAGGGTCCTCTCTCTCTCTCTCTGTCGCGGTCCTTTTCGCCAGGAGTTGTCGTGCGGCTGTTTATACTTTACACTTGTCTGGACATTTGATTAATGATGCTTACGTGTCTGGCGTGTTTGCTAGCTGGTTGTTGTTGCCATTGTTGTTTCTTTGGCATTTTCATTATATTCATTGTCATTTCGAGGGCGACTTTTAACAAACGGATTTTTATGAGTTGCACTTGCCGCTAAGTGAAACAACCTGTCGGCTCCCCTCAACCTCCCTCTGCTGACCACACCCGCATATGCTTAATTAACTTGATGTCTACCAAGGGGTTGATTTGGAAGAAAACACCCAACCACAGCGAACCTACCTCCCATTCAATGGTTATAGTCTAGCATGTCTCGAGTAGTTTCCAAGTGGTTCCTGTCGGCGTCTTCTGACACGCCAACTGAAATTATGTGTGTCTGCGTCACTGAGTCATCATCGTCATCATCGCCATCAGAACATTCAGTCAGCCGCTGTCAGGTACATTGTTGTTCAATTGATTGCACATGTTGGGTTGCCATTGGCAGCGATAAGATAAGATTATATCGATTCCACACTACACCACACCACGCACAACAAAAAATCCAATTGATAAGACTGCAGTTTGCGTGGTGATGTTGCCATAGAGCCATAGTAAAGTTTATTAAACATTATTAATTATTTAACACGAATTGATAATTGTCAGCTAATTGGCTAGTTGTACCACTTGCCAGCTCTTCATTTTATGAGCGTTTTCTATTTATTATTATTAAATGTTATTATTTTTATTATTATCGGTAGGTTTTTCTCGTATTGTTTTTCGGTCATTTCCCGTGTCTGCTTTTAATTAATTTAAGTTGCAAAGCAAATACAATTACATAAATTGTTTTTATTGCGCCGCTTACATACGATATGCCACACACAGACAAATTGTTGTTCGTTTGAGTGTGTGTGTGTGTGGCGCACACCTGATGGCGCCCTCTTGTAAATGTCGCGTACATTGCAGTGAAACCTAATTGGATTGTTACTGCAACAGTCTATGTGCCACATGCCACACTCGCCCCACACGCGCAGAACAGCATAGTTGGGTCGACCTGTAAAACACATATGTTGCAGGCGGTGAACGTTTATTGTCCTGATAGTTGAAGTTATCATTAGACTAACAATGTCATAAATATAATTTTAGACTGAAATTGTCTTACCTATATAATTATTTGTATTACGAATAATCATCATAAATAAAACATATTTGTTTACAAATGAATATAAAACTTCTTTAAAGGGCAGCTAAAGCTTAATAAAAGCGTAAAAGCAAATCATAATTATAAAATTGTATACTTTGTAATTAAAATCTGAATCAAATTTTATACAAGCTTAATGCGACACTTAAATTAAAAATGCAATCTTCTTTAAATATGTTTAATGGAATTTAGCTATTGTTAAGTTATACACAATATGTTATCTTAAGTCTATAACTTAAACTAGGGAAATTTGAACCTAGTTTAGAATACTTCTAGGCACAATTATTAATTCCTTCATTAAAAATATCTTAAGCTTTCACACGTAAATATCACACCTATGCGCTTCTGTAATGAGCTTTGGTACGTGCGACCTAGAGCTTTCAAAAGCTCACTAATACACATGCACAGCCGCACATATTATTTAATTGAGTTTTCCGTATTTTAGCTACTGTTATTATTTCCTGCCGCATTTACTCAACTACTCTATTATTATTTAGCCTGCATGTGATTACTTAAAGCGTAATTAGTAATTTCATGCAATTTGCCTTCTCTTTTGCTCGATCTCGCTCTCTCTCTTTCTCTCTCTGTCTCTTCCATTGACGTCGTCACGTAGCCGTGTTTGCCTGCACTTGAATTGCACATTTGCTTCTCTACTTGTCAAGTGCATGTTTGTTGACATTGCTGTTGCTTTTGCTGTAGTTGTTGCTGTTGTCGCTGTCGCTGTCGCGGTTACTTTGTGCAAAATTGAAAATAATTAAACTGAGAATTAGTAGAGCGTAACTCGGCTAGGTTTTAGACTGGGCCAAGCGCCTTTGTTGGACAACAGCCCTTCCCAGTTTACATTGCGGGTTTGTTTTTAGCCAGCTTTTTTCCCTTTCCCTTTCCTTTTTTTTGTTTTTTTGTTAACGCCCGTATTTTAAGTACTTAGTTTCTAACTTTTTTCAGTAGGCAGAGCAAGGTTGCTTTTAAAGTACGAGTATTTACTTAATTGCATAATGTATGCGAAATGTGTGTGTTATGCGGGCTCTCTCTCGTGGTATTTAAAACATATATTCCAAGTGCCACATCAGCAATTTAATTTGGCTTTAAGGCAATGTCATGAAATTATCATATCAACCCTGTGCGATTTGACAGCTCACTAAATGTGAAGATTTACGTTTCACTCGTCACTTCAGAAGCTTAATTAAGTGATTTTTCATTGCTCGACAACATAATGTGCTGCAGAATCAACTAAAATCAAATGCCTTTGCATAAGATACACTTTTTATTCTCGTTGTATTTTTTTTGTTTTTATGGTGTTGAACGTTTTATGTGTTATTAAACTGAACATGCTCAAGAGCCAAGTGCTACATTTATGGGTAATTAAAAACAGTTTGGCAGTGTTTAAAAAAGGTTTGCCCCTTTGTGTATTGACACTTTTTGATGCTGCACTGCAAAAAAAAAAAAAACATTGATGGAAAATTTTTTTAAATATTTTAAATTATTTTTGTTATTGCCTTAAGATAATTAGCAATAAATCATGCTTTGACTAAGTGTCATCTGTAAAATAAAGATTTGCTATTTACTTGAAATTGTTCGCAGTGTACTTGTTGTGGCATGTGCAACAGCAATCCTTAATTGTTGCTTGGGTTCTTTACAGTTATGTTTCGGCTTACAGCATGCACACTGTGTTGACTGCGAGCTGCTATTTAAGGCAACAATGCGCAACGGCAACGGCAACATCAACAACAGCGGCATCTGCAACATGTGGCACTAATAACTGTTGCCACTGTTGCGCGCGAAATGTTGTTGCAACGTTTTAATGGCGCTGCTGCTGCTGCTGCTGCTGCCTTTTCTTTGTGTTTATATTCGTACTTGCACTAAGTTGATGTCTGGTCAGTTGCATTGACGCACGTGCGGCAGCAACACATCCATGACATTGCAACAGACTGCCACAGTCTGCACATTCACAAATTGCAAGCCTTGCCCTTCATCACACTCCCGTCTGCTATTGCTGCTGTTGCTGTCGTGGCCTTTCAACAATTTCATGCTGCTGTTGCACTAAGCTTATTGCCTCACGTTTGTCGGCTGCCAATTGCAGGCAGTGGCTGTGTCACTTGCCACAACCAGCTAACCAGCTTGCCACGCAGCCAGATGCCAGCTGCCAACTAGCACCTTTTTGGCCATTTTAATTGATTTTTGCGTTAGCTCAGCGTACAGCAAATCCAACACCTCTTGGATTTGCCATCACCACAACAATGCAGTTGCTGCAAAACTTGCTGATTAGTTTTCACCATTTGACTTTAAATCGCATTTTCTGATTTTGTAATTGCCTGAAAATTTCTGGGTCTATTGTGCAATCGTTAATTGCGTTTTCAATTCCTGATCAATAGCGAACGTGGAGAGCAGAAAGTAAATTAGAACTCATGCTAATTAACTGAGAGAATAAGGTGCTAAAACTTTAAACAATTACTTGATTTTGCCAGCTATAAAATGTATAAAGAAAATTAAATGTACTCATTAAGAAATATGAATTCAATAAATATTTTGTAGTTGCATTTCCATAAGTATCTTTTCTATAACTTTGATTGAGAATGTGATTGTTTTGAAATGTGTGATTGTTAAGAGAATTAAATTTATTTATTTGGAGATTTTATTTTATTCTATTCTACTTCCATTTCAATTATCATTTCTTCTTTAAATCGGACTAGTAAAATGGGAAATAATAATAAAATACCATACATTTTTGATTATTCAGAGAATAAAATTTACTTATTTATAAATATGAATTAAATGAATATTTTGGAAATCCATTTCAATAATCATCTAAAATGGAAAAATAATAGTAAAATGAAATGTTGGATTATTTAGAGAATTAAATTTCCTTGTTTTAAAATACGAATTAAATTTAAATGCATATTTTATATTTAATCAACTATACACGACATGAAATGTTTGATTTTTATATGAATTAAATTTAGTTTATTTAGAAATATTGCAAATCGCTGTATCTAAGTAATGTGAAATAAAATTTCAATCTATGCTATTCCTATTTCAATTTTCATTTCCTTTACGCCTTTAATTAGTTAAATTGGAGAATGAATAGTTAAATACAAAATTTAGTTATTTAGAAATATAAAAATATTTTATATTTCCATTTCAATTATCATCGCTTCTATAATTTTAAATAAGTCTTAAATATGCATAGCCTGGAAATGTTTTTTGTTAAGAGAATTGAATTTACTTTGTTAAAAATATTGCAAATCGGGTTATTGAAAGAATGTGAATTATAATGTATATTATATTCTATTTCTATTTTAGTTATAATCTCTTTTACATCTCTGATATATTAAATAGAAGAATTAAGGAACTAAAACTAGTCTGCAGCTTTGTTTGCTTTGATATGTATAATTGTAACTTGAATTACATTTATTTATTTGTTGAAAAGATGATTTGTATATTTTGTATTCCCATTTCAGTTACCAGTAAAGGCGCTTAAGCTTTAAATTAGACTAACACATTGCTTGCTTTGAAACTGACTGTAAATGGCATTCCAGTTATTTATTTAGAAATAATACGAAATGCTAAATCAGAAAAAGAAGAATACCGAACAATATGAATTGAATTCATATTTTCTATTTCCATTTCAATTATCATCACTCAGACACTCAAATTATATTCAACCTCTTTTTCTGCTGAACCCATTCGAAACAAATATTTGTTAAACAATTACAATTTATTTACTAAATTTGTTTTCATTGTATATTTGCAGGTACGTACGCTGTTCTGTTGATTCTGCTTCATTCACAATTTGTCAATGCGTAAGTCTAAAAGCACATTCTTATTTTTATTTTGTGGACCAAGGGGTACACGCCCCCTCAACCGTTTGAGCAAATAAATAGTGATATTTTTATTTTCGTCACAAATACGTGAAGAGCAAAAGAATTGTGCAAATATGACAAATTCGTTGACTGCAAGTTGAATAAATAACGAAATTTGTTGTTTGTTCTGATTAATAAAAACAAATACAATTACTTTAAGCGAGTGTCAACGACTCGGCGTTACCCTGTAATATTTAGAATATTTCGAAATAAATTTCGAGATTGTGTTTGTATTTTATAATTCGATTGTCGAGTACTGCTTCCTCCTATTAAAAATGCAACACATGTGCTCGATGTTAAAATATTCTCAAACGTTCAGCGGGGCAGAGAAATGTTGGGTCTCTTGTTTGAATTTTGATAACGCTACACGTCAGAAAGAAAGAAAATTGCAAAATGAACTTGACACAGTTTCAAAAGCGAGAACCGAACTCGTCAATTGTCTTCACATTCGTATTTGTTTGTTTGCATATTTGTGTGTCATTCGGTTCGTTTCATTAACATAAGTGCGATGTTCGAATTTCAATTCTTCTCTAAACAAAAAACGTGTGAAAACAAAAAACCCCTCAACAACTCAACAACTTAACAACAAAAATGCGGTGAGTCAGCTGTGCTGGAAATTGGCACCATCTGTCGACCAAATGGAATGTGAAATCGCTGCAACTGCCCTTTTTAATACTATAATGAGAAGCAATTCCCGAAATCGTTTCGAGTGTGAATAAACCCATTTAAAGGCAGCAAATTCTATACATACTATATAAATAATATTTGACAATCAAAACTTCTGAGCGCAGTTTAGGCGCCAACTACCAAAACAATAATAACTTTGTCTATTCACAATTTGTTAACAGTAGATTGATGAGAAGAAGAAAACGGTGGCTGTTGAACTGACAGTATTTGGCCAATTTACATAATAAACATGGAAACATGGATGGGTTTGTTGTCTCTAGAGGTGACAAATTTAGTTGAATCGAGTCGAATGCTGTTGGGCCATCTCCCTATCTAGTATCTGCATAATCATTCCTGGTTGACAAAATTGAAAACAAATTTAAATGTTAATGCGAGTTCACAAATTTAATATATTCCACATTGCGGCGTCGCCTCACAGATTAATGAAAACCAAAAACTCCCAAGTGTGTATTCGAGAGGTCGGCCTTGTGTGATCATCATCATCATCGTTGTCATCGTCATCATCATGTTGTGCATTTTGTCAGCTTGAGGTTGTGGCTCAGCATGGCTAAGCAGTGAGCATGTAACTGTTGCATGCCATTTGCATATCATTATAATAAAATGTTAATAAGCGTGTAGAAGTTATTTGATAGATGACATCGTGTGGTTTGTTTGCACTATCGGGCAGAGATAAAATTTAATCTTATTAATTGAATATTCGATTTGCATTGGAAATAAAACTCGAATGTGAGTTTGCAAATTCGTATTCGTATTCTACGGAATGTTGAGATATTATTTCTAAATTATTGCTGAGATTTGCAAAAACAAAAAATACTGGTTGCTCTTAGTTAACCTTTCTAAATGCACATAAATAAATTTCACACAAATGTATTGTGATTATTCGATTGTTAATATAAGTCAAACATTTTTGTTTAGTAGACAGCTCGTTACTTTTATTTGGTTTCGAAAATCAGTTTTTCTTAACATCACTAAAAAGATCTTGTTTGGTTTTGTAATTCGATCTAAATTTGTTAAATGCTCTTTATTGATGCTTATTTCTGTTATTTTACTTTTTAGTTTGATTTGAGGTTTCTTTCTTTTTGATTAATGGTGCACGTTGATATATTTTAAAATATGTAATAAATTCATAATTATTACTTTGCATTTGGATTAAATCCATTCTCTTAACTTTCATTAAAAATATGTTAGTCTTAATGATAAGATCTGATTTGATAGTATATACGTATAATTAGATATTAATTTGTTAAATTCTTTTTATTTTTGTTATCTTTTTTGTTCAAGTTCTTTAGTTTTATTTATCTTTTTGATTTTGTTTAGTATTTGTGAGTAGATCTGTATTTTTCCAAGTCTTTGATTCGTTGGATTCGTTGCGATTCTATATAGTTTAATTTGTTCTTTAATTTGAATATTTTTACACTTTTCTTTTTTCATTTTCATTTTCTCTTTGTTATTTGTTTTTTAAGTTTCTGACGTACATATTTTTATGGAACTGTTTTCGTTCTATTTGATTTATCTACTTTATAAGTATCGTGTTTCCGATTAATTCATCTAAATTCACTCATGTCATTTGATAATTGCATTTGACATTCCTAGCTATATAAGAGACATTAAATAGTTTCCACTGAAGCAGTCATTATATCGTTGTCAGATTGCGTGTTCTCCACAATTTCTATATGGAATATAATTACACTCTGATGGTTCAATAGCCGGAGCTGTTGCTAAGTTACACAATCTCATTCTTATTTTAAAGTCATATGCTAGGCCACCCATAACGCAACCTAATCCATAATGTCTTCATCTCTCGTGTCGGGCATTAACTGAAGATCATGATCATTTGCCGTTGTGCTGTCATCACTTTTAAATTTGACATTTGCTGCGATTACGACGGACCCCTCCCCAAAAAAAAGAAACCTCTTTTGTTTATGTGTGTGTGGGTGTGAGTGTAAACAAAGAAACGGTTGCAGCATTCGTGTGTGTGTGTTTTTTTATGGGTCACACCAGCAAAATATACAAGAGAGCGAGACAGACGAAGATAGTAGAGCAGACACGTTGAGAAAAGGCGGAAGAGTGTCGGGGAGAGAGTGAGAGAGAGAGGAAGAGGGAGATGAACTCATTGAACTGTGCGTTCAAGCGTCAGCAATGATGTGGAATTAATAAAGCATAGTCCGAGTGGAGCTCGGCCTTAGGAACAAACAAGTGACAACAACAAATACAAACACATACACACACATACACATGCGCACATTCCCCTAGACACACACAGATAGTGCGAGAGAGAGAGGAGAGTATTATTGCCAGTTGAAGCTGCAGTTTACTCGGCTCGCAGACACCGACAAGAGTCTGAGTTGATGCTATAAAAGCGATTTATTAATGTCAGTCGGACAAGTGGCGGAGCTGTGGCGTCGCAGTGACGCCAGGGGTGGGGACACTGGAATGGAGGGGGGGGGAGTATCAGCTATTGGGTGCATAGCCTCAGCCACAATGCCAAGCGCATGTTTGTAATCATGTTGCTAGTGATGGGGGCATGCAGCTCATGTTGCAACTGCTGTTGCAGCTGATGATAATGATGCTGTTGCTGCCGTTGTTGATGCTGCTGGTGCTCCTGTTGCTGTGGTTGCAACGTTGACGCTGGCTGCAGCTGTTTGCCCAACATCCTTGCCTGTGCGAGTGTGGATGCTAGTGTTTATGTCTCTGCACACATACTATATAGTCATCATATATATCCATGTGTGCGCTTGTATCTCTTATAAGCCCTGCAGTGAGCTATCCGTGATTTCAATGATTGCCGCTGCGATGCAACTCAAAGGCGCATAAAATCAAATGGCAGCTATGACTTCAAGGCACTTCATATAGTAAGTTCGACATTATTCTAAGGTGAAAAAGGGAGGAAGATCGACCATTTTAATAGTTCTCAAGACTCCAAATATTTTAGGTTTTATAATTACATTCATTAATCATATTAATATTAAGTTTTATTATGATTATGATTAGTTCCAGTTCATATTATAAATATGTGGTGTGATAATTGTTAAGGTCATTTTGATTATTTCTTATACGATCTGTATAATATTTATTTGCTTTATTATTTATATTTTTTGTTTTCTATATATATTTGATAGTAATTCTTATTTTTGCTTTTCAGTTTTGTTGTGGCAATTTTTATGCCAATTTATATTATTCGTCGTTTGATTAGAATAACATTGCACATTAGTTTTTCTATTTATTATTATTTTTTGTTAGAGTTAATAATTCGTAGTTCTGTCATGAATCCTTGTTTTGATAATTCTTATTCTAATTTTCCGAATTATTTATCAATTTATCAGCATATTATTTAATTATTTTTATAATATTATTTATTGATTTTGGTGTACTATATTTGATTAATAATTCTTATTCTTCTTATTTTTTGTGATAATTACATATTTGTTGTTCTGTTTATTATTAATTCGTACTTGTTATGTGTAGTTGTAGTGATAATTCCTTATTATATCTGAATAGATTAGTGTATTATTTATTTATTTACTTTCTTAATATAATATATTGATTTTATTTTCATTATTAATTCTTTTTATGATTGATATTTCATATTCTAACTAATAATTCCTTAAATAATTTTTATATCTGAATCGATTAGTATATTATTTATTTATTTATTTTTATAATATTATGATTTTATTTTCCTTATTAATTATTTTTGTGAATTATATTTCATATTCTATCTAATAATATTTGCTGTGACTGTACTTTTGTTAGTTTTACTTATTATTAAGAAATATTATTTCTAAGTACTTATAGCTTTAAAGTCATTGGCTTCTCAACTGTTGCACATGAGTCTGGAAGTTGCTGCTGGGCTACAAACTCATTCATATGCCTGGCCCAACTGTTGTGGCAATTGCCAGCACTTTGTGTGTATGCAACGCAATGACATGCCCTTCCTTTCCATGCAACATTAATGTTGATCACATGCCAACACTGTGTACATAGACTTGTCATTTTCAGTAGCAGCCTCAGCTTCAGATTCGGATTCAGATTCAGCCTCAGCAACTGTTCGTACCTCCCACGCCCTTAATAGACAGACAGACAGTAATTTCTCTGTTCTCCCTCACTCTCTCCTTCTCTGTCTCTGTCTCTGTCTCACTCTCTTACTGTCTGGACATGGCTTGCGTTATTTATTAAATTGTTGCACTGATTGTGAGATTTTTAAATGCTACCTGTCCCACAAATGGAAAGCGGTAATTTTCTTTTGTGCATTTATTTACTTTACGTTTTTTTTTTTATTGTTCATGCTCTCCGTTCTGTTCATGTTGTTGCTGTATTTCTTGGGATTTCCATTGGGATAGGGTGAACTTTATACGTAATGCGTTGAGTTGCGTTGTGTACGTTGTACGTGTTTGCATTCCGTATTGAAATGTTTGTTTATTCTTATGATTTCAGAGTTTCTGTTGTTGTTTGTGTTTGTATTTTGGTGAAGGCGCTGGGTTAGTGGCCTGGGGGATAGCAAATTCAATAGAATCATTATCATGTGACATTTATGGTAGCTTCTCTCAATTAGCAGCCTGCATTTAGTAGGTTATGCACAATAAACATATAGATTAACACTTGAAATTAGTTTGTAATGAGCACGCAGTGTTGAAGTATATCCAGACATAATATTGCACCATAGAAATATTGGAAACTTATTTTTGAAAATCGATTGTCAGACAAATGAGAGCGAGATTGTATAATAAAATTCAATTGTAGGCATAAATATGCCATTAAATGGCTTAAAGATCACTTTTTCAAATAGAAATAGAAAAAAGATAGTAAAAAGTTGAGTTATTTTATTGATTGAAATATAAATATAATAATAATAAATCAGAAAATGTTTTTTTTTTTCTGAGAGAGAATTGATTAATGAAACTGGAATGAGTCTAGTTTTTTATTGATTAAATAATAAATGGAATAGTTTGATTTGGAAGCTTGCTTATAAATTGTAGGAATATAATATAGATAAAAATAAAGCAATAGATTAAGCAATTTAAGACTTCAGTTGTACTCTATAATTGGCGTTCTACAAATTGCAGACTGTAAATCAGAGCGCAGCCTATGCAAAGATAAAGATAAAGTGCAGCTTAAAAGTTTTAACCAGTTCAATTGCAAGTTCACAGCAAAGTGCATTGATATACGTGAATGTGAATGTTCGTGAATCTCGCTTGTTTTATCCTCATTTTCTTTTGGGTTTTGTATTAATTAACCAAACGAACCGAGTGGTGGGAGTTGGCGGGCAAAACTGTCGAGTTGAACGAGTTGGAGAAATCCTTTTGCGCCAGGTGCTCCACGAGAAAGCAAAAAACTTTTGCTTTAAGTTTGACATAAATAAGTGCACTCGTGACTTTGGAGTAGCAGATAAACCACGAGCCAAAAGGAAATGTTTGTCGAGCATTTGCTTGACACACACACAAAAGAAAGGCGAATTCAATAAAAAAGAAAAGGAGATGCATTCAAATTGTATTTAAATGGAAATTTATTTTGTATTTTATGCTTCGTAAAAAAATTAGAAAATGAGAAACAAATTCTTATGCAAATTTCCAAAAACTGAATATACGACGATTGATTGCAAATCGTGACAAAAAAAGCAATAGAATAAATTCACACATGATGATAGAACAGAAGCAGAAATAGCTAAGATTAAAGCTCGACACACGCACACACACACACTCATAAACATAAATCACACTCAGACTCGGGCAAAAACGTAAAATAATATTGTAATCAGTTGAGCAAAAAAATGTATTTGATAAGGGTTAAGAACAACAAGCAAAACGACCCCCAAACAGAAAAAAAGCGAGAGCAATAGGAAGCCACAATACGCATATTTCACACACACCCCACACTTCGAAAACAGCCTCAAAAATGACCCTAATTTTGTTGTTTAGTGCTGGCTAGGAATGTATTTATGTATGAAAAAGAAGTGTACTCAACTAGTAGATACCCTAAGCTTAGCAGTTCTTAAATAAATTAGAAAAAAAAGGATGATTATTGCATATTTAATAACTTAAAAGTTATAGCTCATCATGCTCCATCATTTGAATGGATTGTAGGGTATTGGGAAACACAGAAAAATAACAAAAATGATGTGCGAAATGTGAAAAAATGTGCAATTTCATGTTTACTTTTTGTGTTTATTTGGGTGACGGCTCTTGTAACTGAAGCTCTAGTCGGGGATCTGGATCTGGACTAGGTTTAAGCCTTAGCCTTCATCTTGGGCTTTTCTGTTTCTGTTTCGGATTCTGTTTCTGTTTTCGGCTTCATATTTCAGCTGCTTCCCTTTTACTTATGTGCGTTTGTGGGCGGAGTCGGAGAGTTTTGGTCATACAGTTGAGTGAATTTGACAAATTGTAAAATGGCACAAGCCAAAGGCAAACGGACAAACAAAGAGAGAAATAACATTTGGGACAATTTTCTTCTTTTTTTTGTCGTTCTTTTTATTTTTTATTTTTGAACACATGTCCGTGTTCATATGTATGTGCAGAGAAGGAAAATACAAGCGAGTGATATGTATGAACTAATGATTATTAATGCTCATAAGGATTTATGAAAAGGCGGGGTTTTCATTTTGGTTTAGGTTTCGTTTTGTTAAATTGCCTGAAAGATGGGCCTGTTGCCCTTTCTGTAAAGTGTCCTGCAATTGAAAAGGAAAAGGATACAGAAAGGGATTGCCAAAAGAATGTTGCAAACTTATTTTAAGCAGCCTTTGTAAAATGTTTTCGTATTATTATCAACTAATTTGGGGGCAATTATATGTAATAAAGCATTTGTTAGCATTTAAATTGCTATTAAATTAGCATGATACTCATGAAATTTGTCGACATTTTCGGCGGTTGGCATTAGAAAAATGAATATTTTAAATTACCTCGCACTTTTAGTTTCGTGTGATTTGACTAATAAACTGTTTAATTTAAATATTAAATTAATTTGTTTTAAATAAATAACATGCAATTGCAAGCATAATTATTTGCATATTAAATTACAATTAGTTGCAGGCATTTTGCAAACACCATAAACACCATTTATAGTACTGCGAATGTGCAAACATTCTATGATATCATATCATACAGAGACACAGAGCAAACAATTACAACAATTGGAAATGCGTCCAAATAGCAGAGAGAAATTATTGCGCCGTATTTCATTTATTTGAATTACGAATGGCGAATCTAATTGCTGCTAATGAATGCAATAAAATCCAGAAATGCAAATTTAATTGTCATTAGTGTGATAAACAATAGAAAACAGGCGGCGGGCGGAGGTGTTGTCAGGGTTATCAATAGATTCCAGTAATCTACATACATACAATATATTATATGTTCTGTAGAGTCGTCTAAAAATAAATGTACAAATTTTTAGAGAATGAAGGTCAGAGCTGTCTGGCGATTCACTGATTAGCTGGACACAAATGGGAATGGAAAATGAGGTTAGCTAAAAGTTTAGTACAAACTTATTTTAACTGGCAACTGAGACTTAAGATTAATTGAGAGTGCCTCATTAAAAGTGTCCGAAAATCAAAATAAAATAAAAAATAATTAATTGTCACAAAGTCTTTGCTGCTGCATCCAGTTATATATTTAGTTTAGTTTTTAAAAGCTTCGAAGGACTTGAATACCCTAGCTGAGAAAGTAAAGGGGTGTATTGTAGATAGCGATAATCAAAGTGATTAAAAACTTTCAGTTTCCATCACAAAATTTAAAGTACAAAATATTTCACTGAGTATGTTATAGTCGCTGTTCAGTGTACTTATTTAATGTCATTTTATTTTTATTTCTCTTCCGTAAAGTGTACACTCTTTTCCTTCTCGACTTTACTTACCCCTTGGCGAATGCCAAAAAAACGCTAAACCCATTTTTTTAGGGTATGAGGGAAAATGGCGAAAACTTTCTCGTCTGCTCTTGATGCTAATGATTGTTTGATGTGCCCCCAGCGCCAAAGTAGACTTCAACGAGAAGGAAATGAATGGTGAAGGGGTCAGGAAAAATGGGGCTGTGCAAACGTATAAAAAAGTGAGTGCTGACGCGCAAAGAAGAAGCAGGAGAAGGAGATGGAAAAGGAGAAGGAGATGGAGAAGCATCGAAGCATTGAAGCTTAAATAAATACGACGACAAACTGCCGAAACAACTTGCACTGTAAATTTGGTCATCGTTGTGCTTCTGGTCGCTGTCCCTCTGGGACTGTCCTTTTTGGTGTGTCCTGCTGCGGAGGATATGCAAGTTCCATGACAAAAGTTTCGTAATTAAAACGCGGCCAGTGCCAATTTTAAAAGCCGTCGGCTGCCAGGCTGGAGATAGATTCTGTGCCGTACTCTAAATCAAACATTTATTTTTTCCCAACTATTTTTTTTGCCCGCACCCCAAAAGTGGAAGTTGTTAACATAGATTTAGAGTAGTTGCGACTTTTAAACTTTATTTTATTTCATTTAGTTTTTAAATTCGCGAATTAAATGACATTAGGGGCCAGAGTGCCTGAATCGCTTGAACCCTTCATGACATCAAAGTTTCATTGATCCATCTTAATAGGTAAACAAGTTGGCAACCTTTCAAAAACTTTACAAACTTATTCTTTGCGTGTTTATTCTTGAAAAGGGACACCGAAAATTCTCTCACCTCTTTCCCTATGATAATTTCCTAAGCACACACACACATATGAAAGTATCTGCTTTCATTGTGAGTTGAACTTTTGTTGCTTGGGAACTTTGAACTTTGACAAAACCTTTGGAGACTCGCTAAAAGCACTTAAACACACACTTAACCCACAACACACTAAGCGACACAACTAACATAAAACTATCACTTTAAATGATATAATGACCACAAGCAAACAAACAGACAGACATACTACAACGGTATAAATACCGATTACACAAATTAACAACACGTACAGAAAAACGAATAAGAGAGAGGGACAGAGAGAAAGAGAGAAAGAGAGCAGAACTCAACCAGAGGTTTCTAATTAAAAGTTACAACCCCTCACATGGAGTCAGGTTCATGTCCATTTCCTTTCCCCTTGCTCCATTTTGGGGGTATTTTCGGAGTATGCAAAAATATTGTTGACAACATGAAATTAATTTTACCCTTGAGAGTTCCTTTTGCTTGGGGTTTTTATTTTTTTGTGAATGAGTAATAGGGGTAAAATTCACACATGCGTTGGAATTCATAACTGGCTACTGCTCTGGGGACTACACTGTATTCATTCGCATTGTTGGGGTCCAGTGGTATAAGGTACATTCGTCTGGGGGCTTGTCTGGGGTATTTTGCGTAACATGTTTGTGGGGGGGAGGAAGGACAGGAAAACAACAAGTCAGCGAAGCAAAAGCAATTAGAGTCTGGCTAGCGATAAGCCACGACATCAGCATCAGCAACAGCAACAGCAAAAAACAACAAATCCACTTGACTTTCTACTTTTTAGTAGTTGGTATGATTTGCATTCATGTGGCAGATTCTTGACTGCTTTCCAGTTTCGCTGCAAACAAATTGCAAACCGTTTTTATCATCTGCAAGCTAAACGCATACCATTCATTAGTTATGACCATTTAGCAGAACCCATTTAGTCAAAAAGTTTAGTACTTCCATGACCACATTTTGGAAACTGTAATAAACTCTTGAACTACTTTTGATGTGACCGCTTTTCATGTGTTGACGTGCGTCAGCTGGGCCTGTTCATAAAATATAAACCAGACCTCAATCCAATTTGTACAATTTATTTTCATTAGCTTAAGTCTTTCTAGATATATGCTTTATTAAATAATGCGTGAAATATAAATAATAGGTTTCAGTATTTAAAGATATTGAAAAAAAAGAATTTTGAAAAAAATATCAAATGAATAAATGAGTAAAGGGAAATATATTTATAAAAAGAAATAAAGAATAAAAAAATACAAAATTAAATAAAGAATGAAATAATAAAATAATAAAAAAACTAAAACAAAAAAATAATAAATAAACAAACAACAAAAATAAAAGAATAAAAAATAAAATAATTAAAAATAAAAGAATAAAAAATAAAAGAATACAACAATTAAATATATGAAAGAATCTAAAAATAAAAAAAATGAAAGAATAAAAAAAATAAATGGAAGAATAAAAAAGATAAAAGAAATGGAAGAATAAAAAAGATAAAAGAAATGGAAGAATAAAAAAGATAAAAGAAATGGAAGAATAAAAAAGATAAAAGAAATGGAAGAATAAAAAAGATAAATGAAATGGAAGAATAAAAAAGATAAAAGAAATGGAAGAATAAAAAAAATAAAAAAAATGAAAGAATAAAAAAATAAATGAAAGAATAAAAAATAAAAGAAATGGAAGAATAAAAAATAAAAGAAATGGAAGAATAAAATAAAGTAAAGGAAATAATAAAAAGAAGGGAAAGAATAAAAAGAAAATAAAAGTAAAAGAAAAGAAATAAGTAAAAAACTAAAATAAATTAATTTGCATCGGCCGGGAATCGAACCCGGGCCGCCCGCGTGGCAGGCGAGCATTCTACCACTGAACCACCGATGCTTTGTTGCTCATCTCCTCGCGAAGCATGAATAAGTATTAGCTATCTATCGATAGGTTTATTTTTAGACAAACCGGTCGACACAGGTCTAATCAACTTTTACCAATAGTCAAGGCATTTGCTAGTATGAATAGACGCTAAGTTCAGTTGATAAGACAATTCAGTGACCAACACACAAAACCGCAATTGAGAAACTATAACGAATTTGATAAGCTCGCATGAAGTAAAACATCTCATACATATATATAAAATTTAATTATTCATTATTCCTAGAATTTATATGAGTGGACTTGTTATTGTTTATTTGCATTTGTGTGATTTGAATTATCGTTTTAATTCTCTTGAAATGTGTCGTAAGTATTATTGATTTAAGAAACTTGTTTTTTGCAATCGAATTTGCAATTTAAAACAAAATATAATGATGAAAGGCACTTCGCAAACCAAATAACATGAACGCAACTTGCAAAACAATAGCAGCAAAAATTTAACTATGTATTATAAATTGCGTAAATTGCAAGAATTGTAATAAGATACTGAGACAGCAACTGAGGCACCGACTGACAAAGATTGAAGCCAGTGCAAAGGCAAAAGGAGAGAGAGAATGTGAAACAAGAATGGCAGCAGCAAAAAAAAAAAAAAAAAAAAAAAAAATAGAATGCAAGAAAACAAACATTAAGCGTAATTAAATTCCAAGCAAATAAATTAATAGAAACATGAAAGTAAAGTACGACAGCGAAAAATTTAAGAAATAAATGCAGACAAAAGAATTTAATTTAAATGTAAATGAGCACAAAATTAAAAACAATGCAGACAACTGAAGGAAGGCGAAACGAGCCTCCCACATTGAGCATAAAAACAGTTTGCTGGCTAATTTGTGTGTGACTTTTTAATTAGTCCGATTGATGGCTGGCCAGGCCGACAGGTTTTGGCAATTATACAAAATGGTTGTGGCCGCCTGGCCTAAAAATCTAATCAAATATATAAAATTGTAGTTGAAATCTGCATAATAATGTCAAACATGTGAGTACTCCTAATAACGCACAGATATTACGTATACGAGGCTGTGCTTTATGCTCGTCCTCGGTCTGGTTGCAGTCAAATTTGGTTGGCAAAAAGGCTAACGGCATTGTGAATAACGACTATCACAATTGCTGTTGTCGTTGTCGTTATGACATGGCTCGTTAAGTCAATTGCGTAATTAGTATTCGCCAAGCAGATCCAGCTATCAGAGGAGAATAATCCCATCTCTAGGCCCGCACTCAAACTAATTGAAATTAGTCTAAAGGCAAGCATCAAAATCTTCGAAATGAAAACATGCCCAACTTGTAGCTCAAACTAAACTTAACCCTCACTCTCTACTTGCTTCTGCTGTAACTTGTATACGATTATAACTCATAATCATACCCTAACACAAAAGGAAGGTGAATGATAAAGAATTTGATGATGGTAATGCATGAATTCAGTGCTGCATTTTCATAGAGCATTTATGTTATATGATGGTCTGCAGCATGTATGTAGGAGCATTCTGCAGTCGGCTTTCATTATTATGTTAAGACCTAATTTAGTTTTACTAATGCGCCATGAGATGATGCTGCATGTCATTAGCATTTGCAGTTGCCATTTTGAGATTGGAAACGACACAGAACAGACTGTCTGTGCCCTCGACTTGACTGCATTTCCACTGCGCAACAACAGTTGAGTGTGGTTCGCATGTAATTAAGAGAACCCACTAAGTAAGTGCTTGGCTTCCAGTCGCATTCATTATTAGCCGAGCTTATCAATGTTTTCTCATTCAATACGCTGCAAAATTGTGAAACTAATAATATTTATTGTTGAATCGAAAATGTAAATCCTCTCAATAAGACACTGTCTTTGTCTGCAAATTGTGAATTATTTCGCTCATAATTGAAGTGAAGCAGTTTTCAACAACATACTTATTGCATATACACATACGAGTGTGCAAATGAAAATACTCAATGCTTAGCTCTATGAGATTAAGTTATTATTTTTGCATCTATGATTAGTAATTATATTTTACCTTTATTTTATTTACAGGTAAGCCAAATTGAAATTTGCTCAGCTGCAGCTAAAATGGTAATGTTAAGTTTTAATAATTTACTTGCAATTTGTGGAAGTGCTTATTACTCAGAGTGGAGACATAAGCAAGAAGAAAAATAAAAAGAGTTAGATAAGTTAAATAATGTGTGGCGTTGTAAAACTTAGAGAAACACACAAAGGAAAATAATAGCAATTAAGAAGGCTACAGTCGAGTGTGCTCGACAGTGAGATATCCGTTACCGATTTAATATACTAATTCAATATACATCAAAAATATATACTTTATGGCGCAGGCACAAAGTTATAATACCCCTCTACTTTAAGATTAGTGGGTTCAAAAAAAAGCTATAAGTGGCAGAAAATATTTGAATTAAACTCAGCGAGCTAATTAATTTTTTTTTATTACATACTGTTGATAATGGGTTTAAAAATCGAATAATAACATTTTTCAAGAAATTATATACTTTATGGCGCAGGCACAAAGTTATAATACCCCTCTACTTTAAGATTAGTGGGTACAAAAAAAGGCTATAAGTGGCAGAAAATATTTAAATTAAACTCAGCGAGCTAATTATTTTTTTTTGATTACATGCTGTTGATAAATGGTTTAAAAATCTAATAATAGCATTTTTCAAGAAATTATAGCTATTCCAGCGCAATCCCTTGAGAATAATAAGCTCATACATTATTTAATTTTATTATTGCTTTCAATGAATAATGGTCAATTTTGCGGCTTATCAAACGAAATAACATATATGTTTGTATTAATTTATTATATCGTTGACTCAATCAATGTTCCGCTTAAAATATTACATTTTTCATGTTCGTTTCGTAATTCGAAATTATAGAGGGCTTCGTGTTCGATTACAACTAGGAGTGAACTATTTTGAAGTCACGCGCAAAACTACTTAGCTACTCGGTGATAATTTCCCCAGTGGTAATTACACACACACAAAATATTTGAGTCGCACATCAATTGCCGGCGTATTCAACAAATGAATGCGCAATATCGATACGTCAAGATTATATAATTACAGAATTCTAAATGCCCTTCCACGGAATATATTTCTATCGTTTGTGAACTCTGCGCTTTTCAGAGTCAATTTGTTTCTCCCAACAAAATACATAATGCATAATAAAGTCTGTCTCGGGCTTTCGTGTGTAGCACATTTCATGACAAATTTATTAGGCCCTCGATGGGTGTGGAAAATACAGTTTCTATTAGCGTTCAATTGAGTGCATCTAACTGTTGATGAGCGTGGCACCTGTTAATTGAAATGCTCTAGTTTTTGAAAATGTAAAAAAACGCGACACTTCCAGCTTCATTAGCTTGTTTCTTTCTGCAGTTGACGCGCTCTTTTTTTTTGTTTTTTGGGGAATTATCCATAAATCTTGAACGTAATATGGCTCATTAGCATGGCATTTGTGCGTAAATTGAAAATTATTTAGCAAATTGAGTTTTGTTATTTATCGAATCTTTACGTATCTCTGAGATACTTTTTGCGCCTGGCACTTCTCAAAAGTCATCTCAGTGCGCTAATTTGTGTTTTTCATTAGCATCGCTCTAATGTGTTTGGTCACCGGAACGCTTTGTAAATATTTCACGTATTTTCTCTGCTTCTTTGCGAGCATCTCAGTCTGCGCTGTTAATTTCACTGATTACAACATTCACTGCACGATAACAAAAAGTTCAGCAACCCAAAGAGTGTGTAAACAATTTGTTATGATCTACAAAATGTAGGGTAAAATCAAGACACTGCTCTTAATTGAGCTATATTTGTAATCGTATTTATTGGCATTTTGATTTTAAGTGTTGAGGGCATGAAAATGGAATAAATTTGTGTTTCCTTTAAATATTGTATAATACAAAAGTATTAGATATAGAGATTACTTTCTTACTTATCTTTCTATCACTAGATAAGTTAAGATAAACATATAAATAAATAGCAAAGCTGTTGCTGTAAAAGTTTATTGTATAATTTATAGTTGCTCGAATTATTTATCTACAATCTCGTACATTTTTATTGTATATAATTAAATTCATTTTTGTCTGATTATGTGAAATCCCTACATTAGATTAATTGCAATCGTGCTGGCAATCGTATTAAAATACTCATTAATTATCAGGAATTTCAAATCAGCTGCTGTTGTTATTATTATATTAGGGTATTCCCATGCCCGGGAAAAAAGCGAGAGATTAAATGTACAAATGCAGTCGAGTGTTGACTCTACGATCAGACGGTTGGCTATATAGCAAAGGTATTTATTTTTAACTCGTATACACGTATATTAAGCCTGTCATTAGCGCTTAAGGCGGGAGAGAAATGCAATAAAAATAAAAATATGTGCAAATTGCTGACTTTAATTTACGTGTAGATTTTATTTTACAACCGAACACACGTGAGAAATGCGTAAAAAACGCGATACAAAGCTCAGCAAAAAAAAAAATAAAGAAAATATAAATAATCTTTTTTTGTTTAATGTTAATGAACATTTTTTGCTCGGAAAGCCTAGAACCATTTCCGTTTCAATGACCTAAATGTGATAAAACGACATAAACTGATTTTATAAACAAAAAATGCAATTGATGCTGGAACTTTTTTAATATTACTTCAAAGGAATAGTTGATGGACGAAATCAGCTTTGTTAATTATAAAGTTTCACTTAATTGGTTTACTGACTTTGGAAAAGCCTTGACAAAGTTTTGCACAGATTTCAAATAATTTAAAAATACACAACAATATTTTAAACACTGATGAGTGGCCGCTTCATAACAACTTGTCATAATTCCATACACAAAAATAGATAAACAAAAAATCAATTTGTGGTCCAGAGATGGAAAAGAGCAAAGATTCAGATAAGACACAACTTCCGCTTATAAACACGTGCCACTTGACATTCAATTGAAAACTTAAATGAATAATACTTGTACCACGCAAAATGTTGAACAATTCAAGGTTGTCACTCCAAATACTTATTGTTGAGTTTATTTTTGGCAAATAATAGTTGTTATTTGTTGTACGTCTCTTCACTTTTTTTTCTACACTTTTAAATTAAATTTGAGCGCTGACTCAGAAAACTGATGGATAATTAAACTCACTGAAGATGAAGTGAACGGACCATGAAACGCATTTCAATGTCAATGAACATGCAAATGAAACTGTAGATAAAACTCAAGTGGCAAATGCCAACGTCACAACTCACTGAAAACTGATGCCACTTGGCTAGTTATAGAGCACAAAAGTGTGTAGATATATATATATATTTATATCAGAAACTCTTTTATGAGCTTGCTGAAAGGTCAGCTATTGAAGGAGTCGCGTTTGTCTGTCTCTCGATTGAATTGTGTGTAACTTGAAAATGTTTAAATATAATTAAAGCAAACCTCATGGCATGTTGAAGCTACTCAAGATGTTTGCTGGCTTTTGAAGTTGTCTGTGTCTGTTTCTGGGGCACATTATAATTGTGTCTTGTCGGTATCTCTTTGAGTTGTGTGTCTAAAGTAGCAAAAGTCGACTTATAGCCTTTGATCTTTGACTATTTGACTAACAACAGAACTTTCAAATTTATTCGAGGTCTTCGAAGGGAAATTACATTTAGCATATCTCAACCTGACGATTGATGTCACAATTAATATTGAATTTATGTGAACTCACAAAAATATTAAATATATTCAAAAAATATTAAAAGCCCCAAGCTGTTGGCTTCTAAAAATATACAACGTGAGTTGAGCACAGAAAACGCAGCTGATTGGTATTGGAATTTCTGGATCATGCTGTTAGCAATGCATTAAAACAAGTAATAAAAAGAAATATTAAGCAAGAAATATGCAAAAAGGAATTCGACATAGAAAAAGCGAGGCAAACGAAGAGTCAGCAATCGTAGATATTTCCATATGACCTGCTTTACTTTGTACCCCGATGTTCTCAGCGATGTTCAATCGAGTGAAGAGGCTGGCAGACACACATGCATATAGTACATGCATATAACAGATGAGTTTATGAACACCTTAGCACAGGGTGCAAGGCCTGTGGCATCAGGCATACCGTATATACACACACACATAGATTTTGTGGACAGAGGATGTGGCATGTTGGAAATGCGGCCAACAGAGAAACGCTTAGGTTAGTTTGTGCAATTTGCTGCACATTCTGTGCCTGATTTCAATTTCATTTGCCTTTGATGCCTTCATTTCAATTCGATTTTTGCACATTTGGCTTACACAATCCCTCATCAGCCAGCCCTCACCTTGTTCTCTATTTTTTCCATTTTTTTTTGCTGTCTCTCTATCTCTATTTCACCTTTTCTCTCGCATGATATGTGGCCACATTTGAAGTCGTCCAGGTTCAATACTGTCCGAGTTTTGCCACTCTTTTAATCAAATGAACTACACACACTGCAGCTGCAACAGCAACAGCAGCATCAGCCTCTTTGACTTGTTCCCAATTGTCGATCTAAAGCAGGAAATCGAGTAGCATGTTCAATTGGAGCCTTGGGAGTGTCATCTGTCAATGAAGTGTTGTCAGACTTTGTCGAACCTGAATTACTGGTATTCTTTACTTGCACTATTAACAAATGATATGTGCATGTTGAACAAGTGATTGAAGCGATTGGCGATAAATTTTCCAATTTATTTTGAATTTAGTTTATGCTAATTTTGGTATAAATTGTATATCATATTTCCAAATTAACGCAACAGCAATCTTTTAATGATTCATACTCTCAAACTCATAATTGCAATAAAGTTTCAATATTATTGAAATGTGATCTTAGCAAATCATGTTCCTTATTTTTACAAAAATAAACTTCAAAGCAAGCATGTTTTTATGCCTTTTGTGTTAATTTATGAACTAAATTATTTTTCTTATTTTTTTTCCAAAAATAAACTTTTCTATACTAGAGAAGCACGTTTTATACCAATTATATATATATATATATATAATTATATATATATATATATATATATATATATATATATATATATATATATATATATATATATATTCTCTAATTAAGTTTAAGTAAACAATGTTCCAAAATTTCCAAAATTACATTTTTAATTTATGTTACGACGTTGCTTATCAAATCCACACGCAAAGTATATGTTGCATTGTCCAAATATGGTAAGAGCAATTCCTCATTCTTTGTTGATATTAAGCGAATTACTCTCCAAACTCATATGCGGAATATTGTGCAATATTATGGTAACGAGATAAATTGAAATGGGATTTTTGTGCATCTTTTGTGTTGGTTTATTAAGTCTGTGTAAATAAGATACGCACCACAAAATGGAACTTCATCTCTTGCCCAGCGATTATGTGTGGTTAAAATGGAGTTATAGCTGCCTGTGGATAAGGTTACAGCAGTTACTACACACACTCTGCTCTCAGGCCGCAGACAGCGTGCACACATCCATTTGTTGTGCTGTCATACAGGCCACACGCACACACACGCACACATACGCACCACTGTCGCACACAATAAACTCATGAGAGAGGGAGATGCAAAAAAAAAAAGCAATTTCGCATAAAAGCCACAACAGACATAACCAGAGGAGCCCCAAAAATGGCGCACAAAATAGCCGCAGATTCATTCCCAATGACAGACATATGAAAATAATGCGTGACAAATTTTCAACGCAGCTTACACAATGGTCAACTGACCCCTAACTGACACCCTTAACCTAAACACAACAACCCCCCACCAACCAAAAAAGAAGTGCACCCCTTTTGGTTGGGCAGCGGATAACTGGTGAATAAGCCCACAAAATTTCATTCACCAGACTGGGAAATTAGCATATATGCTCCATTGTGTGAAGCAATTACCAAAACACAAAACAAACCTCACTCCCAAAACGGGTGAAAACACAGAGAGGGAGAGAGAGAATGGGAGTGAGAGAGCGATGTACCCCAAACCGTTTGGTGTAATCAGAGTCGAAATTGCATTTCGTGCAATTGGCTGAGCGAGATCAAGTGGCCATAACTTGAGCCGATGTGTGCGCATTTGTATCTGTTGCATAGCTTAAAGCCAAATTCAATTGTTTGTCAATCAACATACATGCATAAGCCATATAATTATGCCTCGGGCTATTTAAGCCCCAATTGCAACCCCTCCAAGACACGTTTGTCTTGTTTGCATTGCTCGTTCCCTTTTTCCAAAATTGTCCCTTAATCGACATTTACATATGTGTGAAAGTCGAGGGCTGCAACCCTTTTTGTGCTTAGCCGCAGCTCCTGCAGTTTAATGCTGAAATGTTTTGCGGTTAATGTCACATTTAAATGCATTGTCAATTGGCTTCTGAATGGCATTGCGCCGACATGTGTGTTTATTCCGTGAGAATCAGCTAGAGATTGAGAAGGAGAGAGCGAGAGAAGGAGGAGATATGTAAATTCCTCATATCGCATAATCACCAGAAATGTTTAATATGTTTCATTTTGTGTGAGACGTCTCTCTCATCACTTGACGCCCAATTCGTTTCGGGTTTTAAATTCAATTCGCTACTCCGTTAATAATTACTTTTTGACATTGGCCTGTAGACTAACGCTACCCTCTAAGGGTAAAAACATATTGTTTATTTTAAAATAATAAAACCTTATGGTTTGTTTCAAATTTCTAACCTGTCTTTAGTTTTAATTTACTTTAATAACACGTTATGTTGCAAAATATGAAATCCTTGAGCTTTTTCTCTCAACGAATGCAATTGGCATTGTACACTTATATTTTGATTGCTTTAAAATAAAAATACCTTGTGCATCAATATAAATCTTAAACTTGTTTTTAAATATTATTTTTAATGTGGGTTTCTTTAAATTTACTGTATTACATTTTAATGTGAAATAAAGTTAAAACAAAAACTGTCTCGCAATTTTAAATAAAAATCATTTTCATTATCAATTTCGAACTTATTTTTAAAGAGTATTTTTAGTAATGTTTATTTTAGGTAATTTTAATAAATTGCAATATGTGAAAATATTAAATCAGCAATTTTTGCTCGCAACAAATGCAATTAGTTTCCAGACGGAAATTATATGATTTAGTTATTATTATGACCAATTTTTTAAGCTAGACCAATCATACTTAACTTTATAAATATTTAACACAATTGATTGAAAATTGCCGACAACGCCTGTTGCAATTGCTGTTGTGAGTTTTATGATTTCTCTATTGTAGTTGTTGCTGTAACTATTTTGTACTGTTGTAGTTGTCGTGCCTAAAAGCCAACCACACACAATTTTGATATTTCGCCACTAGTTTGTGGCACATTTGTTGCAACATTTTTGCATAATCCATTTTGGCAGCGAGCTTTACTTATTTGTTTAGACAACAGCAGAGAGCATAGACGTCGGCGGCTGGAACTGAGATAAGCCCTGCTCCAGGGGCCAAAATAACAATGGTTGTCATATATACATATACATATATGTGTATATATGTGCAAGTTCCCGATGTCCTGTGAACAGGCTGTTGCTAGGGCTGGGATAAGCGAGGGCGGTAGTTGTTAGTTAAACTAGACCAAGTCCTTTATCAAAATGCGGCTTAAAATATTTTGCGCAAATATTTTTATGACAGGTGCACGAAACGCTGAAAATGTGTGTGTGCGTGTGTGTGTATGAGTGAGAATGTGTATTAGTGTCAACTCGTCACATCCAGTTGCCGTACGTATACGTAATATAACGTATACGTATGCGGAGTAGTTTTTTATGCATGAAGCGTTGTAGTGCCTAAAACCGTTAATGAAAGGCGCTCAACTTAATGGAGATTTATTGTTTTCCACGTGTTCAGCCATAAAGTGTTGTTGTTGCTGGTGTTATTCTTGTTATTTGATTGTTGTTGCTGTCACCTGGATAAATTTTCATTCGGTGACAATCTTCCTGTCATCATGTGTCATTGGGTTTCCTGTATCATACTTATACAATATCTACCACATATACATAGTTATTTTTATCGTTAATGTGCCAAGCACAACAAGAGTGATTTATGAACCGTTGGCCAAAATTGCCGCGAGGTTTTTGATAAGGTTTTGTGTCGGTTCTGTGAATATTGTTGGGATTGTAAATTAACCAAAATACGTGTCGGATTGCGTGACATTGTCTGCTTAATATCGAAAGCGTGAGAGATCAGGCCACAAACCTGTTTTTTTTTTATTTTTTTCAAGTTTATCAATCATTCGACTAGTTGGCACCATATGAAATCACAAATGTGTGGGAAAAATTATATATGAAAAAGCTAATGATGAGGCTATATGCAAGCTGAAGATGATTTTTCCACTCAAAATACTTATTACGAAAATCATAAATGAACAAAATTGAAATAAATTTCCAAGTGTAGTCAAGCAATTTAAGCGATATCATCTAATTGACTCAAATTGAATATATTAAATGTGAAATCGTGTGCATGAATCAGAGTTGCAAACATATAGATTTTGTGTCTGCTTCAATTTCAATTGCAAGCCAGTCTCAGACTTAGGTTTCAGGCCTCATCAGCTATTCAATTCACGCCCAATTTCATTTGTAGCAATGAATAATGACGATGAAAGGGGGACAAGGAAACACAAGAGCGTAGCAGTTGGAGTTTAACTAATTAGTATAGGCAGCAATTAGCAGTAATTAAATCATATTCAAAACATGCCTCCTCAGTGTTTCACTGTCTATCTGTGTGTCTTTCAATTCGTCTGCTCTCTATCCTACCTTTGGCTGTGTGTATTTATTTAAAACCGTCACTGAGGACTTAACCACGCACAGCGTAAACTTTAACGATTTGCTTTTGACCTGCCACAAGCTGAGCCAAATGAATGACAGGCAGAGGGACAGAGAGACACACAGACAGAGTGACGAAGGAGCAACTCGTTGCCAAGTAGGAAACCGAACCCGAGAGTGCTTTGGGGCGGGTGCAACCAAGCGGCGTCCACTTGACACACATAATCGTAAGGCTGTCCCCTTTCTCGTCCCCTTTACTTGCTCTCCTCTTTCGACTCCTCGCCTGAAGACGGCAAGTCAACAATGCGCAAGGGTTTCAACTTGGTGGGGAGTGTAGGAGAAGATGGAGGAGGAGGACTTGAGGTAGAGTGTGAGCTGGTCTGTGCTGCTCTTGGCGTTCGTCTGTCGCGTTCCGGTTGCGGGCAACACCTTTTTGCCGAGCAAAAGGATTTGCCATGCTGCAGATAAAATCGTTCACCGCAAAACTTGTGCATTTTTTTTGTGTTGTTTACCCGCAAATTCGCCTTGGTTTCCCGCTCTTTTGAATACTCTATAGCATGATGGAAAAGTCAGATGAATAGGTTACGAAATATCCGAAATAGAGACATTATATTTTCATAATGTCATAGAATCATTTTGCCCTTATACGATGTTGAAATCAATATTCTTGTTAGTTCTAAAATTAATTCAAATTATTTAATATTAAAGTATGAGTGAATAACAAAACAATAAAAAATTGAAAATATAAACTAATTCTATAAAATAAGAATTTCAAAAATTATAAATTTACCCGTTTTTAATAGAGTTGCTTGAAGTTACTATTAACTTTGAAAAGTGGTTTTAAAAGTTCGAGTAACTGAAGAGCAGAGTATATGAAAATCGAAGTCTGTCCGCCAGAAAGCATTCTTATTTGTGCTTGTTTATGTTTGGCATTTAAATTCTAAGCGGCTGCAGCTTATTGAGTGTAACGGCTTTGCTTTGGGAATGGAACTTTTGGAGCAGCTTTAAGACCATGTCCTCGAAATTCGAAATGCTCTTAGAGCTCTGTCACGTCTTTGCTGCATTTCGCTTAAAAGTTTGCTCAAAAGGTTTTTACTTAAAAAAAGAAAATAAAACTAGAATACCGTTGGCGCAAATACATTTGTGATTTGCCCAAAATCGGCACACAAATTAAGTGCTAAACGACTTTTGAGGCGATAGTAAACCAATAAACAAATAAACAGGCAAGCAAACAATCCAACAAACAAACAAACAAACAAGGAGCTCAGACTCAATCGGATCCTGGAAATGTGTGCGTTAATTTTGGCTGGGCTGGAAATATCTTGAATATCTCGGCAAATCTCAATGAAAATAAACATTAACTTCTTGCGGGGGGAAGACACGACCCGACTCGACCCACTCAATTGCCTCATTGGCGCCGCCTTTTGGTCTAACTAACTCTGCAGAGTAGAGCAGATAGAGTGAGAAAGAGAGCAAATAAAACTAATTGAGCCTCCTCGCTACACTTTTATATACTTACTTATTTTCTATGTGTATCCATTATCTTTACAGTTAATGTCAGTCGAGTGTCTGGCGTCTGGATTCTTGAGCTCTGGAGTCTGCAAGCTTCTTGCTTGTGTGCACATCAAATGTGAGTGTTAATTTATGCCCTAGCATACTTTTTGGCGTTGCCCAACACATAAACAGACAAATAAATGTATATAGTATATATATATGTAGTGTTAATGAGGGCAAAAGCTGCTTGCCAGCTTCTTATTCAATGAGCATTTGTCCATTCGCCAATGCCGAATTATGTTCATTTGTGGGGGAAACCTTTTGATTGACATCTCGAAACAAATAGCTGACTAGAGATTAATGACCATGTTTGAGGCCAAAGTAGACAACAAAGTTTCTATTACTAAATCAGGCGCTTTTCTCTGAACTGGCTTTAATTGAATGATTTGGAATTCGATAGGAATTTCTCACTCTATGGTAAATATATTTGTATATTTACTTTGCTTTTAAATTAATGTCTGAAAAAAGGATCCAAATATTATTTCTCATACATATTTCAAGACTTAAAAGACTTTAAGAACAAAATCTTAAAACTATGAACGCTATAAATGCCAAATTCTTAAAATAAAATTAAATGTAATCTATCGAAATTCCTTCAAAGTTTTTATATAGATTTGATTGGTTTTGTTTTTAACTCCGTTAAGTGGAGTTATTAACATAAAACTGAATAACTGAATTCACTAATTGAAGAATGATATAGTAAAATAATTAATAAATACTTAAGTAGTTTATTGACTCTCATTAATAAAAAAATTAAAAACGATAACGCTATGCTATTTGTAATATTAGTTTAATTTTTGTTAACAGAATACATTCTGGCACACAAAAACATATCTTTGAAACGCTGATTTGCATTTTATTAGAACGTTGTCAGAGTCGAAGCTTTGAATATCTGTCAACCGTAGTCGAATCAAGGGAAAATATATTTTGTTGAGGCAAATATAAAAAAATGAGGAATGTAAAGTGTCCTTATCACTTCAGCCCTTAGAAATCCATTTCATTATGCATAATGTGCACATTTTTTACGCCAAGCATTTCCATCTCTCTTTCTCCGTCTGTGTGTTCTATATTTTTTGTGTAAGGGGGATTTGCACGGGACTCCATCAACTTATTTGTGCTTGATATTTACATAAAAATGCAAATAAAGTAAACTATTTTCAGTATTACGATGGCCAGCCTCAAAGCCATTTGGCTTATTGTTAGTCGCCTGACAGTTGATAAACACATCATCAAAAATACATATATACTATATATACATTTAAATATGTATTCAGTATAGATGCAAACGAAATATGTTTATAACTGCTTTGTAGTTGATACATATTTTGGCCATGTCAGAGTAGGATGTCTGTTGCCAACCAGCTTCAGCTTCAGCTCCCTCTCCAGCTTCAATTTCAAATCAAATTCCCTTTTCCAACAATTTATTTTGCTTATACTTATTTTTTGGCTGCACAAATTTTGCCTTCAACGAGCAACAACAGCAGAAACAATAACAGTAACGATGCCGTTGACAAGAAGGCCAAGAAACGAACAGCGACAAGCAACGCCAACATTTGACATTTTGTTGTTTCTCTGCCTCTGTATTCCCTTTTATTCTCTTCCCCTCTTTTCAGCTGTCTGTGATGTTCGTTTGTTTGACAAAAAACATGAAAATGCGATTTTTAGTTTTTCTCTTGCCACGAACGTTCTAACTGCGGTTGTTATTGTCTTTTTATACCCCGTAAAAATAGATCGAAAGGCACTTTTAAGACCCTAAGCTATGATTATGAAATTCAGATTTTAAAAATAGTAGTCTATAATAGAAATTAGAACACTTTATTACAATAATAGTCATGTCAACGTATTTTATATTTCAACAAAAAGAGGATAAAGCTAAGTTTGGTATTTTTTTCTAAGGAAAAAAAAATATTGAAAAATAAACTAAGGAATTTAATAAAAGACTTTTTAAGAAGATTATTAATAAAATTTCATAAATGTAGAAATATAATTTCAGTATTCCATCAATTTAGCGGATCGTTTTAAGTGATTCAAACAATTCATTAAATTTAAATAATTACAGGGTATCTGCCAAGTATATTTAACTATGTAACCATGGATAGCCACCATACTGCTACGTTAAAGTATTTGTCGTTTAGGGGCTTTGGTTTTGCTTTTTTCCTTTTAGCGTCACGCACGTGTCACTTTTGCTCTTGTTTCCTCTTTTATTTGGTGATTTTAAAGCTCTGCGCGCTCTATTCGCGATGTGTGTAAATCCCCTTTGTCACATTATAAATGCATTATTCTCCTTTTCGAATTCGTTTATCGGAATGCCAATAAATTTATAGGGATTCAATTATGCCAATAAAACTTGCGATTTTATGCAGTGTCAAGCGACTTTATCGCGCGACCTAAAAAATTGAAAATATGTGTGATAATTTTGCGATAACCTTGCAACTGGAAAAAGGAAACTTTTACGACAGAGCGCGGCTGTAGATCGTTCTTATGCTATTTACGAGTGGCAGTTGAAACACAATTTACAAAGCAAATGTTACGTATACGTAATATTTCAAGAAGGCAAACCCGACGGCGATTAAGCGAATCGCAACTGAATAATGGCAGATGATTAGACAAAACAACAATAGCCTAGCCAAAAAGAGAGCCCGCAGCAGTTTGTAGCCATAAATTAGTTGGTTAGTAGGTTTGTTCCCCTCTCCCCAACCTTGTGCTTACAGCAGCCATCCAAACCAAAACCAAACCGAACCGAAGCGAAACAAACTGCACGTAAAAACGTCTGTTTTTGCTATAATTGGCCACATATTTTGTAGGTTGAAGCCAGGGCCGCCAGGTGGAATGGCCAAAAAAGTAAACTTGGCATCAGGCAGTGGGGATTTGTTGTTGGTTCGCAGTGTGGCATGTGGTATGTGTGTGTGTTTGAGTGTGAGTGTGGTTGGTGTCGGTGGTGTGCCTTGCATATTGCCAACTGGGGCACATCAGGCTTATCAATATATTTTAGACAGTCCAGGAGTTTTTGGGCACATGAAAATGGCAAACCTATGCTAAAAAGTGTCCCACGTTGATGTTTGTTATGGAAATCCTTGCACAGAGCAGACCAATAATTTTCTGGATAGCTGCAAAAGGGCTGTCGGTTGTGGGCTGTTATGGAAATGAGCTCAGAAGAGATTTGTAGTCTCTGTGTGTGTGTGTGTGTGTGTGTGTGGTACTCAATGCACATTGAAGAGCAATGGGAATTGAAAATGAAAATAATTGCCGACAGATAAAATGGGCAAAAGCTAGAGCATACTTATTAGGGCAACAACAATAATTAGTCATGTTTTTAAGCTTCAATTTTAATCGACTCGTATGTTTTATGTGTTTTTAGTGCAATCAAAGATTTAGTTTGATTTTAATTTATTTAGTTTAGAATACGTTCCATGCAGAATGAAAAGAAAACACCATTTGATATGGCATGATAGGGGAAATAGAAATAGAACTAGACATGACAAAGGACACAGCTGGCGACTGAGAAGGCAACTCAATCGACTGACTGCACTGCTGCAAACTGTGTGCGGCCAACTTGAGAAAAAGAACTCAACGACTCTGGCAAATGTCGTTGTCGTTGTCGTCGTCTGTTGGCAAATGGTTATAAAACAAACTCAGACATAAGGATATGGAGACTGCACTGTGCACTGCATGGAACAATCCTCTTCTTGCCAATGCAATTTTTATAATAAAATAAAGTTTACATAAATGTTTTCTCAGCAAATATAAAACGTGGATACTGCAGGACATATGGAGTTGCTCACCGTTGCTGCTCTGCTGCTGTCACACAGTCAACCAGTCAAGCAGCCAACCAGTCAGTCCGTCACTCAGTCAATCAGTCGGTCAATCAGTGAGCTAGTGAGGTTTATTGTGAAGCAAAATATTTTCTTGCCTCTGTATTTGCATCTGTCGTTATTCATTTTTGTTGACGTTTGTTTGACACTCGCCTATCGTATGATTGATTTTCTCCTGCTGCGCATCGCTTATATGGAATTTCATATTGCGAGGAATGCAAGTGCAGATTCACAAATAATTAAGGATTCTAACATATGATTGATATCCTGTGGTGCTGAAATAAGTCTGATGAGTATGCTTTAAATTTAACATTCTCTGCTAAAGCCGGAGATAAAACAAGCACAACTACTGGCTGTTATTTTGTTGTGCAATATATTAATCAATATATGTAGTAACTACCTGGCAGACTGACATGTACTGCCTCCGACTCCTTTTGTCTGTTCTCGAGGGACGACCTCGTTGCGCTTGCCATGTGGGTCAGCCATATATTGACCACGAAAACGGCAAACATTCTCGTGGTTATTTCATAGTTCAAACGTGCTGGCAAATAAATAAAATATTGCACTATGCGAGGAAGGTTGCGGCTCTATAAACGATATACAAATAAAATGAAATACCAACTATGGCAATAGGCCAACTTAAGGCAATCAATTGAACAATAAAAACAGATTCGAGTTCACTTGCTACTAATATTAAAGCTTTTAATCAACAAAACAATTTTAAATTCTTCGCCTATCTAATATATTCAGAAAAGGTTTTTTTACTGTTTATTTATTGATAAGGGTATTAACAATTTGGCTTGGCTTACTGATTGCCGTATTTTTCTTATCGCATGTGGCTAAGAGCATCGCTTTTGACGACTACGTGCTGCACCGCAACAACAATTTATGTGCCCCAACTATAACAATAACAATGAACATTTCAGTTGGAAAAAAACACGAAATACAGAATGAAAGAGGTTTATGCGATTGAGTGTGTGTTTTTTTATGTAGTTGTTTTTGCCATGTTCACATCTGTGTATTTTGTATGGGTGTATACATCATGTTTTGTAGTAAAACTTATTGAAAAGTATTGGTCCAATAGTGGCAACAACAATATCAATAAGTCGCACTCCAAATTGTGCAGTTTTCTTTACTTTCACCTTATATTTTCTTTATATTGATTGACTGACACCCCGACTGACTGAGAGGCAACCACAAAATTTCCCGTTGTGGATGTTATTGCTATTTGTCTTTCGTGGTGAAAAGTATATTTATTTACTTTAGAATATTAACGAATGTGCGTGGGAGGTTTACATTATGTGCACAATGTCCTAAGAGGTTTTATGTGTTGAATCATTGAATGTTGAATTGACATTGGTTTAATAAATGCTTTAACTGATTCCTCAATGGATGGAAAATATCAAACAGACAATTTCTTTATACGCTACCCATAAAAATTTGATATGCCAAAAGTATATTCCAGTACTTTTCGGTATATTAATTTGATATATTTTAAAGATAATTCCCCACTGTTTTGTTCTCTTTCAAAATGGGTCGTGGATATCTATTATTTGTTTTTATTTATATGTATATTATCAAATTATTTAATACAGTTTTTAAACTATGAAACAAGATATCAATGTAGAATATTTTTTGCTGACAAAAATTCATAAATAAAATAAAATTTTTGCACTGTAACAAAAATCTATATTGTTTATGTTGATAATATTCAAGTGTTTGGCGATGCATAAACTAAAATCCCATTTTTGTAATATTATTTTAAAGTTATTCGAACCGTGGATATCCATTTGAAACACCTTTAGTGTCACAAGCAATTATGAATGAATTTAAAAAAAACTTAATTGATAAATGTCGACTATGTGAGTTACTGTAATACAGATAGAGTTATTGTTTTATTTATTTCGCTACATCGTATACCAATTAAAATAGAATAAGCAGGAAGAGAGTGATTTTTTTGTGCCACACCCTACAACATATCTATATGGAGAATATCCAATATTTCATTATTCATTTGATGGACTCATTCGGCGTTTATTTATTTACCTGTGTGCGTGGCAGCTGGAAAATGTGCGGGTATTTATTTAGTTTTTCAATTCAATTGAATTTCCATTAACAAATTGCGTTTCGGGCCCTCGACTCCAGCTTGGTCATCTCTCAACGCAATTTCTATTACCGTTCACAGGCACAATATATAAAAAAAAGAAACGTTCATTGTTTATCTTCTTCGTCATTCAGTGATGTGTTCGATGATATTTTGCTCTGGCTTCCGCGCTCCACTTTCAGTTATTGGAAGCATTTTTATTCCGACCACGATGGATTATATTTTTATGGTCGTGCTTTGTTTTGCGAGGTGAGCGAAAAAATTAACACAATTTGCACAGGTTTTTGGGAGGCGTCGTTTGCGAGCATATTTTCCGTTATTCTGCTCAGTCAACAAATTGAATTGAATTGTTTTTCCGGTATCGGAAATGTCTATAAAAAGACTGAAAATAGAAAACCTTTTTGTATTTCTCGACGGCAAAGTTTTGTTTGTTTTTCTATTTTTACTGCATTTTATCTTAAGTTGAAACATGGGTCCTTCGAACAGTTCAATCGATGGCATAATTCATAAGCATTTGCCTTTTCAATAACATGTCACACAGCTGACCCCAAACCCACTTCAACACTCTGGGGTCTTAGCAAGCACTTTACGCTACACTTGACAGCTGAACCACTTCACTCCAAGCCAGCCATCCATCCACCCACCCATCCACCTACCTACCAAGCAAACTAACAAAGCATCCTCTCAAGCTGCTTCCATCCACACACAACTCGTCTCGACTTTACTCAGCTGCTAAATTATGAACAGCCTTTATTGCTCTGCGAACCTTGACCGCATGACAAGCTGAAAATGTTAAGTAAAGCTATCGTAAATGGCATAAGGAACCACAAGAAGCAATGGTGGTTTTGTCCAAAAAGAGGGGGACGAAAAGAGGGAGATGAAGAGATATTTAGCAAGTGTCCACTGTATGAAGATGATGGGCAACAATAAATTTATGAACTTTCAAACCAATTAACTTGTAAATTTTGCACTCAATTAGCCTGCATGCGACATTTAATCAAGATATTTTTTATGCGCACATTAATGCACATTAATACCCTGCAATTTACAAGGAAAGGGTAGTCGGAGAAAAAATACATTAGTTTGTTACTAAAATAAATATACCAAATATATATACTGAGTATATATTTGTGAAATTTTGTAAAGTACTTTTTAAGGGCCAATGTAATTAAATACTAAATTAAATATATTGCATATAATACCAGATGTATACTCATTGAGTATATAAATTGATTGGTGAGATTTATTTACTTTTAGGTTTATTTACACCATATGAAAATGAATTAGTTAAATACTAAAAAAAATATACTAAATGTTAATATACTGATTATACAATTTAGTGTTGGAATATTATTGAAAAGCCTTCATTTAAAGCCTAGTAAACAATAAAAAGTATATACCAAAATAAATATACTGAGTATGTGCTGTTGGTGTATTATTAAAATGTATTTTTTAAGGCCAAACTCTTAGACGTTTTATACCGGTTAATGTAGCATTTGCAGGCGATTATTTATTTAAGAACTCGGCACATTTTGTTGCCCATTGTTGAATTGTTGTGTCGCCTGTCTTTAACTTGCCTTGCCGCCGACCATAATTTCCAATTAGGCCTCAGCGATGTGGCATTAAAATGAGTAAGTCGAGCATTTTGCGCTCTGCAGAATCATAAATAATTGAATAACTTACTCATTTCTCTGTTGGACATGTCGCCCCGAGGCAACAAACAATTCCATTCCACTTACCGCATTCCCTCGTTTTTTCTGTCTTTCTGATGTTGAAGCTAATGCCATTTCGTGGCAACGTCGTCTCCCTTTCTCTTATCTAACGCTGACATGCACATTATGTTCTCATTTCTCCTGTAGCTTGCGCGTTCTTAAATTTGTCACAATTTTGTTAAAGCGAATGTTGCTGCAATTTGTTTTTTTTTTTTCTTTTTGCCCCTCGTTCCGTTTATCGATCATAATATGCTGCTGAGTAGTCTCATTAATGTTCGTTCTCTCTCTCTCTCGGTTGCCGTGCCTCAGTTAACTTGGCCAACGGACGCTGCTCGGTTCACGTAATTTCGCTGTGCACTGATTTATGCTTATCTCTTAGTCATATTTTTACATTTACCTTTATCTTGCATAGCCCATCTCGCGTTACCGTCAGTGCGCGCGAATCAGTTTTGACCTTATTTCTTTGAACTTAATTTTGTTTATCCCTTCTGCCTTGCTCTCTTATTATCTGCGTGATGAAATTGTCGAGTATACCGGGTGCTTGGCTTTTAATTTTGAAAAGGTCGGGAATCGTAAAGCATTTAACTAATTGACAGCTTCGCTATCAAGGAAGTTTCAGAGTTATTAACGAGTATATACAAAACATGGTAAAAATTAAATATAAAATACTAAATTCAGCTACATCTTCTAATTTGCACATTTATTTAACACTCTTTTTAAGACTTGCATATTTCAACATAGGTTTGACTTTCAACAATTTCGGTTAGTTTATTTTCTGTGGTCTACTAAATGTGCTTATCAAGAGTTATGGCTTAGCTTAAATCTTCAAAATGTTACTGCTTTTAGGACACCCTATTTCCAACTGGACAATCATCGTAAAACTGGTTTTATACTGCAGTCTAGTTCGCTCACAAATAGCTTCACCTGCTGGCGCAGTTTGAAAACATGCTGCACTCACCTGCAAAGCTTTAAACACACTATTATTCACACACACACACACACACACATACGAAGAAACACACTTATATTTGAAATTTTCACACTAAGCTAACGAGCAAGTGATGACCATTTTCTTGCTCCTCGCATCGACTACATCAATATTTATGTATCCTTCATAGGGAGTTGAGTTGGCTTCTGGTTCTTTGCAATTATTAACATTCATGCTCCATAAGGCCCGGCACGTAATGAGCAAATCGCAGAGCAATTAATGATTTCATTCTTATCCTGTAGCAATTTGTCTTACTCTCGGTGTCTTTTATCGTGACAGCGACGTCACGCGTGTTGCACATAAAACATAGCGAAAGAAGAGAGTAGATAAGTAGTGGAAAAATTGAGAAATGTGTAGGACACGCAAATACCCTGATTTTCAAAATGAATGAGAAACTGTTAAAATGCAATCTGTTCTTTTAATATGCAAACTTAACAAAGACTTATAGTTCTGCTGAAAAATGTGAATTCAACGAAGCCATTTGAGCAGCCGCCCGACTGCAAATTAAATAAAAATACACATCATGCGTCGAGCTGTGTGTGTGATGCTTTTCTCTCCGGTTTGCCAGTTTGGCCAGCAGTCTGCGTGACTCGGCATTAATCTGCAGGACTTCAGCTGCAGTTGCACTTCCTTGTCTTTCTCTCTCATTTGCTGTTTTCTGTTTTCTGTGTTAGAGGCGAGGGCGTTGCTGCATGCCACTATGGGAAATTTGACCACTTTCTCTGGCCAAAAGTCATTTTTTGAAAGTTGGCCAATAGAACTAATTTTATGTGCAATGTGTTCACAATAGATCATTCATCAATGTTGCATACCAGAATTTTCGATAGATGGCGCCACTCAAGAAATATCAGCTGATAAACACAGCTGTGTGAATGGCAGTTCACGTGTTTTTGCATATTGCATTTTTCTTGCAATTTTCCAATTGTCAATAATGAAAAATTAAAGCACATTGTTCAAATTTTTGAAATGAGTTGTATCCACAGTGGTTTGTATTATGTGTTTGTGCTTGTGAAATGTGTAAAAAAATCGTGTTGTCCCCTGAATAGATTAAAATTGTTAATAACCTAAAAAGTGGATATTTTTGATGGAGTCTCATTTTTCGAAAGCTGTGAAAAGTGACTGCACCAGATTGCCTCGATGAAATGTTTTCTATGTTGTAGAGTATTTCATTCTTGTTCAAATGAGAGTAATTAAAAAGATCACAAATAACCACAAATCCCTTAAATTTTAATTTTTAGAACGTAATCTTACAGCAAAAATTTAGAGTTTTAGGTTAAATGAAAATTAATGTCGAGAAAAAAAAAACAAAATTGATTTTTTTTGTTAAATCTTATATGTAGTATGTGATATAAGTAGGAAAAAAGTGATTTTACCACCAAAAAAAATGAAAAATTTTAAAAAACAAATTGCATGAAATTTTTTTTTTTTGTAATTTTTATTAAATTACAACGTGCCACGCCCACTAATGTTACAAAATATATAAAATAATTATTATAGAAACATTTCTTGTATATTAAAATAGTATTTTAAACATTTTCGCAAAATTACTTAAATTAAAAAAAAAGGGGGCGGTGCCACACCCATTTTTTTTTTTAATTTCAATAGATAATGGTTGTCTTAACCTAATGCAAAAAACCGATTTGAATTATCTTGCTCCGTTCTTGAGATATTAATTTTGGCCAGAGAAAGTGGTCAAATTTCCTATAGTGCATGCGTACGTGCTTGCAACACCTAAATGTATGCAACAATATTTTTGCACATGCAACGCCAGAGAAAGAAAGCATTAAGAGTGAAGCTGGGGCATGGCAAGCAAGCAAGCCAGACAATGGAATGCCGCACAAATTGAAATTCTTTATACAAGCGGCTCTAGTGTTTTGTTTGCCTAAACGGCTGGACCACGCCCATAGCTGACCCCCCCCCCCAACTTTGACCAGTTCGCCTTTATTTGGTTAGGCTGCCCAGGCTCTTGGCCTGCATGTATAGCAAAACATGGAGAAGCTTTAATAAATGCTGAGGATTTGTATATTTCTGAATTTTATACCTGATAGTCTTTTATGTGATTTGAGGAATGGATTTTTAGATTTTTTTAGCATGCTTGGAAATGTGCAGAAAACAATGCAATTCAATTAGAGGATTTGAAATAATTGTATAACTTTTGTATTTAAAATAAAAACATGTTAGTTAAACGAATTTTGCATCTTTAAAAATGTGAAATTTTTGGGAGTTCTTATCTTGTTTTATTTTGCTTAGAATATACATATTAACAATTGTATTAAAAATACCAGTTGTTTAAGAAAGTGCTCATAAATTTGCAGAAATAATGCTATTTGCATTTACATATATGCTTAGTATTATGTTAATTACATTATTATTGGGTTGCCCAAAAAGTAATTGCGGATTTTTCATATAGTCGGCGTTTATAATTTTTTTAACTGCTTGTGACTGTAATTGCATTCTTTCTTTTGTCAGTTATTAGCTGTCACTATTAGCTTGCTTTAGAAAAAAAGTGCGCGTAATTTTGTTTACATTTGTTTGTTTACTTTATTATTTCCGTAAAGGAAAAAGCGCAGAGAGAGTTGCTAAAAAGTTACGTGATGTGTATGGTGATAAAGCCTTAAAATAAAGACAGTGTCAAAATTGGTTTCGCAAATTCCGTTCTTGAGATTTTTCACTTAAAGATGAGCCATGGGATTGCAAGGGTGTGGTATATTTTGAGCTGCTTCCAAGGAATCAAACGATTAATTCGGATGTTTACTGTCAACAACTGGACAAATTGAATGCAGCCATCAACGAGAAACGGCCAGAATTGATCAATCGTAAAGGTGTCATTTTCCATCATGACAACGCCAGACCACCCACATCTTTGATGACCCGGCAAAAACTGGGACAGCTTGGCTGGGAAGTTTTGATGCATCCACCATATAGCCCTGACCTTGCACCATCAGACTACCATTAATTTCGATCTTTGCAGAACTCCTTAAATGGTAAATGACACTTGGTTCAGTTTTTTGCAGATAAAGGCCAGAAGTTCTATGAGCGTGGAATACAAAATTTGCCGGGAAGATGGCAAAAGGTTATCGAACAAAATGAAAATTATATATTTGATTAAAGTTCATTCTAAGTTTGATTAAAAATGCATTTACTTTCTTTTAAAAAATCCGCAATTACTTTTTGGGCAACCCAATATGTTAGATCTATAATGTTAATGAATGCATGTATTTACAATGCATGACCAGAGTTCTCCTGTTATATTCGAATGCATTTCTTTAGTAAAAAAGCTAAACAAACGACACTAGAAATTGTATTATTTTGTGCTTAAATTAAGATAGCGAAGAACTACAAATTATATTTTAGTAATTTGCAATCTTATGAAACGCTTAGTCTGTAAAGCTTCTCATATTAATTGTCTGGCCCACGACATATACGATTATTTACATATTTAATTAGTATTTTCCTCTTATTGTTTAAGGACAGGGCTTTAATTTACTTAAGCAATTTGCTTCCCTGAAGCATTACTCAAAATACGCAATTTTCTTTAGATGCGCATAACTTTTGGTTGTAAACATCTGAAGTGTTTTAGTGTAGACATGAGCACGTAACTGTTGGCTTAGCACTCTTTACCTTGTGCTGCATAGCTTTCAATTGTCAATCACTTTGACTAGTCGCTCGTATTTGTTTCCATGTAAATACTAATTAAATTCCAAGCGCCGCCGCATGAAATATACACATATGTATATGTTATGCATGCAAAGAGTGTGTATGCTTGTAATTGATATTGTCATTGCATTGCCATTGAAATGTGTCATTTGTGTTATCGTTTGCATTTAAATGCAGCAATAACAATTTTTAATTGACAGCTAGCAGCATAACATAAAATTGTCTGCATTGTGTTTGTGGGTGAGTCCTTAAATTGCGTTTAAATGCTTCCGTTTTTACTCTTCTATTTTACTGCATATCATTACTATGTGTTAATCTGTTTTTATGTTTTTTTTTTTTGTTTTTCGCTCACTTTAGACGCTGTCAGTTGTTTGCATGATAACAAAAACGAAAGTTTTTAATTAAAAAATGGCAAGGAATTTGCATTGCATAATTTGTGGCGCGAGTACCTGACATTTGCTGCTGCATGCCACAAGGAGAGACGACACACATTAGTCTACTCATTCCGACACTGCCTGCAATTCAATTATAGCCCCCAAAACGAGTGCACCACACACGCACTCGCACAACCACACACACACGCATTTTAATTAAATAAATTTTGTATGTTTGCGCTGCCTGTCATAAACACGAAGGCAGAGGAGACGAGGCGAGGGGAGGCATGAAAATGAAAACATTTAACTCTCGGTTACGTTAAAGGGTTAAGGGGGCAATGCAGGACGCAGAAAGCAGGACGTTGGACGTAACTCTTCGTTTAGTTGGTTTGTTTGCATAAAATGCAAGAAAATTGCCTTGGCAGCTGATGTGGCTGCTGTTGCCGCTTCGCCTGTAACTATGCAGCATCAATTTGAGCTTGCCGTCAACATATTTCCATGCTTGTGTGTGCCAGAGTGTGTGTGTGTGTGTGATTGTATGTGTGAGTGCACACGTTTGATGTCACATCGTCTCGTTTTGAGGTTGCGTTTGCTGCGCACATAATCAAATTTAAGTTGACTGCGAGTAGTTATGCCTGTCTATGATTCGCCTCTTGGCTTCTCTGCGCTGCTCTGCATTTGCTGCATGCCACATTCCACATGCCATATGGCATATGCAAGATGGCACACATATCGCTTGCTAGGTTGCATTTAATTGAACTTTGCAAACAGTTCTCACCGAGTCTGTTACAGAGAGGATTACGTGTCCGGCACTGTCTTAGACTAATGAACAAGTTGTTTAGTCAACTTCTTTGATAGCGCTGCTTCTATTAGAGATTTTCGATTTTGTGAATGATGATGCCGAATTAATGGCAACAAAAAATATGCAAAAAGGATTTCAATTCAAGAGATTTCATTTAATATTTTAAATGCTGAATAGTTGCTCAAATACTTGTCTAAGCAAACAACATCAAATTTGCTCATCTGTCTTGCAAAAACCTCAACGACAGCAGCTAATTAAGTCACATTTAAGAAACACGCTCTCGAGTTGGTAGCTGATACCCATTAATAAGTTGGGAAGCAGTATTTAAAATAGTTAAATAATTCTAAGTAAGTCATATCGATAGTGTAAGCACTTGTTCGATAGTTGAGTAATTGAGTTGGCATACGATCCAAAAGAAATTAATTGAATTGAATTTGAAGAAAATAGAAAGTAAATTCTAATTTTGTGGCAACATTTTTGATATTAGGAATTGAAAATGCACCAGGGTATTTCCTAGTCAGTAACACCCTAGTCCTATTTGGTTGTAGGATCTGTACACACCCACGAGCTTCAAGGGAACCTTTCGCTCAACCAACTTTTGCCTTGGTCTGCAACTATTTTGTGGCATTGGATATTGTTGTCTCTCTCTAGCTCGTTTCATAGTGGCATCTCGCTCCCACTCTCTGTCTGTGATAGTTAATTATAACTATTATTATTATTTTTTGGAGGATGGCAGTGGCAGCTGCAGTTTCGGGTTCGTTGGTCAATGTGGTCGTCCACTGTCGAAACTAAGCACTGTAAACAGATTTAATAAAGCTCTTCGTTGCCTCAAACTCAAACTCAAACTGAAACTCGGTCTAAGGCGGATTTGTTCAGTTGGTTGGGTTGGAAGGGATTCAAAATCAAGTTGTAGGCAAATGGTTTGTTGTGGCTTTTGCGCTTTTCCTCTGGAAATTAGGCAACAGTAAATAATTATTTATACAACCTATTTGTGCTGGTCGAGATGCGATGCGATGCGATGCGATGCTAGAAAACCCAGCATAATTGCTTGTGGCTTTGCCGCTGTCGATTTTGTCATTGGTTGCTCTCTGGACCACAAGACACGGGCCATCCTTTGGTTTTCGGAGCATCCTCACAGCCTCTGGTGTTGCATTTCAAGTGCTCAATTAAAGCATAAATATTTATTTAAATATGAGAAAGAGATGCTGTCTGTCAGCAGGATTTTGGAAAATAATACTCCTACTCTGGCAAAAAGTTCTTTTGACTCGGAAAAATCAAGTTTCAACTTTGGCAAATTGTAACTTATTTCATGGAGAATATCCTGTAATAATTACGCCCAGTCAGAGGGCAACACAGACTAAAATTTCAACAGTGCTTTGTAATAAGCGTACTGTAAAGCATAAAGGACATTTTCATGACCGTCATAATGGTATTTATTTTTATAAATGGTATATTTCACTAAAGTTGTTCGCACCGGTTTTACCTGTGCCACATTTAAAGGCCGCAGCTCCCTAACAGAGGGGCAACAACAATGCCGACAAAAATAAATAATAATAATGCTTTAGCAAAAGTTTAAGCAAATAATACAGCAAAAACAAGCGAAGCTTAAGCTAAGGTAACTTTTTTTTTTGTGTTTTGTTGGTGGAAAGAACCTTATAGAGTAGGTCAGAGGGAGGGAGAGCGGGGTTTTTAGGCATTCGAGGTTTCAATTTAATGCTTCGTTACCTTTTTTGGAGCAAATGTTGAAACATTTTCAAGTGGCCAAGTACTTGAGGAGCAAGTTTAAAGTGTGCTCACAAACAAGGCATACGAAAGAAATTGAGCTCCCCTCGAGCGTTTCTCCTAAAAACGAAACACAAAACTGAGCCTTTTATTGTCAAGGATTTCGGCTGAAAGCTGGCCATGAAACAATAACTAGAAGATTTATTGCATGAATACCTTTTTATTCTGTTTGCTTTTTTTGTAAAATTTATTAATAATATGAGCCAAGGATTTCGCGAAAGTGAGCGCGTGTCTAAGGATTCTGAGAAGTACCACAAAAGGGAATAAAATGCGAAAGCCTCTCCTTGGGTTCAAATTTTCATCAATTTATGTACCTCCCGGTAGATAAATAGAAAATGAACAAAAAGGAGAAAGTTTTTCGAAGCACCGAAATGTGATAATGAGAAAGGAAATTATAAATAATTGCCCAAAGTGTTCAAGGAATAGGAAAATTATAAAAATGTTAGGGTATTCCTCAGCAAGTTGCCTTGCAGCTAATCAAAACACTTTGCTTAATGTGCTTATGTTCTCTACTCAATCCATTAAGTTTTATCATTTGCGAACAAACCACAGACACTTGTATGTACATATTTATCTCTCCTTTGCTTAGTTGCCACCTGCTTGCACGCATTTGTGCTATCAGCATGACAAAACCTTGAGGCAAATATCATTTTAACAATGGCATTTAAATGAATTTGCATGCATAATTAGCCAGCGCTTAGCCGCCGACCTGCACAACTCTCTCACTCGCTCTCCCCCCATCAATTTGAAAGCCTGCCCCCCAGAGGGAGTGAAATTGTGGTGAGTGACATACACCCCGCGGTTATGATGCATGTGTGACATTAACGCAAACATCAGACCAAATTGCTTATCCCAGTGGGTGGCGCGGTACGAAATACGGAATATGGAAATAGAATTGCTTTTAATGAAATTAAGGCAATTCAAATTGAGCGCAATGAATGGGCGGTGGCGGAGTAGTGGGTGGAATATAAATAGGCCTATTTTAAGACTGGTTTATCTCAAGACAAGAGCGCCTGCCACCTGCTCATCTACAGCATCAGCTGCAAGTGAATAACCTTTTTAGAGGTAGCATTGCCCGCAATCCTTTTGTTCGCGTCGAGCTAAAGCCTTTGGAATTTATGATTTGCACTATGCAGTTGGCCAACTTTAAATTGAGCTCATTTTGGCCGAGGGCCAATTAACTTTTCCCCATCTTTCCATGCTGCACAAAAAAAGGAGCATTGCCCGCTCGATTAGCTATCCGCTTGCTGGCTGCATCACCTTGCCAATAATAATTCAAAGCGGCAACTCGCCACAAGCACTTTGAGAACAACTCTGAAAGCCCTTTTGACCAGGGCAGCAATTTTGGGGTTGTGGGCTGCGTTTGTTAATAAAAGACGAATAGATATATTTTGGTCTGCATTATTGCATTTAGTTCCCGATTTCAAATTTCAAATTATCTTTGACTTTCAATTAAGCTGCCCGCGAGTTAAATGCATTTTGAGCGTTACATGATTTGTGTTCTTTGCATAATTAATTAACTCGAATGGGTTTCCATTTAATTACATAAATCATAAATTGATTATTCAACTTGAGTTGATGAAATTGAGCAGAGAATTGTCAGCCTCCACTATTTCTGATATATTTAAAAATATTCATTTGAATAATGCCTCGAAAAAAAGAACAAGTAATGTTTCACACAAACGTGTATAATCAATTATATTCAACAACAAAAAATTATACCTGAAGCTGACTATGAATAGCATCGATTACGACAGTTGCCATATCCTGTACTTGCGCTTACATTCTCTCATCCTTCCTCATCCTCATCCTCATCCTCTTTTTTCGCATTAATGGATAATCTGTCAATAACAAAAAGGTAGCGACACTTTTCAGTTTTTTTTTCGCGCTCTCACTTTGGCATCATTCAACCATCGCGCTGTTGTGTCGATGGAGACTACATGGCAGATCAGCATCATATCCAATGCATCCTTCACGTTGTCATTGATGAATTTCACTTTGATTGTCAGCGCTTTTTCGAGTGTCCTATTTAAATACTCTAAAGTCAATGTTATTGGCTACGACACTTTTACGATCTATTTTTGGAATATTGGTTTTTAATCAAAGAGAAGAGAGAAGTGAAGTGAGTTGGGGATAAAAGAAAACTCTCGAGTAGAATGAATTATAATTTATAGCCTTTGATTTTTGAAATGATTATAATTATTTTTATTATTGAATTATGAATTTTACATTCTTAACACATTTCTTTAAATTATTTATTTTGGTTCATTAAAATTATTTTTTCGAATGAATAAATTGCTTGTCTCCTTTTTTTCCTTATTTTTTTCTATGACTTAAAGTTGAACTGCTTTTGAAAGAGTATCCAAAGTTCGTCACAGGATACAATCAATATATCCTTCTTTTTGTTTCAGTTGGTTCGTGTCCTTTGGCTTTGTCTTGTTGTCATTTTTAATATGTACGCCATTTGCCATAGATACGCGGATATTGGGATACTTTTTGTTACTTTATGGGGGGGCGGCATATTTCACCATGGAGTATGGACAGGGGAGGAAGGGAGGAGAGGCTGTCCCGTTTTACGTGCCATTCGACTGCCATTAGCCATAAAATGGTTGCCCATTTTTGGGGGTCGACCATTTACCATTTACCCAGTTGTCTGTTGGTTTTACGTGCTCTTCCCCTGCAAAACAGTTTCGTAATTATGCTCTTAAAAAATGCATAAAAAAGTGTACTTAAAATGTTAAGTTGTTTTTCACTTTGTTGAGGCAGCAGCAGAGAGTGCAGAATTTAATGACTGAGACAAATATGTTTTCTTTGCGTGTGTGTGTGTGTTTGCGTGAAAATTGTTCATATTATGCATTTTTAACATTGTCGAGTAAATTTTTAATGAACTTTTCTCTTTCTCTTTATGCATTTCAGAACCGAATTAATTAAAATTTTTTTGGGTAAGTGCGACAAATTTGTTCATCAATTTAGTCTTAAGAACGTGTGACTGACTAATTGAAAGTGTTTCTGTTTTGTGACAAATTGTTTTTATTTAATTCATTTCGCTTTAGGTAATTAATTTTTATAGAGTTTTTCAACTCTTCTTTTTTGCCTGCATTTTATGCCCCATAAAGCGACGTGATTTTTATGCCTAGACTAAGCAAATGTCTTGGAAAACGGCGAAAACTTTTTGTGCCATTAAGCAAGTCCCAAACTCATTAACGTGCCTCAAATCGCGCCATCTCCATGCCTTTCACTTCTCGTGTGGAGGCAGCGCCAACTATTTCTTGGTCCAACTGTTTTAATTGCACACGAAATTTAATGCCAACGAATATGCAACGTTTTTCCGTCTAATTGCAGCTGCCTGCCACTAAATTTGGCTGCCCAATGAAGCATGCCACAGCATGCCTAACCTTGCTTGCAGCCTGCGTCTGCTTGCTGCAGCAACCGCAGGCGAAGAAAACGCTGTATCAAGTGCAATGCGAAGTATAATATCGAATTTTTCTGCCATGTTGGCAGAAAATGTTCTACATCTTTTTTTGCCGAATACCCTTATTACAGACATTTTCATTTCTTAATGCAATTCAATGCTCAGTTGAAAGTATTCATAGAGCATGCATCTTTAAAGCGGTATTAAAAATTCATTTAAGATTAGATATTTGGGGAAAACGAATCAACGATATTTAAACATGATTGATTGCTTTGCTTTGGATCGCAGCTCATTTGCCTGTTCGTTTATTAAACACCGTGAATTTTGCTAATTGAATTGGCAACCAATTTTTGATGCAATTTGATTAGATTTTTGGTTTCCTATGAAAAAACTAAATCGATTAATCAATTTTGGGTTGTTTAAGAGGTAATGTCATTTCGCCAAAGCTTAATTAACTGCTCTAATAGCTGGTCACAGCTCTCAATTAAGCACCAGTAAATAGCAACAAAAAAGCATAGAAAGAGGGAATGAGATTGGATTTACCTGCTGCACGTTGAATCGCGTAACGCGCATATTTCATAGCATACTTTTGCGGGCCGCATCAAATTCCGCCTTTGTTTTGCGGCAATTATGCAAAGGGTGCGGCGGGGTAAGGGGGGAGAGAGATGCGTTGGGTGTTGGTGTTTGTTTGTAGGTGAGTGGCTTGGCAATAGCAGCAGGTGAACGTAAGAGACACTCGATAGCTGCGTCACTTGTTTGCCACCAACAGCGTTGCAAGTGGCAGCTCTGTCAGCGTTAATTCTCATACCTCCCCTCCCCAGTTCCCTCCTCGCTGCAATCGAACAGCTCTTACAAGCACTTTTGCACACACACACCAGCACTTTAAGTGCTGTGTATAGAGGTGCACAGTTTGTGTTTCGCATTGAAGCAAGTAATTAATGCGTTTGTGTGCACGATAACATTGATATGTAGATCCCCCTCTTCGATGTACGCGGGTGTGTGTGTGCGCGTTTGAACTGCGTAGCATGGTAAATTCTGAGTTTCGAATGCAACGTTTAGGTATTTGCTTATTCGATTAGACGATGAACATGAACGCTTTTTTGCTGATTCACATTCTTGATTGCGAACAAGGTTTAAGCAGACTTTGCTTGCCTACATCTGCGCTTTTATTAACAACCGACTAACTGTGAATGCTGCTAGCTTAATCAATAGTTAGATAGATAGAGTTTACTTGATGTAGATGTGCGATTTAAAGTAAGCAATGAGTGTATTCAGCAGGTAATACGGATCAGCAATCATCACTTGTTGGTACATATCATGATACCTTATCATTCAATATAATATATTGTAAAACCAGCTAATAAATACCGATTTTTTTTTTACGTATGGGCACACTCTTAACAAGGCCGTAAGTTTAAGAAATTAAAGTATACAATTGTGTATAAGCATTGATATTTAATATGAAAGTTGCAATGCGTCTATACAAAAATATGAAACACAGCCTTGAATAGATTTTGTGAATTCAATTTAAGAAACTTAAACGAGGAATTGCAAACACACAAACCGATGTTCATCTATAAGTGTTAGTATTCATAATATTTGTAAAATATTTTCTTCCTGATACCAAAACATTTTTACGTCTCTGATTATTCAAGCTGAATTCATAAAGTAGTGACCAGTTGTCATAATTAAGTTACCTGCTCATTGCGCCCAATGTTTCCACCTTACGAAAGATAATCACCATTTGACGAAAATCTTTTGCCTAATTGTGATGGGCTTTCTTTTGATTTTCCTTCTTTTGATGGCCCTCTTCTGCATGCTCAATGAGTGCTGTTAATTCAATTGATTTAAACTTTGTGTACATTACTCTCTCCACACACGCCTATAATTATTGCTAACATGTTTCACGCCCCCCCATGTCGTATGTGTGACTTGAAATTTTGACGCAACCATGCATAAATTGATGTGATTTGCTTTGGCGGGGAGGGAGCTTTGTTTGTGTGGTAGATGGTGGTGGGAAGGGGTAGGGAGATGACATGGCTGTGGTACGGCCCTCAATCAAGGGTGCTTTATGGATAGATACCCATTTAAGTACTGGTCACAATTGTCAATTAAATTGTTGCCGTTGGGTTGCACGTTGTCAACTGGCACCTGCCGCAGTAGCTTCTCTCTCTCTATCTCCCTCTCTCGTTCTCACTCCTCCGACACTTTAAAGGTGTTGCTATTCAATTTACATAAAAAGGTAACCAACAGCAGTCCGCAGTCGATGTCTCTCCCCCACCTTCACTCATTCAACCTGTTGCTGTGCAACCCCTTTTTGCGGTTCAATTTCCATGCGTTGATTAAATTTTATAATTTTTACGCACAATTGAGCGACGCGTGGAACGTGGAAGGGAGGAGCCAGAGAATCTGTAAAAGGGAAACGAAAGGTAACTGAATTTATCATAAATTAGTTTCGGAATCTTTCTCATTCCCTTCTCCTATTCGCACCTTGTGTTTCTCTTTCTCTCTCTCTGGTTGCATGATTGACTTTTCAAATTTGTGCGCTTTATAGTTTCCAATCAAAATTGATAGCCAGTGGGAAAGTCGAAAAGGTGCAAAGGGTAAAGCGGTTAGTTATCGGGCAGGTTGCTAATTAAACGCTGTCAACCGTGCGATAAATTAGAACTCATTTCGGATTCGATTCTAAAATGAATCCAAACATGATACATAAATACGGTTTTTGGCTACGCTTGGGGTACAATTTGTATGGCCTACTTTTAGGCAGCTCGGTAGAATGTTCGTAGTTATGTTTATGTTTATCAAGAGGCACATCAACTAAGTACGCAACAATTTATTATTTATATAAGAAACCATAAATGCTGAGAGCTGTAATTTGTTGTCCGAAGTTTCATAAAAATATTAAGCATTTATTAGAAACAAAATAATTGAGTTGATATACATATGATTTAGTTTGTGTGTGCTTCATTTTAACTGAAAAAACTATATAAAATTTATGTAAATTTAGAGATAATTTTTTTGGCAACGCAATTATTTTGTTGTGCATCTTTTAAATAAGAATATATCCTTGAATTTCAATGTAGAATGGCTGTAGAATTTAGATCCAAATTTACGAATTTGTTTTCTGGCATAAACTGTATGGCTTTACTGTGAAGGTTCAATAAAGAAACTGGAGTTACCTACTCTGATAACATTGTCTTTAATTCATTTCATTGGATGCAGGATTTCAAACTTCTTCAGATTAGCATTTATCAGGAAAATATTCATCCACAAAAGCATCTTTTGAATTAGCTTTTGAATATGAAGTTTCCACTTTTTTTTTACGTTATGTTACTGGATTTTGCCAATTGAAGAATTTAATTTCGTAATTGAATGATCAATATGAACGGATGTCCGTATTTGACTCGGCACGCCAGCTGAACCCTTCTGTCTGTCTTGCCGGGCTTGCCACTTGACTTGGCTTTTGTGTAACAAGCAGCAATTTAATTGAAAATTTATCAGTTTCACATTTCATTTGCATTTCAGTCAAATGCTACCATTCTGCTCGATACACATACGAGAAAATATATATGCCTGGACTCGAATGTAGCTCAGAGGTTATCCAACACTTTTCCAATTTGCATCGTTGACATTTTTCGTAAATTTCAGACATACAGAGGTTGAGGATGCGGTTGGGTTCAGTTTGGGTCTCCAAAAACAATTTCCACAAGTGCGCACCTCACAAATATGGTTATGAATAGAAGGAATGAATACAATGAAATTGTTTTAATATATTTTTTTTCTACTTTGCTTATTGCCAAAATATTTCAATACCCTCTTTTATGATAGATGAAAGTCTGCATATGTTAGAAATATTCTGATGATAGGAAGAGGGTATCTTTTTGATTCAGCATTTATTTATCAAAAATTCCTCGTTATTTGCAGCTTGGCATTTCTGAATGCCAGACAGTTACTGGCAAATATTTCGAATTTTAAGGCAATTCCTCTGCAGGTCCGTATCAGTCTAATTAAGTGATGGCACCGATGCTAGTTATGGTTTAGTGGTAGTTGCTGTAGTTTGAGGGTAGCTGTTGGGCTCGTCTGTGTCCGTTTATTGATTTTTGGTGCTGCTCGGCTGCGATAAATTAATTAAAATAAATGAGAAATTTGTTTACTTGTGCATGGCACTCCCATAAATGAAATTATTTTCCTTTTTAGCCACCACAAACGTGTATTGAGATACAATTTCTAAGTCGAAGTAAAATATAAGTTATTTGGCAAATATTTCATGTTACCAATTACTTAATACACCGAATGCCTTTCAACTTATCGAACAATAAGTAGCAATTTAATAAATGTGAAAAGAAAACCTTTACGATAAGTTGCAAAATATTTTGATACATGATAAAAAGATATTTTATCTTTGTGCCCCACCAAATGAATGTATCAGGCAGAAGGAACCTTAGAGTATAGTCTTGGTCAGCGTCGACAGTCGAGACTATGATATATATCATAGCCCTGCGCATCTGTCTCTCTGTTCGTCTGAGTATTGAAGTTTTTGGACCTTAAATTTTCGATAAATAAAAGTTTTTGACAAAATTTTCGAGTATTAGCTACTTTTTGTTGACAATTTTCTACATTCTGTACTTAATTAAATATTCTGAGTGAAATAGCATATATACCTAAATATAGCATTTGGTATATTTAAGTATTTTTCATTAGCTGCGTTTGGCTATCAAAATTTTTATACCGAATGAAATATTTTGAGTGTAATAGTATATCGATATACTAAATATGACTTTTGGTATATTTCAGTATTTTTGTATATTATAGCGTATTAATATGTATAGTATTTAAAAAATATTTTTATCATCGCATTACACAGCAAAAGGTAGATTTTAGTATTTTTTATTATTCTTATTTATTTTAAGCATAATATCGCATTGCTTTTATTGATAATAGGTAGCGGGTAATCTCGCAGTCGTGCGACTTCATCTTTCGTAATGTGTAACATTTTCTTACTATATATTGAGTACCACTTTTATATTAACTGATTTAGAAGGGTATTAGTTAACCTAGTTCTTGCAGATCTAGTCTCTTAAGTATTGTGGCTTGAACATCAATATTGACGTTGAAATGCTATTCGCAAATATCAACACATGCGGGAATATTGCGCTTGTGGTTTGTTGGCAAACGTAAAGGCTAAATGTTGCTGTTGTCATTTGACTAATTCAATCAATAGCAAATTTGTAATGGAACCCTTTGAACAGTGTCCGCAATAATTTAATGGATTACTGCACATTTGTATGAAGGCAGACGTCAGAGGATTTCTTGCCACAAATACTAATTAATCAGCTTGCTATTGATTAAACAACCGCAATTCGTAAATGAGCGCACAATTCGAGCTGAGGAAAATGTGCAAAATGTCTGTGGGAAAATGCGGATCGGTTAATCATTAATCCGCTTTCCACACCATCTTTATTTGGCGTGTGTGTGTCAACCGCATTGGGCCAATGAGCTTTAATTGCTGTTTACGGCGTTTTCTTTAACATCGAGTAAAGTTCAGGCGTTGTTTGAATTTATGGAATATTTACTTTACTGTGTGGGTGAGATGCCTCAAAAAAACGAAGTTATTTTTCATAATTTACAACCCCATTGACGATATTGTTATGGTTATCACATTGGCGCCAGCTGAACGCGTTGTGTCGAGTCGAGTCGAGTCGCTTGTTATTAAGCATAAAAATAAATTAATAACAGCTTGTCATCACACACGCACTCTCTGTCTGTGTGTTTTGGGTGTGTGCGTGGGTGTTTGTGCTGCCTGCATTAAGAGGCAGTCAGTTAATATTCTTAACGCAAATATTTTAACGATGTCGATGCGAAGTTTTGCGTGGCTTTTTACTGCCGCAAAATATGAAAAGAACTCTGAAACTTCAGAGGTCGTTCAAGTTTATCAGCAACGAGCATATGCAGCTTGACTCATAAACGTTTTATATAGAGAATAGGGAGAAAAGGCAATAAGATAGCGCATTAAAATACACTGCACTTCACAAGGTCTCAAATTTAAGAAGAAGCTGACAAATTAGATTAATCTGAAGTTCGTATTTCCCGAAATTTGAATTGAAGTTTTTGAGTGGAGAGAATCTTTATATTTTGCTGCATTATTTAGTACGAACACCCAAACAATAACTTGTTAAAATATTATATGTAGAAGGATAAAATAATGTAGAAAGATAAATATGTTGTGTTTTTTTAGTGAACGCTTTCTTTATTTGCATAAATTTGAATTATTTATAAATTATAATTTGCTTATAAATAAGTGCTTTTAATGTGGGAGTTCCAATTTATTCAAATTGATTTTGAATTTTTATAAAAGAGACAGCAAAACAGAGAACAGCAGAGTATCTATCCTTATTATTTTGATTAGATTAACCAAATATTTCATTTCCACAAATTTACATGCTGCTTTTGTGCACATAAATATAAATGGCATACATTTTTTTTTTTAGCTATTTCATAACAAATATTGGCGAGCTTCAAATGTTTTGCAGATTCGTTAGAATCAAAGCATCCGTTTTCAGTAGAAATTTGTTGCGAATACGCTTATTTCCTTTCTAACCCGAACCCTTGCGGCACAGCTTACTGCAATCCAAACTTTACGATTACCTTCATCTCTCCGCTCAGCTCGACCCCGCAGCGTGTCGCGCATTGAAACGTTTATATCGGAATTATATTGCATTTTTATTACCATCGCGTATAAATTTTTACTTTGGTTTTCGCATGGTTTTGCTGCCGCCAGGCACGCAACATTTTAAAAAACAATTTTGCCAGATACAATTTCTTGTGTATTATCGCCGAAAAGTATGCAAGCACAAGCCCAAACACACACATATATACAGAAGCGTGCGCACGCACACTTAAGCAAACGGCGACAGCCACAAACACACACAAAGCTGCAAATAAACGTAGACCTCTGGCAGCACACATGGCGTATACGCAATTTTATTTGCATGCCAGACAGACAACGACATTGCCGTCCACCCTGCGGCTGCTTATCACTTTATATATGTCTGTCTCTCTCTCTCTTTCTCTCTCTGTCTGTGTGTGTTTGAAATTGGGTCTCGTGTCCCTGCTGTTGTAGCACTTTGTGTGGCAGCCGATGTTGCCGATGTGTTGCGTGTTCCGCAATATATTTTCGCCGCAATTTCGACCTGTAATTAGAAGAGAGTTAAGTAGTGACACAGCACAAATTGGCTCGCATTCAAATGAGAAATGTACTCGAACTACATTAGTCCTCTAATTATCTGTGTTGCGGGGTAAAAAGCTTTCTCGTTTCTACTTTGCGATATTACGTCTATAATTTTGTTCTTTTTCTGTTTAACAGAAGTGTCTGTATGATAATTTCTCTTTATGCTTTTTTCGTATAATTTTTTCTCAGACATAAAATAAACAAGTTTACAGGGGGCAAAGTAAATAATACGAGGTGACATTATTGTTGGGGCTGTGTGCGTATTATAAACTCAGAAAGTGGAGAGAAAGAGAGAGAGAGAGAGAGAGAGTATTTAAGGGGGAGGATGATGACTGATTTTTTATTGTTTCTGGCAAAAGGTGTCGGCTTTAATGCATTTTCATGCCTTATTTAAAATGATTTTCGGTTTGCCTCGCAGGAAATTATTTTCATTTATTGCCTTCGTAGCGGAAGCATCAGAGACAACCCAGGATCGACAGGACGAGGCCTGCCATGGGTAATGCTACAGTTAATCATTGTGCGGTTGCGGTAATTTTTCAGCTCAATTAAGTGCGATATTATAAAGGCAGGCCACAAGTGAACTCACATATTCACTTTTATTCACTGTGAGAAAATATTCATAAATTTCAATTTGCAAAGACAGCAAATAAATAAACGTTAAACAAAACCGAATGCCATGCCGCAGGAGTTAAAAACACACACACACACACACAAACACAACACTAAATTAAAACTCAACCTGAACCACAGCAGCATCAGCAGCAGCAGCAATATGGCTGAAGAGGAGAACTCAAACGAATTGGACGCTGGACGTTTAATTAATGGAGTGGAAAGAACATACAAGTTCAGTTGAATTAGTGGCAAACGGCAAAAGACAAACATCAATATGAAAACACACAGACACAGCAAGCGAAAGAGAAAAAGAGGCAAAGAGTGCGGGGGGAGACAGAGTTGAAACTCAAAAAGGGCCTCGGGGCAGAGTAAAAGCATCACAAAGCAAAGACAAAGGAAAACAAATAAGAATGATGTGCACCAGATTGGGCTGCTAGTTCCTACCCTCTACACTCTAAGCTTCGATACAAATGAATTTTGTATATGCCAGACTATGTAATACCGTCTAGAATTTAATGAAAGCAAATGATACTTGATTACATCGACCCATTCAACAAACAGCCTTTGTTTAGGGTATTTAGAAGGAGAAGAAGAAGTTGAAAGAACTGTAAGACTTCAAGCCTGACAGCTCAGCACTTTGTGATGCAAACGAGTTTGGCATGCGAGTTTCCACATTATCTAAATGTAGATGATATGGCAATACGACGACGCCCCCAAAAAAAGCAAAAAGCAAAATCAGAGGGAACAGTGACATTTGACATTTCAATAAGCGTCGGCTGGTCGGCCAAAATCCAATGCAATGACAAAGCATTAGCTAAGAAATGAAATCCATTGGCAAAGGGACAACATCAGTAGCAGCAGCAGCAGCAGGAGAACCGAAAACCCTGGCTAAATCAATACTTATCTTTTTCGAGCGCCAAAAGTTGCGCCTCCTAATGCCGAGGGCGTCTTCACAGTGTTTTTCTCATTCTCATTTTCATTTTCATTCTTTTACTTATAAAGCTTCTCATTCACTTTGTGTTCTGTGTGCTGTGCAAGGGGCGTTGCGGAAGCTTTTTCAGCTATCTTGTAATTGAATGTACACCACACGGCGTATACGCAATGTCTGCTAGTGGCTTGTCCTTTGGCATCCGCAACTGTTTAGCATAGTCGTAAGCCTTTCCAATGCAAATCTATTGCCATTCACTTTATTTATGCCACTCGCTTATTGGTTTATTTGTATAATTTTATGTATTCCCTCCCCGTTTTCTGTCTTGTCATTTGCTATGCAAATACCGCTTTGCATTGGAATTCCATAAACTTTTGGCTTGATTTTCAATTTGTGCATTGCGTCGTCGGAGTCAACAAAGAGCACTACAAAGCAATAACTAAAATGTCTACAGAGTTAAGTGGTTGCTTTTATTGTTTGAGAAAGTTTTATTTCTATTTTATTTTGGCATTTTATTAATTTAAGGAATTTCTTCTTGTCTTTTTAGGTAAGCAGAGATTGCTTTAAAATATTACTAATTATAAGAAACGTTTTTCTTATGCTTTATGAAGTCGGTAAGCTAAAAACATGAAATCATTCCAGACCTAACATCATCTAATTCAATTCCCTTATGCACATATCAATTTCAACATCTGTCTGACACGAGCTTATCAATATGCATAGCATGAGAGATACAGCCGAATTTGATTACCACTCATATTTTATACCCATTCAAAAAGTTAACAGAAAAAAGGAGAGAAAGAAACAAAGAACTGAATGTCGGCAAACAGGCAGTAAAAATCATGGCACGTCTTTTCCGAAAAGTGGAATGAAAAAGGGAAATGTTAAAAGTGTGCAAAAGTTTTGTGCGCGCGCGAGTTTTTCGGTGCTATGGCAATTAGAAACATATTTCACCATTGTTGCCACAGACATGTTTTAATGGCAAATAAAAATGGCGTCGCCGCAGACATGTTTGTGCATGGCGGCAAACTGTTTAAAATGGCACAAGCAGCAGGCCAATGGAAGGGGCAACAATAAGCCAGACAGACAACAGGCACCGGAAATCGCCAGACAAAGGGTGGAAAAGGATTTCATTGTTATTATTTCATGTGTGTGTATGAGTTATAATAAAAGCAAAAAGAGCGGAGTTGACATTGCTCGACTGAAGGATATCTATGCGTATTTCTGTAAAATATCGAACCCATTTTTGTGCGGATAAAAGATTGTTGAACACAGCCGCCGGTGTAAGGCAACCGTGCAAGTCCAATCAGATGGTGCTTGCTCGTGTCTCCTTTGTCTACGTCCGAGTTGGACGTCTCATTCAATCAGAAGCATCAATCAGTTCGTCGTGTGAAAGGTTTTTGATGGTGGGTTCGAGTTCGAGTGGAGGAACAAAAGGCTTCAGCGGATTTTCAACTTCATTTTTGTCGATTTCGTGAGCAATCAAGCGCAAATGCTTCTCTGTTTCAGCCGAGGCAGGCGTTTGCTCCACTCCATCTCCATTGCCATCTTCATCGCCAGCGTCAGCTTACCTGTCCAACATGGCCACGTATTTATTAAGTCATGACGCTGAATGGCAGGCCATTCAGAAAAAACAAAAAAAAAGATGTGTAAAGAAAAGAAAAGAAAGATACAAGCTTGAGCTAAAGCATTCAACGCTTGATCCTTCGCACAGAGCAAACACAGCATTCCATTCATATCTTAAACGTCATCATCCAGCTGGGTATCATCATTATCATCAAGGTTATAGCTGTCCTTCTGGTTTTGGATGTGCTGTTCTTGTTTACCTTATTGTTCCTTTTACACTTTGCTACGGCTTCGACTTCTGGATTTTGCTTCGCATTCATTGATTGCTTTTGTGCATTTTTGAGTGTACAAAATCGTTTGGAGTTCAATTTCTCGCATTTGATGTCATTTACGCCTCATTGACGTCGTTTTTTTTTTTTTTTTTTTTTTGATCCACAATCATCGAAGTGCCGACAAGTTAACAAATCATTCTGCTGCGGCTACGATAGTGATTTGTTCCCTGAGTTGATTAAGTAAATGTGGAAGTACGACAACGTTTTATAGCAATAGTTTAACTCGAATAATGCCTTTTTTGTCTGGACATCACTGAACTTCTCTCTTTCATGTCTCATCGGGCTGACATTTGATACGGCTCATTATGCACAGCGAAGAAGGGCAGGGGACAGTTGAAAGTTGAAGCATAATGCTTTCTGAAAACTTCCACAACATTTGACGAGTGGAAGACCCCGGAAAATCATTTAAAGTTTTCTTTATGGCGACGCCGTCACGACTTTTTTGCCAGGCGAACAAACATGATTTTATTCCAGCATTTTGAACTCGAGGGCAACTGCTCATTAGTTCAACAACTGAATTTGCACTCTCAAGTATATTAGATAAATATGTTGGTGTTTGTAAGGCTGCTGCCTGCACATTTCAATCAATGTGGAAACGTTGTACCGCATACTAAGAAGTCCAACAGCTGATGATGGAATAAAAAGATGGCAAAAAAAAGTTACGCCAAATTGAATTCCGTGCAAAAGTTTTACGCGTTTTGTTCTCGCCAGAACCTTTTTGCGTTCGCTATGCTTTCAACATTTTTTGCTTGTAAAAAACAGAAGAATAGAAGCTATGTATGATGAACTAAAATACTAAATACTTTAGCTAACAAAAAAGCACATCATTAAGTAAAGCACTTTATATACTTTATGTGCTAAGAGGTATTTGCTAGTCGATCGCCTGGATTTGATCTTATTGAGACCAGTCATAAACTGCTGTAAAATTATTGATAGAGCGTTGTAGGCGTATACGTAATATTATTTTTGTAACAACTGTACCGGAAACATTATGAACCTGATTTGCAGTCGACTGTTTTGCCTGACTGCCTGCTTGCTGCCTGCCAGTTGCAGCTGTCAGTCGGCAAAGGAAGAAACATGAACGAAGCACAAAGAACGAGAGAGAGAGCCGCACACAATGGCGAACGGAAGTGGAAGTCGCTTATCCAAGCAGCTTTCCCAATGCCGCCATTCTTCTCTTGGTTCACTTGGCTGTGTTGCCTTGGCTGTCGCTTAGACTATTTTATTAGTAGGGTTTCTTTTTCTTGTGCAGCACTCGCGTACACATTTGCATATCAATTTGTTTCATTCGTTTCATTTAAAGCTCTGCTGCATTTGCAGCTCCTTTCAAATGTCGTTGCATACTTTTTGGCGCTGAGTGCTTTGCACATTGTGTGTAATTTGCTCTGTTATTTTGTTATTGTATCGTGTGGCTTCTCGCATTGCATATAATCGCACAAGAACGAGAAGCGTCTCCCATTTTTGTATACATATATTTTCAAATATTTTGCTGACTTGTTTATTGGCTATTGTTTTTTTTTTCTCTTTCCTTATTTCTGTGCTTAACGCGTTGACAAATGGCAAAAGAAGGCGCAAGTTATTGGATCTTGGCAAATTGCTTGAATATCTAGAATTTATGACAGTACCATAAATTACACAAATATTCTGGCTACGCAAATTTAATTTCAGAGAATGATGTAAGAGATGCTCAGCTTATTTTGAGAATTGATTTACTGAAATAAATATTTAATTTACATATTCACATTTTATTTGACAATCTCAATGATCGCTAATTGGTTTCATGTCGAGTGTAAACAATTAAATTAATTTCGCTTTTTCGTAGCTGAAACTATAAAAAGCAGATTGCTGTTAGTTACACAAACTCATGTAAATAAATTTGCCAGGCAATCTATTGTGCATATATGTAAATTTGAAAGTGCTTTGCCACTCAAACATGCAGATTAAAAAAGAACATAAAAAAGTAGAGAGAGTGAGAAAGAGAGATAGCGTAAAAAAATCTGCATTGTCATTTGTTTTGACATTCCGTTAATAACTGAAAATTAGTATTTCCTGCTGTCAGCATGGTTTGGAAATTGCACGACAACCAAAAACAATGAATGTGTTAGAGATGCATAAAAAACGGAGAATCGAAGGAGAATTTGAATTGTGTTGGTGAGTGCAGAAAAAAGCAATTAAAATCGGGCAGTGAGTGAGAACTTCAGATACCCTATAAGCTGTTTGGATTTAAAGTCGTGTCAAATATAGATACCCTGTAAGCTGAGTAATTAAATCAAATAAAAGAGTTGCCAATTTGGATAAATTAAAATTCTGTGAAATTCATAAGTGAACAATTTAATTTTTAGTTAAGGAAATTTACAGAGTATTTGGTAGAGGTATTTTGTATTTTCTCAGCTTCGTGATGCTGTCACTTGATTGTAGTGCAATTGCAAAAAAAAAAGTGCTCAACTGGTGTAATTTCAGTTACTTAAAGCAAGTAAAACAACATTGGGATTTTTTTTGCATATGCATGAGGATTCACTGTACTCGCATGTTGTATGCTTGCGTCTGTGTGTGCATGACAGGATATGTCAGAGAAAGAGTCTGCAACATGGCGATGCGTCGCTAAGCTTGCCACTCGAACGAGCTTAAGGGTTATGGCAACGCCCAGAAGGGGGAGAAGTTGCACTTTGTGCTGCATCAGCAGCAGAATGCAGCTGCTTATGAAGCTTTGTGTAAATATGTGACTGAAGAGCCGTTGAATAAGTGGAGTTGCCTATATGTTGTATAGTGTGTGTGTGTGTGTGTGTGTGTGTGTGTGTGTGTGTGTGTGTGTGTGTGTGTGCTTGTTTGTGTGTGGGGGCATGCAACTCATTAACAGCTAAACATTGCACAAACACACACATGCATACAAACAGTCTCTGGGCGAAGGGTAAACGCGAGAGCAGCAGAGTTCGTTGTCAAAATGTCAACAGGAGGAACTTTCTCGATAGTTGTTGTTGCCATCGCTAAACAGGTTGCAACCGTGGCAACAACAGCAGCAGCAACAACAATTTGTCATGCAAATATAACAACAGGCAACACGAAAAGTTTGTGCAACAATCTGAACTAGTATAAAGCAAACAGCAGACCCAGCGTCAACTTTCTAATTGTTTAAATTGCACACACAAACCCGCACCTTAAACTATCTGTGTGCAGTGTCTGTGTGTGTGTGTGTGTGTGTTGATATTGTTGTGGCACAGCCTTACACGGGGCTTTTTGGCTTTTCGGCTTCAATTTTATTGACGTTCCAAACTCGAAAAGCCAACGAAATAAACTTTATGACAATTTGATTGTGGTGAGCTGCAACAACAAAAAATGGGAAAAATATATCACTAGAAAACCGCCGAACCAATCAAAACTTTGCAGCAATTTTAACAAACCAAATTTTCGCAAATTCTTTATCACAACTTAAATGAAGTCATGAATTTGGTTTTAATGCAAGCTAACTATTATTTTTTAGAGCATAAAGCGGAAATGCGTACAATTCTTGTGATGTTAGTGCCATTTGGCAGCATATTTGCCACTTGGCAGCATAATAAAAGATTAATCGCCGCGAAATCAGCAACGCAACTGCTGGCAAAATGAAACCAATCCAAACGGAACGAGACGAGGCGAAACGAAACGAAGAACACGGCGCATTGCATACTTTTTGGCGCCAAGTTTAATTGAAATGGCAACATGCGGCGCCACAAAAACTGTGTGAGGTGTAAATTGCCAGGAAAAAAGCCAAGAGCGAGAGAAAGAGAGAAAGAGAGAGAGAGAGAGGGAGAGAGGGAGAGAGGGGGAGATGGCGGATAGAGCAAGCTATGAATAGACACGAATAAATTTCATACAAACAACTGCCAGCATCCCATATCCATGCCCATGCTCATGGCCCGAATTCTTTGCCCCACTAGCTTGCAGCATGCTGTGCATACTAATAACCATGCCACTTTTTGTGCCCCACGTCCAATATAGTCAAACGAAGTATACCCTAGAACGGCTGTAAATACGAGTGTGGCCCAAAATTCAGCCAGTTTTCCTAACACTAATTGCAGGATATTATAGCGTCGTATATCCTTTTTTTCGCTGCCATCTGTTTGGGTTTTAGTCCCCACAACTGATGTTCTCTAATGCCATTGTTGCTGCTGCGCATATTACGGCTGTTGATTTGTTGATTTACATTTCGTTCACAAAAATAATGCCACAAATGAGCGCCGCAACAGTTCGGATTTGTGCGGCATAGCAGAGAGTGGAAATCAGCGTTTTAGATTTTTAGTGCCAACCTTGATTGTTGCCACAGCAATGGCAACAGAAATTGTCAACATTTTAATGTGTATGCTCACGCTTAATGTGACACGTCAATGTCACAAGTGGCAAGTGACTGCTTCCTATCTACTTTACCATGCCAGCAACTTGCATCGCGTACTTATCTGTGACTTTTCCTGTGCGACAGATTTACTCTATAAAGCAATGGAGTTTCAGCTGCTTAATGTTCAATACTTACTTCAATTAAAAACAGATCGAATGCCTGCTACTCATTCTTTTTTCTATTAGCACTAATAAACTATATATAAATTAGTATATGAAAAATGACTGAAAAATCTCTATGTGGTATATTAATTTATTACTACATTTAAAATACACCATTTATTATCACGAATAAAATATAATTAAATTAATATACGAAAAATATTAAAACTTACCAAAATCTCTTTTTGGTATAATGATATATTACTACTTTTAAAATATACTGTATAGCACAAAATATACCAGATTGTAATTGGCATAACTTGTATTTTTTTTAACTCAAATTTAATTTATTAATTAATTTAATTAATTAAGTTTCCCATGTTGTAACGATATGATTAGAAGTATTCTTTGTGAGTTTTCCACGTAGTTATCTGCTAAGAAATAAAATAAAGTTTTATCAATTCATGTAGTAATGCTATATCTTAAAATTTACATTTTGTAGAGCTTGTATTTTTTTTAACTCAAATGAAATTAAATGCTTCTCAACAATTAAATTCCTTGAATACCTTTTTTTCTTCTTTGTAATATATTAAAGTACATTTTGTGGAGCCTTTAAAGCTTAAACATCTATCCGAAAATACAAGTACACAAAAAAAATCTTCAAAAATATTTATGCTAATAATAGAGTATTTGTGGAACTGTTTGCCTTGCAAAGATACCTTTATCCTTGCATTTTAGTATTAAATACTGCAGCAAGAGAAAAATGGAGTTTGAGGAATAATTATGCTGCCATTGTTGAAGAAGAAGGAGCATGTGAGCAGCGAGAGTTGAAGTGAAGTTGGGTTATGGATGATGAGAGCCTCTTTACAGGTAGCACTTGAGGCAAAGAGGAGCAGTTGTTGTTGCTGCTGCTGCTACTGTTGTTGTGCTTATTGTTACCGAAGCTGCCTTTGTTTTGCATAAATTTTGTAAAGACTTGGAAAGACTTTTAGGCGAACGTCTTTGTTGAGCCCAAAGACAGAAAGAGAGAGAAGCCTGCATTAAGCGTAAAGCGTTCTTTTTTTCAAGGCGCTACTGAATGGCAGAGTCGGCCATCTTTTGAGTTAATTTCGCAAGTGAAAGCAGATATTCCCCGATCTCGCTCCGACGCTTATGACACATGTAGAACATGGCGCGTTGTTTTTCATTAATTTTATGCCTGGCCATGGAAAATCAATTAAGTTCTCTTGCGTGCAACGAAAGCTGGATTTTACATTTTTTCCTCTTTTTTACCCTTCAGTTGCAGTTCACTCCATTTTTTTGCCTGGCATTCATTTCACTTTTGTTTTATTTTTTGGTAATCTGAATTCCAGTTTGCACATTAAGAACGAGGTCCGCGTTGAAGGCAAAAATATCCATTTTAATGAAATTATTCGGGATGGTGTAATACTCAGAGCAGTTCATTCGAAATATCAACGGATTGAAGTTCCTGATCAAATAATTACATTCCTGCGGCCCATTCGGTTGAAAAAGATGAAATTCTTAACGCAGTTTCATATTGAAAGGATTCTTTAACACAAGCGCAATTATTAAATAAATTGTGGTGCTTTATGCTTTATGGGCATAAAGTAAATAAATGACATTTCTTTAAAATATCTGAGTAATAATTCACTCAAACCATTGACTTGGCTTTAACATTGCCATTAGCTGATTTGCAAAAGGCATTTTGTGCAGCCTTTTTAGAGTCACGCACAAAAGTATGCAACAACTTTTGTTTTTTCGTTTGAGGGTATCAAGAAAACACGACTTTAATATACCCAGCATAAGCAAAGCATAGAGACAAATTCTCGAAGAGAGAAAACTGCATTCCGCATACGACATGTGGTACAGGGTATGCCTAGAAAATGTCGTTTTGTTTGCCGTTTTTGCATCTGTCTCTCTCACTCTCTCGCTCTCTCTCTCTCTTTTTCTGTGTTTTTTTCGTTGCTGTGCTGACACTTTGTGTGAATGCTGATGGTTTCCCCAGACTCTGCACCTCAGCGGCACTTTTCTTCTTAATGTTTTTTCCTGCCTTTTCATTGGGAATGCGAGAATGGCAGAGAGAAAGAGAGTGTGGCAACAAAGAGGTAGCCGCTGCTCTGCGGGCGTTAACCGAGCTCGTTTGTTGTTGACTTTGTGCTCCAGTTGCAGCAACAGCAGCAACAGCAGAGGCAGCAGCAACCGCAGCCGCGATTGCGGCTTGGCACAAACCGACAAAAAACGGCCGCCTTTCGCGTTAGAAAACTGCATATTTGGCTTACTGGAAACTATCATTAAACAAGTAAAACGACCACAGGAGGAGGAAGCTGACGTCTAAGAGCAGCCACACAGAGTTTTACATACACACTCACCATATGAACTAAAAAGAACAACAACAACAACAAGATGAAGGAGGAGGAAGTCAACAAAAGGCGTTGCAAAACCCCGCTCTCGCACTCTTTGTTCGCATTTAAGCTCTTAGCCTCTGCAACTGCTGGCTTTTGACTCCTGTTGTTGCCTTTTTAAGCTGCTAACTGCCGCTGGAGGCGTCTTCAAAAGGCATAAGCTTAATGTGTTTTGGCATCGGTTTTCAAAGTGCATCTTCTCGAGGCACTAACCGAAGTCTTTTCATTCTGGATTTGACATCACCGAGTTGTGTGTGTTTTGTTGCTGGCTTACAAGACTACAGTACACAACTACAAGCTGCTCTGCTCTCTTGGCCCTTGGCAACCACAAAGGCAACCAAGTGTCAGGCAGTGTTAACCAAAAGCAGCCTGCAGTCTTCTTCGTGTTGCATTCTCTTAGTTTACATCGTCGTCATCTCTGGCATGTTACTCTTTTCTATCCGTCTCCATTTCTTGTCATCTTTTAACCACTTTTTTATATGCAGTTTTCCTTTTTTTTGTATTTTATTCTCGCTTGTGGCTAGTGCTCTTGGCATAATTGGGATTTGGGTTGATTGATATGTTTCCCTTTTGCACTTGATAGTTGAGTAATTGATGCTACACGCAATAGTTAGCTGACTTTAAAGGTCACTCGACTAAATTCCAAGAAATTGGAAATGAATTTTTGATTATGATTTGTTTTTCGAAATTGAATTTAAAATTGGTCGTACATCATTCGGCTTGTAAAGTTTATTTTAAAATAGCCAAGGCCATTGATTAGCTGTGAAGAAATAGACGCAACCCACTTTCGGTTAGTGGTTGAAGGTCTCTCCACTTTATACAAGCTCACCACATCAATTCAGTGCGCGTCCTTCTCATGCAAAAAAGGAAAACAACGTCTCAATTTGTCTCAAGTTGTCAAGTTAACGTTGCAACACTTTACACTTGGAGTGTTGCAGACGTCACGACGTCATCGCCAGTTGCAATTTCCTCTTTCCCCCTCAAGCCCAAAGCAGCTGAAATTTTGTAGTTGTCGGCTTTGTTATTGTTGTTGTTGCTGTTGTCGTTGCAGTTGTTGGTGTCTTTGTCGTTGACTTTGACACCGTTTTGCACTTTTCGTTGGCATGTGAGAGAGAGACTGAGCGAAAGAGAGACAGTGAGGGTGATAGAGAGGTGGACACGCAGCTTGTTTCAGCACGTTTGGCACCACCCTCTTTGACAGGCACTTATTTTCTTATTATTAAGTATACGCTTAGTTGGCCCCCGCACACTGTGCACTGTGCGCTGTCAATGTGCAGTGCAGACGAAATGCGCTCGCCAAGTAATGATTACTTTGTGTCTGGCGCTGACAAATGCCGTCAGTCAAAGTCGAAAGTTTACCAACTGCAGAAGGAAGCAAAAGCAAAAGTCCTGTCGCTGTCTCTGTCGCAGTCGCTGCGTCAGCGGGAAGTCTATCTCTATGTGGGTTGGTCTAGCGTTTTGTGCCCATGACGACGACGAGTTCAATGCGGAAGTCGCGCACAAAAGGCGCATAAGATGCAATCAGCACGTAAGTCTCACTTGTTCCCCCTCCTTTCTATAAGAGAGCATGTGTGCGTACTAAAAACTGTGTGTGTGTGTGTGAGTGTATGTGTGTGTGTGTGCATCCATGTGCACTGTAGCCGATAAGAGGGCATTGGAAATTGGGCTCTGACTGCGTCCCCCAAAGTTTGCAAGTTTTTAATGACTTCTTTAAGAGACGAAACTTTATTTATTGCCCATGGGCACATAACCAATTTTAGTCTGATTTGTCGCCTTTCTGGATTGCTTAATTGGGAATGGAGTCAATCACACAGACTGCAGACACATTGCTCTAAATAGTCTTTTTTAATTGGGAATGGAGATAGACCGAGTACAAAATATTACTCTAAAAAATCTTTCTCTTGAAGCTCGAAAAATATTTATTTGGATTTTTCATTGCTTCAGTAAAAAAATTAGAAAAGTTTTTACTTTTAGAACTAAATTCTTAAGCTGTTTTTAAGTATTAATCATATTATGGTTTATAATTGTTTTTTTATAATTAAATTATCATTAAAGCAGACATTCTGACCTACTTCTTTCTGTCTCTCTGACTATGCAAAGTATAAATTAGTACTTCGAATAATATTTGACAAGTTGTTCTCTTCCCAGTTGTTGAAACTATCAGTTCTTGATTCCAGAAACTTAAAACATTGTTAATTTCAATCATGGAATAATGTAACTTGTTCAATTTCGATTTCAATAAACGCTTTGGCTTTAGCTGGTATTTGATATTTTAAGTAGATCTGCATGTCAAAGGCTGTTATTAAGCTCAGTATGCAGCTATTGTCGTATGAAAATTCAATTTCCTATCCACTTGGCTATTGATTACTCTGTCCCAATACTGCCAGCACCGACAGCCAGAACTTCCGTCCTGCCCTTGCTCCTGCTACTTTGAATGCTATGCAGACTGATGGCTGCTGTGACTGTGACTGTGACTGCTGTTGGGCATTTCCGTTGACTTCCATTTGGGGCATTAATTACGCGCCTACTGCAAATCCTGAAATGCTCAATCAATACCATGGAACTATGCCTGTCACTGATGATTGCTGTTGTTGTTGCTGCTGCTGGTCGTTCTCGTTGGCCCCTGGGCATTATCAGTCATGGGCATATTTTGACAATGGCATTAGTCAAAAGCCAGGCTGTAGTAGGTCCAGTTAGCCAATCTCTTTGCCTCATTTGCAAAAGCCAACTTGTTTGCTCGGGTGACAATCAATGCGATTTGCCCCGCCAGCTAAATGGTTGCCAATGCCAAAAATCTGTCGGAAGCGCCCCTGACAACATTTGCCATCAGCTTCACTCGGACACCGTCATTTGAAATGCCTGACATTCCATATAATCGAGACTCTTCATAAGTTGTTTGCTCTTTTTTTTCAATCTTCTTCACATTTTTTTCCTCCCCCTGCGACAGCAGCTGCTAATGAGGAGAGTTTTGCGCAAATTGTACTGTTTGCTGGGCTATTTTGGTTTTGGTGCCTTTGAGTTTCTTTTTGGAACATTTGCAAACAAATTGATTGTGTCATTTGCAGGCAATTAACTTTGTGTACCCTATATGCTAAAAATGTGACAGTAAGGTATAAAAATTGTAAGCTTTGATTTGATGATTTATATTCCTGACAAAGAATACTTAAAGTAATACTTACTTTACTAATATTTTTGATATGCCAATACCTTATTTGTTTCAATTAATTTTATTTTCGCTTTACTGCACCATAAGCCTTAATTCCATATTTTTAATATTATGTTTCTATTGGTGTAACAACTATTTATTTTTAAATATATGGAAAAAAGAAAAAGCAAATTAAATATAAAAAGTAACTAAATGTTGAATTGAAGTTAATTCTATGCCCGTCAAATTTAATGTTCGTCTTCTTTTATTAAGGGAAAGAGAATAAAAGCATAACATCATAATTTAAAATGCATATTAATGAACCTAACCCCATAGATAATAATAAATTGAGAGAAAAAGAAAATGATTTATCGTTGCATACTTTTAGGCGATAAAATATTTCACTTGCTTCATGAGTTGTTATACAAACAAATATGGAAAAACATTGAATTTTTTGCATATATTTTTTAAAATAACCTGTTAAGCATTTAACATTAACATTAATTCAATTACGTCAAATGCTAATGTAAATCTCAATCATGTGTCCTACTTGCAGCTCCCATGCGACACTAAAGCGATTACAGCAGCTACTCAACGTCAGGATCAAAGTTGGCAACGGCAGCAAAGCAGCAGTTAGAGAGGAGTCAACTCAACAACAATATTTACACAGACATACACACACACACACACGCACAAATACATATATAGATAGAGAGATAGAAGCAGCACTGCCACGCCTTCAATACAATAACACACACAAATCGAACGCACAATGAAAAACGACGTCGTGCGATGGAGCAGGCAGCCAAATAGCAACAGCAACAGCAACAACAACAGCAATCGCAACAACAACAACCGCCACAGTCACAGCCAAAGCGAGAGCAACAACAACAATTTGTTGACGGCGGGCAACACACAACTGAGGCAACATGTTGCCAGCAAAAGAACTTGTCAACCAAATGCAAACGCAAATGTTGCAGCAACAAAGTGCGCCTGGCAACAACAGCATCAACAGCAACAAACAATCATTGAATGTGATATAACAAGAAATTACAATTTCGATTGCAATTTATTGAAAACTAGTTTTTTAACGCAACCAAGCAAAACAAAGTGCAATCGCAGCAGACATTTAAGAGCATCGACAGCGACAACGCGCGCATTGTTGCTGCTTATTTTGCAATTTAGTATCGCAGTTTTTTTATGTAATATTAATGTCGGTTTCGCGGCCGCCAGTGTTGCACCCAAAGTGGAAAGCGGCCACGCCCAGTCGCCCCTACTGCCACCCTACGTCCTCGACTACGAGACATCCAGCGGTGGCAGCGGTGCTAGCAACAGCAACAGCGATGCCGCCCAGCTAACCGCCAACAGCGGTGGTCGCCCATCTGGCGCTGGCGGCGATGCTGGACACTACACGCACACCTGGGCGGTCCACATACCGAACGGTGATAACAATGGCATCGCCGATGCCGTTGCCAAGGAACATGGTTTCGTCAATATGGGAAAGGTGAGTGAAAACAGAAATTAACAACCTTTATGAAAATAATATGAAAGAAAATTTGAGAATTTAAAAAAAGTAGGAAAATGAGTTCAGGAAAATTTAACAATATAAAGTCTAAGTAGTGAAAACATTTATTTAAAATAATATCTTGTAAATTTATTACCAATCTTTATTGATTTTCGGAGTCCTTTAAGCTTAACTAACTGAAAACTATCAACAGAAATTAAATTATTATTTTCATTGGCTATAAACACAGCAGCAGCTTTCTTTATTGAAAGTACTTATTCTTTTTATTTTATTAAGCTGTCATTTCTTACAAGTACTTTAATTAAATTGCTTAGAAAATTGCACCAAGCTCAATATTATTAATTTAAAAGACAAATAAGTGTCTATCTTCATTCCATTGTTATAACTTTTTATTGGAGAATAATTGGTCATCCGATTATATTCTGGCTTAGATTGATAACTAAGATTATTTTACATCATTTTAAATTGATTTTTAAATTTAATACATCCTCTCAAAGTGTTCTTAGAACTAACTACTTTAACTACTTTAATATTCATAATTTAATTTTGGAATTTTTATATTTTGTACAAAGAACTTTTCAGTTCAATCAATGCATTGTTAGTTTTAACTCTAAACCAATCCGTTTACTCTGAACTGCATTTAATTGCATGATAAACCAGATGAATCTCCTTTAGTTGAAGTGTTAAGTTATATGCGTTTAGATTGACATCATTATTAAGTGCAGGAAGCACTCAAAGTGGCAGTGCTTTGACAGCTTCTGATTCAGCAAACATTATTTAATAGATGGTTCACATTTGGCAACAACATTGCCAAAGTGCCACAGCTCCTAAAGTGAACAAAAAAAGTGGTTTCAAATTGAGTTCAACGCAGAGAGCTAACTCAAAGAGCGTCACGCTTTTGATAGATTTAACACCTGCACACGTTGGGCCACGTTGCCAACGTTCACGTGTAGTTGGGCAAATGAAGCTCTTTTCAGCCGAGTCATTTTAGTTTTTGGCCACCATGCCATCAGGCAGCTGCCACTAGTTAAGCTTTTGGGCTGCAACAGCGATTCAGGGGGAGGTGGCAAACTTTTGAAATCGCAACAATTTGGCCCGCATATCCGGCGAGGGAATGGTGGAGGAGGAAAGCAGAGCGGGGGTCATATGCAGAACCTCTCTCGTTTGCTACTTTAGCATATCATTAGGACACTCAAATGCGAGACTATTAAAAGTTTGTTACACACACGCAGATATGCACACGCACACGAATGCAAATCTATTCAGAGCACATTTTGAGTAACTTTGACGTTATGGGAATCCAACTGCAACACACACGAAGGCTGTCTGGTAGTTGTGTGTATATGGGTGTGCAAGTATCCAGGACAAAGTTTAATTTTTTCTGCATGCCCTGTACCATGTTAAACGATGGGTAGCACAAGTTTGAGCATACACCAAGTTGGAGTATTTGCAAGTGGTATCTGGAACTGCTGCCAGACACAACTTGGTTGTTTTTATTTCTTGGCTGTTTGTCTATCAATTCTGGCCAAGTCAGAGTAGATCGATGGGAAAGCCGCAGATGTTGCGACTGCCTCAAAACTGCTTGGACAAACTTTAATCTGATTTCAGTCAAGCGATAGGGCAGTGATTTGCTTCAAGCCTCAGCATATTCTCCCCACCTGCAATTGATACTCATTTTGTGTGCAGACAATTGAAACACTAACGCGATGTCACTAAGTGATCGTCCACAACTATAGATATATCTAATTGTACTTATATAGATTTATATGGATCTAAAGAGTTGACCATTTCAAACTTAAATACGCTGTGACAGTTAGTTTTGCGGAATTTCTTAGTTGGCACTTGAGTTTTCAATTGAAACCGAAACTCAGGTGGCGAAATTGTCACTGTGGGCGGAAGTTGAGCTTAAGTCGGCTACTCAAAATGAAATTAGTATCATTCACAATAGGCCCATTGAGCGAACCATTGTATTAATTGGCTGGATACCTTAAGCTTGAAACTCAATTTATTGTGAGACTTGATAAAACTTTTCGTCGTTTCTCTTTCATTCATTTTCTTTTGCTTGGTCAACTCATTTAACGTCTTTTTACTTTTGGGCCACCGGAATTACTATTGAAGTTGCTTTCGCGTCTGTAACAGCTGAGCTGGGCAGCAAGTTAATTGAAAATTAATTTTAAATGGCATTGTTCAAGTGTATCCCTCCGTTTTGTACGCCACGTGGAGAGGATGCTAAAATAAATGGCACATTTACATAATTAGACAACGTCAAATGGCTGTAAAATTGTAGCGATTTGCCCTGGCGACGGAAATGGGACATTTCAGCTACATGTATTAGCACTTGACCTTAACTTTAGATGGGTTCGCAATGTTCTAATGCTGTTGCTTTAACACTTTAGTTGAGTAACAGCTGGGTTCTTAGGGTATTTACATGGTTCTGTTACCAAAAAGGGATGTTATGCAATTAATGTTAATGTTAATTACTTGCCGTACACGTTAACATAACGCTGTTACTTACAATTTACTTAATCGGTTCTAAATTGATTTGGTTGACAATTCGGTTTATGTTGTACTCTTTGAAAGTAGTAGTATGTCGATAAACCAAATAAATATTTGGGTATATGTTTATATTTTCGATGATTTTAACGTAGTATTGAGCAAGCTTGCTGTACCTTTTCTTATTTAAGGTATTAACAGAGTTATGTTAAGAGACACCACTTAAAGTAACAATGTTATGATAGTTCCATGTTATTAATGTTAATGTTCAAACGTTGCAGTGTCACTTTAACATGAATTTATGTTAACTTAACAATAACCGGATAAGTTATTTTAACAGACGCGATAATTTTGTGTTTTTCCTTGATCATAATGCCGTAAAATTGACAAATTTAGTGTTTTATGAGGTGCAAAATGGCAGCTCGTTTATATTAAATTTCCATAGACTGCGCAATCTCGCATTCCTCTATTCAAGAGCTATAAAATAAAAAGGAAAGAAGTAAAGAAACAAATAAAATAGAGAAAAGGGAAAGAGGCAAAAAAAAGTTGTGCTAATATTTCTCGTATTTCTGCTGCGATTTCTGTTGCTCTTGTTTCCTTCATTTTGCTATAAAGTCCTTTTGACAAACTGTGTATAACAAAAATCCAACTAACTGTGCAAACAAGTTACAAGTGAAACACTAGTAACAACAGCAACAACAAAAACAAAAGCCAACAACAACAAAACTAAATTAATAAACATGCTGCAAGCGCGACTTTTTGCCATTTGCGACTCCCCATTGCGAATATATATATATGCTATATGCTATATTTATTTGTTTTGTTTGCTTTTTGTTATACTTATTTAGCACTGGGCGTGACATAAGACTTGCAACTTGTGGTGCTTTCCAACATTAATACTCTCTTCTTTCGCCCTCACGTTCGGATGCACGTTGCTGTCAACTGATGTTATGCGCCAAGTTTTAATGAAAACTATGCAGTCTGTTTATCTATGTAGCTTGTGTTGGCACAACTCACATTCAACTTGCAGTTTTCGCGCTGCAATTATGATGATAACACAAGGCATCAGAACTTTATAGTCCGCTTGTCAGTAATATTCATAAAAATACTGAAAATAAACAAAACTCACTTGCAAACCATTAGAGGCTTTTCAGAGTTGCAAGTTGAGTTGAAATGTAGAACATGAGTGAGTTGGCGGTGATCGACTCTGAGATACCTCAACCTGAAAATTAAAATTAATATTGAAGTGCTTTCACTATCAAGTTTGCAGCACTAGCATTTGAAGATCTAGTCCTATAAAATACATAAAATACTAAATACTAATACTAAATATTAATACTAAAAATATTGAAAGTAAGCAGACAGAATATAAAAAATATACTAAATTCTAATACCTAATACTAATACCAACAAAAACAGAATTAATGTGATAAAACATTGTTACCTAATTTAAATAAGTGAAGAAAGTATCTCAAGTAAATTAATTTCATGTTTGCAACTCTGACGTATTCAAATAACCCTTGAATAATTAACAATTACAGCTTGAGCAGCAATTAATTGCTTCAAATTTATGCACCTTAACACTCTCGATGCGATTAATCTGCTGGCACTATCGACTAGTGTCATCATGCCATTATTTGTGTTGCCAATTAAAAGCGAAACTCCCATGGAAGAAGACTTTCGCCGCGCTTTAACTAACTTCTGACAAATGCATTTTTGGCGCAAAACTTTTGGAGTACGGTGCGATAAGAGAATGGCAATTTATGCGCTGCATTAATTTGCCCCACAGCCGACAGGATACAAACGGCGTGTATTCACCTCCTTGTTGTGTGTGAGCTTCCATTGCCTGTCAGTTGCAACAAGCAAGCAGCCAGGCAGGCAGGTTCAGCTCAGCTCTCTGAGCTCCTTGAGTTTGAGTTTAGTCAGCCAGCTGCTGTTTGTCATTGCTTATCACGGTCTGCAAGCCGGCAACTTCCTTTTAGGCGGCCATTGTGTTCCTGCTGCCGCTTGCTGTGGATGGATGTTGCCTGGACTCGGCTTTTGTGTGTATGGACGTATTTACATAACACAGCCGCCATTTCTTTTCTGCTCACCATTCGCTCGCGTCTATTGTTCGTGTTGTGATAAATGTTATCGTTGTCTGTCGTAGTCGTCGTCGTCGTCTGCTTGGATCCATCCACCCATCCACCAGCCTTCAGCGGCACTCATCAATTTAATTGAAAAGCCTCTTGGACCCGTCGTCGGCGTCGTCGTCGTCGTGGATGCTTTCTCTTTGTTATTTGCCTTTTGGCTTTTCTGCTGCCGACGACTTCGACTGCTTCTTAATTTTCTTTCGGTTTTATTCACTTTTTAATTAATTTTCCTCATTTTTATTATTATTTTTTATGCCTTTGTCGCGTCCTTAAACTTATCGTCCGGTTTAACTTTGCCGCTTCTTCGATTATTGATTACTGTCCTTGATGGGCATTTTCCTCACAAGCCACACGACTGCAACTTGCAGTCATCGCACCCTTTCGCTCACTTTTATTGCATTTCGCATAATTAAAATCACGGCCAATGATGTGTAAAGCACAAACCGAAAGGCCTTTAACATCTTTTTTCCGCCCTCTTTTGCCGCAGGCTGCCTGATAAATTACGTTACGCCTGGCAAAGGACTGTGCTTTTCTCTTTTCAGTGTATTACCTTTTCTTTTTTTTGGTTCGTTGATAAAGGTCAACAGCTCATTAACGACGAGGATTGCATGTGAAGGCATCAAAGAAGTAACATCTTAAGCAGCACCTGCTTTCTGAGTTAGGTAAAGACGACAACTACCCTTGTTAATAGAGCTTATAATGTGTTGGCAAAAGCTAACAGTTTGACAACAATATTAAGATATTGGATATAGCTAAATGAATATGTCTATTAAATTGAGAAAAGTGCAGAAAAGTAATTTAATAAGTGATAATCGTCAGACATTAAAGAAAAAGTAAAATATTTGAATCTAATTTAATGCTTTTAAATACCAAAAGAGACAAAATACTGATAGCGGAAAGGCTTAATAATTTTTAAGGTCATTTCAAAACGGTTTGAACTTGTATTATATTAAGAATTATAAAATTGCATTTATTTTTAGCTAACTACAAATGAGAAATTTATTTCTGAATATTTTAGAAAAGTAATGTAGTAGGTGATAATCGCCAAACATCAACGAAAAAGTAAAATGTTTGAAACATTGACAACGGAAAGATTTAAACATTTTTCTCATTATCAAATTAGTTTTGAATTGTTCTTCGAATATTACAACGAGTTTATAATGTGTTCAATGATGTCACACATATAATATTTCGATATTGGATATACATATCTTAAGCTAACTAAGTATGTAATATTAAATTCTACATTTTTTTTTTTAGAAAATTTATTTGCCAAACGTCAAAGGAAAATTAAAAATATTCATTGTAAATTAAAGGTATAAAATACTTTGTTAGTTATGCTTAAAGAGACAGAACATTGAGAGCGAAAAACTTTAACAAATTTGCTATCTACGTAATTCAAAGAAGTTTGAAATAATAGAACGCATTTATATAAAATATAACAACGAGCTGCAGACACGATTACAATCAATTGGAGACCTTTACAGTTTGAGCAGCTCTGTGCTCCCTTACCTTGGGTCACATTCACAGCCGACAAATTGCCACAATTTTCATATCACTTCGAGTTCCTTTTGTTTCAGTTCTGTGTTATTTTTTTTTCTCGCAGCCGGAGAAGTTTAACAAAAGTTAAGAGCGTATAGATAGAGATGTATATGCTTATGTATGTATGTATGTATGTATGTAGATATGCCATTAGTAGCTGTAGTTGCATATGAGCATCCTTGCGTGCTGGCTTACAGTCTGTGTATTTGTGTGTGTGCTTCTCGTGTGTGTGGCTCATGGCGGATATCGTTGATAAATTTCAAGTCAAAAACTCGGAAAATATTTATGACTTAACTTTTGTTTAGTAACAAAGCAACACGCGCCAACTGACAAGCGCACACTCACACTCAGCAAACTAGTCAAATGCAGAGAGAGGCATTTATATTTCGCCGAGTCTGGAGCGGCTTTTGTGCTGTGTAAACTGGCATTCAGAATTGTTAGAGAACTTTGGATCTTTTGCTTATGCAAATACTAGCAAAAAGGATTTTTCCTTACACTGCCTTTTAGCAAACGCTGTTGGGAATGCGTAGAAGCTTGTAAAACTTTAATCACATGTCATGCAAAGAAATATCACACATATGTATATAAAAGTATGTTTTTTTTTTTTTTGGTTTGTCATTGATCCCTGACTTGGGGAAAAAGTAGAAGTTTTGCAATGCAATTTGCTGGCAAGTTCCGTTGGGCCTTGTACCTAATTGAATATGTAAACCCGGAATGCGATTGAGTGTGAAATGAGTGAATCACACACACTCGCACTCACACACGCATAATAGAAAGTTTGAAGCTGAACTGAATTTTTGCACTGGGGAAAAGTTTCTACAAATGAAATTCAATCGAAGAGCTAAGAAATTTTTTACTTTACTGGAAAATTAAGTTTACTACTTTTGTGGCACAAATGAATGACTGAATCAATGAATGAGCGAATGTGCCCCCAAGGCGGGTCGAATATATTACAAATACTTTCGAATATGTTTCACTGTGTGAGTCTCTGTGGATATGTGTGTGTGTGGGTTAACTTTTTGCATGAGCCAATTGGCAAAAGTTGCAGCTGCCTAATAAATATTTCAAAAAATTCATTTCAACTTTTGCCAATGGTTTTGTGGTGTAAGAATTTACTTCAAATTGCTTTGCAGGCAAACATCAAAAACTGCTACAGTTTGACAGCCACTGGGCAAAAGTGCTCAATTAATATAGCCAATTCATTTGATTGCCTCTTTGCCATTCCCCCAAAAACATTTCCATCAAAACGCGTGAGGTAAATGAATTTTCCCAGCATGATGACACAATTTCCAACAACGGGATGTAATAGTCATTTTACCAAATTTAATGGCAAACGGAGGCCAATTATGTTTCGTGAAAATGTTGTTGATGATGGGGAACATTTTGGTAAAGAGCAGATATTATTTATGACAGACAGACAAGCGGTTTCAAGTGGGAATTGAATAGGCGACGCGAAATTCAAAATTTCGCTGGAACATTTAACTACAAAAAATATACATACTATACAGTTTAATGTGTTAATATGCCAGCACTTTATTGAACTAATGATCTAAAACATAGAAGAAAAATAGTAAGTTAGCCCTTGAGTCAATTTACCAGGGAAGCATCGAACAGAAATAGGGAATTTATTAAAAGATATTTTGATTGCCAGCAATGCAAATTAACTAAAGAACAAATTCATAGAATAAATATTAAAATGCAATTAAAAATTCTACTAGTGATTTCACATTTTCGAGTTCCACTTATTAAAAATTTGTAAGTTTACCTGAAACTCAACTTGACAGCGAGGTATGCAATAAAAGCTGTTTCGTTCTATGCAAATGCTGACATTGATAAGAAAAAATGAAAATATGCGCATTTCCTTCTCTGATATTATTTCCAACGCTGCATTGTTGGCATTAGCTCGAGAACGGAATGCAGGCAATATATTCTAAAAATTATGCGTTGCTCGTGGAATTTATTGGCTCGCCAATTTAGTTTCATCTTAAAGTGTGTCCAAGCATATCTTATAGCTGAGATCTGTTTACAAAACCGCTTCTAGTTGCATACTGTGTGTATTAGAACATTTTCCCCTTAATATCCACCTTATTTATGGTCATTTTTGTTAACGCCCAATCGCATCATGTTGGCTTATCTTCTTTTTTAATATTCTTGGAAATGTTCTGCGCATTCTCTTGCCTTTGTACGGAAAATGGCAAAATAATAAAATGGCTGCTACACGCCTCAGAGTGTAAGCCAAGCAAATGGGAGTCTTAACGGAGATGCGTTGCAAGATTAATTTAAGATTTGTTTGCCACACACACACACACACACACACACACACACAAAGCAAATTTGTTGCAGCACAACTTCCTTTAACTCGCTTCATTTAGGCTGTTTTGTTGTTTCTTCAAATGTTGTTTTAACATTCTTGCTCTTTTTTAATTTTCCTTTGCTCTTCTTTTGGGCCACGCCCCCTGGCTTTGCTGTTGACTCTTTTGGGTAATCTCCTCCCTTTCGCTGTAGGCCGTCCGTCGGCTCTATTGAAGTGAAAAATTGCTAATGGTCAACAGGCAGCCTTACACAAAGCCTTGCCAATCGACGGCAATTTCACCCAACGCGCCGCTCTCCTCCTCCCTCCAGCCACAGGCTTTCTCAGCCGTTAAAAAAAAGTACTGTCACAGTAGCGCCGCCAGTAAATTGCCGCGCTGTGATTTTAATTAAAAGGCCCAAAGTCCAGTCGAGTCACAGTTACAGTGAATGCACAAAATATCGCACCATTTGCCAAAGTCAAAGTTGAGTTGATTTTAGGGCCATTTTAATTGCCAGCCAACCCCAACGCTCCCTCCAGTTGGACTGGGAGGGAAAAAGGAAACAAAACAAGAAAGAATGGAGGGAAAAGTCGAGCTAAAAGAGAAAATTTATGCAGTGCTCAATCAAGCGTGACAGCTTTATTGCACACAACAAGCCAAAGTGAAAATTTGAAATTTGTGGCAAATATTTTGACTGCATAAATATTGGACATCTTTTTGCCGCCAGGCATATTTTTATACCCTGTATATAAATGCAGAAAGGGTAGTTTTAGCTGTTGAGCTAATGAAGGAACATTTGCTGGATGTCTGAGTCTTTTGGTTATTAAACATTTACTTCAAACACACTTCACTTCTTGTTTGCCTTTCATGGTAAGCCCTTCGACAGAATAGTTTTGCTGAAATACATTCCAGGGTATTCTCAAATAGTAGTGCTGGCACTTCCACTTGTTTGCCATTTTATTATTGTATTTTTTGCGCTTAGCCAAACAAATCGTTAGCAATTGCATATATATATATATATATTTCTTTTTTGTTTGAGCAAGGGGAAACGATGATTGCGCAATCAAATCATCGCTTTACGCTTGATTAACGGAATGTTATGTTTGCCACAACCTACCGTTAGCAATTATGTGCATACTCGTTTAATATTTGTCGAATTTCGAATGAAATTTGTTCGATGGCCGACAAAATGTGCAAGCAGTCAAAACAATTAAAGTTGATGAACCAAATAATAAAATTATGAAATAGTAATAAATGTGCAAGCGCTGACAGCTTACACCATTCGTTTGATTAATCGTAATAAATGATTCAACTCAGCTTTAATTTCCATTCAGTTCCAATTAAATGGTTCCACAATTTTCTTAAAGTGATCGATACTCAATGAAATGATAATATTTGTCTTAGCAGATGGCCATTCGTTGCGAGTCCACACATTAATTTCCCAATACCATCTTTATGTGGTGGACACACGCGGCGTATGCTTGACATTGTGTCGATAATAGCACGCATACGCCGTGTATGCCATAACACTGATCGCTCTTTTGCTCATTCTCGTTTCCCGTTTGTTTTATTATTTCCTCCATCCGTGTGCGTGTTCTTCGTCTTGCACTGAAGCTGTTGCGTAATTAAATTGCAATAAATTGACCACAACTTGCTCAGCAGATGCAGCTGCGAGTCCGCTGGCCATTAAAATGTTTTTTTTTTGGATTTTTTTTTGGTCAGCAAGCACTTCAACTGGCTTAAAAGCGAGGCGCATAATGTGGCATTAAATCATTGTATACCTTCAGCAAGTGAAATTCCTCACGAAGTAGAACGAATGGGAATATTTGAGTGAATTATTAGACGCACATTCATATATTATGGCATTTGGATCTTCGATTGGCATTTCAACTGCTACTGGAAATTAAATGGCAATATTCACAAAACACTCACTTAATTCCGAATACTAACAAGCTGTTGTTTGCAAGAATGTATTTTAAATTATTATTATTATTAATGTAATGTGATTTAATTGTGAATTTCTGCATTTAAACTAAATATCTTGAAACTGAATATTTCTTCAAATCGATTGCTTTGTAATGTGGCTTTCGCAAAAATATAAATCAGTCAATTGCAAGCAACAAGCCACAAATTATAAGCAAGAAAATTCATTGCCAGCAATCAACAGCACAGCACAGCACAGCAACAACTAATAAATCATTTTATCCATCATTCTGCTGCTTCGTCCAGGAGCATTGAATTGTAATCTGATTTTAGATTGATATGCAGTATCCTTGTGAAACGCAGCCTGCTGGCAGAAATGAATGTGAATGTTACGTTTGCAATTACATTGAAATAACATCAACTGCATTCTGAGCAATAAAATTGATTTATGAACCCTTGCAGCTGGCACACTCAAATCGATATTCAAATTGGGTGTCAATTTTTTGGCCAGATGATGCATTATCAATACCCTTTCTCCAATATCCAATGCAATAACGAGGCAAGTGTAAACAAATCTAATTCATTTACTCTCGGCCCTCGGCAGATTGTCACGACATTAGTTCGATGCTGACAACTTTAATTACCAAATTTCATTTACATCGGGAAAGGATGGAAAAGTCAATGCTGCATGGCTTTTCAATTTTTAATCAACTTGAAACATGTCCATAAATCAGCCAGAGAATTATTTGATTGTTTTAGACATACACACATACTCACACAGAGACACACTAAAAGCAGGCTTGGGATTTGGCAGGCATTCAAAAAAGTTGACGACACAAAAGCTTTTCGTGCTGTTCGTTTCGCATGACATTGAAAAGTTGCCTGACAGCTGCAAAGCTGTAAAAGGACGCACATAACGGATGCCAATCACCGTTGCAATTATGTGACTGTATGTGTCTGTCTGTCTGTGTGTGTGTATTGAACTTAGCCGTTGACCTTAGCCTGCTTTCCACACACGCTCGCACACATAGACACTTAGTCATTTTGTCATTTACTTGTTAGTGGCACTACAGGAGAAATGAGAAGAGCAAAGAGCAGAAAGAAAAAAGTAGAGCTGCATATTTTTAGGCGGCTGCCACAGCCGCAGCCGCTGCGCTGCGTCACTCGGGTGCATCTCGTTCAGGGTCATTGTGAGATCAGAGCAGTGCAGAGCAGAGCAGAGCAAAGTCAGCCGTTCAACGTCAACATCAAGTGGCCCACTCGGTGTTGCACTTGAACCGTAATGAAAGCATTTGCTGCCACAAGCACAAACACATGCATAAAGATAGCCAAGAGAACGAGCAAAAGAGAGAGAGATAGTAAATAAGAGACATTGCAGTGCACTTGGTTAGTTTTAGTGTGTGCGACATCTGACACTTGTCTGTAGTTTTATATTCCGCATTTCGGACAACAACAAGAATGCACGCACGTATGTATGTATGTATAAATTTAAGATTATCTACAACTTGGCAAAAAGTGCACGTATACGTAATTTAAAAGATGTGTCCACTTTAGTTTTTTTTAACATATGTCAGATATAACAATTTTTAAATATATAATATTAAATAGATCTGTATACTATATGGTATGTGTATACCAATTATTTAAATTATATTTTTAAAGAAATATAATTCTTTTTATTGAAGTTGAATGTATTTCCTCTTGCTGTACTTTCAATTTTCGAATATGTATATTTTACTTGTGTACAGAAGCTTAATGTTATCGATTTTAAAGTAGATTGATCAAGTTTAAATAATACTTTTTCAAACTCAAAATATGTTTTATGTGAAGACTTATTGAAACATGAAAAGTTTGTTGCTATGTTACATGTATTTCATGGCCTGAAGGCTCAACCAATATTTCTATTGATATGTTGGTGTAACATTGTTCTTACAAAATAATTACAGACTCTTTTGTATATTACATTACAAACATGTTTTTAAATTCAACGCTTGAGTCGATGGACTTAATAGCTAGCACTCCCTTTTAGTTATTATATTATTTTGTATCAAAATTAACATTTACAAATAACTAAATACTAAATTCAACACAATTTACTACTTTTCCAACTATTAGGATATTCTACAAACGAAACAAAAGCTTTTTAATTTCGTTACATCAGAAAATTGGATATCTATAGGTAGCCGCAATTAGATTGCCATTCACACAATTAGCAGACAACTGCTCACATCGATATCGCTATCATTGACCATTTTGTGGTAATTGGCCAAGTCCCACATGGCAGAAAAGCAACAAAATTTCATTAACACTTCCAACACGGGGCAGAAACCGAGTTCATTTATACACGTTGGGGGCTAAACGAAATGTGTCTTCTGGCTTAGACGTTAGACGTTGGTTAGTTAGCCATGGCCAGAGTCCGAGCTGTGGACAAGTTACGTGTGGCACACTTACAGACAATTCAACACATTAACACCTATTAGGAGCGTCCAACACACACACACACACACATGCAGACATGCAAACAGAAAAGAATGGTAGGAAATGACAGGAAAAGCAGGAAAAGTCAACGAGGCAGTTGTGTAAATGGCCACATAAATAAAAGCGAATGTCTGCCAAGTTATGAATAATCATGACAACAACAACACAAGTTCACTCTCTATATTTCTCTCTCTCTCTTCCTCTCTCGAGGTGTGTGTGTGTGTGTGAGTACACGTGTGAATGCTCTGTGTGTGTGTATTGTAATTAAGCTTTTGGCTTTGGCTAAGGCAAACGGTGTAGCTGCATTTGAAATGGCACCGCTTTGGGCTATTTTTATGTCCAATGGACCAGCAGAAGCGTCTGCTTTCCCCACACAACCACACACACACACAAACACACACACGCTTACGCACATAGAAAGGTAACTAGGCATTAGCCTGAGCCATGAACAAGGCTCGAGATAAGAGAACAGAAGAAGGCATTATACCGCATGTGCGTTCGTTCGGCATACAAATCTGGAGAGTTAATTAAAAGTCATTAGTGTGCGGTATAATTGCAGCTAAGCGAAACGTTAAGTCCACGAAAGGCAGTCGTAGAAGAAAAACAAGAGAAAAAGCTACAGTTGAGTAAGCTCGACTGCAAGATACTCGCTACCTAATTCTAAAAAAAATAAAACAGTGCGGTAGTGTTATGTAAATATACCGAAATAATATACTGAATAAATAATAATAATATACCGATTACTATATCTGATACATCGATATACTATAACATTTAAAATATACCACTATAGAAATATACGAAGTAAATAAACCGAAAAAATTTTGAAATAAACCGATTTTGATATTTGGTATATTGAAATACTATTACATATAGTACATCATAGAATACAAAATACACCAAATTTTCATCATACAACACCCGACGCATAAGACAACGGTCATCGAGGTTTTTTATCCGATCAGGAATCATTAAAACTGTAGTTATTAATGCTTGTACAAAAAAATGTTACTTTATCCAAGAATTGATAAACGTTATGGAGTCAGTTAAAATACCCTTCTACCTTATGGATAGCAGGTATAAAAAACCCGGTTAACAGACAACAAATAAGTTAAATGAACATAATTGGAAATATAATAGGGGTATGTCTGAATTAAGTGAGATTAGACTGGGTTAGACATAGAGCTTTTAAACTGCAATAAAAATCACTTTAAGCACAAAATTTTATTAATAATGTATACAAAATGTTTCCTTTCTTTGTAGGTAAGCAATTACTCCTTCAAATTTGTTTGCAAGTGTACTACGTAAGTATCGTATTTAAAGATTTTCAAGTGACTGTTGTAATCCGAGCATCAGACTCATAAATCACGTTAATGAACTGCGAGAAGTGCACTCAAAAAGTATGCTATAGTTCTTTGGCTCACTTTAGCAAACAAGTTTCATTCAACATTTAAGCTGCCTGAAATGTGAGCGAGAATCCTTTTTGGGAGAGAACTTGTTGTCATCAAAAATTAATAAATAGGCGCTCAACTCATTACAATGTGATGGCAAAAGTGTGCCAAGTTGGATTACATGGCATGACAGAGAGTGTGGTATGAATAAGTAATATTAAAACGCCAAGTGCTTTTTGCAGTTTGAGTTGCATTCGATACGAATTGAATGCGAAGGGTATTGAGTTTGCAGTTGATTCATATTCTGAGCTGTAACTGGAGAATGGCAGATGGCAAATGGCAATGGTTTGCTCATTTTAAGCATTTCTCGCGCTCTGTTTGAACGCCTCATGAAATATGCAAGTTGAAGAGAAAAGCTGGCATGAAAATGGCGACGTTTCCTGTTGCAATGTCCACTCCGGCTGTTGCCTGTTCTCGCCTGCCTTATCCTATTATCTTTCACCAGCATTTCTCTGCATTATTTATCTTTTTTTCTGTTTTTTTTCATCTTTTCCCTTTTGTGGAATTCTTTTTTTTTTTTTTTTTTTTTTTTGCTCCCACGCAAAACGGCACAGTTCCGGCCAATGTTCATTTCGCTGACTTGGCTAACTTGTTGTTGGCTGGCCGGCCCCTTGCTTGCTTGCAAATTACGGACAACTTTTTGTTCTAATGCCGTTGCTGTTTTCGCCTCCGCCCAACACGGACTGACAGAGTTATTATTTTCTGCTGCTTGTATTTTGTAACAAAATAATTTACCGCCCGTTTTAATGCAAGTTTTTAACTAAGAATGTTTTTGAGAATGTTGTGGAAAACAACTTTTGTAAATTAACCATATGAGTTATTCAACTGTAAACTTGATGATTTATTCACTTCGAAGAGTTTAAAGGGTGCATAAAGATGAAGACATTTGATTACACCGAACACAGAATACTTCTAAGTGATTCTCTTATTACGCATACGCCACGTGGCGCGAGACTAACTTCAAAGTTGTACAGAGATCATTTGGAGATGTTCTTGAATTTCCATGAAAACGAAAGTGAAACACTGAGCTCGTGTAAATGGCATGTGGCAAAAAACAAAGAGAAGGAGGACAAGCAACGGCAACACTTTATTATTTATTGCCATAATCATGTTAACGGCAAGAAGGCAACAGCAAGAAAAGCGGCATGTTAATCATATTTATTAACATTTTAACTTAATCGCACAAACACACACACACACAGCACACAAAAACACGGAAAACAACAAGAACAAGAAATGTCGAGATTTCCTTTGATGTTGGAACTGCAATCAGAAAATGTCCTCAACAGTCATTTTCTTTGGCTGTCATCAAAGTCAGAAGATATTTATTTATGTCAAGTTAGGTATTTGTTTGTGTGGCGTTTGTTCATATTTTTCTCCGCGAATAATATAATTTAGAAAGTCGATTAACATTCACAATAAATAAGAAAAAAAATAAAATGTATCTGCTGAATATTATTCACATTTAATCTTTGAAAATCGAAGCATTACTTAAACTTTATTCTTTTAATTTACTTTTCAAATATTTTGCCAACTCACTTCTTGTTCATATTCACTTTTGCCTCACCTATACGCACTTTTTTTTTTTGCAACTTCTGGATATTTTGCTAAGTTTTTCTTCGTAATAAATTTATTCAATTTTCGTGCTCTGCCTGTTTACACATTTTGTTTATCATGCTTGCCTCTCTTCACATATGTTCTTGTATTCTTATCTGTATTTGAATCACATTAACAGGCAAGAAATATGTGCGTTTGTCTTGTCGTTGGGGTGGGTAGAATGAAAGAGCATTTATAAAAATGTTTCTATAGGAAAGCAAACAATTTTATATTGATCGTCACACATAAGTTCATATAAAAAATATTGTTCAATATATTTTGCTGTACAAATATATTTTAATATACAAAAATTATTATGAAAAAGCGGAAAATATTATGTAAGCTTAATGCTCAAAACACAAAATAAATTGGGAAAAATATAAAGCATAGATAGCAGCCTTAAATATACTTTTAACGAAATGGGTTTTCATTATTTGTTTATAGCTCTGCAAAAAAATTCAAAGTTAAAATATAAATAACTTGAACAGAGAATTTTTGTACGAAATGCAATAAATCGTACTTACTGTTAGCTAAATAGCCGGATTGGCCTTTCCGTACTGCGATGATTTGAAAATGTCGAATGGAAGAAAAATGTTTGCTGTATTTGCTGCGACTCTTAAACTATTTCATACAATTAAATACACATAATTCCTGCACACCCGCAGCACACACACACACAGTCTAAAGTGCCCTTCCTGTGTTTTACAGTTGTAAAAGCGACACGAAGCACATAAAACATTTTCATTTAATTGAAACAAATGCGTGCTGCGTATCAATTTAAGTAAAGCGGGACAAACAACTGCAGCAGAAGCAGTAGCAGCAGCAGCAACACCAAAAGCATTAGCAATAGTAGTGACAACAATACAACAGCAACATTGTGTGATACTATTGTAAATGCTATGTAGTGAAGAGCAATAAAATCTAACGACTACAACAATAAGATCAGAGACTATGCCACAGATTGTTGCCATCAACGAGGCGACACTCGCAGACCCCAAAATGCCAAACGACTGAAACATGAGAAACAGCTCACTAAGAGTGTCGCTGTGTAGGTGTAGTTGCTGTAGGTGTGTAAGTGAGTGTGTGTGTGTTAGTGATTTTGTATAGTAGTGTGTAAATGTGATATCATTTACGTGTATGTGACACACAGGACAGAGTTTAGCTCAGAGAGGGTAAGATTGGAGGGAGAACACAACGTTGTCGCTGTCGTTGTCAGGTGCTGCTCAGATAGCAACAACAAGAACCGTAAACTGTCGCCAATTGAATGGCCGTCAATGGGGCACCCCAAAAACCAAAACCAAAGCCAAAAAAAAAAATGAGAAAAAAACAATAAAAAAGGCAAAGCTTCTCCCGTCAAGCGGGGTATCAAAATCTATGTAAATTACACACAATCATCATAATATGAGTATGTTAGTGTGTCTACGTGTGTGAATCTGTATATGAGAGTCTGTATGTGTGTGTGCCATAAAATGACACCAAGCACGAGTGTTCATTCTGCAGACGACACTTTACGCTTTGACATATAGTACGACATTTCATATAATAAGCACTATACTAAATAATCTCACGTATGCACATAACGTGCCCCCAAAAAAAGACGTGTTGCGTTTGCTATATTGAAGTGCGATTCTGTGGAATTATGCGGGGGAATAGAACAGGGAACAGAATGCGGGACAATAAGTGAATGGGCAATTCAAAAAGTCAGGCATACTTGAGTTCTAGTTATGTTGAATGGCAGCAAGTTTCTAATTCAGCGCTTAATCGGACTTAGTAATAAATTTTTGTATTACTTTATTGAATAGCGTTTCTACAGAACTATTTGGGTAGTATCTTTAGTTTCTCTCTTAGGAGTTTTTTTACTCTCAATCGTCAGCTGTAGTCTCATCAAAATTCTTAAGAATTAAAAAAGAAATCTTAAGAATAACAATAACAAGTAAGAAAGCTACAGTCGAGTGTACTCGACTGTGAGATACCCGCTACCCATTTTGAATAAAAGTAACATATTTTGCGGTATTTTCTCAAAATATACCAAATATACTGCAAAAATACTAAAAAAAATACCAAATGGTATATTTGGTTTATCGACATAGTACCGCATTCAAAATATACCATAGACGGCACAATATACCAGATTGTCAGCCAAAGCAACTAAGACCCCTAGTAAGTAGGCGTTTTTGCCCATACAAAAGTATTTTTTTAATAACTTCGACAATTTTTATCTGATCGCAACCAAATTTTCAGGAATCATAACTACTATAGTAGATATTGTATATACCAAAATTCGCAACTCTAGCTTTAAAATTACGCTTGTTATTCGATTTTTTTGATTTGCGGGGGCGGAAGTGGGCGTGGCAAAATTTTGAAACAAACTTGATCTGCGTGCAAACATAACAAATGCTGTCAAAAAAAAATTATAGCTCTACCTCTTATAGTCTCTGAGATCCAGTGTTTCATACGGACGGACGGACAGACGGACAGACGGACAGACACACAGACGGACAGACTGACAGACGGACAGACGGACATGGCTATATCGTCTCGGCTGTTAACGCTGATCAAGAATATATATACTTTATAGGGTCGGAGATGCCTCCTTCTACCTGTTACATACATTTCCTGCCGGCACAAAGTTATAATACCCTTCTACCCTATGGGTAGCGGGTATAAAAATTGTCGTATTCTGAATATTATTATAACAATGAAATTTATGGCGCTTGTTCGCAGGAAGATTTTATTTCTCTTGCTATCAACAATAAATATAATAAACAGTTTATGTTTTTCTTTTTTGTTTTAACGGATCAATTTAAACTTTTTTTTATACAGTTCAACCGTTATGCAAATGTACAGTTATTTGAACATTAAAAATCTGCCTTTAAAATAAATGATTTTGTCTTGTCTACCTATATATATTAAAGAAGCGATTAATTTGGATACATTCAGCACATTGAGCAGTCATTACGAAATTTTTAAGATCCATCTGTAATTTGTGATAATATTTATAATAGGTTAATGATATAATTATACCTTTTCATTCAATCTAATCAAAAAACGTTTCAAAATTTTAGCAATTCTACGAAAATCAGCTGATAAATACTAATTATTGTAAATTCATAACTAATATTAAAAAAAATGCATTCATCACAATAAGTGTCGGTAATCAGTATTGGTATGACACTTATTTTATTTCCTACTGAATGCAACGTAGTGAAAAGTAGTTTGAGGATACCATGATTACTAATCAGAATTATCTTCTGTATGCGCCCATTGATTAATATATGACGTACATTGTTGTAAAATGCCTTGTTTCTGATTTCTTCAATGTAGATCCAAATGTGCTTAAATATATTGTCTGATATTCTAATGACGTAAAAATCATCCGCTACACAACGGGCGCAATTTCCACCAACTGTTGGGGAATCACGAGTGCAAATGTCCGCAGAATTCTATTACACTGCTGGCAAAGCAACGCTCAATTCCCCAAAGCCCCCTTCGCGTTTCTAAAAATAAACCCCAAACAATTTTCAGTTCAGTGTTTAATGTGCTCAGTTGTGATAACCATTCGTGAAATGTTCATATTGTGGCTTATTGTTGCTGTTGCCGTTGATGTTGCTGTTGCTCTGCGTATACCAAAGACCCTGGGGACTCTGAGCCGAGCTCTGAGCACTGCTCGACGAGTAGCCAGGTGGACCACGAGGTCCATCCCTGCCTCGTGCTCCAGTTGCGCCGGTATAGCCGCGAGGTCCTTGCGGCCCTGGAGGTCCAGGTAGACCTTGTTGTCCAGGTGGTCCAGGTTCTCCTGGTGGTCCAGCCACGTACACATATTGCACCCCCGAAGTATCCTCCTTTTGTGTGGCGGAGTTCTCGGGCAAAATATTGAAACTCGGCCAATTGACGTTCGATTGTCCATGGACATTGAACCCCAATTGCACCCGAGGCACTACCACATAAGGCACATTGTTGTTATTGTTGTTGTTGTTGATAATATTGCCGGAGGGTCGGTTGGAGCCGGAGATGATCGGTGGGCCATAGGCAATGGGCAGGGCTGTTAGTTGAGGGACCTGGTACTTGACATTCTGTTCGTTCAGCATGGGAATCGTGTTTGAATAAAGATAGTCGGGCACTCGACGACTGTCCTTTTCTGACTCTGACTCCACAATTTGCGGCCCATTGATCCCATCGTCCTCATCACTGCGCTTGAGCTGATCACTTGCCGTATATAGAACAATTTGGGGATTATCTACCTCTGCATCGGATGCTGCGCTGCGAGCTAAGGCCGCCACCCGCAGTCCTGGCAGAAGCGCTTGTGCCTGAGAAAGGCTAACGATGCCCAGGAAAAGGGCTAGAAATTTAAATGGTTAGCTTAGTTTATTATCTTTAGAAATGGTTTTCTTACCCAGCGTCTTCACACTGACAATCATCTTGGTTAACTGTGCCAATAGTGCGAAGGTTCTTCACTTTTATACCCCAGCGATAATAATCTCAATCATTGATTGATTCCTGGAAGGTGCTTTTGCGCTCCCATTAATCTAACGGTTTAGTCTTAAGTTCAATCAACTCTCTTCAGAAAATCTAAATAATCTAACTGGGTCAGAACAGAGCACCACAAAAACGGGTTCCACTTAAGGCTGTAACTAGCAATTGGCTTATCTTTTTAATGATCTTCGGGTGTGGTGCTTAACTAGAAGCTGTTGAGCTTGTAATCGATTTTTTATGTCGTTGATAGAGATCCAAAGATAATAAAGGTCGGGTCAGTGACGACATCTTACAAAGCTCTTCTGCAAAAAAAAAAACATAAATAATAGCGAATGATATAAGAACGAACTTGTAAATTATATAAAAATAAATTCCTTAAGAGCTTTTGTTATACTCCCAAGATAAGCTCAACTCCGCGGATGTAATTTTAGTCTAATTAAATCCAAAGCAGAGTTCTGAGTACTTAAAAATAACTACACAGCTTAATTTCAGATGGAATTTCGTAATATTTATTCTATCAAATAGCCACAGTGGTCACCCCTTCGGCATTTTGGCATTTCCTACTTTAAAAAACATTCATTTTCATCAAGCCGACAACTAAACAAAGAATAAACAAAAAGTAACTGAAAATAACAAAAAAGACAGATAGACACGAAATTGAAATAAACTAAATTACGAATATAGTAAATAGTAAATAGAAATAGTCAATGAGTCTATGAAACTGAAAGTTCAGCATAGATGAAATATTTCGTGCTACTTAGAGCAGCATAAATGATATGTGAGTGTATATAAGCGAGTATATGTAAATAATAGAAACTGGAGACTGGGCAGAAACTCGAAACAAATCGAGTGAAAAAATGTCCAGCATATAATTGAATTGAATTAACAACGCGACGAATGAGTTGCAGCTTGTTGGGGTTGCACCCCTTTTTTTTTGCTGCTGTTGCTGCTGTGTGTGTGGCATGATTGCCAGCCCGCATTTGGATTTGCTTGTTTGTGTCAACTAAAACGAGACGAGTTTCCAGTTCCAAACAGTTGAGCAAGTTGCGCCGTGGCTTGCGCGTCGTTGGGCGCTTGTCGCCTCCTCGAAACGTCGTCTCCTCGCATTGTTGTTCGCGCCGCTTTTACTTTGGTGTCCTCGGGTCGGGATGTGGCAGTCGCGACGACTGCTACTCTCGCTGCTGGCAACATGTGCGTTGATTGTCTGCCACAGCAGTGGCAGCTCTAGTGGCGGCTCTGTGGGTCCCACTGCGGGTCAGCTGCGTCGCATTTGGCTGCAGGATCACTGCAGCGCGGGCATCTGCACCGATGTGCACATTGCTCGCAGCGATTACGTGATCTTTTCGCAGGCACCGATTGCCAAGCAGCTGGCGCTCACGTTTCTCAACTCGAGCATTGCCAAGATACCGCATCTGATGTTCGACACCTTTCCGGATCTGCAGCAGCTGCGCATGGAGAACTGCTCGCTGGAGTCGTTCGAGAAGCCGCAGTTCGAGGGCGCCAGCAATCTGATGCAGCTTCACTTGGGCTTCAATCGCTTGAAAGACATACCGAAGAACATATTCCTTGGTGCCGACAATCTGGCCACGTTGCAACTGCAGAATAATCAGCTCAAGGGGCTGCACAATCACAGCTTCCATGCGCTCAAGGAGCTGAAGGAACTCTCGCTGGCCGGAAACCAACTGGAGCAGTTGCCGCTGAGCGTCTTTGCGGGTCTGCGCAAATTGTTGGACCTCAATTTGGCTGGCAATCGATTGCAGGCGATGCCGCGTGGCATATTCGATAGGAATTTGAATTTGACACGCCTCAATTTGGCGGACAATCGATTTGTGGCCTTTGAATCGGAGTTGTTGAAGCTTCAGCCCCATCTGCAGCTGTTGGACATCTCTGGCAACATAATGCCAGAGCTGACGTTGAATTTCTCAATGTTGGAGCAGGCCGTCGCCCATGGCTGCGATCTGCGTCGTGTGACAATCCACGGCTTTGTCCGGGACTTGGATGTGCACAATAATTCGCTGACGGATATTCCACTGATTACACATGCCAGCAATGTGACTGGCTTGGATTTATCGCAGAATCCCTTGGGCAATTTACAGGGGAATCCCTTCAGGCGCTTCACTGCGCTGCTGCGTCTCAATCTGTCGACGATCAATGCTCCCGAGTTTGCCGAGGGTCTCTTCAAGAAGCAGGCGCAGCTGCAAATGCTGGACATCTCGGGCAACGGCATCTACTCGATGAAGATCACGATCTTCGATAGCCTCAAGGCGCTGCAGTATTTCTACTTTCAGCTGAACAACTGGAACTGCGATTTCCTCCAACTGCTGATGAGTTCGTTTGTGAAGAGGCGCGACATCTCGTTCATGGAGGATGTAACTGCACCGGAACTGGTCGATGACTATGTTGATGGGATTGCCTGCTGGTACGACAGCAACAAGGTCTCCAAGAAGTGCGATGGCGGTGGTACAGGAAGCTCAGACGCTGCTCTCGAGCTGTCCATAGTGCGCAACGAGATCAAAGCCTTCACGGAGCTGGTCGAGAAGAAGTTTATCAAAGTCTATCGCATGCTGGACGAAATGAAGCTCAAATTATGAGCACCAATTTATCTAACTATTATCCAAACATATTTACTCAAACCATATTTAATCAAACTATATCTATTGGATGCACCGCATAATGGGCGTCCTATACATATATTTTGCATTAAAAAAATAGGATTAATTGACACAAGCAAGCAACCGATAATTTAATTTACTTATTGTTACGACGTATAATAAAGCGCAATGCACCCTTTGGAAACAAGGAATCGCTTGGTATTATTGTGATTGAGAAGTGAGGTTCTTGACTTCAAATTGGTTCTTAACTCATTTGAACATATTTCATAGAGACACTTGAATCTATAGGTAAAATGCCTTCGCTTTTTTGTTAACTTCTTTGCTTCCTATTTTGAGTTTCCTTACTTAAATTTGCGGGATGTCTTTCAAGAACAGAGAACAAGTCTTTACCCCTTTGCTATCGCCTCAGATTTTAAGACAATTTTTAAATCGAAATACGATCCATTGATATTTGTGGCTTACTTTAAACTTCACCTAACTTTATTAAGTAACTTAAAAGTATAAAAAACAAGTCTTTTCCTCTATGTAAACATCCTTACTTCCAATTCTAAATTTGCGCACTGATATTTGTGGACTTTCTTTGAACTACACCTCATGTACATTTTATGAAGAAACTTCAAGATATAGAAAAAACTCTATTTTCTTATCACCTTTGCTCTTTAGTTTTAGTTTCCCTTAGACGATTTAAGCATAATTTTTATACCCGATACCCAAAGTTTTATTTTCTTAGCACCTTTTCTCTCTACACTTAATTTCCTTACAAAATTTAAATATATATGTAGCTTTAACATATAAATATCTTCTATATTATTTGTGGGCTGCCTTTAACCTTCATCTCATATAAGACTTCAATTTATTCAATTTGTTGCACTTTTTCACAAATTATGTCGCATCATTTAACAAATACAGAATTTTGTGGCATTATCTTGACATATTTATTTTTTTCTATGCACATCATTTTAAATTTGTTAATACAAGCTGAGCCATTTTATACTCATCGTGTGTGTTTTGCAAATACTATAAGGACTTAATGTCCTTTGGAAAAACATTTCATGCATATTTTAAGCATTTTTTGTGTATAAACAAATATTTGCACAGTATTTATTGTGAATATACGCCCATATAAACGCCAAATACTTTAAAGCTTATCATTTTCACGCAAAAATTTTATAAAATAAAAAATGTGTTGTAAATAAAGTATTTCCACAAGGCAGAAGGTGGAATACCCTAACATGTTAATATAGAGAAATGAGAGAAAACAGATCAATAGATGGTATTGAGATAAAGCACTAAACACAAATATTATCATAATGGAAATGGAAATCTGGGAGAGTGTTGCACATTTTATTTCTAAGTTCAAGTATCCAGTTTAAGAGTGTAGAAATTCGCAGACGCTCAATTGAATATGCCATAAATATTTTACGAGCATTAAAAACAGAACAACAACAAAATACTTGGCCATAAAGCACAACACAAAAAAAATGGTTTAATGAAAGTTATCAGCGTAATCGCACATGAACCAGGACAACACAGCCAGAGATAATCGCAGAGCGACAGAGAGAAATTCAGCGAGGGTGAGTTTGATGTTGAGAAACTTAATTAAATGCAGACACACACACAAAGCACACACACATACACATGGACATACACACGAATTCCTGCTTTCAAATGTAAACAAAAAATATCAACATCACATATTTTTTATCAGCTGGCGGCGATGACGACACTGCTCTGATAATAAATACATATATAAATATTTGTTGTCGTGCTTTAAAAAGGCTTAAATTTGCGAGTGATAAAAGGTAATCAAGTTGCTGGAGACTTAAATCGATATTTAAAGAATTGCAAGTTGCGCATTGTTAGCAACTCTTTAAAGAATATTTGTAATAATATTTAAGTGTAGCATTTTACTGGAATAGAATTTGATTTATTTCATTTTATCGTGTTATTAGGTAAACACCCTTAAGGCTGCACTCACAGCTCAAAGCTAGCTCTATGATATGCTAAATATTTTATTCTTGAACAGCTACATTTGCATTTCTTGAGCTCGAATAAAATGGCATTTATTTGTTTTAATCAAAGCGGCGTCTCCCACAGCATTAAGCGAGCTCCTCCACTCCACTTGCAACTATTTAAATGCAAAAGAAATTTCCAACTAACAGCGCCATAAAGTATGCAGCAGATTTTAAAGCTTATGCCATTAAGACGTTCGCTCTCTCTCTCTCTCTCTCTCGCATTGTTCGTACTTGTCTGACTGTATAAATGTTTGTGAGTGCGCCTGTCTATATATGCTCTCTGACTGTGTTAGAATTTTAGTTGAACGCTTGTAAGCAACTTCCGTTTCCGTTTCGTTATCCGACGCGACGACGTCGTTTGTGTTGGCATTGTTGCAACAACGCTGTGCTGTGCTATGTCGTGCCGTGGCAACTGCGGCAGCTGCTTACCGAGTTAACTTCAACGTTGCCCCCGAAAAAGCAGAAACGCTAACGTGCGTTACGTTCGTTAAGCAAAATATGCGCAACAATTTAACCCCAGAAGCAGCATCCTCATCCTCATCTCGTGGCGCTTTTCTTCTTCTTCTTCTGGTGCTGCGTCTTCTTGTGTCTTCAACTAAATTCATTTTGGCAAGTTTATGAAAATGTTGTTATTGTTGTTATTATTATGCTTCTTCTTGTTGCTGTTCTCGGCTGCTGCCTCAGCTCATTAGAAAAACAAAAGCTGTACACAAAAGTTTCAGTTTTTCGCAACCACTTCGCATCTTCTATACCCTAACCAAATGAATTATGAAAAGGTATAATCAACTATTCAATACATCAGAATAATATGATTAGAGGGTATATACAAGTTGTTTAACGATTTCGTTGCTATCTGAACCGATGATGGGCTGTCGACACTCGAGTCAGGGTATTCTCATCATCGAGTACTCTTGAGTGTAGCATGCTTGGCTCGTTGTTGTTGCTGTCGTTGCTGCTGCTGTTTATAACCATTGTTATAATTAAGTTGATTTTATTGCCCGAAATTTTACAAGAGCGCTTAGTTGCCCCTTCTCTCTCTCTCTCTCTCTCTCGTTTTGCTCTTTAAGGATTTTGGTCTGGTCCTGTTCAACATTTATTGAACTTTTGTGCTTTTGAATTATTAATTATATTGTTTTACAAGTCGCCTTGGTTCTCTTTGCAACAGCTGTTGGCCACATTTCAAGCTGGCTTCTATTGTGGCTTTCCTTCGTCGTCCTGGCGTTGCTGCAGCTGGCTTAAAGAGTTAAAGTTGTTTTTATGCTTCCAGGGCCAAAGATCAGATTTCATAAATGTGCTCTTCAGTTGGGAAGTGGGAGGGGGGAGGGGAAATTGTTTGCAGATTTAACAGCATCAATTGCTGGAGCTTATAAATGAAATTTGATGCCACTTTTTCTTGCCCTAATCCACTTCAAAGTCAATGGCTAAACGAGAGCACAACTTGAACTACTTACTTAGTTAGCCGGCATGTCTTGTCCTGACTGCAAGATAATACTAAAAGCACAGACAAAAAATGTCTTGCAGCAACTGCTTTTAATTTATCGAACTATTTTTCTTTTAATTTCATTTTGTAATTGTCTTCATCCCAAAGCAACTTCAGAAATGAAACAAGTGTTTATTTATTTGTTGAAATGTGCTCTGTGGCAAATAAACAAACACGCATTATGTTTTTTGGCGTTTGAAATGTGAAAGCAATTGGTGCTTAAATAAGCTCATTTCGACACTCACAGCATGATAAAGAAAACAGAGACAGAAGGCAACAAATAAATTTGTTGTTTGAATAATTGGATTGTTTATTTAAAGCAGACCGAAGAACGAAGCTTTTAATCAGATCATAAATTATATGACATTTTACACTCAGTTGCATGGCGCCTGCAATTATGTGTGCATTAGCGTATCTTTTTCTCTTTTACTCTAGCTAATCTGAATCTTTTTCTTCTTTTCGCTGGTGTCTTTTAGGCGCTTTGTGTTCGAGCACATAAATAAAACTTAATGACCAAAAAAACATCTGCTTAACTGCCCATCTGTAAACAGGGACACGACTTTAGGATATCCTGTGACTAAAGTTGAAATGTGGAATATATAAAGAGAATCTATCCCAAGATAGATAGAATAGAAAGAGTGGAAACAACCACTTCCTATGAATGCTTGTAACAGAATGTTACTAAAAATGTGCGCTCAACATTAAAATTGAATGTTTCTCTGCAGTTGAAGGCCCCATAATTGGGCAGCATGAATAATAAATGTAGATGTGTATGTGTCGGTGTCTGTGTCTGTATCTGTGTCTGTATCTGTGTCTGAATAGAAATACGACTGTTGTGGCTGAGTTATGCATTCGAATGCCTTCCCAACTGTAGCTATAGCTGTAGTTTAGGGCAAACGAGGCGTATGCGCAACATGTGTATGCATAAATTCACGCTTAATTAGCAGCACACCCCTCCGAAGAGGGGGCGTGGTGCCTAATTAGTGTTAGCAGGCGACTCGCTTAAATGTGTTATTTAATGTATGTGTCTGCTCCTGTGTATGTGTGTGTTTGTGTGTGTGTGTCGACAGGTAGCATTTACTCTTTGGCAGCTAATTGCCAGAGAAAAGAACATTCGGCCAACAACAAAATGAAAATTACTTTCAACTTCTTTGCACAAATTAAATTTAAGCCACGCTTCGCGCTTGTTTTTTCCCACTACCTTATTAACTGGCTTTTTGACGCAATTATGTTGCCACAACATCCAACTGCCACCAGGTAACCACGCCCAGTTTGCAGCACATTTCGCGTACGTGTCTCTGCCGCTTCCATGGGAATCATCGTGTTCCTCTCTCTCTTTCTCTCTCGGCTGCTTGTGTTGCACGCACGTTTCACGCTGGCAACAGCAGCAAGCAACAGAGAGGAGTGAGTGTTGTGTCTTGGTGTGTGTTTTTCAACTTTTAACCAAATTGTTTAACTAAGTAGTAAAAGCGCTTAAGCACGCAGCACAATGCACACACACTCTCTCATGGTTTGCGGCATGCAGCATGCAAGCATGTGCAACACACGCAATTTTACTGCCACAACATGGAACATTTCTAGCACTAAAACTACTTTGTTACTTGCGCTAGAAAAACTTCACTTCTTTCAATTTCTATTTCAAACATTGTGATTAAAAACCATTAAATTTTGTATATCCTTAAATTTGTTAAATAAAAAATCTTTATTAGTTTCTTATAAGTATTCATTGTGAATAATTGTTCACCTGCATTTAATTTCCTGATTATGTCAATTTAATATATTCCCTTGATTGAAAATATTTTTGCAAACTAAAAACAATTCAAATTTTCTTATTTATTTTAAATTTTTAGTATATCCTTTTATTAAATAAGTTTATAATACTAAATTAAACTTTTTATGATAATTAATTGCTCTTTATACTCCTTCAAAAATAGATTTATTAATTTAATTTATTAAACAAGACACTTGTAATTTAAAATGAGTCAAACGTTTTCCGTAAGTTGTCATTGCGATTTACAGAAATTTCTTCAATATCAATTGCGACTCATAAATTAAAGCCAACGCAGCCGAAATTCAGGCAAAATATCTAAACAAATGAAAAGTTGCCGCAAATAGAGCTGAGTACATAACAAGCAAGGATGTGAACAAGTCAGAAAGAATGTAAGCAGCAGCAACCGGAAAACGGATGACGGAAACGAGCTACATTATAGATGGGAATATTCTATGAATGCTCTCGTATGAGTATTCAAATTGGCATTCGGTTTGCTTCCCTTGACAGTAGTATAAAAAGTGAACACAATGCATTAGCATTGGTATTGGTATTGGTATTGGCTTTTGCTTTGCCTTTGGCTTTGCCGCTTGCTTTGCATATGAGTATCTGCAATTCGAATTCTATTTGTCTGCAGTCCTTTTGGGTATTGAAAATCTCCACATAAACTATCGCTAAAGCAGCTGACATGACAAATCATTTACTTATTATACTAGCAAAAAAAAAAGCAAAGTTTTTGTACACATAGATTAGATAATATTCTTCTCTCTTTTTATTTTGTTTGGTTAGTTGAATTTCTGCTCTGATTATTCGCTTACCTTTTGCAAGGGACATGTGGGCATGTCGACATGACTTTGGCATCTGACCAAGCCACGAAACCAGCACATGACACAAATATATATACACACACACATACACAAGTGTATGGCTTCCATTTGAATGAACTATGCTTGCTATAAAGTCGTATCCCCATCTCCATCCCCAGGCCTCGATGCCCGTTGGTAGCCAAAACCCAGCAGCTTGTAGTATTCCCGCATTGTGCTGCACTCAGACGGAATGCGCGCAGCTGCCATTTGCCCATTTGCCTTGCACAATTTATAGCATATCTATAGGGGCCAACTAAAGAGTGCGTGTTCTCTCTGCTTGTAAGTGTATGTGAGTGGGTGTGTGTATCTCTTTCTATATATGCATGTATATGTATATGTGCGATAACAAGCGTTGCCTTCTGTTGTTGCATGAAATCTTATAAATTGCAAATTGAATTTAACGATAAACATCGAGGCGCACAGACAGTACATACATACATCGACTACATCGAGCATTAAAAGTGTTCACACACTGAGAGAAAAACACAATTTGCTGTTCAAACATTAATAATATACTACTGTATAAAGCTGTTTAATTTATTATAGTACTTTAATATTTAAACACTACACAGCAGAAGTAGTTACGCAGTACGAACTTTAAAATAAATGAAATAAAGTCATTTCAAATATTCATCGTCCACAATTTATAAATAAAGAAAACAAAAACACACTTAAGAAAAGCATGAATTGAATGCATAAATAATTGCATTATTTGATATTAATTGCTGAAATCTAATTGAAAATAGATGTTGAGTTATATTTTTTATAATTTGGAGTTATATTTTCTATGGTAAACATATAATTTAAAATTGTGCAATATTCAATCAATTATGTTAATTCTAAATCCAATTATTTCGCTCAGTGCACAAACCGACAAATGCAATTCCAATATTGAAATTATACTGTCCACTGCTGGGCTATTCCACTTATTGATGCTTTTCTTCATCTACTTCAACTGGTGGTAGTCTGCAATTGACATTGATTGTGTTGGTCAATGGTTTCACATTCGTCTGACAGTTTAGAAAATAAGTCAAACACTTATCGGCAGTTGCGAATATTGAATTGGTATTAACGTGATTTTCCTTTTTTTCGTTTTCGTTTCAGGTGAGTTGCAGTAACTTGAGTTTAACCTGCGGCATGACAATCGAGAAGTCTTTATGTTCGCTTACATTAAGTATTTGCCACTCAAGGCAGCCACAAGCAACTACAACAACAGAGGCAGCAGCTCCACACGGATATTACATTTAACATTTACAACCACGCACGCTCTTACTCATTCACTCAAACTCACACACACACTCAGACAAGCAATTATGTAGTGAAACTTTCGACTCAGGGCAGCTGGGGGAGAGCTCAAGCCGACATTTTATTCCATAATTTATAAGCCGCCCAAATGCCAAGCCGGAGACAAAAGTGGGGAAAAAAGAAAACGAAAAAAGTAACAAACGCAAAGCTCGAGCCAGACAGCGTGGCGTTGTCGGCGACACGCCCCTTTGACGCCTACCCCCTTCACCCCCACCGCCCTCCACATGTGCAGCCAACAGGGCGAAAAAAAGGGGTAACACAGGACCAAGGAAAATCCAAAAAGCAAGAAAGTATATAAAACAACAACAACAGCAACGAAATGTGGCAGGCAAAAGTCAAAAACTAAACTCGCTTTTGTTAGAGTCGCGCCATGTGGCCATTACGGATGTCTGCGTATGTGCGCGTGTCTCTCTGTGTGTGTGTGAGTGGGTGTAACGACCGAAGTGTAAGCGTGTGGTACAAGCGTATGTGTATGTGGAGCTCAGTCTCTGGTCATACCCTGTAAAAACGTTAGAGAGTCAAGGCATTTTTGGAAAGAATTAGAAAAAAAACTTTGATAACAATTTTACATTTCATTATATAATGAAATGACAATGAAACGAATTATTCTAGCAATATGTTGAGTATATTTTTTGCAGTATGCTTCTGTTTCAAATAATTATGAGAGACTCAGCTACACAGTTCAGGCTTCACATTGAATTTATTATGATAAACACAATTGTGTAGGACAGTTTATTTATTATTTTATTTTGAATAATATTTTTGTGTTTTTTTTGTGTTTAACAAATTTAAGATGGCAAACAGAACAATTAATTGGCTAGACTGAAATGTCTTGGCTGATAATAGCAGTTTATATGGAGCAAAACTTTTAGATTTATTAGATTTTCAATCCATTTTATTTTGAATATTCTATTTCGAACTTTACGGAATGATATCAGATTGAACTGAATTGAAATGTTTTCTTGGGAATTTTAATGACACAGAAAACATTTTATTTATTTATTAGATTTGATTATCCATTTATTTTACTTTGAATATCATAAGTTTGAATTATGTTACAAATAATTAAATTAAATGTGTTGGCTTCAAGTAGCACTTTAGATAACCAACAAAACATTTAACGAATAGTCAAGAATTTCTAAAATTGATTTTCATTATTTCATTAATTTACATTGGAGTGGCGTATCTTTAAAAACATATATTCACATATATTTTAATTGCGCAGTATCTGTCATTTCATACATACTATTTTCTTTACTGCTTTTATTTGTCCCTTTGCACGTTTCCATGTTTAACCTTTTCCTCCCTTTGGCCACATATTGCTGCTGCTATCATGGCTGGAGTTGTTGCGATTCTATTGTTTCTTGCTATTATTGTTGTTACTGTTGTTGTTGTTGTCGTGCGCGCATAAATAATTCAGCACACAGACACGCAAGCATTTGGCTTTGTTGTTAGCTTTTTTTTTGCAAGCCTACTTCTAAGCACGATTGTTGTGCGAGGTCAACTGATTTGTGGGCATTTGCACTCCACCTCGATTGTGGTCTGTTGCCACATTTCCACGTCACAACTTTGTCGGATCGTAAAGTCAACTGTTAGCAGGGGTTTCAACTATTCATTTGCTATCTTTAAGTTGGGGAACTACACGACTATGTAGTGTAAAATGTTTCATACATATTGCAAATTTCCTTATGATTCAGACACTTTGCATTCGACCAATTCCCGCATGTCGCAGAAATTATTCAAAAGCCAGTTTCTGGCGCCCAGCACAAAAAGTACTTTCCTAAGCGATTTCTCAATTTGCATATGTTACACACAGAATTCCCACACACTCCTCATTTATTTTTTGGTGTGTGTGCGTTTTTTTTTTTTTTTTTTGTGAGTCCACTTGGGGACTCAACTTTCTGGCCTGCTCCGGCTCTCTCTGACAGTCAATTTGTCCCAAATAAATTGAATTATGCTACGTTCTTCTTTTGCTTTTTGTTCTGGCTGCATAGTTTTAGCCCCACAAAATTGTTGCACTAACCTTTAGGGAGTAGATTTTCTGGCTGGCAAAAAGCTAATCAAATTACTTCACATATGCCCACATTGATGGCCACTTTTAATGGCATTATGAGAGAGTGACAATAATTCCAGTTGAGGGAGTTTAATTACCAACGCACAATATGCTAACCCAAAATGTATTCACGAAACATAACACGCAGAGTATAGTCGAAATTTTCATTCTCATTTTCATTATGTGCAACCGGAAGAAGCTAAAGCGAATAAAACTGAGCGAGAAAACCATAAAATCTAATCTTACAAATTATACATTCTGAGAGCAAACACAAAAAAAAAAAACAATTAGTCAACTCGAAATGAGGGAAACGACTAGAAGTTTCCCTGTAAGCAATAAATTTCATTCTGTTTTTCGCTTTGTTCCTCATTTAACATTAGAATTACCCGTCGTGTTTCGTCGAGATATTTTAGAATATGAAACCAGCAATGAACCCAAAGCAATTTGAACTTTTTTGTTGCCTCGCACCCACATCGAAATCATGTAGGGAATGAAACATTTAGCCAAAGCTTTTCAGTGTTATTCTGCTGAGAATAGAAAAAAATAAAAACACATGCAGTGCAGCTCATAACTCATAATGAGATGATAAATTGTTAGAACGGCACTCAGCAAATACATAAAGGAAAAAGCGGAAATCCAATTAAAATTTGTGCTGCTTCCGTTTTGCATTTAGCGGGTTGCTAGCAAACAAAGCTTCACAACAAACACAGCAACAGCACAAGCATAGCAAAACACCACAGAGAAAAGTGAAAGAAATGCTGAGCGTTGTGAGTTTTATTGCATTGTTGAGAGACAGAGAGAGAGCGAGAGAGCGAGAACATTGCTGAGCACAACATGTGGTATACTTAATATGCCTGCTTGCAACTTTGTCGACATAAATTTAGAAACATTTAAGTGCATATTGTTGGGAGCGCCCATAAAAACTTCGCTTTCGTCTAAGCCTAATGAAGAAAAAGCCAATTGAACTCATTCCAGAGGCCACTGTCATTGCGACGTACGTTGGGCGCCATTTTATGGCCCTTGGCGTTAATGCTCGAGCATTTCGTAGAAAGCTACAAGGCTGCTTAATTAGATTTGCCATTCGCCACTCGGCTATTCGGTCACTTGGCCCAACTTTCTCTCCGTGTCTGTCAAGTTTTATGAAGAGATTCGGAGAGAAAGAGAGAGACAGAGAGCGAAGCAGAAGTAAAAGTGACTTCGCTACGAAACCTTTGCATCATAAACCTTTTCAGCGGAAGGGCGTCTAGTGTGGGGATGCGTTAATGGAAATTAATATATTTATATGTAGTGTAAATGGGAATGGGAAATGCTTGTGGACTACTGTTCAGGTAACTAGGCATGGTCGTAAGTCGCTTAATTGACTTTCATGTGAAGTTAAGCAGCGAACTAAGTACAACCAAATTAATGCCATTAGACAAAATTACTAAGAGACTGCGGCACTGTGTCGTCCTCTCAACGAAAGTAATAAATACCAAAGAAATTTCAATAAAACATTTAATATTATTACGACAATTAGTTGTGCTCTCCCAGGAGATAAATCTCATAAAGCGAATGTGGGCTTACACAAGTGGGGAAGGATACAAAAGTAAACCGTGTCCCCAAGCTGATGCTCTAGTCAACTCTCTGGCAAGAGGTGAACTCTTGATTACCGCTTAGCTCAAAAGTCCCGCCGTTGGCCCAAAAAGCAGTGACAGCTGTTAAAAACTGACTTTCAATTAAGACCAAACTCAAAGATGAGATTTGCACACGTAGCCGGACACGCAACGCAACGCAACGCAACCTAGAAGCAACAACAACACTTGACACACACACAAACACACACACAAACACACACACGCACGCACACACCTCTTAGGTATACAAGTAAACAAGTTCTCGCACACACACACAACTCAATTCAGTGAAGCTTAACAGGCCATAACGAGCCAGGCCACAGGCGAAAAATGGTACACATTGGCCTCGTCCTTACTCCTCATCCCCCCATACTGCACACACACACTCAAATATGTATATATAGATATATGTATATATAGACAGAAAGTTCAGTTTTTGCTGAATGCCCGCCAGACATTTTTAAAAAACACATTCAACGCAAAAAGGACGAAACTCACGCAATTTTCCTCCTCCTCCTTCGTCTCTTTAAAAGTGTACTGCTGCGCTCTATCTGTCTTGCTCTCTCTCTCCACCTCTCTCGATCTCTTTCTGGCTGCCGTGCTGCTCCTGAGAGACTCATAAATTTTGCAATTTCTTCATTGCCGCTAATTTATATGACGTGGCGGGGACAGGCCGGCAGGCAAGCAGCAAGGAGCGCAAGGACATGCGCTAATACAAAGCAAATAATGTGTGTTGCATACTTTGTGGCGTCCGCGACCCACGAGGCGCCACTCAAAATTGTTTCATGGCCAGCAGCAAAAACAAAAAAGGAGAAAAAAAAATACAAAATATTGTACAACAGAATATGAAAATGAAAATGTACAACAAAAATGAAAAGCAGAGAAAAAGTAAAGTGAAAAACACGTAACTTTTGGTTAACCGAAATGCCGCTGCACGTTGTAATCTGAATGGAGCGGAAGGAGGCGGAGCACAGAGGAGAATGTGGAGCGGAGAGGAGAAAGGCCTGCAGCTGCCTGACCCACTCAATGCTGCTCCCCAGAGGCGGCAACCGAACCCCAAACACTGTGACGAGAGTTGTTGAGTTAGTTGAAATTATCTGAAAGTCCTTTTGGGCATTCGAACTGCAGGTGCAGGATGCAGATACAAATACATGGAGAGAAAAGTGCACTTTATACTTGGACATGTCAATGGTGGAAATGGTTGCAAGTAAAAGAGCGGACGAAGCTTAAAGCCATGTAAGCTACTTTAAAACGTTGCACGGAAATATAACCCAGTTAGATGGAATATTTGTTCAGTTTATGAATTTTACAGCAAGTAATGTATTAGCTCACAAGCAGACTAAATCATTTGTGACGTTTATACGCCATGGAATAACATATAGGAAACAAGGATAAAAAGATAAGGAGTTGAGGAAGAAAGCGCTTAACATTTGTAAAGAGGAAAACTTATACGACAGACAACGTTTAAGAAAGGCACACAAAAGGGAGTCCTAAAAAACAAGACTGCAAATTGCTGGCTTAAGGACCACTAAAAAGTAGCAATCAAACTTTGTGCACAAAGCAGAATTATATTGCGTAATCCCAGAGCAAAAACCGTAATTGGGCAAACCACAAAACTTGACCACGTGTAAACTTAATAACCACTAAAATCTAATGGCATCATGGCATTCATTTGCTCGACTAGTTTTCATGGCAACGCCCAAAGTCTTGCTCAAAAATTTGTGTGAATTAAAAGATTTGATGCTACAAAACACTGAGCTCATTTTAGCCAGCCAAACATAGAGAGGGAGATAGAGAGAAAGCAGAGACAGGGAGAGAGAGGAAGATAGATAGAGGGAAGAGTGAGAGGAAGATGTATGCGCTCTCCACTTGACCACTAACCATAAACTTTGTAGTATTATTTTCAGTCATGTTTTTACAGTGACTTCCAAGCAAAGTGACTAAGAGTTGCCGGCGGGGGAAAAGTCTGCTGCGGCTGTTGAAGTATGCTTCATGTGTGCAACAAAGTATGTGCAACATTTTGCATGGCTGCTGTCCTTGGCCCCCCTTCCGCATTGCCTCCTCCGCCATGCTCCACAACTTGATTTGCTATCAAATTATGCCAGAGGATGGGGAGACACAGAGGGCTGAGTGAAAAGTGTCGTAAAAAACGACATGAAATTTTTGATACGTTCCAAATTTGACCAAAAAGTAGTTGCTGTAACAGAAGTAGAAGAAAAAGCGGTAGCCGCAACATCTATGCAACATTTTGAGGCATCTTTATGGACGCAACGAAATGGAAAGAGTGCCAAGAAAAGGAAGATGCGACCAAGCTGTTAGCCAGCTATTTATTGAACAACAAAAAGGGGGCGGGGACAAGTGAAATGGCTTTTCGTGAGTGCTTTTAGAATAAAGAAGGACCAACATAGACAGAGAGAGGGAGAAAAGCTCCTTCTCATGTGTGAGAATTGTGTGTCCAAGGCGAAAGCCGCAACAAAAAGTCAGCGTCAAGCACGCTGCTCGTAGAAACAGGTAAAAGACTGCAACCCAACACGCTACCAGAGCACCCTCTCTTCTCCCCTCTTATTCCACTTCCCCAGAAGCTTTTTAGTGCGTTTGTGACCGCATTTAAGCACAACAATTCCGTTGCCACACATTCTGCACAACGCTCTTTGCCGTTGCCTTTGCCGCTCAGTCGTCGCTCGCCTGGCAAATTGCCATAAAAATTTCAAGCGCCACAAAATATGCAACGCTAAAATTTGTGCAACCAACTGCGTGACTGTTTATACATAAATGGATATATATACTAGATATATATATATACAGATATAGGATATATATTCGAGTGTGCGTTTCACACAATAGTCGAGCTGTTGCCTGACATTGCATATTCGTTGCATATTTTCACCCAATGTTTTTGGCTGCTGTTTTTCTACTATTTTTCTTGTTGTTGTTGTTGTTGGTGTTGGTGGAGGGAGCGAGAGAAGGTGCTTTTGAATTAAACAGCGCACGTTTTTCGCACCTTCATGAAACGGAAAATGAGGAAGGCCAAATGAGCCTTGAGTGAATGAAAAGCGTTTAGCTATGCAATGCACAGACAATCGCAATTGCAAATGCTCCTCAAGAGAGAGAGAGAGTGTTGATGATCTCACTGCTTGAAGGACTTTTTGCATAAGACTAGTGCATGTCAAAGTGAGTAAACAACTTACATTTGTCTTTAAGGAATATAAAATTCACTCTTTGCTAACTAAGGAACTGCATTAACCTCGTTTCAATTGGCATTTGCCAAGAGCTTGATACGTGAATTCCGCAAGTGTTGGTCTCAGATCTCTCGCTCTCACTTTGTGCGATGACTCTTGAAAGTGCCTTGCGGCTGGCAGCAACTTCTTTACTTTCCTTTCCACTCAGACATGTAACGACAACAACAAAATTTAAGCAGCCATCTTCAATCCCATTCTCGAGCTTTAAGCCGACCATTCGAGTCTGTTTCTGTCACCCTGTTGCGTCTTTTATCAACGCCCTCCAAAAGTAACCCACTGACTGAGTTGCTCTCAACTACATCACACTCTGGCCCACACTTGCAGCAATGTGCAACGTGCAACATGCAACCTGCCGCAGTCTGGCAAGGCACGCACAACTTTCACTTGTGTTTAGTCTAGCATCACAGTCTGTAAGTATGCAACAATTTTGTTTTTTCCTCCCCCTTTTCTTTTCCAACTTTTTCTTTTATTTCAAGTCCCATGAGTGTCATATTTGTTGCCTTACTTGCACTCGCCGAGTTTGCAACTAGGGGCAAGGCTTGTGGTCTTGTAAGTAGTTGCTGCAACAACGCAAAGTCGAAAGTCTTTAACTTTAGCTGGCATTTGCATGTTGTCATTAGTTTATCTTGCAACCTTTCGGCGCCAGAGTTGAAATTTATTGCAGTAGAGGCTATAGGGTATCTCTTATTCGTTGTGTGCATATCGTTTGGCAACGTTTAAACGCTTTTTAAGTTTTCCGCTTTGCCGGATATTTGTGTTTAAATTTCCGCCATCGAGAAGCGGAACGAATCCATCACTCACAGCAGCAGCACATGGTTCTGGGCTTGTTTCTTCTTGGCCCCCTGACACGTGCATGCCATTTTCATTTTTCAAATTGAATTTCCTGGCATTTTAATTTTTTATTATTTTAGGAAATTAAAACAGAAGACGTCGCTGTCGCTCTCTCACCCGTCGCCTGTCATCGCCGCAGGCTTCGAGCTCGAGCTCGAGACCGAAACCGAGACCGAGACAGACAAAAACCCGTCGCGAAATTAGTTCATTTCATATGCGTGATATGTGTGCACACCTTTATATATAACTTGAGTGTCCCTTTCCATGCATCTGCCTTAATCTAGCTTCAGGTGTGCGTGAGCCTCTTTTAGCTCTCTTACTCCAGACACATACTCATAGATTAGATACATTTGTATCCCATAAATCTCGAGCTACCTTTTGTAGCCTCTAACGAGTATTTTCGTTGTAGTCGGCCTCAAATTAATACACGGCAACATGATTAACTGTTTCGACTGCTCTACAGCATTTGCTATCGCAGGTTGTGTGGCATTAAGCGATTGCCGCGTGGGTTGTAAATTTAGCCAGAATTTATGTAATGTGGCTCCGAGCCCCATAAAGTTCCCTAGAGAAATGGCAATTGAAATTGTGAGTATGCAAATAGCAGCGAAGGGTTATTTCCAGCTGTTCTTAAGGAAATGCGAATAGTGCACATAAATTGCCGAAATTTACAGCTGATTTGTTGCGTTTCATATTTCGCAATTAAGAAATAAAATGTAGCATCAGCAGCCCCTAAGTGCAACTTTTCCAACCACCCACAACTGTCAGCTACGCTCAGTAATATTTTGATTGCAATCCAAAACCAAATTGCTTTATTTTGGGTTTCACAAAACTACCCCTGAAGAAGGGAAAGAAAAACAACACACCTAGAAAATGCTTGATTAATGCATTTCAATAATGTTGTTGTTGTTATTTCTGGATTTTTCCTTTTCATGTGGCAAATCACTTCTTGCCTCCTTTTCCACTTTCTCCCTTTTCGGGCATCTTTCATCTTTCCGCTGCCAATTCACAATTCGTTTCACATTTGCACTTTAATGGTTTCATTTGATGTTTTTGCTGATGTTGCCACGAGCAACATTCAGGGTCGCCAAGTCGAGGGGTGCAAAATGTTGCACCCATTGTGTTGCGGGGTTGACTGTGCCACATGAGTTGCAATATGCCTGGCGATGTATTAAAACAAATACCCAAACTATACCCCGAAATTTGTCATGGGCATCACGTTTGATTTTTGCGCAAATCACGATGCCAAATTGCATTTAACCTCATGATTGCTAAAAGGAATATCTACTCAAAGGAAAATAGGTTAATTTTTGTATTATGTAACTATAACAATTTCATTTCAGCAGCTTCTCTTCTGGCCATTCACATTTTCCTCCTTTGAGCATTTCCTTTTGTTTAAAAGTTTACTTTATATAATTTTTTTTTGGCCTTGGTTTCGACGTGAATAAGTTTCAAGTAATTTAACTTTTGACGAGTTTTCATTCTTTTGAGCTCGACTAAAGTGTGTTGCAAATTAAAAACTTACCAACTTCGTAATGTAGAATATTTGAGCAGGGGAAAAAACATAAATTGAAATGCTCACAATTTTGTAATCACTATAAAAAAATCCAATGAAAAAGCGCAATGAAGTGTAAATTAATTGTTCAAAAATTATTGCTTCAATACGCTCAGTGCAAGTATAAAGCTCTTAATCAAAGCTCTCTTTTCCAACATGAATCTGAAATCTGATAGGAAACACGTAGAGAAAACATTTTAAAATCTCATTAAAGTTTTTTCAAAATTTGAGTAAAATTAAAATGAAACACTGCAGCCTTGTTTCATATTTCAGTAGTGAAGTTGTGCCGATAATTATGAGCTTAAATTGAAGTGAATTTTCAGAGCAGATGGAAAATAGGCTAAGCTCTTCGGTAATAAATTATTATTGAATAAATGTGTCTATGAAATGAGATTTATTTGACAAATGCATATGGGTATAATGTCATAGATCATCTAGTTAAATACATTTTAAATTTGGATATGTTTTGAATTGGATTTTCAAGTCTCTTTTATATTGCCTAAATAAACAACTCTTGGATAAACAAGAAAGAAAGCTCAGTGCATCATTTTCATAAAAATGTACTAAATTAATATTCCAAAATTACTAAAATATACAAAAGTTAGTTTGAAAGTATGTGGATATAGTATTACTTAAACTACATTAAAAATATACCATAAAAGCTTTGTGGGTAGCTGGTACAAGAGTGGACTATACTTGCATTTTGAATTTAGAAGCAAATAAAAAACGTTTAAACACGTTATAAATGAGTACTCGAATCGTGTGAAGAACTAGGGCAATGCTGATGTAATCCGTCTGTCCCCATTTTCATATAAACGTTGTTTATTTATGATTATTGTTATTGCACGTACATATAAATTACACACTGCCACACACACACACACTTGCACACACTCCTTGACTCTTTGCTCGAGTTGCAGCCAATTCGCATTCGGGTCATCAAATGGCTTCCATGGCAGCTGCGTGTTGTTGTTGTTGTTGTTGTTGTCGTCGTCTTCTTGGAGACGCCATTTAAAAGCACGACAGGAAATGCAGGTTCATATGCGAGTGTGCGTGTACGTCCGAGTGTGTGCGTGTGTGGTGTGTGTGGCAGTTACCAGTGGCAATTCGACATGAAAGGGGAGTTGCCTTATCGCGCTTGGGTTCGGTTCGGTTCGGTTCGCACGTGCTGACAATTACACGGCCAACGCCACAAACGGAAATTGAAAATGCATTGAGTTGCGGCATAGGCAGCTTCCGAGTCAAGTTTCCGTTGCTTGAGGCAACCCAAACACACACCATCACACACACATATATATTCGAAGTGAGCATTTTCTGCGCTTGCCTGCCATAACAACAGCAACATCATCTCCATCTCCATCCAAGTTTCGCAAACTTTTTGTGAAAATTATTTGGAAATTTTTTCGTGCTGACATGGCAGCTTTTCATTTGCACACTTTTCTATTATGGATGACATGCCCCCGATACATCAGCTCCTCCTCTACCCCTTCTACTCAATGCTGCTCTCATATTCCTTGCCATTTCTTGCTTTCTCTCCGGCATTTTTGACTTTGAGGTGCAATAATAGCTAACATTTCCCGTTTTCTTTCTCGTTGTTTGTTGCGTGTTTCGCGTTCCACGCTGTGCGCTATTTCCCATCGCATCGTAAATATGTTGTGTGCGCTGTCATGTGTGTGCGCCGTGAGGTATGCAACATTTCTGGGATGCCATCGCAAGTGCGTGTTTTATTGCATAACTTAAGACGTTTGAGAGCAACTAGAGCTTTGAGACTGTAGCTGTTCCATCCGCATCTGGCGTTGCTTAGCAATACATAAGCTGCGGAAGACTTGGCTGAACTTTAATGCCGCAAAGGCTTTTCGCATGTTTATGCATCGTTATATTGTATGCCTAATCAGCAGTGTACTCGAATTAGCAGCTAATTCGTATTTAAAGTGCAGCACAGCAGCGAGTACTACTTTCGGGGGGCGTCTCTAATGAGCTTAACCCGCATACAACCTTCAATTACAAGACGAAAATCAAATGCGGCAACAAAGGAAACTAAACCCAATTTCAATCAATTTGGACTAACAAGCGACAGATTGCCAAACCTAACGAATCAGTTTCGTCTCTCTGCCCAAAAGACCTAGAGACACAGACAGAGAGAGAGAGAGAGAGAGAGAGAGAGAAATGGAAATGCGAAGAGCGGGAGACAATGGATCGAAACTCGAGAGCTGATAAAACGTTGTACTACTGAGAACTGTCTGCTGAATTCGCAGAACACAACAATTTCCAGTTGCAATTGCAATGCAAGCAGCGAAGCGACAACGACGAGACGAGACGAGACGAGACGACAAGCCAGGCAACAAATTTTACATTTGATTACAAAACCAAAAATCAGCTAAAGATGCCAGATAATTTGAGTGCAATGTTTTTGGAGGGTGATGAAAGGAAATCGATTTGAGTTTGCAAGCATTAAACGCCCAGAAAAGCGACTTAAGTCCATAGACTAGACTAGACAGGAAGGAAGGAGAGCTGCCCCCACGCTCTCCTGCTCTCTTCGTTTGCAGCCAAAAGCAAGTGGCATCATTACTCAAGCAAATGGGGTCATCATCAGCAGCGGGCAGCATCAGCAGCAGCAATAACAACAGCATCGATGAGATGAACCATAGCCCATGGCCCAAAAGGACCCAAAACCCAGTCGGGACTAAAGAGGACGAAGGAGCAGAGCAGAGCAAAGCAGAGCAGAGCAGACCAGAGCCTTTGCCAACTCGAGGCAGACAACAAGTGCAATCAATTTGGCCAGCAACAAAATGAAGCAAACGACTCGACTGCCTGCCCCCATTCCTCATTCCACATTTCGCTTTGACCCCTCAAAGCTAGCTGGGTGCAACTACAAGTGCAACTGCATTGTGGGTGCAAATTACGTGCCTGATGCTGATGCTGGTAATTGAAATGCAAAAATATTTGGAAATTTGCATGGAAGTTACCGAGCATCAGGGGCATGCACCAAAATGCAGCCGATGCGATACGATGCGATGCGTTGGCATTTAACAAAGCACAACACAACCCGATTCGGATGGTCGACGAACGAAGCCAACACTATTCATGCCGATAACGATGATGATGACGAGCATCCCGATGATAATGAAGAGCAAACTTTATACACTTGCGGTTAACGATGCATCTGATGAAGATGATGATGCGGCTGCTGCTGATGACGATGAGGCGAGTTATACAAAGGAAGTATCCGACAACTCGATTGCTATTATAAGTACGTAATATACGCACGATCGATAAGCATACATAAAGCTAGTCGAGATACTTTTCAGCTCGCATGCAAGTATTTTGTTAAGTGGTTTTCTTGCAGCTGCTGCTGTTGCTGTTGCTGTTGCAGCTGCTGGTGAAGTGGCAACCGAGCCTTCCCCTTGGGTAGAGTTCTGTGTGCCGCAACATGGTTCGATTTGGTTAACTCAGTTGGCTTTGTAGCTTTTGTTTTCGCTCGAATGCTTTTGGCAATTTCAATAAATCTGAAACTTGGCAATCCACACGCTGCGTATGCGTAATATTTGTGCAAATTTTCGCAGCAAACTATTCAGAGAATCAACATAACTTGCTGTATGGGCAAAAAAATTTAATTTAAATTTTAATTACATATACGAGAAATTAGTCTTTTGGTTAGCATAAAAAAGATTTTTTTCAAGCAACTCTTTAAAAGAGCACAAACTTTCCGCCACTACCACGACATTTGCAATCGCAGTGACTCTCAGGTCAAATAATAAAACAACCTGTGCAAAGGTGCAGCCATTTCAAAAGTCAATAAATTGCATTCCGTGCGGTGTCGCCACACACAACGTGTGTGTGTGTGTGTGAGCTGAATGCCAGCAGGCTGCTTAAAAGAGCAGCAAAGAGCAATCCATTGCAAGAGCTCTGACCCAGGAGTGACCAACGCTCGCAAATACCCGCAGTTCACTCCACAGAAAACAAACATAAAAAACTGTCGTATTTTTAACTATTTTTATGCCTTAAAAAAACGTTACCTCTTTGAGCCTATAAAGTATGCATATGGAACCTTTCGATCGAGTCTATTTGCTTTCAGTACTCAGCTTGCCGTATGAAAATTCACTTTAAAATGAATTGAGAGGATGCTTTACCAAAAAATGATTGTCAAAATTGTGCTCGTAAATCATTTTTGCGCAGCTGTCGCTCCACTCTGGGCATAGAGCTGAGAGACCGAAGGCGAGAGACTGGGGACTCTTTGGCTTAGACAATTTTGACAACTGCTCAGTGGACGAGTGACTGATGTAAGTTTGATGATTTAAAGCCTGGCCCTTCCCCCCTCCAAACGTAGGATCATCAACATTCGACTGGTAGTCCAAATAGTGTCAAAGTTGTTGACTCTGACTGCGACCCAAGGGCCAAGGCTCTCAGCCCAATTCAAATGATTTGCCATTAAATTGTTTCCATTTGCTGTAACCCGAACTGTGTGAGTCGAGGGTTGGTGTTGAATAGTAGTATGCGACGATGTCGCACTTACTAATGGCTCCCTCGTGAGCCATTTGATATGACAATAAAAGGCGCCTTACCTTTCTTGCATGCTGATAATGGAAAATTTTAATGCAATGCAATTAATTGTGCATGGAAATGCAATTGTGTTATTTTGTATATTAATTTCCATGCAAAAATTAAATATATAATGTGTAAATTCATTCAGGGCCATAATTGAGGGACGGTATAAATGATTTAAATGCACACAGAAGCCTCGTTGGCTCGTTAATTGTAAATTGATGTGGTTGCAATTGAAGGTAATGTCGCCGCATTCAATGTTATCAATTGAAATGCAACACATGTGGCAAGTAATTTCCCTCCATTGTCCACGTTTTATACCCTATACACTAAAGCAAATCGCAAACTCGTTTTGCAAAATATTTGATTTGAGAAATTTTATATATCGAATAAAAGGGGTACAGGGTAATTTGGAGCACAGCATACCCAAGCAGTTACACCTGCTCTTTGTTGTGCGATGTTCGACGTGCTTTTCATATTTCTCTGCATACATTTAAAACGCAATTTTAATTTTTTACAAATTTTCAATTATAATGTTGTACAATTGCAGCGCTTGCTTGAAGCGCTCTATTTATAAATTGCATTTTGCATATGGATTTTAATTAGTATTTTCGGTAAAAATTAACCAAAAACACAGCGAACTATTTGAAGTTCAAATTGATTTTTGCACTTTGTGTTTGCTTTTAGATTATGACTACTAAATAATGACTATAAATGTAAATTATGGAATACACGTTCAAGTTCAAATTGTAGCCGATAATTTAGGCAAATGGTTGCTGTTTAAACCCAACTTTGATACGTGTGTGGTTTGAGAGGTTATTTCTGGCTAGAGACGTGATTTTATGCTGCGTAGTAACCCACACTTAGCATTAGGAAAAAAGGTTAAGCTCTAAGATAGCTTTGTTATTTGGCAAAAACGAACCCTAAGCAACCCTCAGCAGAGATGCAAGACACGTTTGCTAAGATATTGCTCCCCAATTGCCATAAAACAGAACCTCAGACCAAGACCAAGGAACGCACCAAGGAACGAAGCAAGTCAAATTTACAGCAGCTGATCTTTTGGTTTATTAAATTTTTGCCTTTGTGTAACCCTCGTGATGCGATGCTCTTCACTTTCTACCCACAGGGGACAGTTTGACATGCATTTGTGCCAAGGGTTGTACTGTGCGTGTGTGTCTTGAGGGTAAGCCATTCAGCCAGCCTACCTGATTTCAAAAAAGCAAAAACAAACCAAAAGCAAAAAATTCCCAATCCCAACGTGGCAGCATATAAACAATTATGTTGTATCCAAGTGACTCAGACTGAGACCGAGTCTGAGACTCGGGCTAAGGGTAGATTTTCCTCTACTTCCTTACTCTAACTAACTGACTAACCCCTCGGGCTGAGCTGAACTGAGCTGAGGAGTTGCCATGTCGAAAGCTGGCATATGCGCAGCTCTGGCACTCAAGTCTTATTTATCTTTCATAAAACTAGCTTAAGGCTATGCCCAGCCAGACGATGTCCTAGTTGGGTCTAGAAATTAGTTTATTACTCGCCTCTAGATTTGATCCTAAACGAAAATTTGCAACACACAAGAAAAAACAAAAACAAATGGGAGTAGGAGTAAGCGTGGGCGTGGCATAAATAAACTCAATTTATTGTTTGCTTTTAACAAATAAAGAGCCAGAAGTCATAAATATGCAAGCGAAGTCTTTGCGCCTTTTTGTGCCTTGTGGTCGATTGTGTGAGTGCTGTGGCAACCCTGACAACCCTGGCTACCAATTGTTCGCCTCAAATCGTCTCCAGTTTTTATAAATATTTCAATAGCCACAAAAGAGAAGCAAAATGTGCAATAAGAGCAAACAATTTTCAGTTTTATAGCATTGGCATAAAAAGCAACAGGCTACCAAAAAAAAAGAATAACACAATTGAAATACGAGAATTTTTGTAGAGGAGTTTAGGGAGACATCCATAGAAATGGCAGCACTGCGGAGCATAAATGATGAAACAGAAGCGAATGTTTTTAGATTAAAAGTGATCATGTAATAGATGAGAATAAATGTTAAAGAGTGTAAATTTAAATTCTTAAAAACCGAATAACAACATGTTGCGTTCTCGTAATTTGTTTTTGATATTTTTGTCGCTTTTGCTGGGGTGTAAAAAGCGTAAAAAGTAAAGCGCTTTACGAATTCTGTCATAAAATTTGCAACAACATTACAAACTGTCAACTGCAGTTGACATCTTACGCAGCTTTTGTATCACTTTTCACAGCTTTTCCAACGTCAGGAGCCTTGCAGCTGTCACACAGTTTTGCCCCAAAAGGTAGAATTTTCCTATGCGTGTTTCGTTCTCTGTGGAAGTTGTCGCAGGTCAAACGAAGTACGCTTGGGTTAACAGCTGTTTGGGAATTTATTTAGAAGCATATAAAAACAAATAAGAAGACTACAGTCAAGTGTGCTCAACTGTGAAATACACCTACCAATATTTGGTGGAAGTGTTGTATTATAACTGAAATATACCAAAATTATACAATTTAGATAAAATATCAAAATTTACCAAATGCTATATCAGGTATATAAATATATTACTATATTTAAAGTATGCATAGAGTACTAAATATACTAGATTGTCAACAACTGACAGACAGGCGGACATTGCTATAACATTAACTGTTGATACTGATCATAATATATATATACCAATAATAATATATGTATACTATTTATGAGATGGGGAGAAAGCTCCTCCTGTTAGTTATACCAAAATATACTTAATGCATTTTTCGATATACTACATTATTAAAAATATACCATAGAGTACTAAATATACCAGATTGTCAACGACAGTCAGGCAGCCGGACATTGATGCATCGTTGTATATATGTACATATTATATGGGATCAGAGATGACTCCTTTTGTCCGTTACACTTCAACCCCATGGATGGCGGATATTTAGTAAAACAAACGATGAATATAGTCGGTGCATAATCCCTATTAAAAGCAAACAATTAAAATGAAAATACTTTATTAATTATGTGCAAACACAATAGACAATCCCTAACTGAAACGGATAAATTGAAAATCATAATTAACTAAACCAATTGATGCATAAATAAGCCTGCGCTGAATAGACTCGCAAGTAATCATACCTCTGCAGGTTCTATCAACTTCTATACAATGGCATAGAATCGTGCATTTAAGCCACCCACTTAATTGAAAATCAAAGCTGCATGCAACATCTCAGCCTCAACTAATCAGACGCTGCTGCTGCTAAGCGTCTACTTTACAGCTAAATTAATTAGCAGCTAATTAAACGATGCACATATTTATATTGGACTTCTCCGCCACCTCGTCTGTCAGTTTGTCTGTTTATCAATGTGTCAAGTCTGCAAGTCTAGTAGCGCGTGCTTAAAAATTAACCATTCGTGGTCGCAATTGAGAGTGGCAAGTGAGCTATTGAAAACCACATTCAGAGTCAGCCAGTAGCTAATCTGTCACCTCCCTACCTCTTGGGCATTTATCAACTGCTGCCGCAATCCCTCGCTCTCTGCTCTTCTCTCCTCCTCCTTCTCCTCACTTGCTTACATTCGAGTTGATTAATTAAATTGTTGACAATTTTAAAAGCTTTCCTCGTGTTGCCAACAGCAGCTCCTGCACTCCTACGTTTCGCATTATTCACAGCTTAACATATTACTCTCTCTCCCTGTCTCTGTCTCTACTCTCCAACTTTCTCACTCGCACTTCAAGTTGTTGTAATTTGTTGCGGTTTTTATTGCCGCTCTCTCGCTTTTGTATCGTCCATTTCGTTTGTCTGTGACAAATGCACTAGAAAATTGGCTCCTTTTGCGTATGAAAAAGAGCACCGCAAAATGTGTGGAAAAAATATCCATCTATAAAAGCAAATGAAATCATTCGAAACAGGTGTAGGGAGAAAAATTACATTTTTGTGGTTTCAATGTGGCAAACAAAAGTAGCAATCGAGAAATACCTTTGCTCAAGTGTATTGACTACAAATCGACACAGTTATCACACTTGAGCTGCTTAAATTAGAAGTAGCATTTGCATGATGGAACAGCAAATTGCTCCCCATTGTTGCAATCAACTAATTACTATCGATACTTTAGCTAATATTGCAAGGGATTAAAAGACTCGCATCTGCATAAGTGTATTGTTTTGGTTCTGGCCATTCGAAAGTCTCGTTTACATTTACGAGTGCCCGAGTATTAAATGGCTTGTATACCCTGGCACACACACACACATACGCAGAACACGAAATACCCATTAATCCATCAACGTCCGGCGCATTAGCACTTAAATTTTATGGCCGAGCGAAATGGCAACAGCGAAAAAGAGAGAGGGAGAGAAAGAGAGAAGAGAGAAAGTGGAGCTCCACTTGATGGCTGGCAGTAAGTCAATTTTAATTGAAACCGCAACAAAACAATTAAAACTAAGCCCGGTTCTCGCATGGCTTCGGAAAGGCACACGCTCGAGCTGGTTTTTAGGACCGGGTATAAACTTAACTTTGACACCAAACTCAATTAAAATGTTGAATAAAAATTGCATATGTATAACATACGCCGCATACCGTATGCTATATGCTGTTTACTGTATGCGGCCAGGGACTATCTTTAACTAGTATGTATATCCTGTTGTCTGTATTCCTCATGCTGTGCTGCATAAATTAATAAACTTGATAGAGCAGCCGAGCCCAGGCAGCAACAGCGACAGCAGCAGGTTGTATTACATACATATGCATAAAAACTAAACGAGCTTTCAGCACTGGGCGACACGTACGCAGAGAGTGGCTGCAATTAAAATTTTAGTGCTCATCCTGGAGAGAGAGAAAGGAAGGGGAGAGGAGTGGAGGCCAAACAAGGCCCATAAGGGAAAACGAGAGTAGTTGTTGTAGTAGGCGTAACGTTGGTGACACGTACGTCCGTTTTTCGAGTGCTCAAATTTCACTGCAAACACACACACACACGCACACAACTGTCAGTTAAATACACACACCCAAACACACGCACACAGGTGAAGGAACCACTTCCGCCAGAGCTGCAAATCGAAAGCGACATCCTGCTGTGGGCATAAATAAATTGTGTTGCATACTTTTATGCGTTCAACCTGCTGCTGCTGCTTCGCTGCCAGAGCTTTCGGTCACTCGTCTAATGATGCGTGTACTTACCAGCCTGTGTTTTTGTGTGTGCTTCACCCGCTGTTGCTAACAATAAAGCGGTGGTCATGTGCGTTTTTGGCAAGCGAACAAAGCGAGCCTTTGAAAAATGTCAACACACAATAACAAAGCTCAGCAAGGTAGCCAAAGATAGTATCTGTAGTAAATGGAAATTTAAAAGCAATGGAAAAGCAAAACTTTTAATAGAATATTAAACAAATGTGCCAAGTCGAATTGTGTATGTAGTAAAACCCTTGGCAACCGCAATTAAAAGTTTACTGCTTCAAAAATGCACATGAATGTGTGTACATACATATGCCATGGCGATGGAATATTTTGTAAATTTACAATGTTATTGTTGCCCTCATAGACCGCAGCAAACAAATGATTTGACCACAGACATTCCTGTTGACAAAAGGCCAAGAAATTCTTGGAGCATAACGAAAAGTAATTGCAAAATAGTTGCAGTTCAGCATTTAAATTGTAATTTACCAAAGAATTTCACACAATAAAATTTAATTATGAGCAAGTCATCAACACACACACACATGCATATATGCACAGTTTTACAGTTTGGGAGTCACACATGCACACGTGCGTAAATAAATCACAATAGTTTTACATAAATTACAAGCAAATACAAAATATAATTATAAACTCACACGCGTGCGTGTTTGTATGCATATGTGTCAGTGTGTGGGTGTGTGAGTGAGTGAGTGTGGTTGTTGGTATTTAATACTGTTGACCAACGTTTGCTTTCAGCCTGTTTACTTAATTGAAATGACGTTGCCATTATTGTAATTATGGGATTTGGCTGCGGCGGTTGTTCTTGTTTTCGGCTGCTGTGCTACTATTATTTATGGCTTATATTGTTTGTATTTAAGGCTTCGCTCTTTGTTGATAATGTGGCATATCAAGTGTCAAAGAGCATTTTAAACATTTGACAAGTCATACATCGCACAAGTGCTGACAGCTTGAAAATAATTCCTGTTGGTGATTGAGGGAATATGCTTTTAAGTAGAGTCACTCGCAATGTTTATTTTTGTATTTTATTACTAAAGTTAAGATTAAATACCAAACCTCATTTTTATAAAAATAGTACTCTCTAATTGAGTTTAATAGTTCACAAATGATCGACTAAATATTAGCTTTTGACTTTTCACAGAAGGAACTGAATAAATTCGTCTTCTTCTGTCTTTTTTAAGCAGTTGCTCAATTCTTTATACTTTCTTTGTTTAATTGTTCCTAAGCAAGTTCCTTAAATAAATCTTTTGACATATTAGATATATATTTATCTAATATATAATATATAAAATATATATTTATTTTAAACCACTTCATTCATTCTAAATTCTGCTTTTATTGAAATTGCGATTACAATTTCAAGATTTAACGATCGATTTCTCCGAATACAATGTCAAGTGAGCCAACGATTGCCACAATATCGGCCAGCAGGAATTGTGGCGCCAACTTGGACATGAGTGCCAGATGGATATAGGAAGCAGGCCGGATCTTGCAGCGATAAGGTCGGGAGGTGCCATCGGACACCAGATAGACACCGAACTCGCCTTTGGGCCCCTCAATTGAGGTGTAGGTTTGTCCGGGCGGCACAGTGAAGCCCTGCGAATAGAGCTTGAAGTGATGTATCAGATCTTCCATGTCGGTCTTCATCTTGGCACGTCGTGGTGGGCAGATCTTGCGATCATCGACCTTCACTGGGCCGGGTGGCATGCGATCGATGCACTGCTGCATGATGCGAATCGATTGACGCATTTCGCCCATACGCACCAGATATCGATCGTAGCAATCGCCTTGAGAGCCAATAACCACATCGAAATCCATGTCTGCATATGCCTCATAGGGTTGTTGCTTACGCAGATCCCACTTGATGCCTGTGGCACGCAGCACGGGACCCGTGCAACCCCAGTTAAGGGCCTCAGTGGCAGAGATCTTGCCAATGCCAATGTTGCGCATGCGCCAAATGCGATTTTCGGTCACAACATCTTCGACTTCATCGAGGCGCTCCTTGAACTGCACTAGAAAATTGTACAGATCGTCGCTGAAGCCGAGTGGCATGTCCAACGAGACGCCACCGGGTCTTATATATGCAGCATGCAGACGTGCACCCGACAAACGCTCTGAGAACTCGTAGAGTTTCTCCCGCTCCTCGAAGAGCCAGAAGAGCGGTGTGATGGCACCGCAATCGAGCACCGCCGAGGAGATGGCCATGGTGTGATTGGTCAGACGCATCAGCTCGGAGCAGAGTGTGCGTATGTATTTGCCACGCGGTGGCACCTCAATGTTCAGCAGCTTCTCTACGGCCAGACAATAGGCCTGCTCACAGACCATGCACGACACATAGTCGAGGCGATCGAAGTAGGGCAACGCCTGCAAATAGGTTTTGTACTCGATCAGCTTTTCGGTGCCGCGATGCAGCAGTCCAATGTGCGGATCCGCGGACAACACAGTCTCATTGTCCAGCTCGAGAATCATGCGAAGCACACCATGAGCCGCCGGATGAGCGGGTCCAAAGTTGATAAACTTCGTGCGGAATGTGCGATCCACGGGCGGATAGCAGCGATCAGTGGCATCGGGTCGCTTCTTCCACTTATCTCCCGGAGGATACATGACCACATGCTCGAAGTTCTGGTAGAATTCTGGATCGGGATTCCAATAGTGAGTGTCTCGCCACTTGTAAGGTTCTCCCGGCGGCCGAATGGCATCCCAATCAATTTCACATTTTTGCTGCATATGATCAGGAATCTCTTGACAACACTCTTCGGGGGTTTCTATAGAATTTAACATAGAGTATTAAGCAGAATATGTGCAAGAAGAGCTACTCACTTGGAGCATCGCCTGAAGAAAAGAAACGCATGTTCGGCCACTTGGACAATGTGGGTTTCTTTAACGATAACTTAAAGTTGTATGCATCCAATTTTAAATACTTGTTGCGAAAGTTATTGCGATACGCATTGAATCGCCTTATTTCGGATTCGGTGAACAATTTACCGGCCAATTGTCGAACCTTTTCCATATGCCGCGACATTCTGCAAATTAAATTCCTTTATTCAAATAGCTGAAACTTTGAAATTGTTTTGGGGTTTTTGAAAGCTATGCACTATTATATAAGGTGTAGTGAAAGGCTCCCGGGTAAATTGATAAGCATGGAATTTTTTATGCTTTGTGTTTTGCTCATATATGTATTTGACATTAGACATTTAACATTCAAATGAGAATGCTAATTAAAATATAAATTTAAAACTAAAGTTTAATTACTTCTCAACCGAATTCTTACGAATTAGGTATGAAATTACAATTATTTTAGTTTTCCAAAACGGTTCTAAGTCAGGAGTTTTTCTGGATTTCCCAGGGTTACTTTTAAATTGAAAATTACATCACCAAATTTCTACAATTATTAACTAAATTAAATTAATACATGGTATTTTTACTTTATCAGAAGACTTAAAATCAAGTAATTACTATTTCAGCAAAACATGTTTAATGCAACTTAATATAAATTTAAGGTTAACAAATTGACTTTCTTTTTCCAAACAAGTTTCACCATATTTATAAAATCTATTCGCCTTCGTTTAATTGCAGATCTTTGATGATCATTATCACTTTGCGCATCATAAGGTGTCGAAGCGTTCCCTGCAGCCCGCATCACATCATCAGACCCGCCTCGACTTGGACGACCGAGTGCATTGGGCCAAGCAGCAAAGGGCCAAGTCGCGTTCCAAGCGTGACTTTATTCGCATGCGACCGTCTCGCACCTCATCGCGTGCCTTATCCTTGGTGGATGCCGTATCCTTTGACGATCCCAAGTGGGCACAGATGTGGTATTTGGTAAGTAGGATAAGCTATTGGAAAGGTGCGAGTTCTTAAAAGAGTTTTAAGAATATAAGCAAAATTAAAACTTCGTGATCATATTTTATCATTCTTCATTCAAAATATAATTTGTACAAAGGAATAATCACAAAGAGAAGATATAAATACTATTGCGTTTGTTTTTTTATTTTATTTATTATGAATGTATGTATGTTATTTCGCAATTAAATAATATTAAATTATTCGACTATAATGATCACTTTATATGTAGCTTCTTCATTATTCAGCCGCTCAAAAAAACGCACTTCACTTTTCTGACTCAGCAACACAACTGTAGAAAAAATAAGAATATTAAATTTGATTTTTCTGAAGAGTTGTTAGAAAAACCTCTTCTTTTTTATGAAAATCCATCTTGATAACGACTTAATTTAAAATGTTTTTGCACAGAATCGCGGCGGTGGCCTGGACATGAATGTGATACCCGCTTGGAAGGAGGGCATAACTGGCAAAGGCGTCGTGGTGACCATACTGGACGATGGCCTCGAGTCCGATCACCCGGACATAGTGAACAATTACGTAAGTCGACTGAGGATGAGTTTTATTGTCCAACCAAATTGCGAATAATGATTTATTGCACTCAGGATCCAAAAGCGTCGTACGATGTCAACAGCCATGACGATGATCCGATGCCGCACTACGACATGACCGACTCCAACAGGCATGGCACTCGCTGTGCCGGCGAAGTGGCGGCCACGGCGAACAACTCCTTCTGTGCGGTGGGCATTGCGTACGGGGCGAGTGTGGGCGGGGTGCGGATGCTGGACGGGGATGTGACTGATGCTGTGGAGGCGCGTTCGCTCTCGCTCAATCCGCAGCATATTGACATCTACAGTGCGTCGTGGGGACCCGACGACGATGGCAAAACGGTTGATGGACCCGGCGAGTTGGCATCCCGGGCCTTCATCGAGGGCACAACGAAGGGGCGTGGCGGCAAGGGGAGCATCTTCATTTGGGCATCGGGCAACGGGGGTCGCGAGATGGACAATTGCAATTGCGATGGCTACACGAATTCGATATGGACACTGTCCATATCGAGTGCCACCGAGGAGGGTCATGTGCCGTGGTATTCGGAGAAATGCAGCTCCACGCTGGCCACCACCTACAGCAGCGGCGGGCAGAGCGAGAAGCAGGTGGTCACCACAGACTTGCATCATTCATGCACAGCATCGCATACGGGCACCTCGGCCTCGGCACCGCTCGCCGCAGGCATTGCAGCCCTGGTGCTGCAGTCGAATCAGAATCTCACCTGGCGCGACCTGCAGCACATTGTGGTGCGCACCGCAAAGCCAGCGAATCTCAAAGATTCCACTTGGTCGCGCAACGGTGTGGGCCGACGTGTGAGCCATTCCTTTGGCTATGGTCTCATGGACGCCGCCGAGATGGTGCGCGTTGCCCGCAACTGGAAGACGGTTCCCGAGCAGCAGCGATGCGAGATCAATGCCCCGCATGTCGACAAGTGAGTGTGGCTAAGCGATTTCCCTTCCCTTCCTATCCATTCTATACTGTCTTTTACTGTGCAACTGATCATCTGACTTACTACTTTGTCATTGCCATCCTTAGAGTCATTCCGCCTCGCACTCACATCACACTCCAGCTATCAGTCAATCATTGCCTATCGGTCAACTATCTGGAGCATGTGCAGGCCAAGATCACGCTCACCTCGCAGCGTCGCGGCGACATTCAGCTCTACTTGAAGTCACCAGCCAACACCAAAGTCACCCTGCTGACCACGCGGTAAGTAAAGACATTCTAAGGAAATAACTGATGAAGTGACTCAATTCGTAATAGATTTATCATGGATGAAATATCGATTACTTCGGTACATTCAACTCATGTTTAGTCGCAAAAATGTTGATAACAATCACTTGAGAACATCAAACTCATGTTCAATTCATATTAAATTTATATTAAATCTTTAAATAACAAAGCTAAAGAATAGTTCACAATCGTATTTCTCGTCGGGAATCACGAAAGCCAAAGGTCAAAGTTGTCTAAGTTTGCAAGAAATTTGTTAGAATATAGGACTATTTCAACATTCCACTTTCTTTATGTAAATAGGTTTAAAATTCACCTCAAATATATGGTAGATACTTATTTATTTGTTTTGTAAATGGAATACCAAAAAAAAAAGAATTCATTTATGGAAATTAAACAGCTTAACAGTTTAAACAGTTTCTTTGAAACTTTAAACGTTAAGATTGAAAGATTTATTGTATATGAAGGTCTTGACTGAATGAATCCAGATCAATTCAGAAATTTACAATATGTGATCGTTTCATATTTACTTTTACATTTTACTATATATTAAATATTTTGAATCTGATATTTTATTTTATGCTTATTGATTGACCTTGAATTTAACATATTTTCATATCAAGCATTGGTACTAAGCTTTGTATGTAAATGAAAGTATAGTGTTTGTGCATTAAATATTTCAACTAACGTTTTAATGAAACGAAATTCATCATACATACATCTATGAACATATGCTAATATGCTAAATCACTTCCTAAATTTACTTCCTGCAAATACAAAGGTTAAAGCTTCAATAGTCAATTCAATAGACACTTAGCTAATTATATTATATAATTAATTAATGTAGAAATATTCTAATAAGAACCTATACAGAAAATAACCATATTGATGGCACGCTTTCACTTTTAAATCTCCTTTTTCCTCATAGTATGCATGATAACTCTCGCTCTGGATTCAATCAATGGCCATTCATGTCAGTGCACACCTGGGGAGAGTCGCCGCACGGCAACTGGCAGCTGGAGATACACAACGAAGGTCGTTACATGGGTAAGTTGAACTCTTCTTTGAGCTGAGCTCATCACAAGCTAAGCACACTAGTTATTGCAATTTCAACTCAACAACAAATCAAACGTTTTACATGCTGCGCTTTTGTGGAACTTTCCGACTCATTCAATTCACCTTGTTGCAAACCACACTTTGAATACCTTTGAATACTAATCACTCAATCCAAATACTGAATACTGCGGGTCACAGGCCATGCACTGTTGCGTGAATGGTCGTTGATATTCTACGGCACTACGCTGACCATCGATCCCAATGATCCCATTTCGGTGCCACGTTCAAGCAGCGCCGAGGCAACCACGCCCAACTCGAGTAGCAGCAACACGGGCAGCACGACCAGCAATCTGCATCAGATCTATTCACCACAATATCCACGCATATCGCCAAACAACTTTGCCAATACCCCATCGGGTGGAGCCAAGTTGCCGTTGGGCAAAACACAGGCGAATAAGTCGTCGAGTCTGGTGACGAACAATCCGCTGCTGTCTGTTGTCCCGGCACCAGCTGGCAAGCAGGGATATCAACAGATCTCGGCCACATACGGTGTCATACTAGGCAAGAGCAGCAATAACAGCAACCATAACAATAACAACGGCAATGGCAATGGCAATGGCAACAGCAAGGGCAATAACAAAGGCAACAACAAGGCCAACAAGTCGAACAAGGCGGGCGAAAATGGCAATAAGAACGGCAATGGCAATGGCAGGGCCAACAAAAAGGAGCAAACGACGCAGAGCACCACGAGCAGCAGCAGCAGCAGCACGACGACGAACAAGAATAAGTACTATCGCATCTCGCAGCAGGGTGGAGGCGGAGGAGGTGGCAAGGGAAAGGGAAATGGCTTGCAAACGCAGCGTCCTAAGGCCAGTTCGGGAGAGAAGTTCTTTGAGGAGAAGACGCGCAAAGTGATTGGCGAAATCGCCAGCAACAGCAACAACAACAGCAACAATCGTGGCAACAACCAAAACAACGCGACACGTCTTCCGATTAAGGCAGCGAAGCAGGTCAAAGAAAGCAACGGCGGCGACTCACGTATTCCGAAACTATTCGAACGCTACGAGAAGATTCAAGCCATCTTCCCGGAACTGGAGCCGTACGAGAGCAGCAACTCGCCCAAGTCGAAGCCAGGTGGAAACTTGCAACAATCGCGCAAGCAGGGAAAACAATTTGAAGTGGAACTCTTCAAACCCGTCTCAAGCAGCAACTCCGGTTCCGGCTCTGGCAACAGCAAAGCGGGCAACACCAAGAAGTCGCCATCAGCGCCCCCGCCGCCTTCATCGCATCTTGCCACATTGTTGCCGGTGTTGCCAGCGGGTGGCAGCAGCTTTCTGCCCGATCAGCGGATACTGAAGAAACAGCAGCTGCTAATGGCAGCCGCCGGCGTCATCACCCCAGTTGATGTCTTTGCTGATGATAATGACAACGATAATCTTGCTGCTGCCGCTTCAGATGCTGTTGATGATGATGAGGAGGAGGAAGCGCAGGTGGAACTTGTGGCTGCGGGCAGTTTTCGTCAGGGCTACAGACCAAATGGTAGCTTATTTGTGCAACATCGCTGACAGCAACACTGCACTGCAACATTGAAGCAATTGCATTAGCGAAACTCATTCAATGCAGTGCAGTGTTGTGGCCTTAACATTTTTGCTTATGATTTTCCTTGCAAAGTTTGACAGCCACTGAGCTCGTCTTTCATCAATCAACCGGCAAACTGTTGTAGCAAAATGTAGAGTGCAAAGTGCAACACAAAATTCTTGTTGCTCTTGTTTTTGTTTGTCAGCAGCCAAAAATATTGCAGCACATTTTTCATTTTCTTGCTGCAATTTTGTTTTTTTTTTTTTTTTTTTTTTGGTTGTTTTTCTCTTTATATTTTGTTGTTTGGCGCCTCAAGTAGAAAATTTTGTTTAGCTCTTTGTCACATCATTTGTTTCATTTCTGCTCTTCTCTTCTCGCTTCTCTTCACGGCTCGCCTCTGCTTTGGCAGATTTATTGGCTCTGCACTTGGCTTGTTTAGCCTTGTACCATAAATCAAATTGTTAACATTTTTGGTTGTTTGTTTGTCTTTATTTTTGCCTTTTAAAATGTTCAGTTTGATTTTGATTTTGCATTTTTGTTGCTCATTGTTAAATGTTTGCACTCTTCATTAACCTCATTTTGATGCCTTTTGCAGTGCAAGTGACACAATGGGACATGATTCTATATGGCACTGAGACACCAGCCCAGCCACAGGACGCCCCACATCCCAAGCAGCCATCACAGTTTCATTCGTATGGCGACGAGATGGCTCACAACGATATCGAACACGACGCCAGCGGTCAATGGCGCAACATGCAACAAGTAAGTCTGAAAACTGCAACAAAATGTGTAACATATATAATGATAAATTCCACAGAATTGACAATTCTAGGGAGATAAACAAAATTTGGAAAATAATTAAGCAAATTAAGAATAACTACAAGCTTCAATAAGGATATCGAAAATTTTACCAAAAACTACATTGATAATTGTAAATATTGGCATTCAACAATCTTTTTTTTTTGTAAATCTTTTTACACAATTAGGAAAAAGATAAATATAAAGTGGTGAAGAAGACGAATAGTTTAACATAAGACAATTGCAGCCGAAGACATATTATAGAAAGAAGTCCCACAAATCTTTCCAGCCGTGAATAAAATACATTATATATTTACAAATTGTTAGAAGACACTCGATTATTAAGTTATGTCTCAAAAACAAGCAATGTTATCTTTATTTCTATAAAGTATTAGCACTTTGGTTAGAAAGAAACGTTATGCCACATAATAAGTTTGCGGAATGAGGCTGCTTACCACAATCGCTTGATCACAACATTATTAATAAGTAATTCAACTTAACTGTGTGCTTTCACTATTAGTATTATTATTTGTTCTTTTTGTTTTTTGGTAATTTTCGGGTGTTGCAGTGCTTCTCAAGCGGCTTGCCAGAGAGCGAAGTCGACGATAATGACGATGACGAGGACATTAGCAGTGTCCGTGTCCGTGTCCAAATGGGACTCCGTCACAATAGCGGCGCATCGTCGAATGCTTGCATGTGGCTGGCTTGAGTTGTATGATATGCTACTTGTGTACTATATTGAGAATTGACCTCCTAACTTGAGTCGTACGACAAGCAAGCAAAGCAGCTTAGAGGCTTTCACAGGTAGTGCTTTGCAAACTGTTAGCTGGGCGTAGGTAGAGTTGCAAGAACGTTGAGTTATTGTTTTTGGCATGCTTCCTTCGGTTTAGTTATATGTATGTATATTTTTTGCCTCATATTTCGTTCAACTAACTAAGTCAGCTTTAATGCAGCCAGCAAGCTGCTCATAAATTTCCCCCATACTTAGCATACACAATGTCCGATTTGCACTTTGCTCTGCTGCAGCCGAATTCAATTTTTGGCACTCAACGAGCTCGCTGACTGGCCTGGGACTGGGCAATGTGCCAAACTCTGGTTAGACCAGACTGCCGAGTTCTCTTTGTGCGTGTTTTTTTCGCTTGCTGCGCTTGTCAGCGGCAGAGTGGTGCATTACTTAAATGCACCCATTTAATTTTGCATTCACGCACAGTTTGAGAGCCAGTGGTGCTGCAACTGCTGCCGGGCATTTTTCAAGTGCACTTTTGCGCCTGTTGGCAGGCAACACTTTTTTCCGCTCTCTCTAAAATGGTCCGACCTTTCGCCTTTTGGCACCTATTGTTGCTCTAAAGTCTCTGCATGGCCTGCAAAACTTTATCGCCCCTCTGATTTTTTTCCACTCTGTTAGTAAACCATTTCCCTCTCTATCTTTGCGTCGCTATCTCAGTAATAAACTAAAAGTGCAGTGACCTTAGTTTTTTCGTCCGCCTTGCCGTTTGGCAGGCAGCAAACTTTTTGCATAGCAAACATTTCCCCATTTTTTGTTTTCTGCATCTTTTTTTTTGCTGTTGCCGCTTGAATCGCAACACGCGACGTCATCGCATGTGAAACAACTGTTAGAGCAAGCCAGAAAGAGAGCGAAAGATACACACGAGCTGCAAATAAGGTTGGGGTAAGAGAAACATCACATCAGCAAGTTATAGACAGACACTTTTTGGTTAGAACAGCTATAAATAAACTCACACATACACACACACAGATAACTTGCCATACATACTTAAGTACTTATGGCCAAAATGCCAGACAGCGCGGCAACATGCAATGAACCACAGCGGATGTCAGACAAACTCAGTGCAAGAGGACGATAGACTGCGAAAGAGCGAGAGCTAGAACGAGAGCGAAGAGACTGACAAAAAATGGCGCTAAGACTCAATGAAATGGCCATGCAATAGGCATGCTTAAAGCATAGCAAATCGTACATTTCACTACACAAATGATTCCCTGTGAATGTCTGCATGTTTCCAGCGCAAAAATGACTTAATCTCTGTTGGAAGTTAGTTGTGAAACTATATTTAAGTATTGATTTCGATTAAGAATTAAACTTTTTCTTGTTTTAGCCCCCGGATAATTATTATGATAATATTACGCATACGTCGAGTGGTATCCATATTAATCATTAACAAACTTTGTATCTCGTTTCAGGTGGGCGAAGTGGGCGTTGCCCAGGATCGTAGCAATGCTGCTGCATGCCTCAAGTGGAATGATCAGAAATGTTTAGGTTTGTCTTTAATCTTTCTACTCATAACACAAATCTTCTATCTAAACTTTAAACACGCCATCGCCAACAACAACAACAACAACAATGGCAACAACAACCAAATCATTAGATAATTCAAAAACGAATTTTGAAAAGTCAACAACCAAAAGAAAACAACTGTAAAAATTTTTTAAACTGATGCAAAAACAAAAAAATTTCAATTCCAATTTAAAGTTTGATGACAAACATAACAAAAGCATTTTAATGCTGAACTTAAGCATTTCATAAGCTGGCAACAAAAACAATTGAACAATAGCAAAGTAAGCAACAAAAACAACAATAGCAAACAAAAGTAAAATGCAAAAAAAAGTAATAAAAACAAATAGAACAAAAAAAGAAACAACAAAACACTGCAAGTCCAAAAAATATATACTAAAACTTTTTGTAGTTAAATTTAGTATTAAGTGTAGCTATATACACACAATAACACACACTCACACACTCAAGAGAAATAGGCGTGGCTGAGAAAAGAACGAACAAATTTGAAGAAAACAAAAAACAAAATCAAATACAAAAACAAAACGATGGTTGTTTAACGAAAATGTTTGCACATTTTCATCTTTTTGATTCGCACAAGCAACAAACAATAATTTAGTATATCCATGTATATTTTAATTGTTAAGGATTTAGTTGAATTTGTTTGTAATTATTATGTGTAATTCATTGTTTTCGTTTGTTTTTCTTTTATTTTTTGTTTAGTACCTTTGAATTTTCATTACATATTCCCCGTGCCAAAGTCATTTCGTTAGTTTCGCATGCATTGCGTCTTGGCATACAGTTGCAAGGAGACTGTCACAGCACAGTTTGAAATGCACCATTTGCAGTGCCCTCAACACACTTGTGTTAATACATTTGCTAATTCGACAAATCAATCAATCGTCTAAAGTTTTAATAGCACTGCTATCCTGCAAGTTTTGCATGCATTGGTTTGAAATGCGCTCTGTTGACTGAGTGCTTATTTACGCACATTCGCAGTGCCCTCAAAACTTATTTGCTATGTTATAAACTATATGCATTTCAGATTACCTTGCCAGGCCAGCCAAGTAGCCACAGTTAGAGCAGCACTGCCTGCTTAAATGCAACTTTTTTCTACATTTTTGTTAAATTTGTTTTTTCTTATGTATATCTCTTGTTTAAAATGCCACACTCGCAAATGGATGATAACACAACAGTTTAGAATTCATAGTAAAAGACTGTTTCGTAAATTTAAACGTAAATCTTAATGAATAACTGAAAACAAAAAAATTAAAGATTTAAAATTTAGCGGGCAGAAACTTGCATTAAATTCATAGTGTTAAGGCGTCAAAGCAAAGCAAACAAATTTTTGTATTTTAAACTTTAAACTGTAACTGTAACTGTAACTGAACAAAAAAACAAAACAATTATTATTAATAATAACAACAACAATAAAAGCAAAAGTAAACGAAAATGAAATTCTAGGGTGTAGGGTAAAAGTACGAGTAGTATTAACGTAGGCAAGCAACAAAAACAAAAAAATATAATTAATTTAACAATTAAATAAATGTAACAATTTATATAGAAAAAGTTCCTGCAGTTTTGAACAAAGTTGCAATATAATAACGAAATAAACATTTCAAAGATACATAAAAGAACAAAAAAAAAACAAAAAAAGAACAATAAAGAACGTGAAATTAGCTAATTTTCTAGTGAGCTTAGGCAATAACTAATTAATTATAAACAAATAATGCGCACAAAATACTAAAAAGGTTTGAACAAAGAAATGCCAGAAGTGAGCAAAAAGCTTCTAGTCATAGTTATATTTTGTGCGCTTCATATAACATGAGTAAATATAAAAAATAAATGATAAATAAAAACTGAAACCAAACAAAATAAATTTTAATTGATTTCCATATCAGAGAAAATCGAATCTTTTCAAATTGAACGACAGAATAAATGAAAACTCATGCACACACATATCTTTGTTAAAATATTTGTTGTTCATCAATTTCCCACAATGCATAAATAATGAAACTTGTTTGCAAAACCGAATCAAATTGAACTCATGGCAAAAATATGGTTTTAATTTGTCTGTTGTGAAGTGGAAATAAACCTAAACCTAAATAAAAGAAATCAAATGGCAACTCGAGTGCAATAATTAATTCTAATTCTCTCATACTACAACATAAGCAACAACAATAATGAATCACAAGTATTGTCTAATTTCCAATTTTAAATAAGTGACATATCATTTTGTATAGATTTGTCTTTATTTTAAATTTCGCTTTCACTTGGTACAAATTTTTAATTGGTCAAAAGTTTGTTGTTGTTTTGTTGAAATGAATAATCATATCGTAACCGAACAATAAACTAACCAAAACATAAGTATAATGTGAAATCACATATAGAACTATTCATATTTTAGTTTGTTTATTTGTTGTTGTTGGACTTAGCAAACTCACATCAAAAGTTTAAAGAAACGAAATGAAATTCAATTAAATAAAGCAAAACAAAAATTAATAAATACAATAATTACAACTTAGCCACAAAAATAAAAAATCTTCAAGCATATAACTACCATACAATAATTAGCAGCAAAAGATAAAACTAACAATTTCAATAACTACTTTTTCCAAGTCAGGCAAAAAAAAAATCGAAATATTCAAATTGAATCTGATCTATACTCTATATAATTTCCAAACTAACACTCTATCAGTGCTGGCTGCGGTACTTATGCTTAAATATTTTTCAAAAACCTTTATTAAAAGAAATAAATAAAAACAAACAATTAAAAATAAAGCCAAATTAATATTTAAGTCTAAACAATAATGATATATAAATATATACAATAAAACGAACAAGTGGTACTAGGGCCTGGGGTAGCTATTAAAAAAATTACAATTAAACAACACATTAAACTATAACAATTAAAACAATTTCGAAACAAGGAACTAAATTTGTGCGAAAAAACTTTTTAAATGTAAAAATGAAATGAAAATGAACAAGAAATTGAATTAAAGTATTTAGAACTGTAAATGAGATTCGATGGCCGCTATTTCAAATCAGCAATTTTTTATGTATGTTTTGTGTATATATACTTATATATATATCTATATCTATCAATATAAACTATCTATGAGTAATAAATAAATGCATTGGAAACGTATTTTCAAATTGAACTGAAACTTTATTATGCAACAACAACTAGTTAAGCAGTAAGTCGAATGTGGTCCAAAAACATTTTAAACAACTCCAAATCTGAATTCGAACACGATCTTAAGTATTAGCATATCTCTCGCATAAGTATCTTAAATAAAAGGTGAGTTTAGTTGAACAAATTATGCAACTTCTAAGTAAAATATTTACTATTGTCTTGTGTATTATTTGCTATTATGCTTTTTAATAACCCAAAAGTACTTTTCGTACGTCTCAAATAATACTCTTACTTACATAATTAGTTTTGTTTTTCTCTATTTTGGTTGCTGTGTGATATTAACACATTTTGATTGGCCTTCTCGTAACATCTTTTATTTAACAAAACACACACACACACTCGATTTCAATATGTCGCTCACATCGCACTGCTCATCGTCTGCTTTCCAACACTGGTTTCGGCACAGTAAACGCACATTCACCGACTATTTTATTTTATTACAATTATTTTTTTTCTTTCTGATTTTCGTATTCGAGCATGTTTTTTGGACTACTGCGCTTGCCTTTTGCCTAAATATACATAAATACTTTGAACTTTTTGTTGTTAATAGATCGGTTTCAGTTTCAGTTGAGACTTGACTATTGATCCAAGATTTTCATTTTATTCCGACCACATAAAACAAAAGAAAATATGAATGAAAACATGAGTAAACAAACCCACTGAATTTCGTATGTTGCCTTTGTTTTGTTACACTGTTTAATTCTCTTTCTATTTTCGTCAAAATTTTCATTTTCAATCGTTTTATTACTCTACTAACTGATCATTAATATGTCATGTTCTTTTCTCCATTCTCAACACTGTTTTCGGAGGTAATTGGGTATTCCTCTATGTAGTGTTTATCTTCGTTTCGAATATAATTTGACATGAACTAAAATTGTTTCCTATCTGACGCCCTCCACAGAGTGCCGTGATGCCAGTTACTTCTATGAGGATCTCTGCTACGATGAGTGCCCACTGCATACGTATGCCAAGCTAAACTATAACGTATTTGACGACTTCGATGCAGACAGCGATGTGAACTCTACAGAATCTTCTATCGCGGATATCAATAATAATGGTCTTGTCGATAAGGACGATCCTCTGCAGGCAGCGGAGCGTCGACGACGACGTGAGTCCACCACTTTAACTCTGACACCACGTCACAGTCAAGTCTGCGCCAGCTGTGATATCAGCTGCCTGCGATGCTACGGACCAAACAATTCCCAGTGCAGCACCTGTCCTCCGGGTAGCCAACTTCGCAAGTTGCCACAGACCAACGAGACGTATTGCTACGCATACGTTGTACGCAGCACCATCGAACAGGCTGATGAACAGTCGGGACACACTGTCAAGATACAGTTCATGCAGTGGAGTACAGCATTGCTCATGATTGCCATGATCGTCTCCTTAGTTGGCGTCACAGTGGCCGGTGCTATGGTTTATTATCGACGCACCACCAAGGAAGAAGTATACACACGAGTGGCGCTCATGGCTGCAGACGATAGCGATGAGGACGAGGAAATATATAAAGCTAAATCACATCTTCCAAGTGATGTGATTGAATATCACGATGAACTGTGGCCACAGAAGCTGCCCAGTGATGCACTTGAAGCGGCCGAGGAGGAGGAGGAGGAACCGTCGGAAGAGAAAGAGAGCACACACCTTGTGCCTTAAATGCGAACATCCTTATAACACAATTAGTCATAGGCCATTTTTGTATTTAGCTACAACTCAATTTTTATTAGTTGCAATTGCTTGTTTTTTCTTTGAAAATTGTTAGACATATCATAATATTCGCTGCGATCTACTTGCGACATGCATTTAAATTATTCCGCTTGTCTTAAAATGTATAAAATTCTTATTTAAATATATTTATCATAGTTATAAGCCAAGAAGAATTAAATAAATTATATCTTTTAATATTTATTTGTAGTTTTTTTTGTCTTCAAAAGAAGTAAGTTAGATCGCCTCATAAATAAAATCATAAATCAAATTTTTGTACATTTAAATACCAAAGTTACCAAGGATGAAAACATAATATCAGCAAGGTATGTCGATATTTCGGGCAGAACTCTTGGAAACTGATACTTGAAGCAGGCGAACATAATCGATTAGCAGGTGGATTCACTCCTTCCGCAAGTAAAAGCTAAAATTTCTTACAGCATGCTTTTAGGCGATGGTATTAAAGCTTTTAACAATCAGAGCTTAAAAAGTGCAATTTTGAAAAACTGTTGCATACAACTTTGGGTTTTTATGCTTATTCCGCCAGCTGCTCATTTCTGTTCGCTTGGTATTTCAACTACAAAATCAACTCTTTTTGGTCGTTGCAGGCAAGGCAAGGCAAAGCAACTGCCGTTTGTTTGTACTTCATTTCTGTTGTATATTTTTTTTTATATTCTCCTCTTACATTAATTTGAACTAATATTGTGCATTATGCTAATTTATTTTATTTTTTAACAAAACGAAAAAATGACAACCTCTTCCGCAAATTAAGTAAGTTGAATCATTTTGAAAACAATGTTATTAGATGTTATTTATTCAATTACGATTGCATATACTTGAAGTATGTACTTTAATCGATAATTCGAGGAGCTCTCATCGGCACGTCAATACATTCTGTTGACCACATAAACAGTAAGCTTAGATGAGTCCAGAATTATCAGTTCCTTATCAGTTAGGTTTCTAAGTACATCTATAGTGGAAATTATTGACAATGGCCAAGGGCTTTATTTGTGAACTGTGAGCCGGCTATATAAGTGCTGCAATCGGTTAGCTCCTGGAATAGTCTTTTCAAAATGCAACCGGGTGTCACAAGTGCCGCGCTGATTCTGGCTGGCGTCGCCTTCTGCTGTCTCGGACAGATTGGACAATCGTGTTCAACCATCGAGCAGCGGTTTAAGTTTAACAACAGTGACATCTATGTCAGGTTGCGCCGTGGTGAAAAACTTCAGTATGAGGTAATGAAGAGCAGTACAACTCTGCAGACTGTCACATTGGACAACTTTGTGACCAGCAGTAATCTGGAGGCAACCACAACTGGCAGTTACAAGCTAACCGATGGCACAACGAGCATCGAGTTCTCGTTGGTCAAGTCCAACTCTACCATCACCCATATCAGAGTGACCCGTGACCAAGTGGTCAAGGGCACACAACCCAAGGACTGCATTTCTCTCAATATTGGTCGCACACATTGGTACGGTGGCGCAGAACAGAAAGAGCATTATTGGCCAGTGGAAAGGCAGAAGTATAGCAACTTCTCATATGTACCCAAGGAGCTGGGCAACATGGGAGTAGCTGAGCGCTACTGGCTGAGCAGTGACGGCTTTTTCCTCTATGTAAACAACACCACACCACTTTTTATTGATCAAAATTCAGTTGGATACGAAGGAAAACTCTGCATGAGCGCTCTCAGCGAGCTTCCTTACGAAACGCGTGTGACATCGGCCAAGTTTAGTTACGAACTGGCCTTCGCCAAGAATGCCAAGGTGGCGCATATGTATGCCGTGCAGACGCTGCTAGGTAAGCCAACTGGCTACCCTGACGAAAGAATGGTTCAATATCCCGTCTGGTCTACGTGGGCGCTGTACAAAGCTGAGGTGACTGATGAGGTTGTACGTGATTTTGCCCAACAGATCATCGACAATGGCTTCGAAAACAGTCAGCTGGAGATTGACGATGATTGGGAGGATTGCTATGGAGCTCTCACGTTCCGGGCAAACAAGTTCCCAGACACTAAGAAGCTGACCGATGATCTCAAGGCGTTGGGCTTCCGGGTTACTCTTTGGATACATCCATTCATTAACAACAACTGCACGGCCATCTATGAGACAGCCAAGGAACTTGGCTACCTCGTCCTGGATCATGATGGTAGTGCGGATACTCAGTGGTGGAACAGCCAGCCAAAGGATGCAGCTTATCTGGACTTTACAAAGACGGCAGTGCAGGACTGGTTTACCACTCGATTGACGCGTCTGCAGACGGAAGATGGCATTGATAGCTTCAAGTTTGATGCAGGCGAGACCAGTTGGGTGCCCACGGATCCGGTTCTTCAGGGTGATGAATATCTGACGCCACTTCAAATCACTACCGACTATGTGCGGACTGTGGCTAAATTTGGAAGTATGGTTGAGGTACGCTCTGCACAGAATACTCAGGACTTGCCCATTTTTGTGCGCATTGTGGATAAGGATTCCGAGTGGGGATGGAACAATGGTCTGGTCACGCTGATCACATCGCTGCTGCAGATGAATATGAATGGTTATCCATTTGTGCTGCCAGACATGATCGGCGGCAACGGTTACAATGAAAAGCCGCCCACCAAAGAACTCTTCCTGCGCTGGCTGCAGGCCAATGTCTTCATGCCCAGCTTGCAGTTTTCCTTTGTGCCTTGGAATTTTGACAACGAAACCATTGAGATCAGCAAGACCTTCACGCAAATGCACTCTGACTACACACCATACATCATGAAGCTCTTCGAGCGAGCCACCGCAACTGGCGAACCAGTTAATGCGCCACTCTGGTGGATTTCTCCAACCGATGCAGTTGCCCAGGGCATCTACGATGGTAAGATCATATTTAACAATCTCAATCATAAACTTCGCAATCTTTAACGTTTCCTTACTTTACAGAATTTTTGCTGGGCGATGACATTATTGCTGCGCCTGTGGTGACTGAAGGTGCAACGAATCGTGACATTTACCTTCCCGAAGGACAATGGACTGACGGCAACAACAGCAGTCTCGTTTACACTGGTCCCGTTTGGCTTATGGAATATGAAGCACCTCTAAACACATTGCCTTATTTTGTGCGAGTGGGCTTTACCTTGGCTTAATTTACAGGCTTAGTATTATTTTAAACATTCTTAAACTATAATAAGTTACAAGCTTAATAATAAAAGACAATCACATTTGATATCTTAAAGATTTTAAGAGTATTACGTAGACCACAAGTATATTAATTTGTAACATATTATAAAGGGTACGAGTTACAGAAGATTTATTCATTTATAACATCAATATTATAGTTATATCAGAAATAAATAATAATTGCAATATTTCTACAGACTCTAGCAGAAATACAAAATAAGCATCTATCGCAATTTTAATTACAAACTAAAACAGATCAAAACAAAAACGTTAAAATTAAGTAAGATAAAAGTGTTCCAATAACCAGATACACCGCTAATTTCGATGGATAGAAACTGCCTAATGCATTCGAGTGCTGTCAACACTATTTGCAGGTATGTGTTTACCAAGTGTTTGTGGGGACAATCCGCGCAGATAATCTTTGAGCAAGGGCTCTGAAGAATCGTTTGAACCAGGAAAACTAACTGTAGTGTTACGAAACCGTCCAAATTCTCGCTCAAACTCATCGGCATCCTGGGTCAAAATACTCTTTAGATTAATAACGCTTAAATGAAAAAGTGTGAAATTGTAATTGAATATAATTAAGGATCAGTAAAAATATAACTTACTTGGATTCTAGGGTCTCGTACTGGTGCTGCACATTCTTCTCATGCATGGCTAGTTTGAGGACATGAATTCGCTTGGCCGCATGTCTCCATTGCTTTTTGTAGTGATCCCTTGCCTTGGCAAGATCATTAAAACGTACATTCTGGTGGCGTAACTTGTTGAGCATTTGCCTCAGATCACTACTGTTCGTTGCCCCGTGACGCAGCGCTTCAATCTGCTGCTCCATGTGACAAATGCGTTGCTTAAGCTGCATCTTCTCTTGTGCTAATTTTGAGTTTTCCTCTTGCATTTTGAAGGTGCGACTTTCAAATTGACGCAAGTGATCCTCAAGCACGATAATGTGCTCTTCTAGTTCTTTGAATTTAACAATATAGTTTGCATCCATGTTATTCGATTCATTAACAGGCGTTGACTGTGAATGCTTGTCTAATCGAACCTGTGACGGTTGTTGGCTAAGACTCCGCAGATACTCCAACGCCTTTAGTTGCATTTCTCGTTGAAGACCCATAGAGACAGACAATATCTGTTGTAAACTCTCATTCATGTCGTTCACATCCCCTTCAACAACTTGCTTTGTAGTCTCAGCTCCAGCTCCCTTCGTTTGATCGTACATATGAACAGTAACCTCTAATCGTGACAACTGAGTATCCACTTCCAACTGTGATTTCGAAGTAGCATTGCCGCAGCATTCGTCCCCTGACTTGGCAGTTCTTGATGATTTCTTTTTCAGCATTTTCTTTCGTTGGGTTGTAACCATTTCAAGTTCACTAGACTCTGTCTCTGGCAATTCCTTGGTGTACCCATTTGTGACAGGCTGCTTACTGGTTGACTCTTCTGGTGCGTGGGCTAATGATTGCTTAACAACTCGACTTGATTTTTGAGCGGAACTTTGAGTACTGCCAAGTTCTTCAAAATCTCTAGTTTCATTTCCTCTTCTGGCCTTTGGGAATATTTTATTTGTGGGAGGTGCCATTTCTTGTGAGTTCTCACTAACACATATATTAACAGGTGCTTTTTTCTTCATTGTTTTATGTTCTAAATTCTGTTCTTCATTTAACGGCATCTTAATATCTATTTTTGAACGAGGTTTTACATGATTTCGATCTAATTTCTTAGGTGACGACCTTGTAGAGCTTCCTGAAAATGGTTCTTCAGTTAGATAGTTAGCTCCTTTAATAGTTTCTCCAATAAACCTTTCAGTCTCTTCTAACATAGTACGTTGATTCTTGTTGACCTCAACCCACCGTGCTCTTAAACTGAGCTCAGCCTTTGATGTCGACATTTGTTTCGTTTTCTGTGGTTGCTTATCTATGACTGTCTCACAAACTTCGGACTCTACTTGAACGAATACCTTTGACTTAGTCTTTCGCGTGCCATTTCTTTCTTTAATCTCTGTGTCGGTTGTGGTGTCCGCCTCCACCGTGTCTCCGTCAACAAATCTTTTCCTAGACTTCCTTAAGTTTTGCGATTTCTGCGACTCGCAATCCAATTCGATATCATTCTCAGCTTTAAGAAAACTATCGTCAGACATCAAATATCTATTCTGTAACAATGGCTTCGACGTATTAGACGATTTATGTATAATTTTGGCCATCTCAGCGACTTCTAATTGCTCCAATTCGTCATCGGTTTTCAATAGACCTTTCCTCTGACTGAGTATATTTGGTTCCACATTTAATGCTTTATCATTTGATGTATTCTTTCGGACTGCCACTTTACTTTTCACATCGGACTCCGGCAAGTCCAAGTCCATCTTATCATTTGGTATAATTTTAGATCTGCGTAACTTGTGCACCATATTAATATTCTGTTTATTGGGGTTATCTTTGGGAGTATCTTGGGATTTCTGATCGTATTCCTTCTCTAATTGTAACCACGGATCGTTTCCAACAATTTTAACTCGTTCCGACCTATTATTTTCCTTATGACGTGCACTTTCGTCCATTTGCATTTTTCTGTTTTCATTTTTAGTTTTAGTCTGTTGAGAAGAAGTCTCTTGAAGTTTAACTTTTGTTGACACTTCCACGCACTCCTTCGTTTTCTGAACAACGTTCTCCTCATATTCAACGGTTGTAATCTGGTGACAGAACTTGCTATTATTATAAAGCCCTAAAAGCTCAGCTTCGGAATCAATGTCCTCAGCCATATCAAGTATACCAGCATCTTGTTGCTCGATTTCCAAGGCATCCACGAGTCGTGTAAACTTCTTGCGACGCCCATGAAACTTGTGCTCGCCTCCATCATCTGAGTCGTGGGCATCACTCAAAGCAGGTTCAACGGGGCTTTCTCGTTCATCGGAGTCGGACAATTCAGCACCAACATTTAAGCTATTGATAGATACAGTGTCGGGTTTGCAATGTCTATCCGGATTCTGTGATTGCCAATCCCCAGCATTGTCAATGACCCGATCTTTGGGCACTTCATGTATGACAGCTTTGCTGGTCGCGCAATGCAAACTAAGCTGATCGGACTGTTGTTGTTCTTGCTGTGGCACATTGGATTGACCGCCTTGCTGACGCCAGCACACTTCCTGGATGTCCACTGAGAATGTGTAGTCCATGATTGGCTTCAGCTCGCGTGCGCTGCCCATCCGACCAAAGCGCTCAAAGGCAAAGCTACCGCTTTGCATATACTTTCGTTGATCGGAAAAGTACAAATCTGATGGCAGCATTTTGCCAAAGTCCATGCGATAGTTAGCTACAAGCAAATTAATTTTAATGATAAAATTCGGGAATAAGCAACGTTAGTTTACCTATTGAAGTTCCCTTTATATACATGTTAATAGGCAAGTAGAAAATTCGCTGAAAATAGAGCCGAATGCTGTTTAGCGACGACTTAAAACGCAAGCCCAACACATCGTCCAGTGTATAGCAATCCGATTCATTTAGCTTCAATTCAATATTGGTGACGTTGCCAACAAAGTCGAACATGAGGAGAACTGTGTCCACATCCTTGCCTTGAAATATTGATTTGACAAACCTGTTGAGGTTTTTGAGTTGCTTAAATTGCAGCACCACCTCAATGATGTCGCAGTCAACAAGAGGATTGTTTCCCACCTGCAGCAAACCCAATTGCACCAATGACTGAACATAAACATTAGCCTGCAGAAAGTTTCATATGTAAATAAATTACTTTTTCGTTAACTGAGCTTCAATTATATACCTGCGACTGCAACATGTTGGCTGTGATAGAGTGTCCTGGCGACTGCAGCGGCGGACCACGCGGTTGTTTCTCCTGTCGAAAGGAAAACTCTTAGAATGCTAAGGATATAAGTTAGTTAATGATAGCCACTCACTGCGTTATTGAAGACCATCAAATGCTTAAAGTCTTTGGTGTGCAGCAATGACTTTTTTATGATGGCCAGCATCAGCAAGACTTCCGGTTTGTGGGATCGAAACTCGCTGCTGATGCAGATCAATTTGTGCCAGAACATTTTCAGCTGCAACGGACTGTTGTTGCCACCCAGGCCCAGCACGGGAATTCCCCGCACCGGGAGCAACAGCGATCCAATTGTCTTGCGGGATGAACTGGCGGAATTGGAGGCAAAGAAAGTGACCTTTACAGGTCGATGATCGGTCTTGATCCGCTTGATTCCCGCCATGTCGCATTCCCAAATGCAGTTGCTGTTGAATATGATTGTTTCCGTGGTCACCGAAGGTGTACCCTCAACCTCAAAGTCCACCGAATTAAGTGCAGCATTCATAACAATCTGATCTCGTTCCCCTTCGCGCATCTCACGTCCATAGAAATTTATTGCTGTTAACGGAGTTCTAAATGTAATAAGATATACTGATACTACAAAATACCCGAGACCCATCTTCAGCGCCTATAAAACTGTAATTGATATCGCTCTTAACATTTACATTGCAGCCAAGTGACAGTGACAAGACTTAAATTAACAGAAAATGTTAAGTAACAGAGCTGTGATGGGTAGCGGGTATTATAACAATGCAGAGTTCGGGACTCACCTTCGACCACATGGAGGACAACACAAAATGTGTTGTCTACAAAGCTGCCACTAGGATTCATGCTGCTTCGATCTGTTGCAGCCAATGGCCGCTGCTGTTGTTGCTGCTTGTTATTGGGCTTATTAACCATGGCGGACTGAATTGTTTTATCTGCACTGTACATTTGAACTCAGTAATTTAAAACAAACCTAAAAACAAAACTTGTAACAATGCACTCAACTGATTAGAATTTAACTTGTATTTGGTGTTTGCTGATGATCTATAATTTCTAATATAACTTAAGTTTGCCTTTATGGTTTTTCTTATTTTGCTGCTGCTTAATTGTCACACAAGCACAACAAACACCCGGCAAACTTTGTTCGGCACTTTCAACTGTCGCCATGACAACGGTTATATTCAACAAAACGATAATTTTCCACTATTAATCGCTAATTGTTATCGATCAAGGGTTGCATTGTTATAAATCGGGAAATATGCTTTAATCAAAAAGCGGCAATAATTTAAATTCAAATACCATTTTTTATATTTTCATTTTTATGTCTGTTACAAATATTTTTTTTTAATAATATTTAGAGTGACAGCTAATTATTTTTAGCCAAGGAATCTGAGGTTTCGAAATGTCCGTTCTGTAGTCTATGATTCTTGAGTGCTGTGCCCTGAATGAAGCGTTCCCCGCACGTTTCACATTGATAAGGTCGCTCACCCGTGTGCCGTCGTATGTGCAACGTTAGATCATTGGACTGGGTGAAACTCTTATCACAATAGGTACATTTGTAGGGACGTTCACCATTGTGAATACGCATGTGCTGCTGCAGCTTGTAGGAGCGGGCGAATCCCTTTTGGCACACAGTGCAAACATGGGGTCGTTCTCCAGTGTGTGTGCGGCGATGGCACTGCAGATCAGAGGAGCGAGGAAACGCCATGTCGCAGAAGTCACACTTGAATGGCTTCTCGCCGGTATGCCGACGTATGTGTATGATGAGATTCGATGAGGAGCTGACCGCCTTGCCGCAAAAGGCACAGAGGAAACTTTTGTGCTGCTTAGCCACAGTTGCTGCAGCCTTTGCTGCTTTGGGTGCATTTCCTATCGTTGGGCTCACGGCTCCTGGTGCATGGCACTTCTTAACATGTGCTGTCAGCCGATCCTTGCGATTGTATTTCCGTGGACACTGGCCACACTGAAAGACCTGACCTTCAGCTGCAGACAACTCCAGCGATTGTGGTATCTCCTCCACCTGCTGATTGTCGTTGCTGGGATGTTGCAGCTGGATGTGTTGCAACAAGTTCGTCTCCCACATGAACTTGTAGCCACATTTAACGCACTTAAATTTCTTTTCTGTGTTATCACACAGCACACGACGATGATAAGCAATCAGATCGGTTGAAACGCTCTTGTAGATGCATTTATCACATCCCTCGGCAATGCGTTCCAGTCGATGCATTGCCTGCTGGTGCTGGTAGAGCTCATATTTGCGCACACAACGCAGCTGGCACATGCCGCAAGTGTAGTGAGTAGGTACTCCCGGAGGTTTGCCCTCCTCATCCGTTTCCGAGTCGTCCAAATGCAACTCATAGCCCAGCTGATTAGTGATGGAGTAGTTGAGCATCGAGGCAACATCATGATGGCTACCATTGGGCGTGGACATCAAGTGTGTACGCAATAAGGCAATTGTTGGAAAGCGCATATCGCACACCTTGCATTGGATGCACTTTTGACCATGCGGATGGCGACTGGCATTGAGGATGGCTTCGGCATATGGCAGCTGAGCGGCATTGATGCCATGGCGTTCGATGTGCTGCAGCAGATTGGTTTCGCGATAGAAACGGCGAGCACACCACCGACATCGATAAATACTGGAGTCCTGGGCATGCAGTAGAGTGTGGCGAGTGAGATCCTTTTGCATTTTGAAGCTGCGGTTGCACTCTTGGCAATCGTAGCTCACAATTGGCAACAGACTTGTCGTATTCAATTGAATGCCTTGAATACTCGACTGTGATCCAGCCGCTTCTTGATGTGCCACGTCGATGTGCAGCTTGAGATTGTCTCGCCAGCGAAAGCGCAGTGGACACTTGCGGCAAAGAAAACGCTTTTGAGCATTGCGACAGAGAGTACGATAATGATGCTCCAGTAGCTGCTCATTGACGAACTTGGCCTGGCAATGTGAACAGACGAGCGTCGCCTCTTGCCAAGTGTGCTGCTGCAGCTGATGGGCATAGAGTTGATGTTTGCGGGTCAACTGCACTTGACATAGGTCACAATTATATTGACGTCCAGTGTCAGTTTGTTGCGATTCGGTTGAGTCTGAATCCGTTTCAGTTTCACTGCTATCAAGACTGAGCTCAATCGCTGCCTCGTTCGTGATCGAAACGAATCTCTCCAACTCAATGCCTTTGCCCAGATCACGCTGTATGCGTTCAATCAATTGCTGCTTATCCAGGGGTGTCGCCAGCTCCGGATACAGTCCGCGGCTAATGCTTAAAATGCTCTCCGGTTTAGCTCGCTCCCCCACGAACTCCACGCTAATCTGATGCTTCATCAAATGCGCTCGCAAGTCAGAGATCTTTGTGTGTTGCGATAGACAGATCATACACTGGATCTGCTTGCAACCGTTCGGACGACACAGCTGTGTCAACACTGCTGGCATTCGCTGTAGTACACTTGCATCCATTTGCTCAACAGGAGCGAGCGGCACCTCTAGTTGCTGTTCGCCGTGTACACGAAGATGAGATTTTAGGCCATCCTTGCGATGAAACTTGCGCTCACAAAAACTGCACTCGAACTGTGCCGATGTCTGCGGCTGATGAATGCGCTTGTGACGCGTTAGATCCTTTGGCCAGATAAAGACCTATAGAACAAATCAGTACCATTATTATATAAAATATTTCAGTTATACTTTCATTAACCTTTTCACACTGATTGCACTGCAGCTTGGCAGCTTGTTGTCGTTTGCTTCTCAATCTAGTATTGTGCGTCTGCTCTTGATCCTCCTCTGTGTTCACATCGTGCTTGATCGCCATATGCCGCTCATAATTCGTTTGCCAGATGAAATGCAGATTACATGGCTCACAATGAAAGTTTGCATGTCGTTTGTCGCAAATCCGTCGCAGATGTTGTTGCAGTAAAGACTCCGCCACGAATCCCAAACCACATTTATTACAAACATGAGGTAAATAGTTTGTGACGTCGCTGTGACGATCCTCTTGATGCCTCAGTAGTTGAGCGAGTCGAGCTGTGGCTACACCACACAACGTACATGAATGTAGAGCAGACGTCGATGTGGTTAGCTGCTCAACATCACTTAGTTCTGTGTCCGATGCAAAGAAGTCCAACTCGCGACCGCTGCCTGAGCACGCATTGAAGTATTGCCCATAGTCTTGTACCTTGAAATCATTTGAAATGCGTGTGCTGAGCTCCTCCTGACTGCAAGTCACACCATCCGGATAATTAGATCGAAAGTAGGCAGCAGTTTGATTAGCATCAATTCCGCTAGCTCCATCGCCATGCTGAAGCAGATGCGAACGGAGAGCGGACATGCTGTGTAGTTGTTCATCACACAGACAACATTGGAATTGGCGTTCTTGATCCGTCTTCTTTAAGCACCCGTGTTGTTTTAGATTCTGCAGCCAGATGAATTTGCCTGGACAGTTTGGACAGCTGTGGCGTTTCAATTGATTCTGGCACTGGGTGCGTTGATGCTGTTCCAGCAGAGTCTCGCACACAAACCCAATTTGACATGTGTTGCAACGATGCAAAGGAGTTTGATTGTGCTCTTCTAGCGTGTGCCGAATAAGGTGATGTTTGCGTGTAAAGGAAATATTGCAGGACAAGCATTGATATGCCGGAGTTGTATCAGCTAACTCTTCATCGGAATCGTTTAAACTGAGTTCGTAGCCATGGGCATTTATTATCACACAGTACTTGTCAAGTTGATCGCTTCCCGTAGCAATCTCTGAGCACACCTGTTGCTTTATCTGTTCCAAATTCGACGCTTGGCTGTCAAAATGTTCCCTTATAACATCGCTATTATTGCTGAGATTGCACAGTGACTCGATGTTGACATGGTGATTCGTGAGGTGCTCGCGAAGCTCCTGAATTCGCTGGCACTTCAAGTCGCATAGCTTGCACTCGATTCGCTTTAAACGCGCCGAGCTATAAAGGCGCTCTGCAAACCGCCACTCGTCGCCCTGCGGCAAAGTTGTTGGTGCATGCTTGGCCTGGCGTTTCTCATGCGATCGAAGATGGAAAGTATATTTATCCTTGCGTAGAAAACGCTTGCCACATGTATCGCACTCGTAGGCAGCCTGCTCGTAATGAACGCGTGAGTGTCGTTGCATATCGCGGTGCCACGAGAAGGTCTTGCCACACACATCACAGGCGTGTCGTCCGTCTTTGTTGATGACTTCGTTTTTCGAAACACGCGCTGGACGACCGCGACGACGCTTTAGCGGCATTGCTTTCAAATCTGAACTGCATTAAAGAGAGGCGACAAGTTAGTTTATTAATTCTTTTATTATCATCCACTTACGTCTCTTCATTCTCACTGTCAGTAGCAAGTTTTGGTTTGCGATTGCTGCGTCTCAGCTGCGTTGGCTTCAAGTCTAGCACGTTGCCTCTGGCTCTGGAAAAGGCGAAAGATTGTGACAAAAAATAAATTAGTAAACAAGAAGCTGCAGTCAAAAGAGCTTAATGTGAGTTCAAGGCTATTGCATTATTAAAATAAATTAGTGGGAAAACTTTATGTATAGCTGTGATACAGTAGATCATTTTATACTATAAATTTTATAGGCTCGAAGAAATCCTAATAGTACAATCTTCAAATAAACTTCTACCCAGTAGGCAGGTACTAACCATAGTTAATATATAGTTATGTACATATGTATACTTACTCAAATGATTCAGTTTCGCCAACATTGCTGTCGCTGTCGCTCTCTGGCTGTATTTTAAGAGTTGCAGCAATCGCTTCCCCACCAGCAACATCCAATGCTGCTGCTGCATTATCTATCTGCTCCAAAGCAAGATCTGTTTCGCTCTTAATCTCATTCGTTGCAATGTCGATTGGTGCCTCATCGAGGCACTGCAAATTTTTGTGTAGTTTATGCAATAGCTGCTCGTGCACCTGACGAGCTTGTAACACAAATGCGTAAGCATCTTCCAGCTTACGTAGGCAGTCGTCACATAGATACTGTGGTAGATTGTCATCCAGCTGTTCCATTAAGGGCTAAAATAATATTCACAGTTAGCAAGTGCACTTTGAAATTGGCATTTTACGTACATCATTTTGTGTTAATTCATACAAAATGTCGCACCAACTTTTATTCGCATATTTCGCGTTGCGTGTTGAAAGTGCCAACAATTTAACATTGTGCAGCGCACATGTGCGGCATATATCAGTCGGTAACATGTTGTTTTGTTTCTTATTCAGTATAAAAACATTATATTATGCACGGTAAAAATAAAATATGTATAGCTATAAACAACAGCTGTTGTTGTGGCTGCGACAAGGGCAGATAAATGTAAACACTGAACAGCTGATTGATATTTTGCAGCCCTGTTTGTGCACTTTGCATGTAACAATTGTTTAAATTACAAAATCTACTGAGCACTTGTTAAATAAGTCTTTCATCACAGCATCCCACTTTTAATAATGTTTTACAAATCTTCAGCCGCAATAACTTTTGTTGCTTATAGCCAACTGAACCTATCGTTTATTGATAATCGTATTAACAGCTGCGTTTAACAGCTGATATGTAAACAGTGTGTACACATGAAACACTGTTTTCTATATTCTTGATTGATGGCAAAAATATCGATGTTTTTAAAAGCTCTAGTCGAAGTAGAGTCTCTATTATTTTTTTCGGTAAATAAGATTTTCAAATAAAATTTGATTTTCAACAATTAAATCGAATTAAATAATGACGAGAACATGCCGAATCTGCGGCGGGGCAGATGGACGCTATTGGATTGAGACGCCAGTGAATAAGTACGCTGAAAAAACATTCAATCAACTGCTATTGGAATTAACAAGACTTGAGGTGCGTAAACTCTCCTTCCCCTTCTCCGCATACAACAGAAATAAAGCAAAAATGATAAGAGACAAACGATCTTAGGTCGCCTTGAATCATGTTGACAAGCTTCCGCCCTGGCTGTGTCGTGTTTGTGCAAAAAACCTGGAAAATGCCTATGATTTCGTACTACAAGCACGCGAATCCCACGAACTGTGGATACAGAAGCTGTCAACCGATGACACGGAGAAGGGAACTTTTGAATGTCTGCGTGAGACTCCAATACAATTGCTGGACATTGAAGGTGTGATAATTAAAATGGAAGAACCCACCGAGCCTGCACACACGCCTCAATCAGATCCCAACATTTCTGTTGACCCGCTAATTAAGAAGAGTATTGTGGACGATGAAAGCGAAGATGATGATGACGATGTGCCATTGAAACAGCGTAAAGTGAATCAAGCTAAGTTGCCCATAAACCGCAAATGCAATATATGCGGAAAAGCCTTTAAGTACGCGACAAATCTCTTTAAACATAAACAGCGGGACCACGCGAGTGATTATCAGGACAAGTTAATAGCGAAATCAAAGGGCGAAAATCATTCACAGCAATTCCTACACAATGTATCAAAAAGACTTGCGGTATCTCGAAGTGCCAATTCAGAGTAAGTGGAATGAATCTTCATCAGTGCTATACTTAAATTGTATCTTATTCACTTTTAGCTTAGACAATGACGATGATAACTACTACAAATGTGATCAATGCGATAAATCCTACAAGTACATTATGCTGCTCATTAAGCACAAACACAAGGTACATGGCGTCAACCAGTTACCAGCGGTACCTATGCCAATTTCAGGACCCAAATCTAGTTCTGAGGAATCAACCAAAACAAGACCCACACAACGAAAGCGTTTGAAGCCTCCGAGCACTGATTCCTTGGTGCACAGCTTAATCAAGGAGGTTAAGTAAGTTAACAAAGTCGCAAGTCCATCTTTGTCAATTAATTAATTGCTGTCTTTGCGTAGAACACCTGAAGAGGAAGACTTAGAAGGCACCAGCTCAGATAATTATTACAAATGCGATCAATGCGAGAAATCCTACAAATACATTGTAAGTCTCATCAAGCATAAGCACAAGGAGCATAGTGAATATAAAGATTCCGATGATGATGAGGATGAAGCATCACTATCCAAATATCCAACGGCAGCTGCAAACTCAAAACCCACACGCATCGATCGTCGGGTGAAAGGCTTTGATTTGCATCGCTGTAAACCAAATGGAATCAAGGAGATTCAGTGCATGATCTGTTTGCGAAGATTTGGAAAACTGAGGGAGCTTCGCAATCACCTTAGAGCGCATCCCAAAGACATTACATTCGAGGCTCACGGTGAGCCCATTGAACGCATTGCTGAGGGCTTCTATCGCACAGCTGTGGAGTCAACTGCAGATGGTTTGAAGACACGTATTCTTAATGATCTCAAGGTTGGCATGTATGGCCGATACTATTCCATCACCAATGAGGCGCGTTATGAGATGAATCTAGACAGCTCAGACACTGATAGCGATGGCGAATGTGGAGTTGTTGAGCGACGTAGTTACGCCTGCGAACTGTGCGATTCACATGCTGCCATTTACCCACGCAAATTTCAGCTACATGAACATCATCGACAGCAACACACTTGGCTAGAGGCGCCATACATCTGTTCACGTTGTGATTCGCGTTTCCTCAGCGCCCAATTGCTTGATCATCATACGAATAAATTATGCCAGAATACCCTCAAGCGTTTCATGTGCGACAAGTGTCCACAACGCTTCTTCTGGCGTCGCAATTTGCATGCTCATCTCGTCGAGCACAAAAACAAGGTGCGACTTTCTTATTTTGTTTTCGAAAATAAATGCAATATGCAATTAACTCTACCCATTCTATTATTTCAGCAAGAAATTTACCCCTGTGATCAGTGTTCACGCAGTTTTCAGGATAAAAGCGCGGTGACAAAGCATAAGCTGATGCATCACGATGGCAGCCACGAACTGATTCCTTGTCGTTGGTGCACCCGCACTTTTTATCGTCCAGCTTTGCTGCATAAACATGTTAAACGACATGGCTTCACCGGAGAGGATTTGCCCTTGGCGGAGACATTGCTGGCCTATGCCGCAAAGTCATCCGGACCCAAGTCGATCATTTGCAAACTTTGTGATATGCAGTTCATTAGCATAGCTGATTTGCGGCGACACATTTCCATGCAGGGGCACAGTGAAGACCAATCCAACTATATGATTAGCACAGAGGAAGGATTTGAGTTGCATCTCGATGAGACGGACGACAGCGATGATGAGACTACAACTTCTAACGCCGCCCCTTCTGCTGGCAGAACCTACAAGTGTGATCTTTGCGATGCGACGTTCCAGCGGCGTCGTGATATGAGCGAACATCAGTATTCCTTGCATACCTTCGATAAACTACCACATTCCTGTGAACATTGTATTTACAAGACGGTCGACAAGGTTAGACGATTGAAGAATCATTATACAAATTATCGTATTAAACGAGTCCCAATTTCAGTACATGATGCAACATCATTTGCGGACGCAGTGCCTCAACGAGCAGAAGAAATTCAAATGTTCCCGCTGTGGCTTTAAATTCATGTGGAAGGAAAATCTGGATCAGCATATGAACAGCCAGCATAGTCATGTCTCAAGTCAGGCCCCAGTTCAAAACAAGCGAAGTCGCCGCTTCAGATACCAGTGTCCGCATTGCTGGCGATCTTTTGTTGTACAACCGAGTTTGGATAAGCACATACGCGACATGCACGTAGCCAAAAAGAATCCTGGCAAGAAGTATCTCTGCTCATTGTGCGGCCTGGAGGCGCTTACACCCAACAAGTTGGCAATCCACATGCAACGCCACAATGGCGAAAAACCACACAAATGCGATCTGTGCGAGATGTCCTTTACAGTCTTCTACGAGCTAAAAGTTCATCGTCGAAAGCATACGGGCGAGCGTCCCTATCAATGTACATTTTGTGCCAAGGATTTCGCACGCCCCGATAAGCTTAGACGACATGTTTACATGCACAGTGTAAGGCGTTAGACTAAGACTTAACTTCATTTAACAGCACTACGAATAAAATCATTGTATGTTACTTGAATGTAGGTAGACTTGGGTCAATAACCGTCTGGCTTTTCTTAGTACTAGCTCAAGGTTGAACATTTGATAGATTTTCATGCAAATAGCATTTATTTAACTGATAGTTGGAGTACTTCATTAGCTCAACTTGATCTCTTATTAAGCGATAACTTGCCAGTAACTCTGTGAACACTCTAAGATGACTAGTTGGTTTATGCTTAATTTGAATACAAAAGTATCGCAAGCAGAATGAGCTTTTGTGAGCAGCAGATTCGTCGAGAGGGAGCTTTCGCTCAGTTGCATTTACCACTTCGGAGACGCCACACACGGTCTCTGGCAACGGATTAAACGTATATATTCATAATGACGTCGACAAACACACCGGAATGGGTTAATCAACAGCTCTTTACGGGCTTACTTGATCATAATTATAATGATTTTGAAACAATTAAAACATTTGTATGTACTGCGGCGATCAGTGGAGGCGAAAACTACCTGACAATTGTGCTGCGCATTGAAATTGGAATGCAAATGAAAGGTGCGTCCGACACAGTGTCATTTTATGTGAGAGAGAATAACTTGAGCTTAATTCAACAGATAAGAGTAACAAAGAGATTAGTTACATATTGAAAATTCCACTGGTAAACGATCGTGGAGATGAGCACGATTTTCACGATCTGTTTGTTACGGAATCTGATATGTACGATCGTTTAGTACCCGAGCTGGAAAAACTGTATGAGAAACATGCCTCGATCCCGGTGAAATTTAAGCCCAAACACCTAAAGTTCCCAGAGAATCCACCTAGTTGCGATTACATATTGATGGAGGATCTGCGCTCCAAGGGTTTCAGAAATTTGGAGCGTATGTTTGGTCTGGGTCAAACAGAAATGAAAGCCGTACTAAAAAAACTGGCTCAATGGCATGCTGCGTCTGCTCGCAGGGTAGCAGATGAGGGAGACTACGAGGAGCACTACCAGAAGAGTTACATTTGCCCCGAGCACTACAAATGGATCGAGCAATCGAATGTCACATTCAACGTACCCTTCTTGGAATGCATGCAGCACTATGAACTCGATCCGGGTCAGCAAGTTTTGATTGTGAGAATAACTAACATGCATATATAGAGACTTAATTATAAGAGTAAATTATTTATTTTCAGAGCAACTACACCTCTCGCATGACAGAATTGTATATGGATTTTGGTCGTATATCTCCAACAGATTTTTCTGTACTCAATCACGGAGATTTTTGGTGTAACAATTTTCTTTTTAAAGTGAACGACGGAGAGATTGAAGACGTCTGTTTTGTCGACTTCCAACTTCCTAAGTATGGAACTCCAGCCCACGATTTATTCAGTTTGCTAATGACAACACCAAACATACACATCAAATTGGAGCAATTTGATCATTTTATAGAGTATTATCACAAAGAACTCGTCAATCATTTAAAATTACTCAAATATGAGCGCAAAATACCAACACTATCAGAACTGCACACAAATCTTCACAAACATGGTCTCTGGGGTATGTTTGACATATTTATTGTATATATTTGCATTTTGATTGATCTTTCCTATTCTAACAAATACAGCATTTGTATGCGCTCAGCGAATGCTGCCCGTGTCCCTTTACCCAGCTAGCTCCGATTCGAATATAGAAAACTTTATGGGAGACTCGGATGCGGCAGTCCAATTCAAGCGTAATATTCTTCTCAATCCCAGTTATGTTAAACAGATGAAACTTATATTACCTTGGCTCATTGAAAGAGGCTACATTAACTAAAATAGCGTCACAAACTACAATCATTTATAGACAAACTTGTATTACTTGCAAAATTTGTTAAACTCAAAAAAATTACTAAGATATAGCAACAAAATAAATTTCGCACTTATTTAAGATTAATTATTATTTTTTACGATTTTTGTGTATTTAGGGCAGAAGTGGGCATGACAATCATAACAAGTGAATACAAATTATCGGTTTATATCTTATAGTATCTCCTTTTCAGTATTTCATACGAACAGACAGACAATATACCAGATTGTCGACCAAAGCAACTAAGACTTTGCTCATACGAAAGTATTTCTTTAATATGTTAACTTCCACAATTTTTATCTGATCGCAACCAGGTCGCTCAGGAATCATAATTACTATTGTTATTATTGCATACACTCTAGATTTAAAATTTCGCTTATTATTCGATTTTGTTGATTTGCGGGACAGACGGACAGACATGGCTAGATCGTCTCGACTGTTGATGCTGATCAAGAATATATATACTTTATAGGGTCGGAGATGCCTCCTTCTACCTGTTACATACATTTTCTGCCGGCACAAAGTTACAATTGCGGGTGTCAAAATAATTATTCAAACGAAGATTCCTTTAATCCCCTACCACATCTTATCAGACAGAGATTCAGAAACTGTGCAACTGCGCTACCTGCCACTGACTTACCTACCTTAAGGTGAATGTGACCTTGTGATCAGTCCTTAAAACGCAACACTTTCTGCCATCGCCTTTAGAACGCTTCATTCCATTATCCGTTGTGTTTTGTTTTGTCCTTTCGCGGTATATCCTTGTGCCGGTTGCATACAGCGTTATTATGTTACTATGCATCCGAATGTTGTATCTTCGAAGTGCAGGCTTGTTATTTTTTGCTTTTTGTTTTTAATTGGTTTTGTTTCACTTAACTGCAGTTGTTGCTGTTGTCTTCACTAAGCTCTTTGCATTTATGTCCTTTCCTATCTAGTTTTCTGATTTTCTGCTTGAGTCTTCATGCATGTGCCACACTTCTTCAAAACATGCCGCACATGGCATGCAGCCACAAAAACCTTCATTTGTTTATGTTGCTTAAAAAAAACTGGACAACCAAGATAAGATCCTAAAAATGTATCCCACACACTCTGCGTTGTGGCATGATAATTACTAGAAAATGCACTCGAGGATATCAACAGCTCATGCGTTGTATCCCGTAAATATGAAAATAAAAGAAGGTTCCTCCACGCTAGGACTCTCTAAAGATATGAAACTGTTGTTAGCTATATATATAGGATTCTAAGAAAAAAAAGGTCAAACAGAATTTCTCGAGTCGTTGCGTGCATTCAGTTGCATTTACCTCTTCGGAGACGTCACACACAGTCTCTTGCCACGGATTGTACGGAGATATTCGAAATGAAGTTGACAAACACACCGGAATGGGTTAATAAACAGCTCTTTACGGGATTACTTAATCATAATTATAATGATTTTGAAACAATCAAAGAATTTATATGTACTGCGGCGATCAGTGGAGGCGAAAACTACCTGACTATTGTGCTGCGCATTGAAATTGAAATGCAAATGAAAGGTGCGTCCGACACAGTGTCATATGAAAGAGATAATAACTTGAGTTTAATTCAATAGATAAGAGTAACAAAGAGATTAGTTACATATTGAAAATTCCACTGGTAAACGATCGTGGAGATGAGCATGATTTTCACGATCTGTTTGTCACGGAAGCTGATATGTACGATCGTTTAGTGCCCGAGCTGGAGAAACTGTATGAGAAACATGCCTCGATCCCGGTGAAATTTAAGCCCAAGCATCTAAAGTTCCCAGAGAATCCACCCAGTTGCGATTACATATTGATGGAGGATCTGCGCCCCAAGGGCTACAGAAATTTGGAGCGTATGTTTGGTCTGGGGCAAACAGAAATGAAAGCGGTTCTCAAAAAACTGGCACAATGGCATGCCGCCTCTGCTCGCAGAGTTTTAGATAAGGGAGACTACCAGAAGAGTTACATCTACCCCGAGCACTTCAAATGGATCGAACAATCGAATGTCAAGTCTAACGTGCCTTTCTTAGAATGCTTGCAGCACTATGAACTCGATCCGGGTCAGCAGCAATTAATTGTGAGAGTAACTAACCTAAATATGTAGAGACTTAATAAATGTAAATTATATATTTTCAGAGCAACTACACCTCTCGTATGACAGAATTGTATATGGATTTTGGTCGTATATCTCCGACAGATTTTTCTGTACTCAATCACGGAGATTTTTGGTGTAACAATTTTCTTTTGAAAGTGAATGACGGAGAGATTGAAGATGTGTGTTTTGTGGACTTTCAACTTCCCAAGTATGGAACTCCGGCTCAAGATTTATTCAGTTTGCTAATGACAACACCAAACATACACATTAAACTGGAGCAATTCGATAATTTTATAGAGTATTATCACAAAGAACTCGTTAATCATTTAAAATTACTCAAATATGAGCGCAAAATACCAACACTATCAGAACTGCTCACAAATCTTCATAAAAATGGTCTCTGGGGTACGTATTTATTTATATACATATTTGTTGTATATATTTGAATTTTAATGAATCTTTCCTATTCTAACAATTATAGCATTTGTATGCGCCCAGAGAATGCTGCCCTTATCGCTTTACCCAGCTAGCTCCGATTCCAATATAGAAAACTTCATGGGAGACTCGGATGCTGCGATGCAATTTCAGCGCAATATTCTTCTCAATCCCAGTTATGTTAAACAGATGAAACTAATATTACCTTGGCTCATTGAAAGAGGCTACATTAACTGAACAAGCGTCACAAACTACAATTATACATACATAGACAATATTATCGCACAATCTATAAATCAATAAAAAGTATAAAAGTATACATAGAAATTAAATGATGTAGTTATTTAAGATGAATTGGCAAGTTTGTGAAAACGTTATAAAAGTAACCATATATTATTACCATATAAGGTTCTCACTGTTTTGTTTTGGTCTGCTGATTCGTGGAGAGATCTAAGAGAGAGAGTCAAAAGAGAATAACTGAAAACACTTACGGAAAGAGTTACCCCGTTTTGTTTAGGTTCAGAACATGCTCTTATCGGATACCATATATGGTCAGAGAATATTTGCAAAGAGAGAAGGAAAGTGGTTGTTGATAAAATAATATTTAATGCGAATAACTGAACGACGCTTTATCAAGTAAATACCGGCATACAAAGGTATATAAAGAGTGCGAAAAAGTCACAGAATTATTTCAAGCTTTTTGGCAAGCACAGCAAACAGATCAGTTGAAAATAATTAAAACAAAAAAATAAAAATATTAGCAATAACAAACATGATGACAACAAAAGTAGAAATCGAATCAGCAGAAAACAAACCTGCCGATTGGGTGCAGAAAGAACTATTTGTGGATCTTCTCAAAGAGACGGTTAAGGGATTCTCCAAAATTAAGAGTTTCAAAACCAATTCAGGATCAGCTATAGGCGAAAACTATGCAACAATCATGGTCAGAGTGAATATTGAAGTCGAGCTCGAAGACGGCAAGGAAAAGTTTGTTAGCTACATGATAAAACTGCCTCATCAGCAGGAAGCGCACGAAAGGATGCTGGGAAATAATAATATCTTTAGCGTTGAGCAAAATATGTACAAAAGATTTGTTCCCGAGATGGAGCAATTATATCGTGATGCTGGTGTGGAAGTGAATTTCGGTGCAAAGTCATATGAACTGAAGGGTGCGAAGTCCCTGTACATATTGCTTGAAGATTTGGCTCCTAGGGGCTTTAAAAACATAAATCGTCTAGAAGGATTGGACCAAGCTCACACAGAAGCAGCTCTAAGAAAGTTATCACAGTGGCATGCTGCCTCAGCCATGCGTGTGACGACTAAAGGGGATTATCCAAAAGAGTTTATTTTTGGATTCTTTAAGGAGGAGAACCGAGCTGTCGTCACTGAGATGAATAAGGGTCTAGGACAGGCTTTCCTTAAGTGCTGTGAAGCATACGAGGGAAACCAGGAATATATAGAGCATGTGGTAAATGTCAATCTTGAGATCTTTATTACAAAGTTTTATGAACTATCTGTTATCTTCTTCTTTCTGTAGAAATCGGCTGTGCCTAAGGTAACTGAGCAATGTTATAAGATGTCAAAGCCAGATCCTACTGAATTTAATGCCCTCAATCATGGTGACCTTTGGAGCAATAATATGATGTTTTCGCATGATTTATTTGAGAATATCAAAGAAACTTATTTTGTGGATTTTCAATTACCCAAATATGGATCTGTAGCCCAGGACTTGTATTACTTTTTGATGTCATCAACGAAGTTCGAGGATAAAGTCAGCAAATTTGATCACTATATCAATTTTTATCATCAGCATTTGGTAGAAAATTTAAAACTTCTCAAATTCTCGAAGCATGTACCAACTTTAAGCGAATTTCATATTTCACTCTTGAAATATGGATTCTTTGGTAAGTTGAAATAATACTATCTATATTATTATTGGTGAATATATTTACCTTTATCTCAGGTTACATTTCTGCAACCGGTGTTATGAGCGGTGTCTTGCTGGATGCTACAGAAATTTCAATGTTTGAGAACTTCCTCAGCGACTCTAAAGAGGGAAACGATTTCAAGACGTTGCTTTTTTCTAATCCCCGCTATCGCAAACATATCCAAGCTGTTCTGCCCTGGCTGTTGAATCGTGGTGCACTTGAAGCTTTTTAAAATAACGTGTGAAAACAACTTAGGATAAAATGCATTGCAAATAAATAAAATACAACCGAAATCCTTGATTCATCCCGTAATAAAATATTGTTAATCTATTAATTAGTCAATCGTAGCTTTTGATCTATTGTATACAAAAATGTAGTTCGTTTTTTGATTTGTTGAGCACCTTGTATATTAATCGCTCAAATTAATTTGTATGTTTAGTAAATAGTATATATATATTTTTATTAAAAAATTTGTTAAGCACTAATTAAAGGCATGACATATCCTTGAGCGACTTTCTTTTTCTGTCTAGCCGCCTTATGATATGTTTAACAATTATAAAATATTTTTGTAATAGATAAAGAACGATGAAATAAATAATATTATAAATCAGAACAACATAGGAAACCCAGTAAATGTATGCTTACATTGAAACATCTTGAAAATATATGAAAATTTGGAAACTTCAGTTAATACTTTATTATGTTAAAATAAAAGTTGAGTAATAAAATAAACTTTTCAACAATAGTGAATAATTTATAATGTCAGAAAGTCAAACAGAAATCTGCTGCCAAAAATGTTTAAAAAATATATAATTTAATTACAAAATGAATTTATTTACTAAAATTACATTGAACTAGCTACAGAAATCTGTTGCCAACAATTCCATAAAATATATTTGACCAATAATTAAATTTAACGAGTAAACCAATTTTGGTAATATAGTGCTAACTATTATATCCTCCGATTATCAAAGCATCAAATAAAAATAAATAAAATAAATACAAAATTGCAATGAAATAAGCAAATAAATAATGAAATGTTTAAAATATCGAATCTATGAATTCGTCACCAGACTATCTAATGTGTACCATTGATTGCCAAAAAAGGTTCAAGCTATTTTGATTGGTTTGTTTCTCTTTGGCGAAAACATTGTATATGTGTAAGTTACCATTAACTGATTGAGAAACCGATAAAAAGAAATAGAAACACAATCGGTTTGTTTTGGTTTTTTCAACTGTAGCGACAGCAACAACAAGATAGTGAGCGTTAAGAGAGCACCAAAAAAAAGAGCTTTACAAATTTGTTTGCAAAAGAGATTGGTAGAGCTGCAAATGTGTCAGTTTGTTGACAAAACGCAGATACCATATAAGGTGTTAAGAGAGCGTAAAGAGTGAGAAGGAAAACTTCTCATTTTGGTTCATAAACTACAATTGAAGTACGTTTGCGAGAAAGAGAAAGCTGCTTGGTCAAAAAACCTACATCACAGAGACTTATAGAGAGGCGTCTTCAGCTGGAATCGTATAAATAAAACGGCATTCTGCAACTAGTCAACAGAAATCCATAGTTAAAGGAGAGAAGTGTTTTTAAATTGCAATAAATGGAAAAAATGTCAACAAAATCAGAAAATAATGTGCCCGATTGGGTGAGTGCTGAACTCTTTATAGATGTTCTGAAGGAATCTGTTAAGGGATTTGCTAAAATCAAAAGTTTTCGAGTAAAGAATGGATCGACGGCTGGCGAAAACTATGCAACTATTATGCTGCGAGTGTTTATAGACGTCGAGTTGGAAGGTAATTGTCATAGTTTCCATTGAATAATTAACCCAATATAACAAATATGCAATTCATTAAAGATGGCACAGAGAAATCGGTTTCGTATATGCTGAAGTTGCCTCATTTGACGGATTTCTTTAAAAAGATGTTGGAGAACAATAATATTTTTGAGTCGGAGTCCAAAATGTATAAAATATACGTTCCCGAAATGGAGCAATTGTATCGGGATGTAGGCATTGAAGTGAAATTCGGTGCAAAATCGTATGAACTGAAAGGTGCTGAAACCGATTACATACTTCTCGAGGATCTGACGCCCAGGGGATTTAAAAATGCAAATCGACTAGAGGGACTGGACAAGTCTCATTGCGAGTCAGCTCTACGAAGATTGGCACAATGGCATGCCGCCTCTGTAGTTCGTGTGGCCACAAAGGGAGACTACCCCAAGGAGTTGATTGTTGGGATCCTTAAGGAAGAGAATCGTGCAATGATGGTAGAAATGCAGAAGTCAATGACAGAAAAGTTCATAGCGGGATGTAAGACTTATAAAGGCAACGAAGAGTACATTGAGCAAGTGGTAATTACAATTAATATTTGTTATTGATTCTCCAGCTACTAACGTTGTTTATTGTCCATATTAGAAAGATTTGCAGCCAAGGGTAATCGAAGGTATGTTTAATATGGGGAAGGTGGATCCATTGGGATGTAACGTACTGAACCACGGCGACTTTTGGAGCAACAATATGATGTTTTCATATGATGCCTTTGGTAAAATTAGAGACACGTTTTTAGTTGATTTTCAAATGTCGCAATATGGTCCTGTTGCAAAGGATCTGTACTATTTTCTACTTTCATCGACAAAGCTTGAAGACAAGTTGACTAAATTCGACTACTATATCAAGTTCTATCACGAAAATCTTGTGAAAAATTTAAAGTTGCTAAAGTACAGCAAATCCATTCCAACTTTGAGGGAAATTCACATGTCACTCTTCAGATACGGCTTCCAAGGTAAGTAATGCTAAGCTAATGAATAAATTTTGAAATTCATATTTTCCCATTTTCATTTAGGATACTTGACTGCAGTTGGCGTCATGTCCATTGTGCTACTGGAGCCCTCAGAGAATGCTAATCTTGAGAACATTCTCAACGATGACAAGGGCACTAATGAGTTTAAGTCCTCAATTACAACAAACGATCGCTATCGTAAGCATATTGAGATAGTTTTACCCTGGCTGTTGAATCGTGGCGCATTGGAGATTAATTAATTGCTCAAAGTGTATTTGTAATCATGTGAAGGTACTTCCCCTCAAAACAAAAGCTTTCCTTTATATGTACACATAAAGAGAAATAAAGTATTTATAAACAAAGAATTAAAACATGAAACTAGAATTTGTTTATCAAAATAAAACAAAATTCGATATAAAAGTTAATGAACGTGAAAATTTGAATTCGGCTTTAGGTTACCGTTGCGGTGTATTTTCAATTGGTATCCAAAACCAAAAACCATTAAACAGATCATTAAGAGTTCTTAAATTTCTGTTTATCAGTTGAAAATCACGTTCACAGTAAATATGACATGATTTAAAGAGAATCCCAGAGAGCTTTGGAAAGCTTTTAAATGCTTATTTGGTCGATCCCATAGAAACTGCTAGTTTTGACAATTTCTTTAACGATTCCGAGGAGGGTGCCAGTTTCAAGTCAATGCTCCACTCTAATCCTCGTTACCAGAAGCATATGAAACTTCTTTTGCCTTGGCTTCTAAATCGCGGTGTGTTTGAGGAACATTAAATTGAATTTATATTTATATTATTCTATGAAGGTAAATAAATTGGTAATAGGTGTTTTTGGACAATAAACTTCGATGAGTACAGGTATTTCATTTTAGAGTCGATAACGTGACTCTCAGCGTCGATATCAATAACGGAAAATTGTTCAAGTATAATCAATGAAACCTTTTTAATCTATTTCCCAGAAAACCTTATGCATCATTTATATATTCAAGTGAATTTGTCCCATAAATTTTGTTGTTTTTGCAAATATCGCCAACAGAGCGAAGAACTTGTCAATTAGTTCAGAATGAACGGTGAGAGACGGTTAAATAATTAGCTAAAATTGACATGAATATTAAAAAGAAGAGTACTCACAAAATTTTATAAAGTGTAGTTAGGTTTTTAAAATAGTATTACTACAAAACAAAAACTCTAAAACTACTCAAATACAAAATTCCATATCAGTTAGTTGCTATTGAATCAAACCGCTTTCCATATTAAATGAATGAATAAAGCATATTCACGTTTATCAGTGATGGTACTCTCCCTCTAAAATAAAGCTTTGGTTACTGAGAAATAATGTATTTACGAACAAAGTGGAAAGTCAAAACTAGAATTTACTTATCAAAACAAAAGACAAAATTCGATATGAAAGTGAATGAGCGCGAGTAATAATTCGTAGCGTAAAAATCGTCGTAGTCTTTAGTCGACTTGAAGATACCCTTCGAATATTGTGATTAATATATTTACCCAAAATATTTCGTTTCTTTTCTTTTGTATTTCTATGGTCAAGGGAGCTCACTCTTTTCTTCAAAGCGATAGGGTATGAAAACAAGCTTTATATATTACTAACACACTAACATGTATTCAAAAGATCATTGAGAGAATTCTAAAATTTCTGTTTGTCAGCTGAAAATCACGTTCCCAGTAAATATGTCACGATTCAAAGAGAAACCCAGAGAGCTTTGGAAAGCTTTTAAATGCTGTCTGGAGAGAGTTATTTGTTATGTATATAAATGTGCTGAAAGAGCACAACCTTCATTAGAATTGTGTCGACTATTACGGAAACAACAACTCCAATTTCTGTGTCGATAGTTTGAATTATTTACACAGTTATAGTACTTACAAATTAACTATGCCGGCTGAAAATCCATCGAGTATAGTGCCCGATTGGGTGCAACCCGACATCTTTGTTGACGTGTTAAGAGAATCTGTCAAAGGTTTTTCTAAAATCATCAGCTTCAAGGCCAACGGCGGCTTAGCGCCTGGAGAAAACTACGCGACTGTCATGCTTCGAGTGAATATTCAAGTCGAGCTGGAAGGTAATTGACCTGAAAATAAACAAATTGTTTGTCTATTGTGATGCAGAATATCGCAATCTATTGTAGATGGTTCTGAGAAATCGGTTTCGTATATGTTAAAACTCCCTCATCAGTCGGATATGTTCCTTAAGATGTTGGAACGCAACAATATCTTTGAGTATGAGCGTACTGTGTATAAAACAATTATTCCCGAGATGGAGCAATTATATCGTGATGTTGGTGTAGATGTAAAATTTGGTGCGAAATCCTATGATCTGAAGAATGCAAAGTCAGAGTATGTCTTACTAGAGGATCTTGCTCCTCAAGGGTTTAAGAACATGAACCGAATTCAAGGACTGGATCAAGCTCATACTGAATCAGCCTTGCGGAAATTATCGCAATGGCATGCTGCCTCCGTTGCTCGAGTTGCCTTAAAAGGCCCCTATCCAAAACAGTATATAGTTGGATTTTTCAGAGAAGAAAACCTCGAAATGATTAAGGAAATGAATCATAGTCTATCAACGAACTTCCTCAAGAGCTGTGAGACATACGAGAATAACGAAGAATACATTGAGCATGTGGTAAGTGCATAAACTGTCTTAATCCTTTAAATGGCCTTCTTATATGGTCTTTCTCCATCTTTTGTTTAGAGAGCGGCACAGCCGATGATCACCGATATGTGCTTCAAAATGTCTGAACCAGATACAACTGGGCTTAATGTATTAAATCATGGAGATTTTTGGACTAACAACATGATGTTCTCTCACGATTCGAATGGCCAAATAGAGCAGATATATCTTGTTGATTTTCAGATGCCCAAGTATGGGAGTGTGGCTCAGGATCTGTATTATTTTCTATTTTCATCGACCAAATTTGAGGACAAGTTGTCTAAATTTGATTACTATATAAAGTTTTATCACCAGAATCTCGTGGAGAATCTCAAGCTACTGAAATACACAAAGCCTTTGCCAACTTTACGTGAAATGCACATTTCGCTCTTGAAATATGGTTTCTGGGGTAAGAAGCAAGTGACACTTTATCTTAATAGTTTTGTGTCTGGATTTTATTATCACTTCTGATTATTCTTAGGTTATCTTACTGCGACAGGTGTTATGAGTGCTATTCTGGTTGATCCCACGGAAAATGCTTGTTTTGATAACTTTCTCAGTGATTCAGCCGAAGGCGATGCCTTCAAAACAATGATCTATACCAATCCTCGATATCAGAAACATATGAAATCTATATTACCATGGTTATTAAATCGTGGTGTATTTGATGATCTTTAAATTAAATATATGTATATGAATATTTTATGAAATAATAAAATAATTGTACCTGCAATGAAGTGTGAAAATGTATTTCAAAACAATGAAATTGTCGTAGATAATTTCAAGGTAACTATAAGTTTTATTATGATGATAGGGGAAAATTGTTCAGGGGTCATTGAACCTTGCTTTGTTTTGAAATACGAAAATGAATTGCATGGGGCCAATGAACTCGAGCATTTGAAAAAAGCACATTTCTAACTGCGCACTACGATTATTCTCTTCCAAACTACGGCAAATGTGATATGAGTAATAAACAGATTTAATAATAAGTTCGAAAGACTTGTTCCCGCAGCAACATGATGCTATAAATTGTAAGTTGACTAGACTTGTCAAAATTTTAAGTAAAGATTTTAAAAACCCCCTAAAAATTCCCACACGTGTGGGATCAATGTATTTATGCTACTTTTTAAGCAGAAATCAACATTTGTTCAGAGAATTTTTCTAATTTCTATTTGAATTAAGCACCTAAGTAAAGAGATACAGTAAGAGAGAACTACAAAAGTGCTTATAGCGAGAGAACTATAAAGCTTTCACATACTGCAAAAGCTAGATAAGAATTCAATGCATCAACAAATGTGTAGGAGGTATGCATCGCATGTATTCAGTAATGAAATATATGCTTATAAATTACATTATCAAATTAGTTTAGTAATTTGAAGAGAAACATCGCCAAACAGATTGCATCAGTCTATTGTTTCAAAAGGCAAATAATTGTAAGCCAATATTACCGAACAAAATAAATTCGATGCGACGGCAACTAAAGATACTTAGCGGTTTGATGATTTTGGTGCAGAATCAAATTTGTATATAAAATGATATAAAATTTGGAGCTGTGTTAATTATAAATGATAAATATTAAATAGACTTAACATACAAAAAATTTTTCAAACATTTATACACAATTTTTTTACCATTCTAAAATACTCAATAAATAAATATCAGTTGGAAAGCTTATTCACACTTAAAGAGAGATTTTCGCAAAGCTCTTTAGAGCTTCTATGTTATGTTAAAAGAGAATTTCTAGCATATGAAGCTTACCTATGGGTATAAATACCCTTGCTTAAATGCAGAAAAACCATTAGAGTCGTATTCGCAATTCCGAACACAATAATGGCAACTGAAGTTCCTGATAATAAAGTGCCTGCTTGGCTGCAGCCCGAAATCTTCACTGATGTGTTAAAAGAATCTTTTAAAGGATTCTCGAAAGTCAAAAGTTTCAAGGCCGAAAGCGGACTTGCGGCTGGCGAAAACTACACGACTATCATGCTGCGAGTGAATATTGAAATCGAGTTGGAAGGTAATTGACCCGAGCGTAAACAAGTTATTTGTATTGTGTGATGCATCGAAATATATTGTAGACGGTTCTGAGAAATCGGTTTCCTATATGCTGAAACTACCTCATTAGTCGGAAATGTACCAAAAGATGTTAGAAGCTAACAATATCTTTGACGCAGAGCGCACAATATACAATACAATTATTCCCGAGATGGAACAATTGTATCGGGATGTGGGAATAGAAGTGAAATTCGGACCAAAATCATACGATTTGAAGAATGCCAAGACGGACTACGTCCTACTCGAGGATCTATCTCCTCAGGGTTTTAAGAACATGAATCGACTAGAAGGTTTGGATCAAGCACATACTGAATCAGCTCTTCAAAAATTGTCCCAATGGCATGCTGCCTCCGCTACTCGGGTAGCCAATTTGGGACTTTATCCAGATAAGTATACTATAGGGTTCTTCAGAGAAGATGTTCGTCCCCTTATGACGGAAGTCAACAATAATATATTTAATAGCTTCCTAAAAAGCTGCGTCAAATACGAGGATAATGAGGAATACATAGAAAAAGTGGTAAGATATTTCAATGATTTGTTTTCAAAACTGTTTCAATTCGCTATTATCAATACAGAAAGCTGTTGGACTCAAGTTCACTGATAACTGCTATAAAATGGCTGAACCCGATTTGCCTGGCTTCAATGCTTTAAATCATGGAGACTACTGGAGCAACAATATTATGTTTTCCCATGATTCGTTTGGAAAAATTAAGGAAGCATTTTTGGTAGATTTTCAGTTATCCAAATACGGAAGTGTTGCACGAGATCTGTACTACTTTCTTTTGTCCTCAACTCCATACGAGGATAAATTGACTAAATTTGATTATTATATCAAATATTATCATGACAATCTTGTGGAAAACCTGAAAAGGTTAAAGTATACAAAACCTTTGCCATCTCTACGTGAAATTCACATCATGCTTTTCAAATATGGTTTCTGGGGTAAGAAAACAAACATTTCATCTTACTTGAATTTATATACTTATAATTGAAATTATTTCTCGGATTGTTCGTAGGTTTTTATACTGCAACGGGTGTTATGGGCTCTGTTTTGGTAGATTCCACAGAAAGTGCGAGTATTGACAACATTGTCAGCGATTCGGATGCGGGAGCTGATTTTAAGGCATTGATCTACACTAATCCTCGATATCGGAAGCACATTAAAATGGTATTGCCATGGTTATTAAATCGTGGAGCATTTGAAGAATACTAAATCAAACATATGTATATGTGTATGTTGATACTTTCATATTTTGAAGTAGCTTAATAAAGTTTTTATAAGTGTTCTTGGCACTATCAATTCTGATGAGTAATGCAATTTTAACAGTATTAATGTGATTATTACTTTCAAATAATGATAAGAGAAAAGTTTTTAAAGGTTGTTGACCTCACAGAGTAAAGAATTGTTTAATCGAAAGAAGTACTTAACTAGTGAGTTTTAATTGTTCAAATTCAGGTGTGTGGCGTGTTAAAAGTGACTGATCAGGTCTTATGCTATCAATAATTTAGAATATCATGTTTATGGTTATGAGCTACAAAATTTTTTCAATGAACCCTATTCAACTTTGTGATATTAATTGATATGTAAATATAACTTTTTTGTAAGACAAGATTCATATTAGACAAAATATGAATCTTTAATACGACTGAAAATTGGTGTGGTGTTATTATTTTGTGTATCGCAACTAACAGTCGAGCTTACTCGCCAATAGCTTTCTAATTTGAATTCACATTATTAAAGTTTCAATGTAAGAGAAATTCATATCTCTTAGGGAATTTTAACATGCGACCTATCTTAAAAGCTCAACTTACATATTTAAAGAGATATCAACAGAGCTTTTCGAGCTTGTCGAGCTTTTTGTATTTGTGAAATAGAGTTTCACAATTTGTTTGTCGATGCTTATAAATGCGTTTGCTCATACACAGAACAACCAGTAGGATAGCGTTAGCAAACCGACTCTAATAACTACAGTTACTGTACACATTTATCTCTTATTCAAATTTTCAATAAATAACAACATTTACTATGACATCTGAAGCATCCAAGACCATAATACCTGATTGGGTAAAGCCTGATATCTTCATTGATATACTAAACGAATCTGTAGAAGGTTTCGTGAGAATCACAAACTTCAAAGCCGATAGCGGATCGGCACCAGGAGAAAATTACGCCACTATCATGCTGCGAGTGAATATTCAAGTCGAACTGAAAGGTATTTGAGTGCAAGTAATTTTAAATTTTGTAATTCAAAAACACACTTTATTGCAGATGGTTCAGAAAAATCAATTTCCTTTATGTTAAAACTTCCTCATCAGTCAGAAATGTATCTGGAAATATTGAAGAAAAACAATTTTTTCGAAGCAGAACGTACAATGTATAACACAATTATTCCAGAAATGGAAGAATTGTATCGTGAAGCGGGTGTAGAAGTAAAATTCGGCGCCAAATCATATGATCTAAGAGGTGTTGACTCATACTATGTCCTGCTTGAAGATCTCGCTCCACATGGTTTTAAAAACATGAACAGAATAGAGGGCCTGGACCAGGTTCACACCGAATCAGCGCTACGAAAGCTCTCTCAATGGCATGCAGCCTCAGCTGCACGAGTTGCTAATATTGGACCTTATCCAGAAAAGTATAGTATTGGATTTTTCAGGGAAGAAAATCGTGCAATTATGACTCACATCAATAGCAATACATCACAAGACGTCTTAAATGGATTGCTAACATTTGAGGATAACGAAGAATACATAGAACATGTGGTAAGGCTATACAATAAATCACATTTTCGTTTTATTTAACTTCTTTATCATTCAATCAGAAAATCTTTGGTCCTAAATATACTGATATATCCTTCAAATTATCTGAGCCAGATAGCGACGGTCTTAATGTACTTAACCATGGCGACTTTTGGAGTAACAATATAATGTTTTCTCATGATTCTATTGGTAACGTAAGTGAGACATATCTAATAGACTTTCAAATGCCAAAGTATGGAACAGTAGCGCAAGATATATACTATTTGCTATTGTCATCAACAAAATATGAAGATAAGTTGACTAAATTCGATTATTACATTAAGTTTTATCATGAGAATCTCGTGGAAAATCTGAAACTTCTGAAATACACAAAATCATTGCCGACTCTGCGTGATATTCACATTTCGCTTTTGAAATACGGTTTCTGGGGTAAGAATGGATAGCTTAATTTATTAATTTATTTGATATATTATTATTAATTTATATTTCATTATTTTAGGCTACCTCACTGCGACCCGAATAATGAATGCTGTTCTTGCAGATCCCTCAGAAAAAGCTAACTTTGATGATTTGCTGAGCGATACAAACAATGGTAACGAATTCAAAAAATCGCTCTATTCGAATCCTCGATATCAGAAGCACGTTAAATTGGTATTGCCATGGCTACTGAATCGAGGCGTGTTTGAAGAATATTGATATAATTTTTTAATTATTTGCATATCACAAAGTATTTGAAAATAAAAAGGAATAGTAAAATGTGCACAAAGCTCTTTGAATCTCTTTTTATTATAACAATTTAGTTTATATATATTATATATAACTTCTTCAAAGATTCAAACCCATATTTTCTCTTAGATATTATACACCATGCAAGATACAAATTAAGCTAAAATATTTCACAACCTAGTGAAAGGTTAGCCGAGCTTTATAAAGCTTCATCACTTTATAATTTATTGAATTGAACAAATAGTTACCTAAAAAGGTAGTAAGATATAAAAACGCGGTGGCAAATGTTTATTAGAATGAGAAGACATAACATATATATTTACTTTTGATCGCTATCTTCAACCGAACGATTCCTACGAGGATATAAAGACTTGATTTAATAGTATCCCTGATATCAACTGCACATTACAATAATTTTGCCTTGATTACTAAATCTTGGCATAATTTAGAAGAATCACATTTGACTTTTATTGACATATTTCAAATTTATGTTTAAATTTTCGTTGTAATTTGGCACAAATATCATTTCACATTATCAGAAAACTTTGAAAAGCTTAAGTCTGAATAAACTTAGCACATACTCGAACCTCTTTTTTTAGCAAGCTGATAAAATCGCCAAAATTAACATAAACAAAGTAGAGACAGTAAATACTATTAAACTAACATACTTATAACAGAATGTTAGAAAATAAGAAAACATATACATATAAACAACAAAAGGGAAGCTAGGTCTCTCGAATTTATATCTAAACCTTAAGTTTTAGTTCTGAAACTCCATTCAATAGAAATGGTTATACGTTAATAATTTTGTTTTTATTTATAAATAGAATGTTGTTATTAATTATGCACATATATGTATGTGATTACATGCAAAGTGCGTTCGACTACTGAATGACAAAAGTAGTATTTGTAGTACTAGATTTAAAAAAGTTCTTTTTAAATAATAAAGTTTTTTAATAAAGAACAAACTTTTGTAATACATTTTCTTACCCTTTAATTAAATTTTTCCGCAGTCAGTTTATACACCAAAGCCCGACAGTCTAATCCTTAATAATATATCCACACATCTTTTTAATTTGCATAATCAAAACATTTTTATATCAAACTAAATCGATACAGAAGCAAAAGAAACGGTTCTTTTTTCGAAATTCATCGTGAGTATCCAGTATTTTTTAAAAGTATTATCAGCAATAGTGTTTTAGGAATGGGGCTTATCAATTGATAAGCTTGCTGAGCTGAGATATTTCGCAATTTTGCGAGAGAAACCGTCAGAGCTTTTGAGTGATATTTGTATTGTATTGGTCTAACAATTGAGTATGAATACAAGTGAAAATTTAAAATTACTATTAGAATCGTGTGAGCAGTCACAACCATATCATCTATAATTACGGTGTACAGAATACAATAATAAGATGGCGACTCAAGCACCTGTTAGCCAAGTGCCCGATTGGGTGAAGGCTGAAATATTCATTGATGTATTAAAAGAATCTGTTGCGGGTTTCTCGAAAATCAAGAGCTTCAAGGCTGCTGGAGGATCGGCAGCAGGCGAAAACTATGCAACTATCATGCTGAGAGTGAATATTGAAGTGGAACTAATAGGTAATTTATGACGTTAACTGGCATTAAAAAATATTCTAATACTCAATCTACTTACTAGATGGCAAAGAAAAATCCGTTTCTTACATGCTGAAACTCCCTCATCAGTCGGAAATGTTCCAAGCGATGATGAAAATCAACAATATTTTTGAAGCAGAGCGTGCTGCATATAATACAATTGTTCCAGAGATGGAGCAATTGTATCGTGATGCTGGCGTAGAAGTGAAATTCGGTGCAAAATCATACGACCTGAAAGATGCTAAGACTGATTATGTCCTTCTCGAGGATCTTGCTCCTCAGGGGTTCAAGAACATGAATCGTCTAGAAGGCTTGGACCAGGCACATACAGAATCAGCTCTACGGAAGTTGTCCCAATGGCATGCTGCTTCCGTTGCACGTGTTGCCCAAATAGGATCATACCCTGAAAAATATAACACTGGATTTTTTACAGAACAAAATCGCCCCATTGTAACGGAAATAAATGCCAGTATGGCAAAAGGCTTCCTGGAGAGCTTTGCAACATACGAGGACAACGAAGAATATTTAAACATCGTGGTAAGTTACTAAGTCGTTATCCAAATATTAACAATTTTAATAATTTGGGTTTCTTTTATTCAGAAATCATTACAACCTAAGTTAACTGATATATACTACAAGCTGGCTGAACCAGATACCAGTGGACTGAATGTATTAAATCATGGCGACTTTTGGAGTAACAATATGATGTTTTCCCATGATTCGTCTGGTAAAATTAAGGAAACCTATCTGGTAGATTTCCAGATGCCTAAGTATGGAAGTGTAGCTCACGATCTTTTGTATTTTCTGATTTCCTCAACTAAGTTTGAGGATAAGTTGACTAAATTTGATTATTATATCAAATTTTATCACGAGAATCTTGTGGAAAGTCTGAAAATTCTCAAGTATTCAAAACCGCTGCCAACACTACGTGAAATTCACATCGCACTTATCAAAAATGGATTCTGGGGTAATTTGAATATTTAATATTAATTGTTTACAAGTTTACTTATATTTTCTGTTTTACTTTTAGGTTATTTTACAGCAACAGGTGTTATGGGTGCAGTTCTTGTCGATCCCACAGAAAATGCAAGTTTGGATAACTTCCTTGGTGACACCGAGGAGGGTGTAAACTTTAAATCATTGCTCTATTCTAATCCTCGTTACCGGAAGCATATGAAAATTATTTTGCCTTGGCTATTAAATCGTGGTGTTTTCGAGGAATGTTAAATTGAACATCGATTTTTTTTTTCTTTAAGGTAAATAAATTTTTATTTTTATTACTTTCTGCGAATTCAGCAGTCAACATGAATTACTACAAAATGTTCTTTTTTTCTTAATATCGGCATATCAAACATAGCTCTTTCTTCTTTTTGACAAACGTTTGAAAGTTAGAAGATATTGTATGCTAATAAGATAACTATTTTCAAATGAAGCAATCCGACCGAAAGTGTTAGACGCAATTGGAAATATTTAAAAATCCCTTTATTTTACCCAGCTTGTTATTATTTTGTTTGTCATTTTTTTTAAATTTCTTTTAAAACTACCATGAAAGAGTATCCAAAGAAGACTATTAGTATTTTTTTTAATTTAATATCAGTAATAGTATTCTGCGAATAACTTATTCGTTTATCAGTTGAAAAGCTTGCCAAGCTTCGATATTTCACAACTTAAAGAGAAACCCCATCAGAGCTTTTGAATGCTCTTTAGATATGTTTGAAGGCCCCCTAACTGAGTATTAATAAATGTGTAAACTCAAAACAACTATTAGAATCGTGTGGACAATCATAGGAATATCATCTGTTATTACGGCGTAAATAATTGAATATTCCATTAAAATAACATATTTAAAATGGCGACTGAAGCATCTGATAGCAAAGTGCCAGATTGGGTGCAGGCTGAAATCTTCACTGATGTATTAAAAGAATCTGTTGATGGCTTCTCGAAAATTAAAAGCTTCAAAGCTGCTGGCGGATCAGCAGCAGGTGAAAACTATGCAACTATCATGTTGCGAGTGAATATTGAAGTGGAACTAAAAGGTAATTAATAATAATTACATTCGTTTTCTTATCACTATATATGTAATTTGTTCTTAGACGGCAAGGAAAAATCCGTTTCCTACATGTTGAAACTTCCTCATCAGTCGGAAATATTTCAAGCGATGATGAAACGTAACAATATTTTCGAAGCCGAACGTACTGTGTATAAAACAATTGTTCCCGAGATGGAGCAATTGTACCGTGATGCGGGCGTAGAAGTAAAATTCGGTGCGAAATCGTATGATCTGAAAGACGCCAAGTCAGACTATGTCCTTCTCGAGGATCTTGCTCCTCAGGGGTTCAAGAACATGAATCGTCTAGAAGGCTTGGACCAGGCACATACAGAATCAGCTCTACGGAAATTGTCCCAATGGCATGCTGCCTCCGTTGTACGTGTAGCCCATATAGGACCATATCCCGAAAAGTATAGCACTGGATTTTTCACGGAAGAAAGTCGCCCAATTATAGAGGAAATGAACAGTAGTTTGACAAAGAGCTTTCTGAAGTCTCTGGCAACGTACGAGGACAGCGAGGAATACTTAACTATCGTGGTAAATTTATAAGTCAATTGACTATTTTAAAACACTTTCATTAATTTGTTTGTTACATGTAGAAATCATTGGTGCCTAAGTTAACTGATATATGCTTTAAACTGGCCAAACCAGATACCAATGGACTGAATGTATTAAATCATGGCGACTTTTGGAGTAACAATATGATGTTTTCCCATGATTCATTTGATAAAATTAAGGAGACATACCTGGTAGATTTCCAGATGCCAAAATATGGTTCTGTATCGCAGGATTTGTACTATTTCCTGATTTCGTCAACTAAGTTTGAGGATAAGTTGTCTAAATTTGATTATTATATCAAGTTTTATCATGACAATCTTGTGGAAAATCTAAAAATTCTTAAGTACTCAAAACCACTGCCAACTCTACGTGAAATTCACATGACGCTCTTCAAACATGGTTTCTGGGGTAAATTGACTATTTACATTTTGTTTTTTACAATTTGATAATATATTTTGTAAATGTTTTTAGGTTATTTTACAGCGACGGGTGTTATGGGCGCCGTTTTGGTCGATCCCACAGAAAAAGCAAGTTTTGATAACTTTCTTAGCGATGACGGCGAGGGTGCGGACTTTAAGTCTTTGCTCTATTCGAATGCTCGTTACCGGAAGCATATGAAAGTTATTCTACCTTGGCTGTTAAACCGTGGTGTGTTTGAGGATCTCTAAACGCAAGAAATATTTGTATGTCTGATGAAGGTGAATAAATGTTCGATAAGTGATTTTTTTGTATTATCATTTTGGATGTGTCATAGCTGATGTACTCAAGTTTGGAATCGATAACGTGACTCTTAGCGCACAAAAACGATAAGAATACATTTTACAAGTGTTATCAATGTTATGCGTTGGTTTGGGACTTAAATTATTTCCCGATGATTGCATTGTACGTACACTGGAACTATAGTAATGAAATGTTGACCAGATTTACTATAAACTAATTAGTATACACTTGAGGTATACTTGCATCAATAGCTTGAAATACTATTGGACTAAAGCTTTAAGACTTGTTAAACTTCTAAATTCAGAAATGTTTAATATTAGCAGTTGCAACCTACATACAATTTTTTAATATGTTTAGTTTTAACCAATAAGCCTAATTCCATTTTAAATGTTAACAATTTGTCAGAGAGCGTGAAGATTGATAGAAGAGATAGATGCAAGACATAAAGGAAGAGCACTACTCGATTGTGTATGACCGAAGAGAACTGGCAAAGCTTTTTTTCCATTTTATAAAGAACTGCGAAAGCTATAGACGCATTAGAAGCCAGTTGGTGAGCAGGAGAGCTACATCAAACGCCGACCAATCAAGTATTAATACAATCGCAATCGCGAGTGCAATTCATTTCAATTCAGGAATTATTAAATAAAAATTATGGCGTCCGAGGCAAAAATAGATCCAATTGCCAGCAAAATTCCCGATTGGGTGCAAGCCGAAAACTTTGTTGACGTGCTGAAAGAATCCGTAGGGGGATTCTCCAAAATGAGCTTCAAAGCAATCAGCGGATCGGCGGCTGGCGAGAACTATGCGACTGTAATGCTGCGAGTGAATATAGAAGTCGTGTTAGATGGTAAATTTAATTATTACACCTTCATGATCAATTCATAATCATTCTGTTTTGCTTGTAGATGGCAAAGAGAAGAAGGTATCGTACATGCTAAAAGTGCCGCATAAGATCGATAACATACCCATGATGATGATGCAAAGAAATATGTTCGAGGCAGAAAGAGCCATGTATCAGAAGGTTGTTCCAGAGATGGAACAATTGTACCGTGATGTTGGCTTGGAGGTAAACTTCGGCGCCAAGTCTTATGAAGTCAAGGGTGCAAAGACTGACTACATACTTCTAGAAGATCTCGCTCCCCGAGGCTTTAAGAATACCAATCGTCTAGAGGGTCTCGATCAGGTTCATACTGAATCTGCACTGCGAAAGTTGTCGCAGTGGCATGCAGCCTCTGCGGTGCGTGTGGCCACGAAAGGAGCCTATCCAGAGAACCTAATGGTTGGATTCTACACGGAACAAAATCGTGCCATGATGATCGAGATGAACAAGAATTTATCACAGAGCTTTCTTCAATGCTGTGCCACATACGATGGAAATGAGGAGTACTTCGAGCAAGTGGTAAATATAATAATTGAAACTCAATCGACTTCATAACTATGTAATAACTATAATTTTACAAATTAGAAAGCCTTGCAACCCAGGATTTACGATAAAGTTTATAAAATGGTTAAAATTGATCCAAATGAGTTCAATGCATTGAACCATGGCGACTTCTGGAGCAATAATATGATGTACTCCCACGATTCGTTTGGCAAAATCAAAGAGATCTATTTAGTTGACTTTCAATTGCCCAAATTTGGGTCTATTGCTCAGGATCTGTATTATTTCCTACTATCCTCCACGAAATTTGAGGACAAGCTGACTAAATTTGATTATTATATCAAGTTTTACCACGAGAGTCTCGTTGAACATCTGAAACTACTCAAGTATTCGAAGGCTATCCCATCTCTGCGCGATATTCACTTATCGCTCTTCAAGAATGGTCTATGGGGTTAGTTAAAAAAGTATCCTAATATATTTTATACCATGTTAACTCATTAATCGCAGGTTACATAACCGCAACGAGTGTGATGAGTGGCATTTTATTGGATCCCACCGAAGCTGCCAGTGTTGAAAACTTTCTTAGTGATACCACTGAGGGAAACGACTTCAAGAACTTACTCTATTCCAATCCTCGCTATCGTAAGCACATCCAAGCTGTTCTTCCTTGGCTTCTGAACCGCGGTGCCCTAGACCCCTAAGCAACTTTATTTTCTCTTCTTAAATTTGTATACTGCAATTTTAGCCTTGAAGTAAACTGTTTGCTATCACGTCAAGATAATTCAATGTTGTGTGTGATAACGAATTTAACACTTGTAATTGAGGAAATAAAAAAATAAAATATCGATTGCATGTCCAAAAATCAGACTTTTTTCTTCCCTGTTTGGTTTTCCTAGAATAGAAACTCTCTCGTCCAATAATCGAATTTCTCTCTCCTATACACAATGATAGTGTATCTTATCTCTGAGAAGCACAACAAAATTGAGAGTATCGAAATGGAGGACGGAACCTTTTCTTGTATTCTCTATCAAAGCACGAATCAACGTATCAAAACAAAAAACGAAAAACAAACATTGAAAGTATGATTGACTCGCTGATACTGCGATAATGGTTAGACATATGACTCTAGATAAAATGGTAGTATTCCCAAACAATAGTTTGAAATTTAAGTGTGTTTAAGTGCCTTCTACAACCTTCCTTTTCGCTTATTTAATCTTTTTATGAAATACCTTTTGGTGAAAAAGCTTTCTGATAACAAAAGCTTTGGCAAATCTGTATATAAATCGTAAAAACGCTCAGCTCTTAAAAGTTGTGCGACGCTCATCACACAGTCAACACTTAATTTATATTTGCTCAAGATACTTTCAGCAAAAATGTCGAACTCGTCACTGCCCAGTTGGCTGAAAGCCGAAATCTTTGAACCGGTTCTTAAAGACTCCTTTAAGAATTTCAAGAAAATAAACAAATTCAACGCTACGCGAGGCACAAAACCTGGTGATAACTACGCCACTTTAATGCTGCGAATTGAGTTGGAGATCGAATTGAATGGTAAGTGAAAGTTATTGGCAGTGGAAAATTTTTCTAATTTGTTGTGTTTTTATGTAAATGTAGATAGCTCCACAAAATCCATTTCGTACATGCTGAAGTTGGCCCACGACTCAGAGGCATACCAAGAGACATTGGGTCAGAACAAGAACAACATATTTGACTTGGAACGCGAAATGTTCACGAAATATGTGCAAGAATTCAAGAAACTTTACAGCGACGTTGGCTTGGATGTAGAGTTTGGAGCCAAATGCTATAAATTAGACGTCCCATACGATCACGTTCTACTAGAGGATCTCAAGGCAAAAGGAGTTCGACCAACCAACAGACTTTCAGGCCTCGATGAGGAACATTGTCTCTCTCTGCTCAAAAAACTGGCGCAATGGCACGCGGCGTCGGCAGTTCGAGTTGCCACAATTGGTCCTTATCCCCAACGACTGTTGGAGGGACTTTTTGGAGAAGATAGCAAGTTAATGATGAGTAAAATGACAGATGGCATGGCCAAGTACATGCAAAAGACCGCGTCAACATTTGAAGGACATGAGGAGTACTTCGATGATCTAAAAGCTATGGAGGGGCACATTTTTGAAAACGTGATGGACGTGGGTGTTATCGACCCCAATGAGTTCAATGCGTTAAACCATGGCGATTGCTGGATCAGCAATTTAATGTTCCAATATGATCAGACAACGGACAAATTGTTGGACGCTTATCTAGTCGACTATCAAATGTGCAAATATGGCAATGTCGCAATGGACTTGCTTTATTTCCTGATATCATCGCCCAAGCTGGAACTGAAAATCAACAAGTTTGATTATTTTGTAAAGCACTATTACGATCAGCTGATAAAGCATCTCAAGTTACTCAATTACACTGAAAAGCTGCCAACTCTTATTGATATACACACACAGCTCTTGAAATACGGCATTTGGGGTGAGTATGATTACATAAAAAGTCAAGATAAAAATAGAAAATTTACATCTGTTGCTCATTTACAGGGTATGCGACGGCGGGCGGTGTTATGACGGGCGCTAACCTGGAACCAACGGAAACCGCAACCTTTGAGAATATATTTGACGATACGCCAGAGGGAGATGCCTTCCGAACATTGTTATTTAGTGGCAAACAATACAAAGAGCATCTGAAGATTGTCTTGCCCTTTCTTCACAATCGAGGAGCTTTACAACTAAGCAAAAGAAGCAAGTAAATTCATAAGAAGATAGACTAGTAAAATAGAAAATTGACATTATAGTGTTGACTATTATTAAATAAATTTTAAAGAATCTGTTGATCAGAACTCGCGTTAAAATTAACTACTAAAATTGTTGCAACTCATTATGATAAGCACAATTTGTGTTTAATTATCATTAAGAATTCACTCTCTAACAAAGGCACCTACTGAGCTTCCCAAAGCGCACAAACCATTAAAACTTGTTATTCCCCGAATCCAAATGAGAAACAAACAAATTACAAACACTAATTTGTTGTCGCAGCCTTGAACTTCTGTATACACAAACTTTTTTCTATGCTTTTGCAACAATGCTTGTAGAGTTTACAAAGTGTATAATTATTTGCTTTGAATACAACAATAATGCTGGGCAAATAAGTAATCGACGCCCACAACGAAGTAAGATTTTCTCTTTCAGCTTAAAAGGCAATAAAATAATATTTAACTTATGTGCCAGTTTACATTCAGACCTTTGGTGAATCCCACATGCATAGCGTAAAAAGAGATCGTGGGACCTCTTTCTTGTATATATGTACATTGAATATCAACAGAGAGAGAAAAAGAGTAAACAAACTAAAAGCTTTTAAAAGCTCAGCGTGAGTGAATCATTGTGATGCCATCAGACTAAAAAGCTTGAAAAGAGAAACAAATCGCATGTACAATTTAGTCTGCTGAAAGTGCCGGCAAAAGCAAATCATTTTTGTTCTCAAAATAATTATAGATCAGTAATATTAAATTGCAACAAAGAAATTCATCATGACTGAAGATAACAATGTCCAAGTGCCTGCGTGGCTGAAGCAACAACTCTTTGAAGATGTGCTGAAGAAACTCTTTCCTAAATATCGCAGCATTAAGAGCTACAAGCCAGAGGCTGGTCTCAAACCAGGAGAGAATTACTCCACAATTATGTTGCGATTGCACTTTGAAGTTGAATTGAAAGGTGAGTTTACACATGCAGAAATAAATTTATTTTATTTAACTCTTAACTCAACTAGATAATTCGATCGAGAAAATCAGCTTTATGCTGAAAACACCGCACGACTTTGAACTGTATCGAGAGATACTTAAGAAGAACAACATGTTTGCCGTTGAACGAGATGTTTTTCTAAATGTAAAACCCGAGTTGGAGCAAATGTATAAAGATGTTGGACTAGAAGTTAGATTTGGAGCGACTGGCTATACAATTAATGCACCCGATGAATATGTACTCCTCGAAGATCTTCGACCTGCCGGTTTCCAGAACATCGATCGTCTTGAAGGTTTAAATAAGGCTCACGTTTTGGGTGTACTTAAAAAGCTTGCTCAATGGCACGCGGTCTCAGCAGCACGTATCTTATTTAAAGGCGTATATACGCATAATTATCTTCAGCCCACCTATGCAGATAGTATGAAGCCAGAAATTGCTCAGGTAGCAGAAACTCTAGGAAAATATTTTCTAAAGTGTTTGCCCAAATACGATGACTACGAAACCTACAGTGAGGCAGTGGTAAGTTTCTATAATGAAAATTCTCTACAAAAGTCGAAATATCCATTTTATTACATTATTTCAGCACAAAATTCAACCAAAAATTGTGGATTTAATGTATGGATTAAATAAACCCGATCCCGAAGATTTCAATGCGCTTGCCCATGGTGATTTGTGGACCAACAATATTCTCTTCCAAAGTAAAGAAGAGAGCGATGAACCAAATGAAACTTATTTTGTAGATTTTCAATTACCTAAATACTGCTCGGTGGCATATGATCTCATGTATTTCTTGCTGGCTTCCACACAATTTGATCTCAAGCTGAGTCATTTTGATTATTTCATTAAGTATTATCATGATCAACTGGCGGAACACTTAAAATTGCTCAAGTACCCAGTAGAGAAGATTCCAACTCTTCGCTCTCTCCATCAACAGTTGCTGAAACATGGATATGTTGGTATGATATCTTTTTCTTGTGTTTTCTTCTTTAAAAATGTTATTTATCGAGAGATTTTCTTATTGTCTTTAGGATATCATGTTGCCCTAATTCTGTGCCCCCCAGTTCTTCTCGACCGCACAGATGATGCCAATCTGACTGACTTTGTCACCGAAACAGATGATGGAGACATCTTGAAAATGCAAATGTTTAGCAACGCTCGTTATCGCAAACATGTCAGTGCTATTCTGCCCTGGTTGTACAATCGTGGAGCTCTGCCATATTGAACCTTAAAGCTTGCATTCTAAAAGATTGAAATACTTCGATATGAGAAAATATCTTTCATACTTAACACTATTACTTACATAATTTTGCTCACACTGCATTTAATAGACATACTAAAAATATTAATAAATGAATTTTATACTGTATTTGAAATATTTTTTTATCAACTATTATCTTTGAATATCTCCATAATTCATTGTAGTGTCTATCTAAAGAGGTTTTAGATAAGACGCAGTAGCTTTGATCTGCTTTATTTTAGCTAGTCAATTGGATACCAATATCGTATTAGAATCATTCGTGCATCATTAATGAAATACACTGCACTTTTATAGCTCAAAATTACAGAAGAAAATACATGAATTAATTTTAAGCTGATGAGCTCTGCAGTAACTCACATGACAAAGAGGAATTATAAGCTTTTTCTTCTTCTTGTCTTGTGTTCAAATATATGTACATACTTCGAAAATATAGCGTATTCCAATTTCGCTAAGACTTGTGAATATTTCGTCAGCCGTTAGAAAAGCTGTGGAAAGTTCACCATATGGTAACATAACTGACGCGGAACAATGCTGATATACAAACTGAGAGCTTTTGAAATCCACTTCGAAGTGTTGTCAAGAGACCATGTCGCACTTACAATTAGTCTCAGGTAGCTGTTGGGCATACAAAAAACTCAATTATTATACGCCTTTGCAAGGAAACACTCAAAATCAATAAAAGTATAAGCTAATCATGACGGACGAAAGTGCTGTCCCGTTGCCTGTCTGGCTTAAGGAAGAACTCTAAGGAAATTAGCTTCATGTTAAAAACTCCGCACGACTTTGAAATGTACCGAGAGATTCTTAAGAAGAACAACATGTTTGACGTTGAACGAGACGTTTTTTTAAATGTGAAACCCGAATTGGAGCAAATGTATAAAGATGCTGGACTTCAAGTTAGATTTGGAGCCACCGCCTATGAAATTAATACACCCGATGATTATGTACTCCTTGAAGATCTTCGACCCGCTGGCTTCCAGAACGTTGACCGCCTCGAAGGACTTGATGAAAGCCACGTTCTTAGTGTCCTTACCAAATTAGCCCAGTGGCACGCAGCCTCTGCAGCTCGCATTGAGTTTAAAGGCGCTTATAAGCAGCATTATTTTGCACCGACTTATACGGACGGCATGCGGCCTCAAATCGAGGAAACCGCAGAGACTTTGGGAAAGTATTTATTCAAGTGCTTGACCAAATACGATGACTACGAGTCTTACAGCGATGCAGTGGTAAAATAAACAAATTTATTTCTTGTGCTTGAACAAAAACAATGTCAAATTAATATTTATAGCATGCGATTCAGCCAAAATTTGTCGATTTAATTTACGGATTGAATAACCCGGATCCAGAAGACTTCAATGCGCTTGCCCATGGTGATTTGTGGACCAATAATATACTCTTTCAGTATAAGGAAGGCAACCCTGAACCTAACGAAACTTATTTTGTGGATCTACAGTTGCCTAGATACTGCTCGGTGGCATATGATCTCATGTATTTCTTGCTGGCTTCTACACAATTTGATCTGAAGATCAGTCATTTCGACTACTTCATCAAGAATTATCATGATCAACTGAAAAAGCATCTTCAATTGCTCAAATACCCAGAGGAAAAGATCCCAACGTTGCGCTCTATTCATCAGCAATTGCTGAAACACGGGTTTGTTGGTAAGAAATAGTTTTCATATTATTATTATATCTTTATAATTCACGAAATGTTTTTTGTACTTTATATTTTAATCAGGATATCAGGTTGTTTTAATGCTATGCCCACCACTACTTCTTGATCGCACCGATGATGCCAATTTAAGCGATTTTGTCACCGAATCAGATGACGGAGAGGGCTTGAAAATGCAAATGTTTAGTAACGCTCGTTATCGCAAGCATGTTAGTGCTATTCTGCCTTGGATGTTAAATCGCGGAGCCCTTCAATTCTAATCATTACACACAAAAAAAAAAACCATTTTATAATTCGCACAATATTCTGCATGGCTATCAAAGTTAACATTATTGCACATGAGTGCATTTATATGTAGCACTAAAGATAAATAACTTTAAATTACTCTAAAATGTGTGTATTAACAAAGTATAAATATAAAATACTTCAAGGATTTGCAAATCATTATTTTAATTGATACTTAAATGAAAATATGGCATTATCCCGAAGATAATCTGTTAAGTTTCGACAACGTTGTTATCTAAAATATTATTTATCTCACATGATTATTAAAGAAACAACAATTATCCTTATATGAAATTGGCTGTGAATGTTTATGCACTTTTTTAACTTCGCAATTCTCGCATTTATTTTTTTATTATACAAATTTACAATTGCTGCATTTTTGTGTTTATATCGTCAGACGATATTCTTTTTATGATATTTAATGTTTCTTTCGATGGTTTTAATATTTTTACGGTTCCAATTGATTGCAAGCAGTGTTCAAAGATTCAATAAATGTAAATAACAAACCTACATTTATTTGCTCTTTATAAACTAATTCTTTACTCTCTTATACGAATACCAATCCCTTATAAGGTTGTTAGTCTACTGATATAGATTTTAAAAAGCGTCTAGTGTTAAAGTTGTGTGACTGTTTGATAGTGTTGAATGATTGAATGATTTCTTCTATTTACTTTTACTATATAAGTAAGTAAAGAATATTGTTGTCTATCACATGTTTGAGTGATTCACAGTCGCAACACGAGCAAAAACAATTAATAAAGAATCACAATAATTAGAGCACATAGCACAAAATAATGAACAAATGGGTATTTCGAGTATGCAGGGAGCCAGAGAAGAGACCAGCAGTGCCTTGCCTTCCTTATCAGTGAAACAATTGCCTACGCGACCATACTCATATCATATGTTTATTTAAAACTCAGTCTCGCAGAGGTTGGTTTTTTGTGAGTGTGACGCTTTTTGCCGGGTTTGTGCGAATAAAATTACAAAATAAACTTTAATTGAACACAAGCGATAAGAATTCTATGGCTAATACCAAATCGGGCCAACAACAGGGCACCTGCCATCATTTGAAATTAATCGCTGGCCGAACTGCATTCAATCGCTCTCACAATTTCAAACAACTCGAAGTTCAGTCTCTTTTTGTCAATTAAGGAAAAAGGTATGTCTCACATTCAAAGTGTTTGTGCTCAGATTTTGAGATACCTTTGCATCCAAAAAAAAAGAAATATTAAATAGTTGACTTCTGTGTTAGTTTCATCGAAATAGTTATTAAAATGGAACAATAAGTGTAATAATATTATTAATTTATGGCGAAACTGAGATTAACAACCTGATTATTAGCTTGGTGCATAGAAGAAGAGAAAAACTCGCCTTTGATTTCTTTATCTCATATGGCACATACAAGAGTCAATATAAATAAAGAAATTTCGGTATAATTAATATTTTTGCAAATATAACTCGAAGTCGACGAAAATGTTGTAACAATTGACATGTGACCTGATTTATAAGTTTGTGTCCGATATAATTATGTGCCGATTGCAGCGCTGATAATAACCTAATCAATATTCGATGATTTGTGAGCACAATTTATACCAACGAGAGTCCAGAAATACCCATTTGACATTGAAACATTCGACATTTGAGGGGGATAAAAACCCCAAAAACTCAAAAAAAAAAAAAGTTATATAATACTCCTAAAACAGAATTGAAGACAATACCCTGTAAAAAGAGTATACAGAGTTGAACATTATCCACTTAACAGTTCGTCAATTAGTTTTGTTTGTAATAGTTCTTTGAATAGTGATTTGTAGCTTTCTGTGGTGGCACTCTACTTATATTATCTTTACTAAAAGCTACTTACAATAAAACTTGTTTGTATTGTCTTTATTATTGACGTTATCGGTTCCGTATTGATAATTACAAATTAAAAAGGCTCTAGTCAATTATTGATCGATTTTTATTACGCTGACCATTGAGAAAAGTATATTTTCCAAGAAAGAAAGTTATTATGCGATAAGAATATATAGTATATCTAGTATTGTTCTATGTCATAAGAAATTTTTGCAGCTTGTAAACTGCTTGACGTTAGCAAATTGGCAAAACCAAATTGGGTGTAACTCTATATCATATACAATTAGCATAAAAAAAGGGTGTGAAATATTTGCATAGCCTCGGAGTTATCTAGAGAAGAATAAATACAGATAAGTAAAAGATAAAAAGACCGAGAAAGAGAGGTGTTTGAGTAACATATCTCTTCTCTTCATATTTCGATTCAGACGAACTGATAATTAATCGACTTGTTTGGTGATGTTGTCACACTATTAACAGTTAATACATTGAAGAAGTTGATTATCGCTCCAGAGTACTATTAGTCACAAGTTGAAAAGACAATAATTTACGACAATAGATTAATTTGATTTCGATTTCGCTTTGGGAATTGTGTGAATTTATTTCAGAACTAAAATGACCGAGTCTAAGCAAACAAATGGAAATGTTGAGTCTACGGACTCTCAACTGCCATCCTGGCTGCCCAGAATCTCGTTGGAGAATGCGGTTCGAGCGCAGATTGGAGATTTCGAGAAAATACTCTCTGTGACGCCGCATAGCACTGGAGCCGAAGATAACTACTCCACATTGATGATTCGCCTGATTGTCGAGGTTGAGCTAATCGGTGAGTAGAAATCGATGTGACTATCAATAGTTCATAAAAATATTCTCCACAGATCACAGCACGAAGAGCGTATCTTTTGTGCTGAAGGCTCAGCATAACAATGAAGTAATGGCGTCTATTCTAAACAAGTTGAAACTGTTCCCGAAGGAGGAGGAAATGTATCACAACATTTTGCCAAATTCGAGCAACTTTTTGCTGATGCCGGCAAACCGACTCAATTTGCCCCCAAAGCCTATAAGATTGATCAGGATTTGGGTGTAGACTATGTGCTACTAGAGGATTTACGCCCAAAGAATTTCAAGAACGGAAATCGCTTGGCAGGATTGGATTTGGAGCATATGCAAGAAGTTCTGCAGAAGCTGGCTGCCTTCCATGCTGCCTCCGCTTGCTATGTAGAGCATTTTGGCATGTACAGTGAAGATTTCACTGTCGGTGTCTTCAGTGAGGCAAATCGCCATTTGTTGCAGGAATTTAATGCTTCGGGCGCATTTTTGGCGCAGCTCAAGAAGTGGAAGAATGCCCAAAAGATCTATGATAAGTTGGTAAGTCTGAAAATTTACCATTTATAGTTAGTCATATTAATTACCATATTTTGAAGGCCACTAGTGATGAATATCTGGTAGATCGACTGCTGCAAAATCAGCAGGTTTCAACGAGGGAATTCAATGTGCTCAACCATGGCGACTGCTGGAACTTTAACATCATGTTCCAGTACGATGCTTTTGGCAAGATCAAGGAGACGCTTTTTGTAGACTTTCAAGTTGGCAAATATGGTTCACCAGCTAATGATCTGTACTATTTGATACTTTCATCGGCTGCTCCCAATATTAAGACCGCGCAATTTGATTATCTCGTACGTTATTATTTCGACCATCTGATTGAGAATCTTCAACTATTGCAATACCATCGTCCATTGCCCAAATTGAAGAATCTACATGCGGCTCTCTTCCGCAATGGATTGTCAGGTATGTTTTCAAGATATTACATGATGATTTTCGTACTTATTTAAATTCTCCTTTAAGCATACATGGTCGCGTCTAAGGTTCTGCCAGTTGTGATGCTGGACAAAACCCAGAACGGAGATCTCGAGAAGTATCCAAACGACGACTCTAAAGTAAAGACCGCCATGTACACGAACCCAAAATATGTGCAGGTGATGACAGAATTGCTGCCATGGTTGGATAATCGCGGTCTACTCGACTGGAAGTAATTTACTAATTACCCTCGCTGAAAGCGAATAACAACAATGACAATGAGGTTTATTTTAACGCATTGCGACCTAAATAATGAACGTAGCTTCTGGTCACGCTATGCAAATGTATTATTATGAAATAAATGTTTTGTTTCCATTATCAATTATCAAAATTTCTACTTGCAACATTATTTTATAGTAAATCGTGAGGTGAATATAATAATTACAAAACCGTTGAATGAAACTGGAAACTGGAAACTTTTACCTTTTTTCAAATTTCAGTTTAATGCATTTCTAATTTGACATTTGCTACAAATTATCTTTGCACTTTGAAACGAACCTAAAAATTAATTGCATTGTAATTGAGAAAATGTTTCTCGGTGATTTTGTCGTACGTATGTATGTACTTAAATAAAATATTAAGCTTAGACGACCGAAAATTGGGTCCAGAGGAAGAAGTAATAGCAAAAACATACAAACAAGATCTACTTACACGCACATGTTCCGATTGGTTCCCATGATTAAGTTTTCATCTTCTACTAGCTTATGCATTGCTTTGCCAGACTTTATTAACACTTCCCTAGCACTTTAGTAGAACACTCAATTCAGCTTAATGCTGTACTTCAAATATATAAATGTGTAAGTATACAGTTTTAAAAGACAAGAACGCAGCAGCGAAAGCTAAGTTAAAAATGTGTTGGCCGACTATCTTTTACGGTGTAAGTTTTACACAGTCAAAGTTAACAAATAGGAAAACAAATGTTTGCTCCTACGTGGAATAGAAAAGTGTTAAATTAAATATCACGTCCTCGACAACTACCGAAAAAAATTCGCGTTGCTTTCATAAAATAACCGCGAATTTCAAGAAAATAAGCAAGGAAATCGCTATCAGCTAGTGCCGGCAAAAGTAGTCAAAAACCTTATCGATAACTACGATTGCCGAATTTTAAATAGGCTACACTGAACAGAAAAAATACTTAAAATACCAAGTATAATTTTATATTGTCTAGTGCATTATGACAACACTGGAAACTTTTGCGTTGCAATGCAAATTCAAATTAGTCAAATTGACAAGTGCACTTAATATGCACAAGACAATTTTTTTTATAAAAACCATGCACAGTAGCGCCGGTATTGCATATCATTGCATGTTCAGTCTGAGAATATAAAAAATTCTTCAAAGGTTACAAAGCCTCGGTCTTTTATTCTAATTTATTTTATTATCTCATTGAGTGCATTATCTACTTTTTCTACCGAAAAAAATTCAAAAAGAGCCACTGTAGGACGAGTCTGGCTCTTGATAATGACAACGCTCAACATTTGTAATTATATTTGATGTAATAGAACTCAGATTGATCTGTGACATAAGCCGCAGTGAGAATCAAGATCAAGGAAATAAATTGATTCATTCATTTAAGTGCAATTTGTGTATGCCAGACATTGATTAAGTATTCGAAGCATATAAATAATCTTGAATTAAATTATATATAATAAATAGGTACTTATTTGCTATTGTAGAATCGCCCATTGTGCATTATATTACTAAATATCATGCTCTACAACAATGTTTTAAAATAACAGCATTTGTGATTGCATTCAGAAATAAGTTTCCGTAAAATGAAATTTCTCTTGCTTAGCAATAGCAAGCTCAGATCAATATTGCTCTCTAGAGTCTATACGTTTACGATTAAGGCCAGCTACACTTTGCACCCTGCTATACGCTTTTCAAACACTCAACTCATTATCACGTTGCGAATGCGAGTTTCAATTTTATCATGTGTGATTTCAACAAATTGCCCAGCAATTTTGAGCCAAACTGAGTTATCAGAATACTACTCGTAATGCCCATGTAACCAAATATAAGTATGTTTATCAAATTCTTTATCGTTATAGTAGTGCGCTTCAATTTTGAATTGAGACCCGCCCAGTGCATATGTTAGTTGAGAAATATTGGCTTAACTACGTTAACTATGAAATATGGTATGTGTATGTGCACATCAATTAAATTTTATTAATAATATAACGCCGCGACCACAAACCCAAATGATTCCGCACGCGTCCAATTGATAAACTGGGGCGACATTCACCCTTGCCCCCAAACACCCAAAACTAAGCCGCACTCTCGCTAGAATTACGATGGGAACTACTACTAAGAGACAGATATTTAACAATAGATGTGTGTATATACGCATTTGATATTATCAGTTCAGTTATCTTCTCTACATGCACCCATATACATATACATACATATGTACATTCCCGTACACTTGTTCATACAAGTCTCTGCGTAACATTCTCATCGCTTGTTAGGCACATAACCAGTTTCCTCTACAAAGCGAGTCTCGGCCGTACTATTCTCCATACATATAAACTGACGACTGCCGCGATCGCTCAGTATTTGTCTAGCGTTCGAAAACGCCGGACATTTGTTTATCGCGCGCATTAGTCGGAACTGTTTTAATTATAGACTCGAACAATTAAAAACAACAAATTGGCTGTAAGTGAACGAAAATAAAATAGTGAAAGACAGAAAATCAATCTATACTATTTAGAAATAAAATGCTGAAACTGTCGCATTCATGAAACAATTAAATCAAGTTCAATTATCAACATCTAACGTCAGTTTGTTTCCTGTAGAAAATGGCTCCCAACAATAGCAACAAGTCTAGTGCAACTGAAAATCCCAACGAACTTCTCCCAATTCCAAAGTGGATTAATGAAGATTACTTTCGGCCGATCATCGAAAAAGATGTGAAAGACTTTGCAGCCATAAAAAACTTAACGCCTATTGCAGCAACACAACCTGGTGAAAACTACACATCGATTATGGTGCGTGTGCTGGTTGACATAGAGCTCAAAGGTTGGTCCAACAACTTTCACCGAAAATAATAAATACGTAACTAATCAAAACGTTTCTTAGATGGCACTGAGCAGCAAATCTCCTACATACTGAAGACAATGTTGGCCATGGACAAGGGCGGTGGCGTTGTGGCTGCCATGAATTTATTCCCCAAGGAAAAACAGATGTACCAGGTCCATATTCCAAACTTCACAAGGCTTTATAAGGAGGCAGGTGTGGACATTGAACTTGCACCCAAATGCGTGCACATTGACGAAACTCCAGAAGGCATAACCCTGGTTATGGAAGACTTAAAACGACAGAATTTTGAGAATGTGGATCGTCTTAAGGGATTCGATATGGAGCACATGACTCGTGTGCTGCGCAAGGTTGCAGAATTCCATGCAGCTTCGGCAGTTACTTACGAGCAAAATGGACCCTATGATGAGATCTATAGAACTTCCATGTATAACGAAAAGTCTCGTCCTTTATTCGAGGCAATGGGCAAAATGCGCGAACAAACATACATCAATGCAATGCGGGAATGGCAACTGCCGAATGTGGAGCAATATATTGCAGAGCTACCATCCCCAAGCGAGTTCTTTGATATCGGATTAGCGCTGAACGTTGTCGACGAAAACGAATTCAATGTCCTTAATCATGGTGATCTGTGGTGCAACAATATAATGTTCTCCGGAGATCGGACTATATTTGTAGACTTGCAAGTTGGACGTTGGGGATCTCCCGCTCAGGATCTTTGGTATTTGATAACAACTTCACCCTCGCTCGACATCAAAGTTAAGGAATTCGATCATTTCATTCATATCTATCACACGCGCTTGGCGGAATGCCTGAAACTGCTGAAATATTCTAAACCCATTCCGACCTTGAGGGAACTGCACACTCTGATGCTCAAGCACGGCGATTGGGGTAAGATATGAATACTCCAAGTTCGAAAATTTTGTTTATTAAAGATTTACAAATATTTTCTTTCAGGTCCAACAACGGCTGCTGGCGTATTGGTGGCTGTTATAATGCCCTCAGATAAGGATGCCAATATCGATATGATGATGACTCCGGGTCCTGAGGGTGACGCCTTTCGATATAAGACGTTTGTGAATCCTTACTATGTCAAAGCGATGCTTCAGCTGAAACCTTTCTTTAAGAACAAAGGTCTTTAAATATTGTTAACTGTGTGTGCATAAAACGTTATTTCATTTAGTTTAAATTGTACATATTAATGTGATATTATGTCATCCAAGTCAAATAAAATATTAAAATTTTATAAATAAAGACGTCTGACTAATTTTATATACAAACAAATCGATCGAAATCAATAGTAATGATGACTTGCAATACATGGCAAATCGACCAAGCTGGGGTCTAATTTTTTTTTATAATTGTCGCTGCAAAGATAATAATAGTTTATATGGTCAATCGAAGCGCGAAACTCTATACGACTTTAGGCGGAAATACTCGTACCATGCCGTATTAAAATTCATTGTGAATAATATTCATATTGCTAATAGCACACATTCGAAGTAATAAATTAATAACCGACATATCTATATGACGTAAACTTTAGTCCGAACGATGTTTACATATAGAATGCCAACTAATGACCCGCCAGTACTTAACTATGGTAATGACGTTAAATATTTATACTCTTATCTTATACATTTCGTGTTTATCTGTCAATTTCAATAATTCTCCAACTAGCAGGTAGACAATTCAAATACAATTCGAGATGATGAACAAATAAGCCGCAGACCACAGAAATTACTAAACAGCTCTCCCACGAGTGGTTTCCTGCCCTTGATGCTATATGAGGTTAATATAACTATACTGTATATATATAATTACGTGAAATAGAAAACATTCCATTCTATTTTCAAAGATCTAATTTCAGGTCGTCTAAAATGCCGTAATATGGAAAGATACATATAGTATGTCTCTTCACAATAAATTTATTTATACTTATCTCATATTATAAATCATATCAGCTTAGAAACTTATGTTGCAGACGCTTTCCTTTGGTTGGTTTGCGGTAGTCTTTAAATAAATCATAAATCGACTAAAATTAACCATTTGCTTTATTGATTTGAGTCGAAATTAGAAAACAATCTTTATCTGCTCGAAATCAGAGACTATCCTCTCATACAAAATATAATCTCACAACACTTTTTATGATATAGTAATACAATCCATTTTTAGTGCTGCTAAAATTGAGCATTTTAATCAAATCAAATTTAAACAAATTGAATAAAGATAGTCCCAATATTGTGGAATGACTGAAGACAAACTCATGGACACGCGTCTGTTCTGCAAAAAAAAGCAAATGTTATTATAGCTGCAAACGCATAATGAGTATTAAATATGGCAACGTTTTTTACGAGTTTGTTATGAGTATTCATATCAATTGATTGTATTTTTTTGTACAGGAACACTAGGGAAATAGCTTTACTCGTCAAAGATTTGTACTATCAGGTTTGTAGCTGATGACATTCGGACACGCCTCTTCGTAATACCCATACTTTCAGCTATTATCGGCACGCTTTATAAACGAAGCAGTGTGGAACAGGTTCGTATAATACTCGGAAATTTAGCGCAAGTGTTTAGTGTTTGTTGAGCAATTGAAGAGAACGGTAAATTGATCGTTTAAGTTGCAAACTTATTTAATCTAAACTAAGTAAGACTAATAATCCATGAGTTTACGCAGTGACATTCTAAAATGTGTGTTTCCTTTAGAAAATGGCTCCCAACAATAACAGTGATTCAAATGTGCCCGAGAACCCCAACGAATACCTCGTTATTCCCAAATGGATAAATGAGGAGTACTTCCGTCCCATTCTCGAGAAAGAAGTGGATGACTTTGTGAGCATAAAAAAGTTTACAGTCATCGCAGCAACACAACCAGGTGAAAACTTCACATCAGTCATGGTGCGTGTGATCGTGGATATAGAAACTAAAGGTAAGTTGAGAAATTCATTTTGCTGGAACTTAAAAATCAATTGAATCCCGTTTCGCTTAGATGGCAGTGAAAAGAACCTTCGTTATATTCTGAAAACCACACTGGAAACAGATAAGGGAGGAGAATTGGTTGCTGGCATGAGTTTGTTCCCCAAAGAAAAAGAAATGTACCAGGTTCAGATTCCCAATTACATTAAACTCTATAAGGAGGCGGGAGTAGACATTGAACTGGCCCCCAAATGCGTGCATATTGAAGAGACTCCAGAGGGCATAACCCTGGTCATGGAGGATCTGAAACAGCAGAATTTCGAAAATATTGATCGCCTGAAGGGATTCGATATGGAGCACATGACTAGTGTACTGCGTAAAGTTGCAGAGCTCCATGCTGCATCTGTAATAAACCATGAACGGAATGGACAATATGCCGATATGTTCTACCAGTCTTTGTTCAATGAGAAAAATCGCCCAATGTTCGAAGGAATGTCAGCTATGCGAATGGTTCAATATGTTGAAGCAATGCGCCAATGGAATTTGCCTGATGTGGAGGAATATATTAAGTTGATTCCCACTCCAAAAGAGTTCTTCGATAGTGGATTAAACCTATACAATGTCGATGAAAGTGAATTCAACGTTCTAAATCATGGTGATCTGTGGTGCAACAATATAATGTTCTCCGGAGATCGCACTCTATTTGTGGACTTGCAAATGGCAAAATGGGGAAGTCCAGCTCAAGATCTTTGGTATTTGATTACGTCGTCTGCCTCGTTGGACATCAAGGTTAAGGAATTTGATCATTTTATCGAAATCTATCACACTCGCTTGGTGGAATGCCTTAAATTGTTAAAATACTCAAAGCCCATTCCAACCTTGAAAGAATTGCACATCATGATGATCAAATATGGCGATTGGGGTAAGTTAATCGTACGTCAACCTCAATAAGTTTGAATAAAACAATCTTTATTCTTTGTTTAGCTATGTCAACCGCGAACGGAGTCTTGGTGATTGTGGTTCTGCCATCTGATAAAGACGCCAGTATTAATACAATGATGATGCCAGGACCTGAAGGAGATGCTTTCCGCTATATGATATTTTCGAATCCTCGTTATGAAAAGGCCATGGTCCAACTCTATCCGTTCCTTAAGAATAAGGGCCTTCTATAGAGAGGGAGAAACTGTTTCTGTTCCTCAATTTTTCAAACAAAATACTCTGTGTATACAAACCAGTTGATTATAAAAATAAACAAACCTGTTAAAAATCAATAATAAGAATGACTTGCAAAAAATGTGTGGCATGAAGTGTGCTTGATTATTATGCTTTGAGTCACAGTGAATAGAAATTCGCATAGCCTAGGCTCATTATCAATGGGTTGCTGCTAGCGTGTGACTGAAATTGATTAAAATTTAGGTACACCAAGAATGTGACGTCAAAAGGTTTGAATTTGCTTGGCAAATACCTGATAAGAATGGGGTATAAGAGTACTACTAACGTTAGTAACAACCAATTATGTTATAAATACTTGCCTGACTCTCTCTAGAAAATCCTCATTCGGTTGTTAACATATAATATGTTATTATTATTATGTTCTCGATGTATTGCTTTAAGCCAATAATTAATCAAAGAAAAATGAATTGTGTCAGAAAGATCTTACTACTAGGTATTTTACAGTCTATCACTCTTAAGTTAATACTTAATTAAGTATAATTTATTCCTAACAAATTGATGCAAATTAATTGATGTTTTTACAAATTTCTGACACAACAAGAAACGAACAACGTAGAAAGTAATTTAGGAAATTGACTAGCATTGAGAAGTATCTGAATTAAATGTAATTATCATTCTATAATTATATTTTATTTCCACTTGCGTTATACCGAGGACGTGTAATTACTTAGCGAGGCCAGCAACTTGTTGCTTAGTAGCTTAATGATATTATACACTGTATTTGGGAGAGTTAAAATAGTTAGTAATAGCGCGATAAAGTAAGCAACATATACATATAGTATGTACATACATAACATACGTAGAGTTAAGAGAAATTAATTTGTTTTGCATTCACGAAATATAAAATTGTTACTCTTAAAAGCCGGCAATATTAAGCTTTAAGCTAACATCAAGTTTACGTTTTGTTGTGAAAATATTTACTGATCCAATCGTAAGCTTTGTGCTTTTAGTGCTCTTACATGCTGAGCAAAAGCTTTGTGCTCTTGGATATTAGGCGCTGCACTTTTCGCTCTGCATTCAGTTCTAAATTAAAGCTTAGCACGTCAACTCCGTCTCTGTCGGACCAAAATGCCAGATAATAACTCTATTGTGAATCCCAATAAAAGTTTGGAGATACCCAAATGGATAAATCAAGAATATTTCGAAGCAGTGCTCCAGGAAGATGAACCAAACTGTGTGAAGATTGTTAAGTTTACACCGGTTGCAGCCATACCACCCGGCGAAAACTTTACCTCTGTAATGTTACGCATACATTTGGATTTGGCTATGAATGGTATACAGCAAAGCAGACTTTGAGCTTTCCATACTCGTTGCTCTAATTTCACTATTGTGTTCCCAACAGATGGAAGTACTAAGCACAAAACCTATGTGGTGAAAACGATGCTGCCTGAAGATCGGGGAGGCAAACAGGTTAAGGAGGTCGGCATTTTTGATAAGGAATTGCAAATGTATCAGAAGTATCTCCCGCAATTCGAAGCGATCTATAAAGATGCGGGAGAAGAGATACAATTGGCGCCAAAGTGTTTGCAAACCGAAGAACGTGACGATGGAATACACTTTATCTTTGAAGATCTGGGAGAATTGCAATTTCAGAATGTCGATCGCATAAAAGGATTGGATATGGAACATATGAAGACGCTTCTTTACAAATTAGCTGAGTTCCATGCGGTCGCTGCAGTTTATGTTGAGCGAAATGGACCATTTCCCAAAGAGTTCGATGAAGGTTTCATGACCCGAAAGTACCACGAGATGCAAGACTCTGCCTTCAAGTTGAAACGTGAATCCTTTGTGAAATCTATGGCTGCTTGGGGTATGGAGAATTCCGAACTATACACGAAGAGTTTTGTAAGTATTATCAAAGATTGAAATTGACAAGCATTATATGATTTAGTTTATTTATTTAGCCCACTGCTGAGCAGTTTTCGAAGATGTGTTTACGGAATCTGGAATTAGATACTCAGAGTTTCAATACTCTCACACATGGAGATCTGTGGAGCAGTAATTTACTATTTAAATATCAAGCCGATGGATCCATCGATCGAATGATCATGCTGGACTATCAGCTGTGCAAATATGGAAGTCCTGCGTTAGATTTGCTCTTCATTATTACCATATCTGCTGCCAACGATATTCGCCTGAAGGAATTTGATCACTTCGTCAGAATATATTGGGAACGCCTTGTTGACTGTCTGAAGCTGTTAAAGTACCAAAAGCCACTGCCAACTTTGAGGGAATTACAAAAATCCATGTACCATGAAAGTAACACCTTTTATCGTAAGTCTATTTATAAACTTAATTAGATTGTATATTTTGCTAATATTATTTTCCTTTGGCTTGCAGCATTTTTTGCCATATTCAATCATCTGCCCGTGATACAATTTCCAAGCGATGAGCAAACTAGTCTTCATTCTTTAAGAGATGAATCTGAGGAGGGCGAGAAATTCCGGTGGAGACTGTTTACTAACCCCGCATATGCAGCTATCATGAAGGATCTTTACCCCTTCTTGGCCAACCGCGGTATCTTTCAGTTTACTGACTTTGAATAATCAATGAAAAAAAGGTAAACAGTATTAATCAATTAAATCTCACGACGACAACATTGTCGAATGCTATTCTGTACCCAATGACTTCTGAAACAATAAAGACTGCCAAAGTCGTGCGTAATCGACTGAGGAACTACCCTAGATTAATCTATACTTATTATGACAATGACAATTAGACAGTGAGTTTTTGTGTTTTTATATCAAGCATTATTCAACAATTTAAAGTGCAGAGTCACCATTAGTATTTTTGTTTGAATGAATGCTCAGAATGCTAACAAGAAATGAGATTTAAATCTTACAATTGGATGGCTCTAAATGTTTATTAACTTTACACAAAATAAAATAAGATTTGCTGGAAGATAGTTAGAAATCTAGCAATGTCATGCATCGCACAGCTATAAAGCCGATTAACACCTAGATCGCGAAAAACTTACGATACAATTAATGAATTTCATGAGCGCATGGCAAACACTATCAGTGAAACACCCAACTGGACTCGCTTTGATTTCATAATAAAGAATATGAAAATATAATATGTACGTATGTATGTGGTGATGTGTTTCCCCAATTAAGCGTGTAATTGAAAGTGTTGATAAAAATAGGCTAATCAGTTGTGCAAAATGTTTTTAGAGCCCATTCGTTTATATAGGTGAGGCCAGTGCTAAAGTAAACGCTGTCGAAATCAGTTGTGTTTTGTGAGAATGTCCGACTCAAAAAGCGAGATAGTGAACCCCAACGAACATCTAATCATACCCGATTGGATAACAGAAAAGTATTTCAAGGAAGTGCTCAATAAAGACGAACCTGACCATGTTAAAGTGCTCAAGTTTACGCCTGTGGCGGCGATTCCTCCAGGAGAGAATTTTACCTCGATAATGCTGCGGATACATATCGACTTGGAGATGAAAGGCATGTTTAAACCAATGAGTTCTTATCAGGCAAATTCTGATTAAAAATTTTCCTCTACATAGATGGCAGTATCAAACCAAAGACATACATCTTCAAGACGGTGCTGGCCAGCGATAGAGGTGGCGATGAAATCGACTTATATGGTCTGTTCCCCAAGGAACAGATCATGTATAGTAAGTATCTGCCAGCCTTCGAGGCACTCTATAAGGAGGCTGGTGAGGATATCCAGTTGGCGCCCCAGTGTCTGCATACTGAGACCCGTGAGGGTAACATTCACTTCATCTTCGAGGATCTGGCGGTGAAGAAGTTCAAGAACGTCGATCGTATCAAGGGTCTGGACTTGGCACAGATGAAGCACGCTCTGCGTAAACTGGCCGAGTTTCATGCAGCTGGTTCGGTATATCAGGAGAGGAACGGTCCTTATTCTAGTGAATTTGATGAGGGCTTTGTTTCAACTAACGCCGAAAAATTCCTCAGAGACGGCTTCAGGATCAAGGAGCGAACTTTCAAAAAATCCATGTCCACATGGGGCATGCCAGATGCCGAGAAATTTATCAAGAATTTCGTAAGGGGAAATAATTGAAAGCTACTAAATTTATTCAGGGAATAATATGTAATTCTCTTAGCCCACTGAAGATCAATATTTGGCCCAATGCATGAGCACTCTAGACGTTGATCCTGAGGAATTCAATACTTTAACCCATGGCGATTTCTGGTCAAGCAACTTGATGTGCAACCATTTGGCCAATGGAGATGTGGATCAACTAATATTGGTCGACTTTCAAATCTGCAAATGGGGCAGTCCAGCCATAGATCTTTTGTTCTTCATCACCTTATCGGCCTCAAACGACATACGCTTGAAAGAATTTGATAACTTTATCTGCATCTATTGGGAACGCTTAACAGAGTGCCTGAAACTGTTGAAATATAAGAAGCCTTTGCCAGAGTTAAGAGAACTTCAAAGTTCCCTCTACAAAAAGAATAATTCATTCTACGGTAACCTTTATTATTTAAAAGAAATTATGCTTCATATATAATAACTTTTTAAATTTTAATATAGCTTTCTTTGCTTTGATGAATCATCTGCCTCTGATCCTTTTCCCTTCCGATAAGGACAACAATCTGCACTCGATGTTGGCTGAAACGGAGGAGGCTGAGAATTTACGATTGCGCCTTACCTCAAATCCCTTGTATGGCAAAGTCATGAAGGATTTGTACCCATTTTATTACAATCGTGGACTATTTAATTTCGATGATTATAGCAAAAACTAATTATAGTTGGATGATAAATATCTATGAAAAAAATAAAATTATATTGATAATGTTTATCTGATAAGTTGCTTTGAAGTCCTCTTATCACTTTTTGCAAGTTGTGAAATAATGTGTTACGTTATAACAACTGATCTGATAAAAAGTGAATAGCATTTAAATTAATCAGATTGCAAGCATATTGATACCAGTTTCAGCTTGTTGAAACCAGGAAATGAGAAATGCAATTGAAACTGAAGAGAAATGCACTTTGAAGATGATTTCCAATAATACAGTTTACAAATAATATTGCGTCTGCGAGTCCATGAATGAGTTTCTCTTCACTATGAAATTCTAGACAGCTCTATTGAGTAATAATAGTTGTGTCTACACAATTTATTAATGCTAACAATTTGCATATACAGCCAATAGATTACCCTGCAAACAATGAACAACAACACTGCTTGACAACTTGACGATGAGAGCATCCTCTCTCTGTATCTTTCCCTCTCTCATGCGTTCTGCCTCTCTCTCTGCCTCTCTTTATTATCAAAAGCAATTCAGCAAGCACTTGACGAAGCGAAACTGAACGAATGATAACTCGTTCGGTGAGAAATACATGATAAGCATTCAAGTGGGAGCACTTCTACTGCCGACTACACCTCCACCTGAATATTAAGTATACGTATTATGCGTGCAACGAAATCAAGAAACAGGGGCCTGAAATCATGCTTGATAAGAATGCAAACAGTTGCGTCTCGTTGTTCGTAACGAACAGATCGGAACAGAACAGAACAAAACAAAAAAAGCGAAGTGAACAGAAATAGAATCGTGCAGTCGAACAACAGTCAGTACAAAAAGACGAGTATAACAGAGTAGAGCACATAACACACAACACGAATTGAATTTATGATCTCGTCGCGACTCGATTGCATTCACAATGCCCGATAATAGTAACAAATTCTGTGAATCGAATTCAAATGATATACGCATCAAAATACCGGCATGGATCAATATGGCGTACTTCAAGAAGCTGCTCAAGCGAGAGCTCAGCGATTTTCGCAAGATACTGAATCTCTCCATAATACCAGCGACGCCTCCGGGCGAGAGTGACGGCGACTGCTCCACCTCCTCAGCCACTTCCACGTCTCTGTTAATGCGCATTATCATCGACATCGAAATTAAAGGTGAGCAAAAGGTAAATACCAGGCAATATATATTCGCGAAGCTGACCTAATCCCGCGCTTATGCATTCCGTCTGTCTCGCAACTGATTCAATATATATAGATGGCTTCACACAACAAAAGTCATACATTATGAAGACAATGGTGGCCAATGCCGAGGGCATTGGGTTCATCAACACCCTCAATATCTTCCCCAAGGAGAAACAGATGTATGAGCTAATCATACCCCAGTTGGAACAGCTCTATCATCAGCATGGCAAAGCGGTGTCATTCGCACCCAAATGTCACCTGGCGGAGAATGTGAATGGCCGCATCTCGATGGTGCTGGAAGATTTGCGACCTAAAAAGTTTTGCAATATCAATCGACTTAAGGGCTTCCATCAGAAGCAAATGCATCGCGTGCTCCAGAAGTTGGCTGAGTTTCATGCCGCCAGCGCCGTGTGGTATCAACACAATGGTCCCTATCCGGAGGACTTTCAACGCATCTATCTGCCGGCCAACTATCAGAGATCCATGTCGTATCAGGTGCGAGTGCAGAGCTACAAGAATGCAATGGCTACGTGGGGGTTTACGAATCCCGACCAATATGCGAGTCGTATTGTAAGTAAAAAAAAAATCTGAATGTTTCCCAAAATTATATGAATACTTCACTTTTTTTAGCCCACGGCGGAGCGATTTGTGCAATCAGCAGCACGTTGCTTTAACTGTGAACCACAAGAATTTAAAGTACTTAATCATGGTGATCTGTGGTCTGGCAATATTCTTTTGAATACCACCTTAGCCTGTGATATCAAGGATCTACGTTTCGTGGACTTTCAACGCTGTCGCTGGGGCAGTCCCGCTCAGGATCTTTGGGAACTAATTATCTGTTCCGCACATCACAGTCTGCGAATCAAACAATTCGATTATTTTGTTCGAATCTATCACACACATCTTGTGCAGTGTCTAAAACTGCTCAATTACAGCAAACCTCTGCCCCTGCTCAAGGAACTACACATGAGCATGATCAAACATGGTTTCTGGGGTAAGCCTATCCATATATCATAAATCAGATTTGAAAAAAACTAAATATGATTTTTATCTGATAGGTTATTATACGACCTTCACGCATCTGGTGTTCATACTTTTGCCAGTCGACAAGGAAATTAATCTACCGAAATTAATGCTGCCCGGCGAGGAGGGAGATCGAGTTCGCGCCAAGGCATATACGAATCCTCTTTATGTTCGGGCAGCCCTTAGTATATTACCATTTCTGCATAGGCGTGGTCTTCTAGAATTTTAAAATGTTGACTTACCTACCACAGTAAGCAAAGTCACTTTGTTTATCTTGATGTTTATCTTTTGTTTAGCTGCGGCAAAGTCGTCATGCTCTAGTCGTAGATACTCGACCAATAGATATTCTATAAGCATGTTCGGAATTGATAATATTTGTACTTACATGTTAACTTCTGCATACGTACTCACTTTGGTCTGATTTTAAATAAATATACTCCTATAAATATGAGTAGACTCCAATATTGTAGTAAATAAATCACACGTAAATAAATCGAGGGTATTTTATAGTCATCATTCGACTAAATAGTTTTCTATTATTATCAAAAAAAAAAACAAACCTGTCGCATTTCTCATTGAAATCCACTGGCCGTCAGCTGATAAGCTGGTTACGCTTCACACGCAAAAGCTATAAACAGAGAGAGCTTTCGTACAAAGCTTATGCTTGAGCACGTGAGCAACAGTGGTGTCATTTTTTTCTAAGCAAAAAAAGCTGGATCAGCGAAAACAACAAGCTAAAAAAAGCGGAATACCAGAGAAATAAGTTATAAAAAAAGCATATTTTTATAAAGCAATGTGGTATATGTTTTTCATTTATAAACCCTCAGTTCAATACGTAATATAAAATATAATTGGTAATTCTCTGACAGATGTCACGTGCGAACATCTTTACAGTGAAAAAAAAACATAAACTGAAAAGGTTATTCTTAAGGCTTTGGATGAGCACTATATTTAGAGCTAAGATTGATTTTAGGAACTTGTTCTGTTTTAAGATAAAATATATACATATGTAAATTCATTCATTCATTTCATTTTTTGGTTTGCAATTATCAGATAAGAAAATAAAACAGAAAAAAAAATTCCAAAACCATTCGTAGCTTGTAGACTTCCTTTGGCATCGTCAATTTGTTTTAGCGCAAGCGAATTTTACAATGTTAGTTATGCAAATCGCTCCAATTTGGGTGCAAACTTTTGAGGGAAGTTATTTGATACAAGTAAATATCGATATTTTGTCGATAGAAATATATTTTTAACATTTCAGCTGTTAAATTCAATTTAAACATCACTAAAATTTGAGTAAAAGTAAACTAAAGAAAAAGGTTCTTAACTTTGGTCAAAAAGCCAGAATTCCCGCTGCCCGCTGTTTTCATATTTTTCCCGCAATCACACTTCAAAAAAATCCAAATCTGACGGGAAAAAAGCGGATATGACACCACTGGTGAGCAAATGACCCACTAAAGCTCAGTATGCTTATCGTCTCCCTCGCTGTCTCATTCAGCTCACTCTCCGTTCAGCTGTTAAACCCAACAGCCGCAAACGCTCAGCTGCTTGGCTACAATTTACAAAGAGTACTTTGTTGTTGTTCATATTTCACACAAGTCAGGTGACTTGAGAAAAAATATTAAAATAATTGAGAAGTAAACATGGGCACCGGCAAGAAGAACTATGTAGCACCCGAGTGGTTGACTGTGGAATTTCTACAGGATGTTCTAAAGGAGCACTTCAAGGAGGAGCAGCTGACAGTAAGTGATTTGCTGGTTAAGAGCGCCAATGTGGGCGATGTGGTCGTCGGATTTGCCAGTGAAATGCATCGGGCGTGCTTCAATCTCACCCGTGGCACAGTGAAGAGTAAGTTCTCGGTGTTTGTCAAGGACCATCCCAAGGGACAGACGGGTGCCATTGCATTGCGTAGCAAGCTGTTCAAGCGTGAAATTTTAGCCTACAAAGAGGTATTGCCTCGTGTGCAAGCGCTGCTCGAGTCCATTGGCGATAAGACCCAAATTGCGCCCACGTGCTATTACACGACGGAGAGTCCGGAACCGTTCCTCATATTGGAAGACATGCAGCTGAGCGGCTTCGAGAACTTTGAGCGTGGACGTCTGCTCAATTTGGACTATGTGTTGCCCACCATCGAAAAGTTGGCCAAGTTGCATGCCTGCAGTGCTGTGATTGCTCAACAGAACCCCGAAGTGCTGGAGTTCTTCAATGAGGCACCAATTTCACGCAATCCCGATCGACGTGACTTCCTCAGCTTCTTCCCCGTCAACATTCGTTGCGTGGCCGAGGAAATTGCCCACTGGAAGGGCTTTGAGGAGATAACCGAAAAGATGTTTAAGCTGGCCGAAAATGTGCTCCAGAGTGCCGTCACCATGTACGAGGAACAGCAGAAGGGCTTCAAGGTCTTTAACATGGCAGACATTTGGATCAACAATCTGATGTTTCACATTAACAACGAGACTAAGGAACCCGATAATGTTGTTGCTGTAAGACCCAGCATATTGCACATATATGTATATTCCTATTATAATCCATGAATCACTTGCAGTTGGACTTCCAGTTGGCATATGTGGGCTCGCCAGCTGTCGATCTCAACTATTTCCTCTTTGGCTCCCTCAACGAAAATGTGCGCAAGGTTCACTACAAGTATATTATTCGAGAGTATCATCAAGTACTGCAGAAAACTCTTGAAAAGTTGAAGTACGAGGGACACATTCCAACGCTTAAAGAGATCCACATCGATGTGATCAATAACAGCCTAATTAGTGAGTTTCTCCAAAAACACTATGAGATTATCTTATTAAACCTTTAACTTAATCACTAGGTGTCATTGGAGCCACTTGCCTTACGCCTCTTATATTCAGGGAAGAAGCTGGCTTCGACAATCTCGAAGATTTGAATTCTCGCACCGAGAACGGCGATCGTTTCCGACGTGAAAATGTTGAGAATCCCAAGTATCGAGCATTTTTACAACGAACTGTCAAGGAGTTTGAACTGTCTGGCTTTTTGGATACGTAAATGATTTTTTAAATCGTTGAGCTACATTTGAACAAATGCGAGGGCTTCCATACACACAACATACAAATTAGTATTACAGATTATAAAATATCTTATGTGTTATGTTCACCGCTGTAAATGACCATTCTATAAGTTAAAAGATACCAAATACATTAAACATGAATTTGTTGAATCTAGAAAATATATATTATACATTCTCCAATGTTACTACCCAAAAGTATTTTTATATTTAGCTTTCATATACATATACATATGTACATATGTACATATGTACATACATTATGGACCAATATTTTTTTTTATTTTTTATTAAATTAGAACGAGTCAAACTTGGCAATACGTATTTTCAAACATTTTCCTTCTACATTTCTTTACTATATTGTTGTAGTTGCAAAATCACAAAAATATATTTACTAATATTTTCAAGCTATGCATCAACTTCCGTAAAACAAAATTGCATTTGCTGTTGTCTCTTGGCCCCATATGAATGTATAATCCAGTGATTCCACATATTTAAAGATTGTAATATTTTACGGTCTCTATTAACACAACATTCACTCTTTGAAATATTCTCTTAAATTCAGGCAGTTTGCTACATTACGATAGGGAGACATATAGTAAGTAAGAGAGCGTTTGTTTTATCGACGCTCTTTTTTAGGCAACTGCTTGGAGAACTTTCGCTTAGCTTCGACCGTAAAGCTTTTAAAAGCTAATTCATAATTTCTACAATTTGCACTTATTGAAATCACAACGTAAAATAAATTTCGATTAATAAGAATATATTCTTGTATATGTACATTGTTCAGTTGAAATAACCTAGATCTTCAAGTCTGGGTAGCAAGTATTTCATCTCATTCTGGAAAGCATCTGTAAAGTACGTCTTTAGGCGAAAATCGTTATTTTGTATTATCTCAGCGGGATCAAATTTATTTTCTTTTATAGCACACATCATGGGGAAGAATGTTGTTAATAAGAAGATATCTAGAAAGAACATTTTTTCAAAATTATTTCTTAACTTTATCAATTAATTTTCAAGCTCACCGTAAGATTTGTGTTGGGTCATTTGTATCCAAAACTCTGCAGAATTTGGTAACTCGCCATTAAATCCAATTTTCTGTAGGATTTCGACAAACGTTTTAAAGTAAAAATTTAACAGATCCTTGTAGCTGTTTTTCCGACACTCGGGGCCCATTAACATATAAATCGAATAGATTAAATCGATCGAAATAGGACACAGGTTGCTCATTTGAAAGTCCAGTAACATGATATCTTCAAATGATCCATTAGTTGGGTTATGCTTAACATCATGTTACGCAGGTGAAAGTCCCCATGACAGAGAACATAGTATCCATTACTTTTTCTGTTTACTCGATATTCTTGAAATATCACTTTCGTTTGATCCATATAATCATTTTTCAACTTCTCAAATCGTGTTAAATATTTTGAGAACTCAGGTGTTTCTTTGAGCATTGTAATAAAATTATTCATTCCAGATGACATAAAGGGGTCATTCACAAAATTGGGCACTTCAAATATACCATGCTTAAATTCTTCGAGATATTCAGGGTTCTGAAATACAATATATTTTTCTTAACAATAAGCAATACGTTAACCACGCAACTATGATTTATTTACCTCATGTAAAATTTTGAAGCTAATTGCATGTATCTTAGCTAGCTTTGTAAAAACCGCCTTCAGTTCCTGTATAGTTGCATCTCTATCTCGTATGACAGAGTAACCTTGTGGAACTAGATCTTCAAAGATCATAACTTTACGAGGTACTAAACTATAATACAAGCAAGGTACACATAATCTGGTCTCATCGCCCAATTTACGCAGCACTTTCTCAAATTCAGGCAATACTTTCGTATACATTCCAATTTCCGTTTCAAAGACGTTCGAGTTACCGAGAACTTCTTTCTTGTGACCCTCCAATTCCGGCATTGTCTTGATGATCAGCGACTTGGAGAACTTTCCGTTTTGTGTCGTATATGATATTTTACCTCTAAACATAACGCTGGCATAGTGATCTCCTTTGGCACTTGCTGGTGAGATCTTTACATCGGTCACTTTGACTTCTGGTATCTTTTCATATTGCCTGATCACCTCTTCAAAGTATTGCGCATTTAACCACTCAGGTGCCTCCAGCTCGTCAGCATTGAAATTATCATTATTTGTCGTGGAATCCATAATATTCTACTACTATTAAGCAAATCTTCTAACGAAAGTACCGTGTGATCAATTCAAGTAATCACTTTTAACTAACTTAGCTCTACTCATCAGACACTATATATATGATTTAGCAATGAAGCTTTCTAGTCAAAAGCTCGTTCACTATTATACTACTTGAGTAGATCAAGCTCATACATATGTATGTTGCTATCAAGCACGTATTTGAAATTATCAATAGATATTGTAGAGTGGTATGTAAACGTAAAGATTGATAAAATGTTCTCTAACCCCTTTGCTAATATTTATACACCAAAAAGCTTAGAAAAGTTTGTTTCTCACAGCTCTCTTGTATATCGTGTATGCCTATTTTTAATTGATTCAGAAAATATTTGCTCACATTAATAATTACTGATTATAAAAAAACGCTTGTAAAAATTAAAGTTCAATATATTTGATGTATTAAATACTCTATATTATTTAATCCAAATAGCCTAATTCCTCAAATCTAGGAATTAAATATTTAACCTCCCCTAAGAATAAATCAAAGAAGTACATCTTTTTTCGAAAATCATTACTTTGCATCACCTCATTGGGGTCGAATGTATTGTTTTTAACGGCACATATCATTGGGAAAAATGTTGTAAGTAGAAAAATATCTAGAAAAGCATAAAAAAAAATAGCTATTACTTCATTTTATCTATAAATTGTTGGAACTTACCGTAAGCTTTGTGTTGTGCCATTTGTTTCCAAAACTCTGCGGAATTCGGCAATTCTCCCTTAAATCCAATTTTCTGTAAAGTTTCGACAAAAGTTTTGAAGTAAAAGTTTAACAGATCCTTGTAGTTATTTTTACGACACTCAGCTCCCATCAGCATATAAATGGAGTAAATCAAATCAACTGTTATAGGACACAAATTGCTTATTTGGTAGTCCAGTAACATAATATCTTCAAAGGATCCATTAGTCGGGTTATGCTTAAACATCATGTTACGCAGGTGAAAGTCCCCATGACAGAGAACATAGTATCCATTAGGTTTTTTGTTTACTCGATATTCTTGCATTACCAACTTTAAGCGATCCAAATGATCATTATTGAAACGCTCAAAAATTGGTACATATTTTGAGTACTCAGGGAATTTTTTTAGCATTTCAATAAAATTGGAAATTCCTGCTGTCATAAAGGGGTCTTCTAAAAGATTTGGCATTTCAGAAAGACCATACTTAAATTCTTGAAGATATTCTGGATTCTAAAAATGAAATATGTCTTACTTATTTTGTGCTAAAGAGAAGATAATTTATGCGTACCTCATGTAAAATGTGAAAGCTAATTGCATGCAGTTTAGCCAGCTTCGTAAACACCGCCTTCAGCTCCTCTACAGTTGGATCTCGATCTCTCATGACAGTGTAGCCTTGTGGCACTAGATCTTCAAAGATTATCACTTGGCGAGGTTCCAGGCTGTAATACACACATGGGGCACACAGCTTCGTCTCATCCCCCACTTCACGCAGTATCTTCTCAAACTTAGGCAATACTTTGGTGTACATTCCTATCTCCGTTTTAAAGAGGTGTGAGTCACCGAGCATGTCTTTCTTGTGGCCCTCCACTTCAGGCATCGTCTTGATGATAAGAGACTTGGAGAACTCGCCTTTTTGGGTGGTATACGTAATGTTACCTCTGAACATAACGCTGGCATAGTGATCTCCTTTGGCACTTGCTGGTGAGATCTTTAGTTCAGTTACTTTGACTTCCGGCGCATTCTCATATTGCTTGATCACTTCTTCAAAATAATGCGTGTTAAGCCACTCAGGGGCCTCCAACTCGTCTGAATTGTAATTATTATTATTCGTCGACGAATCCATTTCTTTTAGTTGTACAATTAGAAAAATTTCGCTAATGGAAGTACCAAGTCAACAATTCAACCGATGGCAGGTTACTGTATGAGCTCTCTTTCACTGACCGCTATATACTTAGTAAGCAGTGAAGCTTTCAAGCTTTGAAAAGCTCGTTCTCAAAATATAATATATTTATGATTGCAAAATTTAACTCAAAATTAAATCATTGTTGGTGAAAACTAACAACGCTTTTAAATGAATATTGATCTGTCTTTTTATGACTATCAGTTGCTACACTTAAATGCAGATAAAAAGGGAACAAAGCAAGTTGTTGAGAACATCTATAGAAAATAATAAGTTTAAAAAAAAAAATACGAAAATCTGGAACGTCAATTAAAATTTTTTACTTTATAAAATATGAAATGGTAAAATAATAATTTCTTCTCAATAATAAATTCGTACGACTGTCTCTCAATCCGTGTGTGTCAATCTTATAGGCTAAAAGACCAAAAATATCATAATTTAAATGGCAGATTAATTATTTTTTAATTCAATTTAAAATGTATGTAACAGACAGAAGCATATGTACTGTTTGATGTTCGGCATGTATTTAAAATTGACAATATGTGAACAAATAGATGAACAAAATATCCTTTAACCCCTTTAATAATATTTATAGACGACAAAGCTTCAAAAAGTTTGTTTCTCACAACCCTCGTGTATGCAGATTTGTAATTGGTTTGGAAAACATTTTCTGATCATAAAAAAGCGCTTTTAAAGTTTATAGATCAATAGAGTTGATATATTAAAAACTCTATATTGTTTAATCCAAATAGCCTAATTCCTCAAATCTAGGAATTAAATATTTAACCTCCCCTAAGAATAAATCTAAGAAGTACATCTTTTGTCGAAAATCATTACTTTGCATCACCTCATTGGGGTCGAATGTATTGTTTTTAACGGCACATATCATTGGGAAAAATGTTGTAAGTAGAAAAATATCTAGAAAAACATAAAAACAAATAGTTATTACTTCGTTTTATCTATAAATTGTTGGAACTTACCGTAAGCTTTGTGTTGTGCCATTTGTTTCCAAAACTCTGCGGAATTCGGTAATTCTCCCTTAAATCCAATTTTCTGTAGAGTTTCGACAAAAGTTTTAAAGTAAAAGTTTAACAGATCCTTGTAGTTATTTTTACGACACTCAGCTCCCATCAGCATATAAATGGAGTAAATCAGATCAACTGTTATAGGACACAAATTGCTTATTTGGTAGTCCAGTAACATGATATCTTCGAAGGATCCATTAGTCGGGTTATGCTTAAACATCATGTTACGCAGGTGAAAGTCCCCATGGCAGAGAACATAGTATCCATTAGGTTTTTTGTTTACTCGATATTCTTGCATTACCAACTTTAAGCGATCCAAATGGTCGTTATTTAAACGCTCAAAAATTGGTACATATTTTAAGTACTCAGGGAATTTTTTTAGCATTTCAATAAAATTGGAAATTCCTGCTGTGACAATGGGGTCTTCTATGATATTTGGCATTTCAAAAAGACCATACTTAAATTCTTGAAGATATTCCGGATTCTGGAAAAGAAATATCTCTTACTTAATTTGTGCTAAAGAGAATTATAATTTATACGTACCTCATGTAAAATGTGAAAGCTAATTGCATGCAGTTTAGCTAGCTTCGTAAACACCGCCTTCAGCTCCTCTACAGTTGGATCTCGATCTCTCATGACAGTGTAGCCTTGTGGCACTAGATCTTCAAAGATTATCACTTGGCGAGGTTCCAGGCTGTAATACACACATGGGGCACACAGCTTCGTCTCATCCCCCACTTCACGCAGTATTTTCTCAAACTTAGGCAATACTTTGGTGTACATTCCTATCTCCGTTTTAAAGAGATGTGAGTCACCAAGCATGTCTTTTTTGTGGCCCTCCACTTCAGGCATCGTCTTGATGATAAGAGACTTGGAGAACTCGCCTTTTTGGGTGGTATACGAAATGTTACCTCTAAACATAACGCTGGCATAGTGATCTCCTTTGGCACTTGCTGGTGAGATCTTTAGTTCAGTTACTTTGACTTCCGAAGCATTCTCATATTGCTTGATCACTTCTTCGAAGTACTGCGTATTAAGCCACTCGGGTGCCTCCAACTCGTCAGCATTGTAATTATCATTATTCGTCGATGAATCCATTTCTTTTAGTTGTACAATAAGAAAAATTTCGCTAATAGAAGTGCCAGGTCAACAATTCAATCGATGGCAGGTTACTGAATGAGCTCTCTTTCACTGGCCGCTATATATACATAGTAAGTGGGTGGGCAGTGAAGCTTTCAAGCTTTGAAAAGCTCGTTCTCCAAATGTATTTATGATTGCAAAATTTAACTCAATATTAAATCATTGTTGGTGAAAACTATGAACGCTTTCAAATTAAAATTGATCTGTCTTTTTATGATTATCAGTTGCTACACCTACATGCAGATAGAAAAAAGTACATACAATGTATTAAAAATTAAAATTAAGTTGTTGAAATCATATAATACATATATAGAATGAAATTAGTTTCTAATATACAATTCGAAAATGTGGAACGTCAATTATTTAAATGTTTAATTTTATAAAATATGAAGTGTTAAAATAATAATTTTTTCTTAATAATAATTTTATGTGAATCTTAAAGACTAAAAGACCAAAAGTTTCATCATTTAATTGGCAGATAAATTTTTTATTAATACAATTTAATATCAAGATACTCCAAAATTAGTCGATTTTTTTGTGCCGGCTGAAGGATTTTAGTTAGTTTTTATTTAAATCGGGAATCTCACCGTCGAGCCCACTCGACAGTAGTTTTCATACTTGTTTAAAGTAACTGTCTTTCAACTCGCATTCAAATAAACATGTGTGTGTACAGATTATGTGTTCTGCTTTGGTGTGTGATAAGTATTGTGATTGCAAATCAATTGGCAAGGCGTATCTTGTAATCGATTTAAGAATTCAAAGGTTTTTCATAGAGTTGTTGGTTTGAAGATAACTTATCTTTAAGTATTCAATTCCCCTATCTAAACATTGGAAAGAAAAATGGGACGATAAGCCAAGCCTATATTCAGATGACAAAGTAAGGATTTATCATAAGTGTATTTATTACTTTTTAAATAGTAATTCATTAAATAATTCACAAATTTGGTAAACACTATTTAAAGTAACCCAACTTTTCAAATCTGGGAAGCAAATACTTCACTTCTTCAACATATTTTTCGATGAAAAAAAGCTTTTTACGAACTTCATTGCTTGTCATCATCTGAGAAAGATCGATGTCTCTTGCCTCGGCTGCAAATGGCATTGGCAACAATGTAAGGTAAAACATTTCTGAAATTATATAAAAATTAATATAGTCATAATTTGAGGATTTCCTAATCATACTTACCAAAAATTTTATGACGGTATAATTGTCGCCAAAAGTCCACATAATTCGGTAGCTCACCCTTAAAGGCAATTTTTTCTAAAGTCTCGACGAACGTGTTGAAGTAAAAGTTAATAAGTTCCTTGTGATGATTTCGACGTTCATCCGGACCCATTAGCATATAAATAGAGTAAAGGATATCGACGGATGGTGGACAAACATTACTCATTTGATAATCCAGAAGCATACAATCTTCCAGGCCACCAGTTGAGTTATGCTTAAACATCATATTACGTAAATGGAAGTCCCCATGGCACAAAATATAATAAGCATCCGATTGACGATTTGATCTATACTCATCTATGATATCAATAAATTGTTGAACAATATCTTTCTCAATGTTTTTAAAATAGGGCTTATATTTGGCAAACTCTGGAACCGAATCAATTAGACCCAGGAAATTGGTAATTCCCGATGTCATAAAAGGGTCAGTCAAAATATTAGGCATGGAAGTTATTGAATTTTTAAATTCTTTAAGGTCATCGGGATTCTGGAATATAATATTACCATTAATAGATATTCAATTAATATGCTCTTTTGATTGTCTTACCTCATTTAGAATCTTAAAGCTCACTGCATGAATCTTAGCCAATTTTGTATAAGCAGCCTTTAACTCCTCGATAGTCGCTCTCCGATCTCTTATGACCGTGTAACCCTCCACTACAAGATCATCGAAAATCATAACTTGTCGTGGCTCCAAACTATGATACAAACATTGCGTGCATAACTTAGTCTCATCTCCAGACTGCCGCAAAATCTCCTCAAACTTGGGCAAGGCTTTGGTGTACATGCCAATTTCAGTTTCAAAGATTTTAGAATTATTCAGCAACTCCTTCTTATGACCTTCTTCTTCCGGCATAGTTTTAATAATTAACGATTTCGAGAATTTTCCTTTTTGGGTTTCATACACAACTTTCGAACGGAACATCACACTTGCATAGTGATCTCCTTTAGCACTCGCTGGAGACATCACAACATCCAAAACTTTCAATTCTGGTTCCTTTAAATGCTGACTTAACACTTCCCGGAAGAATTCTGCACTTAGCCACTTTGGCGCTATCAGTTCGTCGGCATTATAATCATTATTATTGTTCGTCGATGCCATTTTAGTTACAATCAAACAAATCGATTTTACGAAGTGATCAATACGTCGCTACGATAAGAAGTGAGCACCGCTCTGTGGGAGACCGATTTTTATACGAATTGAATAGAAAGCGTGCCATCTTTATCACAAACCATTGAACTGAGGGAACTATTTAGATTATTGTGAAATTACATAGCCCAGCTGTTTAGCTGAGTTACTTAGCGCCCATAGAAAATGTAGATATCAAGCAGATAAACAAACGATTGAAACACCATGTCCTTAGACACTTAAAGCAGATATTGCAAATTTCTCATATAAATTGGACCTAACTAAATTCAAAGAATAACTCTTATATAATGGGATTGTAGTTTACATAACGAAATTTTTATTGAGAAATCAATTTTGTCACGCACTGTTTTAATAATAAGTTTCAATGATCTCCAAAGCGAGATTTAAATCTAGAGATAACACTTCTGTATTTATTGCACACAGATAAAAGTCTTTCTTTAAATGCTATACATAGATAAAGATATTAACTACTAATTTTATTGACGCGAACAATTTTGTATATTCTTCAAAAATAACTGGATATTGCACAGTCTAGCACACTTTCGATTGCAGCTTTCTTAATTATTTTATATATTGATTACTTTCGAATATGCCTTGTAATGCTTCACTGCTATTTTGCAAAAGGTTTTTATTTGTCACATGTCCCTCATAGCAAATGTGATTCCTGATAACATCGCAAATGTCTCTACAGATAAGATTCCTAATACCTGACCTAGTAGAAGAGAAAAACTGTTGTTGTCTTAAAAACATAATTAAATAATCGCGGGGATTACCCCATGCTATTTGTTAGGGAGCTGTGAATTTAAAAACCTTAGCTTTTTTCCTTCTTAAAAATAATAATCACATCCATGAAAGTCTCTGCATCCATTCAGTCGGGTGCATATCTTATATTCATTATTGTCGTCTTCCACTTTACAGATTCGTAAAAACCAACAAACTCATGTAAACTATTGGCCAGAATACCGCGCGAAACCAATTAAAACTTTTCAAATACAAAAATGTTTTTGACAAGTAGTAAAAAAACAATATTCACTCTTCGATTTTTTATTTTTCGAAGAGGCTTTGAGACTACTGTAACATATTAAGAGATACAAAGAGATGACTACATACTCCGTTTTTATATTTTCTTTGTTTTTCGCTTCTTAACTTTCTTATCATCAGAGAATAATAACGTGTTTGGCTATTTAGATAGTTATTTAATTAAATCTGAGTTTAAAGTACTTGATGTCAAATTCTCTCCTAACGAGTATCATACGTTATCAACATCACTGATTAAATAATTCAAAAGCTCAGATTGTTTGGTTCAGAGAGACGTTAGAGAGAAGTTAATTTTATTAAAGTCTATTTTATATTAATGACACTCTTTTCGTCTGATCGTCTGTTCTACTATGTCATTACGAAACTTGTCTGTAACTATATTACTTGTTAATTTTATGCCTCGCTTATATTTACTATTTGTCGATGTAAGTGTGATAGAAAGATAAATAAACTTGTCTCCCAAATTCTCTGCTGTTCTCTCTTTTTATCGCTCTTAAAAATAGAGAATTCTAAAAGCTTTCAGACTTATAGAAATGTATATAAATGGGAAGCTCCTACAGAATGTTTTTAGTTTATTACGAGGTAACTATTCGAAAACAGCAAATATGTCAACGAATCACGACAACTGCAACTCTGATGAGCTAGAAGCTCCAAAATGGCTAGACGCGCAATTCTTCATGAAAATATTAAATAGTTATTTAAAGAAACCAGAGTTAAAAGTGCTCGACCTCAAGTTGTCTCCCGCCAGTGCCAAGGGCGATCACTATGCCAGTATCATGTTTCGAGCTGAAATTGTCTACACAACTCAAACTACAGAAAAGTCTACTGTAAATCTAATCATCAAGACAATTCCTGAAGAGCAGGGTCACAAAAAAGACTTGTTGGACAATTCCCATGTCTTTCCAACTGAGATTGCTATGTACACGGAAATACTGCCAAAGTTTGAGAAGATACTTCGAGAGGCGGGCGATAAAACAACACTCTACGCGCCCTGCGTTTATCACAGCTTGGAACCGCGTCAAGTGATCGTGTTTGAGGATCTGGTCGCAAAGGGTTACGCCGTTATCAGAAACAGACCAGCGACCATAGAGGAGTTAAAATATGCACTGGAAAAGCTTGGCAAGTGGCATGCTGTCAGTCATAAAATAATAAAGGATCAGCCCGAATTATTTGAAAAGCTACAATACGATGTGACCACATTGCCGAATATATTGAAAGAGGATTTCATGACGTCAGCTCTGTCGGTCTTCATAAACATGCTGGAAAATGTGCAAAGTTTAAGACCTTATAAAAAATACTTTGAATTGATGGAGGGAAAATTAGTTAATCGCTGGGTAGACGTTATTCGAGAATATCGAGAAAATCGCCAAGAAAATGGATACTATGTGCTCTGCCACGGCGATTTTCATCTAAGGAACATGATGTTCAAGGGCCCTGACTGCATGCTTCTAGACTTTCAAATGTCCTATGTGGGATCTATGGCTAATGATATTATTTATGCCATTTATATGCTTTTCGACACGGATAAACTTGGAGATCAATGCAATGAACTCATCTATCATTATTTTAAAACCTTCGTCGATACCCTCAAAATTATTGACTTTAAAGGAAAGCTCCCAAGTTTGATCGAGTTCCGACAACAGATTTTTGATAAAAGATACAATGGTATATGAACCTTCATATGTTAATAAGTAAACAAAATAATTGATTTTCCTTCCCTTAGACTTTCTTTTAATGACCACTCTGATGCCCACCATCATGTTTATGCGAAAAGGAGAAGATGCTGCAGTGTTACTAGAGGGTGAGGAACAGAGAAGCAAATTGCTCTATCAAAAATATTTTCAAGCTGAATTGGAATATCTATTGCCAAGAATGCTTCATCTAGGTTACTTTGATCAGCTCTAAAAATAATTCATATAGAATATGTTACAAAATTTGCATAAATACCTTTAAAATAATTAAATAAAATTTGCATACTTGTATTACTAGTATTTGTAGCTCCATATGTGTTGTTTTCACGATATCTTATCTTTTAGAAAGCAATTCAACTTTGTTATTATCTTAGCTCAATATTGTAAAGATAAAAAGGACGATAAGCAAATCATGTTATTTGATAAGAAAATAGGGATTTATCTATAGTATATGTATTTTGATAATTATTTTAAATATTCTACATTTCTACTTTTCACTTAAAGTAACGCAGTTTTTCGAATCTGGGTAGCAAATACTTCACTTCATCGATAAATTTTTCTATGAAAAATAGCTTTTGGCGAACTTCATTATTTGTCATCATATCAGCCAAATCGATATCGTTTCTCTCGCCTGCAAAACCCATGGGTAAGAGTGTCATATAAAACAAATCTGAAATTGCAAATTAGGGATTAAAATTATACACTTAAGGATTTCCATTTATCACTTACCAAACATTTTATGACGGTGTAATTGTCGCCAAAAGTCCACATAATTCGGAAGTTCAGCTTTGAAGCCAATTTTTTCTAAAGTCTCCACGAACGTGTTGAAGTAAAAGTTAATAAGTTCCTTGTGATGATTTCGACGTTCATCAGGACCCATTAGCAAATAAACGGAATAGAGAATATCGACAGATGGGGGACACACATTACTCATTTGAAAATCGAGCAACATACAATCTTCCAAGCCTCCAGTTGAGTTGTGCTTAAACATCGTATTACGCAAATGAAAGTCGCCATGACTTAAGATGTAATATCCATCGGTTTGACGATTTGATCGATACTCATCTAGTATGTCAACAAGTTGAGGTACAAATGTTGTCTCGATATTTTTAAAAAATTGCTTATATTTGGCAAACTCTGGCACCGATTCAATGAGTCCCAGGAAATTTGTATTTCCTGATGTTACGAAAGGATCAGTCAAGAAATTAGGCAAAGAAGATATTGAATACTTAAATTCTTTAAGGTATTCAGGATTCTGAAAGGTATACATTTTATATATAAATAAGTATATACCGGTTGAATCAAATGTGCTCTTTCGCATGACTTACCTCATTTAGAATCTTAAAGCTCACTGCATGGATTTTAGCCAATTTGGTATAAGCAGCTTTTAACTCCTCGATAGTCGCTCCTCGATCTCTTATTACCGTGTAACCCTCCACAACAAGATCGTCGAAAATCATAACTTGTCGTGGCTCCAAGCTATAATACAAACAAGGTGTGCATAGCTTAGTCTCATCTCCAGACTGCCGCAAAATCTCCTCAAACTTGGGCAACGCTTTGGTGTACATGCCAATTTCTGTTTCAAAGATGTGAGAATTACTCAGCATTTCTTTTTTATGACCCTCCTGTTCGGGCATGGTCTTGATAATTAACGATTTCGAGAATTTTCCTTTTTGGGTTTCGTACACAACTTTTGAACGGAACATCACACTTGCATAGTGATCTCCTTTAGCACTCGCTGGAGACATCACAACATCCAAAACTTTCAATTGTGGTTCCTTTAAATGCTTTATTAATACTTCCCGTAAGAACTCTGCATTCAGCCACTCTGGCGCTACCAGTTCATCGGCATTAAAGTCATTATTATTTGTCTTCGATGCCATTTTACTTAGGTCTTTTTAACGAAAGAAATTGACTTCCCGAAGTGGTCAATACGGTATTGTGATAAGAAGTGAGCAAAGCTCTGTGGGAGGCTACGTTTTATACGATTTGTATAAGATGTTTGCCGCTTTTATCAAATACTTATTAAGTGAAGAAACTATTCAGATTATTGTGAAATAATATGAAACTTTTTTTTTTTGTGCAATCTAATAATGACTTGGAGTTAAGTTACCCATAGATTGTTATTTCTTTATGACAACAATAATTGTTGATAACAAACAAATGAAGGCATCTAACTTAAACACCATTCTACGTACTTGATCAACGTCAAGAATCGAAATAATATAGCCATGCATATAACTCCGAGATCTACGAGATTTTAAGCAGAGATTGTTGTCGTTTAGAAATTAGACCCAAATGATATTCTGTAGATAAAGTACTCTATTGAACTCATGACATTGGGTATCTTACCGTCTAGCATCCACATTTTGTTTTTTATTCATTGATTACTTTAAAATATGCTTTGTAATGCATAATTTCTATTTTCTTAACTTTGTTAATCTACCAAATGTTAATTTTATCAAATGTGGTTCTGATAAGGAACATCGCAAATATCTTTGATGATAAGATAGCAAGTAACTGACCTAGTAGAAGTCAAAATTTATTGGCAAATTTCAATGATGGAAAAAATAATATTTATATTTATATATGAAAATAATTTCATAGTCAATTAATCAAAGTATCCGCGTTGAGCAAAGCGTTTTAACAAATTTCGAGTCTCTTCAACGTAACCTTCAATCCGGTAAAAGTTTTGCCTTAACTCATCATTTTCTCGCCATTGAGTAACGTCGTCGAATTTTTGTTTTCCCGACTTAATGTAATACCTTAATGGCAGGAAAGTGGTCAGCAGAAATATTTCTGTAATAAAGGTAAATATTATCACTTATACCAAATGTTCGTTCAATCGCACTATTTATCTTACCCAAATGCTTCTGCCGGAAATATTGTTGTTGGAATTTTTCCAAGAGCGGTGATTCTCCCTTGTAATTAATTTTCTTCAAGGTATCAGTAAAAATAGAAAAATAAAAGCGAATCAATTCCTCAAGATGGTTTTGCCTCTGATCGGGAGACAGCATCTGATAGGTTGCATAAATGATATCATTTGGCATTGAACCCACATTGCTCATTTGGAAATCGATAAGCATACAATCTTCCGCAACATTTGTAATTTTATCATGCTTGAACATCATGTTCCTGATGTAAAGATCTTCATGGCAAAGTACATAATAGGCATCATCTTGACGATTCTCACGATGCTCAACAAATGGCGCCCGAAAATTTTCTACCAAATTCTCTCGGATCTTTTCAAGGCTCGGCTTATAGGCCTTTAAATCAGGTACTTCATCCAGCATTCTGATGAAAAAATCAATACCGTACATAAAGGGATCTTCCGTAATTTTTGGTAACTCCATCAAACTGTATTTGAATTTTTGAAATACTTGTGGTTGTTCCTTGAGCATCTTAAAGCTAACAGCATGCCATTTGGCCAGCTTCGAAAAAGCTAGACGCACTTCATCCATGGTGGGCTCCCGATCACGCACGACAATATAGCCCAAGGGAACCAAATCGTCAAAAATCATCACTTGTTGTGGTTCCAAGCTGTGATAAATGCAGGGAACACACAATGATGTGTTATCGCCAGCTTCCCGAAGTACAGCTTCGAATTTCGGAAGGACTTCCGTGTACATGCCAATCTCCGTGCGAAAGATGTGCGACTCGCCAAGTTGCTCCTTCTTGAAGCCCTCCACTTGTGGCATCGTCTTAACGATCAGCGACTTAGATGCATTTCCCTGCTTGTTTGTGTATTCCACAACGACTCGAAACATTATGCTTGCATAGTGATCTCCCTTCAAAGTCGCCGGTGAGACTTTTATGGTTTTTACCGCCAGTTGTTCATCACCCTCATGTTTGCTCAGCACCTGCTCCAAAAACTGCGTATTTAACCAGGAAGGCGCCTCCAACTCATCCGTAGTGAATTCATTGTTTTGGTCCGTCATTGATAAGATAGTGTTAACAATTACGAGTATGTACAAGAGACTTCTCAGCAATGTAAAGTAATGGAAACTTTTCAGTCAACTGGTGCCAGACATCGTCACGGGTGGCAAATTTCGACACTCGACTCACACCCGTACTTTTAAGAGTGCGAGTGCTACTCGTGCACTCGCAAAACGAGTGAGAGATACACACTTATTCAAAATCATGCGAGTGCTGCGAGTATGAGTCATTGTCATACTCGAGCCCATGATACAATAACACAAGGTAGTCTCGTCGGAAAAGCTGCCCCTTATAGACAGTAGAGCTTTGCGATTAACCCTTCAATTGTGCATAGGGTTTAATTGTTCCACTATATTAAAAAGAGTTGAAATGTTTTTTATAATTTAATTTTTAATAGTTTAGAAGTTGACAGTAATCGTTATTTTTGTTTTTGATTACTAATTATTTTGTTCAGGTTCTTAATTCTATCATAAAGTTCAAATATATATATAATATAATTGCAATCTGACATTTTTGTCCTGCGCAAGGGTTAATCTTCACAAAAAAAATCGTCCGCGCACAACCTTTCGCTTCAACAAGCACGAGCGCACTGACGATAGTGGCTCGAAGCCGAACGTTAAGGCACGCGACGAGACTACCTTGTGTTATTGTATCATGCTCGAGCCTTTCTTGTACTCGCCTATTCGGCACCCGATCATTTTAGGCACTCGGCTTGTACACACTTGTGTCTCGCGGGTGGTTGTTCTTCGTGCAACCGATCATTTTAGACACTCTTGACGAAATGCTCTGACACTCGCGAGTGTTTTGCTCAGACACTCGCGAGTGTTTGATCAGACACTCGCGAGTGTCTGAGCAAATACTCGGGTGTTTTTCCCCCACCCCTATTGATGCTTGTGTGTCGCGGCTCGCGGGTAGATTTTATGACTTTTGACTTCTTTGAATGATTTTTGGGTGTTTTTTTACTTTGACAAATGGTCAAATAAAATATCAGGTGGTTTTTCCTGAAATTTATGGAAATTGCACAAATTTGCAAAATACCCTTTTGTAATTATATAGGCATTTACAATAGTGTTATAAACAGTTAATAAAATTTCTGATTTTCCGGTTATTGATGAATATAAAAAACCCAAAAACTCATAAAACAGGTAAAATTTCACTTTACAAACCCCGGATTTTCCACATTTCCTATTGAATTATAATATTCATTAGGTATGAATGGGCGTTACATTTTGTCGGGTCAGGTCAGGTTGGTAAATTTAGTTGTTAAACCTTTTGGAATTTTTTGAAATTCTTTACCTAAAACAATAAAATCATAAAAATAACAAGAACAATACGAAAAGCCGACGGCATTTCTTGCATCTCAATATACATACACACAAACGTACATATGTATGTACATACATACAATCATGCCGGTCCACCCATAACCACCGGCACCGGCTTTACCCGAGTGCATAGAATCACCGATCGCAAATTGCCGAGTATGCCTCGGCACTCGCACTCACGAGTGTAAGGCTCGCGAGTGTAAGGCTCGCGAGTGGCGAGTATGCCTCGGCACTCGCACTCGCGAGTGTAAGGCTCGCGAGTGGCGAGTGTGCCTCGGCACTCGCACTCGCGAGTGTAAGGCTCGCGATACACTTATTGCTCATGAGTATAAGGCTCGCGAGTGTGTGTATTTTTGGCCACTCGCACTCGCGAGTGTAAGGCTACCGAAAAGGCACATGAGTAACGGGTGCACCCGTTGAGTGTGTATACCCGTGCCGTTCTCTGACTGGTGCTACAATGATCAAAACAAAGCATTTTATCGATTCTGGCCAAAGCTTTTCTTGTAATTTCACAAAATTCATGGTTCAAAGCTTTCCATACAATGAAGTTATTTCACCAAACCATGATACAATAACACAAGGTAGTCTCGTCGCGTGCCTTAACGTTCGGCTTCGAGCCACTATCGTCAGTGCGCTCGTGCTTGTTGAAGCGAAAGGTTGTGCGCGGACGATTTTTTTTGTGAAGATTAACCCTTGCGCAAGACAAAAATGTCAGATTGCAATTATATTATATATATATTTGAACTTTATGATAGAATTAAGAACCTGAACAAAATAATTAGTAATCAAAAACAAAAATAACGATTACTGTCAACTTCTAAACTATTAAAAATTAAATTATAAAAAACATTTCAACTCTTTTTAATATAGTGGAACAATTAAACCCTATGCACAATTGAAGGGTTAATCGCAAAGCTCTACTGTCGATAAGGGGCAGCTTTTCCGACGAGACTACCTTGTGTTATTGTATCATGCACCAAACAAAACAATTTGAAAGCTTGCAAACAAAAAAGCTTTATTAAATACACTACAAGCACTGAATTTCACATTGCATACGAGCGATAGGTAAAATCACAAATCTTGTTGGAAATTTAATCGGAATAATACAATAATTGTAATTTATATAAAATTAACCAATATTTTGCAAATATGCTGAAATTTACACCATAATACAAGTAGACATTTCTATATAAACGATCATGATTACATTATAATATATATATATATATATAAAATTAAATAAATTTATTTAAATTAAAATTACATCATAATACAAGTATTATGCTAACTATTATTTTTCAACTTAATTGGAAAAGTGCAAATTAAATAATCCCATTTACAAATCAAACAATCGTTTTACTGTAAGCGATATCGATAAATGGTGCAAGATACTAATCGATACATTTTGCCAAAACAGTTGTTGACAACAATCAACAATTTGTTGATGCCTTCAAATGGATGTGACGCTGGATAAAAAGCTGCAAGGATTTCAACTGGTTGCCCAGGAAAAGGTGCGTGTGCATCCATTTAAATAATATCAATCAAATAAAAAAAAAATGATTGTGTGGCTGTGCAGTTGCAGGCCATACTATGCTCAATACCGGGCAAAAAGGAACTAATCTTGGAGCCTGAGCTTATTAAGCCGCTGGAACATGTTTGCACCGCCTCCTGGCTAAAGTAAGTCTTGCAATACGATCTACACATTCTGGACACTGGCTACGAAGTCTTCAATTTGCAGGCTGAAAGGCATTCAGCGCATTTACAAGCTCGATGCCAAGCAACGTGTGCCGCGAGATGCTGACCAAGTGCACATCTACATGATACGGAGCACGCTGGACACGTATCAAACGCTACTACGCCAATTACAGCCGCTGGCCATGTCATCCATGTCGTCTAGTGAGTCACCCGATCTGGCGTTGCGCATGTTTCACATAATCTGTGTGCCCAGCTGTTATGCCTATTTCCATGCGCTGCTGGAACAGGCGGGGCTCTGGGGTCTGGTGCAGCTGCATCATTACAACTGGGATTTCATCTATCTGGATCATGGCGTGCTGAGTCTGGAGCTGCCCAATGTGAGTAATTAGTAATTAGTAATTGTTAAGTTAATTGTCTCGACTAGTTGAATAATCAACGACCCCAAATTGTAAAAGCTGAGAGGCTCAAGATCCTACTTGTGCAAGCTTACATAATTTAATCGAGTACAAATGACGACGAAGCTATGGAACATATATACTTTACTATAATATAATATATATTATACTATATAATATCTAATTTGTATATTTTTAATTGCAGCTATACGAATGCCTTTACCTCCAAGGAAATAGTTCAGCCTTGCCTGCTGTCGCTCAGAGTTTGAGACTACTGCAAATGATTTGTGGACAGCCTGCGCTAACGCTCACATTTGGCAGCCACTCGGCGCAGCTGCTGCACGAACTGCAAGCCCTGGGTCCAGTGCCCCAGGCACTAAACCCACCAGACTTTGGCGCTTGGCTCATCATTGATCGTGACAAGGATTATGCATCGACGCTGCTTACGCCAGCTATTTATGCTGGCCTGTTGCTCGAGGTATTTCAATTGCGCGCTGGAGAAATCAGCATTGATAATGCTAACAATAAAATAAGCAGCCAGAAGGTGCAGCTACTCCAGGGAAAGTCCGAATATCCGCCCAAGTCCAGCAGCAAGCCAAGCAGCATTCGCCTTAATAGCGCCTGTGATGAGTTCTATGGCGAGAATCGCTACAAGCACTTTGCCCAGGCAAGTAGCTCTGTACGAGCACAGGTCAAGACCTTGAGTCTAGAAGTGCAGAAACTAAATGACTTGAAGCTGGAGGAAATGCACGATTATGTGGCACGCAAGTTGCCCAAGCTAACCGAGCTAAAAGCCAAAGTGTTGCGGCACCTGAATGCGTCCGAGATTGTCATAAAAATGTTGGGCAACTTTCGGCATCTGCAGACACTAGAGGAGGACATCTTGAACAATGTTTCACGCAAACGTCTGCTTTCCGAGATTGATATGCTACTGACAACTGATGGACAACGGTACAACACGTTGCGTCTGCTGTGCCTACTGCATTTGTGTGTTGGAGTTGCGCCCGATGAACTACAGCACTTCGCCCGCAACTATTGCAATATGTTTGGGCATCGCGAGCTCTGCGTCTTTCAGCAATTATCGCAGGCCGGACTTTTGCCTGCCTTGCAACCGGAACGCAAGAGTTCAACGAAACTGCTGTCGAACTTGCCGTTGCCTAAGTTCCAGCAAACGGAATTCCAGGCTAACGCCAATCGTCTTAAGCTGCTAGCCTCCTCTGCAGATGCCGAGCAGGCAGCTGCCGCTGGCGTGGACGCCGCAGCTCGAGCTGCTTCCAAAACCTGTCCCAGCTTTGTATTCAACGGCACTTATGTACCTCTAATAGCGCAACTGTGTTCCATTCTGCTCAATGCCAGCAACGCCGATCAATTGGCCACCAAACTCGCCATGATCGAGGGCCTGCAAATGTGTATACCTGGAGGACAGACAACTACTCCTAAAGCCTATGCGGCACACATCAAGACAGCAACAGGCGAAGCCAATGATGTGTTCCCTCTGCGGCTGCGTAACTTGTTTGTGTTTGTGGTAGGCGGTGCAAGCTATGCAGAAATTGCCGCCTGTGATTTGGTGGCCAAGCTGACGAATGCCCAAATAACTGTTGCATCTGATCAACTTTTAGCTGGCAGCGATTTAATCGCAGCGGCTTTCAATCACTGAATACATGAATCTACTACTATTACTGACATGACAACTATTTCTATTCTAAAAAATAAAATGTGGTATTTTGAAATCAGAAAATCATAAATCATGTATGTATTTAATAGATGATTAATTGAATCTATATCAAGCCAGCTTGCTTGATTTAAAACGACAAACTGGTTCATGTCTTTCATAAGCTCTGACTATCTGGATAGTAAGCAAGACAGACTGACAGGTTTATCAATAAATCAGGAGAAAGAATTATAAATATATAATATATGAGAAATGGTTAACTATTTGTATTTTTATAATAAAATGTTGTGCTTTATTTTGAATTTATCCATTTAATAACTTAATGTATAACAACTGGTTTGTTGAGTTGAAAAACATGCTTCGTATTGAGCCTCAACTTATTCACAAAAATATTATCTATAAAAACGAAAAAATTTTAAATATTTTTTTAAATAAATCATCTCGATTTTCCACCAGTCATGCCAGGCACACGGTACAAGAATTCGCCATCGTCATCGTAGTAGGCGTCCTCCACACGATATGTGGCACCCTCGCGATATAACTTGCGTGGTATCACAATGCGGTCCTTTATCCTGCTCATTTCGTACTTGCGCTGATCTGCCACGCTGACAACTACTTCACTGGGCTCGAACTTCTGCACAAAGTTGGGCAGGATGCCAGTGCCGCTGGGATTGGGCAATGGCCTGTCTAGGTCGGGATTTTGTTGGGGCAACAGCTGGAGTTCTTTAAGCTCTTGCAGGCGCATTTTACGCTTGTTCGTCACCTTGTCTAGCAAATATGTTTCCTCATCGCCTTCGGGTCGCTTTGGACTCTCGACTCTCTGACCAGGCTTGTTCAATGCCACCTGCTTTGGTGTGTTCTGTCCATTTCCCAGCAGCGCACGAAATTCATTTGTTTGGGGCACTGGCAGTTCAGGACGTGCTGGCCACTGTTCTGGTGACAACTGCTTTAGATCCTGCTGGCGACGTTGCGCAAACTTTTGCAGATGCTGCAACAGCTCTGGCGGCACGTCAGGACATTTGCCAGCTCGCAATTGAGCCCAGTTGCGCATTACGCCGGCGTCGTGTGAACGAATGCGTTCCACATTTAGTGGTCGCCACTTGGAGCGCAGCAACTTTTGCACAACTTCCGGTGTTACGGGAAAACTCTCAGCTAAGCGCTCAATATTCCATTCCTCAGAATCACGTTCATGTAGGAGTCGCATTTGCTCCTTTTCCGCGTAGAGGAGCAAGTTAGGTAATTTGGCAGCTCGAAAGTATTTGTGCTTGATCATGAACTGACGCACCCGATCGCGGTTTTGGTGGCGTTCTGCTTCGTGTTGGCGATATGTGCGACCGGCGGACATAAAATCCGATTCCATGTCCGCATAATCCTCGCTAGCTTCGTGATTTTGTTGTGATTCCTGCAGCTGGTAGCTATTCCCGGGATTGGCCCGACGCGGTACACGCGCTTGAAGCGCCCAGTGAGCTGTGCAGAAATTCCGAACAATGAGTCGCGCACTCATTATAAATATATTTTTTAGTTTGTTATTTAATTATTGCGTTTAGCGGAATAGAGAGACAGTAATAATATTCCATACAGCGATTAATCGATAATTTAAAAATATGCAAGGCGATGTTTATAAGCAACGATATAAAATACTAAATTGCTATAATTTTAAAATATCGATACACCTTCTTTATAGTTCTCCCTTCCCTAATATTAGTTGGACGCCGTATTTTGCGATTCGCGAATTACTTAAATTGGTTTTTGTGTTTATACTACAAAAATAGCACAATAAAAAAAATAGCAATATGTCCACACCAAATAACGAAGCCGGTGGCGGTAACTTAATGGACGAGTTCGAGGAAGCCTTTCAAGCCTGCCTGCTCTCGCTAACAAAACAAGAACCTAACTCCGGCACCAACAAGGAGGAGATCGAATTGGAAGTGCAAAAGACAACAAATCGCTTCATCGATGTGGCACGTCAAATGGAAGCTTTCTTTCTGCAAAAAAGATTTCTCGTTTCCACACTTAAGCCGTACATGCTCATCAAGGACGAGAATCAAGACCTCAGCATTGAAATTCAACGTAAAGAAGCCTTGCTGCAGAAGCACTACAATCGTCTGGAGGAGTGGAAGGCATGCTTATCCGACATCCAGCAGGGCGTACACAATCGTCCCACACAACCTATGATGGCGGGGCCTTGTCCCACCGGCATGCCACCAATGGGAGGTCCTGGACCACGTCCTGGCATGATGGGTGGCATGCCGCCAGGTGGAATGCCGCCGGTGGGGCAGATGCAGCCAGGACAGCAGCATCTGTTGCAGGCGCAGCAAATGCAGCAGTTACGTATGATGGGAAAGCTGCCGCCCAAGTAAATTAGTTAGTAACTTTAATCCTAAGTCAAATTTTAATAAACTTATAAAAAACAATTGTTTAGTTAATATTTGAATTAAAAATGAGCATTATGTTTATCGTATTCTGTGCCATTTATTGTTATTCTTCTGCGTGTGTAGTTAAATTTTGATTCGACCTTTGATGAAAGATCCGTATATAATAGCTAATATATCTAGGTATTATTACTCATACATATAATAATGTTCGTCTGTTTTGTTTTTGTTTACTTTTGTGGTTTGTCTGATTTTGGGTATTGGTATCGGTATCTAATATAATTCTAAATGTATTAGGACAGTTTTTAACTTAAAGTCAGGCATACAAACTATATATATAATTATATATATGGGCTATATTTATGTATAATTGTGTGAGAAAACAAAGCGAGTTCGCGCGACTCGATTTAGGTTTCCAATGAAAAGATATCCATTAACTAACATTAAATCGAAATCGAAAAAAAACCACACATGTGTGTAAATGAAGTAATCGCTTTTGCTATCCATCCAAACTCAATCAGTGTGCGCATCATCATTGTATATTCCTCTGATTTCCGACATCTAATCAATTTCGTATACCTTGTCCGCCTCAAAGCCCGTTGCATTTGCTGCGTTTGGCGCAGCAGCAGCTCCATCTACCGCTTGTCCAGTGCCTTGATTGTAGCCCGCCGCCGATGGATGCTGATTGGCATAAAGCAATGGATTCATGTACATGCCGCTGGGATGCACGATGTGCGTGTGCAGCTGCAGCAGGTCCTTGTACATGGTCGGATCTCCATTGTTCATCTCATTGTACAGTTGCTGCAGATAGCTAGGCACTAGCTGTATAACCTGATTCTGAGTTAATTCCGGATGGTCTTTGGATATCTTCATGTTCAGCAACTGCAGCAGAATATCGGAGCGAAAGCCAAAGATCTTATTGGAGGTCACACTGCCAGACGCATTACCAAACTGACTGGCTACCGTCGCTCCAAAGGCGTTACGATCGTAGCTCATGTACTGAGATGCTTGGACGGCACGCGTCTTCTCTGCCTCGTACTCGGCCCAAGCGGACTTGCGCTCTTCTTCGGTCAGATTCTCGTGCTCCTCCTGTTCGAGCAACGAGTCGTGCTCGTGGTACTTAAATATCAGATTCTCATGCTCTGTCAGCAGTTCGGCAAACAAACGATCTTTGGGCAGCAAAGGCATTTCTCGTTCAACGCTCGGCTTCAGCTCATACGTGTACAATTCCATTAGATCCGTTTGATTGTAATGCCTAGAGATTTGCTGCTCATCGATCACACGCTTAGCCGTTGCCTGCTTGGCCACCTGACGTTCGTAGACCTTCTGCTCCATTGTGCCCATGGCAATCAAACGATAAATGTAACAGGGCTTCACCTGACCGAAACGATACACACGAAAGATGCTCTGAGTGTCATGTGAGGGATTCCAGGAGACATCAAAGATGACCACACGATTGGCAGCCACTAGATTAATACCCAATCCGCCAGCACGTGTCGAAATGAGAAAGAGACGTGCACGTAAGTTGGTTGCATTGTTGAACTTCTTACACATCGCTTCACGCTGTTCCACGCTGCATGATCCGTCCAGACGAAAGTAATCCTCGCCAGGTGACCAGCAGCCCTTGAAGTTACCCACATCGCCTACATCAAGAATAACATGAAATCAAATGTGAAGATTCAATTTTGTAATTTGAAACTCACCCTCAAACTCGTAGCCCTTGGTGTTGCTATCCACCAGAGAGAGAAAATGCTCGATGACATCGAGAGATTGCAGGGACTGCGAGAAGACCAACAGCTTGTCACCGATGGCCTCGCACTGTTGCAACAATCGCAATAGAATGAGTAGCTTGGGGGAATGATTAACGTTGTTCAACTCTTTCTCCTCGACAAATGGCTTCCACCACTCGGATGGATCATCCTTCTGCACAGCTGGTCCGCTCAGCAGCTCCACATCCGAATCGCTATCCACCATACCAGAGCGTACACCATTGCGGGTCTTACGACTCTTGACTTTGCTGCCGCCAGCGGCATCGTTTGAAACAAGCGTTAAGCTAGCATCCGACTTAAAGGACTCGCCGCTGTCCGATGAATTCGAAGCGGCGTCCTCCTCCTCGGATTCGTCACATATGAAACCTTCCATTTCATCGGAGTCATCGTTGCTGAGCAGACGCTTAGCAATAACATTGTCGCTGTTCACGCGCAGATTCATCGGATGCGTCCAGATGCGTCGCAAGTCTTGAAAATCTTGAAACAGTCGCGCTCCCTTGCCACAGATATCGGAGCTGGCCTGATCCCGATGCGTGGTCATGTAGTAGCCATACAGCTGCTGCTGCAACTCTGACAACGTGGTGTACACCACATATTCGTGCTTGGGTGGCAAATAAGGAGCCAGCACTGAGTAATCACGCCGTTGAATGCAACCCTCGAGCAGCTTGTGCAGAATATGCGACCGATGCTTCATCAGACGCAGATCGCGGTCTGTGGAATCAGTGTACTGGCCATTGCTAATGGGATTGACAAACCGATTCATATACTCCTTGTAGGTGCCCAGCAGATTGGGCTTCACGAACTGAATCATGCAATAGTCTGTAAACAGAATAAAATATTAGTTAGATTCAATCGAAAACAAGCCATTTATATGCCAACTCACATTCTTTGAGATTGTTTTGGAGCGGCGTGCCAGTGAGAACAATGCGCCGTTTGCTGCGCATCCGGGTAACCGCTTTGCTAATCGAAGTCTTCTCGTTCTTCAGCAAATGTCCCTCGTCGCAAACAACTAGATCTGGCCCCGGATCAACGAGTGCCTGCTGCAGCTGCTCGCGTTGCTTTTTGCGCAATCCTTTGGCCTTCTCGTTGGCCAGAATGCGATACATATCATAGCCCAGAATGCAGACGCCGCCCTCCTCGAACCATTCGTGCAACTTGAAGATGCGCGTCGGTTTATCCTTGTATTTGGAAATGTCATAGACCTCAATGTCACGTCGATGAGCAAATCCCATCCAATGCACAAACTCCCGCGCCCAATTGTTCACAGTGCTTAGTGGTGAGATGACCAACACACGTTCCACGCCCGTGCGTCGCGTATTGATGAGCAGCGTGTGCGACAAGGTAACCACCTGCAAGGTCTTGCCCAGACCCATGCAATGGGCCAGAATGCAACCGGAGCCGGAGTTCTTCTCGCTCTCCTTTAGCGTCTCGAAGCAAGCATCCCACATGAACTTCACGCCATCCACCTGATGGGGTTTCAGCTTCTTCAGCAGACCCTTGTCCACTTGCAGTAGCGCCTTCTTGGAGTCCTCGTCGAAGTCGAGCACTAGCTCGTTGATTTCCACACTCTCAGATTTCTCAAAAATTCGATTATAGAGCTTTTGGCGCTCCTCGATGCGTTTGCGTCGATCATCCTCCTCTTTGGCCGCCTCCTTGGTGCTCAGATCCAAGTCTTTAGTTTTGATAATTTTACGAATGTGCTTGCGCTTGTTCTTGTTCTTCTCATCGTCATCGCTTTCGCCGCTGGAATTCTTTTTAATTCGTCTCCGTTTCTTTTTATTTTTCTTGTCCTCGGGTTCAAAATCAGATGAATCATTTGCAGAGCCACCCGCATCCTTTTTGCCCGCAAACGTGCGACGTTTGCGTTGCGGCATCACCTCGCTGCCGCTGCTATGAGCAGCCTCCTCTTCAGCCTCAGCTTCGACATCGGATTTGTTTTGTTTATCGTCGCTATCTTGTTCCGATTCCGCCTGATCATCTAGTGCATCTCTGTAATCAGAATCGTTGTCGCTATCACTGGCGCTTTTCTCACGTCGATTGCGCTTTGAAGTGCTCGCTTTTTCCATCTCTGTATCTGTGCTCATCCTTCGCTTCGAATCCGATTTCTTTCCGTTGTCGATGTCGTTGGAGACTTCGACTTTTGCTTCCGGTGCTTTTGTTGTTACTTTTTCGGCTGTTTTTGCTTTAGCTGCTGCCTTGCTTGTTGTTGTTTCGACTGTCTTTGCTTTTGCAGCTGCTTTGTTTGTTGTTTTTTCGGATGCTTTGACTTCTGGTTCGGCTTCGACTTCGACTACTGTTGCTGTCGGCTTCGTAGGCAGCTTCGTGCGCTGGATGCGCACAACACAACGACGCAGCGTCCTTTTAATTGGCTCCTCGTTGAGAGTGCTGCTATCGCTATCGATCAGCAGTTTGCTGAGCAAACTCTTCTTATTCACCGGCGGCTTCTTTCCACTCACTTTTCTCTTCGTCTTGTTATTGGAGCTGGTGTTGGAGGATGTTGAATTGATGCGTGTTTGACGAGCTCGTATTGGATTTCGCACTATGATGTCTTCTTCATCCGTGTCGTCTTCACTGTCACTCAGCTCTACAATGGAAACGTTATTGTTCCGGCTGCGACGTGACGATCGAACACTGAGAATCTTTGAGTCTGAGTTTGCTTTTGGCGTTCTGACGTTCGCCGAGTTGCGTGTTGATCGAGCGTTGTTGCTGCTGCTGTCCGGCTGTGCCAAGAGTTTCTCTAGCGGCACAATGCTTATTTTAAATGCTGGCTTCTCTTCTTTCTCTTCTACAATACTTTGCTGTTCTTGTTGTTCGTCAGCAGAGTTGCCAACTTCGTTTAATGCATCTCCGTTACCAATTGTGCTGTTACTTTTTTTGCTACCAGATTTTGTTTCATTTGTTTTTGTTCTTGAATTCTCTTTGACATTGTTGTCTATTTTTTCAGATTGCTCAGTTGGTTGTCTTCTTTTTGTACTTTTGCTGCCGCTGCTGCTCTTCTTCTTCGAGCTCTTGACGTCGCTGTTGCCGTCGCAGTCAGCGTCCCCGTCCGCTTGATTGATCAAAGAAGTTCCAGCAATTGTCTCCCGAGAATCTGTCTTTTCCTCTCCCATAGGTAACGGTGTATTCGTGCTTCCTTGCTACGCGTCCCAATTTTAAACAAAACTATAAAAAGACAAATTTGTACAACGAAGAAAATTTAGATACTAACACATTTGCACATCTATATATGTATATGCATATAATTGAAATCAATGCAACAAAGTGTTTATTCCAGCTGCATATTTATTGAGCGTCCGCTTTCGGCGTTTTTGTTGCGCTCTGCTTCTTCTTTTTTCTTGGAGTTTTTTCTTATTTTTTTTTTTGCAAAACTCATCGGCTTTTTTCTAAGCTAATGCTATTAGCTTATTATTAAGACTGAATTATCCGAGCATATTTACTTGCATAAAGAAAATTCTAATTTATGCGCTATTCATAATTCAAGAAAACAACACAAAAAACATCTTAATTTTATTAAATTTTCAACATTCCGCCGCCGCGCTTTTTGGCACAGACGCGTACCTCACACACACATGCACTAAACTTACACGCACACACGCATGTATTATACATACACAGGCAGAGGTGGCACTCACCGATTGCAATTTTTCATTTGCGTTCTGATTTCGCATAGATCTTGCACCTTGCATCCATTAAATATATATAAACAAATATAATTACTAACGACAAAATGGTTTATGTAGATTAAGAAAACGAGAAGCAGTGCGCTGCCTACGCCGCCGCTAAAAAATTTATTTGCTGGTATACACAGCACACAAGCACACAGATGTTGTTAATGGCCAGGGCAACTCTAGTGCCGACATTAGAGATGAGCAAAATAATAGTGCAATTGTTAAACGGACTGGCAACTATATCTTTTAAATTTAAATTGTTGCAATAGTCAGGAAGTTGTTGTATTTACGTATTTTCATAGGATTGAAGTTTTTTTTAAAGTGATTTTATGAAATGTGAAATGTGTTACATTATATTACAAAATCAGTAAATTTTAGACTATACCGCCAGCTGTTGGAATGGCGTTGCCAGTTTTTGATTTATGCGACAGGTGCTGCCAACGCGAACCGAAAATAAAAAGTGATAATGGAGAGGAAGCATGCAACTGAACCATCGAAACATCGATTTCTTTACCATCGATAGCAAAAACAATAGAGTCGGCAACTATCGGATTTTATGTTTTGGTATATTTCATCGGCGATTCTGCTTACGAGCGCACTGCGGGTTACGTTAAGAAATGTATTTTTCATGAAAAGATTAAAGATACAAATTTTTATTTATTTATTAATACGTGAATTATATCCAGAAATTTATTTAATTTTGGTTGATAAGAAAATCGATAGCATTTATTTTATTTTAAAAACATCGATAGGTTGATGGTGCCATCGATGTTTCTTCTTCACCTCTAAAAAAAAAGCAATAAAAAGAGGAAAACAAGCAGCGAATATGTTTGATATAACGAGGCAGCGGAAGAGACAAAAATTATAAATTAGTGTAGAGAAAAAATTTGCCCAGTGTGCGAAGAGAAGCAGCGCTGCATTCACTAATTGAGTAAAAACGACGAAAAACTCGACTAGCAATGAGCAATAACAACATCAGCAGCAGCAACAGCAATAATAACAACAGCAGCATGCCATACCCGGATTCCGAGGAGGAGGAGGAGCTCAGCGGGTCTTACAACATCAACGACAACGACAATCATGGTCAGTTGAGTGACTGCAGCAATAGCAACAGCAGCGCTGCCAGCAGCAACAGCGGTAAAACGGCGAGTAGTTCCAGCAGCAGCAACTCAAGCGACGACGAAGACGACGACGATGTGGATGAGGACGACGGTGCCTCCGATCAGGACATGCACAGCGACAGCGACTCCGATGATGCCACCACCACGCAATCGGATGAATTGGAGCTGGCGCAGCTAAGCAAAACTCACACATTTCGTTTGCCTCGTGGTCTCTGCGAGAGTGCGGCTATATTCCACGAGTTCTTCAGCGTGGAGACCTGGCAAATGTTGCCTAATAACATGCAAGCTCAGCTCCAGCCACTGCTACCAAGCTATGCCTCAATCCTAACGCCTTCGCAGGCTGCAGCCGAGCAGCAGCGCACGTTATTGCAGCTCTTCAATGGAGGATTACAGCGGTTTGGGCAATCGCCACTACTACGCCTGCAACAGCAGCTGGAGGAAGGCAGTCTACGGCCTGATGTGCTGCAGCTGCGTCTCAGCATCGAACGTTCACAGCGACGGGAGCGTCGTTTCCAACAGTCCGAGCGGCTCAGCCGCTTGGCCAAGGAACTGTTTCTCTCCCGCGAGCAAATGCTGCAGCAGATCTACGTAATGGCTCCGCCTCCCGATGCTGATGCTAACCTTGGGCTAGGTAATGGTCCGTTCAAGCTGCAGTCACGTCCACGCAAACGAAAGACGCTCACGCTGCATAGGGAGAACAAGTTTTGTGTGGAGCGTGCGAGAAAACGATATTGCCAAGAGCTTGTAGAACTGACGCGTGATCTACAGCTGCAACCTGGGGAGTTGAGTGCCGACGAGCAGGATGAGCAGGCAACACAGTTGGCTATCCTTGCCGAGGAGCGTCAACTGAAGATGGAGACGAATACGCGACCCTCGAATGCGGCAGATAAGAAATGTATTTACAGCAGCTTCTTCAAGCGTCGTCCGGGATTGGAGGATGAACTGGTATTGCGTAGCATGCAGGCAGACAAGATGCAGCCGCTCACCGAGAAGAACTTCAAGAAATACTTGCGCGACTATAAACGACGAAAACAGCAGCAACCGGTGAGTAGACCGATTATAAATAACATTAATGAAACTTTTCCTTTGGAGCAGCCTATAATTGCTTCAAAGCCTGCTATTGAGTGTTGATTGTTATTTTGAAGTTCAGTGCTGCGATTATCGATTTTCGATTGTTGCACAATATTTTGGTACATTTGCACCCAAGTGAAATTGGTACTTTTTTTCTTCTTCGGTACAATTGAATAGTTTTTACTATATTTTACATCTGATTCGAAAATTATCGGTTATATATATGTATTTAACTATTTGAGACTATTTGATAAAATCATGGGTGCAAACAATATTTTTGAGACGGCATCATTATTTTCCAATGTTGACGCGTTGGTACAGTACCAAGCTGGGTATATTTTTTGTTGAATGGTACAATTTGAGGTCTGCTAAGTATTATTAAGCTAGTTATGTTTTGTAACTCAAAATTAATATTGATAGCCTTTGGCCTTAAGATCTAAGTCATATGGCAACCTTGATTTTCAATTAAAACTTTCTATTATCAATACTTGATTATTTGTATATTAACATTGATAACTGTACTAATTTGTTGACTTTCTTTCTCAGCAATTGCCGGACTTTGAGACGGCGGACATTCGATTGCGTGATATTTGCACGCGTGCCCAGTTTGTGGGCAATTTCAAGCCGGGACGCAAGCCAAAGGCATTGACAGCGCGTCTCAATCACAATGTGAATGAACCGCCAGCTCTCGTGCCCATCGGAGGCAATTCGTCAGCAAACGCCTCGAAAGTGGAGCCCCCAACGGAACTGCTCACGGATGAGCCGCAGCAGCTGTACGGACGAGCGGCCATCGAGCCCGACGAGGACGAGCTGGAGCAGGAGTTGCAGCAGCAGGCAGAGGTGATGCAGCAAATCATTGCGCCTCCAGCAGCAGGAATGGCGTCGCCTGCAGCTGGTCACGTTGAGCTGCCCAAACTGGAACCGTTCACGCCTCGCTCAGTAATTAGCAGTTCACCTAAAGCTATGGTGAAGGCTGGTGCCCACATCACAGGCAGTCCGACCAGGGAGCTGACAACATCGTCGTCCTCAACGACTGCGCCACTTGCCTGCTATTTCTCGCTGCTTCGTGATCTGTTTGTATCAACGCCACAGCATCGTTTGAACTACACAGAATTGCAGACGCTGCTTCTCAAATGGCGGACAGAGAGCTGTGTCACCGGGTTGCCCGACTGGGTGCGCAGTCTGCCCAACGATTGGACGCAAATGCTGCAGTCGGCCGTCAACTTCCTGGCCGGAGACTTTGTGACACTGCCGGCGGAATATGTGCCATACATTGAGCACAAAACACAGCTGGGCATTTACCAATGGATTGGCGCTGGTCGGGACTCGGATGCACGGCTGCAAACGTTGTGTCAATTCTGGCTGCAGCGACGCAAAGAGGATGCATTGGTACAGCAGTTGCCACAAACAGCGCAGCTAACGCCACAACACCAGCAGCTAAGTCCCGCTGCTGGCGTGGATGCAACCCCAACGCCAGCTCCTCGTTGCCCCACCAGCTGGACAGTGCGTGTGGCCACGCAAGCAGAGATGCTGGAATTTCAGCGGCAGGAGCGATTGCGCTTCGAGCAACCGCATCGACCATTTACCTATCGCATGCATGGCTACGAGAGTGTCGTTGGTCCTGTTAAGGGCATCTATACGCAGAGTCTGGCGTTGAACAAGGCGCGTGGCCATGCCGTCATGGTGGACGATCGACCGCCCTTTGTGACCATCCTGACGCTGGTGCGCGATGCCACCGCTCGACTGCCGAATGGCGAGGGAACACGCTCGGAAATCTCCGAGCTGTTGAAGTGCTCGCAGTTCATCAATCGCCAGGCGGCGGAGAATGTGCTGCAGACGATTGTGAGTGGCGCCTTGGATCGCATGCATGGCGGTGTCGATCCTTGTGTGCGCTACGATGCGCGTCGCAAGATCTGGATCTATTTGCATCGCAATCGCAACGAGGCGGACTTTGAGCGCATGCATCGACAGAATCAAACGTTGGTCAAGCAGAAGCAACAGCAACGCAAGCAGCACAACAACAACAAGCCAAAGAGAGACGAGCCCTTCGAGGTGACGCAAGCACAGGCACAAGGCCAAGAGCTGCCTGCTCTAGTGGCAGCCACCACGACGACGCCGAATCATGTGACAGCAACTACAACGCTAATCAAAAATCATCCCGTTGCAGCGTTGCAGGTCAAGTGTCCACCTGTGCCGCCACTCAAGTATCACATACCTCCCACAAATATCAACACGACGCCGCCAGCAGCAGCAGCAGCTGTGACAGCGACAGCAGCGAGTGCAACAGCAACAGCTGCAGTCAGTCCACATACGGCACAAAAATCGCTGCTGAAGACGACGACGCAACGCAGCGGCGTCGTCACCATTGTAGATAGATCAGCCTCCAATAATACAGCGCAAGTTGCGGGCACAGCAACCGTGCAACTGCTGAAGACGTCGCCAAAGCCGCAGCAGCAGCAGCCGCAACAATTGGCCCGCAATACCACGCCCATCCTGGTATCCACGCCTACCGGGTTGCAGACGGTGCATGTGGCTGCCACGCCCAGCAAGAAGCTGGCCATCAAGAAGCCCATTGTTATCAATTCCCCCACACAAGCAGCGACGACAGCCGGCGCAAGCACAACTGGCAGTTTTATCGTGCCCCTCGAGCAGCAACAATCTCAACAGCAACCACAGTTGTTGACCATGAGCAACAACAAAGCGACGACTCCAGTGCGACAGACAATGCCCAAGAACATCATACGACTGCTGCCAGCTGGTGCAGCAAGTGGTGCAGCAACGAAACCTTCTGTTGTCCAGCTGCAGCCTCAAACGTTGGCCACCAAACCCGCGGGCTCTGTGCAAATCTTAGGACCACGCATGCTCGCCCAGACCACAGTGCGTCCGTTGCAGCAAAAGATTGGCGCCGTCTCCATTGTGAGCAACAAGTCGGTCATAGCCAGCGGCACCTCGATTGCCAACAATGCGACGACAACAGGAACGAGCACCATTGTGAAGATGTCGCCTCAAGCATTTGCCACACTCCAACAGCAGCAGCTCAAGCAGAAGGCTGCCAATGCTATTCAGAGCCAGCAGCAGCAACCACAACAACAACTCCAGCAGCACCAACAGCAGCGAATACTTGTCGGTAAGTCGAACATGGATACATCATCTATTTATACATTACATTTATACATATAATTTACAACGGATTAAATGTAAATTTGAATTGTTTATCAACATCAGTAAACACAAAACTGAATTATAAATAATTGAATAAGGTAATTCAAATGGTTTGGAAAGCATACAAAAGAAAACTTTTAACTTATTCTTTTAATTCATAAAACTTGTAAAATATATTTAGATTAACGCATTCTACTGCCATTAAATATTAAAATTAATTTCTCTTTTTCTTTTGCAGGCAACACAGCAATTTCGTCAAACAAAAACATTGTGTTCCAGGCGCTGCCGAAAGCGGCGCCCAAAATACTCAGCACTGTGCCCGGTCAGACGACGAAAACGTTGACCACTGCGAATCTCTCGCCGCAGCAGCAGCGGATTGTGCTACAGAGCTTCAAGCAGCCGCTGGCAACAGCAGCCGCATCGACACCGTCGTCAACATCATCAGCAACTGCAACAGCGGCAGGAACAACAACGACGCGCATAATACGAACAACTCCAGTATCGGCAGCAAGCTCTAGTGCCACATCTAGTACAGCAACAACACAGGGTGGTCACATCATTACGCTGGACAGTTTACTGCAGAAATCAGTGCCCGGCAAGCTGTTGACCGCTGGCAGTAATATCATCCAACTGGCCACCTCAACAGCGCCAGGCAACATCATCACAATGTCACCCAGTGGCCAAGCGCCGTTGCAATCGATAGCGGGAACGACGGCCAAACAGTTGCCGGCAACGGCGCGAATTGTGACTGCTGGCCCTGGGGGAATGGTGCCCAAGATCATTGGCAAGACAACGGTTGTGCCTGGCAAGCCGCTGCTGTTGCATGCCAAGACACTTAAGCTGGGCACCACAAATGCGGTGAGCACAACACAGGCGGCGACGCCAACGACGACATTGAAAACGACGCCGCAGAGCATTGTGATTGGCGGTCAAACAATGAAGATACAGGGAGCGGTAAGTATTCAATTGAAATATTTATATTGTGAACTTTATTTAACAACTCAATATTTGCATTGCAGACCATTCCAACGCGCAATGCGTCCGGTGCGCCAATGCAAACGGTAATCATGGGCAACCAACTCGTGCGGTTGGCTACGAGCAGCAACAGCGGCAGCAGCAGCACAACAACCAATAGCAACAGCATGCCCAGCACATCCAGCGGCATTGCGAGTACACCCAAGACTCTGCTCATTGGCGCTGGAGCAGCGCAAACGTTGCGTCTGGGCAAGAACGTGTTGTTGGCAAGTAGTGGCAGCGGCAGCGTTGCGACCACGACGACAACAACAGCAGCAACTGCAACACCTGCCAACAATCTTGTATTTGCCGTGCAAGGCAATGGCGGCCAATTGTTCTTCTCCCCCGGACTGCAAGGTGTCAATCTAAAACCGTTGTCCAACATGAAAGTGATACCCATGTCGACGGCTGGAGGTGTTGTCAGTGCCAGCAGCGGTGTAAAGTTAAGCAATGTTGCGGGAACCGTTGATGCGGTGGTTGGCAAAACATTAAACACCAAACTGTTGCCAACAGCTGTGATTAAAACAGCGAGCGGAGGCCACGCGAATTAGGTGTGAATTGATGACAGAGGATAGAAGAGACAGAGGCAGAGGCTTGTTAACTACGTTGTTTACTTTATCATTTGTTTGGATTTTACATTATCATTATCATTTATATATATACACACATATATATAAAGTAGTCTAAGCAAAAAGTTTAACATAAAAAAATTTCCTTGCTTACAATTAAGTATGAGTCGAGATTTAATTTATGGGAAATGTGTAAGTTATTTTTACGTGGAGAAGAGGAACGAAAATGATCGTTGATTAAAATTCTTGGTATGGCGTGCGTTTGCTTGTTGTTGAACTTCTTTTGAATTGATTCTTCGTTTACTTCAGTCGGACGCCATTGCATGTTTCTTGAGATGACGATTTAATTTAATTGTCAAGTTGAACGATTTGTTACAAATATGACATTCGAACATTGATTTGTTTGATCCCACAGTTGTGTCGGAATGCTGACTGACATTCGTACTGTCATCTGCCGCGGTATCTTGGCTTGTATCATCTTGAGAATAAGTTAAGGATGTATCGCCAGGATCCAGTTCTTCAGGTGTGGTCGGTCCTCTATGCATGTTCAGTACGTGCTCTTCCAGTTGCTCGGCATCGCTGAATGTGTTTTCACAAAAGGCGCACCCAATCAAACATGTCTCTTGGCTGGGTTTTACTGGCGTTTCTATTGCTTGCATTGCTCGCAACTTGAGGGCCAACTCCTCTTCGTGTGCTGCAATGAAACGAACAAATCTCGATAATCACTGGTTCAATAAATATAAATGCTTCTTTCTGGGATGAATTCTAATTTACAATTTTAAAAAGAGTTGCAATTTTAAGAAATCATCGAGTGTCCCAATTATTGTTTACAAGTTTCAAGCTTCTAGCGTTCCGACTCTGCGATCCAGTCAATGAATCAGTACAAAGAATTTTATATGTATCTAGAAATATATATTTGATTAGTATTTACCTTCAATATGCCGGTTTAAATGCGCTTGTAGTTGCTGGTGCTTTAGTACTGCAAAATATAAATGAAAATAACTGATTAATCCGCTGACTTGAAGCCTTAAAGTCCTTCTTACCTTTGCCACAGTATTCACATTTCGTTCTCGTATGCACAGCCAATTTATGCTGCTTCAAAGTGTCCTTTGAGTTACAAAAGAAGCCACAAATTGGACATTTCAGATGTTTCTGCAGCTTATGCCATTTCATGTGAAATCTGAGGCGAGATTCGGGGGCATTTACAAACTTCTTGCCACATATGTGACACTCGCAATCTTTGAGCATATGTATGCGACTCATGTGTTCTGTGTGCCCGACCTGTGAGAGCGACTCGTGTCCACACAGTTTACAGAAGACTCCCGGCTCCTGGATGGGCGCTGGAAGCATTGTTAACTCTTCCTCATCGGAGTGATCGTCGTATGTGAATTTAATGATTTCATCATCACTCTCCTGGCTGTCATCCTCTGCAGCATCAGCTTCGAATATTGTAGAACTTACGCCATTTGCAACAGCCAGTTCTTTGGGTTCAATCTTTGCGAAGGTGGCCTCCTCTGGCAGATCGCTCGCAACATTAGATGCGGGTGGCTGAATGGGTGGCGCTTCCAGTGGCACTCGAGCTGCATGCTCCATTTTAATGGGTACATGGGGGATATCCAATGGGGCACACACGCGTGTGCTGCCATCCTCTTCGCTGCCTTCTTCGTCATCAGTGTCGAGGTAAACAAAACCGCAGAAAGTCTGTTCCGTTTGGATTTCCTTTTTGATGATTACACCATTGTGCGCTCGCGTATACTCCAGCGTATCAAATTGCTGCTGTGTCTCCAGGCAGCTGCGCTTGAACTGCAGAACCTTTTGAAATTCCAGAATACACGATTTGCACATATACTGAGGACGTCCATCGTTCTGCAGCACCTGACGAGTGGTAAAATGACTTCGTTATGTGCACTACGTAGTATAAACTAAGTAAGCAAATACCTGTAGATTCCAATCACTCATTTGCTGAACTATATCAGACATTTGGCCATTGAAGTTGTCACCGGCATCGGGTTTTGTGAAAATGGGCCGGATAATAGAATGATTTAATAGGAAATAAATGCCGCATGCACGACACGGCTCGATTTCGTCGCCATCTTCGAAGGCCATCAGATCCGCACAGTCCATATTAATGCAGTTAAATTGCGGACAATCGAGCGCAACAAATGCATCAAAAGAAATTTTAAGTCTTGTAATACAAAATAGGTTCAAAACGCTTCCATTTGTTGTCTTTAGTGTGGCAGTTTTCAGAACAATTCCAAAATAACTACAATTCTTAGGTTAAATTTTAAAAAATATAAAAAAATACTAAAGTCACAAAAGAGGTTTAGGAAAATAAATCTATTTATTAATCACTTTTGAATTAATTGAATACTTGATTTTGTAATTATATTGGAATTCAAGTACCCTACAATACTGATCAGCCATCATTAATGTAACCCTGGTAATTTTCATCACAAATCGGTAAATTTTAGTATATTATTCCATGTGAAAAAGTATTCATTAAAACTTATCTTGTGGTCACACCGGTTCCCTGTACAAATGTACAAAAAATAAATAATCATCCCATCACGCAGATACAAATTTGAGGTTTTACATATAAAAAACTTGCTAAGAATTGGGTGTGAAAATACAAACAATTTGCAATGAATTTGACGGATCAGAATCCGTACGGCAACGGCCTACTTTATGCTGGCTTTAACCAGGACCAAGGTGGGTAAAAAACATCATCATAATGCACTTTGTTTGTTGTTTACATATTCATTGAACATGAAAATCCAACGTGCTTAAGTATACTATATGTATGCACCTATAAATGTGTATGACATGATTAATTTTGTAATTGCGCCGCAGGATGCTTTGCTTGTGCCACTGATACCGGATTTCGGGTATACAATTGTGATCCACTGAAGGAAAAGGAACGTCAATACTTTCCCGAAGGTAAGTGTATGTTGGTGTAGGTGTGTGTATGTGTGGCGCTATTTACGTGCTGCTGAACGGGCAGAAAGTATCTTTGATGGCGCCTTGCCATGCAATATTTGTTAAAAATTTAGTATGTGTATATATGAATGTACGTGGGAGCCCTATTTTGCAACAAAGACAGCAGTTTGGAGGTGTGTGAAAATCTGTCTGCTGATAACAAAATTCGTGCAATCAAAATCTTTTATCGAAATGACAAACTAAATAAATACAAACTAATATATATGCATCCTATAACCCGATAGTAATTATAACTATTATCGTTATCTTTGGAATTATGAACTTATTTTTATCGTTAGTGTTATCATTTATTTGGAATTTGCTATCAAGTTTATCAAATAATTATCGATTTTTAAAGTAACTGCCAATATATTCAAATATACAATATTTGTATGTGAACTTTTCCCACATACTACTTATACACTTTGCAAGTTGTGAGAAAGTAACTTAAATATAGAAATATTTGCAAATGAAAGTATGACTTCCCATGCCCTAATCATTGTATTGTTTTCATTTCATGCAGGTGGCCTTAGTCATGTTGAAATGCTCTTTCGTTGCAATTATCTGGCACTGGTTGGTGGGGGCATTCGACCTCTGTATCCACCCAATAAAGTGATCGTCTGGGATGACCTGAAGAAATCGCCGGCCATTTCATTGGACTTTAATCAGCCGGTGCGTGCGGTACGTCTGCGACGTGATCGCATCGTTGTTGTGCTGGAGGGCGTGATCAAGGTGTACACATTCACACAGCAGCCACAACAGTTGCATGTGTTTGAGACGAGCGCCAACCCGAATGGCCTGTGTGTGCTCTGTCCGCATAGCAATAAAAGCCTACTAGCATTCCCGGGTCGACGAACCGGCCATGTACAGATCGTTGATCTTGCCAACACAGAGCGTGCCCCCTTGGAAGTGATCGCTCACGAGGCAGCAATAAGTTGTATTGCTCTCAATTTGCAGGGCACACGGTTGGCCACCGCTGGTGAGAAGGGCACGCTAATTCGCATCTTTGATACGGAGAATGGCAAAAAGGTGTCGGAACTGCGGCGTGGAAGCAATCATGCTAATATATTTTGCATTAATTTTAATCATCAATCCACTATGATTGTGGTGGCCTCTGATCATGGCACCATTCATGTCTTTAACTTGGAGGGCAACAAGCCGCAGCAATCGTCACTTCCCATTTTACCCAAGTATTTCTCAAGTCAATGGAGCTTTGTGAAATTCTCCATACCACAAGGACCTCGCTGTATATGTGCCTTTGGCGCCGATTCCAATTCGGTTGTGGGTAAGCGACAGAACAATGCACAATTTTAACATGATTATAAAATAATTACTATTTATTAATTCAATTTTTAGCAATTTGTGCCGATGGACATTACTATAAATTCCTATTCAATAGCAAAGGCGAATGCAGTCGGGATGTTTGCACGCAGTTCCTGGAGCTCCAGGATGACGAAACTTAAAGTTGAACAATTTTACTCTCTGACGCCTGTCCTCTAATTGCATATTAATATCTACATATACATACATACATATATACATAAAAGAAAAATGTGTTATACAAAATTATACTTAAGCATGCTTTAAACAAACGTTACAAGTCGGAAGTTCACATAAAAATCTAGTTAACAAATCATAGTTGTCATTTAAATGAGAATCCAACACACACCAGAATTGATCGCACGCTAAGCTGAGTATGTAAGCTGTCATATTTAAGCTTACGCTTTAAGTGGAACAACTTGAAGTAGTTCGGGATCTAGAAAATACGGAAACGATTAAAGAGTTCCTCTCAATGATGTTATAATTGAATTTGATAGGAAAATACAACACTTACTGAAGATACTATCAACGCTAAATCTGAATAGTAAGAGCTAGAACGCTGATCTTTCTACTCATTATTAATGTTTATACTGGAAAGTGTGATTTAGGGAAAAGTTGGCCCTCAAAATGAAATCAAACATCAATTTTTGGTATTGTATTGCTTTGTTACTTATAAATATCACTGGATTATCAAGTATTTATGTGAAAGTGAAAGAAGGAAAAATATTACAAATGTGTCTATGGAATTACAAGTGTGTTGTATTGCTGCTCTCCTCGAAGGCGTGATTGGTGGCACCTCTGAGAGGATTACTGTTTGCTTGCGGCGCAAAATCACTTTGTTGCAGGTGGATAATCTTCGCCTGCTGCTGCGAACTGATTGGCACATGGAGATTCTGCAGATTGTCCAAGTGTATGACATTGGACGGTTGCGTCTGTTGTTGTTTCTCAAGCTCCTTCGGCGATGGCTGTTTGCGCAACAGATTCATATCGGACTTCTTTGAGAAATGTGCCTCGATTTCCTGCAATAACAAATATTAAAAGTTGTTAATCCAAGCATTCATTTTACGGTCAGTTTCAACTCACGCCCAGAGTGCGACCCTCTGTCTCGGGAAGTGTAAAGTAGAGGACAATGGTGCCAACAAACGCAACTGTGGCATAGAAAGCAAATGTGCCCGGTAGCGTCAATGTAGCCAACATGAAGAGAAACAGTTTATTGGCTAAAAAGCCAAAAACATAACCAACGCCACCGGCGAATCCCGAGGCGCTGTTACGAATGTCCGCGGGAAAGACCTCGCCAATGAGAATCCAGGGTATCATACGTATGCCCAGATGCGAGAAGAAGGCGGAGAGCAGCAACAGAATCAGCGGCACCCAAACCAAATAGTTGGTCTTCTGCTTGGGAACAGTCAGCAATAGATCCTCTGCAATAGGTGGCTTCGAAGACGTCAATTCACTGCGCTCGGTGGAGCTCGGCATGGCACTGGAAACTTCCGGCAGCAGCGTAGTAGTGTCTAGATCCTCCTCCGGCTGCATTGTGGTGTCCAACTCTCGTCTGCTGCGATTGCCTGACTCGGTTGTATACATTTCCATATCTGGCAATAGAGTAGTCAGCTGCTGTTGCTCCTGCAGTTCATCCTGGCGTTGACTCTCAAATATTTTGGATATATTAGCCTGCGAGATAATACTATCCTTGGGCACGATGGCAGACGCATTGATGACCACATTGTTCACTCCAAAGCCGGGCACTTCGTTCAGAAAATGAGCGTAGGTCGCGGTGCCCAAGAAACAGAGTCCGGTGCCCACCGTCGAGACCAGGACCAGCGGACGTTTGCCCGTGAAATGTATGAGAATAACGCCCAGTATGGTAGAGATCATCTCGGCCACGCCCAACAGTATGGTGGCATGGTATTTGTTCATGGGTGCCTTCAGTGTGTGGAAGATTTGCACCGCATACGTTTGCAGCGAAGTCTTGCCGGAAAAGTGACCCGTGAAGAAGGTGAAGGAGACGAGTAGGAAAGGCACCAGGAAAGTTCGCTTGCGCCACATGCGCAGACGCATTTTCAGCGTGCGTCGTTGTCCCGCCGATGCAGCTCCTCCCTCGGCTGCCTCCTCGATGGCCTTTTGGGTGATCAGCTCGTCGTACAGCTGATTAAACTCCGCCTCAATCATGTGCTCTGGCACCCAACCGCGCAGCCATTGCAGCGACTTGACGGCCTCCAGGAAGCGATGCTCGCGTATCAGCCAAATGGGACTCTCGGGCACAAAGCAGAGCATCACAATGGTGATCACGGGAAAGGCGGCACTCACAGCTGCCACACTGCGCCAGTCCATCAGCGAGCCAAGTATGAATTGCACAAAGACGCCGGTGATCACACAGGTGGTGCCCAACGCGGACAGTATGCCGCGATACTTTGGCTCTGTGATCTCGGCCACATATGTTAGCACCTGCAAAAAACAAACAAAAGGTGAAGAACATTGTTTTAGCACTCTTGACATTTACTACAGTTTATGTTTGCTATTTGCAACACTTGCCACATTAAGTGGCATGCCAAGGCAACTAACTACCAAGGCAGCTAGCTACAAATAATGATCATGTGGCCATGTGACAATGACAACGCAAATTACATCGCTGGCTTTATAAGCTGATTCCAAAAATGGAACAATTCAAACATAAATGCAAGCTTACTTGACTAAATAGTGCAACATTTTAACATTTGTTGTATGTATGTTATAACATAATATTTCGCCTTTGTTTCTATTTAATGCTCTCTATATTAAAAGATCTCAATAATTTCAAATTTATGTTGAATTTAGTAGATATTTGAATTAATCCTACAATCGCAAGTTACTGAATTCTTTTCTTAGTCCAAGAGAATTATGCCACAAGTGTTTGCATATTCTGAAGTGTTGCTATATAACTTATGTACTTCGAAAATCGGTGTTTTTTAGCTTGGGATATATAATATTTTATAAACCCAATAGGTACTTGCTTTCGTACAAATTGTCCCAGTGGTTCCCAAAGGTGATCATAGCATTGTATGTCCGTCTGTCTGTCTGGCCATAGAACACCTACAGTCGATCACAGCTTATTTCAACCACCACCAACCAACGACTTTAAACCAGTACACTCGCTAAACTAAAAGAGGTATTACATTTATTTAAACGCAGGATATAAGTTTAATGTTTTAACATAAAAGATATTCTTTCATATATTTTCTAAATTTTTGTTTACTATATAAAATTATTGAAAAACAAAAAAATACCATTGCCCGTATCAATACCTAAGTCTCAGCGACTATAAGTTATAGAGTTTCAAGTTTAGCTCAAAACACTTTCGCCCTTGCAAATCGAAAAAATCGATTACCAATCGCAATTTTAAAACAAGAGTCGTAATAATAACTACAGAATTTATGATTCCTGAAAATTTGGTTGCGACCAGAGAAATTTGTAGAAGTTATTTAGAAAATACTTTTATATCGTAAAAAGCGCCTACTGCAAACGGGTCTTAGTTGATTAGACTGACAATCTAGTATATTTTGTACTCTATGGTATGTTTTGAAGATAGTACTATATCAATGTGTATTTTCACTATTTTTAGTATATTAAATCGGTATATTTTTAGAAGTGATTTTTATTTTTATAGGTAGTGGATATATCACTGTCCAACACACTCGATTGTAGCTGTCTTACTTGGTTAGGCATAAATTGGCGATGTTATAACTACTTAAATAGTATTTCTCATAGCTAGATAAATCGGAACTAGTCAAATGCCAATTTTTATTGTAGTCTAAGCAAATCAGCAACAAATTCCAAACGTGACAACATTCTAGAGCTATGTAGAACAATTAAAATTATTATCAGAAAATTGTAAAAAGTGGTTGTGACACAATAATAAATATTCTATTACGTAATCAGCTTTGTTCACCCCAACTATTTATTGACTTGTTCTGTTAAAATATTTGTTATCTTCGTTACCAGAAATATTTTGACTATATTTATCTTAGTCAAACAATATTTGCATTATTATATTTCAAGGTATTGCATGAGAGTTTTACACAGCTATTTATATGGTCTAAAGAAGTCTCAACTCACCTCTATTCTTAACGGTAGATGAAATTAGTATTGCCAATTAATTTTAAATGGATTGAATTGCATTTCAAATATCTACAAATGTTAATGTTAAAGCATTTTAGTAAGTGAGTTTTTTTTAAAGATGCACATTCAGTTATCACTGTTATTCTTGTGCACTTCTATCATAGATAGGCTGAGCTCCACTCGCTTTTTTGATCATCCACTATTTAAAACCAAAATATCACAATACAAGACGCGTGGTCAAATAATTTTACCAACTCCTCCACAAGACTTGTGTCGTAGCGATCTGTGCCCAGCAAATGTGAAACATATCGCCTGCAACTATCAATTTGTAAGTGCTTTCATTAAAATTAACAAAACGAAATTAGTCAAGATTCACTCCATTACTTTACATTAAAGTGGGGACCACATTGCCCAAAACCTCGTGCAGGTGTCAATATGGAAAAATACCAGGCAGAGATCGTTGATCTTCATAACAATATGCGCACACAATTAAGCCTAAAACCCTTGGGTAATTTGCCCGTTGCTAAAAAATTGCCAAAAGTGCATTGGAGCAAAGAACTCTCCGTTCTGGCGATGAGGATCACAAATTATTGCAACAATGCCACTGGCAACGATTGTTTTAATACGCCAGATTTCCCAAATGTGGCCCGGAGTTCGGTTACAGCTATTCGACACTTTCCAAATTTTACTGCTTATGACTTTATAATTAATGTGATCAAATTTTGGAGTAGTCATTGTGTTTATATCAATCCGAATGTTGTTACACACTTTCCACAAAATCCAGAGACTTTTGAATGTGAATTAGCAAACTTATTTAATCAAAGAGTTCGCCACGTGGGATGCGGCATGTTGATTCAAGGAGCAACCTTATATCCAACTTATCATATTACATGTCTATATAACGATAAACCCAAGCCTGGAGAAAAATTATATGACATATTGTGAACACTTTAAAGGAATAGCTAAGGATCAATTGATATTGAAAACGTTTGTATATTTATGTACCCAGATTAAAAACCTATACCTATACATCCCGATACAACAATTAAATTAATTCTAAAAATCAACTTAAAAAAATAAATTAAAATGATACAAAAAAACGTGCAATGCTTTCTTAGACAATCTGGTATATTTTGTACTCTTTGGTATATTTTGAATGTAATGGTATATTCTTATACCTTTTTAATATAATATATAATATTATATTTTTCGAATATTGTTTCATAGATTTTCTTGCGATCCAGCCTCACTCGAACTATTTCTTTCATATTGAAAATGTTTAGCAGGTATCTCACGGTCGAGTCGACTGTAGCATTCCTTCATATTTATATCTTGGAATGTTATTGGCGTTGCAAATTGATTAAGTGCAGATCACATATCGTTTTAGGTATATAAAGTATTTGTAAGAACAACAGTCAGTGAGTGAATTATTAAAGATGCACATTAGTTTAGCAGTTTTACTCTTTTGCACTTCGTTCGTAGATCAACTGCTTAGTTCGTCTCATTTTTGGAACGTCCCATTGTTTAAAACGAAAGTGTCAGTTTATAAGACGCGAAGGAAACTATCTTCGCCAACTCCACCCGAGAACTATTGCCGCAAAGATCTATGTCCGCCGAATGTGCAACACATCGCTTGTGACAATCCGTTTGTAAGTGTTTCACTCAATGTCAATATCAGATCGAAAATTTAACAATATACATTAAAGTGGGGACCAGAGTGTACAAAACCTCGGGCAGGAGTCAACATGGACAAAATAAAGACAAGAATCGTAGACCTTCATAATAATTACCGGGCAAAATTATCGGTATCAGGTTTGGGTAAATTACCCCTGGCTAAAGGATTGCCGAAAATCAATTGGAATGAAGAGCTCTCCACACTGGCGATGAGGATCACAAACTTTTGCAATGATGAAGAAGCTAGTAAGTGCGTGAATACGCCACATTTTCTTCATGTGGCCCGGAATTCATTTTACCATGAAACTACAAACAGTTCTAAGAATATATCTCCAGAGAACTTTATTCTTGAAACGATTAAATATTGGGGGGACTATTATAAATGTTTCGACCCGAACTATGTTGAAAAGTTTCCCCCTGATGCATCGGAGGATGAACATGAATTTGCAAACATTATTAATCAAAAGGTTCGCTTTGTGGGCTGTGGCATGTTGACACGAAAACCTGGTTTATCTCCATGGTACTATGTCACTTGTCTTTATAACGATAAGGTTAAGCCTGGGCAAAAATTGTACGATTAATTTCTTGTTTATACATTTATTTAAGCTCTGGTACCATATAATAAAATGAAAAACAAAAAAAATAAACGGAACAAAAAATTCGTGATAATGTGACATGGAAAGTAACACAATTTAAATACATATATGTACATATATACAGTACATACAAAATACTAAATGAATGCAATATTAATTATAGCATAGCAACGAACATATTATTTGTAATCTTTCTTTATTTATCAATTCAAAAATATGCAGGAAAATTTCATGATTTCATTTGTTATAAGCGGTATACTTAGAGGAATATTTACAGAATCCTGAACTACTACTATTAATTGACGTTACCTATTGATTTTCCCATGGAACGAATTACATTTAAGATATCTTTTTATTAAATATACCTAGCAATATCAGTTATTTAATTTTTACACACTTTTAAAATTCTTATTTACCAGATTTGGGAAATATTAAATAAAATTACTAAAAGCAAACATGCTTCTCTCAAAAACCGGTTAAACTTAAAAAAATGTTGTCAAGAAAAAAAAATTTTTTTTGGTTTAAATAAAGTATTAAGATATCATTAAGTTATTAGGAAGTATTGATTTAAGCAAAGGTTATTGGGAAAAGAAACTACTGTTTAATGTTCGCAATGTAGAAAATTGTCTCGAAATGAAGTCAAGAGTAATGCTTTATGTGATTAATTTATACAATTGTTTTAAAATCCTCATCAAATACATCGCGCAACAAGAATGATATTGAAAAATGAAATCGGGCTCAAAACAATGATTTTATCTAACATGTTTAATCAACGATCAGGCTAAGTCTCGTTAAGAAGATATCTAATAATAAATAAGCTTAAAAGTATAAATACATGACTTTAAATTTTATCGTTAGTGAACTTCTTCAATCGGGTGTAGAAAATAAAATGCACAACAAAGTAACACTTAAGTTGCTGCAACTTTCACAATAATGTAATTACTGTTGCTAATTTATAGAATATGAAACGAATTGCATCTTATTCAATATATCTAAACACTGTCCAAGTTCTCAAAACTTCAGTCATTGAGTGAACTATTTAGAATGCACATTCAGTTAGCAATGTTTATCCTTTGCACTGCTGTCATAGATCAGCTATATTCGATGCGCTTTTTTGAAGCCCCAATCTTTAAGACCAAAGTAAGTAAATACAAGTTGCGTACTAAACTGGTTTCCCCAACTCCTCCACAAAACTATTGCCGCAAAGGTCTATGTCCAGCGAATGTGAAACACATCGCCTGTGGCAATCCATTTGTAAGTGTTTCAATCAATATCAGTGATCAGTCCGATAAGCTAAACCAAAACTTTAAAGTGGGGATCACATTGTGAAAAGCCCCGAGCAGGTGTCAACGTGGAAAAAATCAAGACAGACATCATCGACGTTCATAATAACATACGTGAGAATATGTCGAAAGTCAGTTGGCAAAATCTGCCCATAGCTAAGGGCTTGCCCAAGGTTAAATGGAACCAAGATCTTTCCGTTCTGGCGATGAGGATCACAAACTATTGCAACAATGCAACTGGCATGGACTGTGTAAATACACCACGTTTTCTGCATGTAGGTCGGTCTTCAACGGATTGGCAAATTCCTCCTGAGAACAGTAATATGAAACCAGAGGATTTTCTAATTTTGGCAATTAAATATATAGGTGGCAACTTCCTTAGGGTAAATGCGAGTTTTGTTGAGAGTTTTCCATCGGATGCCTCGAATTTTGATTATGCATTCGCAAATATAATTAATCAAAGAGCGAACGAAGTGGGATGCGGCATGATGACACGAAAACCCGGTAGGTTACCATGGTACTATATCACCTGTTTATATGACACGGAAGTGAAGCCTGGCCAAAAATTGTATGATTTTTAAAGTTTAATTTGATTAACTACTTCACGACAAAAATAAAATGTTTGTTATCTCAAATAAATATAAGTTCTCTGCTGTGAAAAGAGTTTTTTTGTTTAGTCGATCAAGTAAAATTAACGAACGATCAGTAAATCGAACTGTGTTCTCACAACACTATTTAGGAGATGAACTATATTTCATAATACACTATTTACACCAAGCGCATCTGCTTGAATTCTGCAATTATAAGATTCAAGTGTTTACACCAAACTCGCATCATTCAGAAAGCTATTTGAAGTGCAAAATTAAACAAACTCAGGCAGGAAGGAGAAGTAACAAACAAATCAGCCGAAATTGAGTAATTTAACTAACAATGCGATTCTAAAAAGTATATGTTCGTATACATTTAATTTATTTCTCATTAATTCAGTATACCTATTTGCGATTTGCATTTTATTAAGGAACTCGTTCTGAAACGATCCTATTAAATTACCAAGTGGGTAATTTAGTGCTTTAGTGCTCAGTGCTTTGCGTCAAACATTTTATAATGTGTCTTTTCATTTCCCGTTTTTTCATTCATTAATTTGCTTTGTTTTAAAGAATTGCAAATCATCGAACGTTATTAAATTCATTTGAAATAATTATGAAATGAGGCGGTGGAAGGAACAGTTATTCTAACCAAAACTATTTGGATAGGTTTACAGTTAAATAAAATGCTTGAAGCACATTTCTTGTAAGGATTCAGTAAGCTTTATAATATGAATCTGAAGACTGCACTCCAATTTTAAATTCCCAAATAGCTAGCTAGGAAACTTTATTACTTAAATTATTGCATATCAACTCAACTGAATAATTGTAACTATGTAACCATTAGTCGAGTGAATTTGAAATAGGCAAACTGAGAGAGGGGGAAGAGTGACAAATCGGATACATTGCACTCGGCAAGGTCGACACTCGAAGATGCCACTACAAAAATGCAATTATTTGTTGTTAGTTGGTTCGTGATCTGTACTTACAGGTGCTTCCATCAAACCGCCACCGAGGCCAGCCAAGCATAAAGCTGCATACAGATGCTCGGTGCGCGTTGAAAAGTGAAACATTAGCCAGGCAGCCAGTATGGGCAGGTTGACAAACTGAAAGCGATACAAAAACGATACGGATACATTAACGTTTACATTTACATTTGCAGATACATAATGAACAGGTAAAAAAGATGCAGTCGAGTGTGCTCGACTATGAGATACCCGCTACCCATTTTAAAAGCAAAATATTTCGTTATTGTTCTCAAAATATACCAAAAATAATATACCACAAAATACTAAAAATAGTAAAATGTATAATATGGTAAATTTGGTATATTGATATGGTACTACATTCAAGATATACTATAGAACTCAAAATATACCAGGTTGTCAGTCAGAGCAACTAAGACCCCTAGTAAGTAGGCGTTTTTGCCGGAAATTTCAGGAATCACAAAGACTATAGTTATTATTGTATATACCAAAATTCACGACTCTGTCTTTCAAATTACGCTTGTTATTCGATTTTTGTCGATTTGTGGGGACGGAAGTGGGCGTGGCAAAAGTTTGAAACTTACATGATCTGAATGGAAACATAATAAATGCTGTTGAAAAAAATTATAGCTCTATCTCTTATAGTCTCTGAGATCTAGGTGTTCGTACGGTCAGACGGACAGACAGACAGACGGACAGACAGACATGGCTAGATTATCTCGGTTCCTGAATCTTGAACCTGTTACATAAATTGCCTGCCGTCACAAAGTTATAATACCCTTCTACCCTATGGGGAGCGGGTATAAAAACAAGAGATTTGCGTGAGATCACGCGGTTTAGCGCATCAGCATAATTGTTGCGCAACTCAAAGCGAGTCACGTGGTTTTATTTCGATTTCTGGTTCAGTGTGTCAATGTTAGTGCCGCTGTGGTTTGCTATGTGATACTCGGATGGATGATGATCCAAGTGGATACGCACCTGCATTGCTCGACGTTTGCCTAGCGGTTGGGTTAACATGCCCGAGAAGAGACAACCGAGGGGCACACAGATCAAATTGATAGAACCTGCAATAGTTATTTTTAGCATATGCTCCAATGCATTTCCTTGATCGATTGACACTCACTAAACCACGAGATTTCATCTTTGTTAAGTACAATTTCGCCGTTGCGACCGTCGCTGCGTCCCTCGCCACCTTGTATGGCGGGTATTACAATTGTGGGAAAACCCAATGTCATGCCATAGCCTGAAATGAACAAAATATTACCATATGTTTCGTAACTTGTAATAGAGTTTTGAGTTAATCAAGCCAAGGAATGAAGCAGCCGCTAGACAAATTAAAATTTAAATAAATCACAGTTCGTTAAATCATCATCATCAACTTCATTCCTGGCTTATATAATTTAGCATATAGAAAAATGTATTAGATTGAAAAGTTCGAGTATTACATGTTATTTACCGAATAGCAATATGTTCTTAATACTAACAGCTAGAAACTGTGGCAGGGCCCGTCGAAAGTTGCTCACTTCCACATCGTTCACCCCGGAAATGCGTCGATTGCCGCCATTTTGCATAAATAATGGACGATCGTTCAGCGCGCTATCAAATAGAGAAAAAACAAACATAGTCAATTAAAACATTTTTGTACTTAATCTATCAGCTGGTTGTAAGTATAATGGTTCGGTATTGTCTGTTAAGTTTTGCTTTGTTTTACCCATTTTTCTCAGGCGACGCAGCAGCCTTGCCATTGATCATCGTGGCGTATACTTGATTATTATTCTTAATTGCTTAATATTTCTACTTTATGTTTGTGCTTTTTTGTAATGAATGCGGCGAACTAAAAAATGATATTAAATGTAAGTTCATCTTTATTTTAAACATTTTTCAAGAGCAGCTTTTATCGAGAGACCTAACGAGACTTTTTATACCGACAGCCGATGTTCATTACGAATTACCGAATCGATCACTTTTTAACAGTTAATTACTCAACATTCAATAAGCTTCGTTACTTTTATTATTGTTGTTGGCTTTCTTTTTCATAGTGTTCGCCGGTTTGGCATGCGTGGGGAGACTGTCAAATTGTTTGACACAAAAAATATTGCATCGAGTACGTGTTAATATGCGCAAATTGTCTTGAATTATTTCCACAAAATTTGATGATCTTTCGACTTGTAGGCGTTAATGATTGTTGTGTATTAATTAATTAATAAAAGGTTGAAATAAATTTATGGAAACTTTATATACTTTGGAAGTTCAAACTGCTCATCATTAAACTCTGCCAACTTGTTTATGAAGACGAAAGTTATTTGCATATAAACAAAATATATGAGCAAACTCCAGGGGATTAAGTTTTTGTTAATTACACCAAACCAGTTCCGAGTTACAAAAAGTTCGACGCACTGAAGACACACAAATTTCAGGTTCGTAAACAAGCTGCACCTGTAACGGAACTTTTCTATCCTTTCCATCTTATACGAGTATTTTGTGGGTCAACGAGAAAGCATCTCATAGTAAAGACAACATTTAGTTGTACTCATCTTTCACCGCCACACCTATTCAAGCTTTATTATTATACCTGGTATGGGGAACCCTTCACCTATTACGAGTATCTCACGCGTACAAAGTATTTTGCATTTATTGCTGTTGTGTCGTCTTCTTTCATTTAACCCGCCGGCTATAATTGAAGTTAAGCTTGTTGTTTCTTCCATACGCTAGCTTCGGGTTATACCATATTTTTAAAGACATTTTTCGGCTATACATTCAATTCATTCCATTCATTATGTGTAGTGTAAAATAGAGCATTATTAAAGTTTTTCAATAACAGTTAATATAATTTTTATTATCACCCTTTAGCTTTACTAAAAACAATCAGTCCAATATTAATGTTTACTCTGTGAGTATTCAAAGCGTATGTAATCGTCGTCGTGCCACAACAGTTAGTTTGTTTTTCTTGGAAAGGTCTGTGTTAGCTTTGCTGTTGGTTATTTTGATAGCTATTTGTGGTACTTTGCACCAGCTGGCACGACGAACTCTCTCAGGTGTTGGCAATATCACAAATGATCAAATGAAGAGTTTTATTTATAAAAATAAATATCACTTTTGCATAACATTCAAACTGGTTTGTAACTAATCAGAATTTGTTTACTAAAATTTGCATGAACAACGCGTGACGGAAAAGTCGGTAATTTTTTAACTTCCACTTTGAAGTGAAGGCCAATGAAAAAAAGTACACAACACAATCGGGACATAATAAGCACATACGCAGGTATGTGCCCACTTTTATATATGTGTGTACAATTATACATATTAGTATGTAAGCAATCGAGAATGCAGTCTGAATTGTTAATGCAAATGTCAAAAACCGCAACCTGAACAACAAGAAAGAAACCTAGAGGTCGCTTTGGCCCACAACGAGCAAACACAACGAACACAGTTGCCACATTTGGTACATTTCTTGCCCTCCAGGTACAATTACTGTTTATGGGTACATTTTAGCAAATAGTAAAAGTACAAAACTCCTATGCATAAATTTTGGTAGATTTTGTAAACAATTTGTTGACAATATTTTATAAAGCGAAAGTTAGTTTTATTTTCAAGTTTTGTAAATAAAAATAAAATATCGTATCAACGGTCAGTTTATTTATTATGGCAAATTTAAGAAGATTGCTGCCACAAACATCGCGAAATTTGACACCTTCGATTTTATATTGTACAACTACAATAATTATTTATTTTGGTTTACTGTTACACTTCGATTTTTAATTGATTATTAGCTTTTCCAATTGGTGTAACACACTGCACTGATTTTGCACTTGCTATTAATATGCCGCTAAATTCTTGATTTTACGCTATGTACATATGTATGTATGTATGTATGTGTATTATCGTCGGTATATTGTGCGCTTCGCTTTAGGCCAACATCTTTGCGCGTCGCGCGGTCAAAACAAACTGAAAACGGAAACCTAAAACCAAAAAAAACGAGCCCCAAGCTCGGCTCGTCAGTTGCCGCGAAAACGAAATGGCAAAATACAATTAATGAAAGACAGCAGCAGCAGCAGCAGCAGCAACAACAACAAAAATCAAAACAAATATGTTTGTTAGAAACGCAGCTTACAAAACAAAAACAATTCCACAGTTTCGTTCACTCTGCTCTGCCGCTGTGTGCAGTCGGCCGTAGTGAACGAACGGCTTAACGAAACTCATGCACCAAACAAGTTCAGTTATACAGTGGAGAGAAGAAGAGCTGAGTCTACACATCACATTCAATTCACTTGTATTAAATGCCTGATTGTGAGTGCTATCACTGGAAAAGCTTTTGTTGTGAATTGTGCATTAACGAGAAAAGACTCTGATTTAATTCACCTTGATCGCTAGTAAGACAGCCTACGCTAGTTAAAGCAACTTGTTGTTCATCTGTGTATAAAAGAACAAGCTATGCACATAAAAGTACGGAAAACATGTACACGAAGTGCAAAATGTCAATGCATAGACAGAAACCGGTATCTACTATATAACATAGTTATCCTATTTAAACATAGAAACAAAAAATAAAATCAATTAAAGCTGCGATTACAACACAATATTCAGACACAGACACATGCACATACATAAGTACATATTGTTGTAGTGGAACAAAGCAACGGAACCGCCGACAATGCTGCCAGACTGACGTAAAACTAGCATACAGCAAAATGTCCAATTATCCACAGTACAAAAAAACGTCATTTTAAGAATTCAATTGTGGCAAAGTGAGAGTGAGGGAGAGAGAAAGAGAGCGTGAACGTGCGAAATTTAAACCGGATTTAAACTAATTTTTAAAAGCTGCAATTAACTCTTAACTTCATTTTGAACTTTTATTAGGGGTGATTAACATTTCAGTTGCAAATAGCTAAAGCCCATCTACATTATTGACACATTTACTTTGACTAATTATCTCAAGCACTTTTTGTTTTTCGTAGCCCATTAGCCAAGTTGTGATAAATATACAAATGTAGGCATAGCTTTAAATAGTTTAATGTGCCTAGTACAATTATTGGTTTTGACACATGGTTGGCAAATCGAATGAGGAAATCACACCGATTATCGATCGGACGGAGCCCTATTTAAAGTACGTAACGTCATTATAATTGCACCGCATCGTTACATTCGAAACTCAGAAAGATGTTTACTATAATTTGACATCGCGTTTCGTTTGCAATTAGAAAAAGTGTTCGAAACGGGTTTCTGTGGCAAGCCAGTTGCATCATGTTATTATTTCGGTTGCAACTTACAAACATTCAAGCACATTTTCAATACAAAATATCGTTTCGCTGTCAATTTCCAAAACTGGCATGCGAAGCGAAGGTCATGGGAGACACAAAAATAAAAAATCGGTCTATGTAATTCCAAATAAACGGTTTTTTTTTTCGTGATGCGCCGCACACGTGATTATTTGCAGTGATTTATGTTTATGCATTAGCAACAAGTGTCTGGTGGGGATTTTTTAATTGTTAGGCACTCTGAAAGTGATCAATTTTCCCACTGGACAATTAACGGAAATGCGAAATTTAAATAATTTAAGGCATCACAGTCGCTTATGTAAGCAAGTACACGCAGCTTGATACGATGTAGGTAAGTACTTAATTGCCAATAAACAATTTTGGCATGACTTTCAGTTTATTCATGCAGTGATGTAACCTTTGTATATATCCGCACTAATTTACGTACATCGTAGGTGCTTGGCGACTTATATTTCTGCGTAAACGAGCTTCCGCCATTTTATTTTTTGGATTAGAATATGTTCATCCGTTAAAAATAAAGAAAATCCATGCGTTACTCTTGAACTACACCGGCGCACTGAATAGCCGACTTTCTGCACCAAGGCATTGATCAGTCCAAAAATCGCATTAAGCGAACCAATAAAGTTTGTGTATAACCAATTAGACACAAACTGTTAATTACACTCGCCAATACAAACGCACGTATTGCGTCGTCGAGAGGGTGTTTTGTGACGTCTTTTAGCGTGACACATATTCTTAGAGGTAATTTACAAAAGCATGTTCATAGATCATGCGATTTTAAATCTAAATACAAAGACAGTTCAATGTTTGAATGCGATTTTATATTTGGCGCCATACAGTGTATCCTTTTTAAAAACAAACAACATTGTTTTAACGAGTATGTACACACTAATTTGGAGTGTTGCAAAAGAGACGAAGGCTCGTTGTACACATCAAACTGTACAGTTTTGAAGTCTAGTTTTACTGCAAAATAATTGATGGTTTTTTCAAAAAGATAAACTAGAATCTACTATTAAAATTATTTTATTTCAATTGACAACAATCAATAATAAATTATAATGAAACAATTTGCCTTACCATACCAATACAAAACTCAATTATAAAAAAATTACAGCGTAAAACGTATTCCATATGGTCACACTGAACACACTGCACGTTACAAGTGTGTAAGCACTGAGAAATGGTAACACGGTTTTTGCCGCGTTTTTTACCAAAACTACACAAAGAGTTCCTAAGAGTTAATCAACTTAGGAAATATCGGAGCAATATGAGTGAAGTAAGTGAAGAATCAACGCCCGCAAAACGCAGCACACCACCCACAATTGGCACTCACAACGGCACATTTCACTGCGATGAGGTGGTTGCCTGTTTTATGCTGAAACAATTGCCGGAATATGAGAATTCTGAGATCTTTAGGAGTCGTGACGACAAAGCATTGCAAGAGAAATGTGAGATCATTGTGGATGTGGGCAGTGAATTCGATCACGGCAAGAAATGGTACGATCATCACCAGCTAACATTCAAGGATACATTCAGCACATTGCGACCCGAGTTCGAAGAGAAATTCGACATTAGGTAAGCACATTTTTATGGTCTTTAATGAAGGGTTGCTAATACTGATTTAATGACTTACAGACTGAGCAGCGCTGGTCTCGTTTATTGCTACTATGGCGAGCGTGTGATTCAAAGCATTTTGCAACGTGAGCGTAACCTACAGTTATCGCCACAAAATCTGAAACTCGCCTTTCTGCAAATCTATCGCAATTTCATCAGCGAACTGGATGCCATTGACAATGGTGTCCCCATGTTTGAGGGCGGTGAACCACGCTACAAGATCTCCACTCACCTCTCGGCTCGCGTTGGTAAACTGAATCCATCGTGGCAGGACTCAAATCGCAGCGCCGATCAAGATCAACGTTTCCACCAAGCAATGGCCGTGGCGGGTAAGGAACTGGTAGAGAATGTGCTAGAAGTGGCCTGCTCCTGGATTGCAGCACGCGATCATGTGCGAGCTGCACTGGAACAGGCAAAAACTGTGCATCCCAGCGGTGAAATTCTATTGCTGGATAAGTTCTGCCCCTGGAAGTCGCATTTGGTCGATCTGGAGAAGGAATATCAAGTTGAAGGCGTGCCCAAGTTGGTCGTATTCAATGATGGCTCAAGTTGGCGTGTTGCGGGGGTGCCTCTGACACCCAGCAGCTTTATTGGTCGCAAGTTTTTGCCCACACCATGGCGTGGTCTTCGCGACGACGAATTGTCTGAGCTGGCGGGAATTAAAGATCTGGTATTTGTGCATCACACAGGCTTCATTGGCGGTGCCAAGACCCAAGAGGCAGCCTTGGCCATGGCCACCAAAAGCATAGAGTTCGTCGAGAATTAAAATATAAAAATGCAAAATAAATCCCTCGTTTACAAATTTTATTTGCCTTCTAAATAGTTAATTACAAAAACTGCTTAATCCATGCGTGTTTTAAGCGCACGCTCCGTAATCTTATCCGCCTCAATAATGTAAACAGTAGCTCCCCAACCGCTCATGGCATCCCTGTCAAAGGCATTGACCATCGACTGAGCTATGACTTCGAACAGCTGATCCGGCTCCAGATCTGGGCGCCACAGAGTTTCGCACATTCCATACAACTGCTCGGCACAGGTGCCAGCGACCACAAAGTCATCGGGTTCATTGGGGCAGCCAATCAGATCCATGTTGCAGATGAACGGCTTCAGGGTCTTGGGATCCAAACCCGCCACAACCGGCTCAATGAAGTATGGACCAAAGCGATGCTCGTAGAGGAAATTGGACAACATAGCAGAGAAGGGTTTGGGTGCCATCTCGCGGTTTTCCTTGGTCTCATAGATGTTCTTTCGGAACATCAGTCGATCGCGTACTGTCAATATATCGGTCTGCAGTCCAGTTAATCCCAAAAACATACGAGGTGCAATGTGAAACACTTTCTTGAAGTCTGTGGAGATGGTTTGTGCTTGAACACCGAAGCGATGATCCGTTGCAATAGCCACACAGTCCTTGCCGCGCATGGCGACGACGCAACCACCGTTATATGCCAAAATCGACATTCTGAAATTGTTTTATTTAGTTTTCTTTTAACTGAATGAGAGTTGCAAAAATAAATGCTAAACGCCGCTGCGATGATGACTTTTTGTTTCTGCCAGAATCACTCAGAGTTGCCAGATAGCTCGTTGACAAAGTATGCTAAACGAATAATTTTATGACCAAGCGGTCACACAGTGCAAAAGCTATCGAGAAATGTATATTTTTTTATGATTGTTCAATTTTTCTAATTTTTGACAACAGTAGAACTGAAAATTAAGCCACACATCAAAACAAACAATAGATTTTCAATTTTATTCTGTTAAGTGCTCTAAATATTTCATTTGAAATTTTTGTATTTTATAGTACTTTCAATTACGTGTAACAGTAGTATTCTACAAAATATTAGACTTTGTTCAATTTAATATAAATAATTTGAAAATTTTTAAAATAAAATGTTCGTTTTGGAACTGCTGTTATCGTGACGAACTTGTTATCGAAATATATCGACGACTGTCAATCGAGTATCAATAGCAGCAGCAGCAAGCAGCACGATGTCCTCTTAAAATTGCTAAAATTCTACATTAAAAACACTACCCAATGTTCGATTAAACCATTGATGTGCACAACTAAATCCCAATAGTCGAGCTGCAAACAAACACTTACAACTTGGATAACAAGAGAACATTATTTGAGCGAGCGATAGGTAAGCCGACTCATTACTCTAAATAAAAAGCTTGCACAACAACAAATAAGAATTTGTGAAATTTGCAAAGTGCATAAAGAACCGCAGATCCAAGTGACACACAACAACAACTGTGACAAAATGGCCGAGGCAATGGTTGTTGAAGAGCGCCCCACAGCGCCCAAACGTTTCTTCTGTCACATGTGTAATGTGGAGATCAACATTCCCAACACCGACTTCACTTGTCCCTTGTGCTCCAATGGTTTCGTAGAGGAGTTGCCCGCAAATGCACCCGAGTTGACAGCGTCTAGCAGCAATGCGTCAACCAGTAACGAGACCGGCTCCGGTTCTTCGGGAAACAACAGTGGCGGCGCTGGTGGCAGCGGCTTGATTAATGTGGAGTCATTGCGGAATGATATTGTATCGCTGCTAAGCATGCGAAATGTGCCTAATCTGGAAATAACCATTGAGCCAAATCGTCGTCACACCAGTGTCATGCACTTGGGTGGCCCGGGCGCCGGTGGAGTTGGCAGTATGGGCGCCGCCTCAAATATGGCGGGCGGCAACATTGCAGGAGGACGTGTGCGGCCAGCGAATTTGGATCGTTTAGACAATGTGCTGTTCGACTTTCTGCAGAGTTTGCCACTGGCAGGCGCCACAGCAGAGATAGTCACTGGTCCGGGAGGCGGTGGTGGTGTTAGCGTTGGCGGCGGTGGCAATTCGCACATGTTCTTCATGGGCAATCCGGGGGATTATGCGTGGGGACGCGAAGGACTCGATACGATCGTGACACAGATGCTCAATCAAATGGAGACATCGGGACCGCCTCCGCTCTCATCGCAGCGCATCAACGAAATACCGAATGTTAAGATAAGCGCAGAGGAAGTGGAACGCAAAATGCAATGCTCCGTGTGCTGGGATGATTTCAAGCTGGATGAGACTGTGCGCAAACTGCCATGCTCGCATCTGTATCATGAGAATTGTATTGTGCCATGGCTGAATCTACACAGCACTTGTCCCATCTGCCGCAAATCTTTGGCCAACGACGATGATAACGACGATGTTGATGTCGACGAGGATTTTGTGCTGCTCAATCGTTTTGTTAACGAAAATGCCTCCGGAGCAGGAGGCGCTGGCAACACACCGCGAACGGCAACAGCCAATAATGCATCTAGTCAAACAGCACAGACAACACAGTCGTCGACACAACAATCGTCAGATTCAACAGCATCAAACACTTCTCGCAACAACGTGTTCACCTTTGATGATGACAATATGTTTTTGGACTAATTGAGGACATTGAAAAAATGGATGGACTTAAAGCGTATCGTTTGATCGCTTCTTCTGATATTCAAAATTATAAGCGAACGCGAAAATATTTATCAAATTTGACATAACACAAAAAAAGTACTATAAAATGTAGACACGCTTTTCTTTTGTTGTTGTTCTTCACACCCAAAGGGCTGGTAAACAATATTTATAAATTGTTGCAATTTCATTTTGCTCTTCAATAAAAAAAAAAAAAAAAAGAAACTTTTGTAAGCGTAATAATACGATTATATGATATTATAAAAAGTATGTCTGTATAAAATAACTTCAATTCTATTTATTGTACTACAAATTTGAAATAGGGAAACATGTATTGTAATTGCGCTTAATTGAAAAACAACAAATTTTTTTGTATGCAAATAAATATAAACTAACATATGAAACAAATTTGCAACTAGATGCTAGTTATAAAACTATTTTATAAAACACGGTTTCGTGGCATTGAAACATAAAAAAAACACAATACTATTATCAACATTATTTAATAAATCAAATCAATAATTAGTTTTGGTTTTAATTCAAGTTTAGCAGATGTACAAAATATTTTGAAGTAAGAAATGGTACAAAAGGGGGACTTTATGGTATGTAAATCGTACAACGACGAATGTGTGCAACTGTTGCAATTGCAACTGTGTGGCAACGCCGCAATAACACTTTTTCATTGATAGCGCGTAGCGTTGTTGTTTTGTGCAAAAGGCGCAACTTTTAAGTTAACTTAATTGTTTAAAAACTCGAATAAAATGCTCTAGCTAAGCGATTATTAAAATAAAAATCTAAGAGAATGGCAACGGCAATCGGCAGCAACAACAGCGACATTGTTTTGCTCACCGATGTGGTAAGGCACTCAAAAAAAAAAAAAAGCGACTTTAAATAAATTATAATTTTGGCCCAGGTGCGCGATCAATATGTGCGATATCTGGAGCGTCAGTTGGAAGAGAATGTGTGTGTGTGGTCCTCCGCCTCCAGGAATCATCACAAGCCCTCTGCTTGGTCGTGCATCGAACACAGCTTAAAGACACTGGAAACTCGCGCCATTAAAGCCTGTCAAGCAGCCCAACTCTATCAACGCGCCATGGTCAAGATGGTAAGGAAAGTTGAGCTAATGGCAGAGGCAAGTCTAATTAGCATACATTATTTTCAGATAGCCGCTGTGCGGCGCAATACACAGGAATGTCGCTTGGCGGATGCGCTCTTCGAGCACATGCAACGACAACAAATCGAGCAAGACAACGACTACGACGATGTGGAAGATGTGGCAATGAAGAGTCGTCAACAGTTTGTGGACAAATCAACGCAGACAGCTGCATTAATCGAGGGCATGCCAAATGGCGAAGGCGAGCACAATGAAGATGACAATTATACAAGCTACACGCTGTGCCAAAAAATCGATTTGTTTCAGAGTCGACTTGTCGAGCACGAAACAAAACAACAGCAGCAGCAATCAGAGTTGCAAGTCAATGGAAAGCAACCGATGGCATCGCCAGCATCCAGCATTGAGGATACAGTTTCTCAGGAGCTAGCCAAACTCTTTGATGACGAACCAACGGATTTGAATGCTTTGTTTGGCATTGAAATAGAAGCGAATACAGATGAACTCAAGGAGTTCAAGGAGACGACAACACCACAACAGAAGCCAACGACATCGCCGGATTATACGTTGCCACTGCCAGCACACAGCAATAACCAGCAAGTGGACTTGCGGCACAGTCGTTGGCCATGTGAATTGTATGCACAACGACGTCGCCTCAATGCGTGCTTGGTGCGACTGCTGGACGCTGATTGGCGCTGCGAGGATGCGTTGCGCTACAAGTTTCATATGTTGTTTGGCGAGGATAGCGATGATGAGTTTGCCACCGAGATATCTAGTCCAAGCATTGATCTGGTCGATGAAGTGCTGCTGGCAAGCTGCATATTGCGAATACGCCCATGGATCGTACATCATTTGATGCGTCCACTGCAAGAGGGTCTAATAGCCAATAGATTTCTGTTCAAGAAGTTGGCCAAAATGCTGGCCAATAATATTGTCCTGATCAATCCTTATAGCAGTGAGCGCCAAGTGAAACAGGCCGTTGAACAATTGTTTTGCATTCAGCCCAGAGGAGTTCAATGCGAGCTGGACTTGGAGTTATTGCCATCAGTGTTCGTGGAACGATTCGAGAGTTGAAAAGCACATACAACTTTTGCAGTTTTTTTTTTTACCCCCTACAAAATATACAATTATCTTGTGTACCTTATTGAAAAGTATTGAAATGAATAATAATGAAAAAGCAATACACTATTTAAGTATATCAAAGAATCGACCAACGATTCAAAGATTATGATCTCTTAAGAGTTGCTCTCACATTAAGTAGAATTAAAATATATATAGTTTAATAATTCATGCCGATCTGTATGCGTGTGCGGACAGAAATAAATTAATTGGATTCGAATTGCTTGAGCTACATCAATTGAACACTAGCGATTATTTATCATTTTTTGTTTGTTTAAATTATAATTAATTCAATGATTACAATAAATTTTGCTTTCTGCACATTTCTCTGTTCATGTTTTTTTTTGTTTTGTTTTTTATAATTATATAAATTTTAATATATTTAATAAACGATACATATAATATAGTTTTTGACGAAATTGCGGCTGCTGCTGCTGCTGCGATTGGCGGCTGCTGCTACTTTTGTTGATGTTGTGGTTCTTGTTGTTACTCTTACGGCTGTGTTGTTGTTGGTTGTTGTTGTTGTTGTTGATGCTGCTATTCTGACATTGGTGGAAAATATGATATTGTAGTTGTTTTTGTTGTCGTGGTTGGTTGTGTTCCTTTTGCTGTTGTTGATGGTGTTCGACATATTTCTGCCTCTCTCTTTAGTCTGAAGCATCTACGTCTTGCTGTTGTTCTTCTTGTTGTTGTTGTTGATGTGGTTGCTGTGATTAATGTTGCCGCTGTATAGTCACAGAGACACTACCTAGTATCGGGTATTTGATTTGTGTTTGACGCCGCATTTGCATTTTGTTTGTATTTTTGTTGCTGCTGCTGCTGTTGCAGTTGCTGCTGCTGTGAACCCGTGGCAGTCTCTGCTGGCTGTGCTCGGCCTCGTCTTTCGATGCCACCTCGATCAGCTGCTGTTGGCCTGCCGCCAGCACCAGCTGCACTGGCTGCTGCCGCTGCAATGCCTCCACCAACACCTCCCCCTCCTCCGACGCCACCGCCAGTTGCTGCTGTACCAGCGCTCGTTTGTGTTGTTGCTGCTGTATTGTTGGCCTTTTTGTTTTTGTAGCGATATTCGTCGCATACGAAATCCTCCGGCGAGGTCTGTTGCATTTGATTCACCTGTCGTACCACAGCGCGTTGCTGCTGCTGCTGCTGCGGCTGTTGTTGCTGTTGCTGCTGTTCGTCAGCATTGTTATTGAGCAGCGTATCCTGTTCCTCCTGCTGCTGCTGATGTTGCTTTTGGCTGTCGCCATTATTTTGCTCCTTATTTACATTATCACTCTTGGCCAAACAATCGCCATCATCGCTGGCCGCATTCAAGTCCAACTCCTCCGTGCAAAGCAGCGATAGAAGCAGCGACTGCACAAACGTGGAGCTATCGAACAAGACATCAAGTACATTAATTAGATATAAATCAATCAAGAAGAAGGTAAATTCTGTTTCCTACCGATCGGCGCGTTTGCGCTCAACATCCGCCCACTCGGCATCTGTCAGCGTGGGCTGCATAAATTTGGCCAGCAAATACTGGGACTGCGATGACTCGCCAGCTGCAGCTTGGCCAACAGCCTGGCTAGCCATGGCACCGCTGTTGCCGCTGCCATTGACCGTTGAGGTGCCGCCAGTGCCGACACTAATGCCCAAAGCATTGCTGCTGCCACCGCTGCCACTGCTGATGCAACTGTTGCCCACCGCCTGTGCAATGTGAAATGCATGATGATTAATAAATACTAAAATAGGTTGGAAATTTGTTTTAGCTACTTCTCTGGCGTTGAGTGTATTGGCGGCCAGGCTGCTCGACTGCGTCTGCTGATGGCTGCTGGTCGATGCAAAGCTTGTGCCCACCGGCCATTCGCTGGTGCGCAGGTTGGGATGTCCGCTCACACCACTGGCACCGCTACCAGCGCCATTGCCAACTGCACCGCTGCCGCTTCCGCTGATCACCTCGGCCATGGTGGCATTAGAATTCGATGTTGAGACTATGGGATGCGTGCGTCTTGGCAGCCGATCAATTTGGCGCGATGCCTAAAATAATGAAAGCGTTAAATACAAATTGTAAAATCGTTCCCTTATATACACAGAGCGCAACACACATATGCATACACGTGTAGATATATATAGACAAGATCATAAAAACAAACAATTATCGCTTTGCTTACCGTTGCCTGCTGTCGATCCATTTGCATTTGCATCTGCAATTGTTGCAATTGCGATGTTGGGGGTCCGCCACGTCTGACGCCGGACAGCTGTGAGAGCAGCTCCGCAATGGGATCGACAGATTCGCGACCCGACGGCGACAAGGCCGACAGTCCGCTCGATGAGCTAAAGTGCATATTGGATCGCCGTGTCCGCGGTCCGCCCAATGTGCGTCCTGGAATGCGACGCACTCCACCGCCATGTCGTATAGCCGACGGCTCATCGTATTGTCTAAAGGTTAAGGCAATCCATTTACCCGAAATAGGCATTTTTTTTTGTTAACGTGCAACACACTCTCAATCGTCAAAAAGCTTGATCTACTCTCTCTGTGCTTGCAAAGCTTCATAGTAACGAAAATAATTGCAAGTACTCGAGAGAGAAAGATTAAGACAATTTGTGCATCAAATACCAAGTAAATAAATGACTAAATGATCATATCAAACGAAATAAATATTCTCTGCACAATTATAAATTATGCACAAATACGAAAATTGAAAATAATTAAAAAATCAATTCCAGATAATTTTAAAGAAAACTTCACCAAAAAAATAAAGAATAGAAAAAAAACAGACTGTCATGCATTTTGTAAATGCATTTCCAAGCTTATTGAAATAATTTACAATCTGTTGATCAGTCTAATTCTAGATATAGTAAACAGAAATTCATAATATTTAGATTCAGTTTGATTTTTCATGAATTTAGGAAGCATTATTCATATTCCTAATCAACGTGAATTCTTAATAAATATATTTATGAACTGTGATTAAAAACTCAATTCTATGTAAACAGTTCGATTTCTGTTGTCAAATTACTAAAAATAAATCTCTTACATATTCAAATTCAATTCGAGAAATAATTATTCTTTTTCCTAATGAATGTTAATGATGAATGAATTACGAATTCTTGGTATTAAAATTAAAATGAAATATAAATTAAATGTTCGTTTGATCGATGTGTTTCAGAAAGGATATCAAAAAGGATATTAACTCGCGTGGCTGCCGATGCTCCAATGTGAGATGACCGGCAAAGTCATCTGTGACTAGATTCGGCTCCCCGCCTGGCAAACCGGCGCACACAGGACAGACGACCTCAAGACTGGTCTCCGTGTGCTCAGCGGACACATGCTCCAGCAATGTGGCATCGCTGAAGCCCATCTTTTTGCAATAAGGACACGTGAAGGATTGCGGCTGATCCGTTGTTAGCATTTCGCCGCCAAAATACAATTCGATATCGGAACGGGTGAGAATGCATTGCATGGGATGCTCGACCAGATGTCGAGTGGATGTGACGCCATCCTCATAGCAATCGGCGCATAGATCATAATCATAGCAGATTAAGCACTTGTATCGCCGTCCATTGAAGTTGCTTTTTAGACATGAATCGCAGCTCACACCTTATTATATATATATCAAAAAAATGTATATATAGGGCAGATATATAATTGGAAATTGTTAATTACCTTCATGACGACTCATTATTTAGCAGCAGCGACAGCGGCAGCGGCAGAAGCAGCAGCAGAGGCAGCAGCTACGTCTTCACGTCCACTCGATAGGCTCCGTTTCCCCTCTTCTTCTTCTTCAGGAGCAATCTATCTGCCGTCGACGACGCTGCTGTGGGTTGGTGATGATTTCTTTTTCTTCGTTTTTCCTTTTGGATTTTTATTGTTGATTTTCAATAAACTTTCGAGGCTGAGCTTTTCACGGTATTTATTCGATTTGTATAGTTGAGAGAATTACTTTTTTATGTACACATTTGTATAATCCAAAACGAGAGCTGGGTTAAAAAAAAATAAGAAAGATATTGACTGTCAACGAGCGTAAACAGATGACAACAAAGAAGAAAACGGCGAAATTAAGTAACAAACCTAACACACATACACACAAACACGCAAATTTATAAATCTACACACACACTCTCAAGCGCAGCCCGCCCTCGCAGATGCAACGTTTTTTTTATTGTCTTTTTCTTTTCGATTTTCTTTTCGCCTTTCTTTGCCAAAGCTCACCACAGAAGACAACGAAACGATTACGGTTCTTTCTCTTTGGTGTTACCTTTCGCGTTTGTCGTCCGAAAATGTGAAATGAATAGAAACAGGCAAAAGGTATAAATCGCACACACACACTTCCCCACCACCTCCTCCTTATGCATGCGCCTTTTATTGACAGCGCACACACCAACACAAGCTTGATTTTGAGAGCAGAAGCAGAGCAATAAATATTTTTTTCAATGCAATGCAATGGGAAAATGGGGAGTATTAAATGCAAAATGCATAAACACAGCACACAACAATATTATAATAGCACAATATATTACATATTTTATGCAAGCACAGTAACCATTTATTTTTAACTTTTTCGTTTCGCGAAAATTTTCAACTCATTCGACCCGTCCGTCGTCGTCGCTGTCGTCGTCGTGTGCTTTTGTATGTCTGTCTCCGTTCCCCACCATCCTCGTCTTACTCAATAACCAATTCGATGCGAAGTGCTGCCATACTTGCCAAAAAGATTTGCAATAGTAAAATATAAATACACATACTTGTTATACACCAGATGCTACCATGTGGCTTATATAAACTAAATGTTTATAAACAATTTGTATACTTCATATTTCACTTTTTTTAATATGTATTTATTTAATTCGATGTGAAATATGTGTGCTATGGAATCAGCCTTTCATTCCGGCGTTGCCACACATATTTCTATCAGATGGCAACGCTAAATCTAAATGGCAAAAGCTTTTTTGCAATTGCTCTCGCACACAGTGCTGGTCACTGAAATAGGTATTGTGACATAAAGGCGGATAGGGCTGACAAGCTGATTTGCAGCTGATAAAAGCACTTCACCTATTCGGATGACTTGCAATGTGTGTGCACCACATTTACATTTATGGCAGGGGGTGGTGGGTTCCAATGCATTATTGATGCATGTGCAATTTTTATTTTAGCTGAAATTGTTTATTGAATAACAATGTAGTTTACACACACGCATTAGGTTTTTGGTTTAATTGGTTATGCCGTGGGGAAAATCATTTTTAATTACATGACACTATTTTGAAGCTTTTTGCGTTTTGTGCTGCATTCATCGGCGCGTAATTATGGCACATTCATCTTTATATGTAAATGAGTGTATGTATCACACAGTTGTATGTACAATATACATATATATATATACACAATCTACGCAATTGAAAGCGGATTCAGCTGAAATCTTTGTTCGCCATCAATTTTCTTCATGACCAAATAAAAAAAAGTTGCTCAGTTTTTTTTTTTGTTCCTCTTATTGCACTTTTTATAGCAAAATCGCATTACATATTGACGCAAGTACAAATGTACATTTTCTTTGCACGTTATTTTGCAGGCAAGTTCCGATAAAACTTTTTATTACCACATAGCGGAACTCTTAGAACACGTACATGTTATTGGTTGTGCTTCAGCATTTGATTTATTTATTATTTAATATTTAAATAAATCACTAGTGCTCAAATTAATATATAATTAAAACGAAAATAAGTTATATCGAGTTTAAAAGCTTTCCCCGACTGCACTCGGCAGAGCCACAAGCAACGTGACCACTAATCGAGTTTTAAAAATAACTAGTTTAGGTCGCAATATAAACACCAATAATACAAAAATACTAAAAATCATCGTAAAAACCGAAGTCTGTTATCCCATCTCTAATAAAATAAACAGCATTTTGTATATAATTTTTTTTTAAATATTTTTCCTTATTAATCTTCTAGTTTTTCTGGTGGCGGTCCACACGGTTGCAGCATGCGTTCCATTAGATTAAATCGCACTCGGGCCTTCGATTCATTCTCAGCTATGGCGAAGTAATTCAACATGTCGTAGTGTCCCATGTAGCTGGCCAATGAGTCGCGGTGTTGATTGGTTAGCCACTCGAATTTTGTAGTATCTGCGTGTCCTGTTCCAATGTACTTGCTCTGCAGATGCTCCAATTGACTGTGTATGTTATAGCGTTCACCCATTTTAGTTAAAAATATATTTTTTATTTTACTGCGGATTGATAAAACGAGTTTATGTTTTGGTGGTGACTATCAATGTGACCGTAATATAAATTGTTAAAAATACTTTATTTTTCTCTTAAAAATAATATATTACAAAAAATTATATGAAATATATTAAGTTTTCTTTGATTTTAAAGATCATCACTTTTTTCTTAAAGTAATAATATAATCTTCTTAGTTACATTTTTTAAATAGAAAACTAGTTAATTTGTTAATGCATTTCCCTAGGTAACAAGTTCAGCTGATTAACCGTTTACATACCAGGGATGCAACAATAGCTATTAAAACCGCTTAAAATGTGTGGACGCACTTGCCTGTGAGTTAATTCCAATTGTTTTTATTTAGATTAACATATATCGTGTTTTGGTTTAGAACACTCGATCCCGACCAAGTGCTGTGTGCGTGCAAATATCCAAATGAGAAGCTCCAAGATGACGCCAAGCAGCAGAAATTCGCAACTCCAGAATGGCGCGCAGAGTTCAATTTGGGCCGCCGATATCAAGCCTCTTATAACATTGCGCCCACCGACATAACACCGGTGATGTATGTAGGTAGCTCTTAGTATGATTACAATTAAACTAACAATGTATTTCCAGCGTGTCAGCTGCGCACTTCGCAGAAGCCGCAGACGATCAAAAGGGAACAGATCGCATTGTTATGCCCATGATGTGGGGCATGATTCCTCCGTGGCACAAAGGAGACTATCGCAAGCATGGACTAACCACGAACAATTGTCGGTTGGAGCATTTAATGGACTCCAAACTGTATCGCGGACCCTTTAAACGTGGCCAACGTTGTGTCGTTGTTTGCGAGGGTTTCTACGAGTGGCAGACTACAAAGCAGGCAAAACCATCCGATCGTGAGGCTTACTTGCTCTATGTGCCACAGGAGGCAGATGTAAAAATTCACGACAAAAGCACTTGGTCGCCATCAAATGTAAAACTTCTGCGAATGGCAGCCTTGTTTGATGTATGGCAGGACGAGAATGGCGACAAAATGTATAGCTATAGCATCATCACCTTTGAATCCACGAAAATAATGTCCTGGATGCATTATCGTATGCCGGCTATACTCGAAACAGAACAGCAAATGAATGTGAGTAATTCAGATCAATTTACTTCATTATTCTTGTTACTTTTCATTCAATTCAGACCAATTTATTGAATATACTTTATTTTATGTTTGTTCCTCAATTTTCATTTAGGATTGGCTGCACTTTAAGCATGTAAGCGATTCGAAAGCTTTGGCAGCACTTCGACCGGCGACTGGCTTACAGTGGCATCGTGTTGGCAAATTAGTGAATAATTCGCGCAATAAAAGCGATGAGTGCAACAAGCCTTTTGAGGCAGCTTCCAAGCCTGAAAAACCCAAAGGGATGTTGGCTTGGTTAACAGGCAATAAGCAGAAGCTACATCAAAACAAAACGACAAACGATGAAGTAGTTATTAAAGAAGAGACCGCTAAACGCAGTGTCGATGAGATTTCTCCAACTGCAGCTGAAAGCGCCGCCAAGCGGACGCGTTGCGCACCAATCCAAATAGCGCCTCCAGCGCTTAAAAGCGAACCCGAGATTAAGTTGGAGTCCACCGAAAGTTAATTTTTCTAATTAAAACAGTTGCTTTATAGAATTTAAAGTTTATTTTGCATTTAAAACCAAAAGTATTGTTTCTCATTACCCAAAATTCTATGATATTATAGCATGTATGTATATATAGCGTTGAACTTGCTTAATTACAAAGGCTTAGCATATAAAAAATTGATTTAAATTGTTTTTTTTTTTCAGTTAGTGTAAAAAGATTTGTTTCTTTGCTATTCGCTTAATTTACTAAACTCGATGTTACAACTAGCAATGTTCTCGATGTGTGTGTATGTGTATGATTGTGTGTTTATAATACGTTTGTAGCTGTCAACGTTATTTGAGCCGCGACAGTAAATTGTAAGCAGCCCGTTAAAATTAAGCTTTTAGTTGTTGGTTTCTCGTTGCAGTTTTTTTTTGTAGAAAATAATATTAAGCAATAATTGTTTTTTTTTCAGTATTTGCACTTGAACTGCTTTTTCCGCATGCAAAATGCAACAATAACAAAATGGTGTCAATGTTGCGCTAGCTGGCAGAGAGCGAATAGGAAGGGTAGAGAAAGAGAAGGCGTGGTGGGTGGGAAGGGTGATTGAGCACGCGGCCAATGAATTGTTGTGGGAGTATGTATCTGTATGCGTTTGTGTTTTGCAAGTGCTTAGAAATACAATTGTTGTTCATTAGTCTAGGAATTACACATGTAAAAGTATTTTATATGATGTATACATACATATGTATATAAAATTTGTTTTCTTTTGTTCGTTTATGAACTTTGAAATTAGCATTATGATCAATTTTGAGGGACGAATTATAATTTGAAAAAATACTTTGCGTTTTGCACAGCTCTGCTTGGCAGAGAGAGGGGGATGGGGAGACCAAAGTCTGGTTTCTCTGAGTGTGTGTGGATTAGCGGCTTTCTTGCATATGTGAAGAATTGATAGCGATATCGAGAACGTGCATGGTACGTGACTACCATTATGTACTTTAAGTGCCTATTTATTGAGATTGCAATTTATACTTTATATCTGACTGCATACACAGTATTTCGCTTGTTCGAATATTTCAACAATTTTGTATTGTTTTGTTTTTATGGATTGCACTTGAAAATGTAAATTATAAAACTGAGAATAGCAGTGAGCGAGATGAGCGCGTGATACGCGATAGTTCAGGAATGCTGTAATCGATAAGCAAGCGCTCATCTCGAATAGCGTCTCAAAGAGTGAGAGCAAGATGCAAATAGAGAGTCAAGTAGGCGGAAATAGTGGGAGTGGGAGAGAGATTGCATTACTCAAATGGTGTGGTAAACATGTTGATGTTTAGATCCTCAAATGTTGTCGTGCCGCTGTGGTCGAGCATCTGCAGCACATCGGAGAACTCGTGACCCTGCGGTTGTTGTCCGCCCGCTGCCACCACGGGATGCGGGTGTGGGTGATGGGCATGAGGATGCGGATGTGGATGCGGATGAGCCGCCGGATGTGCGGCTGCAGCATTCTGCCAATCTCCCCACTGCGCTGCAGCTGGTGCCGCCTGATAAGCGCTCGCCTGCTGTTGTTGCTGCTGCTGACGCTGTTGTTGTTGCTGTTGTTGTCCGTTTCCAGCACTTAGTTGGGTGTAAGTTGGACCGCTGGGCGATCGTGCCGGGCTGCTCTGTTGATATGCCGGATAAGCCTCGCTAGCTGTTGCTTGTGGCTGCTGTTGTGAAGCGGGACGCAGTGCACCCCAAGCATTAGGCGTGGGTGATGTGCCCGATTTGGGTATCTTGGCTAGCGGCGATGGACCGCCTCCAGCTGCTGTGGCGCCATATGGTGAATGGGTTGCATCATAACTGTATGCCACCGGCGTATTCTGCGCCGAGCCTGGACGTGGTGGATGAGGCGCCTGCATATGCATCTGATAGATGCCGGCAGGATCGCTGCCCGTTGGCGTAATCTCGCGACGCGGCGGCTGCAGCGTGTAATCCACGCCCGGAGCTTGCACATAGACATGTTGCTGCTGCTGTTGTTGTTGCTGCTGCTGCTGTTGTTGCTGATCTGCCTGTTGCTGCTGCTGTTCTGGCGTGGCACCGTGCAACGTCTTGCCAGAGCTATTGGTGCACACAATGTACTCCACCTCATCGGTGTAGGGATTGAGGAAAGCATACGCTTGAGTGCGCAGCCAAACAAATTCCGAACTCTTGGCTCTGGCTCGATACAGCAACGAAAACATTTGTCCCTTCTGCTTGAGCACCTGATCGAAACTCTCCTTCATATGACTCTGATCCTCCGGATGAAAGAAATCATAGCAGATCTTTCCCAGTAGCTCGGTAGGCGTATAGCCCAAAATGTGCAGTACACGCTGATCCACAAAGGTGAACTTGCCGTCGAGAGCATGACGTGTGATGAACTCGCTTTGATTATTGCTGCCCGTCATATCGTTGGCCGCCGTCGAAGTCACCTGCAGTCGCCCAATGGCCACCAGACAGCAATGCGAAGCCATGTCATCCACATCGCGTTCCATGTGCACATTGGGAAACATGTCGGTGGGTGGCCAGTTCTTAATGTAACCTGTGCAATGCACCACAGCATAGTTGGAACCATCCCGAGACGGACCGAGGGAATTGCGTTGTTTGAGACGATTCAGGTGACCCGAGACCATGGCATCGGGATTCACGTTGCCGACACGCATGCGGCAGATGAAACCACGCCGGGCGCCCATGCTGAGGCGCATGCTCGACTGATGTCCCTCCTTCTTGACGGTGCCGGACTTGAGGTCGAGTATGCGTCCGGCATTCTGTGATTCCTGCGTCGACATCTGTTCGCGTATCTTGTCCCTATCGTCGGGATGAATGTGTTCATACAAACTGGTGCCATACCAATCGCTTTGGGTGTAATTTAGCACGGGAGTCACTGAATCCGAAACGTATATCACTCTCCCAGTATCGCAGCTGACTACAAACAAGAAGCCATCGGCTGCCTCCAGTATCAAGTGTTTTAGCTCTTGATCGGTCAAGAATGAAGGTTTATAGGTGCCATCACTGCTTGTGTTGCCGGTGCCACGCAGATTCTTCATGTGGGCAACGGCCATACGTAGTATGGTGAGTTTGTCGGGTTTGCGCGCCAAGGCGCTGCAAGTGGGGACCATGTCAGAGAGCTCGGTAATGTAGGCGGTCATTTTGTTGCGGCGACGTCGCTCGATTTCACAGTGATTCTCGCGGCTCGCAAAGCGTTCCTTGTCCTGTATGTTGGCCTCGTCCATGATCGGAATACTTAATGAACTTGCTGCTGCTTCTTCGGAGAAAGACTCGTTATGTATGTGAGAGTGTGTATGTGTTGCGAGCACTTCTCTAATTCTGCTTTGCTTTGCTGTTCGCTTTCTTTATTTGGGTCGCTCGCTGCGCTGCTGCTGCTCTGAAAAAACGTCGACTATTGTGTGTGTGAGGGAGGTTTTAGTATTTTGTCTACGTTGTGTTTGTCTCTGTGTGCGTGTGTACACACACACACAAGTGTTGAAGAGAGCCTTTTTGAAGAACTCGAACAGAAACTGTATACAATTCTAAACAATTGTTTCTATATCGTCGTTTATGAACCACAAGTTTGCCATATTGTTTTTGTTTTTTTCACCACATATAAGCGCTTTTCCTTCGAGTTTTCAACAATTTTTCTGGTAATTTTACCAAATTTTCTTCCACGAATTGCGCACACACACGATAAAAATCTGAAACTGTTTACTGTGTGCACAGCAGTGTGACCACAGCTTCCAATTTTCAAAACACTCTTGTTTACACTGAAAATTATACCAAAATATATCATTGCGCCTAATTCTAACCTGGCTGCACTATAGTGCGCGGGATTTTTGTTTTTAAATTATGTATAAAGAAAAATATGAATTAACTAGTGCCTAATTTAAGCTAAGGCTTAGCTACTACGCATTTGAAAATGCAATTGTCTGTAGTCATAAACTATGCTATTGTCAAACAACAATAAAAAATAATGTAACGTGCATGGACAACAATTACATTATCTTATTTTATTTAATTTTTATGATTTCAGAAGATAAAACTTTAATTGACAAATGCTTTTCTTCATTCTTTATGGAATAGGTAATAATTTCTCTCGGAGTTACATGTTTAAATTTATTTAGTGCAGTTTAGTGAATGGTGAAGTGGGTTTGGGATTTTCACAAACACACTTGTGCAATGCCAAATCTTCGAGTACCATTTTAGGCATCGATACTTGAGTAAACTATCAAGCGTTGCCCATCTTTTAGGCTTTAAAAAAATACGTTATAATGGGGTTTTTTAAAAATGCTTGCATTATTTTGTTTTCCGCGTACAATTGCGGAGATCTTATTGAGCTTTATGAAAAAAGATATAGGAAACCCATAGAGTTTTGAATCGCTATCATGAGTGTAATCGCACAAAATGAAAGGTTTAATTTTTGTAAATAGAATGTCAATCGTCATCATAGATCCTATAGTTCTTCAGAAATGTCTACCCCAAACCCAATTGAAAAATGCAATATAATTTTGATGTTCTGGTTTAGTATTAAATGGTATTACAGCATTGCGTTGTCTTATATATATATCATATATAATATCCATAAATACATTTACATTTTTATTCATAACTAGGCGTTTGTTTCTTTTTGTTTTTGTTTTTGTTTTCGTTTTATTTTTGTTTTGATAAGAGCTAGTCTTCATTTAAAAAAATTAAAATTAGTTATTCATAGTGGCAATAACAAATACATTAGTATTGTAAATGTGTCCGTTTTCCTCTGACTTCATATCTCGCTTCCAATTACGTTAACAAAAATAATTATGCGCTTGCATTCCTTTGTTATACATCAATAAGTTGTCTGTGTTTTAATACAATCTTAGGTAAAGTTTTTATTTGTTCTGGTTGTGTGTTATTTGTTTGTTGTTTGTTAATTAATTATTGGCAATTCTCTAACTGCATGTTGTCTTTTGTGTGTTTTTGATGGTTTTCCATTTCCATTTTCAATATTTGTTTTTCAAGCAAAGTCTTTTGTTCTATTTTGTTTAAAACTGTGCACTACTTAGTTCTTAAATATTGTAAAATGCGTTTTCTTTAAAATTGCATAGCGTGCGTTAATTATATTATAGTTTTGTTTCTTTTCGTTTGTGTTTTTTTTGTTTGTTTAGGGTTTTAGTTTAGTTTAGGCTTTGATTGAAATTTTCTATAAACTTCAGTGTAGTTCGTTGACTAGAAATTAACTTAAATAGTTACAAATGATACTTATATATTTAAATACATGTTTATCTGGTTTTGGTGCAAAAGTAAATAGCTGAACAATTTCCATTTGTTGTTTGTTTTTGTGCTTATACATTAATTAGTTATTTGTTTTGTTTGGTGTGAATAGTTGAATCGGCAGAGTTTTGGTTTTATCTACATGCTAATAAATAATTCTATTCCAATGCTTACAAATATAATTGATCATTCAAGCATTCACATATTTTATTCATAGTGCAAGTCACATAGTTGCTGCAAGCTTAAACAAAATTTTTCCATATATCTTTATAACAATTTCAATTAGTGTATTTTGGATAAAACATTTAGCACCAAAACGATTTAAATACGCCAAAAAATCAAGAATGTAATAAAAAATCTTCATAATAATAATAATGATAATGGTTGATTGAGAGTTCATTTGAAATCTTTTTGGACATAATTTTAACGAAAAACTAAGCAAAATTGCAACAACTTTCTTGAAAAATGAAAAAATGTAAATGCAAATTACAAGCTAAACAAATACTTTGGTTTCTAACTACATAAAGTTCGATTAACTGCATTGATCAAAAAAATGTCAAATATTTTTGAATAAAATTTGTTGATAATTTCCTTTTGTTTTTGTTTTGGCTTTGTCGCCGCAGCACTTAGCAATAAAATCACAAAAAAATTAAATATATATCTATATACTATATAGTATTACTATGAGCTAAATGCTTAAAATCAAGTCATAGTGTATGTGTGTGTGTGTCTTTCATTCTTTCTTTGCAAAAATATTGATATCAACTATCAGTTAATTGTCTTCAGGTTCAACTACACATAGTTGCTAATACTACGAGTACTCTTGTGATGTTTTTCTTTGCGCGCTTCTTTCCTCTCCTCCTGTGTTAATTCCATTGCTTAATTCGATTGCGAAGTTGGGAGTACGAGTTAATGGGAGTTTTGATTTGTTCCCGGTTTTAGGTTTGCCACATTTATGTGGTGTAGGTGCGAATGACATCGCGGATAACGGCTCGGCAAAGCGGACACTGACCACCGCCAACACCGCGCCACTGCTCGATGGCGCAGTCGTAGCACATGCACATGTGTCCGCACATGTAGAGCACCGAATCAATGGGATTCTCATAGCAAATGGTGCACTCGGCACTCGAGTCAGTGCTCTGCTGATCGCTCAAGCTGTCCTTCCACTTGCTGCCATTCAACGTGCTCGTGCTCTGTGCAATGGGCTATTGAAAGAAGAGAAATACGAGTTAGTTTTTGCCTTGTACTTCAGTTGTATATATTCCAAGACTCACCTCAATGTATTGCTGACTGCTGGTGGTGCTGATCAAGGTGCCGCTGGAACAGGCGCCTGCCAGGATTCCACTACTCGTCACCGTCGCTGCGGCCGTCGAGTTTGTCTGCCTGCCATTCAGCTGGCCATTGAGATCATGCGAGCTGCTCGCTGGCGGCAGATTCACGACGAGCACGGTGCCGCCGCCATTGGGCTGTATTTGCAGGATGTCGCCATTGGAGGGCATGCTGATCATGCGACTGCCGTTGCCCGCTGCCGAGGCCAAGGTGCCATTCGATTGCGTCACATTCAGCTGCATTTTGCCCAGCTGTGCGGCATTCAAGCTGTTCAGCGACTCGGCCATGGGCAGCATACGCGAACCACTTGCGGACGGACCAGCTGCTGCAGCAACTCCAACGCCAGCTGCTGCTGCGCCAGCGTTAATCTGCGGCTGCGAGGGATAGGCGACCATGTTGGGCAATTGCTGGCGGAACATGCGCAGCGATTGCGTCGAGCCATAGACATCGAGGAATGCCCATAATTGCAGCGATTGATCCACATGCATCACAACGACGGCGGGTCCATTGTTCTTGCTGATGCTCACCTCACCGTTGGGGGCCACAAAGAAGGCAATCTCGTCTCCTCGTTGCGGCGCCGCAGCAATATCCTTGCTGACCACCCAATACTCCGGGCGATCGAGCAGAAAGTCCGAATCGTTGGGCAAATCATTCGGCTGCAGCACAGCCGGATTGCACGACGTCAAACCCAGCGCCAAGGCGCCCACATACATCTGCTCCGTCTTCAGCACCTGGACAATCAGCTTCTCGCCAATGCGAATGGGACGCGCCGTGAACACGTAACCCTGGCAGAAGTCCGACTCGGTGCGCGAGGCCACAAAACGATCGTGCGACAGACGCACATTGCGTCCCTTGGTAATGTGGAAGGGCACGGGGATGAGGCGGCCATTGGCATTGTAGCGCAACGGCGGTAAACCGTTAGCCAGATCATGCTCGGCAATGCCCGCTGCTCCTGCTCCGGCTGCTGTGCCCGCCAAGTGCAGCGACTGCAGCGATGGCATGACATGACGCTCCAGCTCGTGGTCGACAACGACGCCGCCGGGCAGCGAACGACGCGATTGCTGCAGAGGATGATGGGCCGACAGTGGTTGCTGTGGCAGATGCTGCTGCTGTTGCTGCTGCTGGGGAGGCAACTGTTGCAATGGCATCTGCTGCAGTGCCAGCTGCTGCTGCTGAGGAGCGGGCAACTGTTGCTGCTGCTGCTGTTGGTACATGTAAATGCGCGAGTCGAGAAACTCGATGCCGGTGCAATTGCCATAGATGTCGATCACAGTCCAGAGCAGAGCACGCGTATCGATGCCTGAGAGAATGACGCCCTTCTCCTCGTTGTTGATGCCATAGATGACATCGCCAGCATTGTTCACAAAGTAGTACAAAATGTTGTCCTTCTCGCAGTACTGTTCGTGCAGCGCCTTGGCCCAGAAGCCGGGACGATTCGTCAGATCGGGGCAGGCGTATTTGGGCAGTGAACCCTCCAGCGTTGCGGGATCGTTGCTGGTGAAACCGAAGCGTATGCCGCCATTCCAATTGTTCGAGATCTCCGCGAACTTTACGCAGATGCGCTCATTGATGCGCACCGGACGCGCTGAGAATGTAATGGCCCGACAGAAGCTCTCGAAGCGACGTGCCAGCGTGCCGTCTCTCGAGATCCGGATGTTGTCGCCATGCACCTGATGGAACTGCAGAGGCGGCAGATTGTTGGGACCCGGGCAGGAGGAGGGCGAGCGGCGAACTGCAATTGAAGAAGAGATTGAACTTAGTAAATGGTATTCTATGATTTATTTCAAGTTGTTTAGTAAGTTATTGAAAAGCTTAACATCAACATAAAGATTCGATTATAGAGCTTCATTGGAGAACTGATTGCCGAGCTAAGTGGAAGGCAATATTCAATAGTAATATGATATTATGTATATTAATCTCATAAGAAAACAATATAAACGAATTAGCTAAGTTACACTTAAAGTCTATTTAAATCAACACTTAGCTACCCTTCCTTTTAGAGCTTTGTCTTAAAGCTCCACACTTAACATAACCTCAAATATTACTTTATTTCATTGCTCTCTCCCTTTCCCGTAAACTCTTCCTTAAGTGCTTGCTCGCATTTCTTTTAAACTCTCTGTTTTCCTTGGAACTCTTTGTCCTTAGCACTTGAATTGTTCCAGGAATTAAGTGACCAACAGCTGTAATACATTTTTTCAAGCATATCGAACGCCTTTGGATCAATTCCTCACATCAAAAATCTTTGGAAGAGTTCAATAATCCGCGCATCAAAGTCACGTGCTGTTCAAAGTAATAGGGTTTTTTTTTTGGGGGGTTAATGGACTTGGGTCGGGGACTTGGGCTGGGGCTTCTGTTGTAATTTGAGATCTAGCACATGGTTAGGCGGAGTCTTAGATTTCTCTACCTGCTTAAAGAGCGATGGCTTGACTCAACCATGTGTAACTCTAGCTATTCAACAGTTGTTTTTTTTTCAGTTTCTTTCTTTCTACGGAATGCAGGCAAGAAGTTTGCATTTATTTAAATGGGAAATCGAATAAGTTGAATGTTTTTATTATAATGATTATTGCACCTTGAGCGTGCGAGCCCCTATAAAATAGTAGCAGCTGTCCAACAATTACTTTTGAGGTGGCTTCCTTCGATTATAATTACGATCTGGCGACAGGTTTTTTCTCAGTTTTGTTTTTTTTTTCGGGGGAATATGGAGAATGTTCAGATGCGAAGATCGAAGACTGAGGCGGCATGCCAACAGTTGCAAAATGTGTCAGACGATCAAACAGAAAACTTGCGACAGCAGGACGAATAAGACACACAGGACAGACAGACAAGGTTGATTACCATGTTGATATGCGGCGCGTGGCAGGCGTCTCGCAACAGGCGGTCGCAACGTCTTTAAGATCGGTCTCTGCTCATTATTTGGTCAGGCGGCAAGCGGCATGCAGCATGTGGCAGCTGCCTTTGCCTCTTGCGGGGTGTTGCTTTTGCTTTTTTGAGGCAGCTGCGCAGCAAAAGAGAGAGAGAACAAGAGCAGCGACAGGTAAAACAACCCTTAAACAAAACTAAGCGAGGGTTGTTGCAACGCCGATCAACAGGGGTTGTTGCAAGCGAAACAATATGTATAGCAAAGGGAAGGCAAACAAAACACAAAAAAAAGCGGCAGATGTTTAAATTTCGAAAAAGAAAATTTGGAACCGAGATACATAGATGACGTTACAAGAAAAAGGGACGAGGTCGAGGCACAAAAGTATCTTTAGCGCTGCAAAGACTCGAGACTCAGGCTTGGCTTAGGGGTTGAAATTCAATGCGTTCAATGCCCCAGTGATATGAGGAGATAGCATAGCCAGACAACCGAAAGAAGTGTAAGAAGAGAGGTCTGCATAAGAAAATCTCTGTGCGGTTGCAATTCAAGAAGCAAAATCAAACTCATATGCTAAGTGCGCTTCCGGCCCATCCAGGAAGTCTGCGAGTCTTCCCAAAAAGGAAGCGGAGCAGCGACAGGAGAAGCAGCAGCTCTGCTTCCGGTAGCTCCCATTAGAGATCAGGCAAGAAAGCGACAAAGAGCGAGAAGATGGTCAACTCAAATACATATTGTGGCCTGTAGAATGCCAACATCAAGCGGAGCCATCAATATTTATGAAATGCCCCGCAACGAACGAGGAACGAGGAAGTCGGAAATCACGTTTTTCGCGGCTCCACTTTTCCTTCTCCTCCTCCTCCTCCCCATCTGCTACTTCTGTGTTGTGTTGGACGTGTATTGGGCTTATTAGCTGCAGGATGTTGTCGCCTGACTGCGACTGGCGACGCCTACTTTTTGCCCCAGACGCAGACAGAGACAGAGACGCAGACCTCAATAGTCCAGACGTTGTCAATGAATTACAAAAGACATCGCCATCGGCATCGACTTCGACATGAATGAAATACTCGTAATATCATGCGCGTGTTTTGTTTTCTTTCCCAACGCTTAAATCAAACGGTTAACGCGCGACGCGACCATCATTTCAATTAGCTGTTGACAAGCACAGCCACAATTAATTAGCCTGGCCAATAGCAGCAGGGTTAACTCATCTAATGAGCTCCAATGGGGGAGAGTTGTAATTTCAAGGAGGGTTGAGAAATGATCTTTGATAAGTCTATATAGAGAAAGCAAATTGAAGAGAATTGCAAACGAATTTAATTTATAGATTGAGTTTCCTGAGTAAATCGGGATTTGTTGATGTTAAAAAATAGTGAAGTATTAAGATAGGTTTATCTTTTTTTCCATGAAGAAGAAACATCTCAAATTTTATTCACAAATTTCGCTTAATTTCAATTAGCTTGTTCGCTTCGATGATCGGTTATAATCATTGTTAAGACGCAAATTGGCCCAAACTACATGTTGCGTTTGCAGTTGCACATAAGTTTTGGACTATAAAATTGGAGTTCACGCTTTTTGGAGTTTCGCCGACAAGCAACAACATCAACACGAACATCATCGACAAACGTGTCCCGCATTGAGGGCCGAAGCGAACCGCCAAACGAGCAACGATCTGCCAAACGATCAGCAGGCAAATTTTCGTAGATTTTTTTTGGGGGCTGAAGGAAAAACCTGATTTACCGTTTTGTTGCAAAGACGCGTCTGTGCGGCAAGCAAACATTTCCCACGCTGGCCATGAGCAAAAAAAATCAAATGCAACAACAACATTATTCCCACGACTCCAAATTTGTATATATACAGTGAGTTATACTATATAAAGTGGATGGCAAAAAACAAAAAAAAAACAACAACACAAAAACCTGTAACAAGCAACAATAATTGCAATTGCAACTGCAGCAATAACAACTACGGCAACGATGAGGCAGCTGCATCAGTTGCGGGTGGCAAACAAAACCAAATAAAAAACTATGCAAGTGGAGAAGATGTGAAAATCATGCAGGTGTCATAAAAATGTCCGAAGAAGCTATCGAAATTGGTCATTTGGTCCATTGTTAACTGGGCTAAAGTGTAGTTCACATAAAGCGAAAAGAGTAAACTGATCGTTGGGAATAATTTGGGAAATTTTTAATGTCATATCAAATGTTTTAAAAGCAAAGGAAATCAAAGAAAAGATTTCATAAAAGGGAGAAGAAAGAAAAACTTCCTTAAAAGAGAAATAAGTCTGACATGTTGAAATGTTTACTATATATGTATGTACATATGTAGTTCAATATTCAAGGCTTTTTTGCTTTGTCACAATTTTCACCTATTACGCATATTTATTACAGGTTAATTGGCGCCATTGTGGGCAATTAATTAGCATTGATTAACGCTTGATTGTCACGTTCCCAAGAATTTAACATACGAGTGAGTTGCATTGTGCAAGTGTCTCTCTCGCTTTATGGGTGTGAGAATCGTTTTGTGACAAGTGGCAACGCCAGACAAGTCTGCCCACAAATTGAGTTATGCCCCACGGCCCACGCCTCTCTTGTCGTTGTTGTTGTTGTCATAGTATGTCAACTAACTAATTTCCCACTAATAAATTGTGTGTAGGTTGCCGGTGGCGACTAAAATGAGAGTTAATATGTGGGCTTTTGATTTTTGCTTTGGACAAGCCTCAAACTTAAAGCCTAAGCTTACGAAGCTAATCGAAAGCTCAAGCGCATGTTAGTAAGTGACCGAGTGAGAAGGAGAGAGATCGACGCACCCACTCAACTCAACTGTCAATTTTTGACCGCAGTGGCAACGTGGGCCGACCAATTGATACACTTTGTAATCGATCTATGCACACGCGCTGTCTTTTTTCTCTCCCCCACCCTTTTTTTAATTGTCAAGCATTTCCGGCATAATTAAGAGGCCTTCGCTTTAATTGTTGCCACACGTTCAGTTCAAACAACACTCGTCGTGTTGCACGTGGGCAACAATAACGTATTGCTAAAGCGGCACGTGACCTATAACCTCAAACCGGTGCGATGCGTAGGCAAGAAGCTGACGTCAACCTTAAAATTGTTAAACTTTCTATGAAAAGTGCATGTGAGTGAGCGAGAGAGCAGCACAAGTCTGACTGAACTGCGCAACTTGTTGCTGTTCTTCTACTTACTTTCAATGCATGCAAAACCGCTTCCGCTCAGCAGCAGCGGAAACCGCAAAAGCATCAACCAATTACTCAAATACATACACATGCATATGCAACCTCACTCTCACGCTGTCCAACACTTTGACAATCCAACTTTAGAAGCAGTTAGCTAAACGAGTAAAAGCACAACGACAATAACAGAAATGATGGCAGCGAAAGAAATGCGCAAATAAAATACTGACAAACGAGAGAAATAATTGCACAACAAACAAACGGCCGACTATCATCGAGGGCCGCCGAGAGGTCAAATATATTGAATGTTGTAGTTGTTGTCTACAGTCATAGTTGCTGCTGCTACTGCTACTGCTACTGCTACTTTCGTACATTGCACTTTTTATGCGATTAAGCGTAATCTGATGACATTGCCAGGGATGCATTACATACAACGAGTATGAGTCACTGTTAAGTAATAGCACGGTACAGTTAGTTAGGGTGGCAGCCCTTGAAGTGCTCGCCTAATAATTATTGATCGCACCTTTCGCGCGGAGGTTCAATGACTCTTAAAGTCATAATATTTCCCTGCTCATCTATCAATTTTCAGCTTTTCCCGTCAAACGCACAAATTCTGTAGTGCTCATATAATTAGCTGACGCTAGGGTGGCCAAATCAAATTTACATGGTTATTTTTACAAGTTCCATCGTTGTTTACGACACCCCCACCTCCTCCACCATCTCGCTTCCTCTCACTCGCGAGAGAGAGGGAGGCCCATATGCGCGCTGAAGCATGCGACCCCAGCCAAGAGAAGCGAAGAGACCTCAAAATAGCGAACGGCAGCCTAAGGTACATAAACATAAACCTATTTTGATGTAGCATATTGTATATATACATATAGCATCATACACTTATAAATAAAGATAAGATGGCGACTTGGCTTTCTTCCGTTATTGTTGTGTGCGTGTGTTTATCGAAGCGTTGCAATTGTTGCTATATTAAAAGGGCTAGTGAGAAGAGTTACAACAATACAGCTGCATAAACTATTGTGTATGTATTGCATTTCCTCACACACATACAGTATGTCAAGAAACTCTTTACACACTGAAAAAAACACATATTTTTTGACTTTGCATGCAAAAATAACGACTTTAGTTATTATTTTTCAATATTTTTTTAATGCAGATCTATTATTTAGCAAATTTCAAATTAGTATGTACAAAAATAAAAACAATACAACGAAAGGGAACATTTTAAATCAACAAAATATGAGTTTACACATTTTTGACACTGTCAAGAAAGTGTTTACACACTTTAGTTTTCGATTCTGTTTTGTCCTATTTTTCGAAAAAACTGTACTTTATTGTAATTTATGCTTCTGCACTATTCGCTATTTTTGCATTCCTTTTCATTCAATTGCGAAATTTTGCTACGCACTTGTCAAAAAGCTGATTTTTAAATTATTTAACATGACTGGAGCTAGATTGACTTATGAAGTTACCCAATTGACTTATTATAGTCACCAAATTGGAAAATCTGTAGCTTAGCTAGTGGAGCTACTTGGGGTATCGTGAAAAATAATTTATAATGCTCCAAATCGAGCCGAAAATGAAGAAAAACGGGAAGCAAAGTGTGGAAATGGTCGAAAAATGGATATTGACGAGCGAGCATACCGCCTTAAAATGGGCAAGGTTCGTCAAAACCCCCAAATTTTGATCAGATCCCTTGCCAAGGAGTTGGAAGAAGGGTGTGACATGGTCAATTCACATGAAATCGTCCGCCAACTAATTCTGCGGAACAAATACTATTTTCCGCATTTTACTGTAAGAATGATGTTGCGCTGATGTAAGGCTGTTAACGGCTTGTGCCATACTCTAGTTGGTCCATCATTGTAGTATAGCATTTTTTTTGGTTTGGACATAGAATACGACGTCATCCCAATAGTTGTCCGGCGTGATTCTCATGTTAAAAGCCAAAATTTAAGCGTTTTCAACATTTATTTTCGAAAGCAGCGGCCTCTTACGCGCAACCGTTTCAACGGTTGAAGAGTATTTGTTCCGCAGAATTAGTTGGCGGACGATTTCATGTGAATTGACCATGTCACACCCTTCTTCCAACTCCTTGGCAAGGGATCTGATCAAAATTTGGGGGTTTTGACGAACCTTGCCCATTTTAAGGCGGTATGCTCGCTCGTCAATATCCATTTTTCGACCATTTCCACACTTTGCTTCCCGTTTTCTTCATTTTCGGCTCGATTTGGAGCATTATAAATTATTTTTCACGATACCCCAAGTAGCTCCACTAGCTAAGCTACAGATTTTCCAATTTGGTGACTATAATAAGTCAATTGGGTAACTTCATAAGTCAATCTAGCTCCAGTCATGTTAAATAATTTAAAAATCAGCTTTTTGACAAGTGCGTAGCAAAATTTCGCAATTGAATGAAAAGGAATGCAAAAATAGCGAATAGTGCAGAAGCATAAATTACAATAAAGTACAGTTTTTTCGAAAAATAGGACAAAACAGAATCGAAAACTAAAGTGTGTAAACACTTTCTTGACAGTGTCAAAAATGTGTAAACTCATATTTTGTTGATTTAAAATGTTCCCTTTCGTTGTATTGTTTTTATTTTTGTACATACTAATTTGAAATTTGCTAAATAATAGATCTGCATTAAAAAAATATTGAAAAATAATAACTAAAGTCGTTATTTTTGCATGCAAAGTCAAAAAATATGTGTTTTTTTCAGTGTGTAAAGAGTTTCTTGACATACTGTAAGAGCAGCGAGAGAAGTCGGCGCACTTGACTGCACATCTTTGGCTCCCCTTCCTCCTTCTGCTCCTCATTTTGCTTTTCATCTACTTCTTGTTCATGGCGGCTTTGTGTAATTAAATCACTCGAGCGTTGAGCGGCTTGCTGCTTGAGTTGAATTGCACTTATGAAGAAGAAGCACGAGTATAATAGACGAGTGGGCTGAGGGAGGAAAACATACTGAAGAGCTTACACATCATTATAACATTATTACAATGCATTTAACTCGATAATTCGAGTGGCATGTTTTATTGTTTTATCGCGTATTTATTGCTACGAAATTGTTTCCCCTCTTGTTAGAAGCTGCTCTCTAAATCTTTTTTTCCTTCTTATTTTCGCATTCCATTTGAAGTCCAAATTAATAACGTTCAAATAATGAATAGAGTCCAACGAGCTTGTAAAACTTTGCATATATTTTTGGACAAGCGTTTGACATTCTTTTTTGCATAATTTAAAGTTTAAATTTTAAACGCACAGCTGCGACAAAATTTCGTCGCTTTTGCGGCATACGCAAAAATAATACACAAAAAAATCTAGTTTAGCCCATAAAAGATATTTAGGTGCATATGTGTTAAATGTATAGCTAAGCTTTATTTAGATGTCGACCTCCAGAAGACTGTGAAACAAGAACAAGAAACCCGATCGATGAACAGCTGAAGTTTGTTCTGATTCTTTTTTTGGGACTTGGTTTATACTTGTGTTATGTACATATGTATGTATGTGCATATGTATTTTGTTGTAGACCCGTAGGTAGTAGAAACAATTTATCGGCTCTCTGACTCTGGGCGTATATAATTGGCCCGAGATGCCTTCGAATACCAGAGAGTTGCTTAATTGCCGAGTATCTTTGCCCAAAGGCAGCTGTCTTGACCCGCATCTAAGCCTTGTCTTACCTGTTGCTACCTGCCTTTGTTTTACAGCTGTTCTTGCGACACCCAAGTCGCAGCAAGGCGCACAAAACTATTTTATCTCCCAACTATGAGGTGCAACAGTGCAACGAGTATTATCTATTCGCTTGGCAAACTATTTATATTATTTTTCGTTTTTTTTTTTCTACACGTGCTCAGCTGGTTCATTAACTGATAAACAGGGAAACGAGAAAAAAAACATGTAACAAAATGTAGGTCGGTATGATAAACTATGATAAAATAGATATCGTATGTCGCATCTGAATGATCGAGTGTTCGAGATGCGGTCGAAAAGTTAGACGCAGTAAGCAGTTTAACTAGCTCTTGATATTTGTGCCCTAGACACTTATCAAAGGAAAAGAAAAAAGAAAGACTAACTAAGTAACGCTATCAGCTTGACCACAATTAGAAATAACAATTGTGTATATACAAATATCTATATATAGTATACTATAGAATACTTTGACTGAAAGCTCTCAAGGATGACGCATATTCGCTCGCTCTCATGAGCTCATAGGCAAACTACAAACGAGCGAATGAACGAATAAAACGAACCATCAACTGAAAGTTGTGCGGTTTCGTTTATCGCACACGCACACATACAAGAACTCATGATGCAAGTGTATGTGTGTGCAGTGGGGGAGTGTTGTGAAGCTCTGTTTGTGTCGCTTATTTGCACTGGGCAAATATTTGCCCGCGCGTAACAACAATCGAAAGAGTCCACAAAACTGAGCTCAACTGTGAAGCCCGCACAATGCATTTGAAATTTGAGAGAAGTTGGCAGCGTCGTCTTCACCAAAAGTAAACCGTGAGAAGCGCTCAAGTAAAAGCAGATAAACTTTAGCCAAAGCCAAAGCAATGTCTGCATGCCAACAGGCGAAGACGAAGAAGAGGAAGACGACGTCACAACAACAACAACGACAACAACAACAACAACAACAACAACTCGAAATGTAATAGAGAAAAAACAAAACCTAAAGCAGCTGATTCCAGGCAACTGCAACAATAACAAAAACAATGTAATTTCATTGATTACCGATACGCAGCACAAATGCCGCACGTACAAAGTCAAATGGAATGGAATTGGGAATGGTATGGTTAGTGATGGCAAGAGCGGGGATTGGAAGGAGAATGGCCATTGGAAGGTGAAGCCCAAAGCACAGTGCACACAACAACTTCAGTTAGACTCCCTGTCTCGCTCTGTCTCTCTTTCACTCCAATAGACATGACTTTTCAAGCTTGTCTTCTGCCTACTTTTTTGTTGTTATTCTCTGCTTTGCTTTGCTTTGCCGACGGCGGCAACGGCGCTTCGCGTACAAATCCAAACAACAACAACAACAGCATCGTGAACAACATCAACTGCTGAATGGGGCATTTGGCTAGACTTGGCGGGACTGTTGCGGGGGCGCAGCAAGAGGAGGAGGGGCTACAGTGCGATCAAGCCATGCGCAGTAATGTATGCGTCATTGACTTGACTTGGCTTTGGGCTGGGTACATTTTTTTTCTCTCAGTCTCTCTGTTTTTACCTTCTGGGCGAGAATGCGAGAGAAGCTTTTCCAGCTGAATGCAATCAAAACAAAAACCAAAAAAGCGAAAGAGTCGAAGCCAAAAAGTAATCGCTATGATAAACATAATCGCTTGCTCGATCGCGCCGCTTGTCTTGTCTTGTCTTCTGTTGGAAGTTTTGTTTGTGGTATGCATCGAAAATAAACACATACTACACATTCTCATATCTGGAAGTTGGTCTGGTCAATTTGTACGCTTCTTATGAATGTTTTGCCAAATTGTAATCTCGGTGTTTTCACAGTCAAAAAAGATCAACAGCGACTTCCGGTCAATTCGTTGGAATTACTGAAAAACATCTGTTGGAAGGAATTTTTGACTGGAATGTTTGGATTGCAAATAACTATCGCTTCCCGACTTGTTATTATTTTTCAACCATTTCAAGAGGATTTATTTTCTGTCTATTGGAAGGGTTCTCTGGAATGTTTGTATTAGGAATAACTATCACTTCCCGAGTTGTCAGTATTTTAAAGAGGTTGTTTTATTTTAAGTTTAATTGCAATCAACCTTTGATTTCGAAGTTCACAGCATTTTTAGAGCATATTAAAGGGTTGTTGACTTGCTTTATTTCTGATTTCATTTGTTGGAAGAAATTATATCTGGAATATTATGTTTGCAAATCCCTCTATTGCTTTCCAGCCAGGTTGAAATCATTTTAACCTCGCCCAACAAACAAAAACACACACACTTTTTGTTTAAACAATCTCAAGTGGTTTTTTTTTGGGTATTTACGGCTGATCTTTCATTTGTAGTCAGCAAAACGCTAATGTATTCATAAAGTCGCAGCTGTTGCTATTGTTATTGTTGTTGTTTAACGCTTCAATGTATTTATTTATCTTCGCCGCATTAATTAAGCCAACTGAGAATGAATGAAAAACGGTGGTTCGAGCGTATGTTAATAATATGTGGGAATTGCTTTCAAGAAATGCAAAATTAATTCAAGTAGCTTTTTCGTGTTTTTTTTTTTTTTACATGAATTATTTATGTAGTTCAAGTTGAATTTTCGCACGCTGTAATTTGGGGGCTGGGAAATTGTTGTTTGATTGTTTGTTGTACTAACCGAGTCCAAAGCGTTTCTTGATCTTCTTCAGCAAATGCATTTTCTTTTTGCTGGACATTTTGTCCTTGGGACTCATCATCAGCTCATTGTTCTCCATGGCCAGAACATGAGCCGCTGCTGCAGCTGCCGCGGCGGCAGCATTGTGATGATGTTGCTGCTGCTGTAGATGATGTTGCAGCATTTGGCTGGGCTGTTGTTGCATGTAGTTGGCTGGTATATCCGATAGACCCATGATACGTTTTCTAACACTTGTGCAATTTCAAATTTAACGGACGAACAAATTTAACACACACGCCTTACCGAGAGCGTAACTTAAAAACGTTGCAAACAAACAAATGTTGGCATTAAATAAGTGTTTGATATTAATACATTTTGGCTATTTTCAATGTGTTTTATTTTTGGTGCCCACAACGCGAACGGGGAAGCGAAACGAACAAACAAACGAACGAACGAACGGACGAGCGATCGAGCTGCGAACCAAACACTTCAGCGTCAATTTTATAACTGAAACTTCTTTGCAGCGGCAACGGCAAAGAAAAACGCTCCCTCACTGACTTTGCCCAGCGCCAGCAGCAGGCAGAGCAGCTGAGTGGTGGTGAGTTCGTGACACGAACGGCCACGATACGCTTTCGTATCGCGCAGTCAGTGCTCGTGTTATCTGTGTTCGTATTTTAACTTGCTTGACGCCGCGTGAGTGCAACTCACATCTCTGGTCGAGAGGATGTTCGTGAGGGAGAGAGAGACTACAGAGACGGAGAGAGCGAAAGACCAGCAGGCAACACCAACGCAGCACAGCTTGCAGCTGTTTCTTATTTACTATGGTTTCCTTTTGTGCTTACTTTTCGCGTGCATTGAGCCTCCCTTATAATTTTTCAAAGTTGTTGTTGTTGATCATGGTGTGCACCTTGAACACCGCTGCTTTTTCTTGTTATTGTTGTTGGCAACTGCTGCTGGCGTCTTTTGGCTGTTCTAGGCCAGGTTTGCTTTTTGACCAAGCTGCTGCTCTTTGCACTTAGATTCTCTCTGCTAACTGTTTTGCGGCACTTTTGGTCACAGTTCAGCAAAGTTCAAGACATTTTTTGAGCTTGCTTTTTGGTTTTTTAGGGGGCCGGCTGAAGTTGAGTGTTAATACGCGAAAATTAACTGGGAAACTATGTAAATTGTTTTAATGGCTTTGCGCTATGAACTCGTCAGACAACTCACATGAAAACTGGGGGGAAAGTTTAGCTATAATATGTAACGATAGATGCTGGGATAAATTTCGGCATAGAGCTTATCTGTATTATTTTTCCCTTCTGAATTTCGCAACTTTCTGCAAGTTAAAAAGGGATTTTTTACTTAAAATCCCCGATGATAAAATGAAAACAATTTCTCTATTCGAATCATTGTAAAAATCGCTAGTTACGAGTTCTTATCGTCACAGTAATTTCTGAAGTGGAAGTCAATTAGGGAATAAACCATAAATTTATTTGATAAAGCACTCGATTTGTGTGTGATTCATGGAATTGGTTTTTATTCTTACACTTTTAATATATTATGTATATATGTATATTTTTAGGTAATACCTACAACTGTGCTACCAAAGTTGATAAGAAATCTTCCCTACATCATAATAGGCCAGATTCCAGAGTAGACGTCAGAGAATATTTTGTTATGAGATCATCAATATCGCAAAAGCAAAGAAAATATTTTCGCTTGGCATTTTCATTAAACGCTTGGCCAATACCATTTGCTACAGGCATTGATTTAAATAACCATGGATCGCTACGCTTAGGGAGTATAGAAAATGTTGATCTTAGCCTATGTGACATCTGAAGACAATAGAGCCTTGAACCCAAAACGGTTCGCTTGAACCCAATGACAATTGTCAGGGCCAAGACAAATGGGCAATAGAAGAAGAACAGGCAAAGGCAATGGAATAGCCAAAGACGGAGGCAACCGAGCCTGAGGAAGATGAGAGGTAAGGGAACGGAACTTTATACAGCCAGCAGATGTTTACAATGCTCGTGGGAGAGTCGGGGCAACTCCTATGGAGAGCGATTTTATTTCGCAAATGGGGCCACATACGAATTCTAAATTTAAATATACAACAAAATTTAAGAAATATGGCAAAGACAAGACAAACAGAAGCGCAAAGACGACAGAATTATCTCCCCCAGGCAGACAAAAGTGCGACAGCTGCATTTGGGGGGCGCCTAAGAGACCCTAAAGAAGGAGCTGGCAAAAAAAAAAAAAATATGAATGTAAAGTAAGGTCTGGTATATAAATATCGAGTATTTATGGAGGGATGGCGGTGTCTTATCAGCAGACAACTGGCGCACGTTCGCCACGTGTTTAACTATTTGCCACAATATACAATCCTATCCCAACTTCACAATCCCGATCCCGAGCCAGAGCCCGAACCCGTCGATATACGATATGCATATGAGCACAAAAGAGTGAATGAAATACAAGCAAAAATTTACACCTGGAAATGGCAAAAAGCAAACAAACAGTGAATAGTCCAAGCCAAATGGCCCAGCCAGCGAACTAACCTGAAAACCCTTTCAGTCATATAAATGCAACCACAGATGCGACTTTACTTTACTTTCTGGGGGTAGGTTTCGAGTTTTTGCACTACATCTACTACACTGCGTTGGTTCCTGTTTTTGCCAACGTCCTTTTTACTTGTATTTGTTGTTGCTGCACATTCTGTATTTTTTTTTGTTCCTTTCTTTTTTCGCCAGGATCAGCGACAGCAGCTGTATTTCCTCACATTTAGACGGACGCGCGCCTGCTGCCAGGATGCTGAATATGCATTTCCACTTTAATATAAAAATTTAAATGCTTTTTCAGTCTGTCCGTCTTCGTGTCGAGTTGATCCCTTCCGATCTGGTCCTCTGGCTGGTTGGCAGTTGCATCTGCTATCAACCATAAGCAAGAGCAAAAGCATCGCAAAGACAGACATACCGATGGCCAAAGCAATTATTGTCCTTCATCATAGAGCCTCTTCTTGGTCGGCTCAGACTCAGACAACGACAACAGTTGTCCACGCAATCAACAAAAAGCCACAAGATCACGTGTCCCCATGATCAGCAGATCAGATCATCCTGTCTTAATGCACAAGCTCATTAATTCTTATTTGCAAAAGGTTTGGGAAACTTCGAAAGCCTCTTTTTTTTAGAAGCAACGTTTCTAATGATTTGAAAACTTGCCTTTCTAGTAACAATACAATTAAAACATATTTTATTTAGCTTTCAGAAAGATATGTATTTTTAAATCAGTAAGTTAAATATTTCAAATTATTTAGGAACGTAACTAAGTTATAATGAAATATGAGTTTTTCTATAATTTATTCATTCAGACCTGAAGAATTAACGTATTTATTAATTCTTCAATATTTATCATTTCTTGGTTTAACAGATATCAACAGATTTACTATAAAATATGAGTTTTGCTTTCATTCAATTCCAGCTCCACTCAATACACATTCGTTTATCCTTGTATATTCTGGATTTAATAAGGTACAATTATTATAAAATATAAGCTGTTGTTTTTATTCTTTCATTCATTCAGTTCTATTCCATAATACTTTCTTATCAATAAAAAGTCTTTCGACTGCACCCTATTAAATTGTTAAATTATGCGCCATAACAGAGGTATTTTATCAGAAGCATTAGGTGTCGTCATATCAGACGATCCACAAATCACTATTAACTAGATATCAAGTCGCGTTATCAGAATGTGGGAAATGGTTTATGACTTAACCTTGATGATGGCCAGGTTTGAAGACTAAATTAAATCAATTATCAACAAATTGCCAGACTGAGAATCAATTTTAATTGAATATTTATTATAGGCAAAGGTTTGGGGTTCGCGATAACTGAATGACAATAGATATGCTATGTATGAGGTTCTTTTAATTTAACTAATTATATGAATTTAAGAACTGACAAATATTGTTTATAAATACGACTCATTGTGGAAATTTAAATATACATATATGATACTCTTATCGCTGGCAGCTGAGTTAACATATTGACAGGAGAACTTCAGCTGCTCCAGGTTGGAATTCTTTCGGCTATCGATGTGAACTGATCAATAAAATTAACACAAAAACCAAACTGTAACAAATGTGCATGAAATGCTTTCTTCTTCGTGGCTTGTTTAATTAGAAAACGACATATGCAAACTGGAAACTGAACGGTGTGTGTCTCTATGTATGGATTGTATATAAATATAGAAAAACTAATCCCAAGACATAAGAAAGAAACAGAAATGAAAGAAATTATGCAAGCACTTGAGACAGGACACCAGCAGGCAGTTCTCTATGTGTGTGTGTACTTGTGTGTGGAAACAGTCTGTCTATATATAGAGACGAGATCCTTTGGTTCCTGGATACCTGCGAGCAGCAGTTGTTGCCGTTCGATCGTTGAGGGTGAAACCGATCGAAATCTAGCGTTTTTCGGGGCTTGCATGCTGCCACTTCCTTTCACATCCGCATACGCTAATCAAATATCATGCGCGTCCTGCGCATTTCCGAAATACCCGCCAAAAACTTAAATGAAATCAACATATGTGGGATCGCAAACAGTATCTAGTAGTAGATATATGCCCCGTTAGTTATTGAAAAACTGATCGCAGTTTTTTCCCCTCGCCAACATGGGTAAATATTGGAAAAACTGCGTCTGGCATTGAGTTTCGCGTATTTGGCAAGTCATACAGAGTTGCAAGGGAATGTTAACTGGTATTGTCCTTGTGCTGGTCCTGCTGCGTTCGTCCTTTGTGTTGGTCCTTTGTTTCGGTCATGGTCAGTGTGCAGTACGTTATTTCTACCTGTGACCTGCCAAATGTGCGCTCCGCATTTTCACTTATTGGGTTTTCCATTATCCTTCGTAGTTCTTTTTTTTCCTTGGATTCCTCGGTTTGTTTTTATAAGAAATCATTGCTATAAACTGTATAATTTATTGTTTGCCAGCTGCATTGAAATTAAGAATCTTTATAAAATTGTAACAGGTAAAAGGTAACTGGACTTGGTCTCTTTGTAGCACCTGTAACCCTAAGAGATTACGTCAAAGTTCGCGCCCATCTATGTTATTGATTAAATCCCATGCTTGAGCTGTTTTCATAGTTGTGTGAGAGTTTTCCCACTCCTTTGCCAAGCACTTCAGTATTTGACTTTCTGAAGATCTAAGCTGCTTACGGGTTTGATGTCCTCATTGAAAGGATCACAATTGTCTGAATAGAAACGAAGGGCTTGTTAGGTAAGAATCTAAGATGTACTAAAGTCATATTTTCTGCATTAAGTTTGGAAAATTTTTACTTAGAAGTTTTAAATCTATTTCTTAACCTCATACATTTTCACCCAATGTCGACTTAAATTTTCCAAAATGCGGACTATTAATTATATTTAAAGAGTATAATTTAAACTATAATATGTGAAAGTGAAACTTGTAGTCTCTGCATTGAGAAAAATTTAAAAAAGGGGCCTGTTTTTATTGCATTCGGACAGTCCTTTGATATAAGACGTAGGCATATGATCTATTGAGTAATTGTAATAATCTCATGGTTTCATATCATTAATATATATTATGATAAAATCCATAACATTCAGTTTGCTTACATAAATTCCTATCACACTCAAATAAAATGACAGCTTCTTTGAATTTACAGACACTTTAATTCATAAATTGTTTAAAAATGTAACGGCTTTCCTTCGACTACTTTTCAAAACTATCGCAATGGCGCAGCTTCGAAATTTGTCCGCCAGGGGGATCGAATTTAGTATATACTGTATTCTTGTGGTATATTTAAAAAGTTTTTCTGCATGATTGTTATTAGGATTTTAAAAATATTTTTAATTGTATAAAATATGAAAAAGCCAAATGCAAAGTCTGAATCTTTTGAAGACAAAAAGTTTTGAAACATCTTAAATTAAATGAAAAACATACATGGTATTTGAAAATTGGTATATTTGGCATTCGAAAATACGGCCATCCCGGACATCTCTAACGCAAACAGCTGATTCAATACGCGTGTCGGGGGAAGGTCACAAACCTTATTGGAATGCGGCAGCCTTTATATTGCCAAATGTGCCATAGAGGCTCACATACACACATGCAAACATACATACATATATAATGCACATTTCATTTATTTATATTCAATACTGCTTGGTGGGCCAGTTGCAGCATAATCATTTGAGCGCCAATAGAAGGCTAATAAATGACCAATCCCCACTGCGTAAATTAAAAACGAACAAAGAAAATTGTTCCTTTAATTTTTGGACTTTAACTTACCGATTTTACCCGCCGACTGACCCATGGTGGAGCTATATTTAATACACTTATTTTCGATTATTTGGCATACTTATTATTCACTTTCACCATCAATATTAGATTGCTTCTCTCGCACCCCAAAAGACACTCGATTTCCAAATATTTAAATTGACAATATATGCAGGTATAATGTGGCACATTTTGTATGAATATTAAAACATTGCCAAGCTCCACCTCTTGTTGTTGTTTGTTGTTTTTTCATTTATGTCCACATTTCTTATTTAGTTGGCTGCCGGCAGCAGCGTGACCGCGAGTTGGACTTCACAATGGACTATTTAATGCCTAGAAAATACCAAAACGGTTACACCTATTTACAAAAAAATAAGCATTTCCTGAAAAAGTTTAATGTAAAAATAATTAAAGTAAAAACATAATCATTGACAATTGTATCTGTAGATTTTCAAAACGAACAGTTTAGTCTTTGTGTAATAAATGGTAACACTGGTCGAATTCGATAATACACAGATACATCGATAACGATATCCATATTGTGTAGTCTGGCAACACCCGGTAGGCATCGAGTACTTTTGCCTGACAGCTTAGTGGTGTAAGAAGAAGCGGCAAACATAATACGCGATGTGAGAAAAGAAAAATATGCGCATAAGCTGATTTCGACTCGTATTTTATAGTTTATAAGTGGTTTCAAGTTGCTAAACATATTGTTAAAATCACGCAGTGTACACCAGCGGGCCAAACTATTCAAGGAATACCAACGCGTGGGCCGTAAAACAATCGCAACGCAAAAATGGCGGATCCACTAAGTCTTTTGCGGCAATACAATATAAACAAAAAGGAGATTATCGAGCGTGATAATCAAATTATATTCGGCGAATTCTCCTGGCCGAAAAATGTGAAGACCAACTATCTCAAATATGGGTAAGTACAGTTGTTGGTTGTTGTAAATAGATGTAACGATTTGCAACTAAATTTGCCAACATACATTCACTTTTTGCAGTTCTGGCAAAAAGGGCGCTCCACGTGAATACTACACGCTGGAGTGCCTGCTGTACCTGCTCAAGAATGTTATGCTGCAGCACTCCGTGTATGTGCGTCAGTGTGCCGCCGAGGATATACCTGCCGTCAATCGTCCTGATCGTAAGGAATTGCTCGCCTATCTCAATGGTGAGACGCCAACGTGCGCCAGCATTGACAAAAGTGCTCCGCTAGAGATTCCAACACAAGTGAAGCGTACAGCGGATGGAGATGCAGCGGCAAGTGGAGAGACGGCAGCCAAGAAGGCACGCTTCGAGGAAACACAGGTGCAGAAGGTGCGCGAACAACTAGCGGCACGTTGGGATGTGAATCAAAAAGAGACAGCTGTCAACATGGACAACATCAAGTCACTGTCCGAGACGATGTCGGTAGAGAAGATTGCGGCCATCAAAGCGAAACGTTTGGCCAACAAACGTACCACAATCAAGCGCACCGACAATGAGGAAGCCATGGGCACCGATTTGCGTGCCATTCTTGACTACGATGTGGACTCCACCAAGGACATTATAAGTCGCGAGCGCCAGTGGCGCACACGCACCTCGGTGCTGCAGAGTACCGGCAAAATCTTTGCGAAGAACATCTTCGCCATGCTACAGGGCATAAAGGCACGCGAGGAGGGACGCCAAAGGCCGCTGGTGCCCAATCCCATCAAGATGCCGGAACCGCAACGCATTGCAAAACCGCAGCCACAGTTGTCGCAATACAATCGTTACGATCAGGAGCGTTTCAATCGCCAGAAAGAGGAGACCGAGGGCTTCAAAATTGATACGCTTGGTACGTATCACGGCATGTCCCTCAAATCGGTGACTGAGGGTTCGTTGGCCCAGCGCAAGGCACAGGCGAATATGCCACATGGTGCTGGGGTTACAGGAGCCACAGCTGGAGGAGCACGCGCTGCAGCGGCGGCTGTCCAAAAGGAGCTGCTGCCTGCGGCACAGGCACGTCAAGTATCAGGCGCAAATGGACCACAGAAGCGACCTTCGCGCACGCCTATTATCATCATACCGTCTGCCAATACAAGCCTTATCACGATGCTTAACGTCAAGGATATATTGCAAGAGTTGCGCTTCATGTCGACGACGGAAAAGAAGCAAAGCGGCTGTCAGCGAGAAAGCGAAGTGCTGCTACAGGTAAAAATTTATTAACTTGCACTTAGTTTAAGTTTATTAATTTAAATTTGCATTTGTAGCGCAAGCGAAATAATCAGACGGTCTCATATCGCGTTGTGGACAATCCCATTAAGCTAACCCAGCAGGATTGGCAGCGAGTTGTTGCCGTTTTTGTCATGGGTCCACAGTGGCAATTCAAAGGCTGGCCCTGGGATGGCAATCCCGTTGAAATATTCTCAAAGAGTAAGTTTAAACTTCAATGAAGTTGTTCTTTATTAACATCCTTTTCTATTTGGCAGTTTGCGCGTTTCATTTGTGCTTTAGCGAGCTGAAACTGGATGCGAATGTGGAACGTTGGTCGGTAACGCTGTTGCGTCTGTCACAAAACAAGCGGCATTTGGATCGCGCTGTGCTCAGCAAATTCTGGGAGACACTCGACAAGTGAGCAATACACTTTACCAAATCGTATACAGTAGAATAACAAATTGTTTCTCTTTCCATTTTTTAGATATATGTTGAAGTATAAACCCGATTTGAGGTTCTGAGAAGATGGCAGCACACATCAGCATTGTTTATATATATATATATCCCGAGAGTTTACAGTTTGAGGGCATCCTAGAACATCATGCAGGGCGGACGAACCACAAGTCTAAGCTAAGCAGTTTGTTCAATATGTACAATATAAACTATGAGACAAGAGAGTTAAGCAGATATACATTGTATAATTAGTGATAATAAACAACAACAAAAGTTATAAGACGAGAGAGAGCTGTGTCGTGAAAACGCGTAATTAACTGGGAATGGTTTACTTTCTTTTTCTTGTGTATCACATTTCAAATATCGCAAAGAATTCATTTCATATATTTATACAAGCCAGATAAATACACGGATATAGAATAAGGATAAAACTAATATATATGTAATCTGCTGCTAAACTGCGCCCATTTGCAAAATAGGCGTAAAGAGTTTGTAGGCCTGCTCTATGTATTTAACACCCGACAACATTTCGGCAAAGAGTGTGTTGACTTGTTTCTTGCATTCGTCCTCCTGATCAGCAGACTTCTTGCTGCTCAACAGCGCTGCATAGCGTTGGGTTAGACCCTGAAGATGTGCGTTGAATTGCTTGCTGAGCTGCACAATGCCATCGACTTCGTTGGCTGTGCTATGGTGCTGCTTCACCAGCAGTAATTCGGCAATTTTGTGCAGTTTGCACATTTCCAAGGCGCAGGCTTCACTCAACGCATTAATGCTCTTTTCGTATGACACTTCGAGGTCCGCTTCAATGGCTTCCGTCGAGTTTAGCCAACTTAGACACTGTGTCCAGTGGCTAGAAAAAGTCTCAAATTAGTGGCAATTTTTTTTTTGATTTATATATTTAGCTCTTACCTAGCTACATCGTCGAACTTGATGCCAATGTCCGCATCGGCAATTGTGGCCAAGAGACGCTCGTTTAGTTCAACAGCTTCGTAGTCGCCCTCGCTATCGCACTCCAAGTCCTCTAGTTCCAGAAGTTCTTGCACCTCGCTGATAGTTTCCTGAGAAGGAATTCAATTAAAATTGATCAAATTATGCAAGTCTAGAAAAAATCGTCAAATCAAAAAAATTATAATAGTGGAAAATAATAAAAATAAATGTTAAATAGAATGAAATGAAAATAACAAAATCAAAATAATCTTAAAAATGTCTAAAATAGAAAAAAAGGATTAAATTATAACGCTTCTCACCTGCAATTCGCTCAAAGCATTGCCACTGACCGCATCGAGCAGCGTGTCCAGCTTGAGACGTGATTCCTTAGACAGAATTTCGAGGGCTTCGTAGTGCACTAGGCCACAATAGTTCTCGAAGAGGACATCGAAACGCAGCTGCGCCTTGCGCTTCTCCAACTGCAGCTGCTGCAGCGATTGCTCCATTTGATCCGCATCCTTTTTGGCCTCAAGCAGCACAGCGCTCAGGTTGGGTTTGTTGGCCTCGAGGCCAAGCAGCTTGCGTTTGTTCATCAGCTTAGGATCATTATCCTGCAGTATGGTCATCGTCTTCTTGCCAATCCCCTCCAGCGTATCCAGCCCAGTGTTGAGCACTTTGGTGCCCAATGTGGTCACAATGCCCAAATTAAATGCTGGCGCCGCTGCATCCTGTTTCTGTTCTTCTCCTCCTTCGCTGGTTGGTTGCTCTCCTGTTGGTGTTGGAGCTGGGTTAGCTGCCTCCTCCGCTGCATTGATGCGTGCCATTTCCTCGGGATCTGGCACGCCAATAATTTGATTCAGGCCTTGATTCACATGCGTCGTTATGTTGCCCAATCCCTCGCTGGCCGTGCTCAGCACCGAGCTCAATTTGCCGCCCCATAATCCCCAGCCAGAGGCCGAGGAGGATGGCGTTGGAGCTGTTTCTGGTGGAGATGCTTTTGGTGGCGCCGCAGTTTGCGACACGGTTTCTGTTGCTTTTGCGTTGTTGTTTTTGTTGCTCAGCTGCTGTTGTAGTTGTTGTTGTGGTTGCTGCTGCTGTTGCTCCACATGCACAAACTTCTCATCGTCGTCGTCGCCATCTCCCCAGTCATCCCAGTTATCGTCCTCATCGCTCTGCTGCCAATCATTGGCGTCTTCATCCTTTTTATCGGGTTTTGTTGCCATTATTTCGAGTTTTGTCCGTGACGTGTCACGCTACACAATTTTAACACACTAAAATAAAATGTATTCACGTACACAGCTGTTGTGGTCCCATACACATACAGTACACGCAACAGCTGTTTTATTTTGTGCAGCCCTGATACTATTTTGTTTCCCCTTTTGCCCATATTTTACTTTGTAGATAATTTATAATGATTTTAATACGATACTAACTAGCTTTAATATATTAAGATTCCATTAAAACTAATTTATTGCGTGCTACGTTTATTTACTCATGAGTATATTATAAGAAGCTTAAGTGTGGCAAAAATTAGTGCCAAGCTTTGATAAAATACCACTGTAAGTTAACAGAGCTGTTTGCGCTTTTAACAAGGCTGGCGCGAAAATTTGAAATTTGTGAGTCAGTAAATTTGAGTTGAATTTTGACAGTCCTTAATGAAATGTTCGAATGTAACTTAGCCAGGCACAATTACAAGCCACATTGTAGGCTGCGACGACTAAACCCCAAATTGAGTTGTCACCAAATAACTAGAGCAACAACACCCACAACAACAACAAGACGAACAGCAGTTTCAAGGTAGGACGACTGTTGCTGTTATTAGAAATACATAAATTATTGGAGAAACTTGTGTCACCTGTGCGTCGGAATGCTCTAGTTGGGCTTCCACTTCGATGCCTTGGCATTTTCACCCACACACCTATCTACACACACACACACACAGAGAAAGAGAGACAATTTGATGCCCAATGCATACAAATTGAATTGATATTAGTTTGTGAAATATTTAGGCATTAGAATAGCATATGCATGTGTACACTCATACAGACATAGGCACTTATGTGTGTTTGTGTGTGCGTGTGTTGATGATGCTTGTGTGCGTGTTGTTCTGCCCTCGTTGCTTTGTGTCTGCCTTGTGCAAATGTTTTCTATGCAAATCTTCATTTTTGTTATGGACCTGTCTTCATACTAGAGTGTGCGTGTGCGTGTGTGCAAACGAGATAGCAATTGTTTTCTAATTTGTTTGAATTGAAAATATATGAATGCATGTACTATGTAGAAAAAAAAATTACTCAAAGAATGTCACAGTGTTGTTTGGTGTGGTTTATGGGTTGATTAACATTTATGTTTTTGCCACTCTATATAAAAATTCCTGAATTTTCAATATACCAGGCTTTAGCAAATTAAAACTACAAAAATAAAGGTATGGGCTTAATTAAACGAAAATAAATAAAAGTTGCTTTAAATAGTTATATTTTTATTATAAGTAAAAATGAAAGCATACTAACAATAACTTCTAGAATATACTTTAAAAAAATGTAATTTTAATTTGAGTACTAAGATTTTGAGATTACGGAACAATAATTTTTTTTTGGGAATCAACTAATTACTATAAGAGTGTATAAAGGATTAATTTCATGTTTGTACCAATCAATAATAAACTCGAAAATAAATTATTGTGCTATGTTTTTTTAGCTTTCATAGCTAAATAATTCTATAAATTTCATGTTTTGCGAACTAAAAAGAGCTATTCAAAACATTTTTGCAATTGCATTTGATTTTGTATTTGAAGCAATAAATGGTTTAACATAGAAATGCAATTTAGAATTTGTGTGTATTAAATTTAATGAAAAAAAAACTTGAATTTCAAAACATTTAGAAGGTGTTGAAATGCACAAAACAAAACTCTTTCAGACACAATAAATAATCGGATTTTATAGAGGAATGTGTCTAAAAATGTGTGTGTGTTGGGTTCATAAATTAGAAACAAACACAAAACTGAATTCGGTCGTAAGACAAAAGTTTGTTCACTGCTAACAACCAGCATATAAATTTGACAAGCAAACGCAAAATTAACAAACCAAGACAATTTACCTTGGCATGAACAAAGAATTTTCATAAACTTGCTGCATACTTTTAGGCAACAACAGAAAGAGCGAGTGGAAGAGGAAGACAACCACACGCATATTTCGTCAAGAAGGCTGCCATAAAATGCGTATAGCCAAAATTTATCTTTGAGCCAACAAAAAAAGAAAACGAGCAACGCAACTAGTCGGATATTTGCTGCTGCTGGTATTCATTCTTTAATTAAAATTTGTAATAGCATAGCATCGAGTGACAGGTAAGGGAGAGAGAAAGAGAGAGAGAGACAGCTGAAGCAAATAGAAACATTTACATTGCTGCGTTCAACACTCACCGCCAATATATAAAGGAGACACAAGACAAAAATTAAGTATACGCCGTGTGTGTGAGTGGCAAGTATTCTGTCACTGAAAACTATGCAAGAAATGATGTGGTAATTTTGGGCATCCGCTGCCACTTGCTGTGGCAATATCAATTTAAAGCACTTGATGCAATTTCCTTAAATGCAAATTTGACTCAGTCGAGAGAAGCAAGGAGAAAGTCACACACACACACACACAAACATCTATACATTTAGGTGTGGCTAGATTTAGAGATACGCCCACTTCACTTAGGGCAAATAATTGCATGTTCAGTGTCTGGTGCCAAAAATTAAATGCAATATTGCCAGCAGCAGTCACACAACAATATTCTCTCACTTGCATTCAACTGAAATGCAATTTTATCATCAATTTAGTTAGTTGAGTTGTTTTGGGCTCAAATCTTTGTGCAAAGTTCAATTGTTAACGATGAATTACATTATTGAATTTCTGTTAAAATATGTTCAAATTACATTCAATACAATTGATAATTACAACAACAAATATTATTCCAAGAACGTACGGAAAAGCAATCATATTTAATAATTATTTAATGCACAATGATTAACGAGCGAGCGGAGCTTAAAGGAAATCGGTGTAAGAACTTTAATAAAATGAAAATAAATGTATTATTATTAATATTATTATATTTATGTATACTTTAACCACATTACTTATAAATAGGACAGACGAAAATTACATAACTTTGAAATTTAAGATATTCATTTCTTTAGTGCTTTAAAAAAGTATAAAATTCATAGAAAGAAAGTTGCTTTAAATTCAATGCGTCATACAAATATGCGCAGAATACAAAGCAAAAAATTATTTTCTGTTTTTTGTACTATAATTTACTTCAGCTACCCATATTACTTATGCTTCCTCTTACACATTCAATAATTTTATTCTCTACTTGCAGATTTCATCTTTATGCAGCCCAAAAGTATGCAATAAAAATGTATACAAGTGGCTTTAGCATTGAAATTGAGCAAGTAGTTTGATTTGGCAAAAATGAATACGCTCTGAATGTATTCACAGCATGTGTTACACTCACACTTGACAAGCAACTTATTCACAGTCAAAATTGTTTTAACTGTGCACAAAAAGGTTGGCAAGGCGAACCGCACGATGCGTTTGGGGTCAAAGGCAGCTTTAACAAAGATACGAGCACACACAGACAAGCCTTATAGGTCATGGAGTTTATCTAGAATGGCCTAAATGTGTGTGTGTATTTGAGTGTGTGGGTGTGTGGCAAAGGACATCTTTTTTGCCTTTTCCCACAAGCAACTAATAAAGGAGCTCGTTCTTCTTGTTCTCCAGCATCTTGTTGTTGTCTGCTATACAATGTTATTGATACCTCAGCTTCCGTTGAAGCACAAGCACACTCACACACACACAGAAACGCTTTTTGGGACAGACAAGGGAACCCTTTTTGGCAATTCCCTGATGTCGAGAGTGTCTGCTGCCTGCTGTTGAGCCTGTCTTGTTACTGTGTGTGAGTGTGTTCTGATGACAATAAAGCAAACTTCCAGCTGTTTATTAACATGTTTCTTTGTCAATATATATATAGTAAAGATACACACACACACTCGCACATATAAGGACATTTACATTATGCTTAACTGGCGCTGATAGGCAAGTGGAAGCAACTCTCCATCTCTCTCTCTCTCTCTCTCTCTCTCTCTCTCTATTTGGCGCTACTTGGACTGCGTCTGTGTTTACAAGTTTCATCTTACAAGTGAAAAATTCCTTTAGGCCAAAGTGTGCATTAAGAAGATTGTTTTACTATTGTTATAATACACACACACACACACACACACGCATACAGTGAAAATACCTTAACTACATGACATCGCATTGGCAGACAAGGAAACTTGCCTGCAGCTTTCCCCTTACGCCTTCCACTCACACTTCCTCTCTCACTCTTGCTCAGTCACTGGCGTCATTCCACTCAACAAAAGGATTCAAATTTCATTAAATCTCATACAAAAGTATCAAAATGCCATTGTTGTCATGACGCTCTCTCCCACATTGCAGTGCCACGCCTCTCTGCCTGGCCGCCCACTTGCTGTTGCTGTTCGTTGTCGACACCAAAAATAGAATCATCTGCAGGATGCTCGAGATGCTCGCTGCGAAGAGATGCGAAGGCTTCTTCCATATTGGTAACTGCTTTTACTTTGGGCCTTTTATTCGATTTACGTTTCAAGTTGCGCAAATTTGTTTAGTATGTGTGTATGTACGTTCCTGTGTGTGCATGTGTGTGTGTGGTGTGTATTTGGGGCGTAACAGTTTTCTTGAGTTTAGTGCAAAGCAGTGATCGCTATCATCTATAATGGAAAACTTAATAGACTAGACAGCACTTTGTTCCTCCACCAACAACAACGACAACAAAAAAGTCGAAAAAAAAATAAGAAACATGAAATTTGCTTCAAGTGTTTCTCCGATAATCGCAAGTATTCAGCAAAGCAGTTAATTTACTTTAAGCCAGTTAGGTTAAGTTTCCATTAAAATCCTGCAATAAGTAGCATGCGAAAAGCGAGAGCGATAATATCTGCTTAGACTTCAGTTTAGCCTACGGTCGAATCGGTAATTAATCGCAGCTAAGTGACTGTAAAGATGTTAAAATAAAAAAAAACGATTCTCAGTTCGAAAATTTCTTTAGTTTTGAGAGGTAGAAATTTTATTGAAGTGTAATAGATTTAGTTTGCTGAATTCAAAAATTGGTAATATTGGTTGCTCGGTTTTAATTTTTCTTTCATCAGATATAGACAATGCATTTAGCATTGAGCATGTGAGTTAACTACAATTATAAAGTTATGATTGGATTGCTTCTGTAACATATGAGTGTTGAAACTATTGTAAATAAGATAACAACATAATTCGTCGGCCTAAATCTTTGCTTGCTGCGCTGATGCATTGTTGATCTAGTCAGATTTTCGCTTTTCATCATTTGTACCAATTTCAATCATCAACATTATGCCCATTGAATACCGGAAAGTTTTCTATTTTTCGGATCGTACTCTGCATTTGGATTACTTAAGAATAAAAAATTCAATTAAATAAAACAAAATGGTAAACATTTGGATCTTAGCTGCTTAAGCTGGCAATCTAGTATATTTTCCGATAGTATATATTGAATTGTATGCTATAATATACCATATATAAGCCTCAATATATTTCAGTATTTTTGCAGTATATTAATTTGGTATATTTTAATAATAAAACCCCATTTTTTGCTTTATTATTATACACTCGTGTGTAGTTTATCTTCTTCTTGTTTTATATTTTCTTAGAGTAGGTTTTGCTTAAATAGAGTACAAAGCATGTGTATTCATAAAAACAAATTTAATTTACTTTTTTTGGTCGCGGCTGACAATTTCAGAGGTGTTGTAATTATCTTCTTTACTACAAGCTACTAAAGTATTTGTTTTTTTGTCTTCTATTTGAATTTCCGTGTCGTTTCGCTGCCAACTTCTGCAATTAACTGCTGTTGATGGCATTCTTTTTTCTTTAACCTGTCAAAAACTTGTGCTTTTCCCATACCGAGGCGTAACTAATTTACACATTTGGAAATTTACACGACTATTTAGAGACTGCCATCCATGGAATGCGTACAAAACACTCGAGCAGCAAAAGTAAAAGCAAATACAACAACAACAAGAGCAAACACATACGCAATTATTTCAATCAAGTGTGTCGCAAGTGTCGCACACAGCCTCAAAAATGTGTGTGTGTGTGCATTAGATGCCTAATCAGCCACCCACAACACGAGAGTTGCTGGCATCGAACAGCCGAACCCCGAACATGTCTCTATCATTACAACTTTCGGCAAACAAACTTTTCAAATTGCTTTCGCATTAAAAATCACTAAAATACGTTTTTCGCATCGCAGCTTACCAAAAATCGCGTCTGCGTATGAGAGTGTGTGTGTGTGTGTGTGTGTGTGTGCCTGTTTGTTTACGTTAAGTGTCATTAAGCTTTTGTCAACTCATCAGCGCTGCCTGCAACAGCTTTGCTGTTTGCTAAAAGTTAGACATATCAAAAACATAAATTTAACCAGTTAAATGACAATAGCTTTGAACACTGCAGCTCGACTGCGCAATACCCTGTAGGTAATTTGATTAACAATGCTGAATTGATTGTTGAATGTCCTAAAATTACGTTTATAATGTAATCCATTCTAATTATAATATTCAATTTAATTTGCATTATTATTTACTTAAAAATATATTAATTTTCTTCTGGTTTGCAAAAATAAACATTGTCAAAGCTTTTTTTAATTTAGTTATTTCTCAAATACTTGAATGCTTATGCTTATAAATAGTAAATATTAATGTAAAATTATATTAATGTGATTAATAATGTCAAATTGTTCGTTAAAAGGCTTAGCATAATTATTTACTTTAAAAATTATATTGATTTTCTTTTGCTTTGAAAAAAATAAACCATTAAAAATCATTGTCAACGTTTTTTGATTTATTTATTTTTTAAATGTTTAAATGTTTACGCTTATAAATGGTAAATATAAATGTAAAATTATAGAAATGTGGTTAACAATGCTAAATGTTTGTTAAAGGCCTTTAAATGGTGTTTATAATGTAATCCATTTTAATTGTAATAGTCACTTTAAATTGAATTATTGTTCACTTAAAAATATATAATGATTTTCTTTTGATTTGAAAAAAAAACCAAGAAAATGCATTGTCAAATTTTATTCTCAGATGTTTGAATGTATATATACATAAATAGTAAATATTAATTAATGATTTACTGCATTTCTTTTTTCAATAGACATTAGCTACAAGTTAACACAAGGATTCAATGATGAGATTGAATAAAATAAATTTTAAAGTATTAAAAAAAAAACATTATTGAGAAAGTTTTTTAATCAATAAATTTTTAGTTTGATCTCTTTGTTATTGTGGATTTATTTTAACTCTATTAGTTTATAAAAACGATTTTCAACATTTTTAAAACAAAAAAATAATAAAAAATGACAGCCTTTAATTTTAATTAATATTTTGAATGTCTTTGCGTGAGCATATGTGTATTTTTTTAATTTACATCAATTCTAGACTGTGTTAATTGATAAGAACAATATGAACAATTGGAGAGAAAGAGGTTTTAATTTTAATTTTTATTTGTAATGTTTTTCTTGATTATGCCTTTGGTTATGTAGATTTATTTTTACTTTCGGAGGGAAAGACGTTTTAATTTAAATTTTTATTTGTAAGTTTTTTTCTTTATTATGCGTTTGGTTATGTAGATTTATTTTTACTTTCGCCTGCTCCATTGTTAACAACAGAATTCTAAAGATTATAGTGTGCAAATATAAACTGTACATAAACGTAATTATTTCCCATATCTTATCCACAAATAAACTAGTAGATTGCAATTGCATTAGGGTATTCATCACGTAGGCTAAGCAGTTGATTCGATTAAACTCACTGTCCGATCACATCTTATAAAATCCGGGCAAAGCCAAACTCGAGTGTAGAACACTTCAAACAAAACTTGACCGCAACACAATTGCTGTAAACAATATGAAAACTCAGCAACAATTTTATAAGCTTCCTGACAATCGACAAAACCGCAAATCATTGGCCATCCACATCATACTGTGCTGTTTTTGTGTGTTGGCCAAAAAGGCAACCCACAAAATGTCAACCATACGCCATGTAGGCTTCATGTGGATCAAGTACAAATTTATTTTGCTGTTGCTCTTGCACTTTCTTATTTAAAGTTTATTCTCTAATATGCATTAGTCTGTTCAATATTCATTTATTTAAATTCGTTCTCTGTTGTTTTGTTTTTTTTTTGTTTGGGAAAATAGGAAAATTTAATTTAAAACGTTTTAAATGCATTACAAGAGACAATTTCAGTATGCAATATTTTTTATTGTTTAAGAGTGCCTGTAATTGGCCACAGCAGTAGCTAGGAGAACTGTTGACCAGGGTCATGAGTCTGGTCTGAAGCTGTCGTCCACGTAGATGATATCATATGGTGCCGCAGCTGGGATATCAATAACCGATGGACAGACGGGAAATGCAATTTTAATTAGCCAAACGTGCGACAAACGCACGTAGAACGCATAACCGCAAGATGGTGCTGCAATTAGGCAACTCGCAACAGTTCCAGCCAACACGCTCAGTCTGATTGTCAATCTGTCAGTCAGTCAGTCAGTCACTCATTCAGTCTATCTGTCAGTCAGTCAATGCACGTGTTACGTGCAGCTTCAGCCAAACAAAATTATGTGGCCAACATTTTGCTGTTGGCGCATTTCGCGGCCAACTGCTGTGGGGCAGGTGCAGAGGGCAGCAAGAGACCCGAGACCAGAGACCAGAGACTGAGCTCAGCTCAACTCAGCTGGATGGCTGCTGGCAGTCGTTTGTTTTGCATTGCCCAAATTACTTTATCGATTTGCCCAGTACGTTTGTACAATTTGGCGTATTGCATACATTACGAACCCATCCATACACTCTCTCTCTGCTCTCTCCTTTCTCTGGACAAACCGACCACGCTAACGAGCCTCATTAGTGGCATGCGCGGCAATGTGGCAATATTCGACTGCGATGGTGAGCAGAATGAAACGCAACACAGCGGATATGATGGGTGATGTTCAGCGGAGTCAACCAGTTGACATTTCAGCACCGCCGAACGTGATTTCTTATTGGATTCCACAAATGATGATTACCACGAGTGGCCACAGCCAAAGATTATTGTAACAGTTTGCCACAGTTCTCAGTTCTCAGTATTCAGTTCGTAAAGCTTAAAGGGTTGCGTTGTTCAAACATTGTGTGTAGATAAGATATAAAAAAATGAAAACTGTATGTAAATAATGAAGAGATTAATTGTTTATTAATTTAATTCATCTGTTGTGCGAAAAATATTTTTAGTGCATATTATATATTACATAAAATGGATTTTTAATCAAAACATGAAAATTAGAAAATGAAAAAAAGTCTGAAGGCCTTGTTGTTAGTGATCGCTGTCATAACTGGTATTAATATTAAATTTTATTATGGTTAATTTTGTAAATAAAATGCAAAAATAAAAAATCAAAATTTAATTCTGTTTGTAGAATTTACTCAAAAAATATAAATTTGTTCTTAAAAAGTTTGCAATTAAATTGGATATTTTTTATGGAGGTTTTTTAAAATATTTGAGTTTAATTTTTACGATCAAAAGTTTTAATTGAAATGCATTTGAGTTAATAATATAATTTACTACATTGGCATTCAGTCCACTGAGCATTAGCTTTTGTCCTGCAGGCCGGAGATCTGTGTAAGAAGCTCACTGATTCGTGAATGATGCCAATGAACAGTGTTGAGAAACCTTTCGAATATACGAACACAAAATAGCTATTTAAGCAATTTACCTATTTAAGGATCAAATAAAACGGGAAATTGGTGGGTTAATGGTAACTATTTTAATATTATAAAAATGAAGAAAGAAAAGAAGAAAGAAATGCAATTCGAATGCATTTATTGCACTCAAAATTCGAATATTCAAGGCAAATCCATTCGCATGCCTGAGATCTGTGTAAAAAAACTGAGTGATTATAAGATTATCTAAGATACTAATTAATGGTATTGAAAAGCTCTTTAAATATACGAATCCAAAGTAACTTTTAAATATTTAAAATTTAAGTTAAGAAAGCAAGTATAAATTATTGAAATGTATTTCATTTTACAGTGATAATAACGTATTTTTTTCAATTTAATTTCTTTGATACATTTCCTTTTATTTATTTGCTGTCCATTCATAACTTTTTAATATGCGCAACACAAAACTCAACCAATGTGCCAGCAATTAGGAGATGTCGTTCGTTCTGGGAGGAGGGTTTAATGAAGTTTCATTATGATTGAAATCAATATTCGAATGCGAATGCGTAGAACTGTCTGAACGGAAAATGCGGCAAATGTCAAACGGATGTTGTCTGTCAATTGAATGGCATTAATATGGCGTGCGAGTCTTAACACCATTAATTACATGGCCAATGAGTCAATATTATGACAGTGAACTGCCTCTTGCAACTTGCAACTGAGCCTGACCTGAGCCTGGATGCCACAACACAGCACAGCTTGGACAACATTCAACATCCTCATCCATCCTCAATCAATTAATTAGAGCAGCTTACGTTGCACATTTTACAGATATTTAATTGATTTTCTGCAGATTTCAGATCATCAGAACAAGTTAATACTTAATCCATGGCTTTTAAGTTGCTAGTGAAGAGCAGAAGCAAAAAGTTATTGAAGTTTTCGAACAGAATTGTAGAATTTTAGAAATAAAGAAATATTGGACAATAGTGTTAAATTTATTATTGTTTCAAAAATATGTTAAAATGTATTTTTCTAATTCGGTTATTTTCAAAAAGATTTATTTAAATTGCGCTTGAAGCAGCTATGAGATTAAGTGAATTGTTTTATATATTTGTTTAATACTATGAATGCAACTTTTAATAGTGCCAACAAATACATTTGTCAATATATAATATTTACTTTTATTAACACTTATGTTTTTAAACAACATCCAAAAATTACCTAGACAAACATTAAAATAATTAAATGTTGTTCGATTCCAAGATGGCCAACTGGAATTTGAATGCACTTCTCATATATAGGAACCGCTGCCCTCATTCTCATCAGTGTCCTCCGCACTGTCCATTTCAATGGAACTGATCATTGTGTCTGGACACCTTGGTTTACAGACTGGCATATTCAGATCGTCATCTGACGAATGAATTCTTCGATTCGATTGATATGAAAATTTGCCACGTTTCGTAGTACTTTGATCCGAAGATTTAACCTTGGCATTCGTTGCTTTCAGTGTGAACTTCCCGCTAGCTTTTGGCATTTTATCCTTGTTGTTGGATTTATTCGAATTTAATGGCTTAATTGACTTTTGCAGATGCTGGCCTTCGTAAGGACCTTCTTCGCCATAGCCACATGGATAGGATTGCTCAGCTGGTTCCTGCTCGCGATAGTATCTATTCGGAATATCGGCAAAAGTTTCACTAGAACTATCGTCATCGTTATTCTCAGAGGAAGTCTTTGGCGATTCTGTTGAACGTTCCGTATCGAAGTTCTTGGTTTTCTTTGGTTTGTAAACGGTCTTCGTTATTTCTCTTTTGGGATGTTTCGGGGCTCTGCTTTCAGGATCTACCATACGTTGCCGAATATTAACCTTTGCTTGTGGCGCCTTGCCGAAATTTCTGGGAGCAAGAAACTTCTCTACCTTGTTGGATGCTTCAATAACTCGAGAGTTATTCCATTCAGGTTTTCGTAATTCTTTAGTTGGCACTTTCTTGAATTTACTCGATGCTTTCTCGACTTTTTTTTGAATTTGTGCAACAGAATCCCCTACTTTTTGTTGGTTGTTATCTATGTTGGTGTGTTTCATCACCATTTCTAAGAGAATGGGCAATTCTGTGTGAGTGAAAGTGCCATTTAGTTCCCGTCGAAGTATTTCACGCGATTTGTACGATTTATTCCCCGTTTCGAGGGCAAATGTTTCCAGGGTATGTTTGTAGCCGTACCACTCAAAGTAATCGACAATTAACTGGTTGAGCAGATGCGACAAACCTCGTTGCTCCAATTCTCCACCACAGAGAGGTTCATCCTTACGAAGATTCTTCTCACCATGCAACATTCTTAGGACCTTTGCATGCAGTCCGCTTCGCATCTCGTCCAATGTTCCATTCCGCTCAAAGTGCAACTTGATGCCCTCCTCAACTAGCTGCAAGTACGAGTTATCTTCCATTTTCAATAAGATTAGTTTGTAATTTAAATTTGAAATGAAAAACTACAATGAATTTGAGTGTGTTTACGGGTTGAATCTGTTTGCTAATGATTTTTAGTTCACTTATGCTGCTTTTAAAAAAATGTTTACTCAGTTCTTGTTGCTTTTTGTTTTTATTCTTTTTACAGTGTCTAGAAAGTTTCTTTTTTTTCCCGAACTCACATTCCCAGCCGCTCGTTAATCATGTAGATAACCTTGAGTTGGTGCCTGCATATATTAGCCATTAGCTCAAGTTTTCACGCCGTTGCCAACTTTTTAAAGTGTCAAGTGGTGAGGCAGAGTGCATCAAAGATGGCTATAAAAATTGAGTGAAAAGATCGATTGAATATTTAAGATAAAAACTTAAAGAGTCGGTTTTTACTTTGCCTTTTAATAAAATTGATTTTATCTATTTAATTTCGTTGAAATCAGATGAAAAATTTGAGAGGTATGTATGAAATTATTTTAATTATTATTTCTTTTATTGATTATCTGATATATTTTATACATTATTGTATATTTTGAAAATGTATACCGTTATATCAAATATACATTTTATTATTTGGTTTGGTTTATAGTTGGTATATTTATTTGGTATATTTTAATGATCAAGCTGTTTTTGCACTGATTTATGTTTATTCAAAATGAGCTAAATTACCTTACATCTCAATATGTCTATACTTTTGTATATTTTTAAAGCAATGATATATAAATATACCAAATATGCATTTTGGTATTATTTAGTTTATTGATGCTATATTTATTTGGTTTATTTCAACGGTCAAGTTGTTTTCGCGTTATTTTGTGTTTTAGAAAATGAGTCTGAGTTGATTTACCTTGCATCTCAATATGTTTATATAGTTAGTATATACTATAATAAAGCAATGTGATATATATTTATTTGGTATATTTTAACGATCCAGCAGTTTTCGCACTGTTTTGTGTTTATTGAAGAGGAGCAAAGCAGGCATCTCAATACGTTTATATAGTAAGTCTATGTTTCTTAAGTAAACATATTTTATAAAATTTTAAATTCAAATTTAAATTAAAATTAAATTTAAAATTTAAATTTATCTAAGATCCACTGAAAACGTCGCACATAATGATCTCAATCTTTAGCTAAGCTTGTGCGCCATTTTCTTGAGAGGAAATAAGCATTTTAAGCGCCCTAATGAGATGCTGTGCCTAATTAAACTTTGGGCACACTGTTCAAACTCTACCAGGTGCGCCAAGATGTTGTCTAGCCAAAAAAAAAGAAAAGAAGAAAAGTTACCGATAACGGCCGACAGAGTGCGCTGCTAAATGCCTTTAGCCTTTACGGCATTGTCGCTGCTGTTGCCTTTTTGCCTTGTATCAGTTGCAAAATTTATTGCACTTAATGGAATTTAAAAGTTTGTTTACTTAGGCAACTTGAATGCCGCCATTTTGCCATCCCGTTGCATGACTGTGTAAGTGTATGTGTGTGTGTCCCTATGTCTGGAGTTTAAATGAATTTATGCTTAAACGATAATCATGCACAAGGACTTTGCACACGCATCGAGCAGAAAAATATACAAAACTTTTCCATGGAAAAAGAAAATTTCTCCAACTTTCTGTCTGTTCTGTTCTGTTAAGTTAGTGTTGGCGCTGGTTTTGTAGGTGCAGCCAAAGAGTTGGCCAAGCAATTGAGCCAAAGAAATAACTAATAACTATTTTTAATGGTACTTATTTTTTTTTGGGTGCAAAAAGTGTTCTTTGAGTTTTTATACTGTAATGGAATTGTTAAGAGTACTTGAAGAAAGCTGATTTATAGCCAGGCCAAAGTTTAAGAGTGAAGAAAAAATGCACAAAGTAAAAAAAGAATATGATCAAAGAGCCACAGCTGCCTTTAAGTTTAATGCAAGTGCTGTTTAAATATTTGTTCAACTAATTAGCAAAAGTGTTGCCAAAAACGATGGCCAAGAAGAGGAAGCGGCTGTAAGCAAGCACAAAGTAATGCGAGTACTGGCTATTTCCGGTTTATCTCTCTTTTGTAGCAAAGCCAATTAGACAAAATGGCTGCGACACATTTCCGCTGGTTGGACCCAACTAAGTCTCTCTCTGACTGAGCCTCATGCGTTGCCTACAAGTGGGTCCTTGGATGCCTTTTGGATGCGGGGCATCACAACAACGCTGCAAAGGTTGTCGAGTAAAAGACAATTGAGCAGATGCTCATTTTGTGGGACGAATTTAAATAGATGCGAATATTTAAATGGGGAGATGAAAAGATAATATTTCGCTTTATCAATATTTGAAATATTTTTAAAAATTGTTAAAGATAGAATGTTATATGGGAATAATAAGAAATAAAATTGAGTAAAGCGTTAGATAGATAGTTTACTAAACACTTAGGAAGTTATCTAGAGTAATTGATACATTTAAAGTCATTTAAGTTAAGGTGTATTATAGTTTGTTTTAATAAGTCTTTTTTCAACAAAAAATCAATCATATGTTCCTATCATAGTTTTTCGTCTGTAGTTTTATTTATACACGTTTACTCACAAATATAATATGAAAAGTTAACCATTCTTGTACAATATAAAGTAGACAAAATTATAAACTTTATTTACATTGACAAAGTTATAGTTCTTTTCGTGTTATGGATTTAATTTACATACTATTTTTGAATTTTTGAATGTTGTTATATTTTTTATTTACTTTATTTTATTTTACTTAAATTTAAAATTTAATTGTATTTATTCTTGTATTATCTCAATTTTTATTATTTTTTAAATTCGATATTCAATTGTTCCAAGCTCAAGGAATCGAAATTCATATTAAATAAAATACCATATTGCTACCGAGGGTATTCAAAAGTCTGTGTCGCGTTTTTGATTGTTGGACATTTGAGCATTGTCCTTGTTGTTATTACCGACACACTTTCGCATTTGCTAATCGCATTAATTATGCGACGCTTTCAGTTGCTGCTGGGCCTTGGTTGTGCTGCAGGCAAATGGCCAACAAATTGAACAAAGGCAAACTGCAGGCAAAGATAAGGACAGCTAAACACAGAGCGAAAAGAGAGACAGAGAGAGCGGAAAATGGAGAGCAACATTTTAGCAAGCATAATTGCCTCACTGGGGAATTAAATTGAACGCAGCAGCAAAATTAACACAAGATGGCATTTTATTTCATTAATTATCAATTAGTTTTTGAAAATTATTATGCCAGCTTTATTAGTAAGTGCCATCGACTCGGACGAAGTTTTGACAAATTCCCATTGAATTAATTAGTCGAAAATGTCGATTTGTTATTGCCCGCAAGATAAATAAGTACTGCTTGAATTTATTTAGATTAATTATAGTATAGACACTTCGTGTGCTTCTACTTGAAACTGCTTATGTGCTTTCTAACGGTCTTAATCATCGACTCTGCCTGTGAATTCGACGATTCACGCAATAGTCCAATGACCTCGGAGATGCCACCTCCAGGACGTCCTCGATGCGCCTTCGTAGCCAAGGCAAACAGGACTCCGGCACAGGCGCCACGTTTGCCTTCCCAATTCTCGGGACTGGGATCAAGTCTGTTGGGTAAAAATGCCGTGAGTTTCGCAACGATGTTTGCAAATGAATTCTACTCACTTCTCGAGCATATCGAATGCCTTTGCTGCCACCCAGAATTCCTCACATCTGTAGCATTCGTTCGCAATCAGCTGGAGCAGCAGAAAAGCCTCTGCATTCGTGTCCCTGGTGATGAACACGTTCCAGGCCAACTCCGGATGCGCGCAATGAATGTGACACTTGGCCAGTATCATGCAGTAAGTGTGCTGATTCTTAATGTCCATATCGCTAATCTGCATCAGCAGCTCTTCGGCCTCCTTGTAATAGCCTGTGGCGCATTTGGCCTGGGCGAAGTTGTAGTTGAAGACATCGTCGTTGACGAAATAGCTGCGTATGGAATTCATATAGACGAGCACCTCCTCGAACTGTTCGTAGAGAAAGAAGGCGGAGGCCATGCTCTGACGTCCTGGGATCGTGTCGCATTCGGTGGCTGAGCTGCCAACCAAATGCAGATTTTGTTGAGCTGTCTTGATGTGTTCTTTCTGCAAGTGATGAAGAAGAGTTAGGTCTGTATATTATATATACATATTAAACAGGCTAAAGAAGGCATTTTCCGTCCCGTAAAGTATAAATATTCTTGTTTGAAAGCCGAGACGATATAACTAAGTTTCTCTGTTTATCTGTCTGAACACCTATTTCTCTGAGACTCTAAGAGATATGCTGAGCTACAATATCTTTTGACAATCTTGTTTAAGATTTTCATACAACATCCGACTACGATAAAAGCTTGAGTCATACAAAAGCAATTACAGTCTTCAGATTCGAGAAAATTACTTTACGATAAGATAAAATAAAATTTATATTTGAAGAAAATCGGATATAAATGGCTTTACTTGTCAGTTAGGTACATTTTGTACTATATGGTATATTTCGAATGTGGTAGTATTTATATATACTAAATATAGCTTTTGGTATATTTTGAATGTAGTAGTATATCGATATACTAAATAAAGTTCTTAATATATTTTAGCATTTGTTGTTATATTAATTTCGTATACTGACGAAACACGGATCTATATTGGTTTGATTGCCAATCTGGTATATTTTGTAGTATATGGTATATTTTGAACGTAGTAGTATTTTAAAATACCAAAACAAGCTTTTGGTATATTTTGAATGTTGTAAAATAGCGATATACGAAAAAGTTTTTAGTATATTTTGGTATTTTTTGTTATATTCATTTCGTATACTGACGTAAAACGGATCTAAATAGCTTTGCTTGTCAATCAGGTATATTTTCTATTATACGGTATATTTTGAATGTGGTGGTATTTAAAAATACCAAACCAAAATATACGAAATATATTTTTTAGTATATTTTAGTTTAGTTAGTTTATATACATAGATATTGTTTCGCTTACCGATCCAAGTTGTTGTCCCAGCGCTGCATGCACCACACCCTTGAGTATGTACTCGTGTGGCGATGTGGGTTGCAGTTCCTTCATCAGGGCGTGCGCCTCTTGAATGTCGCCCTGCTTCAGATGGTAAATGGCCAGATTTAGACGCGCCTCGGGCACAATATTGAGCAGGCCAGGCAGCACACGCAGCGCTCCCTCGCCATTGCGAAACACAACCAGATTGTGTCGTATTAGATCCGCACCAAAAGTATCGTTGTCGGATATGTTCTTAATCTCCTGCTCAGCGACGCGTCCGCTAAAGAGCCGAAAGCGATTACAGGCCTTCAGATTGATGGCAATGGTGCTGTCGCCATGCTGACTCAAATACACCTCGAGCACCTCCTGTGACATGTCGTAGTAGTCGAGTTTGTAGAAGCACAACGCCAGATACACATTGATGGCCATGAAGTCCTTGTTGTCGACCAGCACACGCTTATACACATCGATGGCCTCCTGGTAGTGGGCACGCATATAATGCATTGAGGCCAAACTCAACTGCTGCTCCACGCTGGGCGCACTGAGCAGCTCCTCCAGCAGTTGGGCCCATTGTTGATCGTCGCCCAGCTTGTGGGCGAGATGAAAGAGCAGACGTTGCTTCAGCGGCGTGTTCGGTGTGCTCTCGATGAGCTGTTTGGCCTCCTCGTACAAGCCCAAGTAGAACATGCAGACGGCGACGTTGAGCTGCAGATGCGACTCCACATGTGGCTCTTGATGCTGTTTGATGTCCTGGTATTGGGTGAGTGCCTGTTGATAGTCTCCCAAATGGAAATTGCAATAGGCAATCCATTGATCGATTTGTCGTTGCTGCTGTTCATTGTCCTGCTTCTTGCCCTCCTCCTCGTCCTCGGGCTCATCGTGTGCATACTAGTTTGGGGCAGAGAGTGGGAGGATTAATTTATGCAAATGCTGCAAGAATTTGTGTGTGTGCTTGCCTCGAGAAATGCCCGAGCTCCAGTGTAGTCCCGTTTGATGATGAAATCCTCGAGAGTTGCGGGCGCCGCTGGCTTGCGCTGCTGTTGCATGCTACCACCGCTGGCCACATGCCGCGAGCTGGCCGAATCCGTCTTGCCACGTGAAAGTATCTAGAATGCGAAGCATGTAGCCCAAGCTTAAGCACAACTATCCGAAGTATCTCAAGTATCTGCGCTGCAATTCTTACCATTTTCCTTTCGCTTTTTGCGTTTGTAAACTTTGTTTTCTTTCGCCTTTTGCCGTTTTGCTTTTTTCTTCGTTTTGCGTTGTGTTGTGTTGTGCCTTCTCCAGGCGCTTGGTTACCGTTACGATTACGGTTATGGTTGCTTGGCAACTAACATAGCGTCGATAAAGCAGTTCCCATGGCTGACTGCACCCCAGAGCCAAACCAACTGTTGATCCTTCATGTGAAACACCCCATGCAAAAGTTACATTCAACTTCTGCTTCTGCTTCTCTTCTCTAGTTTTTGTTATTTTTTCCATCTTGTATTCTACATATTTCTGCTGATGCGTCAAATGCGTTATGTGCATACCCTGTAAACGTATAAAACACTTCACTATTACATTTAGTTTGTAACACAATAGAAAAGTAGGCATATTAGAAACGGGTACGATAATGTTATGTGACAAGTCTAACATAACTTATAACTTATGTGCAATGAGAATCGTTTTTAGTTTTTAATATTACCCAAATTTCATACATTATTATACTTAACAGATTCATCAAATGTTATTTTTAAAACTATTATTAGTAATACATTTTATTCAACTTGTAAGAAAAAAATGAAGCGCAACAACGAAATAAGCAATATTTATAGATAACATTAACTGTACATAACATGCTTATGTTAGTAAAATAAATGTTAAATTTATTACAGAATAAACAGCTAACATTTGATTAACATAGAATCCTTTAATAATATTATTATTATTATATTAAATATATATTCATTTGATTATTATTTATGTTATTTTAACTTTAGTTTTAAAAAAATATATAAATACAATCAAATAATATTGAGGGTACAAAATGAGTGCTACTAAAGTAAATGGATTTCTTACGTTTTCACATTCCATTATGAGATTTTACTTGGATTCCACTTAAGGTGACATCAGCCACCTAAAGTGCAGGCGGTGGAATGCATTGTTGACACACTTGCCTTATTTATAAGGCGTAGCACAAAACTCATAAATATGCAGTCGGGCTACAAGAAAAATGCGTGCATCACTCGACACAATGCCTTCCCCCCCTTCCTTCCCAGACTTTCTCTTACTATTTTATTTTCTGAGCTATCCAACTAAGCTTTTGCAAAGCTGTTACAATTTTCATACACACAATAATTCTCTTTTTCTTGCATTTTTTTGCTGTGTTTTATCCTGCTGACATCGCAGTGTGCTTAATGCGATTCGCATACATTTGTTGATAGACACGTTTGTGAGCTCTGATCACTTTCAGCTTGCAAAACAGGTGTAAAATCGAATAACAATGTGAGTGTTCGTAGTACCTTGAAATACTTGTTTATGCGGTGTTAAGAGATGCTTGAAAACTAGAAAACAAAAATTATTTTACGCACTGCTGGTTTAAAATTCTTAGTTAAACTTAGCTTTATTATTTAAAGAACTGGATATAAGAAATATCAAATTGTGTAAGATTCAATAAAAATTATTTTTCGTCAAAAATCAAATTTATTTTACTTATTTGTAAATATTAAAATCTTAAAAATTAAAATCTTAAATTATATATTTTTATCATAAGAACTACCTTCGAATAACTCATAAAGTAAATTATTTTAGAAAATAGTATTAAAATATTAATTACCTATTTTCAAAATTTAAAATTTGTTCGAAAATCAATTTCTGGAATTAGGAATATGAAATTTAATATTTAATAATATAATAATAACATTCTTATTTAAAGAATATATTTAAAGAATTATTTTTAATGTATAAAAGTATCGAACAATGCATAATTATTTGTACGATTAAAACATTTAGTAAGTCCATAAATTAATAAAATTGGGAAGGAATTAATTAAATTGTTTCACAACTCTTGGCGCTAAAAAGATATTTAGAAATGTTAATTCATTAAGGGTACAATAATTTTAAATTATTTTCAAAGTATTAAAATGATTGCAAGTTTATAAATTCCATCAATAAATTACTTTAAACAGCATAATGATATAAAATCGTTATCTAACACTAATTTATTCTCATTAAGCAAAAAGCATTTTAAGGTAAAACTTTCGAAAACCGCAAAGATATAAAAAACAAGAACGGCATCCAGTGAAGTGAATATAAAAGTCTAGATAAAAATAAAAAAAAAAACAATCTGTTTGCTGCCTACAAGAAAAGGTCGTGATACAACAACAACAGCAACAAGAAGAAGAATAAGAATCATATTGGATATAATACAAAATGCGGGTATTGTGGAAACAAATTTATTTTCAAGTGCTGTGCAACGGTAACGAGTACTTGAATCATTTTAGTTGTCTGTCTTACTGTCGAGGAGTGTATCTCACTCTCTCACTCTCTTACCCTCTCTCTCTCTCTCTTAAGATGGTGTGTGTGTGTTGTTGTTGTGTATTCAGGGCGCGCCTTTGTTTATGCTACACTTTATTGCGCTTTTGCAATTTCGCGTTTCCGTTTCCTGTCAAATCAGCCATAAAAAGCAAGTCGGGCCCGTGACACCGCGCGCCTATTACATTTCGCAGTCGAATAAACAATGCCAACATCATTTGCACCTCCTTCATTATGGTGCTCGTTATTTGTCAAACAAATAAACAGCAAGCAAGCAAAGCGAGCAAGCCCGAAAGGGGGGTTGCTGCTTCGCAGGGGGCAGGCGGTGGCACGTGCTGTGATGCTGCGCTCTTTGGAGGCGTGACAGCCGAATGCTACGTGCAATTGTCTCGACTCGGCTATGATTTTCTATCATTATCATTGCGCTCGTGTTTACATTTTTTTCTCTGCTGTTTTTTTTAGAGCTGCTTCCATATACAGATTCTCCGATGCCGAAGCGAAGGCAAAGGCCAAAGGGAAAAGCATAAGACGAAGGTGAAGAAGCTGGCGAAACTGAACTGAAGAGGAGACAAGAGCAGAGCAAGTTCTATAGTAGGACTTCAAGCAGGCACCAAGTGACAATTTATTGTCATCTCTTCTTTGCTTTCGTTTCAATTCACGCTTGTTTTGCTGTTTAGTTACTTCCCTCCTCTGGGCATAATAATTTTGCCATGGATTGTGCGTCAATCTATAAACTAATTTTTCATAGATTTGAGAGTTGTGAATTTTTTATTAATAATAATAAAATAATAATATTTACATATGTGTATTAAATTTACTGTAAGATATTTTTTACGTTCTTCGATTGAAATATGTTATATGTAAGTTAGGTTGGAATTTTTAACTCTTATTATTACTATAACCAGATATAGAAAGATTCTTTAACTTTTTTCATAGTAAAGATGAGAGATTGTATTGAATAGTGAAGAATAGTTATTTTAATTCTTATGTTTGTTTAATTATTATGTTTATGTTTATTATTATTATGTTTATGTTTATATTTATTTAAAATTAAAAATTTTAGAAGTATTACTTATAAATTTTTATAATTTTGAAATTACTGTAAGAGAATTGTTTACTTTCTTCGGTATAAATATATAAACTGAATTGAAACTCTGAATTTTATTTAAGCTACAATAATGAACAAATTGTTATTTATCTTTTTGCATAGTAAAAGAGTAATTTTATTAATTTGGGAAGAATACAAGTTGGATTTTTCTTATTTTGGTGTTGGAAATATTCGCTTTCAGATATTTTAAATAAAAATAATATTGATTAAATTATTGTTAGAGTATTCTATAAACGACAATGCTTGCCTTTGTTTTGTGTACTGTTGTTTCTATATTTGAGTATTTGCATTGCCTCATTCTGTTTTCATCTGGCACTTGGGCCAACTTGTTTTGCTTCGCTTTAGTTCTTACATTTTGTTGCCATTTCTTTGAATTTTTGCTTTGCCGGCTTACTTTTTCTTTTTTTTTTTTTTGAGTAGAAAAAATCACATGAAAATTGCGAACTTGCGAAATGAAGTGCAAAATTCAAACGGAAATTGAAATGGCAATGACAGAGTTGAATTCCCTTCTTCATCCACTTCTGACGCTCACTTTGTATTTGGCCTTAACTTAGTGCCTTTCCTGCCTGCCTTCAGTTTAGCTCAGTTCAGTTCAACTTGGCCATCTTGTGCACATGTTCTGCTTAACCCACTTGCCCTGCACTTTCATACTATCATACTATCGTTTCTTTTCTTATTTTTTAGTTGCCTTTTCTTCTCGTATCACTCCCCAAATAAAGTTGAAGAAAATGGCGATTTTCTCAAGCGAAAACTAAACACTTGAAATGCGAAAATAAATAAGAATGGACATCTTGGCGATTTATTGTACATGACGATGTCGATGATGATGATGATGATGTTGCTGTTGTTGCATTGTAGGCACTGTACGACGTTAAGCTCGAATGTTGCATGCCACTGAAGCATGCATAATAACTGGACAGTGAAGGAAATAAAATGTATATCAAAATACTGCAAAACTTGCTGAAACTATCGGGTTAAACGAACTTAATATTTTTGTGCACATATAAAAGAAACAAAAATAAACCCAAAACAAATATTTGCTTATGTTTCCACTGAATAAGCTTGATTTAAAAGACTTTCCAAAAGATGTGAGTAAGACTTCAATTTTTCAAACTAACAACGATTTAACCGATAAGATTGTTAATGGTCTTCAAATAGTTTTGTATATCAAGTACTTTAAAGATATAGGATAGCATTGGATTTAATGTGCTTTCAAAGCTCAATAGTTTGCAATAGCTTGAACATGATTTATCATATGAAAAACTCACTTTAGTTTTAATATAATTTAAAGCACTTATATTAGTTTTGTGCCCTTCTTCTTTTTCAGATCTTCATCTCATGTATTTGCTCACAAATCTTATAAGTTTCAGAAGCTTTAGCGCGCTTAAATAAGCAAAAAGTTTCCTAACAAAATCTATATCTATCTATAGATCCAATGAGTTTTTATAATGTATTATTATGAGTTATAAAAATACAGAATAACATGGATTTTACTGTCATTATAAAGCTCAATAGTTTTAAAAAACTAACTTAAGTTTAAAAAAAACTTAAAACTCATGAATTAGACATCTTTTTGTCATGTGTTATTAAAGAAGAAGAATAACATAAGCTTAAATGTGCTTTCAAAGCTCTGACGCTTTGACGCTTTAGCGTGCTTTAAAAAAAGGAATCTAAGTTGAGTCATAAACTCTTTTAAACCAGCTGAAATTAAGGGTTATAAAGATACAGAATAACATAAGCTTTAATATGCTTTAAAAGCTCAAACGCTCGTTAACATGCTTTAATTAAATAAGTGTTCTACAATAATGTATTATTAAGGAATATAAAGATAAAAACCAACATGAGCTTAAATGTGATTTTAAAGCTGGTGAATCATTAGAAGCTTTAACGTGTTTAAATGAAAAGTGTTATTTAATAAATTCGAATCTCAGTTAAGTTTTAAACGCATTTAAACCACCTACCTGGAAAAAACACTGTTCAGCACTTTCACTACGAGTGGAGCCGCAACAGCTTTTGGGCCAAAAGGGAGCTAATGGAATGGGGCAGCAAAAAGGGGTTGAGAGCCTGAGGTCAGTAAATTTGAGCCTGTTGTTTGCAATTAGACGCAAATAAACTAAATTGTTGCGCGGTGCGTTCGCGTTGGTCTAATGCGAGCCATTTTCAAAATTGTGTAACAAACGAGCACACACTCACACAACTACATGCAAGCGCACACACACACTCGGTAAAACACTCACACGCTGACGCTGTGTAGATTTTGGGCAATTGCATTTATTGGGAAAATGTTTTTGGCAAATGTGTGAAATATTTCGAATGGTTTTCGCAGCGAGCCCTCTAATTTGTGTATTTTGTACGATTTGCCGTATTTGCATATTTTAATTAAAACACAAATTTAGCATTTTAAGCCCAGGCTCAAAATCAGAATCAGAATCGGAATCAAAAGCAAAATCCAAAATTGCTAAACAAAATCAAGCACAAAATCTTTAAAATATTCAATTGCAGGAGTTTGTGTATTGTTGAGATTTACGCAGCATTTAGTTGATGATTTATAGATTAATAAATATTATTAAATTGTATTGTAATTGCTTTGTTTTTTTTTTATTGCAAATTGAATTGTAGGCATCTTATATAAGAAAATTCCATCATATTTGACTTGCTGCTTAAGCTGAGTTTCGATGGTAACCTTTGCCACATGCTTGCGGACCTTTGGTTATTTTAATAAATATTTTAACAGACACGCAACACACACGCCTCGGAGAAGTAGACAGACATAGTTTACTATCTACTAAATATTTAAACGGAGCATCAAGATCGTAAAAGCAAAATGTATGCAAAGTGCATGTCGAGCAGCAATCGAGGCGAGCTGTAAAAAAACCGAGACGAGAACCCGAGCTGGAGAATTAAAATAAATAAAAGTAGACATCCAGCAAAAGGCGGAAACCAAGAAAATGTAACAGTGACAAGGGTATTCATTCAGGAGATACCCTGTAAATAAAAGCTAAAAATATAATTTTATCATTCAATTATAGATTGAATTAAAAAACTATTTGTAAAAGATATTTGTTTCTAATTTAAATATTCGCTGGCTCGTTATGTCCTCTCTATAGCTTGCTGATTACAGGGTATGTTCAGAAGGTTGGCAAAAAAAAAGAAATGTAGCAATATTGAATAAAGTTAGTACCTGTCGAGCTGTTGTGTTCCATCGTATGCTTACTGCATGCATCGCACATTTCTCTACATAGTCTATCCTCGTAGTTGAAGATACTTTTACTACGGGTATTTTGCCAGGCCCGACGGTGCAAAGCAGTCAACGGTATTCACACCCAAAGCACCCATAGAATCATGCATGAAATAGTAACCAACTACACAGTGTTTGTATTTGTGTGCGATGGATGTATGTTTTTGTGTGTGTATGAGTGTGATTTCTAATATAAACGCAAATATGCAAACATTTTGCTGCGAACATTTCGCCACGTCTTTTTCTGGCTTCTGGCTGTAAAGTAAAAAATCTATTGAAATACGTATGTACATATGTGTGTTACAACTGAATAGTCGGAGTTGAATGCAACAATGTACTTTATACTGGATTGAAATCATGTGAGGACTGAGGAGTGAAGTCTGCTCGACAATGAATCACTCGTTACGTAATAAAGAAAAGTTAATATTTAAATTGTTTTTATAATTATTTAACAATAATTTATTATTAATTATTTAAAGAATAATGGTAAATAAACTTCTAAATTTCTGAGATTTTTTCCGTCGAAAGATTTTATGTTTTTTCTGTGTATATTCAAAATGTTTCTGTCAAATTTATACTATAATAGCTGAATGATATATGTACATATCTTAGTAATCTGAATATCCCAGATTTCCTACATGTTTATAGTTTGATCTTAAGGCAACAAAGAAAGTTGTGAAATAGAAATAATAACAGCATATTGAAATGAATGCGATAAATTACTCCTTGGTTGCAATAATTAGTTAAGCTAATTGGAATTATTATTTACATTATTTTAATTAATATTTGTAAATTATTTAATATTAATTTTCTTTTTTATTAGTGGCATTTTTGGCGAATTAAGTTTTTAAATTGAATTTGTTTAACAATTGTAATTTGTGCGTTCTATTAATAATATGATTGAATTATGATTAATTTATTCTGTGTTGAAATAACAACATCCCTTGGCTAATGTTTATTGGATAATATTATTGGGATGGTGCAAAGAAGTATACAGGTACACATAGGGATGGTGGGTATTATAACTTTGTGCCAAGGAAAGCCAAGAAGGAGGAGAAGAAGGAGGAATCCGAGTCTGAGGATGACGATATGGGTTTCGCTCTCTTCGAATAAGCTTCCTGCACACACAAAAACAACAACAGAGCGTATACTTAAATATTCCCAAATAAAGTCATTGATATACTTTATGCTGTAAATTTGCAGAATATTACCGCACTGTTTTGCTCTTATTTAAAAGGTATATCGAAGTCGAGCAAACTCTACTGTAACTTTCTTACTTGCTTTTGTTTATCTGTGTACAACAACATTCTACTCGACTCATCTGTGCTATAATATCCGAATAATAAACTGATCGAATTTTTCCAATTTGTTAATATACAATATTTAATTTTCTGATGCGTGACAATTAAACTTCGCATTTTATTAATAATATGTTAATATTTTGAGATAATAATGTAGAGCAAACAAAATTTAGAAAAAAATCTAAATTTGTCATTTCAAACAATATCTTTCAAACTAAAACTCAAACTGAAATTTATCTTTTTTGAAGTGTACTCGAATATCAGCGGCTAAATCAAAAAAGGCCCGCAAGAATGTTTGATGTTGAAATTGAATAATTCGTATATTTCCGATAATAGTCATCAACACCTGTAAAGCAAAAGGAAGGCGGTAAAATGCACAGCACTCAGCACAATTTATACTCTTGGAATCGCACTCGCATTCCATGAATCGCTGATCGGGGGAGTCTTAAACAAAGCACGCATCGAATCCAAATGCTTTTGCTGCCAAATATTGTGCAATCTCATACACTCATTCGCACAAACACGCACACACATGCACTCATTGGGTATGCGCTGTGCCACTCAAAATTGCTTAATTTCATGCACATCCCCCCTTTCACACTCCCCTTTTGCCACTGAGTTGGCGTAGCCTGCAGGCGAAAACAAATAAAAGCAAAATGCGCCAAAGCCGCAATGTGTGTGTGTGTGTGTGTGAGAGTGTTGATGCTGGTGTGTTGGTATATGTGTCTTGCGCTATGCTATGCCACGCCCACACAATCAAGCGCCCATTTATGCACTAATTAAAATTTTATCGTTAAATCTTGTTTGCATGCATCGCAACAAGCGGCATGTTGAACCCACCGACAACGACGACGACGACAACGACAGAGCTTGAGAGGCACCGAGCAGCCGATAGTCATGGAGTACACTATCTCCCCTGCCATTCCCCCTTCTCCTGCCAAACTCCTCTTCTAGCCATTCCCATCGGCATTCCTCCGTTTTATGCTGCCGCTCTCCCGCTGCTGCTGCTCAAATGTTGTATGCAACGCGCACATTTTTCGACTCGAAAATGTTTGGCAACAGTTATTTGCACTTCCTGCGCTTGCCACGCCCATTGCCTCCACACACACATACACACAACACATACACACATTTTCACAGACGAACGCACCATACATTTGGCTAGCATTTTCATTGCGTTTAACGCTTGGCACCAGCCATTTTCATATTTTATTTGCCTTTCGCCCCAGTCAAATACAAACACAATTCGCACGATAAGTGCCATGGCATATCTTTCAAGTGCCCAGAGAGAGAGGGAGAGTGAGAGCAGAGGGGGTCGATTGCTGGTGCTGCTCAGTTAATGCTTACAGCGTGTTATTACAGTTGACCCAAGTGGCATGGAAGAGTTACAATGCGTTTAAATATGAATTACATTTGACGCAAATGTGGTGAAATCGAAATCACGGCGAGCAGTTTGTCACTTTTATCAGCAGTAGCAGCTTAGCAAATTACATTTACACTTCAAAATTCAATTTACTAACAACACAAACGTGTATAAACTATATAGTATAGCTAAATGGTGGAAAACTAACTGACCGAAACGAACTAAGTCAAACTTTTCGCGCCGTCAACTTTTTTAATTTAATATCAAATACATTGCGTATACGTAATTTTTGCGGTTTCACTGCGACAGACTCTCCTCATGCGTGTGTGTGTGTGTGTGTGTGTGCGTAAGGCTGTGTCAGTGTATGTGTGTGGTCGAAAAATTTAATTAAAATGTTGCCAGAGTGAAATTTCAAATTCTAATTTCAAATTGCATGCAAAATGAATAATTGAATGCAATAGTTGCAAACAGTTTGACTGCTCTTTTAGTTCATTTTTGTCAATGTCTGTTATCAAATTGAAATGTTTCAGGACACGAGCTGACAATTTTGGCTAACTGTTTGAAATAGTACTCACAACATACTGACATGAATTTCGATTCAACCAGATAATTCCCTTTCACATCCAATTTAAGTTTAAATGTTAAGAGTTTTCAGTGCCTTAACATCAAGGTGAAAAATACATTTGATAGGTATTTTTGTCGCTACAATCAAATTAGTTGATTTATAATTTTAAATGGCTTTTTTGCATTGCGAAAAACAAAACGACCGCAAACGGTTACCGAAATGATTGTGATTTCAAACAGGTAACAATAATTTATTTATATTAATTTGTATACGTTTTGTGGCCGCAATTTCAACGGAATTTCATTCTTATTTTTAATGTGTGGTCGCAAATGTGGCACAGCGCCAGATGATGCCACATGCCACATGCCTGCCTGCCTGCCCGAGGTCATCAAGTCTAGCCGCTTTATGGGCTTAAGAGCTAAGCAGGGCCACACCCACTTTAGACACTTTACGCCCACCTCCACCACTACCAGCACCTTGGAAACTCGCTCCACCGGGGGCGCCCTAAAAAACTTATTTATTACCTTTGTTTAGACTTTATATAACACTCCAGTTGATGGCACTTGAGCAAATGGCATTAGCATTGTCTTGTCTCCTTCTTGCCAGGATGCTTATTTTTCTTGTCGTTGCTTTGTTGTTGCTGCTGCTGCTTTTGCTGCTCCCTTGTAAGCCTGAGACTCATTCTTATCAGAACACAGCCGGGAGAGACGAAATGTTTTCCTTGCCTTTTCACAAGGCGAGCGGCCGCTGCGCTTGATTTGTGTGCTTTGTGTCCTGCTTCCTAGATCCTCGGCTCTTGTGTCTTGTTTATGCGCCTCTGAGTACACAGTGGAAATTACATATCTGTCTCATGTAGTTGCTTGTTTTCTTATTGTCTATGAAAACAACATTGTGGCCCAACTTTGTCCCCAAAAACCAACGGCATATATCTTTAATCTATTGCAAGCGAGAGTCCATAATGTGTCTTAAGACGATATGGCGAATAATAATAAAGTTGTGCGGTGTTTTGTTGTATTAATATGTGAATTTGCTGATGATTAGCTCTTGAAAGGCGACATTTGTACAAACAATTTTGGATCCTTTCGTGGAAGAAAATCAAAAACTGCTATTCCAAAGTGCAGCCAAAACGTGGTGCACTTATATAAAAATATCAAAATAACAGAAAAACTGAACAAATTTAATGGGGTTTGCTTGTTTCCTGTTTCTATGTTCCGTTTTACAAAAATAATGTACCAGGGGTCAACTAACAAAAAGTAATATGCAAAAAAATCCGTTAGTTTTTCTTCTGTCGCACTGCTATTTCAAAGTTCACAGCTGCATATATTTATGCATTTTGATAGCAGTTGAAAATCCGTGATAATAACAACACAAATAATTAATATTGTTAAAGCAAAGATAACCCTTTAAAATACCGGTATTAAAAACGGGCTGTCTACAAAAATAATGTCTACTCTATTATTCAGAATTTAAAATTAAAATATTTTTTTGCTGAAATATATATAAGTCATCGATTTTTAGTTTAAAGGAACATTTTAATACTAAAGGATTTAAAATTTAAGGCAAGAAATGTTCAAGACTCAAATCTAATTTCAAGTTCTTTATGTCAAGATTTGTATTCTAGTTTAAAGAACGTACTTTATTCTCTTTGCAATAAAAAATTCTTGATAAATTATATTACCATTAAAACCTTGTTTCTAGAATTTTTATGGATTGAATTATTGTTTTGGGCATTTTTTTTATTAGAAGAGTTCTGAGACAATTCTTTCTAGGTATAGCAATTAGTTGAAAAATAATTCTTGATAAACTTTAAGAAAAAAGAGATCGAGTAGTGTATTGAGTTCATGTCCTAAAATTAAAATTGTTTATATTAGTATTTAATCATAAAAATGTATACATATTTTACATTTATTAGTGTCATCTAGTAAGCTTTTGTTTTATTTATTTATTTATAGCTGAATGTAGTTTTATAAACTTGGTATATATGCAGTTAGTTCTTGTCTAAATTGTTCATTTGCAAATCGTTTAATTCATATTCATATTAGAATGTGTCAAATACCTGACAACTTTTTAACGGCCGATCTTGTGCGTCATCCGCGATGCAATAAACCAAAATTTGATCTGGTAAGCATGTGATTAATACAATATAAATAATACAGTTAAGAGCAACATTTTTGCTTAGAGCACAGTTCATACAGTGAGCAAGATATGGACGCATTCACGCTTCATGTTCATCTTTGAGCGCGGCGATCTCAATCTGGCTGCACACTATTTGGCAGAGCGAATGCACGAACCCTTTCAGCCGTTTCCCTTTGCCAGTGTGGCCGTGCATAATTCGGTAAAGGATGATTTCATTGAGCGTCTGCGAAGTCGCTTTCATCAGGTGAAACCGCATGTGGCGCTGCATCCAAATTTCGAGCGCAGCCTCAACGAACTAAAGCTGGGCGGAGTGAAATATGTGGTTGCCGACGAGGAGAATGCTCCGCCATTCGCCAGTCCCATACTCGTGACGGACAATGTGACGCATTTGTTCTTCAGCAGCAGTCCCTCGGGTGTGGTCACACTGAAGGGTTTCAATACGATTAGAGAGGCTCAGGGCATATTTGGCGCCGAGACGCCGCCTTTTAGTGCCGTGCACATCTTTGATGAGAGCATCACGAGTGTCTATGCTTTGGCCGCAATCGTCAATTGTGTGCAGTTCTATGTGAATTGTTTTGATGTTTGTACGATGCCCATTTTACCATACTATGGCATGCGGCAGAGTCGAGCTCTGCTCCATGATGGCTATCACATGGAGACTTTGGAAATTGGCGGTGTATGGAAGATCATTACGTTCCCCTATACAACAACTCTGGTGCGTCAATGTGATTGTGTAAAGGGTGAATGTACTTGTTCATCTAAGGATAAATCTTGCGACGTCAGTTTAAAGAAGCAGACGCAGATTCTCAATATTCTTCAAATAGACGAGGACGAAGAGTCGCAAGAAAAATTAAACTAGCGTTAAGCGAAAAATATGTTACACAAACTTCAACTTCCTGACTGACTGCAATGTCTGGCCTCAGCTGGTGCTACTATCAAAGAACTACTAAGAAATTTCCTACTTCCAGTTGCCATTTCGACTGCCTGGCACATGTGGCCCATAATTTTCGCGGTAGTTGCGTTTGAATTGCATCTACAGTAGAAACTAGAAGCCATTTGAAATTGATTTTTTAAGATTAGTTGGAATTAGTTTGGATTAATTATTCGCCGTGAGATTCATTAAAATGAATTGATTAAATAGAAAGTAATCTGTAAAATAATAATTAACAATTCAAAATTATAATGTTTAGTATGAACTAAAATAGTGTGACCAAAGTTGCTCTAGCTACATATAAACAGTGACAATATCGTTCCTTTAAGCTGCTTTATAGATACATATAAGAAAAGATATCGGTAATCGATGTCGACAATTTCGACTTGTAATGCAGCAGATGAAAGTCGTTGTCGAATAGTAACATGAGTATTGTTATATTTGTATATTATTGTATATTATTTTATAATATTATGGAATTTAAATTTAAGATGCAATTATAATAAAAAATAAATACAAACTTCTTTGGGAGATTTCAAAAAATTTGAAATTTCTGCATTTATGTAGATATATTATATTACATATTACTAAAAAAAAACTAAACAAATTGTTAGTATTTGTTTTAAATTTTATATTGTTTATTGTTTATTTTTTCTTTTTATTTTTTTTTTCATTCTGGTTTGTTTTTATTTCGTTTTTAAAGACCATTATATTTAAATTTTTGTTATCACTTTAAGAAGTTTTTTTATTTACTTTTTGTTTTTTATTCTTTTGTTCTGGTTTGTTATTCTTTTGTTATTAGTTATTTTAGACCCTTATATTGAATCCGCATATCTTTTCCATTTTTATTGCTTATTTTTTATTCAAGTGAATTACATTTTCATTCGCAATTAATATCATAGATTCTAATGCTCGCTTCTTGGTTAGCGAGTTGTTACTGTACTTGGCCTTAGCCACAATAATTTGTCTGCATTTATCAGCCCGTGTCTGGCGCTTCCGCTTTGACAGTCTCGACTGTCAGTCGACTAAGACTACGACGGGTAGTGCGAGTACACGAACTTATGTCGCAGACTGTTGGTTTTTAATAAAACTTTGCACAGCTTCCACGCGAAGTAATCGTAGAAGGGACTGATTCGCAACAGGAATTGAGCTGCTTTTGCCGAGGCCAACTATTAAACTGGCAGCCAGCCATTAGTTGCGGCTGCTGCTGTTGCTGATGCTGTTGATGCTGCGGCAGCAAGTTGTCGCCAGGCATCGACAGCAATAACAAGTACACGACCAAGAGCAACAGCGACAGTTGAGTTTTTGGGCTTTTATGTGCCAACTTGTTAATGAGTTTGCTTGGCGTCGAACCTGGTGGAAGCTCCTTGGCAAGCCATAACCAATTCGTAACTGCTCTTCATGCTCTGTCATTGAAGGCCTAATGTTGTTGCTGCAATGCCTGACAGCTGACACTCAGACTGTCTGTTGGATAACTAACTGACTGCTTATTCACATTTGTCAGTGCTGTCTGCAATTTGTGATTGCTGTTTGACAGATTTTGACTGCATTCAGTAGACAGTCTTCCAAAAAGGGCAAAGCATACTCAAATGTTTAAAATAGAACGTATATTAAATTATGAACTTAAGCTTGCTGATGAAAATCTTTTATGTTGTTGTGTTTGTGAATATCATGGAATTATGGCGAAAGCATTTTTGAAAACATCTGATATTAAATATTTGATGTCTGTGTGTTGCGTGGAAAAAAAGCTTAGTGGAGATGTTTATTTGTTTGCCTGGTCGTCTGGCATTTGTCATAAATTGTTATTTATGTCTGGTTTTGGCATTGGCATTGGCATTGCCCATATTGCCACGCCCTCTATTTTTGCCCATTGGCCTGCGGCTGTCATTCTATTAAGCTGCCAAACTTGAAATTTTCGACAGTGTCGCGGTTCAGTCGATGCCGCAGATTTTCCTCTTGTTTCGTTTTGTTTGCTTTTTTTCTGTTCCTGTTCACAGATGCTTTTCAAATGTGACGTCACTTGTCAGCAGAGTCTGGTCGAAGCTGGCAGCAGGCAGCAGGCCTGGAGCAGCATTTATGTCTGCCAGTTTGCCAGCTGCCAGTTGCCAGTTGTGGGCCAAAGGGAAGAAGGCACAACATCAACCGCAACGGACACTTGTCAGCTGCCGACGCTGTTGTTGCAAGCACTTGATGTATGTGGTGTCCATTACTGTTCTAGTTGTACTTCTTGTTGTTGCTGCTGAAATGCGGCATTAGTTGCTGAGCGTAAACGTAATAGAGTCTAGGTTCAGCTTAATATGAATAATCTACTCGACTCGCACATCGCCTTTGGCCATTCATAAAACACTTTATCGATGTTGCTGCAAGTTTTAAACTTTGCTTTTGGGTTTTAGTAAAAGTTGAAAACGCGTGTTAGCTGGTTTTAGTTAGAAATGAAGTGAAATAGCTTTAAGTAAGTTATTAATGACATTTAACTTAAATAAATATAAATTAAAATGAGTATAACGTAGGCTGGTTAATATAATCTCTAGCAAATGAGACTGACGACGTCTATAATGAGTTTTCAAAATTGAAAATTGAGTATGCACAGTAAAACAATAAATATAAATGTTTAAATTCGAGAAAAACAATGCGAATCATCATGTAATTTATTATTCAATTGTTTATAGTGAATAAATAATTATAACTTTGTGCATACAGGAAGTATATGTAACAGACATGCCCCAAAAAGTATATATATTTTTGATCCGCGTTAACAGCCGAAACGATATAGCCATGTCTGTTCGTCTGTCTGTCCGTCTGTCCATATGAATCACTGGATCTCAGAGACTGCATTTGTTCTTTTTGCCATGCCTATTTCCGATTTCGCAAGTCGACAAAAATCAAGCGTACTTCTGAAGCTAAGGCCGACAATCTGGTTTATTTTGTACTCGATGGTATATTTAGATTGTAGGTCTACATCAATCTAGCCTTCGGTATATTTTTGTGGAATATGAGTATGTATTGAAAATGGACAGCGGGTATCTCGCAGTCGAGTAAACTTGACTCTAGCTTTCTTACATGTTTATTTTATTTCTTTTTATACCTGCTACCCATAGGGTAGAAGGGTATTATAACTTTGTGCCGGCGGGAAATGTATGTAACAGGTAGAAGGAGGCATCTCCGACCCTATAAAGTATATATATTCTTGATCAGCGTCAACAGCCGAGACGATATAGCCATGTCCGTCTGTGTGTCTGTGTGTCTGTCCGTCCGTCCGTATGAACACCTAGATCTCAGAGACTTTAAGAGATAGAGCTATAATTTTTTCGACAGCATTTGCAATGTTTGCACGCAGATCAAGTTTGTTTCAAATTTTTGCCACGCCCACTTCCGCCCCCGCAAATAAAAAAAAATCGAATAACAAGCGTAATTTTAAAGCTAGAGTTGCGAATTTTGGTTTATATAATAATTACTATAATAGTTATGATTCCTGAAAATTTGGTTGCGATCAGATAAATAATTTTGGAAGTTATTAAAGAAATACTTTTGTATGGGCAAAAACGCCTACTTACTAGGGCTTTTAGTTGTTTTGGGCGACAATCTGGTACATTGTGCCGTCTGTGGTATATTCTGAATGGTGTACTATATCGATATACCAAACATATCATTCGGTATATTTTTAGTATTTTTTAGTATTTTCGGTATATTTTGAAAATGATACCGCAATATTTTGGCTTTATTAAATTTGGGTAGCGGGTATCTCACAGTCGAGCACATTCGACTGTAACTTTCTTACTTGTTTTATAAATAAATGAATCATTTGTAAATCGAAGTGAAGGTACGACATCGGTATTATTAAATTGGTTTAATAAAGTAAAATAAATATATTAATTTTAGCCTATATTTATACGTTGCGCTTTCGAATATCTATGATCTATTTATAATGTTTTCATTATCTTATAGCATATATGGTACATAATAACTTAGACTTTAGACTTAAATAAGAAATACAAAAATTAAATATTATGTAGCGTACGATTGACAACAAATAAATGTATTTTTCTTTCCATAGAAATCTCGATGTGCTTTGCAGTGTTTGTTTTGTTGTTGAAATTTGTTGTATTTCTGTAAACACACCTTGCTACGTACTTAACGTACTTTGTCGAGTATCTAAAAAGAAAATAAGGTAAATGCTTTTCAAAAGAGCTAGACATTGTATTTGCTTTAAATTCATTTAAAATAATATTGAAAAAAAATTTATTTATATATATAATATTTACTTAATTTCTGTAAACCTTCGACACCTTCGCTAGATTACTGATAGCTCAGTGCGCTGCTTCGACAGCCGTTTAAGTTTTTATTAATTTAGTGACGATTCGACAATGGACTTGGCAATGGGAGCAAAACTTGTGCCCCTATGCAAATTTTGTGGCAGAATAGATGTTTGTTGGCAACATGAAAACATACTGAATGATTCCGAAAACCAACTGCTCATGGAACAAGCAATCCATTCAAAACCGCTGGCCACATACAATACAAAACAATGCGATTGACCGCAAACGAGGACAACAATTTGAAAAACATTACCCATACGCCATGTGTGCGACATAGAAACATGGCAGCAAAGATACACACAAAAACCAAAAGAAAGGCCCGTCGAGGAGGTGGCAATGAGGACTCGCATGTGGTCTCAGCCATGGTGCACAGCCATGGTGCACAGTGTATTTTCAACACCTGCTGGTCAAACAAATCGTGTTCATTTTGGGTACAAACACTAATTTCGACAAGGTGCAAACAAGCTGACGTTCTGAGTCTGGGGATGTGCAAGAGAATGGAGCATACAATGGGGCACGCACACATACTAGCATACACACACACACGGTTGCATGTCACGTGCTGCCGGGTCTGGTCTGTGTCTGTGTCTGTGTCTATGTTTGTGTCTGTGTCAGTGTCTGCGGCTGTGCTCGGCTGTGCCTGTCGTCGACAGATAAAATGCTTTTTTGAAAAATGTAAAATTGCATTTGTAACCGCATTTCATTAGAGAAAGAAAGTCAAGCGTCAGGTAGCAGCAGCAGCAGACGACGCCGGCTGTGGCACGTACCCCAAAATGCCATTGGGGCAACATAAACAGCAACGTTCAACGTGCAGCAAGCAGCAAACCAGCAGCTAGCAACCGGCTGGCGGCAACTAGCAACTCGCAACTGGCAACTGGCAACGTGCAACCGGCAAACCTGCAGCAAAAGTCCGCATTCGCGACAGCGAAACGAAACGTCACGGTCAGCGGACAAGCAACAACATGCTGAAAGAACGAAGGTGCGAAAGAGAAGAGAAAAAGAGAGAGAGCGACTGAAAGAGTGAGGGAGAGAGGTTAAAGCCAGCCATGTTACAGTTGCCATTTTTGTTGCTGTCAGAACATAAACATGGCTATTCTCCCATCTCTGCCTCTGTATGTGTGTGAGCTCGTTTAGGCCTTAAATGGCTTTCAACAATGTTCATGCGGGCCGTTGAGTGTGCGAGTGTGTGCGTGTGTGTTTTGGTTAAGGGGTGTGGGTGAGTACGATATGCGACATTCTTATCGAAATGTGCAAAGTATGTGACAATAAATGATTCGACAAACATGATAATTCGATCAACAGCATGCAGTTTAGCAGACTGATTGCCAAAAGATACGCTACTGATTCAATAACATGACCAATACGATTAAAACTGACAGACAAATAAAAATTATTTGCAATATCGATTTGAAACTGCTCTTCCGACAAACTTGCATTATTGCTTTGGATGAGCACTAAGCTCAACAGTTTCACTTGTTATTTTTTGATTATATTTCTCAGAATTATACAACTAAGGGTACAATTTGTTGCTTATAATTAACGTTAAAATAATTTTTTTTATCGATAAAAGCTCCATAGAACTTTTTCATGTGCGACCACGTTTGATATCGATAAGCGATTAATCAAAATAAGTTTTTACAATTAAAGAGATACCTACAGGTATCGCTATCCTTCTTTCTATTTATAATATAGTTAATATACATTTCTATGAATTATTGTTCATTATGATTTTCGCAACCTAGTCCTACATGTACATATGTATTAATTATTGTTATATTTTCGCGAATTGCGTTTATATTATTTATATTACCTCAATTGAAGAGGAAATTTCGGGAATTGTATGACATGTATGTCATACGTACCAGATTTTCATAAGGCTATAGGATGGCGCTTCATCGCCATACAAAGATTTATGTTCATCGATACACTTTTGTCGTGATAATCCTCGTCAAAAGTTGTGAAAAATTATTGCTCGAAAGTGTTCTCGAGTTAATTCCATTTTTCTGCCGAGGTAAGTTTTTGATTAATCGCTTATCGATATCAAACGTGGTCACACATGAGAAAGTTCTATAGAGCTTTTATCGATAAAAGTCCAAACTTTTTTTTTGGTAAATGGCCAATTGGTCCTAATATGGCTAGAAGTGACCTAGGCCAGAAACTTAAATAGCTACCCTCGTATGATAACTTTAATGAAGATTATAATGTGCTAGGTATCTTTGTCAAACGTTATAAATATGTTATAAATATGTAACTTTTCTGAAATGCTGTCTGTTGTTATCTGTTGCCTCACATTTTAAAATTATTTCTCAATAGTTATGATAATTAAATGCAGTTAGCATTTTTTTAAACTTCGTGTTTTGTAATGAAGTATTGGCAAGTTAGACTATGGCTATGGTTGCTGAAGGGTAACTGTTGGTTTATGAAGTAAAGCTATCTGAAATGCCTGTCATCAATCGCACAGGTCAGGCAACAAATTTAAGAAATTCATGCTTAAAGCTGTGAAATTTATAGGAATTGGTTTTGCAAGGCCAGCCTGAAATACGAGTCGTCAACCCTTTGCCCGTTGCCCTTTGTCCTCTGCCGTCGGCGCACAACGAAACTTGACAACTTGACAAATGAATGATCGAAGCACAGTTGGATACCGCAAAGTGGGCAACCTCGGATAGCAACAGACAACAGAGGACACTCGACAAACACGATGGCCGTGACGCGTCGACAAACCGCACAATGTGCCCCGCAATAAAAACAATAACAACAAGAACAACAACAAACGCAGCAGCAGCAGCGAATAACGACAACGACTGCGATAACAACTACAAAAGAGAACTGGGCTCAAACACGAAAAGTGCCGATTACCAATACAGTTAAGGCCTGGCCATTGCCTTTTACTGGTCGTCGTCGCCGTCGTCGTTGTCGTCTGTGCATAAGTTCCATCATATGATATCAATTAGTGATAGTGCGGTGCGACTGAAATGTCATTTGCAAAAATGCGCATATTTTAAACCTGACATACCGACCATCAGAACCACCCAACACATCCAGACTCTTCCCCTCCATCAAACCACTCAACGTGTTGGCCAAAACCAACAGGCTCGCTATGATATCTCGCAAATGGAGCGCACTTTTTATGTCCTCTGAAAGGGTAAGCGACTAACAAAGGTATATTGAAGTTCTTACTGGGAATGCATCACAAAGCGAGGAAGGTTAAGCATAGACAATGAATTTAATCTTATACCTTAATGATATCTTACAAAACTTGCTAGGAAAATTTTGCAAACATTTTTGTGAAACTTTCCTGAGAGAAGTTTTATTTACGATCTGTATTTTTTAATTACGATAGTCACATCAATATTTCATAGTTGTATATTAACACGATTTTAATAAAAATAAATTTAATAAATATACTCGTCGATTTGGTACAGACTATGATAACTATAGTATTTTTATTCGTGAGAACTTATTTGCGATCGGATAAAAATTATAGAAGTTATTTAGGAAATACTTTTTAATGGCAAATTTCGCAATCGGATCTAAGCTGCTTTGGCTGACAATATGGTATATTTCGGACTCTATGTTAATGCAGTTATTTATCGATATACCAAATATGGTCTTCAGTACGTATTAGTATTTTTGCGGTATATTATTTGCTTTTAGCGGGTATCTGACAGTCGAACTTACACGACTGTAGCTCACTTACTTGCTTTGTATTAACATTCACATATTTAAGAATTTTAAGAATATCCTTATTTTAGATCAAACAATATTAATACGAAAATATTTTGGTTTAAATATCATAAGATGTGGGTATAAGATAATTTGTTGTTTTAGGATTGTATACACAAATACAAAAGCTTGAAAATTGGGAGTATCAAAGATCTCTTTTTCCGTGAGCCACAAAAGTTAGCAATATATAAATTTTAGCGGGTATCACACAGTCGAGCATACACGACAGTAAATTTGTCAAATTTAATAATCAAAAATACTAACTAACTAAAAATCGAAAATATTTCAAAATTTGTTTTGATAATTCTTTGGATGCACATCTAAGCCAACTGGTTTCATGTACAATTTGTTAAAAATTTATAAGATTGAATATTGTTATCTTCATATTATTTCCATAATTCATAATTTAATAATTATTCATCATTCATAATTAAATTGGTACCATTTCCTCTAACTAAAATGAACTTTATTCCAGTAAATATATATTTCAAAATTCTTTAAAAATTGTTTTTTGTGTCTTAAAAAAGATTTTCACCATAGTTCCAACTATTCCTCAAAGGCTTTAACTACCATATAGTGGCAACTTTGCTATGAATATTCAAAAGGCTAAGCTGCGATATGATGTGAGATGTATAGATTTTGTGTGATTCACAAGTGTCACATAATATTTGAGAGTGCTTTGCCGTGAGGGCATTTGAATAGTCAATTGATTTGCTTCGAAGTGTTGATGCTTGGTTTATTTCCTTTTCTTTGTTAGCCCAAGCTGCAGCCATAAAAACCAAAAACACTGCAAATGGCCAAACGAACCAACCGATCTGACATGGTCGCAGCCACATAAAATCAGCTCTCCTATGGCCCTGTGGCAGCAGCACCCACATCTTCACATCAGCTGCAACAATGCGTTTGTTGTGCCTGGTGCCATATGAATATGCAACGATGCAATGCCACCACGTCGATGATGACCACGTCGAAGTGGAGGAGGTGCTGCTGCTGCAATGGATATGCATATGCAGGTGCAATCTGCAGCAGACTCGACGATTCACCGATTCACCATTTCAACATTTCCAGCAGTCGCATCGCTGTGTCAACGTTTGCCATTTCCACATGCCAGTTTGGCCCGGACATGTGGCTTGGCCAGCGTCGCGGTCAGGCCAATAAAATTGCAGCCAAGTGCAGCTGGGAATGATTTGGTGACCCACGCCATCACACACAAATTGCATTTGCAGTTTTTATCGCCCTATCCTCTTTCCCCCTGCGACCGTTTCTTCCTTGGTTCCCAAAGTCTCCCTTCATCGCTCTTTTCTCTCCTCGGTTTATTTAATTTCAGGTCTGAAAAAATGTCAAAAAAAAACTAGACTGAATGCTGACTTTAAGATACTCTTTCAGTTGATAGAAAATATATTTGGACTTGAGTAAGTAACTCAAATAATAATGTCCGATAATGTCGTCATTAGAATAGTAAAATTTATATAAAAGGAAAATACAAAAAATTCTTTAAGAAAAACAATATAATATTAAAGTTCAATAATATAAATGTACTAAAAAAGTAAAAAGTAAAAAAAGTGCAAAAAATTATATTTTGAAATATACATTTCCTTAGTTTTTCTTCGCCAAATAAAATAAATAAATTTTACATAAAATAATATCAATAATTTAAATCTCTGGATTACAAAATTTAAATTTCTAGATTACAAATAATGAAAGTAGAATGCTATAAATAAATATTATTATTATTTTTCTAATAGCTTTGGCAAATTGTCTTATATTGCTATTAAGAAATCTGATATATAAAAAGGAATACAATTTTTTATTAATTACTTTCAATATCTAGAGAGTATTGGAAAAAATATCATTCTAATAAATAGATGAGTGCATTATTTTTGTTGGCTTATTGACACTCTTGTAATGCGAAATTAATGCGCGAAAATGCGAAAAGTTGCCAAATTGTTTGTTTGCCTTTTATAATTGTTGTGGTTTTGGTTTTTGGCTTTGTGCTCGGTTTTGGGACAATGCCAAACAAAAACCCCAAAAAACAAATTGTTATGCGAAATTTATGTGGTATTTTCTTATGTTAACACAATTAAGCTGTTTATTTGGTTATAGATTTAAGATCACAGTTTGCCAGTTTATTCATTTGCACTCGCATTTGAAAATATTTGAGCTTGCCTTAAAGGCTGCACTCAATTGGCAGCTTGTTGACCTTTGACTGCAACGGTGACTCCTGCGAACTCACTGTGCACAGTGCGACCTCCAAAATGAGAATGACATAAAAAATATTTTGCCACGCTGAATGGATATTTTTCATTTTCATTCGCATTTCATTTTTACTTTATAATTCTATTTTTATTCGCATGGCGAGGGCGAGGGCGGCATCGGGGGCAGCGGGGTTGTTAGCCTAAGGGCGTTGCGCCTCGTTGACATTTTATTGTGCGGCAAAGTTTTTTGTTGCTGTTGATGTTGCTGTTTGCTGTTTTTGTTGTGGTTGTGTCGACCATTTTCAATTGTGTCCAAGTTGATTTTTGATTTTATATCGCATTTTCTGCTAGAGATGTGACTGTGAGTGAATCTGCTTACAAACATTTTGTTGCTTTTCAATTTATAGCACAAGTTTAAAGCAACTTCAATTCTGACTTTATTAAATTTTTATTCTAAAAATAAATTATTTCTGCCAAGTCGTGCTCTATTTTCTGCCATCTCTAAGCTCTGCTCGTTGTGCCTTTTACTTTTTATTATTGCACAAAAAAAAAAGAGAGAACTGTGTGCGAGTAATTTGTATTTGTCGCCGACATTTGTATGGACGGCTTTTCAATTGGAAGTCAGAAAAACGTCGAGAAATTAATAAGCCACAGCTTATGGCAATGTCAATGGCTTATTGGCGACACTTTTTACTTTTTTATACAATTTTCTCGTTTTTTCTTATTTTTTTTGTGCCTTGTGAATTAATTTCAAGTGGCGTTGCGAACGCTTCGAGCTCCATTCAAATCTCAATCACTTGGCAATAAAATCGAAATTAACTTTGCACAAAGGCGTCATAAAAAGCATAAACGTTGCTGATGCTGATGCTGTTGCTGTCTCAGCTTCAGCTTTTTCCCCTTCTGACACAAACTTAATTTGAAGCAAAACGGCCACAAAAAACAAGTGAGGATACTTCAGTGGGGAATATAAAAGTCAAAGATACCCTCTGCGAACAAATGTTCATAATAAATAACTAAATGTTATTGTATAGTAAAGAAAATATATATAGTATATTGTCAAACAATATATCCATTTTAAATACTTTTTTCAGTTGTAAGATTAAATTTAAATTTTGGTATCAATCACTATGCAGAAAAGTAGACTTAATTTATTTAGCAAGTTTGTGAATTAAGCTTTAAAACCTGTCTTGGGGTAAAGTCAAGCAATCACTTTTAACTTATAATTTAAAAGGGTACAAATATGTTGGGGGGGGAAAAAAAAACAAAAAAAAAAAAACTGTTGCTTGATTGCGCAGTTGGGACTGAGGCGGACTTTAAGCCACAGGTAGAACGCCAACGAACAGTTGATGAAGTTTTTCAAACGGGGGAACGAGAAAAACCTCACACAAAACGAAATAAATTGAAAATCGAGTGAGCAGCAAGCAACAAGAAACAGTGGCATGGGTTGTCAACTGCATGGAGAGAGAAAGAGAGAGGGAGAAAAAAATACTGTAAGAAGAATATAACGAGTCGAACTCGAAAGTGTGGTTGCAAAAAAGAATCTAAGCTTTGGCATTCCTCTTGCTTAACAGCAAAAGTTTTTCCATTATTTGAAGATTATAGACTCTAAACATGCTCCCTTCCTTCACATCACCTCGCCAAAGACAAAAGCAAAAACTGACAAGATATGAGGGCCGTGTGGGTTGCCATAGCTCACTCTCTCTCTCTCTCTCTCTCTTGCCCTTGCTCTGTTGATGATGACGTAGCTTGGAAAATTTTCCACACTTTTATGACAGCAGCGTTTGGCGCTGATAAAGCCACATAGAGCACAAAAAGAAATGTTCAACTTTTCAGCAATGCATTCGCATTGTTTCAGTCTTTTCCCGCCCGAATCCCATCCCAAAAAAAGAAATAAATAAAAAACAACTAGAAGAAAGAATGAAAGGAAATTTGCCTCATACCATTTGTTAAACGTCAATAGCTTCCATTTCGTTCATCGTTTGCGACCCCTGGCAACTCTGGCTGACAATACTACACACATAGCCAGTGTTGCATATGACTCGATGTTGTCGTTGCTGTTGTTGTTGTTGTTGCTCTTGTTATCGTTATAGTTTCCATTGTCGTTGTTGTTATTGCTGCTGCTGCTGTTTCTGACTTTTGCTGTGAGATTATTCAATGAGCTTTTCATTTGACTGTTAAAAAGTTTATTATTCGCAAGCGAAAATCTCAACACATGCGATTGGAACATGCAGGACTTCGAAATTGTTTTTGTTGTGAATGCTGCAGGTGAGTTGAAGAATCAGCACTCGAAATAATTAGATCATATTCAATTTTTCTCTAAACTAACATTGATTTTTAAGTTTGAAAATCAATTCCCTGTAATATTTCCCATAACTTCGAGTAATAAATTTGTCTCTTCGTCTTTTTTGGAATTAAAAATCAATTCTAAAAAAAAATTACCAACATCTAATATTTTAAAAATATTTCAAACTATTTCTTTCAGCTAAACATTTCTTGCAGTGTTCAATCAAAAAGCAGTTTTGTGTGAATGCATGTTAACTTTTATCCTTGAAAGCCAATCAATAAATTCATTTGAATGCAGCAAATAATTTCCACAGATGACTGTAAAGTAGATTTACCTTGCTCCGACTGCAGCAATGTGACACATTCCGTTTGCTTCAGCTGTAAATAATATAAGGAAACGTCTTTCTATTTTGCCGTCGCTCAAATTTCAAACAATGGCAACACGAAACTGTTGCGGCGAGAGTGTCGGAGAACATTGGGAGGTGTAAAGTTCTCGCTGCTGAAATATGTAAATTCAATAGCATGGCCAAAAACTTTTCATGGCAAATCAGCCGAGGCGGCACAGACAGACAGACAGACAGACAAACAGACAGACGGAGAGACAGACGAATGCCTGAGGGCGGTGAGACAGGTGTCATTTCAATGTCTGTTGCCATGATTTTTGATTATTGTATACTCGGAATGAACCCTCTGCCTCTATTTGATGATTCTCCCTTCCCGCACAATGGTCAGCAATTGGCTTGAAAGGAGCAACGAGTTGGGTTTTGGTCTCAATGGCAACCACCTGAAAGCCAACGGACCGCAACTTTTTCACTCCGATTCATATAATTTTCTTCGTTTTTTTGTTGTTGTTGTCGATTTTTTATGGGAGTATGTGAAAAGTTTTTTTTGTGCATAAAACGAGTATAAGCAAAGTTTTGCACTTCAACATAATATTATACAAATTGATGGTCATTTTCATTTGTGAAATGTATGCGGCATATTATAAATAAGTTCCAAATAATATTTGTTAGAAAAGGTACCAAAAAAAGAAGAAGAAAGAAGTGGAATGTAAAATTTGAATATAATAGAGCGATGCAGCTGTGAAAAGTTTTGCATAGATTTGAAAAGTTTTCATACCTTTGCATTACAGTTAGTTAAATTTGAGGTATAAAATGCAATTAATTAAAAGATGGTTGGTGTTTTTGTTTTGGTATTGTAGAACAGAGAAGAGTTGCTCTTTGAGGGTTTCTAAGTAACTTTTTGTAGAGCAGCGAATTATATCTTTTTGAAGATACCTAAGAAGTATTTCAATGTGCAACTCTATAGCAAATTTGGACTCGACTGAATCGTAAAGAGAATTAAATTGTCGGCAGACACTTTCAGAAGATCTCGCTACTTCACAATTGTGTCAGGTATTATGTTCGAAGCGATGAGGAATGACAGATTTTTTATGTTGCATACTTTTGTGGGCAGCATCTGTGGCTGTCGCCTTAAGCTTCATCATAGATTTAAACTGTAAGTAAAATATTCTAACACGCATGTATTGTTCCCAAACACACATACACAAGTGTGTGTGTATATATCTCCATACGCTGTGCATTGTGTGTCTCGCTGCTTTCTTTACATTTAGAGAAGTAAAAGTGGAGAAGTTGTCGGGTTGGGTTTTTGGTCTGGGTTCGGCAAAACAAGTGAAGCGCATTAAAATGCAAATTTCTGTTGCTGCTTTTCACAGTTTTTCCATTTTTTCTTTTTTTTTTCTCATTTTCGTTTTGCTTTATGTTTTTTTTGTATTGTGATTTGTGTGCGGATTGTGCTTGCGCTGTGCCATCGTTTTCACAGTTTAGTTGTGGGCGTGGCATGTTGTCGGCATACATGCTGGGCGGGGACTGCAGCCTTTTTTTTCCGTTGCTGTGTTCGTATTGTAAAAATCGGATTTTTCCGCCATGCATAATCAGTTTGCATTTTTATTTATTTATTTTACGCGTTTTTCATTTGCCAAGCGCCGTTTGTTTGTTTATTTATATTTGTTTATTGTTTTTTTTCTTCTCAGGGTTTTTGCTTTGTGGCGCATTTTTTTCACAGCAATTTTTTTGTTGTTACTTTTTGTTGCCGTTGTGTGAAGTAATTTATTTCACTTGAACACATTTTCCTTTGGCTTTTTATTTTTTGTATTTTTGCTTTTTTGTGGCGACTTAACTGCAAGAGCTACTAAAGTAATAGTAGACCCACTCGTCAAATACCCTCTAAATAAAATTAAGTGCTTACTACGTAATATGTAAGTAATTAGTACATACACGTTATTAAATTGATCTTCAAGCTTTCGAATTATTACTGCTACTTTTTATTTCTCAATGTTTAGTAATCTTATTAATTAATTATATTAGTTAATCTTATTTTTAAGATAGACTGATCCTTATTTGAACCTTTCTAATTGAACCCCATTTGTCAGGTCTTAGAAGTACAGGGTGCAAAAATAAAATGATTTTTGACTGCATCTCTTTGTCCGTATATTCTTCGGCCGCAATTCTATTCTATTTTCCATTTTCTATGTGCATTGAGTTATAAATTTTGTAGCATTCATTTGTGCATTTGTCTATGAGGCCTCTCGCAATGCATTTTTCATAAGAGTTGTTATTAAAAAAGATAACAAAAAAATGTATTTAACCCTCTGATCTTTGTTGAAATGTATGCAGTCATGTGTGAGATTTGTTTGTGGTTAAAAAAAAGTGCTAAGCAATTTAATACGCACAAAAAAGTGTAAAATTGCTTAAAGTGGGGAAAAACGATTTAGTCACGTGTTATATTAAATTGACAGTCAATTTATTGATAAATCACTTGCAATCAATTATTTAATTAGACTTATTACAACAACCTTAAACTCAAATAGCTATAAACCAAACTAATCAGCAAACAGTCATGAAATAGCAGACGAGGCAACAAGTAAAATGCCTTTTGGGCGAAATGCAAGTAAAATCAGCTGCTGTCAGTGTCAACGACAGCGAACTTTGTCTGCAGCTACCACAACTCGAAAGGTGCAGAAGGATGCCTCTATTATACCGTATTCGGGCTTGGGCTGCCTTTAGGGGCATCAACTGCAAGGAAACTATTGGCAACTAAGCTATACGCCTAGTTAGATTACTGTAGAATAAAATATCAAAAAACTGAGCAATTTGTGTCAGTATTTTCAGAATTGAAAAATGAAATAAATTTTTCTTAGATTCTAAAAATGTACTATGTTAAGTTCATAACTTGCTCTTCATTCATTCATAAATTTTATATTGCTTAAAAATAACTTTTAAATAAATAATATTTTAAATTGAATTGATCGTAAATTGAAAAGGTTATTTTATCACTAAACCACAGATTCAAAACATTGATAACTTTATTAATAAATCGTATTAAGCTTGCGTACGTATGATATTGGATATTATATACTATATTATAATATTCCAAATATCAGTTAAACTTACATATGTATATCGCATATTTGGAATATACATTTATATAAAAATTATTTAATATTATTTATTTATTTTAGTATTACGAGAAAGAATATTTGAAACCTTCCGGAAAATTTTTCAAAAAATTTAAAATAATATATATAAACATTATCTTAAAATATTTTACATTATATATTATATATATATATAATATATTATATAATACAATATAAATATTATATATATCTGAATATAAGATTTATTATGAAAGCTCATAAACAAAATTCTTTCCATTTTCATTTTTGAGTTTTCTGATTTATTTTTTTCATTTATTTATGATTTATTCATTTCAATCGATACTTTTGCCCATTGTACAACTTGTGGAGAGATCCTTAGACAGTTTTCGTTTTGGCCCGTTGAGAGGGCAACACAAAGTAAACTTTATAGATTTCTAATGCCTCGTCGAAGTCTCAACATCTTAGCCTGCTTATGACTGCAGTCGTTTGTGTGTGTGCACAAGTGTGTAAGTGTGTGTGCGTGTATCTATGTTTTCGGCTGTCGCAGGGCGCAGCTGCATGGAAGACCACCGCTAACTTCCATGCAAACTGAACCAAAACTTTGGCTCAAGACCGAAGTCTTTGGGTCTGTGGCTGCTGGCGGTTGGCAACTTAGCCTGCTTCGTTGGTTGGTTGGTTGTTTGGCTCTTTGGCTGGCGCTGCTGTTGCTCAAAATTGTTGGCAAAATAATTGTATACGCCTTGTGGTCATCACACTCAGACATTCCCACACATGCACACACGTGACGATCTACTGCACATTGGCGAATGCATATTTACTACAGTCGAGTGTGCCCGATAATTAGATACCTGCTAACCATTTTTAGTAAAATTATATTGTAGAATTCTACCAAAAATATACCACAAAAATACTAATACCAAAGGCTTTTATAGAGTACTACACTAAAAAAATATACCATAGAGTATAAAATAGGCGTTTTAATGCCATAGAAAAGTATTTCTTTGAAACCTTTCACAATCACAACAAAATCGCAACCAAACCGAATCAAGAATCATAAATATGGGCAAATCCCAGAAACAGTTCACCGGCGACCAATTTTTAAATTTCACATTTTGTAATGTTTCTTTATATGGAACATTAAAGTAGATATGGCATTTTAAGAATTTAAAGCAAAAAAGAAATTTCGATCATTATAAATGCACAAATTTGTATCAAACCCAATTTTATTTATAATTTTCATAATTTTACTTACATTTGTGCTCTGCGCACACCTTCAAATCCCTATTGTATTCTTCACAATTTTTTGCCTCTGCTTGGGCTCACATACAAATCAAAAGTTAGTCACGTTGAAATAATTGTTAGGCACATTTATGAATATAATAAATAATGTTTAGTTTAAACAACAAGATTTTTGCCTTATGTTAATGCCAGAGGAAAAAGTGTAGCGTGCGACACGTAGCGTGCGACACAATGGGTTTACGGCTTTGCTAAAAATCTATAAACATTATTAAAACCAAACGATCGGTTTTTGTCTTCTAATATTCTTAACTTTCTTTAGGATATTAACTTTCATAGGGTTTATTTTGCAGAATTCGCTAAAAATTGCGTTTGAAATGAACATTTTTAAACTAACTTCCACTTTGTGTAGCGTGCGACACGTCACAATTTTATTAATTATTTTCAAAACAGTGACTCCAGTGAAATTGAATCTTATACCCTCCGAAAGTACTCTCAATTCACTCTAAACACATAACAAAAGTTTACGGTAAATCTTTTAAAAACCTCCCAAAAAATTGATTTTCATTAGCTAAAATCGTGCGAATGTAGCGTGCGACACGTAGGATTTGCCCATATATTACTGTAGTTATTACTGAAGCTTGATCTGCGTTCAAGCATAGCAAGTGTTGTCGAACAAAAATTATATCTCTATCTTATATAGTTTCTTAGATCTGGGTGTTTATACGGACGGACGGACAGACGGACAGACAGACGGACATGGCTATATCGTCTCGGCTGTTGACCCTGATCCAGAATATACATATATATTTTGTAGAGTCGGAGAGGACTCTTTTTAACTGTTATATACATTTCCTGCAAGCACTAATTTATAATACCCCTCTAACCTATGGATAGCGGGTATAAAAAACAACTGTTACAAAAACAAGAATTGACCCAATTACATTATGTCGTTTTGCTGATGGCAATTTTACAATTCAGCTAACATTCGCGACTTCCTGCTCACCTTTTGGCCAAATGCCAAAACCATAATATTTTCTTTTTTTGACAATTTTAGCAGGATTTTTTGGCGCACTTAGTTTGTTTTTGTTTGGCATCTTCGTATACAAGCCAAGAGAAAAATTAGAAAATTAGTTTCTTGCTTATTTTTTTAAGTTAACTTTCCATCGCGTCATAAGCGCTTATGATTAAATTTTGATTTTATGTTATTCAGTGCATACAATTATAAATTGCATTTTAAAAATTAATATATAATTTATTTTCAATTAATACTGTGGCATAATAGCAATTTAGAAAATTTGTATTATTAATTATTTATTACTATATATTACCAATTAACAATTGCAAAATGTTTTCATTAACACAAATATCCGTTGAGGAAAATATATTAAAAATATATAATTTCTTAATATAAAGTAAATTGAATATGTAATACTACTGTGGGCAAAAAGTAAGGTGAATTTTAAATTTAAACTTCGCGGGCCTAACAATTCGGCCTAATTCTTTTTTTTCTTAAGTTGGCAAGACTGTTAATGACATCTGGGCCAAATTTCATTTGAATGTCATTATCAGAAATATATTTACGCTTGTGTTTTCCAAACGACCAAGAGTGCATTTTTCGATTTTTTACAATGTCTGAATGAGAAGTGCCATCAAATTTTGTTTGCTGAATGAAATTTCGGCTGCAGAAACGCCGAGTATGTTGCGGAAGACCTTTGGTGATTCTACCATGTCACAAAAAAAATGTTTTTAAGTGGTACAAAGACATCAAAGAGGGTCGAGAACGTGTTGATGACTTGGAGCGCTCCGGACGACAATCGAAGTCAATACATGACCAACACGTCAACAAAGTGGAGGCAAAAATCGACGGTTGACTATTAGAGACCTTACTGATATGATCGGAATATCAGAAAGATCTGTGAAAACCATTTTGAAAGACCATTTGGGCCTACGAAAAGTCAAATCTCGTTTGGTACCAAAAACGACCAATTTCTGTACACGTTTTTCTTGACCATTTCGCAAAAAATTAGGCATTGATGATGATGACAACAAAATTGTGAATGCAATAATTTAGGAGTCCACTAACATTTCGTTCAGTGTAGAAGCTCGCACAGAGATAGTAACATAGCAAGTGTTTGTTAGCGCATTATGCTGACTTAGAGGCTTGTTGGCGAGACGAGAGTGAGAAAGAGAGAGAGAGAGAGAGGGGAATGGGGAATGGGGAATGGGTCTTGAAAGGGATTCACACGCCAGGCAACCACTTTTACTTACTGCAGCTGGGAACTGGATGCTTAGAAGCACAGAGAGAGACAGAGACAGAGAGAGAGAGAGAGAGAGAGAGAGAGAGAGAGGCAATGGGTGTCTTAGTTGGGGGCTGCCTTGGTCTCTTGTTTGGCAAGTGGTGTGCTGACAGCTGAAAAGGATTTCGTTTGCCTTGCCAAAGTTAAGCCTTAAAGCCAAGAGCTAATTTTACTTTAAGATTTACCGACTGCAGCCAGCGCGTTGAGCCCAAGAATTTTGGCACAAAGCTAAGAAAATGCATTTTACCAGCGCAGAGCAAGGGAAACGAGCGAGGGAAGCCAAATTCAACTCTCGCAACGAATTCGACATTATCCGTTTGTGATTAGGTGGATGACATGCAAATGTGCGGGGACAGAGATAAAGCTGGGATGGGAGGGGAAGGAAAGGGAGAAACTGGGACAGGGAAGCATAAAGCCAACTGTAAATGTGGGCCAACTGTGGCTCGAGCTGAGAATCTTTTTGTCGCCAGCTTTGGTGCTGGCAATTTATGCACTTGCATTTTGACCAAAAGAAATGCTATTCAACCTGCAAAGAGGAATCCACAAAGTTTGCATTGAAAACTTTTGTGCCCAGCTCCTTGGAAGGCTTTTTGCTTAATAATAATAAGTATCATAATTTCAAGGGGTTGTCAAAAAAGTCTTTTAATTTATGTTTGCCATTTCCGAGACTGAGACCGAGTCCAAGTCCAACTCCAGCTCCAACTGCTGTTGCTGCCTAGAAAATCAACATAAATAAGTAAAAGTTACACTGAGCCTCAGATTCTCTTTCTCTCTCTCTCTCTCTCTCTCTCTCTTTCTCTTCATCTCTCTATAGACTCCATAATATTTTTTCTTTCATTTTGTAGCCACCAAGGACCAAGTTTGTCTTGTGTCATTGTGTATGTGTAAGGGTGTGTGTGTGTGGCTGTTGTGTTTATGGCAAGTTGGCAACTCTGTTACAATTGCGCCTAATTTCATGCTTTACTTTGGCTGGCAAACAAATGTTGTTGCATACTTTCAGGTAAATAACTTTATTAAAATAATGACAAGCCACTGCCTGCCAGCTTGCCTGACTGGCTGTCTGGCTGTTTCACTGGCTCACTGGCAACTGGTTTTGTGCGAGCGGCGGCAACTTTGACAAACTGCCAGCCAGCTGCTCTTACGTCTATATTTTCATGTTCCTGTTGCTGTGGTTGTTCTGTAGATGACATTCTGTTGAACTTCAGGGGCGTAGTTAAATTCAAAACCGGCAATAGGTTAATTAAGTAATTATTTTAAATTTAAATGTCAGTTAAACAACCGATTTTATGATGCATATAAAAAAATACATGTTTAATTCTAAACAGAGTTTACATAATTTTATAATTACGAACAAGTTATGTACTATAGAACGATTCAGTTTAATCAAATTGCATTTTAAATATTATTCATAGATCGAATGCAAAAAACACAATGATAGATGCATATAATTAAGCCCAATTTATGTTTCTTCCTACATATTTAAGTATAATTTATTGCATACTCTTTACAAAAATATAACTAATTCATCCTAATTTATGCTTTATTAAATTATGAGATAACTCAATTATTTAAAACCGTTAAGAAAGCTACAGAGGAATGTGCGCGACTATGAGATACCCGCTACATATTTTGAATAAAAGGAAAACAGTGCGGTCTTATTATTAACATATACCAAATTTAGCTAAAAAATTATATACCAAAGACCATATTTGGTTTATCGCTGTAGTACTTTCGAAATATACCATAAAAGACAAAATATACATATATTGTCATTGTACATTTTTTCGATTTTCGGAAAGAAAGTTGGTATGCTTGTAAACATTACAAATGCTGTCGAAATAATATTATAGCTCTATCTATAGGCAAGGGTTAAAAAATAAATTTATTTAGAAATATTTGATTATGTTTTAACGAAAGATACAAAAAATAAATTGTTATATTTTTAATTTCACAACTCTACACAAAACACCTTTTTTATTTTATTAAAGCTAAAAGTAGTTTAATGCAAACAACATCTACAATCATCCAATTATTTTATATGACTTACTTGACATTGAAAACGTGTAGTCTGAAATCTTTTTAAGCAAAAGCCAGTAGAATATATTAATTAGAGTCAGTTGCTTTGGCGCATCACCCCTGAAGAATATGTCGTCATTTATATATAGCTACTGCTCTGCGCATTATCAAAGTTAACTTTATGCATTGCACAGAAGGCGAGCAACTTCTTTGAACTCCTGATGTTGCTACCGCTGATGTTGCTGTTGCTTCCATTGCTGCTGCTGCTGTTTGGTGTAATGCACAAGGAGTTTTATGTCTGCAGCGTACCGAAAATGTGACGCTTCTAATTATGAAACTAAGCAGCTTGTGATTTGTTCAAGCGTGAAAATGCTGTCGACAACAGGCGGCACAGTGGGAAAGGGGCTGAGGGGCAGTGGAAGGGTTATGGACACGGCACGAGACACGCAAAATATTATGGCAACTTGTAAATAAGCCGCAGCTGCCGGTGTCTCCAATGCTGCAGTAACGTCAACAGCGGGTCAGGCAAGTTGCGAGTTTCGTTGGTGAGCAGCGGTAAATGAGGGAAAAGGGGTGGAAAAACCAGAAAAGCCAAGAGCAAATTTTCCCCAAAAATTTATGCAAAATTATTTCGTAAAGTTTGCGTTGCGCCAGCGCCCCCTTTTTTTTTTATTATTTTTGTTGGTCGTGGCCAGAACCAGCGAACGAAGCTGCTTAAGCCTTTTGATGATGGCTGCGTCTGATGGTGGAACACTGTGAGTTCGTGCCACCATTCGAGGTAACTTGTGGTCGCTGGCCCGCTGCAGAGTAGAGTAGAGAGTAGAGCGTAGAGAGTTTGCAGAATTTGAGTTTCCAGTTTGAGTTCATCGCTGTCGACAAAGTTTACCATTTTGCGCGACAAAGTGGCAAACAGTTTAGCAGAGTTTACGACAACAGGCGATGGCGTTGCGTATGCGCCGTGTTGCCCACAGCAGTCTACGTTCCCCTCTTTCGGTGTGTGAGTCACTCTCTGTGTGTGTGTGAGGACTGTTTAATAGCATCTGCCATGCGGCCATGATGCTAATTACTGTTGCCATTTAAGTGGTTGCACCAAATGACGCTGCCATCGGGTGTTTTCCCTTCATTTTTATTTTATTTTTCATCTTTGCAGTCTCTGGGTAAATGTTGAACAGGTGACACGTTGGCCAAGTTATGGCAAACTGGATATATAAAGCGGGCGCTTTGCTGTGGCTTTGTGTAGATCTTTTATGAATGCTAAAGTTTGTCGTTTGTATTAAAATTGTACATTGAACTCGCAGCGCATTTATTATAGTTTTAAATATAGTTTAAGGTTTGCCATTTGTCATCTTAGTTGCCAATATATCAAGTATACGCAGCGTCGTATTGCGTTTGCCAATTTCAGTTACAATTTCTGCAGTTTTTCCAGCTCTTTCCCCCTTCGAGGTGTTGCTAAGCCATAAGACTTCAACAAGCTTAGCGCGTGTAATACGCGTTTTAAAAGTTTACAAACTTTGTCAAGTTTTGGGTATGTTTTCATTTTGTTTCCTTTCTTTTTTTCTCGCTAGCTTGCTATGCTGCAAATTCATTTTTTCACACCGCGTGCAACTTTGTGTGGCTGCCATGCCACGCCCCTTCTGCAGCAGAGCTCACGCGCCTGTTTACACTTTCGCATTGCTTTCGCTGCTTTGATGTATTTGCTGGCGTTCGCGTTCGCGTTTGAGTTCGAGTTCGAGTTGCCAACCTGCTGCCTTCATGCCTCGCGCTTAAACTGCAAAACGTGACCATTTAAAAATGCGCCACGTTTGCCAAAAACTTTGCCAATGCCTCGAACTTTCCTACAACCAAAAAAAAGAGCATCGAGAAAAGCAGTGCAAAAAAAAAGAAATCAGAAAACTTCGTGACAAAGGTGAAAAGAGCAGCACGACGTTCAGAGAAGAGGTGATTGGACCTAGACTTGGACTTTAACTATAGCTATATAGTCCCATGTAGAACGAGGGAGCAGCAGTCATATGCAACTGGCGCATTGCAAAATTTATGAAAATTGATATTGCTAAATGGGAAAGCTGAAAAGACAACTTAATGCCAAATGGTCGCAATACGAACCAAGCATGCTTTTAATGACATTTCACCTGAAACGTGCGCGACATGTCGCATAAGCAATAGAAAATAGAAAAACGATAACCGGAACGAATATCATATTTTGGAATACTCTTCGTGATGTGTTATTTAAATTGAAATGTATATATTGAGTATATTAATATTGTCAATACTATTCATTATTTTTAATATGCGTTAATTTTAAGAGTATTACAATTTCAATATTTAAACAATTTGTAAGGCACAAGAAATCCAAAAAATGTGTGTCAAATTTTAAATTTTGAAAGATACAAAGTAGCTTTAATAATGTAAAATTTGAAATCGATTTTTCAGTTTTATTTAAATTAAACATAGAGTTATTATACAAATATTTGTGAGCTTTATTTGAATTGAATAAAAATTAATATTAAAAATAAAACAATTTCCATGAATTTAATATAATAATATATGGTTTCTACAGGTTTTATAGTCGACACTTTGATCGATAAAAATATTTGCATTATATTAGCTATTATGCTACTTACAATTAATTAACTAATTAATTCAGATGATTTAATCGATTATTATTTTAGAGTATTTTAATCATTTTAATTTATATTTTAATCCAAATTTTCTACATTATATTTAAAATTAATTTATTAATTGTTTGTGATTAACTGAACAGCAGAAGAAGAAAAATAAGTACTCTTTCTTAAGAGAAGGATTTTGGCAGTGTAATTTCCACCATGAATTCCCAATACCAAACACTCATGAACTTGGTGAAATTGTGGCGAAATTGTCGCCTAGAATATGACACTCGACTAAGCAATGAAACAGTTGACGTCAAGTACGTGCGGGAAAAATTATGGCTGCTATTTCAGGTCTGGTCAAGTTAATTTTCTATAGAGTCGCACGTTGTTGTCATTCGCTGCTTTTATTGAGGGAGCACAAGCAGATGGATAGGAGGAATTTGAGGATATACGATACGATATGTGACAGAAAGAGAGAGTGAGGAGGCGGGTGCTAGGGACGAGGGTCGAGAAGAGAGCTTTAATTGAAAGCAAAATAGCAGAGCGAAAGCGTTGGGCGTTGAGGTGAGCGTTGGCTAATTCGGTAATTTGCACGCAATTGCATGAGTTGTTGACTATATCTATAGAATGAGTGGGCACATGGGTAAACCATATCCAGACACACACACACTCAAACACGCGCACAATATATAGATAAATACGAATGTGTATATAGAAGAGAGTGTGTGTGTGTGTTGATCGTTAGCTTTTGGCAATTGACTTAAATGGCAACCTTTGTTGCATGTGTGCTTATTGTGTTTCGTTTGGCTGCTGCGCCAACTCTTGTTGTTGTTGTTGTTATTGTTGCTGTTATTGCGCTATGTCGTGGCGAAAATGCGACATGGCGTATGCGTAATGTTCATTTGATGTGCGTGCTTGAAGAAGCACAACTGATGGGGCGTTTATTTAAGCAACATATCAAGTATGTATCGTTCATTTCTATTGATATTTTATGCGCATATAAGCTGCTTTTATGTTGCGACTTCTTGAGCAAAAACCTTAGTTCAGCAAAGCAGCAAGTTATGGCAACTTGATGAATCAGATACAAACTAATATTTAAAGCCTAAAAATTTTCCTTTGTTATTTACTATATTAATCATTTCTGATTAAGCTTATATTCAAATTAATTTAATTGTTAATTTAGTGATTGTTCAATATACATAAATCAATATTACATTTATGTGTATTGTATATACATATGTATTAAGAACTTCTTTATTATTATAGAAGGGTATTTTAACTTTGTGCATACAGGAAATGTATGTAATAGGCGGAAGGAATCATCTCCGATCCCATAAGGTATAAAGCCAAGTCCATCTAGAGGGATGATTTTTGGACCATACAATACGAATTTTATTAATAAGGACTACTGTAAATTTAGTTGTGATCAGATAGAAATTGTAGATTTTCAAGAAATACTATTGTGTGGCGAAAAACTCCTACTGGAGTCTTGCTTTGGCTAACAATCTTGTATATTTTGCACTCAATGGAATATTTTTAATGCAGTACTATATAAATATACCAAATGCAATCAAATATTTCATGTTTTTAGTATTTTTGTGATATATATTATGAATATGAATACCGCACTGTTTTAATTTTATTTTCAATGGGTAGACGGCATTTCAGAATCGAATTCGACTGTAGCTTTCTTTATTGTTTCTTACTTGTTTTGATTTGTATTATATCTAAATTAGTTTAAATGTTAATTTATTTTGTGTTCAATCGTAATACGAAAATGTTTTATTTGTCAAAAAGTTTCGACAAAGGAATTTCATCTGTGTGAAATTTGTATGTTAAACACACATGAAATCACATCAACATCAGAGAAAGGACACTTTAAGTTTGCAGTGAACTCAAATTGACAATAGCGGCAAACTGAAAGCAAGCATCATACTTAGTGGCAACTGTAATCAAAGTCAGATTTGATGCAACGTTACTTCTGTAACTGAAGAATATTAAAGTTAGGTTAAACTTAAAGTTTTTTGTTGTGCTAGGCTTCTAAGCCCAAAAGCCAAACTTTGCAGTGCTTTGGCTATATAAAAAGTTCAAGGCTCATGCAGCAGCAGCAACAGCATCAGCAACATCAGCACTGAGGGAACAGGATATTAACTGGGTGTGTGCGTGTGTATGTGTGCGAGTGTGTATCTGTGTGTGATACGCTGCGTTTAACACAAATGAATATGAATGCGGGCGCAAGAGACAGCAGAGGGCACGTAAAGAGGAGACAACAAGAGGAAAAAAGAGAGGAGGAACATTGCGCTAAATAAAATTTAATGTAGTGCGAAACGTTTATGAGCTGCAACCGCATCTGATGATGAGAGATGCTGGGTGAGCGAGATGCTAGCTGAGAGCTGAATAACGTAGAACAGAGAGCGTGAAGAGAGGAGAGCTAAGAGCGAAGAACTGCAAAACTGCAAACGGAGACTTGAGAGCTGAGCGCTGAGCGCAACGAAGCGGAGCGTTAAATAAACAAGTGGTTAAGTGCTCAAAAGTTAACTGGGTGGAGCTGCTGCAGCTTCGAGAGTTCAGTTCATCTTAGTTCAGCTTCGGTTTCATTTGGGCAATTGAAAAGTTGCGTCGAGTGCTCAAAGTTTTGATACCTCTAAGCCATATTGCGTATACGCAAAAGGTAAAATACATTTCGCTGATTTAAGTAGAGCCATAAAGATTACAACACCTTGATTGTGAATTTTTTAAATACGTGAACTTATTATTACTTAACAAAAAAGAATAGAAATAGAATTTAAAAAGTATTATACGAATTAAAAAAAAAAGTATAATTTTGAAATTTAATTCCTTTATCTTTTGCCTAGTTAAAGTTATAAATATGAAATTGTCTCTATCTCGATTGTGCAAGTCAAATTTCTTTTCAGGCAACGTTTGATGATGTCTTACACATTTTTATACCCGTAACCCATAGGGTAGAAGGGTATTTTAACTTTGTGCCGGCAGGAAATGTATGCAACAGGTAGAAAGAGGCATCTCCGACCCTATAAAGTATATATATTCTTTATCAACATCAACAGCCGAGACGATCTAGCCTTGTTCGTCTGTCCGTCTGTGTGTCTGTCCGTCCGTCCGTATGAACACCTAGATCTCAGAGACTATAAGAGATAGAGCTATAATTTTTTCGACAGCATTTGTTATGTTTGCACGCAGATCAAGGTTTGTTTCAAATTTTTGCCACGCCCTCATCCGCCCCCGCAAATCAATAAAACCGAATAACAATTTTAAAGCTACAGAATTTTGGTGTATACAATACTAACTATAGTATTTATGATTTCTGAAAATTTGATTGCGATCAGATAAAAATTGTGGAAGTTATTAAAGAAATACTTTTGTATGGGCAAAACCGCCTACTTACTAGGGGTCTTGGTTGCTTTGTCCGACAATCTGGTATATTGTACCGTCTATAGTATATTTTAAATGTGGTACTATATGGATATAACAAATGTACCGTTTGGTATATTTTTAGTATATTTGTATTTTCGGTATATTTTCTTTTATTTAAAATGGGTAGCGGGAATCTCACAGTCGAGCACACTCGACTGTAACTTTCTTACTTGTTTCTAATTGCATAAGACACACATAATAGAAACTCACGAATGTAATTATTTAAATTGCAAGTAATGCATATCAATGTCAAGCTGTATTTACATATTACACATTTTCTCCATTTGATTTGAAATAAAGAATATTTTCTCACACTATTGTAAATCGTACAGCGCTTGTCCAGCCTTTGCTTTCTCATTATAGAGACACGTAAAATAATGTATCTTGTCTATGCCATCTTTTTTTATTAACATGCCGCAGCCGAAGCGATGAATTCGCTTATTAACTATGTTGGCAAAAGCATTTTCTTTTTGCGTTGCATTTGCTGGGAAACTCGTGACAAACGACTCATCGTACCTGTTTTCTACGTAACTCCAAGTATTTCTGAATTCATGCACCATTACTCCTTCCGGATAGCTTCTAGCCCTTCGAGATGTTGAGGTCGATTTGGCCACGTTCAAGAAACGTGGCGTATTCACACACTCGCTGGCAACTTTATCGTTGCAGAAATTTGTGATTCGCATTGCCAGAATCGAGAGCTCGTCATCCCAATGAACATCGGGCAATGGCTTGGCCAGTGGTAAATTCTTCCATTTCGTGCTTGACAATCTTCGCCGGGCATTATTATGAAGATCCTCTAATTTCATTTTGAACTTTTCCATGTTGACGCCTTCACGGGGTTTGGTGCATTGGGGTCCCCACTTGGGTGGGAATTGTGTTAAATGATTGATTCAGATTGATACGGATTGCAATACTTACAAATGGTCTCTCACATGCAAGGTGTATTACATTCGGCGGGCAAAGTCCTTTTTGGCAATAGTCAGTAGGTGGAATTGGCGTACGAAGTTCTCCTCGCATTTTGTAAAATAACACTTTCGTCTTGAACATTACGTTATCCCATCGGGGAATTCCATAGAGTTCATCTAAGTGTAGAAATATGAATAATAGAACCGCGAATCGAGCGTTCATCTTCTATAGTTTAATCACATACTGAAATTACTCTTAAAATTTGTTGCTAGCTTTGTTAGCATCAAATTCGATTCAGGTTCCACTTATTAGCACTCTTGCTAATGCGATACTCTATATTTTGGCTATAGTATTTGATGTCTATCTTAATAATAGTAAAACAAATACGGTAATATTGTTAAAGTATACCAAGTCAATATACCATAAGATATATTTGATATATCGATATTCTACAACACACAAAATATAATATATATGCCGGATAGCATTTAAGACCCAACAGCTTCAGGCATTTTTTCTTACGATATAAAATAATTTCTAAAATATATGTCTATATTATACAACTATAATCATAAAGATTTTAATTCTTTTCCATATACTAAAAATTTACTTCATCTTTAAAATTGTGTTGAAATCTCATATAATTTTGATATATAATACACCTTCAGCCTTCGGGTCGATAAATTAAAATGGTGAAATACATATTGGAAATATAGAACTCTTTAATGTCGTAAAGATTATCAAATCCAAATTGAATCGGAATGTCACATCGTATCTATGCGAAACGAATCAATTGAGTGCACCTGAGATGAGAATGCTCGGCTACTAAACACTCTGTGCTACCAATAAATCCAACTAGAAATTTGCATGCAGTTTAATTTGCGATTTTAGATGGAAAAAAGCGAGAGATGTAACGTAAATTTAAATAATAAAGAGAGCGAACGCAACTCGTGTATGACTGTGAAATTTGCATTCAAATAAAAAAATATATGTATATTGAATGCATTTCAATGCACTTTTCAGTTGAGTGTGAGATCCTGCCAGGACTTGCTAGACTGCAGTTGCGTGTGCTATTGACAGCTTTCATGACAGTTTAATTATTTTATAAAAGTGATTTCTGCGGTAAATCAAAACTAAATTGAATGCACTTGACAGTGAACTGCAGAGATAGAATATAAAGTCTGATATTGATATTTCCCTTTTATATATGTATGGACATATGTATTGTAAAATTAAATGAATAATATTTTCAACAAAAAAAGTATATGCATAGAAATGATATTAACCAAAACCTGTTGATTAATAAATCCCTTTCATTAAAATTAAACTGTATAAGAGACTCAAAATTATGAAAATAAATCAGTAATAAAATTATATATAAATTTGTATTTTGTCTAGAATAACGCGTTTTACAAAACTGATATCGATAATCTATCGATATTTAGGTATTACCGAAAAGATTGAATGCCATATGAAGAAGAGAAGAAAAGAGCAATCGAGGCGGAGAACTATCAATATTCATCGATAATAGATATTTAATAATATTGTATCACATATATAAACATAAAGCAAGAACAAGATGAAAACAAGAATAAAAATATTGCTTGAAGCGATTAAATCGTACGCCGACCTATCTAGTAAGTTCAACTTTTTCTCTCGTTCTCTTTGTTTCTTTCTCTGTCTATTTGCCATCTAAAATAATAATAAGACAAGCGACCTATACAGTCGTCACTTAAACTGTCCAACTGTATGCCTCTTGAGGCACTCACTGGCCAATTCAATGAAAAATAAAAGAAAACTTTTTGCCTTTTCTTTGCGCGCGAATGAAGCGGACATGAAACGCACTTTGCTCCGACCTCTATGGACAATTTCCGTTTCCTGTTGTTATGTGAACAGCTGTTGTAGCTTTGCTGCTGCTGCTGCTGCTGCTGATAGGCGCTATCATAAAAAAGGCAGACAATTGTGGTCAGTCCATTGGGAGCATCTTTAGCTATCCTTGAAATTCTGAACTTAGATTTTCTCTCTCCCTCTCTCTTTATTGTTTTTGCTTTCTATTAGATGATCAATTTTTGAACACTTTGGGTGCAATTGAAATGAACTTAATATGCAAACACTTTGCACCTGCTGCTAACTTCAATCTAATCGCCAAGCTTTTTACGTGAACACATATCACTGGCAAAAGCCAAAGCTAAGCAGCACATTAGTCGAGCACTTAGCTCAGGGTATTAGTACCACATAACCCTCTCCATCTCTCTCCGTTCATCTATCTCCCTCTTGGACGTACAAATAGCCATTTCTTACCGGTCAGTTGGTCAAAACGGTTTGCTACCTTTTAATGCGTTTAAGAGCATTTACTTTGCTTCACTTTGCTTCAGCTACTTACTTGAAATTCAGTTCAGAAATTGCCGGTCAGCAGCTGCTGCTAGTGCTGCTGGTTGCCACTTGTTGCTTCCACCCACCAGAAGCGGCTTAAGTCCCCTCTTTGCTGGCTTGCCACCAACCCGCTGGCCAACACATGTGCGAGCTGATTATGTTAATGCCGTGGCCCATTTAATGCGTTGCCAAGTCAAACAGCTTTTGCGGGCGCGCGCTCTTCAAATTAAATTAAAAAGTTCAAGTGAAAAGCGAACTGGCAATTAAATTAAAACTTTGCAATTTTATTTCAATTTTATGACTCGCAATCAGAGATAAGGTGAGGTGTTAGTTCAACAAATCATTTTAAAAAGAGAGAGAGAATAAGTTCGTAATAGGATTATTTGTATCAAATGTTATTTTTAACCCAATGGTAAAACAATTAGGAGATTATTTTTGCTGCTAAATGGATTAACTACATTATGTAGAAGGGTCTAAAGGATATGTGTAAATAATCTATATTTTTTATAAAAGGTTCAGAGTCGATTTAATTTGACATTCATTTATGTATTGCCTTCTCTTTTAAGTTTAAAATTTGTAACTTGTACATCGTTAGCTTCTATCTGAATAACATACTGTTTTTTTAAAATTTAATTCGAATTTGGCTATGACTAAAAACACTAACTTAGTTTTAATTGGTTTGGATATTAACAAAAATCCTTTTAGGCATTATTTCTTAATTATAGAAATAAAGTATTTCTGAGTATTATGAATTATTTCCGAAATTTATTTTTGGGTGTTTGGATGGCAACAGGAATATGTATAAATTTTAATCTAGACTCCAGTCTTAAGTACGACTTTTCAGCGAGAGTTAATAATTGTAGTAATAGATATAAAATTCCAGGTAAGAAGCTCAGCTTAGCAGCAGCATCAAGAGCTTAATAAACATTCATTTACCGTTTCTTGAAGCTTTTGTTTACTTCCAACCTCTTATCGCAAATGAAAAGCTGCTCGGAAAGTTGACCTGCATTTAAAGCTGCTTAAGTGGTCGCCAACCCTCCGGAGAAAAGGCAAAGGAATGTTCTCTGTTCTTTCTCTCTTTCTCTGTCTGTATGTGAGAGCAATCAGAGAGGCTAAAGAGGGCGGTGGGGTATTTGTATTGTGGAAGTTTGAGGGTGTGGCACAAACAAAAATTCATTAAAATTTTGCATATTTTTAAAACTTGAGTGACCCGCGACGCGCCTTGGGGTAATTTCGGCCTTTAAAGTTCGCCTGTTCTCACAATAACAACAAGAACAGCAACAGCAACAGCAAAATCAACAGCAGCAGCAGCAGCAAATTCTCTTGTTTATGCCACGTAATGTGGCAGCTTAAGTCTGCTGCCCCCGAAAAGTATGCAACGAAATCCTCTAGCCGAGTGTAAAATTTAAGCACACAGCAAACAAAACAAGCTAAAAAAAGTTTTTAATATGCGGATAGCTTTAATTAAATATGTTTTCCACTTGGCGAACCCAAAACGAAACGAAAAGAAAGCAACAAAAAAATGGAGAATATAAACAGCAAAAGCAAAAATAACAAAACTGTGGGCGTAGCTTTGTGTGTGTTGTGTTCAGAGTGTAGAGAGTGTTTGTATTTTGGTTTTCCTTTTATTTTACATAAACATTTATGTCGGTCTGCTGTGGCAAACAAACAATTTGTTTTGCTGCTTTCCGAGGTGCTTTTGCCTAGTGAACTAAATGCTGGATGAACGTTGTTGTTTCTACACTATTTCTTAAATAGCTAAGAGCAGAAAAGAGGAGATTTTAATTAGTGACCTTTGTGCTGATGACTAAATCTTTTTTGATACGTTAAAGGCTGCCTCTCAAAACAAATAAAATAATTTTTAATTATAACTGGCCATAGATTGTGGATGGTGAATGCTCTCAATGTGAAAATCATTTGCATGTTACTTTTTTTAATTTAATTTTCAACGCTTCATTTCCATTATCAGCTGCATACAATCTTCATTATTAATTTGATTATTAAATACATATATATTTTGCTTTTATTCCATTTTAATACATTGTATTCAGTGGCTCTGTCTGGGTCTGAAAATGTGCTGAAAGGCTTTCAGCACATCGCAACTCTGCACTGTGTTCTGTCTCCATTGATAATAATTTATTATGAATTTCTTTATTATTTTTCGGTGTCGCCAGCTTCGATTCACAGTAGCCATTGTTGTGTTGCTTTTCGCACTTCTCAATGCTTTTCCTCCCGCTCGCCTTCTCCCTCAATCTCTCCAACTCTCCCACTCTCAATTCACAGTTCTCGTTCGTTGTCTCGTTCATTTTGTTTGCCTACAAGGAAGTTTAAATAAACATAAAATGACGACACGCGCATGAATAAGGCAACAGCTACGACGTCTGCATATGCAGCATATATAAAATTTATACCTTACACACACTTTGACACGCTTCCACTCCCACACACAGATACACTCCCACACACACACACACACATACACGCACAGTTGCCATATGAAAAACAAACAAATTGACATGCCGATGCCGAAAATGCAAACAGAATGTGTGCGGAAGCGAAGTGGGATCTTTTTGCTACTGTTTGGTAAATGTTTTAAAAATTGTTGTAAAATTCATCGGATATGAAAATCTAATGATTTGTAAAGTCGCCGATAAGCGCAGAGCGCAGCAACAAAAACTCCTGTTGTTGTTTCTGTTGCGTGATTCGTGTCGGGAAAAGTGTGAAAGGATTTTCCGCATTTATTCAAATATTAATATTTGCTTTTTATCCCAGCCCATCCATATGATTGCGATTGCGATTGGAAATGCGATTGCGTGTGCCTCTGGAATTATTGAAAACTTTTGCTTCCAAAGTTTTCCCTCCTGTTACGTCGAGCATGTTAGGCTGCTTTTTTGGGGGCACCCTTAAGTTTTCATGCCCCACCAACGCATGCCACAAATGTTTGCCCAAGGAATTCAATGGACCAAAAAAGTTAGCACAGTCTAAAATCAGAAACAAAATCAATTCAAAGTTTCTGCCACTATTTTGTGCTCCTTTTTTCAGTGGGTCAACGCAATGGGCTCCGCCTCCTCAATTGATGAAGCATCTGGGTCTCAGAATGCGGACGCATGTATATACATATATAACATATAGTTTATAGTATATGTAAGAGGATTAACATCCATTATGTTGTAAATTATGCATCTGAGTTCGCTCGTAACGCATATTTTGCAATGCGTATTGTGTAAATTTCATTTATTTTTAGATTTATATTTTTGCTCTTATACGAAATCTCTGTTCGGTTTCAAGCGTGCGGCATTAAAAAATATTTACTGTGTCTAGACTTTGTTCCGCATAAATCAAATGCAACGGCCAAAGACTCGGCTACTGCAGTTTTCGGTCATAAAAAAAAACTGAAGCAAGGAAAACAAGAGTGTTGCCAAAGGTTTATTATGCTGCACTTGAAAATATCCTGCAATAAAAAGCTGAGTTTCAAGATAATCAAGTTTTGTTACTTAGCTGAAATAAAAAAAGTGAAATAACCATAAAAATAAAATCAACTATGTTTTTTATGATATAAAAAATGTTCTCGCTTTTAAATACTCTCTTGATTACATGACCAACAGGGTATCCAAATACAAAAATAAATAAAATGGTAGCCATAATGTAGTTGCATGAGTGTGTCCCTGGATTGCGTATACTTAATGTGAAGCGTATGTGGCGTCAAGTTTTACGAAAGTGGCAAAATGTGCAAAGACCTTGTGTGCAAGTGTTTGTTGGATTTTTGAGAATTTTATTTATATGTTTTTGTGTCAAGTTTTAGTTGGATTTATACTGCAAAGTATCGCAAATGAATTTAGAAGTGAGTGCCAAGCAATTAGTTTAGTCATGGGTTTAACATTAAGTGTAATTCGAGCCGTCGAACATATTTATAGAAGAACGCATCGTTGGATTATTCCACTCACACCTTTAATCTGACTTCATTTCATTACCGCTACTCAATCTCATTAATTAATAAACTACTAGTTATGCTGTAAAACCAAAAATTGTTTTAACCCTTGTACATCTATCTGATAATTTGGTAAAAAAAATATAATTCAAACATCACAAGAACATCTCTCAGCGTCTCTCAATCGCCGCGTCTCAAACCACTTGGATCTAGAGTAAATCGCATTCCAAAGGCAAAGCGATTTGTGGGTAAACTCATGACCACACTAAATCCCATCTGCAGTGGTAAATATGTCAAATATCTGCAAGAAAAATGAATGCATAGAAAACATATTTATCACAAGTGAAATGGAGACAAACCGAGTCCACATGAAGCCCACAAGAGCATCCGAATCGATCATGCCGTGAACAGCACAATTCCAGAAGTTCCATTGATAGCATATCGTGGCAATAGTTTTTCTTGTGCTGCGATTCCAGGCTAGTAAGTTGGCCATCTGAATCTGAGGATGAACACGCTGCCAATAGCTTACATCCAGGCCCTGGCGTGAAGCTGTTGCCGCAAATGAATAATTGTGATGCGAGTAGCTGAAGATAGGGGAAAAGATTTGTTAGGAAATTCTTACATTCATGTTCATTTTCGTTCACGAACGAATCTGAATAAGTTCATCTTCATCGTCCTTTTTTTGAGTTGATCAAATTTGGTCTTTAGTTTGCTCTTGTTGAGTTGCTCACACTTGATAGTTTGTACATACATATTTGTTGAGTTCTACACGTCTGATCTTTAGTTCGTTAATGTTTACATATTCAAAGAAGTGTATTGAACTGATGTGGCAATCACAAAAGTCCGAAACATTAAGATAAGAAATATTTCGAACTTTTGTGGTTGCTCAATATTTTCTTGAAAAATGTATATACTATACATACATACATATATCAAACGATGAAGGTAATGAAACGATAGACGAAATAAAAACCTTAAGGAAATTAAACGAATAATTGATAATCGATTAACAATCTTAGATAAAATCGAAAGAGCAAATCGAACCATTTAGTTCGTTGATCAAAAATGAACGAATGAACTTATTCAATGGATTGAACGTTGTTTAACACTAGTAACACTAATTTGTTTTGACGTTCTGTAGTCAACGTATCTGTTTACACCAGGATTGATAAAACTGATACCAGCAATTGACTGTAAAATCATAACTACTTACCGCGCTGCAAAAGCCAAGTCAGTCATGAGTCTTTTGGGCTCGTTCCACTCCAGAAGCAGTTCACCGCCAATAGCCCAATGAGGACTGATCGAGCGCATGGCGGAGAGCGTGCAACGTCCATTCTCATTTCGAACATTGTAGAAATTTGCAGTCCACGTGTCGCTGGGTCGCGTCCACTCAATTGTATACTGTGTCTCGACTGGCACATCCTCGGCATGCTTTTGCAGCACGGCCTCCATGCGAAGAGGCTTGAAGGGATAGTAAATCATTCTCAAATTGGCCGCCAAAGTTGTGGGATGCACGTTGCCAATAATAGTTGGAGTAAGCTGAACGAAAATGAAATTTAATGTGGCATAATTAATACAAGTTTTAATTGCAGACTTGCCATGAAATCGTCCTCCACTCGAAATGTGTAGACGCCGCCAAAACGAAAGCCAGCAGCTCGCACATGGCTGAGAACCCATTCGGCTGAGATGAACTTGTTCGGTGCCAATCGATGATAATAGTCCAGCTCGATGCCATCGTAGAACTTGGGCATCACATTGTGGGCCAGACTATGCAGCGATTGGACATTCCCAGGATTCTTGGTGTTCGAGATGCCGCCATAGCGTTCAAAGCAGGAAGGGAACTTATAGCCACCAAATGGTGGACAAGAATTACAGGACATGCCTTGCAAAATGTAAACCAAGTGAAGAACTCTTTCTGCGAATGCAGCGCAATCGATAAAACTAGATGCGAATACGAATTGAACTTTGCTTTAGGCGTGAGAAATTTTGGGCGTATTGTTTGTTTGTCGGGAAAAACGGTTACTATATATCTCCATTTTTTATAGTTTTTCTCAACGAACAGTAAACGAAATGTTACATAGATACAGTTCTCAGTCATCGGTTCTCAGTTCTCGGTTGCAATCAAAAATGTATGGAAAAGTCGCAAAGCATCAGCTGCCAATTGTCATTTTATGCGCCATTTCATGCAACGCCTGTCAGCGCGAAGGCAAACGAAAACGGGAAGACGACACGAAAAAAAAAAAAAAAAACTGTCATCCTTTTCGTCCTTTTGGCACACCATTAGGCGCATTTCACACTTTTTACATTATTTATAAGCCATACACTCTGCCTCGCTACTTTATCTCTCCCACTCTATCTCCTTTCTGTGTGTTTCTCTGCTCGTCTCATTGGCGATTCGTTATTTCATGAAATATTTAAGGCAACCACGAGCCTGGCTGAGTTCCTGTTAAAGGATCAGCGACAAGGCGAAGCACGAAGCACTAAATAAGTGCTTGAATAGTTGGTTATATTTAACTTTGGCTATCGCACAATTTCGCAATTTCTTGCCTCCAAAAAGTGATGACAGCCCAAGCGAAAGATACTTAAATTTATTGTCTGTCAAATCAATTCGTTATTCATAAGCTTTAAAGGTATGTGCAAGACTTTCATCCTATTTTATGACTATTCTTGCCACATTCGAGCCAAGTGTAGTTTGGGTTTATGGTACACGTACTTTTCATCACTGTTGCATAGATTTGTGTATTCCATGTCTTTTCTACGGCATTTTACTCCTGGCTTTCCGCCCCATTCGTAGATCCTTTCATCCTCCTGAATAGCTCTGTTAAAGGCACAACTGAGTATGACATAATTGAATATATCGTCTCTGTAATGCAAAACGGCGCAGCCAAATTTTGTATTATTCTCCAATAGCAGCAAAGCAGGTATTCAAAACACCACTGAAATATAATAATTATAACTAATCGTAGGATATTTTATATTATTTATTTACCTTTCTTTTTCCCCCACTTTCAATCTGAGTGTATCAAGTCTTGTTATTCTACTAATATCCTTCGACCAATCTTGAGCAATGCTTTTTATGGCATTTATCATATAAGTTGTGGAGTTACTATTTACAAAATTCGCTAGTCCAGCTAAATGGCCAATCTGATAAAAGTTCTTTGAACTCATACAAGGTCTGGGTACAACTGCGCATCGGCTCACGTCCAGTCGGGCAAAGTAGGCCAACTCCTTGTTCCAATACAATTTTCCCATGCGTGCTGCAACTGGCAAATTTCTATAAATTTCTCCCCCTGCAACGTTATGACGCAGCTCATTAAGGACATCATCCATAATACTTCTATATTCATGCTCTCTCAGCAGCGTGGCTCTTTTAAAGCATTTCTTGACTTTCTGCAATGTGATTTATCTATTTATATAGTACTATATCGGTCAGTATTCATACTCACTCCTGTATTATCGCAGGCCAGGTTGAAACTATAACAAGGACCCACTTCACAGTACACACTTGAATTCAATTCGCTTCCATGCAACACATAAACGAGGTAAAGTAAGTCAATTAGCCAGTGTAGCAACTGATTCATGTTAATTTTCAGTACTAACCATATTCCCGACTTGACCAACTATTTATAGATATTTGCTAGCAAACTTAAAGCTCTGTTTCTTGCAGATGTTCATGTGGCTTTTAGCAGCTGGGAAATCGGATATCAATGAATGAAGTTCACATTTCTTGTCAAATAGTTCGGCAGCGAAGTGTCTATGCTCTTTAAGTCTGTAAAGTTAAGTTTGTTTGAAAACCCAGTTACATACAAAAATTAATTTATTAATATACATTTTTTAATAAAAACAGTTCAATAAACAGTATGGTATTATCGTTTAAATATTGATATACTACTATATTAAAAATATACCGCAGAATACAAAATATACCAGATTGTCAACACAAGTTATTAAGACTTGACAGCTGGAGCTGTTTTTTGCCATATAAAATTATTGCTTAAATAACTTTCATGATTTTAATTTTGAATATTGTGACTCAATATCAGTTGGATAAACCAATTGATTTATTTAACAAAATGTTATTAAGTGATAATCACAAGCTCTAACTATTATAGTACATTCATATTGAGCAAAATCCTCGTGTCCAAAAAAGAATATCTCAGTGAATAAAAGTTTAATTTTTAAGCAAATACCGCAGACTTACACAAAAGACGCAACAAGAATGAGAACTTATTTGTGCACTTGCCATTTGCTTCCATTAAATAAGAAAGCGAATATGCCATTTGTTAGTGTAAGTATAATGACAGCGACAATGTCGCTGCTGCTGCTGTTGGCCGTCTAAGCCGATTTCCAGTTGAGTTCATGAAAGCAAATGCAAAAGTTGTTTATTCAACAGCTAAGTCGCGGCTTGGACTTTAGCATTATTCTTTCCTTTTAAGAATGAAAATGCTCAGAGTGCAAAGGGGCAAGAGGCAAGAGGCTTCAGCAGGCTCTAGGGTCGAGAGGGGGAGACTTGTTCGTCCATTACTTATTTAGATGTCGCACTTAAATTTGTCACTCAACCAACAATCTCAGTTCGCAGTCTGAGTTCTGAGTTCAACCCTCCGACTTTGGTTCTCAGATTCCATTTCCATTTGCCGCCATTTGCTTTAATTTAATATGCTAAAATATTGCTGGCCGCATTCGCAATCGCTAAATCAAAGCGCACGACCACAAGACTTTTGTTAACCACAAAACAGACTAAAAAACAAGGAAGGGAGCAAATGCGTTGGCAATGGAGATGTAGATAGAAAGTTGGGGAAACAGATAAATAGATGAGGATGGAGAGACAACATTATAATCATGAGTAAATAAAGAAAGACACAATGACTTCAACAAGTTCTTTGATTTTTGGCTGAATAAAAAGTAATTATTGCAAATGCAACAAGCCCAAACACGATCCCATCTTATATTCTTATTTAATCTTTTCCATATAAGAGGGATTTCTTTGAATTACATTTTTAGTTTCCATACAATCAATATACATATATTTATTTTTTCTCTTTCACTTGCCTTTATATTTCAGTAAAACTCTAATAGACCAAAAAGCGTGTTGGTTTTTTGCAAGTGAATGACGATAAACAATTGAATTTTCATTTAACACAAATTCACTTTTGTCTGTAGACGCCGTCAGGCACATGCCCCAAAGCGGCACACATTTAACTTATTCACTTTTTTAATCAATCTGAGTGGGAGGAGAGATGTGGAGGAAGTTGATACAAAATACAAGTATTCCGGAGCATATAAATTAAAATTGAAATATATAAATGATAGCGCAAAAAAGCAGCAACACTTAAAATATTTACTGTCCTTTATTGTGGAAAATGTAAAACATTTCTCATATCAGTAAATAAAAAAGGGTTAAATAAACTAAAGGTGAAACTAGTTGATACCCTTTAAAAATACAACTTTTATACTCAATGATTGATTGTTTCACTTTAACGAATTAGAAAGTTAGCATAAATTGCTTAGATTAGTAATTTTGAAATTTACAGGGTATTCGAAATGAGAATCCGACTTTATTTCAATCGCATTGCAATCTACAAAATGTATTTATTTTCATTTTTTTATTTGTTTATATGCAGCTTTTTATTCATGTTTGTGCAAAATGCTTACAAACGTGTTTATTTTTTAAATTGATCATTGTTTTTTATGCATTCGGCAAATAATTTAATTTTATTTATTACGCGTTACGTTACAAAACAAAAACTTTGCCAGCACAACGGAGGCGTTTGCAATAAATTTTAAATATATTTCTTGCTTTTTTTCTCTTTCTCTCTCTCAATATTTTTCATTACGCGCATTTGCATTGATGAACTTTTTCATCGTTCGCTCAGATAGCAGTTGAATGGGCGGCAGTGGGCGTGGCAGCGGCTGTTTGCAACACTTGAAAATTCGTTATCAATAAATGTTATTTGTGTGTTATGTAAACTTGTTGGATATAGCTCGAGGGAAATGCGCTTTCGATTGCAATTGCGATTGATACCAACAAAAATATTATAATATTGCAAGTTTCAATTTATTTTGCCACGAAAAGTGCAAGCGACAAACAAATTGTTAGAACAAAAAATTTGATTTTTATTAAACACATGTTCACAAAAAATGATAATCAAGCTTTTGAGTTATCAACGTTGTTTTTTCGACAAAAAAATATAGAAACATTCTGATTATTAACTAAAACTCAATTAGTAAGCTTATCCAATGCGTGCATAAATCCATTTGTGAAACTGACAGCTCTTTTATACAGATTTTAATTAATTCAAATTGAGTTTAATTGCTTGAAAAGAAAATTTCAAGTTTTTCCACAAAATCAAAGGAGGTTTTTTATTGATTTCAATTTGTAAATAATTGCAAGGATTTTATATATTTGGTTTCAATTTATTTAACAACTTAACTTTTATTTATGTACGTATAGTACATATGTTCGCTGTATTCAATATTAGCATTGATGTTGATTTAGTTAATTTAATAGATTTGAATCTCATTCGAATCAAAATAAATTTTATTTTATAACATAACAAGTAGGAAAGTTGCATTCGAGTTTACTCGACTGTAAAATACCCGCTACCCATTTTTAATAAAGCCAAAGCAGTGAGGTATTATTTTTATACAACCGATTTTGAGAAACTTTCTCTGCTTATATCTCGAACTGACTGGTCCCAACTTTCTTTGTTTACAAACTTGGATATAGCGGTGGAATTTTTTTATTCTACTTTAAACTCGCTATTTGATGCTTGTGTTCCATCAAGTATTCCACATTTGTCTGATAAACCCTTTTGGTTTACCAAGCAATTATCGAATTTAAAAAATCGTAAGTCGAGACTTTACAAAAAATTCAAAGGAACTGGCTCTTCCTTTGATTTTCTGCGTTATTCTGTTGCACAAGCTGCTTTTCGCACTCATAACAATGAGTGTTATAATAATTATTTGAGTAGGTGCAGAATAAGATTTCAGCGTGATCCAAAGCGATTTTACGACTTCGTTAACTCGAAGCGTAGATCCGCGTCATCACCAGCATTTATGTCTTTGGAAAATATGACAGTATCTAATGGTCATGATGTTGCCGATTTATTTGCGGACTTTTTCCAAACGACATATTCTATCCCAAGTTCTCAAAATTCCTTTTCTTATCCTTATCAGTTAAATTCATCTAATTGTATTTTTGGTCCTTTAATTACTGAAAGCTCTATTTTAACGGAACTATTGGCTATAAAACCTGTTTTTTCGGCTGGTCCGGATGGAGTACCTAGTTGTGTGCTAAGGTATTGTGCTGGTAGTATCTGTAAACCGCTTTTTAAATTGTTTGAATTATCCGTTAACTCATGTTCTTTTCCTAAAATCTGGAAAAAATCATACATTATACCTATCCTAAAAAAAGGGAGCAAATCTAAAGTTCAAAATTATCGCGGTATATCTAAATTGTCTGCGATTCCGAAAGCATTTGAAAAAATTATAACTTCTCAACTGCAACATCTGTGTAAATCTATAATTTCACCTTACCAACATGGGTTTGTGAAGTCTAGATCCACTTCTACTAACTTATTGGAGTTCTCTTCTATTGTAATTAAAGGATTCGAGAATAAAATGCAAACGGATGTCATTTATACCGATTTTTGTAAAGCTTTTGACTCTGTTAATCATCACCTTTTACTGTATAAGCTTAATGTTTTAGGGTTTCCTCATAGCCTAATTGAGTGGATATCCTCATACCTTTCCAACAGAATTCAGAATGTTTATTTTAATGGTTTTGTATCTAAATGTGTTCAAGTCACTTCTGGTGTGCCCCAGGGCAGTCATTTGGGTCCTCTATTGTTCACTTTGTTCATAAATGATCTTCCTTCTGTTATTGAGCATTCCCGTGTACTTATGTACGCCGATGACGTTAAGCTTTGCCTGACATTTAATGATAGTCTTGCGAGCTCACTGTTACAATGTGACCTTAATCGTCTAGAATCTTGGTGCAGAGTAAATATGTTACATCTGAACTGCAATAAGTGTAAGTTTATGACCTTTTGTAGGGGTTCTTCCCAGTTAAATAACTATATGATGATACTCCTCTTGAGCGAATTGAAGGTGTGAATGACTTAGGGGTTCTGCTTGATGCAAAACTAAAATTCGATAAACATATTCTGTCTGCTGTAAATAGGGCCATGGGTGTTTTGGGATTTATAAAACGCTGGTCGAAAGAGTTCAATGATCCCTACATCACTAAGACTTTATACTCACTGGTTCGTCCTATCCTTAGTACGGATCTCTTGTCTGGAATCCCCAGTATAGGGTTTATCAAGATGGGATTGAATCGGTGCAGAAACAATTCTTATTATTTGCTCTTCGTAGTTTAAATTGGAATCCTAATATTAGATTACCACCGTATCGAAGTAGACTTTTATTACTAAACCTTCCTTCTCTTTCTGACCGTAGAACTATGCAAGGTGCTGTTTTTATACAGAGACTAATTAATGGTGAAATAGACTCTTTGGAGCTGTTAAGTCAAATTAGTTTTGCAGTTCCTGTCAGGATCACTAGGAATTATCTTCCTCTTGTCATTTCACGTAGATCTACTAACTTTGCTTGCCATAATCCCTTCCGTATTCTGTGTGTGAACTATAATAATCTCAATAACGTAGTTTGCTCTAGTAAATCTATTCCTTTGCTTAAAACCTTATTATTAGCTTATTTATCGAGTATTTAATTGTTATTTATTTTATTATACACTTATTCTAACATATTTTTAATCTAAATTAATTAGCTGTCCAGCGTCTTTTAATATTTATTCGCGGTTTTCGTTTAATGCATGCTGTTTACAAATTTATTTTGTTTTGTCCGCGCGTCAACAAGCCCGTGCTTGGTATCGCTGGGCCACTTGATGGTACTGCCGTTAGTACGTCAACGTCCAAATAAATAAAAAATACTTAAATAAGCCGATAGATATATTTGGTTTATTGATATGTCATAGAGTATAAAAAATACCAGATTGTCGTTGAAAGCATAGTTTTTTTTCCATACAAAAGTATTACCCTAATAATAACTTCTAGTCTCAACTCTGCTCTTAAGCCAATTAGAATCGAAATAAATTTAATAATAAAATTTTTTTGTTAGCATGTATATTTGTAATTCGCGTCTTAAAGTCGATTTGGTGTTTAGTGATTAGGCATATTTGATTTATTCATTTTAATTAGGTTTTAAACTTATTGGAATTTCATATTTAACAACTTTAATATATTCAAGGTTTGGCTTCATATGCTTAAAGTCGAATTTTAGGAACATTCTAGTGTCAAGCTCAGTTGATTTCCTCATTTTAATCGGTTTTTAAACTCATTCAGAGGGTCTAAAAGTATATTTATTTTTATTGGCGGCCCTTTCAGCAAATAACATAAAGAGACAGATACTCTCACACATACTTAGACAAATGTCTGCATAGACACCATTCGGTTATCTGTAATTACCAGAAAATTGCCGAGCTGCCAACAAAATAGTCAACAGCAACAAACACCTTTGCAAAGTACACATACACACACACATACATGGATAGCATTGAATAGAAAATCCTCAATGTTCATTTCCCTCAGCCAGCCACATTGTGTGTGGATTTTGAACTGTGCTGTCAATGCTATCAATTGAAGGCGACCCTCTGGCGCCAAGTCCAAGTAAGCTGCACACATAAAAATGGCCAACAGGAAACGGAAAAAGGCTTAACAGCTGCGCTTAGATGGCCGCCCCGGGGGAAAGAGTGACTCAAGTAAGGCCAAGATGGAGGCAGAATGAAAGTGGGAGGAGATCCAAGGGAGCAACGTTAGCTGGACAATCGCTGTACGAGCATAAGCGGCATAATCATGAAAATTGTCAGTACATAATGCCTCAAAGGACCTCATCGAAGCCGAAAAGGCGGAAAAGGTTTTTATTCGCAACTTTACTTACTTTACACGCTTGACTCGAGTAGGAGCGAGTGAGCGAGCGGCTCTGCAAAAATTTGTAGAGCGGAAAGTAATTTTCTTGCGATTTTTTGCTCTTTTTATTTGCAACGTTCCCTTTTTTATGAGACTCGATTTTCGCTTAGTGTCCCGCCTCAAAGAATCTTGCCAAAAAAAAACGAGAAGAAATGAAAGAGGAAAAGGGAAAAATGGAAAAGGAAAAGTTCACATGCCGGCCGCACTTTGATTTTGTTGTCTGACATTTTTTTTGTGTTGTTACTCTTGTTGTTGTTATTGTTGTAGTTGTTATTGTTGGTGCTGCTGGCGTTGGCAAAAAGCAACTTTTGCACGTTTCGATTGTGTAAAGTTTTTATGGCTTTTTGATTTTTTCACTTATTGGCCACGACCGACGAGGGTTGGAGAATGACGAGGCATTGAGGCCGACTTTTCTTTCGATTTTTTTTTTCCTTTCCCTCCCTAAAGGCACTTAAATAATTACGAAATAATGGATGGGCGTCCAACTGGAGACACTTTACTGTAGCTACTTGGCCAACATAAAAAAATGAGAAAGAGCGAGAGCGAGAGTGATGAAAATGAAATGGATTTCTGGTTCTATTCGGGAGAATCTCGCCGTTTTATCGATGGCCATAAGTAATGCAAATCGTGCCTAAGTGCCAACTTGGCAGAGGGAATGAGAGAAACTCTTTCACGTGAAGAGCTGTTTTGTCATCTTCACCCACAACATCGCAGTCGATTCTCTCGAACTCGCTGTCATTGAGTCAATGGTATGCAAATATTGTGAAAAGCGAAAATCAGTAAAAGTGCCTCGAGGGGGCCTCAGTTATAGTCATGCTTCATGCTGTGTTTGAATGTCACACTTTGATTTGTCGCCCCCTTTTTGTAAATATTTAATGGAGCAGAAGTAAGCGTCAGTTTGAAGTTGAAGCATGTGTTTACATTTTAGTTTACTATTCAAACCTAAGTTTCAAGTGCTTTATGTTAGAGGCACTCAATATGACGCTCAGCCCAGAAGTATGCAACAGAAAAGTTAGACGACGCTCGAATACTTTGCCTTTAGGTTGGGACTTAGATAACCTTAAATATCATGCTATATTCTTTAATTATAAACTAGTTTATTGAACTTTAATTTTAAAAATATAGTAAATTAGAAAAATATTATACTATATATACTTTAAGTATTATCTAAAAAGAAGATTCATTAAATTAAGAAAGAGAAATAATCTTCTACTATTGTCTATCTACCATAAAGCTAACATTTTATGACTCTAATTTCTGATTGATTCTGCTGATAGCCATTTGAAAGCAAACAAATTGATTAAGCCAAATAAACCAAATAAAATAACATTAGAGCAGCGCACGTTTTCATTAGTTGTGCAAAGAGTCCATGAAAATGTCATAACTGCAAACTTATTGTGGCATTTGCAATAAAGAAGAAAATAGCAAAATTGGCAGCTGTGCTGTGTGCTGTGTGCTTTTACCTACGTTCAGATATTGAAGTTTTTGGACGGGGACATTTGTGGTTAATTTACTGCGACTACAATGCGCCAAATATGCAACATAAATAATGTTGAGCGTTCGACATAAATAACTAACGATGGCTGAACGAGCTATGCTCCAGCTGCTTGACACAGCTGCTGCTACAACTGGGGGGGAAAAACTCTCTTTCTCATTCTCTCTCTTCCTCTCTGTTTCTCACTGTCTTTGTCTGCTTGGTCTGTGTAACTGTTACAATTAATTAGAAACTAACAAAGTTCCACTTGGCAAGGCGCTAAACTTGTTCCAGCAGTCGCCGCCAACCCCAAAGACTGTCGCGTACATAAAGCGCTTTTAATTGATTTTTGTGTGTTACGTGCAATGGGCAAATTGTCGTCCTTGTGGCTGCCACTCGACTCGACTCGATTCGCCTCGACTCGACTGTGGCAGCCTCTTCTTCGTTTGCTGCTGGCTTGAGTAATCGTTCATTCATTCATTCGAATTGTAGTTAATTAATAAATTATTCCATGCGATTGAACTAACAATGGCAAGCTGCTACTTTTGCTACGTGTCTGTCTCCTGCAGTCCAAACTCAACTTGTGGACTTCAATTACCCCTCCTTCGTTCTTCTTCCTCCACCCACTTCCTGCTTGCATCATCTTCTCATATTCTTAACACCCTTGGCGTTTCCATTTGGGGCAGCACTCACGTATATAAATTACATTTTTTGCAATTAAACACATTTTATGCGAGAGCGATGCGAGTGCTCCAAAATGTTTACGGCCGGCACATGCTGCGTATACGCAATGTGCTAAACTCGTCGTGAGTCTCACAAATGGCGACTATTCGGTGAATCCGTGTATTCTTTACACTGTTTAAGCGAGATATGACCCTGGGTATTAACAAACTGTCCCTCTTCACCATGCCTTGCCCTTTTTGACCCCTCCCCCTCCCCCTCCGACGATCCAATGCTGAACAATAAATTACATTTTCATTTTATTTCATGTCCATTTGGGAGCAAAGCTTTGGAGCTCTTAGAGCTGAATGTGTTTCTGCGTGGATCAGGTGTGCCGCACATATTGGAAATTTATTAAAAGCACAATATAACTTTGCGAAAATACTCGCGACTCGCATCGCGATTTTATGCGAGCAGCTTTGTGGTCAAGTTGAAATTAATTTTGTGGCTTGAAAACGTTTCGTCATTAAACGAGATGTTGATTAAAGAAATTAAATGCACAAATTAAGAACAACAATAATTAAATTGCAATATCCAGACTCGGACTGGCTTTAATAAAATCGATGAGTGAATTAAAGTTTAATGTAATGTAATATGAAAACATGTTTTTCCATTGTTTACCAATGCTAATGCTAAGCTCTTTATTTTATTTGAGGCCAACCACAGGTCAAAATTGAATATTAAATTGTAAATCACAGCCGAAAAGTTTACGAAAAAGTCAAGTGAAAATATATTATATGTATTACAGGCTGCACACACTCAGCTCTTCTCTCTTGTGCGCACAAATTGCATGAAAACCGAAAGGCAACCAAATGAAAAACACAATTTTCATAAAAAATAATTGAATAAACAACCGCACTCTGCAAATAACATCAGCAGCAACAACAACAACAACAACAAAAACGGCAACAACAAGAGGCCGAAGAGACTGGAAGTAAAAGGCATTAGCAACAGATTACTGTCAGACTCTGAAGGATTCAGGATTCAGGATTGAGGACACAGCAGGCCCAGCTGGGCTGCCCAGTTGGTCTGCAATTTCCTTCGACAATCTCGGGAGAGAGTCATTAGCAATGTGACCCAGAAATGAACTAAACCACATAAAATTTTATGCCGTTTGCAATAATAAATTTAATTAAAAATTTCAAATAGACTAAAAGAGGCCAAACGGCGAGACGACACACAACTTGAGACTCGGCTGCAATTGCACAAATATAACACACACACATACATGAAGTATATTACATACTGAGATTGTCCCCAATGACCTGCTGGCTAGAAATTGGAAACTCACGTTTTAAGCCTCAAAGCGGAAGCGCCCAAAATGCTTTTCAATTAATTTTTCAATTGCGCTTTTCTTGTCTCTCATCGTTGTTTTTTTTTTTTTTACTTTTTTGACAGAACTTGCAAGCCATAAAAATCAATTGCCTTCGTTTCTTTTCCCTTGGACTTTTATGAGCGAGTTACTTGCAGTTAATTAGAGATTGAAAGTGCCTCGGCTAATCAACTGAAAGTTGCTCAACCGCCTCAAACTCCAAACTTCAGCGTCCAATTGCCAGAGCAAAGGTGTTGTCTGGCTGTCAAGTAGCTGACGATGGCGGCGTCGATAAGCCAGCTACACCATATTGTAACGGAAATGAGAAAAAGAAAAAAGCGTGAAGAAAAGAAAAGAAAACTCAGGCGTAGACAGACATCGCAGTGGAATAGAATGAGAAGTAGGAAGGGGGTTAATCCTAAATGATTGCCTCGATGATGGCTTTTGTGTATGGCCAAAAAGGGTTAACTAGACTCCACATCCGCCCAATAATAGATTAAACCGGGTGTTAAAGCGTGAGCAGCCAAACTAATGGGAGTCTGCTTAAAGCACTCGCAAATCATGTATACGCACAACGTATGACAGAGCCTGAGGGTAAAAATGGAAATATTACTTTAAAGACGTGTATACCACACGTTCATTGAATACTAATATATTTGAATGAGCTCAGAATATTATTGATGCAGTAAAAATAATAATAAATTTGTGCATAATTATTAATTGTACTAAGTTTCTAGTAAACAAATAAACAAATAAAGTAAATAAACACAATAATAATTCAATGTACAGACAATATGAAATATAAATTGATATTAGGAAATTGAATAATGCCTAGAGATTTTGAAATTTTATAGAAGATAGGACTATATACATAATTATACCAAATATAGCCGTTGTATATGTTTGTATATTTTAAAATGAATAACGCACTGTTTTGGTTTTATTGAAAATGTGTAGCGGGTATCTCACAATCAAGAACAGTCGACTTAAGCTTTCTTACTTATTTCATTACTCACTCCTAATTAAATAAAAATCACTACAATTGAAATGCATAACACGCTTAATATGAAGATTGTTTAGTATGGTTTCATTGATATGTTCTTTCAGTTTATAAATAAAATAAATAAAATGATGTCTGCTTTTTTACTAAGCGTTTGTTAAAATGTCCATTGAGTTAAAGTCTAATACGAATAGTTGAGTACATCTGAAATTTCTAATTACATTATAATGATTTAGCTGCACACGAATTCAGTACGCTGTGCGCATCTTATCCAAAAAGCTGTCAATGAATTCTAAACTGCGAGTATTGACTTGTTTTGCTTCGTTGATGCTTTGCTCAAAGTTCTTCTCATCACCCATGCGCTTATAAGCGAGAGCTCTGTAAAGAAAAGCTCGCAGATATCTCGGATCTAGTTTGGTTAGAATATGATTGCATTCGATGATTGCCATTTTAAAGTTGCGTAGTCTGCAGACAATATGCTGAATGAATTTAATATTTAATTTAATTTAATTTCTCACTCACTTGATGTAGCAGCAAGCACGATTTATGTAGAGAACTGGCGTATCTTTAATATATTCCAGACCTTTGGTATACATCTCGATGGCATGATTAAACTGATCCTTGCGATAAGAAACGTTGCCCAGTCTAAAGAAAATCAATTGAATATTATAATTGATATTTTTAACTAATTTCACCTCCGAAAATTCATTGCAACACGTTCGCGTTCTTTGCGTGCCACGACTCGCTGCTCTTGGGTTTGCTCAATTTGCCGCATGAACGTAAATTGATTTGTGTTTGTGGCTGACTGTATTTTTGATCTAGTTTTTCTGGTTGATCTGCGTCCCATCCTTTGTCCACCACGTGATGAGATATAAAAGTTCTCATCGGTGACATTGTCGCTAGGATCAACAACAGGTTGCTGCACAATCTTTTTGCCTTCGCGTTTGCTAACGAATCATTATTAATGGTATAGTAATTACTTTTTTAAGTACTTACTCCTCCATTTTATTGGCATTGACCATCAAGTCCATAAACTGCAACAGATCCACAACTTTTGAGGGTTCTTTGAGGAAATTTTCATTGGATTCCGGGTGATTAAAGTCTTCCATTGTCTTGTGTATATGTTTGTATTTTAAGTTTATATTTTATTTTATTTTATTTTTATTGTGTTTATGTTGTTATGTATTGTTTTTGTTGTAGTTTCTTTATGTGGAAGTATTTCATGTTAAAAGAAAGAACTTTTTTTGACAATTGTTTCAAATTGTCTTGAATTTCCCTACACTTAAAAGTTAAATGGAAGCGAATTGCAAACAAACCTATTTAATAAGCCGTCGATTAACCCTTTATCTCTTTAGCTGCCTCATTTGCCATGATGATCAACTTGCTGTCCGTTTGGCGTACTTACCACTTGCCATAAGCGCAATTTTTATACCCAGTTTTGGATTGGAAAAGAAGGCATACATTATACATTACAAAGTAAGAAAAATAATTAGAAAATAACATACTGGATTTTTTTTACGGTGTTCGTTATTACCTTCAATTCTATTTAGATTTATAAGTTTCATCAGATTGTTCTTTTTGTCTGCCATAATTATAATCACATTTTAATCAATCATATTAGAAAGAATAATAATTTTATGAGAAGAAGCTTATTCAATACCATATAATGACTCACACAGTATGTTAAAGTCGAGTAGTTACGACTTTAGCGCTTCTCCTTATTTTATTTTAATTTGAATTAAAAATGCATCACTGAGCCGAGTTTAATGCACGCAATTAAAAAAGCAAGTCAGGAAATTGCATTCAATGCATTTAAAATTCGCCGAGAAAATCAGAAAAGCGAATGAGCGAAATCAATGAGCGATGGCAAATTGCAAATTGCGGTGACAACAACAACGACAACAAACAGAAACGACAGCAATAAAAACAACATCAGCTGTGAATGTTGTAGAAAATGCAAATAAAAGAAGTTGCAACGAATCAAACTAATGTGCATTTGTCAACAAAAGACACCCTTCAGCTTCCCCCTTGACACCCACACACACACAACTAACTACATATGTGTGTGAGGGAGTCTGTGTAAAGTTGACGCTTAAAAGTTTTGCACGCTAATCGCTAATTGCTTTGAAAGACAGTGTTTGGTGGGTTACAGAGTGGTTCAGGCGATGCTGGAAATGGAAACAAGAGCTTGCGTTGTCACTGTAATTGTCGCTCTTTAAAATCACAATTTGCAATGCAAATGTACGCATTAGTTCGAGTAGCAACAACTAACAGCAGATACCCGACGACAGATGGCGCTAGCTCGATAGCAATCATCGATACCAAGCCGATGTTACATCGGTTATTTTAAAAAGCGCTATTCAAAGCGTAGCAAACAACATGCGATGCTTATTTTCAAAAATATATGTTTTATATATGATGTTCAATATATATATGTTATATATTATTTTGAATATATATATATATTTTTTTATTTTATATATATTTTTTTCAACGTCTAAAACGTTGCTTTAGCTGGCTTGCTAGTGCTGTTGCAGTTGCTGCTTGTACTGGCTATTGAGTGACAGCATCTTCGAGCTGTGCGTGCTCTCGGCACACTTTAAGAAATTCTCACGCACAAACTGCTTGTAGGGCGTAACCAGATGATCGATAAAGGATAAAACATGCACCTCCTCCGCATTGTACTTCTCCACATTCACCTCGAATTGACAATAGTGGCAACGCAGCTGTTGCTCTTCATCTTCGAACTTGATGATGCCATGCGAGCATCGACGGCACAGCAGACAGGTGTACTTGAACGTGGCATTGCAATCATCAATCTGTGGCAGCTCCGAAATCACCGATTTGGCACGATAAGCCCTGCGGCAAAATGAGAAATAAAGACTGTTTAGGATTGTTAAATGCCTCCCACTTACCACTTGCGGCAGTGATCGCCATGTCCAGTCTCACCGTGGTATACAAAGGCAGCAGCATGACACATCTCGTGTAGCAGAACCTTCACCAGCATGATCGGCTGCTTCATATGCTTCCAAAGAACGATGCGTGAGGTGCGCTGGCCATCAGATTTAATGGAATTCACAATTGCGCTCGGTGTGTTCATGCAACTCTTCCATGTAATTATGCGGCGCAGACCGCAATGGAAGATGCTGTGATTGAGCACATTGAACAGTGTCTTGGCCAGCCCTGCTTTCGACGATTCAAAGTCACGCTTGCGATAGTAGACAGCGAGTGGATGACACATGTTTAAAGGCGTCTCAGCTACAAAATAGAAAAGAGGAATTACATTAGGTTTAAGAGACTGCAAAATGTTCCAGACTAAAAAAAAACGGCTAAAAGTCAACTCACGACGTAGTGAATCCACAAAGCTGTAGAGACCCTTATAACGTTCTAGGTAATCACTGATCTCCTTGTGCTGCTGACAATTGACCGCACGCACCTCCTGGCTGGGTAGACCACTCAGATCAATAGGTTTCTTAATGTGCTGCGGCGTTTGCCTCTCAAAGTAATTGGCGTTCGTGCGCTGCACAATATCATCAAGGATCAGCATTTTCATTTCATTAGTTAGCTTAGCATCCAGGGATTTTACTATTGGCGTCGATGTTGCCTTCGCCACTTGGGCTTTTGGTTCTTTGACAGCAATGTGCGCATTGTGTGCTGCCCAGAGGCGTGAGCTTGGAGGTGTATCCTCATTCATGTGATTGTCCTCGAACTCATAGTTGGCCATGGGATTGAAAAGACGCCGCTGTGCCGGTCGTAAACCCAAAAACTTGTCCAAACGCATTTTCAATTCGCTATCGCATTCAACGGCAGTAGCATCAGCAGTTGGCTCGCTGCTGACAATGGCCACCGGTTGCTGCAAATCCACATAGATGAGTGCGGCATCTGCGTTGTCCGTCATGGAGAAGCCGGCAATGCTGCTGCTGCTGCTGTTGGAGTCGCTACTCAGCAGTGCGGAGACGCGACGTTTGCGTGTGGGCTTCTTACGGACTTTTAACACATAATCCTCATCGTCATCGTCATCATCATCAACCTCGAGGTGAGCCTTGTCGACCTTGTGATCGATGCGTTGACGCAAAACGCGCCCACTGCGCGTGTTTATTACTTTTTGTGCATCCAAAGGCGTCTCTTTTAGAAGACGCAGTTCTAGCGCTGCGGGCAAACAGAAATTTAAAGAAGTTTGTTTAGTATGTCAACTGCTTACTCACATGGCTCCTTTGCCTTGGTCTTCTCGCTACCGCTGGAGAAGGAATCGATTTTGCGACTAATTGGTGCGCTCACAGACTTTTCCATCTTGCTGTCATCACCTGAAAAGGATCGAACTATTGATCATTTGTTTTTATATTATTTTCATGTGTATGCAATTTACTTAGCTTCTCAACATCAATGTAAGAATCGTCATGATTGTCATGAGTGTCGACTTCGATGTTGCAGTCGATGTCTCCTTTGCCTTGATCACATGGCTCGCCACCGCTCAAGAATGATTCGAATTTGAGTTTAAATGCACTCACAAACTTTTCCATACTGCTGTCATCACCTGAACAAGATCGGACTAATGATCATTTGTTTTTATGTTATTTTCATATGTATGCAATTTACTTAGCTCCTCATCATCATCAATGTAAGAATCGTTCTCGCTTTCGGTTTCGGGTATTGTCGAAGCCTTACAAATGTCGTTGTTTTCGTCGCTATCTGTGTCCAAATCCGATGGATTAATGTAGCTGACAATTGACGAAGTTTCCGATGTATACGAAACGGATAAGGATTCCGCATCGCTTGCCGCTCTTTGGGGCATTCTCCCCGTGAGATTTTCTTTAGTGTCGACATCGATGTTGCTGTCAATGTCTCCTTTGCCTTGGTCACCTGACTCCGTTGCCTTGGACTTCTCGCTGGAGAATAATTCGATTTTGAGTTTAATTGCTGCACTCTCAAAATTTTCCATCATGCTGTCATCACCTGAAAAAGATCGAAATAATGATCATTTGTTTTTTTGTTATTTTCATATGTATGCAATTTACTTAGCTTCTCAACATCTATGTAAGAATCGTTCTCTCTTTCGGATTCGGGTATTGTCGAAGCCTTGGAAATGCCTGATGTATCCGCAACGATAATAACGTCTGAGTCGAAGACGTCACCATTGCACAGTGGTTGCGTCCATAGGCCAAAAATAAAAAAAGTCATAACAACAAAAATGTACGAAAAGTAAACAAATCGTTTCTAAATTGTCCAACCTTTTTCATGGCAAACTAGATTTTTCTGGATATCTAACGGTTCTTTCTAAAAATAGAATTGAAGTTGCGAGCAGGTAGTCAATTGCACAGCACAGCTTGCGCGCATCGCCAATTTTTCACAACAAAACCGAACTTTGAAGTGGTCAGTTCATTTATTACGTGTCCAAGTTTATAATATTTTTAATGAATTTTGAAGTTGAAGGTATTTTCTAAAATTTGAGATATTATAAAAAATCGTACTTGTTAAACTCTTCTTGTTATATTAATTTGAAATAATACATGTTTTTTGTCTATATTTTGAACGTCTTTTTTATGTTTAGCTAAGGTTTTAGTAGTGACGCCACTGAATGCCACAGTTAAATTGTATATCAATGTGTTTGTCTGGCTCTAAAGGTAATAAATGTGTAATTTTTTTTTGCCGAAAAGTGCCGATGTGCTTACAATCATAAAAATTCTAACACCGTCTTAACATTTTCAGGGTCAGTTTTGCACTAAAAAAATTTGTTTTCGCTCGTGTGCTTGTTGTGCTGTTGCCCTGTCTTCGTCTTTTGAGTTTGTGTTTATTAATAGTTTTTCATTTATTAATAGTTTTGATTTATTTTTTGTTTATTCCCTTGGTTTAAACTTTAATAGGTTCTTATTTAGGGATAGGAAAACTCAAATTCAAGCAGACTTTCGCGCCCAAATGGGAATACATGTCGACCAACCAAGGAGTGGAGGTAGTGGAACTTCTAATGATGGTAATACGGCAAGAACATTTTTTAGCGATACGAAATGGTCTGCTGATATTACAGGATTGGATGAAAATGTTTTAATTAGGTGTGCGACATTACTGCAATGCATGGCATCTGGATATAAAATCAATTCGGAAAAATTTGGATGCTTTGCACTTGACACTGCAAAAATGCTTATTGAATTGTATCCATGGTATTACCTTCCACCATCCGTTCACAAAGTTTTAGTCCACGGTTCTGAAATTATAAGCTATGCCCTTGTTTCGATAGGAGAGTTTTCGGAAGAAGCTGCCGAGTCTAAAAACAAGGATATAAAAAAATTTCGAGAGTTTCACACTAGGAAAACGTCTCGAGTAGACACAAATAGGGATTTATTCCATAGATTGCTGTTAACCTCAGACCCATTTATAAGTGGGCAAAGAAATTTACAATGCACAAATAAAACAAAATTATTAAGTGGTGTGCATTTTTTGCTCGATGAATAAAATAAGTGTTATATGTGAATTTATGGTTGTTTTAATTTTGGGGATTACGATTAAACCAACGTTTGTATTAAGAGGTCAAATATTGAATTTAGTCTTGGAAAAAAATTATTTTATCCGTTTGTATGGAAGCTATATGATACGATGTTTAGAATATTTTTATAGATTTTTGGAGTTGGAGTGGGCACTAATGAAGAAAAAACTCGAAGAGTAACTAGTTTGGTAGAAGAAAGCAGCAATATAATTTAAATATAATATATATATAGAATATATATAGTATATCTTGGATTCTAATATCAAATTTTAACACTGTAACTCCACCGGAAGAATTTTGGCGCACAATCGGCATATACGCCATAATAAGGTTATATGGGAGCTATAGGATATAGTCCTCCGATGTATCCAATTTTTTTACTATATATTCAAAATATTTTTTTAAATTTTTGGGGAAAATTTCATAACGATATCTCAACGGGAAGTATTTTTGGCCGCGGCTTCATACAAGCCCAACCACTGTGCATTGTTGCCATCATCTGCCGCTCTTTGGGGCATTCGGCACGTGAGATTGTCATGAGTGTCGATGTCTCCTTTGCCTTGATCACATGACTCGTTACCGCTCAAGAATGATTCGAATTTGAGTTTAAACGCACTCACAAACTTTTCCATACTGCTGTCATCACCTGAACAAGATCGGACTAATGATCATTTGTTTTTATGTTATTTTCATATGTATGCAATTTACTTTGCTCCTCATCATCATCAATGTAAGAATCGATCTCGCTTTCGATTTCGAGTATTGTCGAAGCCTTACAAATGTCGTTGTTGTCGTCGCTATCTGAGCTCAAATCCGATGGATTAATGTAGCTGACAATTGACGAAGCTTCTGATGTATCCGAAACGATAATAACATCCGAGTCAGAATCGTCACCATTGTCCGCATCATCTGCCGCTCTTTGGGGTATTCTGCACGTGAGATTGTCGTGAGTGTCAACTTCGATGTTGCAGTCGATGTCGTTGCTGTTGTTGCCATTTTCCGCATCTTGTTGTTGTTGTTGCTGTTGATGCCGCTTTCGTGTGTTACAATTGCTTATTTTTTTTATTACCACACAATTAGTAAAACTTACCAATATGCTTTTTGTTGGGCTTGTTGTGCATTCATTTAGCTCATCGGTAATGTCTATCGACTGGAATGCATCGAGAAGGCTTTGTGAATTCAAAATATTAGACATTTCATGAATTTCATTTAAGCACGAGGTCCGCTTTTTCTTTGGCAATTGCGCCGCCTCCACAATTTAACATAGAGGTGGAAAACAATCAATGACATTATCGACGCTACCGATGGTTGAGCGCTTTCGAGCCACAATCGATAGTAGCAGATGGTGCTATCGATAGCCGTTAAAACAATTTAATTCGCTCTTATTCTGTGTAAAATCGTCAGCAATTAAGAAGAAAAACAAATAAATATGGATCGATTTTAAGGAAAGGTATGTTTATGTATTATACAAAAGTATTTTGATCGATAAAGTGCTGAATTTAAGATAAACGTCAAATGTCAGCCACACTTAGTAAGTCAAGTACAGACAAGCAGGACTGCGATTGCACCAGCACAGACTCTGAAAAGGATTCTGTACCAGATAGGCAGAGTACTACAAAAAAGAGTTAAATTTCACATGTCTGGAAGTATTTTAAAAGGACTACGCCAAAGAATCAAGCTTGCAACGAATCAAGCTTGCACGACCACTTGAAAAGATTTCATCCTGGCTTCTGCCTTTAGCATACCAATACTTGCAGATATAAACGACACTGTGTCAAGTTGATACTGTCAACAAGAAGCAGTTGTACATCGACTGTGAACTCTGTAACGTCCTTCTTCAAAAGATCCGTCTTGTACAAATCGAATTCTAAGCGAAAAATCTACATTAAAAGCTTTAACTGAGATGGTTGATATCTTGGATGAACGTATGCCTAAAGAACTATTTATAAGTTCTATATAATAAAATAGATTAAAACTATAATTTTCTTGTATACTTAAAAAAAATATAACTATGTTATCGATGACACTATCAACAGTATCGAAAGTGCCACCAATCAATAGTTTTCCATCTCTAACTTAACGTAAGATCAGCGTTGCCACTTTCTTCAAATGTTTAACAAAATATATGTAAATCAAACTCTGTTCTCAATACTTTGTGCGAATTTCTCGAGATGCAGTTTGTTTGTTGTTTAATATATTAAGTAAAGCTATGCAACAGAAGCGATTGCAATAAAAACAACATCAGATGTAATTGTTGTAGAAAATGCTAACAAAAGAAGTTGCAACAAATCAAACTAATGTGCATTCGTCAACAAAAGACAGACACCCTTCAGTTTTCCCCTCAACACCCACAGACACAACTACAAATACATATGTGTGTGCGGGAGTCTGTGTAAAGTTGACGCTTAAAAGTTTTGCACACTAATCGCTAATTGCTTTGAAAGACAGTGTTTGGTGGGCCACAGGGTGGTTCAGGCGATGCTGGAAAGGAAACTGATTGTGGAAAGGGAAAATGGGGAAAGGGGAATTCGAGCTTGCGTTGTCACTGTAATTGTCGCTCTTTAAAATCGCAATTTGCAATGCAAATGTACGCATTAGTTTTAGTGGCAACAGCTAACAGCAGCCACCCGACGACAGATGGCGCCAGATCCGCAAAAATGCTCGCCCTGTAACATGGCTGCTCTTTATCTCCCTCTAAAGAGATAGGGAATAAAAGGGGGAAAAGGGGGTTTGTCGGCTGGCTTTCGTAAAAGTGTGTTTGGCAACAGCTTAGCGCGCAATCAATTAAAGTGGTTTATTGACACTTTTTGCACCGCCAAAGCACAAAAACCCAATCGGAAATTTCGACTAGTTTTGCGCTAAATAAAATGCCAAATTAATACTAAGAGTAACACACACGTTTAAGCCAAGAAAAAGCTGTACGCATTTCAGTTGCGATTTTGCCGCAGGGGCTGCGTCTGTAAATATTTGCAATTAGTTGACTTAACTTGTGCTTCGCATACGAGAGAGTTTGACACACAATTGGAAATTTATTAAGGCGCCACACACACACACAGAGCACATAGAGAGGAAATTAAGTGTCCTTTTGCGAAAAGAGGGGATTTATTTATGGTTCATAGATTAAATACTAATTAACACTACGCAAACAGCAAAGGCCAAAAAACAACAAGAGTGCGAGGTATTTGATTTATGCTGAATGAATGCTGAGACTTTCGATCTCTCTGTGTGTGTGTATTCTGTAAGGATTAGAAGCAGACAGCAGAACAACATAGCACAAAAAAAAAAAAAAAGAGAAAACAACAAACCAAACACAACATTTGCCTGGCGCTTTTTGTCTGGGCCATTGACCAATGGGCAATTGAGGGAAAAGGGATTGAGAGTGAGAGAGGCTGCGTATCTTTAGCTTAATGCCATAAATTGTGCTTAAATTATTGGGGTTGGTTAACGCACACACACACAAAAGCACACATACACTTATTGCGGCATTTTCTCTTTCATTTTGTGTATTTACTTTGTGTGCCGTTCAACTTTTGGCTGCTCATTTGCTTTGCTTTAATGTCCACTTGACCATTTCTCTGCATTTTCAGGTCGAGTTTTCATTGAAAGCAAACGGCAAATTTCTGGAAATTTTTGTCAAATTTTACTCAAAGTTACTCAAGTGATCGGAACCAGTTGATAAAAACCTCAAACAACTTGAGAGTTGAAAGTGAGCAGCAAGCAAAAGTTCCTCTCTCTTTCTCCTGTTCATTGTTTTCGCATTGTTAAATGCAAAATTGTTGCGTATTCATGCTCCATGAAGTTGGAGTTGACTCTGCTGAAATTTATGTGTCTGCGTTCTCGTGGGCTGAGGGAGGGGGAAGGCAGCACACAGGCACACATAAAAAAACGGTACCAGAATCAAAATCTGTCGGGCATAATCAAGCGAGACAATGCGCCAACAATGCCCACAGTCCTCCTCGTAAGCATTCAGTCTGGGGACAGTCACAGAGAGTCAGACAGCAGGTTGAGTGGGTTGATTAACGCCGCCTCGACTCCAAAGAGATTCTCTTTTTATCCCCGAGCAACGGCAGGAAGAGCAGAGAAACAGCAGCAACTGTCATTTAATTGGAATTATTCAATGCGGACTTTGATTTTAAAGCCCGGCTTACGCTTAATGCGCACATTAAGCACGCTCTTTAAAATTGCTTCGAAAATAATTGCACAGTTTTAATACTAATTATTGAACGCACATTAAGTATTTCGAATGTTAAAGTACAATCAGATTCCAGAGCTGAAAATCATTTGTATAATTACGAATTTATTAGTTGCAGAAAATAAATGTGCAGTTGCAATATTTAATATTATAGTTACATTTAAAGAGAATTTCAATTATTAAAGATAAAGCATGAAAAGTTATACAAATAAATAATAAATCTATACGTGTTTAAATATTTTATTTATAAATTTAAAATTATTAGCAACTGGGAATTGAATTTTTGTCAAACAAGTGCAAAAAAAGCAACTGAGATCTTTTTAGATTTCATGTTTTTTACTTAGGAATTATTGTCTTTTTAATGCACTTTTAATAATAACAGGTAAGAAATCTAAATGTGCTCAACTGTGAGATACCCGCTACCCATTTTTCAAAAAGACAATAAATGCGATATTATTTTTGAAATATATCCAATTAAATAATTAATTTTTGTTTGCCTAAGAAGAGAATTGATTTAGTTTCTCGATATTGGAATAGTTTGATTTTAAGTCAATTCATATTAGTCTTTGCTATTGAATTTCATTTTCCACTTAATATGAAAATAATAATATTTTAATATGCATTTGATAGAGTAGTTTTTCCACTACTCGCTCATTCAACTTCCCACTCTTTGCCAGTTAATTTCTCTCATACCACAGATTGCTCTGCTTTTCTCTCGTCATTTTTTCATTAAAATAAAAATTGAATTTGAAATAAAAATGAGCATAAGCTTTTCAATTTCGATTGCATTTTGCGACTTAATCGAATTAATTAAATTTTCAAAACAATTAAAATGCTATAAAGGAAACCTCGAAACCTCAAATCGCATGCCTTGAAACTTGATTAATTTTTGGCTGACGCTATGCATGTGTGCATGGAATTTAAGCTTCGATTATAACGTGCATGCATTTAAATTTAATTAATTATAGAAAATGTGCATTTCACATGCCAAGTTCCGAATGAAATGAGAGCGATGATTTCTTTCACTCTCACTGTGTGTGTGTGATGGTGTGTGTGTGTTTGTGAGTGCATATGAATGCAAATAACTGCAATTAAGCAGCAATAATAAGCATCGTTAATAAATTATGGCAGAAAATTGTTCAACATCAGCCGAGCCACTATACAAAGAGTATCAATGCGGTTGCTACGTTTTTTCCTGTGATGAAAGAAATTGCTGAGCTGTGTGTGTGTGGTTATATGCGTGAGTGTGTGTGTGTGTATGTGGTCAGTGAATAGTGCAAATATACAGTTATATATCCGTGTGTATTGCACTGAGTATTGTATTCGGGCGTTGAGCAGTGCAATTAACTTTTTAAATCTTGATGCATGCAATTTTATTTAACATTTCCAACTATGAAAAGTTCAATTGTATTCACATTCACATTCGCATTCACAATTCACATTCATCACCGAGCAAAGCAGCTAGCCAATCTGAAATTGATAAATGAGAAGCCTGAACAAAAGGCATAAAAATATATTCATAATTGTGAAGCACTAGACAGCAATAATATTATTAAAACAGTAGCTATAAGAGTTTAACTTCAAATAAATGAATAATTAAATAACCGGGAGACACAAGAAAATGAAATTTTTCGACCATTAAACTTTCTGCGCACAAAATAAAATATTATTAAAAGCGGAACGAAGATTTTTATCAAGCTTACTATATACAAAAAATTCCCAATTATTTTAAGTATTTTTAAAAATAAACCAAACTAACTAAATATATAACTATAACTATGAATTTAAATCATCTTCAAAGTTAGTAATCAATATGGAAATATATAAAATATAGTAGAAGAAACTTATAACATTGCAGGAAATGAACGTAACAGGCAGAAGGAGGCATCTCCGGCTTTATAAAGTATACGTATTCTTGATTCCCCACCGCAAATCGACAAAAATCGAATAGCTTTCGCAGTTTCAAAGTCATATTCAATAATAACACACAATAATAACATAGAGTATTTAAAATTCTAGTAAATTTGGTTGCGATCAGATAAAAATTGTAAAAGTTATTTAAAGTTAAATTCTTTAGTACGGGATAAAACACTTACTTACTAGTGGTCTTAGTTGATTTGTTTGAAAATCTGGTATATTTTGTAGTCTATGGTATATTTCAAATGTACTACTATATCAATATACAAAGTATAGATTTTGTTATATTTTAGTATTTTGCGATATATTTTCAGTATATTTGTCGTATATGGTTTTATTATTGCGAGTATCTCACAGTCGAGCACACTCGTCTGTAGCTTTCTTATTTGTTTTTAATTCATTTAAATTCTTAAACTTTAAATTAACAGACAACTTTGTAATAATCTAAATATGTAGGAGAGATAGTCTTTTATTTCTTATCTTCTAGAAATTCACAAATTTGATAAGCTATATTTTATAACCAATCTTTAGTTTAGTTATTAAATTTTTCAAGTCAATGATTTTATGAATAATATTTCCTGGTGTATTTTCGATAGATTATCATATATTACTTACTGGCGACTATTCAATCATGTTGATAGTCTATCTGTGGCTGTCGGTAATCTATCAAGGGGCGCATTAAAGTTTAGTTGGTGGGTAGCATTGCCTACGAAGCAAACTTCCAAATTGAATTTAGCTGCCTTCAGTCATAACTCATCTATCATAGAAGCCAAGCCTTGGACTTGGACACAATACAACATGCTACAACACGTTGCGACTTGTTGCCAAAGGGAAATGGCGCGTTTCGAGTGGCGAGTGGCGAGTCGCACAAAAGCAATTAAAATCGTTTTTGTTGCCATGTTTCTTGGCTAGTTTTTTGCCCCCTCCCCCTCCTCTCCCTTGCCATCCACTTCACAATCACTATCTTTATAAACCATCTTGCTGTCTCGCTTCCTCCGCCATTGTGTCGTTCGTTTTGTTGGAGCTTAGGAAAAGTTAAGCGCATTCTTTTTCAATGGTTTCTCGTAAATTTCGCTTTGGCGTTTTTATGTGTGTTTGGCGGGCACTTCAAATAATTTTCTGCACTAAAAATTTATTGCAATTTTCGGTAATGAGAGTGCCGAGTGCAGTTTGTGGAAGAGAGGTGGAAAAGCGAGAGGGGGAAGCAAGTGTGCAATATCTGCAGCTTTAATGTTGTTAGTGTTTGTTTGACTGTGGTTTCCATCTCTTCCTCTCTATCTCTCTCTCTCTCTCTCTCTTCAACTCTTCTAGTTTCTTGGTTGTTTGAACTTTGTGGCATTTCCGTTGCATTTCTTTTGTCTGTCGGTGTTTCTTAGTGTGAGTGTGTGTGTGTGTGGCCGGAAACGGAAGTTTTTAATGTTGCCCATTGCCCATTGCCGTGAGCTTTTGCAAAGTCTTGTTTTCTTCGCAAACTTCAAATTAAATGTTTTTAATGGCAAACCAAAAAAAGAAAAAGAAGAAAAGAAAAGGCAAGTTCCTTAAATGCTTTAAACTTAACATACCTTCCATAGCTGTCGTCTCCCCTCTTCCCACCTCGTGCTGTTTGCAATTCGTATAAAGCGCATTTTCCTGTTTTATTTGCCAGTTTTTGAAGCGGCTACCCGCATTTTTGTTGTTTTGCAGCTCTTATGCCAAAGGCCTACCAGCCAGTTGTTGGACTGCGAGTTCGCGGCTGGGCAAGATAAACACGCACACATACAAATACACACACACACAGTCACTCACACATATAGAGTGAGTCAAGTGCGTTTACGTTTTACCCAAAATGCATGTCGCTCGTAAATCTCGCGCGTGAAAACATCAGTTGTTGTTCTCGTGGATGTTGTTGCTGCTGGTTCTCTCTGTTCTGGTTCTGGCTCTGGTCTGGGTAGCACAAAGTTGCCCATGTCTGCGGTGTCCCGGCTTTTGCCCACACTCCAAGAGTTCTTGCCTTAAATCCCTATACAAATCTGGGCATAAAATGCACAATATGTGTGAGGTAAAATGTGTTTGGCATTAGGATTGAATGATACTTTACCCTGTAATTGCGTTTGCTTTCAATTCCGTCCCTGTATATTTGTGTGCCAGAGTGCTGAGATTTGCACTTTATTGTAGTCCTATCAAAACTGTGAGCTTTGCTCACAAAGCGAATGTGTTGGCTGCTGCAAACCAAGATCAGTTTTACATTGTTGTATAACAATGCGCGAATTCGCATTGAAGAGACTTTTGAGTTTGCATTTCAATGGATTATTTTGCTGTCTACAAAATCGTATATTGGAAAGTATTTTTTTTAGAAATCATATTATTGGGGTATATTCATTTTATTCTTTACAATTTATTTTTTTTAAATAAATACCAAAAATATTATAATAATTACATAAATAAATATCAAAATGTAAATTATCTATTTAATTGCATAAGATTTCATTTGTTTATCATATGCTTTTAAACATTATATTATATTATTATTATTTTGCAGGAATATACATTTTTTTTAGAAATATTTTATATTATATTACTATTGCAATCAGTCATAAATTTTTCTAACAATATTAAAAATAATATAAAATTAAAAATAATATTAAAATAATATTTATTACTTAATGAGTAAACTTGTGTATGTATTAAGGGCAGTAAAATTATTAAAACAAATTTTTACAAGATTTTAATTATGAGATATTTCTCCCGTTTTTGCTTAATGATAGCAAGTATTATTGTTTTTAAATTTAATTATTATCCACTACTATTTTTAAGTCTCAAGAAATCTTAAAGAAAATTACAATTACAATTAATTTACATTAGCTTAAGTTGTTATAATATAGTAATAATTCTTAAAATATATAAATGTTAACCATATAAAGAAATCTTTTTATTCAATAAACTAAACAATTTTTATCAATTTAATAGATATGTTATCCATATCAGGGCACTTCTTCGGTTGAAACGATCTGCTGACAAATATCTATCTATATATCTAACTTTGCATACCACAAAATGTTGCAGCTGTCATCCGCATGCCACTTGCCGCCACTGAGGGCTTACAAACCGGTCAGCCGCAGTCCCTACCCAATTGTGTTTCGTGTCATGCCAAGACGGAGACTGCAAGAATTTTCTGTAGATCGTTAGATGAATCGTCTTGTAGAATGCTTCTTGCATTGAGTCTGGTGTACGCGCCCTCTTAGCGCAACGCGTAATTTCCCTAACGCCTACTTTTCTCGAACATGTGCAATTTTGTGTATCATGCGTCATTTGTTTTGTGAGTGCTGAACAAGAAAGTTGATTTTTTCCTGCGCGTCTTTTATAAAACAATAAGAGGTAAGTTGTTAATACTTTTAAACTTCTATTCTAATCTGATTTAAATTAAGAAATATATTTGTATTTATATTTACAGTTTTAAGGACCACGAAAGAGCTATGTTGGATGACAAAAATAGAAACTACAATGCATTGTCCATGGCGAAGAATATAGAAAACGGCGAAATAAATTAGTTTTTTCTTTTAGCTATTAGTTTATTTAGTTATAAGTAAAACTGTTTAGATAATATATAATTTTAAGTACTCATTGTTTTAGTTTAAATACATTTAATTTGAAGTACAATAAACATTTTATTTACTGCATATATTTTTGAGCGTATTTTTATTTTGCATATTCCGAACTACGCACTAGAATCTAAGCACAGATTTTCGGCAAGAGCTGCACCGCATATTTTCTACAAGAAACGTCGAGTACAAATTCCGCCAGCGCAGCCGAGGGAAATTTAAATTTCCCTTTGGCAAGAATTTATACTCGACGAGTCTTGTAGATAATCAGTTCCGCATATACGGCAAAACGAAGTGAGAAAGTCTTTTCGCATCTTGTGTCTACACATGACGGGACTGGAAGAAAACTTGTATATTGTCTACGAATAAAACACAATCGGGTAGCCTATCGCTTAGCCTCCTTCTCTTCCTTTTTCTCCTCCTCTTCGTCCTTCGAAATCAGTCTCAGCGCCAACACACACCGCCGGATATTGCCCAAGCTGCCCATTTTCTATTTGAGGTTCTTTTTGTGTGTGTGTGTGTTTTTTTGTTTTCTGGCAGCTTTTGATGTTTGCTGTTTGTTTTGGTTTCATTTTTAATGCTCGACTGTGCGTGTGTGTGTGTGTGTGTGTGTGTGTGTGTGAAGCAACCCTTGCGTCGACAAGCCTGGCGTTCCCCCTTCACCTGAGGCACTTCAGTTGACGCTGTGATACAGAAATTAATTGCGTGGATCGAGTGGCAACAACTGGTTGCAGAGTGCAGGAGATTGACAGTGAGAGAGAGAGGCAGCGAAAGGTAGAAAGAGAGTGTTGCCAAAATGTTGACGTACACTAAGCCAGCTTCACACACACACACACACACACACACGAATACACAGAAAACCGGACACACACACACATAAAAGGGGAACCGCAGAGCGCCACAAGTGACAAACGCAAACACATTTGCCGCTGCTATCCGCCAAATATTGTATCTGTATCTATGTATGTCTGTGTCCGCATCTGTATCTATGTATGGGTGTATGTGTGTGTGTTGCGAGCACTTGACGAGATTTGTTTATTTGTCTAGGCGAAAGGCCCGTCTGTGTTTGGATTTGGCGTCTGGCGAAATGAAAAATAGAAGAATAAAATAAGTAGTATATATGAAAGCGAGAGAAAAAGAAAGTTAAATGCATATGTATAAAGAGTAAATCTCTTCAAAAACAACTAAGAACTCAAAGCTGGCCAACTCTTTTGTGTTGTCCGATGCGTGAAACTCTACGTTAGACCTGCAGAAAATAAAAACTCTTTGGGAAAAGATGTTCTTTAAAACGATTTCTAACTAAATATAATAGCTATTTCGCTTCGCTCATTTTTTAGTTCAATAATAGCCTTAAACTTCATTATACATTAAATTAACATACAATATTTTAGTATAAAAGTAATAACATTAGCCAACAAAATTGAAATGAATTGGATTTGAATATTCTGTTATATTAACTTAAGCGAAAGTGTAGAATTCGCATATGGGATTTCGATTCACATCTCTAAGTTTTGAATAGCAAATTTAAGAAATTGAATTGAAGTTATATAAAAAACATTAACACCTGCAGAATTGAACAAATATTGTAAATAAGAGTTCTAATAAAATAATTTGGATATCGTTTACCAAAACATTTGAAATGTGTTGATTTCATTATATAACTTAAGTTCTACTTCAGTTTATTCAAATCATAATTTTCCTTATAATGTGTCAAAATAAATTAAAGTAACTAAATTAAAATAAACTTCTCATTCTTATACAGAAATATATAAAAATTCGTATATATGAAATTTAGTGAAACCGCTTAGAAATCGTTTACGAGAACACCTTTAACGGGTTGTTTTCTACTAATGCATCACCGTTGCTTGTTCGAGAAATGCATTTAATGAAGTGCATCATTTCATCATCAGACACGTGCAATTTTCATTAAGTTTTGCAATTTCGAATTTTTATTGAATTTTCGTAGCATCATCATTTTTTAATTCAGTGCGCAATTTGTTAATTCTATTTGCTGTCCCGCTTTTGCACTCAGTTTTCTCAAATTGCAGTGCGAGCGAGCAAACAAATTTAATCTGATTTAATTATTTAATTTTGATGCTCGTTTCATGCAATTTTGAACATGAAATGAGCCGAAAGTCTGAAGTGAGTGTTATTAATTACGCTAAAGTGGGGTTATTTTTATTGCTGTTGCTTTGTGCTGTGAATAAATTAATAACAACTGCATTGTTACATAGATAATGTAATGTATGTCATTATTTCTATACCTCGTATCTATTAAAACAAGAGGTAAAATAATTTTGTACAAAAATGTAAATCTATTGATCAATAAAATTAAAAATGAAGGATACTTTGAGGCAAAGGTTTGAAAATATTTTAAAATGATTTGATTAAGTAATTGTTTTTATTATTTCCAAAGCCATTAAATAAGATACTATTAGTTTCTACAATGAACTGTATGTATATAAAATAAAAGGTTTAGGTTAATTATATAATAAATGCATAAATATAATTGTTTATTAATTTAATTTTTAATCTTTCTATGTTGTTCAAAATTGAGCTGAAAAATTATGTAGTTAAATTTAAATTAAATTATTAATAATGCAGTGTATAAAATCAATAAATTTAAAATATTATATATCACATTATTGTGTCTGTTTAAAATTCTTATATTATATTATAATGATTAAATGTTGCAATGCATTTTTCTATTCATTAAGTTTTTTGTAGTCGAATACACTCTATATTTATTTTTACATATTTTCATTTGTTTAATCGCATGTTTAAACAATGCTTTACTATTTATTTATTTGATTAATATTCATAGAAGAACAGCAGTTATCCATAATGATAAAATAATAGAAACAATTGGAATAAATTACACAAACTGACAATACTTGATGGACGTCACTAAATTTACATATTTTTGTCTACTCTCTTTATAGATTATTATGGTTAATGGATACTATGGTCATTCTTAGATTATTGGTCTTTGCTTTAATTAGTTACGTTGTAAATCAAGATGTAGACTTCGTGTTTTCCACCTTAAGCGTCTCTAAATCGTCTTGTAAAATATCAAATATTTTCGCAGCAACTTAGTGGAATGATGGCGTAGCCGAAGACGAAGGCAATGGTCATTAATTTGTGCCCACGCCGCGTAAATATTTATACGCAAATGCATATGGCGAGGCGCTGGGCAGGATTTTCGGCATTTGCTCATTTGTGTAAGTCAACATAATTTCCATAAATCCAATGCCACACATAAGGCACAATCCGCCATCCTTCCTTAGCAGCAGTCGAAGTAGCGTCTGCAATTACGCTTCAGGGGTTCGCAGCTGAACCAATTGCATTTGTGTGTGTGTGAGTGTGTGTGTGTCTACCGTCGATGCCGCCAGGATATTTGTGCATTTTGATTTATGCATTTGCCTTGGTCTCTCTGCATCTCTTATTGGTATTGTGCCTTGGCTTCTTGCTCTATTGGTCTACCTGTGAGGCAGTCTCCTTTCTCCTTGCTCCACTCTTCGCTGTCGCCTACGCTTGAGGCGCTGCTGCTGCTGCTGCTGCTGCTGCATCTACAAAGCTGCGTTGCCGTGGCATGCAACAAACCAGCAGACACGAGTCCCCCATGGTTGCCCCCGTTGAGTGATTTAGCGTGTGCCTCGCCCGTTAACCGCAATGCAATTGTAATTACCCGAACTGCTTCCGTACCCACAATCCTCCCCCTCCTTCCCCCCTTTTTGCGCTATCATTACATTATATATCCCTCTGTCCCCAGCGAAGCCAAGCCCTGCTGTTTTTCTGCTGTATTTACTGGTCGTGCAGCGCGTTGCAATTAGTTCCAAATCATAAACGAGGCTTCCGTTTGGTCAACAGACTCCCTTATCCCCCTCGCCCTTGCCCCCATTAGCCACTCCCCTCTTCTTACTGCACAATTGCGTGTAAATTTAAAATTTTAATCGTTTTTGTGCATGCACTCGAACAACAGCAACAAAAACAACAACAACAACGACGACCACAACAATCGCTTTCAAATTTGTATGCAATTTTTGCACAAATGCATTCGCAGGACTTTTGCCTTGGAGTTGCTCAAAAGGGTTGAATGCCACTTGATGTTGCAAATGTTGCAAATTTATGAAAATTACTGCCGCATGCACTCTTGCAAAGATATTCTTATTTGGCATTTGAAGCAGTTCTTTGCTGATCAATACGCAGTCAGAAAGATATCTTCAGTAGAATTTTATGTATAAACGTTTCTCATTTTTACTGCATACATACATACATAAAATGTTAAGCAGCAGCACATCAAATAAAATGCTACAGCAATTAAGGGGATTGATGCGCGCTATAAAAATTGTTTATTAAACAACGTACGATGTCGTTTTCTAATTACTTTTACAATACGTCTATAACAACATAAAATTGTTCACATAAAGCTCGTATTTTATATTAAAGTTTGGGTACTTTTAAAACTGCATAAATATCAGCTTATTCAGAAATATTTAGTGAAAAAAACGCAGATCTTTTAATTTGCTTGCATCAAACATTAAATAACATAGTTGTTATTTAACAATTTTATAAAAATAAAGATTTTGAATTGAACTAAGACCATTTTATGACCGAATTACTAAAATGAGAATATTAATGTGAATAATGTTAATATTTTAAATAATAAATAAGATTTGAAGTTTTAGAAGACTAACATGTTTTCCCTTATTAATACAAACTTTGTTTTTTTTATCAGATAAACAGAAAATTGGAGGTTCCTTACTTCAACATTTTTGTGTTCTTCGTGCTCCTTAAATTAACAATTTTGCCTACCAAGACGAAAATGTTAAGTTAAGTACTTCTTTTTATGAGTTGTAAATACTCGTTTATTGAGTTTTATTTTTAATTTAATTTTACAGCTCTACTTGATAATATTTTTGCCATTTTCTGCTCAGATTTTTCTAATGGAATAATTTTCTGCCTTTCGAATTTTGAAGTAATTCATTTCATTGATTTATTTACGCTGTAAAGTCTTGCCACTTTTCATGTAAACTCTTATGGATAGCTTTATTCAAATCGAATTAATAATTCAGAGGTAAAACCTAAATAATAATTGCCATAATTCAATCATTGTAGCTAACCATCGATTAGTTGTATTAATTTCATGCTTTAAAACGATAGAAATTTAATTTAATCGCCAATAAAAGAGTAGCTGGCCCTTACAAGCCACCCCCAAAAAGCGGTGTCCATTCACCGTTCGAATGCTGCACTTCCTCCGCTCACACTCACACACACACTCACACCCAATGTTATTGTGTGCCCAGCTGGGTGTGAGTGTGCGACTGAGTGCATATCGCATTCATAATTTATACGCATTGTCAGCAAGCGCAGGTTGGCAGCAAGCACACTCCAGCATCACTCATACGCCCCCTTATCCCTTTGCCTCTGCCTCTGCACTCCATCAATTCACGCATTGCGCATTCAGTCGTTACATGCGATTGTTTTATATGCCAGCCCCATGGAGCATTGTTGCATATTTAGCAATAATAAAATATTTAGTGGCATTGCAATAAATTTATTATCGTTGCTGCGGCTGCTGCTCTATGCCATACACACACACAAACACACACTCACACGGACATTACACACTCACAGATTGCAGGTTAAATATTATAAATGAGCGCATAAAAATTTCAGTTTGCTGAGATTTGGCTTGGCATACGGGGCGTATTATGTATTTCTATACAAATGCATTATGCGACAGTTTAGTCCACACCTCGCACCTCGCATTCTCCTCCCCCTCTCCAGCCATCACGTTTGCAAGTTTAATCAACAAACGGCAAAAATCCTTTACAACTTCTGCCCGCAGCTCACATGGCAGGCGACCAAAAGGACATTCTGCAGGGCATTTGAATGCAGGTCCATGCACAGACACATACGAGAATGTATGATAAATTGCCACACACCTTGAAAGCAGAGTGAGAGAGAGAGAAAGCGAGAGAGAAGGTGGGGCATTGGCATTCCATCTGTCTTTTGTGTTGCATTGCGCAAACATTTGGCTGGCATTTCAAGCATTTCTCAGCTGGAGTAAAGCAAAGCCAAAAGCCAAGGCGACAGGTGTGGCAAGCGTGTCCTGTGTGTGCTCTAAGATACCCCAATTGATGATAAAGCAATTAAATAATGATTTAAGTTTAGGAAATCCCCAATAGACAACGACTCCTTCTTAGATTTAAGTGTAGGATGAGTCGAAATTAAATTAATGCTACTATTAGTAAACTTAGAAATATGCTTATCTAAGAAAATGTTTTATGTTCTAAGTGAAAATGATAAATTAAGATTATTATTTTGATTTTAATACTCTCTTTAAAATGTTTTTATTTTAATTATAATATATGTCATTTTATTTCATATTTATTTTATTTGTTTTATTTATTTTAATTCATTTTATAATACATGACTCTAAAAATAAATAAAACATTAGAATAAAAATAATTTTCTTATTATTTTAGAATTTTAAAACAACATAAATATATTAAAACAACATAAATATATTATAATAATTACTAATTTTAATTTTAATTTTACTTCGTTTGTTTTATATTATTTGAATAAGAAGTAATGTTTTTACTTGTATTTTAGTATTAGTATTATTTTTATTTTGTAATAAAATCTTAGAATTTTCATCTCTCTTTTAACCCATTCTTAAATCTATCTTCTCACCTTTACAGAGTATTTTATAGTCAAGCTGACATAATTGCTGCGACATTGAATGATTTTATTGTTTCCCTTTTCATAAATTACCGTTTAAATGGTAATAATAAAATATTTTTGCTGGCTATCGTTGTGGGAGAGTTTCTCTCCTCGCCGAGGGATCGACTGCGATTCGATGCGATTGGATGATAAATGCGCTTAGGGTCGCGTTGAGTGTCAATTGTGTGAATAACAGTTAAACAGATTTACACTATTTATTGTCATCTCATGCCTTATGTGTACTTGTGTGTGTGTGTGTTTTCATTATTTATTGAGCTGCTTTCAGAATATTTAACACAAGTCAACAATGTTTAATTTAACATTGAAATTGCCATTTCAAATTAGCGATTCGCAATCAAATTCGCAATGCGTTGAGAGTTCTGTTATTAGTAAACAATATGATTAATAAATAAATAAATGACAGTAAATTAAATAAAAATAATTATAATAATTATACATTCTCAACTTTATTTTCATTTCAGAGGAATTAATGCGTTCTATCTAGATATTTAAATTAAACCTACGTCTATTAACACATTTCCATTGTTTTCAAGAAACTCACTTCCTATCTAGTTATAGAATTTTATTAAAGACTAAGGTATCTGCATCTAGTGCTTTAGAAATAATTTAAAGTTAATTTTAATTACAAGTAAATAAATAAAATATGATTAATAAAATATAATATTTAAATTCAAATTTGAATGTTCCTTATAAGTGGTGTATAAAAGTAATAGGATAATTATAATTTACTATTTAATAAAATATATATCCAGTTCATTATTAATTCTCTTATTTATACCCGCTACCCAAAGGGCCCATAGAGCCTTATTGCTTTGGCTGACAATCTGGTATATTTTGCATATAATGGTATATTTCAAAGGATATACCCGTTTGTATATTTTGAGTACTTTTTGAGTATCTCACAGTCGAGCACACTCGATTGTAGTTTTCTTACTTATTTTAAAGATTGCTTTCTTAACGTTGTATAAAATTTTAATTTAAAGAAAGTTTGCAGTTTAAGTGGACTTTGAATAAAATTTCATATCTTCATTCGCGTCATACAAAATTTACCTAAATTGGAATCTCAGTCAATTTCAATTTAATCGAGTTTTTGCAATCATAACTCAGGTGTGTGGTTGAATTTTAAGCTTGCTATGTGCGTTCAAGCTAAAAAGACAGAGAGAACTGACTGACTAAATAAAATATGATTAATAAAATATAATATTTAAATTCAAATTTGAATGTTCCTTATAAGTGGTGTATAAAAGTAATAGCCTAATGCTAATTTACTATTTAATAAAATATATATCCAGTTCATTATTAATTCTCTTATTTATACCCGCTACCCATAGGGCCCATAGGTATATTTTTGGCTGACAATCTGGTATATTTTGCATATAATGGTATATTTCAAAGGATATACCCGTTTGTATATTTTGAGTACTTTTTGAGTATCTCACAGTCGAGCACACTCGATTGTAGTTTTCTTACTTATTTTAAAGATTGCTTTCTTAACGTTGTATAAATTTTTAATTCGAAGAAAGTTTGCAGTTTAAGTGGACTTTGAAATAAAATTTCATATCTTCATTCCCGTCATACAAAATTTACCTAAATTGGAATCTCAGTCAATTTCAATTTAATCGAGTTTTTGCAATCATAATTCAGGTGTGTGGTTGAACTTTTTAAAGCTTGCTATGTGCGTTCAAGCTAAAAAGACAGAGAGAACTGACGATGGATGGGGGAGGTTTGGGATCATGGCTTTTGTCTGGAAATAAGCAGCTCAAGTTGCCCTGCATCGTTGGTCAGCTGCAGCACGCAGTTCCTTTTGTTAATGATACTCTTGCCGAACGCCACCAAAGAGTGGAAAACAGCGGCAACAGAAGAGTCATTATCATCATCATCAGCATCAGCATCAGCATCAGCATGATGATAATCATTATTGTCAAACAGATTCCTGAGCCACTGCAAAAGGAAGAGCGGGAACAAACGAGTTGTGGAAATGGGGGGCAACCATTTTGTGGATTTATTGACATTCTGTGATGTTATTAAAGTTGATTGCCAGAGGCTGCTGCACGTTTTTGGCTTAGACGAAGAAGTGCCTGCTGACTGGTCATAACTGCAACTGGGAGTTGCTTTCTGTTGTTGTTCTCATGGCATCATCAACATGCAACTCAGCTGCCACATTGCAACTGCAGCTGGCTGTCTGTCTGTCTATCTATGTTTGTGTGTGTGTGTGTGTGCAAACGGATGAGAAGCAATTTCAGTGCGGTCAATTCGAAAGAAACAATGACCAGGATAACACGAATTTTTCGACTGTTGTTGCGGAGGTAAAATGGCAACAGTCAAAGGAACCTGCACAACAGGCAGCCACAGATACAGATAGGGATACGGATACTTGTAGATAGATTGAGAGACAGATATATATTCAGTGTGGATAGAGAGAGAGACGGAGGGGGAGCGGAAGCACGTCATTGTCATTGCCATCGCCATCATCATCAAGTCTAATATGCGCATTATTGGTTTTTGTGTGTGCCTGGGCACAAGCTGCAGTTATCCTTAATATGCCTTGCATGTTAATACTACTACGTCCATGGCCATGTCCTCGAGTGGCCCGACATCGTCCTGGCTTGTGCCTGTGCTGTGCCTGTGCCGCACTCAACATGCAAATATGAAATGCAAATTCTGTGGCACCATATTAAAAATGTTACTCTCTCTAACTCCACTTTCTCCCTTTCTCCGTTCTACTTTCTCCGTCTTACACTTTATCGCACTCCTTGCTTCCACCGCTGTTCGCCTGTCCTGTACAAATGTAATAAAAATTGTGTAGCACACAAATCCTTTTGATCTTGCTTTTTAATTTAGCATTTTATATTTAATTTTTTTTTTGCATTTCGTTTTTTTTTTCGTTTCGTTTCGTTTTTGCGTGGCTGGGAACAACACATGGTGTATACGCAATACGCAGTAAGTGTGCCAAGCTGCCGACTCAATTTTGTCTTGTACGAATATGTTTGGTAAAATGTATTAAGAATTTTAAATGAATTTCCAAACGCCTTTTTCTTACTTACTCCTCTTGTTGCTCTTATTGTTGTTGTGCTGTGGCTGTTGTTGTTTTTATTATTATCATCCAAAGCCTGCAGAAAATTTCATAAAGTGCATATTAAATTTTCATATTAATATATTTGGTTTTTTCGGGGGTTCTTTTGTATCTTAACCTTGTTGCCAAACAATTGCGGTGAAACAAGGGGTCAAAACGAGCTTTCATTATAATCAAAGCACTTTGTTTATTCTCTAGGAGTTATGTTTTGTATGAAATTGAAAACAAGGGACTTAGATCTTTATGCATGTACTTAAAATAGGTTTTGTATTAAATTTCAGAATATAATTAACTGCGCAACAATTTAGTTGATGAAAACAAATGGCTTATTTTTCAATCGTTTTTGTTTGACTTAACATATCAAACATCTTTTCGCATTTTGTCTGGACATAAGATTTTATATAAATGCGCATTTGCTGATTTATCAAATGATTCATTTATAAATTATCAATACAGCTCGTAAAAAATAAGTTCACATTTTCTCTGGAAAATAATCAACGCAGTATTCACAATTATGAATTAAATAGTTCCTTTAAAAATTGTTTATATTTCGTGTAATATGTTAATTCTTTAAAAATCCGCTCGCATTTTATCTAGGAAAATATTTAATTATTCTGACTTTGATCTATTCAACAAATTATTAAACTCGAAACTTCTTTTCGTTTATAAATCGTTATTTTTGTGTAACATGTATTTTTTTTGTAACATGTAAGCTTATTAAATATCAGTTTGCATTGATCTATTATATATACATAAATACTTAAATTCGTAAATATTTTGTTTGAATGAATTAAATGGTTCATTAATCGTTTATATTTTGTGTAATATGAGAGCTCTTTAAAAATCAGTTCGCATTTTGTCTAGAAAATAGTCAATGTATTCGGACTTTGATCTATTATATCGGCGAGCATTTGCTACGCACTCTTCAAAACCATCTTCATTATTCATGCGCTTTAGAGCTCCAGCTTTATAGAGTAATGCCTGCACACAGTTGCTATCCAATTGATTGAGAACATAGTCCAGATCGATCAGGGCGCGTTTGTATTCACGTTTTCTATGAATACAATTATTTAATACTGATCAGGTCTTATAAATTGAAACTCACTTTATGTAGCACAGACTGCGATTGACATAGAGAACTGGAGAATCAACAATATAGTTCAAACCTTGACTATATAACTTAATAGCTTGATCATAGTTTGTCTTGCGATATTCCGCATTTCCCAATCTAAAATTAGTTTAATTTTTTTACATTATTTATAAAATTTGTTATTTAATTACCTGCGAAAACTGGTGGCAATATGAATGCGTTCTCTTCGTGCTATTTTGCGCTCTTCGTCGCTGATATCAATCTGTCGCATAAATGTCATTTGGTTCGTGTTTGATTTGATGACGCTGCTCTTTCTTGACGAACGAGAGAAAAAACTTTTTCTATCCGTAGTTTCAGTGCGTTTTAAAGCCAAAAAATTGTAATCAGTCACATCTGCACTAATGTCGACTTCCTTCTCCTCCTTCTTCTCTTTGGTGCCCCTAAGAGATATTTATTTAACAAGTAAGAAAGCTGCAGTCGAGTGTGCTCAACTGAAAGATACACGCTACCCATGAATAAAAGCATAACAGTGCGGTATTATTTTTAAAATATAGCAAAAATACAAAAACATTCCGAAGGCTATATATGGTATTTATTTAATATCTTCTACATTTTTTATCTGATCGCAACCAAATCAAGAATCATGAATACTGTAGTTATTATTGAGCTTACCAAAAATTGCAAGTATCAAAATTTCACTAGTTATTCGATTTTTTAGATTTTCGGGAGGCGGAAGTGGGGGTGACAAAAATTTTAAACAAACTTGATCAACAACAACAAATTATAGCTTTGTCTTTTACATCTCTATGATGTAGGTGTTCAAGTGGACAGATGTACAGAAGGATAGATAGAAAGTTATAATACCCTTCTATCATACGGGTAGCGGGTATTAAGATTAATATTGAAAACTAAAACCTTTAAATCTACTTACTCCATTTTATTGGATTTTGCCATGTCACCTAGAAGTTTCATTATTTCATCCACTTTTGAAGGTTGACGTAGGAATTCTGCATGAAGTTCGATCGGCTGCTGCATTTTAATATTGAGATTATGCGTGTATTTTTGTACAATTGAAAAACTGTGTAAAATTGTATGAAAGTGTTGACTGTATGTTTCTAGTTCGACTTGTGAGTATTATGACATTTTGGTGTGTTTCTCTTTCAACTTTTGGCATAGCCAACTTCGGCAATGCCGAGCAGTAATAATCATTATGTGCAGCTGTTAAATGCGAATGCGAATGAGAATGCGGTTGCAGTTCACGTTTAGGTCCAAGCTGCCACACGATGCAATGATGAACAAAAGCAGCAGCCATTTGCTCCTTGCCTCCTTCTTCCCCTCTCTGAACTCTTTGCAAATTAGCCTCGGATGGGGAAAAAGGAAAGCAGCTGGCTCGTTAGCCAGCATGTGGTTTTTAGGATTAACTCAATTAAAATTTTGTGGCATTAAAATTGTCTTGCAAAAACGAGCGAAAAAGTGACAGACCGAAGGCGGAAGTGAAAATGAAACTCGAATTTTTGAGGCGAGGGCAAAGCGAATGTAACATAAAAACTGTTAAAACCACATGTATTTCTCTCCCGTTCTTGGTCACATCTTTATTTGCGCCTCAAATTATTTAATTGAGTTTGTTTGAAAATTTCTTTTAAATTAAGAAAGTTTTTGCACGTGACTCTTTTGTGTGTTGGGGACTTCTTTTTTTCTAACTTTCTTTCCCTCAAATCGACGCGAGTTGACTTCACACAGTCTGCCGATGTTTCTATCGCATTCAGCACGTGCTGCAGTTGTCAAAGTTTTTCATATATATTTGCACTTTTTATAATTTTTGTCGTTTTTCTTTTTTTTTCCTGTGGCACAACGCATGGCAATCAAAAGTACAATAATCATAAAAATCACGCATACGCCAAGGGGTGCAAGCAAAACTAATCACGATAGCTAATGAGTAAAGCCAATTTGCACGATTCTGCCAAAAATGTCAATAAATATTGTTATAAAATAAATAGAACAAATAAATGTGTAACGCTAATATAATTAGACAACTTTTTGGAACGAAGATCACGTTTTAATATAATTCTATTTCTTACGAATATCGCTATTTTAAGTTAAACATCTCTTTGAGCTAAATTCAGTTTTTTAACACAATTTTCTTAGCTAATATTACTATGTGTTCTTCTGCTTGACAATAAATATGTCTATAATAACCGAACATATTTTTAACTATATATTTTATTCTAATCATTTTTACGTGAGCCATAATAAAATGAAACATTTTCGACAAAAACCTCGATAATGCTGCCTATTGTGTTTAGATTTAAAATTCATTGTGTAAATTAAATATACATATGTAAAAGAGTTTTTATGCAATATTTTGACTGTTATACAGAGTTAAAAAGGTTTGTTTGTTTTTCAAAGTTAGATAACAATAATAATAATAATAAATTCTGCAATTTAGAAAAGTAAGTGTTTTAAATAAAAAAAGTGATGAATGTAAAGTTATTTATTTATTTATTTAAAGTGAACATTTATTGTATATCCTAATAATTTAAGTTAACTCTTTAAAGTTAAGTTGCATCTAAAATAGAAAAAAATAAATAATATATGAACTCATATTTAAACCAAAAAGTCGCTATGCTTCTTTTACTTAATTTCGCCCAAATTTTAATTCGTCGATTTGAGATAAAATAAAACTCTTACTTATCTCAAAAGTGTAATACAAATCAAAAGAAAATGTTCTATTAATCTGTTACATTTTAGGAGTAGCATTAACCTAGCATATTTTATTTTCCCCTCTTATTTATCGATTCATCGCAGCAATATCGCTTCACTTTTTACTCGACTTTAGATATGCTTAGCATCGTGCGTAGCGTTGTATTAAAATATCATTTTGTTTTATAGTCATTTTTTATGACTATCGCCATATTGACGCATATTATTTTCAATTTTCGCAAAATGTTGCTCACGTTTTTCCAGAATTTGCTCATTAATATTTGTTAGCAGTCGCTACAAGTAGTTGAGTTCATGGTTGGATGGTTGGATGGTTGAACGTTGGTCATTGGCACAGAAACCCACTCTGTGGCATGCAACATGTCGGATTCCCCTGCGGGCGGCAAAAGGCGTTGGCGTCGCTGTTGCCGTTGCCGTTGAAATGTGCGAACATTGCAAAAGCATGGCATACTTACAGGACGATGGTGATGCTGATGTCACGGCGACATTGATGACTCCGTTGACAAGTTGCTCCAGCTGCGGCAACTGGACGACGACGTGCGCCAGTCTCCCGAGAAATGTGTCAAGCGTGGCAACTTGAGCTGCATAAGCAAGCAGTTTACGCGTGCCTGCCACAAGGGACCCACCAAGCGATGCGGGGGACGGGGTAGGGTGGTAGGTGTGTGTATATATGGTAGTAGTGTGTAAGGTGTTAGCCACCACAACTGCCAAGCTTAATGTAACATGGCCCATTGTTGTAAACTTTAAAGTTATGCCGACTTTGTTGCAAGTATTTCAGATTTTCTTTTTTCTTTCTTGCGCTTTGCTTGCTGCTTGCCACCAAAACAGACAAGCAAACTATGGCGAAAGTTCAGGTTAAAGTTGAAGTTAAAGCGCTGACCGCCGCGGGCTCAACGTTGACTTTTTAACTTGGCTTTTCACCTCTTTGGCCCAAAATAAAACATAACCAGCAAAAGCAAGGCTTAACGAGGGATTTAACCGACTTACGCATACTCTACTCTTCTTAGATTTACTTTACTCTGACAACAATTATCAGGAATGTGTCAGTTTCAGTGCTTTTGATTTGATTATTTTCGGTCTAGGTTCAATTTTTATTTTTTGTATTCTTTAATTAAAAATACATATGTTCATGAATTGAGGGCAAGCATTCTCAATTCATGAAAATATTTTCACCCTAGTTGCACTATAAGTAATTATAAGAATAAGAATAAGTAATCATTAAGAATGACTAATCTACATTTATTATTGCAAATTTATATGTTGATATATTTGCAGTCTAGAAATTAGAAAATATTCTTAGAGGCAGGTTAATCCTTCCAATTTTTTTTAATTTAAATTTTATTCTCTACGTTTAATTTACATTTCGGTATGCTTCAAAATATAAATTTTTTTATATTTGAGCTAAAATATACTTATTTCAGAAATGTCAATATAAAATGATTATAGAAATTTGTAAAGATGAAAAATATATTCTTGATTTTAATTAAATTATTGTAGAATTGTCCTAATTTATTTTATTTAAAGTCGACATTGGACCAGAATTTCTTTTTTTGATTTCAAATTAGATAATAGTATAATTAGTATATATATTATATTATAAACTGTCTCAAATTTACTATATAAAAAATAAATTAAAATCTGTGAAACATGCAAGATTATAAATTAGTACTTGATAACTAATATTGTAGAAATGTAATCTTTGATTTAAAGACTTCATTTCAGCATGATTCACGAAATATTTCATAATTTAAGCAGGTGTTATTGCTATATATACATGCTAAAGGAAAGCTGTTAAAATGAATGGACAACAAGTGAGAGTATTGGGAAAATTTGTTGCGCGGCACAAGTTGAGCAAAAGGACGAGAGTTGCTGTTGCTGTTGCTGCCGCTGAAGTGAAAGATTATACCTGGCCCAGCCGCTGGGCATGCTTTGTAATGGAGCAAGAGGCGGCTAAAGCTAAAGCGAGTGCTAAGGCTGATGAAGATGGAGCTGGAAGTGGAGTTCGAGTTTGTGTTAAGGCTGCTGACGGAAAATGCGGGGAAACTGTGGAAACTGACAGGCGGGGGGAATGCAGCAGAAATAAATTGCATAAACGTTGGCGCAGGCAGCAAAATAAAAAGTAAACATGTTTAAAATGTTGTTATTCACACACACACACACACACACTCACACATCCAAGCAACATCGCGACTGAGATTTACCACCTTTTGCTTGTTTATTGCGCCTTTCCCCACTTTCCATTTATCCTTGCAACATTGTTTCAATGTGTGTGTGTGTGTGAGCAGGCTGCGTTCCTTCTCTTTGCATATTTCTCTTTTCACGCTATCACCTTTTGCTGGTTCGTCGTGTTCTATTTACCTTTGTTAACCTTTTCTTGTTGACAAACTGTGCTAGGCCTGTATATGAGTGTGTTTGTATGTGTTTGGTGCTATGAAAAATGGAAATCTGGGAAAAATTTGTTTGCGGCCAAAGACATTTTTTTGACTGCTACATACAAAGTCTATATCAAGTGTGGCAGCTTTAAAAAAAAGGCAGAACAGATAAATATGTTACTTTATTTTTATGTTAGGCTTTATAGATAATCATTGACTATTTGTAGTGAATAAATAAATAACATAAATTATAATATAATAATTTAGAACTCAAAATGTATAGCTATGATCCTTACCTCATACTTTCTATAATTACATTGATTTGACTGTTTAAATGCCACATGATATGGGAAAGTACATATATTCTGATTGTGCTTTGGGGTACTTTCTATTGCTGGTACTGATATTTTTATTAATTTAATGCCTTTTTAAAATATATATTATTATTTATTATATGGGATAATAGAAAATTATGTAAAATAATACTGCTTCCTGCTGACGACTGACTGCTGCTGCTACTCTTATACTTTTGGCGACGGATGATCTACTTCTGGATCTCTACTTATTTCGTCTGCTGATGCCTATCGACTTGCTAATGCTAACCGATATCGACTAGTTTCCACCTCTGTTACACATACATAGTAGATAGTCTATTGTGGACTCTAAATAAAATAAATTACAAAGTTGTAAACTCGACAAGAGAATAAAATATGGTAGATTGACTTTCATTAAATGATTATTATTTGCTGTTAAAGATATCATTTAGAAGTTTTTAGCATAATGCCTATATTTATCTAAAAACATAATTCATAATGTGTTTCATCTTCGAGTAAACTTATAATCCCGTGCTTTTAAATAATATGTATTTAGAAACTAGCGCGTCAGAGATTGACGCAAGTTTAAATCAGTTAATTATTAATACAATTCTTGGCGATAGCTTGAAATGTGAATTAAATTGCAGTAGCGTAGTTTGCAAAAAAAATATCTGGTAATTTCTACCATAAATTTATTCCATGAAAAAAGATCCGTTTCTAAAATTTAGATAATTTGTCTTAAAAGTTGTGTTTTTAAAATAAGACTACTTTAGGCACAAATTATTAGAACTAAGAACATTAGTCCAAAAAATTCAAAATTATCAAAATAAAGCCAAAAATACTAGACTTAGCTTATAAATTCTGTAATCCATCGAAAATCCTATAAAGTTATTTATCTACTTTTAGTGATTTAGTGCATAGCTTAGTTAGTCGAGCTGTCGCGAAAAATTCTTCATTGTAGTCTAAAAGATGTGGTCTTGTATTCAATTGAATTGATTATAAATATTTTCGTAAGTAAAGTACTTTAGACTAAGATTCAACAAATAACACGTATACGTATACCTGCATGACCTAATTAATTTAAAAAAATACTAAAAAAATAAGTAAATTTAATATATATTTATAATAAGATTTTTGTTTAAAACTATTCGATTTTCTTTATATTAATAATAACAACTAATATAACATTTTTTTAAATTCAGATGAGTTTTTTAACTTTAAGATTTTTATTCCAGTGAATTCAATTTTTGAATTTCAATTCATTTAGTGTCACATGCATTCTGACTACAGTATTTTCGCTTCACAACTTTCATAAAAAATTGAACAACATTGGTTAAGGTTGCAGTTTCTAAAAGTGTGCTAAACTACAAGATACCCAGCAAATTGAGTAGCTTAACAATAATTAGAACATAAATTACTTCAGTATTTATTTGCTATCATTAAAACTCACTTACAAACTTAATGAATTAAAGATAGTTTAACCCACATTGTTGACTTCATCAGCTTAACTTTTATTACAACAGGGTATCCAGAAGAATTCTCTGTAGGAAGAGTGAGATATGCAGATAGAGAGGGAGAGGGAGTGGGAGGTGAAGGTGGAGGGAACAACTGTTTGGCAAATGAAATTTGCAATTTTTGCATAAATTCAATAAAAATTCCTATTGTCATGGGAATATTTGCCAATACAATATACTCGGTACCGAGAGAGGAAGCGGATACAGATACAGGACTCGTTCTCCTCTATCCTCCTCCTCCTCCTTTTACTCATCCTCCCCCCACTTGCTAGCCAACTCCCCCTACAACTGCAATTCCAGCCACGATAAGGGCCACTTATACGCTTCGTTTGGGGCACGTTTCTCCCCCTTGGAAAGCAACACCACAAAAGACTGACGCTGCGGTTGGCTATATGGCTATGCTCTGAGGTGGCGTTGTATACTATGGTGGCAGCGTGGAGGGTGTGAGGGGCGAGGGGCGAAGTGTGGCCACAACCACAGAGTTTACAATATGGCGCCAACACCATTTGCATTTGCTTTGGCTCAGGCTGTTGGCTTTGCAGGTTCGCCCCATAATGAAATGCAGTTCAAATGCTTTGGCTCTAAACTTTTGTCACAACTGGCAACGCGAGGCGTGACAAGCGGCAAGTGGGACAAGGGGCAGCCTTTTCTGTTGTTGCCGCTGTAAACTGGCAAACAAACGCAACGGAAATGCCACAAAAAGGGTTTCACTGTTTGTCAATTTGTGTGCGGCCGCCCAACGCTTGACACCTAAACCTTGCCCCACTTGCCACCACCCGCACTTGCCGCACTGTTGCATTGGCATTTCCCTTGATACTACTGACACGCTGACAGAGTTTGGCCAGAGTCTGTGCTCGTAGTTCTTTGCTATTGCTTCTTAGAAATGCAAAAATCCTTGTGGCCTGCTCTCTAATCAACTGCAACTGCAAGTGCAACTTGCAACTTGCAACTTGGTGTAACTGCTGATGCTGCCACGCCCACGCTTGTAATCAATGCTGTAAACACTTATTTTTGTGGTAGCAACAGCTGCAGCTGCACCTGCTTCACAGTCCAGCTGCTGCTGCCTCTTGCTTTGTCTGTTGTCATGCAATTTTGTGGCACAGTTGCAAAAGTTTGTCGTCTGCCTCAACAATGTGCTGATATGGTTAAATGTCCTGGTTGTGTTGCCTGCCTCTGTCGCTGCCTTTGCCGCTGCTTCCATCACATCTACTGCTAGTTCAGTTACTGTTTCTACTCAGACTTCTCATTCCCGATGGCATTTGTTGTTGTTGTTGCTGTTGCTGTTTGGTTGCCTGTGTTTTGCGCTTTTTGCAATCTGATCAGAGGCGCATTTGGATTTTTGTGTTGCGGCGTTTTATAGGTGTGGTAAACGGGAGAAAGAGGAGAGGAAAGAGGGAAAACGGAAACGGGGGGAACTGGCAACCAGCTATCGACAACCAGCGACCAACGAGCGACAGTTCTCAGATACACCTGCGGTTAGGCTTGCCACAGATTGTTGCAGTTGCAGTTACACACAATGACAATGATGATGTTTACACAAATGTTGTATGGTTATTGGAAAATGCCAAGAAACAGGCAGTCGAAGGAGAAGAACTCTCTAGAAAAAGTGTGTTTTGCATGCAGTAATGAGTATTTCCATGATGAATGTATTAAAGCAAGGAAATTCTAATGTATTCTTGTGATTTGTTTTTCCTACAGATTGGAGAAGGCTTAGTGGGCTTAACTGTTTAAATTTAATAGAAGTATTTCAAAGTAAATTGCAATTACAATAAAGGCATATGACATATATATTACATTGCATTATAAGGATTATACGCTTAGTAGGGATATATATTAAGTATATATTAAGAAGATAATCAATTTTATACAAAAGGGAGCTGACTAAACAAGCAAATATAGAATTCCGCTGAATACCTACGATGCTGTAGTTTAACTCTTTACTAGTAGAGTTACCTTTTGCAATATATAGCAAGTCAACTTTTTTATGTAAATCTTAAATATTTTATAATCATATGAAATGAAATCTAATCTTCTTATTAGATTTTGTGTTTTAGCTGCCGAAATTCATAATAATATATGCAGAACAAAAGCACATCAGGTTAAATCATCAGAATTCGTTTATTCAATTAAAAATTATTTATCTCGAGAAATTGAAGTTAATCCTTCAAATTTTACTTGCGTTTAAAGTTATAACTTATATTGCAGTATATTGCTTCATTTACTTTAAATATTTTAATCGATGGGATATTTTTTAACAAAGTTTTCTACATTTTGTATTTGTACAGTAGACTTTTCATATGATACCATTACTTAGAAATTCGTATTTATCATGAGTAAAACAAAATTTGTTCTCATTTATACTTCATATTTTTATTCAAAAAGTTCATTAAAACAATGAAAATAAAACACTAACATACCCACTACATTCAGAATGGCACACTTTTAACCTATTTAAAGTATTTGCCTTTGTCGAACATCTCTTAAAATAGCTCTAAGTCCAAAAAGTAGTTCAATGTCCTTGGAGAAATAGTGCAACTCCATTTAAATTGCCCTCACTTGATGGCAATGTCAATAAACTTATTCATAAATCAGACCAACGTCGCCGTGGTTGTTGATCTCTGTTCACAAATTCCCACTCAAAGCGGTTTTTGCAAGCGGACAACATTTATTTCTCAAGAGGATCACTATAAACCCATTTTCAACACACATACACACTCACACACACACATACGACATACAAATTCAAAACTATATTTTCGCATTTTCAGTCTTGTTGCTAAGAATAACAAGACTCTTCTTTCCTCCCTCTCTTTCACCCTCTGCTGACAAGTTGTCCAGTTGCTGTGTGTTTAGTTTTCAGCTTGCGGTTCGTGGGTTCGCATCTTGGCAACGTCTTGGCCAAAAAGTAATTTGGCCTTTATCTGTATTGCGGTTTAAACAGCCAAACAAGACCCAAAAACCCACAACCACTTGGTTGCCATGGGGAGCTCAAAGCGGAGTCGCATCTTCAGTGGAGTTCAAAAGGAAGCCCCGCTCTCTCTCTCTCTCTTTCTCTCTCTTCACTTGCCACATTTTGTTGTCTTTGTTGTAATAAGCATTTGTTTGCTTACCATCTTTTCTTGGTGGCTCATACTTTACTCGCTGCACTCCCCAAAAGGGTCTGCTTGACATTACAAGTCAAGTAGGTTTAATTTCATTCATTAATACTATAATATATCATTATTATAATATCAAGAATTTTATTCTTATTCATATTATCTTAAAATTTTTCAGATTGGTCTTATGTTAAAGTTATCTTATGTTTAAGAACACTATTTGACTTGGGCAGTTGCTAAAAAATATTTCATTATTATAATATTCTAAATTGTTCTCATTTTTTTTGAACTTGGAATTCTTAAGATTCAAAATTTGTTCAGTCACTAAAGAATATTTTATTGTTATAACAATTTTTCTGTTTTTGTTAATACTAAATTTAGAATTTATTGTTTTACAGATTAATATTCATAGTTTTAGTAATTAAGAAATAAGAATACTCGTACATGAATTCCAAAAGTTTGTGGATTCGAGAAACAGTTTTATTTTATATATTAGTAGAGTATTTCATGTTCGGCTCTGTAACAGTTTTCTGTATTTTTTTGCTGCAGTTCTTGAGCCACATCCGGGACTCATTTTGGTCTTGGGCTAAAACTGAAAAGTTTGTAGATTTTTGGCCAAGTTTGTGCGCTCCATGCGAATGTTGTTATTTTGTAGTTGGTTCGCAAGACGTTTAACTGAAATTGAACTTGCCTTGCCGGCCATCAAGTTTTTCATTAAACGCGGAGTTTTCCCTTAGCTTTCTTCTGTTGACACTGACGCTGTCATTTGGGGCTGGCAGTTCATTTAAAGTTGCTGTGTCTCCCATTTTAATTAGCATGCCAATTCCTTGGTCTGTTCCCATCCTCCCTTCGTCCCTCTCTCCATTCGCTCTTGAAGAAGTTGAAGAAGGCGAATGACCAAAAATCTATTGACACTTTTGCGCTTTATTGAATGTTTATTTGCTTTGTTGATTTCGATTTTCTCATCGACTGCGCTGCGAATTTGAAATGCAAACAAAAACAAAACTCTGTCGCAAGTGAATGGGGGAGGAGTGTGGCGGGGGCGTATGTTTCGTTGCGACTGGCTTAAGGCTAAAGACACACACACACACTCATACTCCACCTCACTCCAACTCACGCTTTTGAACACAGGGAGCGAATGGCGAACTATGAACACGCCTGCGAGCAATGAACAGTAAATAAGGGAAATCTATATGAGCATACCAAGTATATCGAGTCTCCCACTCCCCTTCCTTCTCACCCCAAGAGGGGGAAGGGGCAGTGACTGTGACAATGACTGGACAAAACAAACAGCAAACGAATGCGAGGCGCAGACAAAGCAACACCGTTACCGCTACGTCTGTCTCTGTTACTGTTACTTTTACAGTCACTGTTACTGAATTAGCAATCGACTGTGGAGCATCAGGCGTCGCGAAGGCAAGGAGATGCCGGGGGTGGGGAAACACTGGATGAGGGTGTTGCTAGTTGGTAGCTGAGAGCACTGAGTTGGGGCAACAATACCTGTCGGCTGTCTCCAACTGTGACTGCGACACTATCACTTCTTCGATACACTTAGCAAAAATACATAGTAGCTTGATAAGAATATGTTTTGTTTAGTTAGTATTTTTAATGAAAGAAATACATGAAATACACAATTTGTTGGTATTTATTAAATTCCTATTACTGAAGTTTTAATGTTTTATATGGGAAAGAGTAGAATTTACGTGGTTTTTATAGTTACGTAGTCTTAAGATATAAACAAACAGTAAATTAAATAAAATTTTAGCCAAGTGTTAGCTTATTCACAAGAAATAATTACAACTAAAATTAAAAGTTGGTTAAGACAAATAATTCAAAATAGTAAATATTACATTGATCTTCATTGGAATTTCTAAGGGTGTAAAATCAGAGAATAATTAGCTTCAGATTCACATAGGATATCATCTCTAAAATTGCAAAAGTCAAATTAAGTAAATAATTAAATCATTTTTAATAATAACATTTATTTCTGTATTAGTTAAAGAGACTCCCAAATAAAATCATAAATCTCGCTATAAGATATTTAAAATTATTTTCAGAAATTTAAACATGCAAGACAATTATTTGAAGAACTTTCATATATTTTTATATAATATCTAAAATCAATTCATATTTTTTTTTAAATTCTTTTCCATCAAAATATGTTATATTATGTTTCTTATATTTGTTTTGCTTAAATTCAGTCTATTAAAGTAGAAAAGCATACTTTTTATATTTGTATAATTTCTTCTCGTATTATGTATATTATATATAATGCAATATATACTATACTATACTTTTGAATTAAAGCTTATACATATACATACATTTATTTATTTAAAGGTTAGCTATAATTAAAATTAATACTAACGCTATTGATAAAGCAATGGTAGCGAAGGCCTTCAGCTTACATATACATACATACTTCATGCTTTAACTCAATATCTTAAAAAATGTATAATAAAATACAAGCTCTACTATAAATGATAAATCTCCCAAAATTTGTTTTGTTTCGACTAAGCTGAATTCATTTTTAAATCAGAAAACAAAAAATTCTCTTTATAAAAATGTAAATTATTTAAGCTCACTTTAAACTGTAAAACAAAAAAATACAATAGAGGGAAATGGGTAAAGCAAAGCAATGCCATATTTAATTAAAATTCCTTCAGCCATTCCACAACTATTTCGAGATTTTCTTTAGTGTAGCTTATGCCATGAATCTGTGTATACAATTTCACTCACACATAGAATAGAGGAAAAATTCATTCAGTAACAGCGAGCCAGAGTGAGAGCGAGAGCTATGGGCCCAACTAGAAGAAATGTATTCACGTGGCATTTTCATTATTCATGACAACTTGCTCTTGGCCGTCGCTTCAGCTAGATTGTGACTGAGTCAAAGCAAACAGCAGACAGCAGACAGAAGTAGACAGAAGCAGTAGAAACAGAAACAGAGGCAGTAAAAAGGTGATACACACACTCACACTCAGACTCACACTCACACTCGCACACTACAGACAAATAACAAAGATGACAATAAAAAGCAGTAAAACAATTTTCCCCCTCCTGTTGCTGAGACGACAAAGTCAGAAAAAACAGCGGACGCAAAGGAAACTAATATTTTAAGAAAACAAGACACGGACAGTTATGGGGAGGTAGTTAGGGGGAGGCGGGCAAAGCAGCTTATGGCAAGTCCATGTGTGTGCACAAAGTGGGGGTGTGGTTGAGGCAACGTTTTGGGGGTTGCACTCCCCGAAAAAAGCCGGCAACAGTTTTGTGTTTTCGGCGAGGTCTGCCCAAGTGGCCGTCGTCAAATTCAAGTGACATATTTAGACAGCTAAGCGACTCCCAAGTGTAGCATCCACAACACACAGCACACAGCACAGAGCGTGGCACAAAGCAAAGGTGAAGTGGCATTGCCACAGCCGCAATTTTGCAACAGCGAGCAACCCAAAAAAGTATGCAGCACTTTTTGTTATATCCCTTTTTCCCATTTTGTTTTCTCTCGTGTTTTTTTTTTTGCTACTCTTTTGCTATGCAGTGCGAGGGGTCTTGTGTGTCAGACAACCCCCAAAATAAGGGGCAGCCCAACCCACAAGATCCACAGAACAACGACGACGTCGACGACAGTTGCTTTTAATAATAAAATCATTGAGCATCAAAGCATAAAAATCAGTCAAGTGCAACATAAGCTTAAAGACCACGTCGTGTGTGGGGCTGAATCGAAGGTATCTAAGAGCTACCTTAGCTGCCCCTGACCCAGACTCAGACTCTATATATATTATGTAGAGGGATGCTTACGGGGCGGAGTGTTCAATTCGATTCTGCTAGAGTTTTTTTTTTTGCTGCTGTTGCTCTCTGCTTCTCGTTTTCTTTTTTTATGATTGGCCCGAACGAAATGAATGTGATTTAATGTTATTTTTACAGCCAAATTAGTTGGCTTTTGATGTGCGTTTAACTTTTGTGAGCGCTGTCTTAACTTTAAGCCAAGCAGCAGAAAAATTCAGGTAGCATAACTTTAATACCCTTGAAAATGCAATTTAAACTCAGTTCATTGAATCCGAGTTTACATTGTTAAATGTTCGCAGTAACTTTAAATGAATATTATTGATTGAAAGATTCGCTTTGACTATCTGCCATCGAAAGACAGCTGTTCAGCCAAGGGTATTTAAACTGTCGGCAACAGTTTGTGGCACACGCATTTTGTGCGTAAGTGAGTCAAAATATAAAAAAAAGAAAAGAAGATGAAAGAAGGTGGCACATGCAACCATAAAGCGACACCGCACAGCCGGTCTCTGCTCGCTGTGCAGCCATAAAAACTCATAAACTGAATTCAAAGTGTGCGAGCACATGTCTCGCATCTCTTAGGGGGTATCTTTAAGATACATTGCCAGTTACTTTAACTTTGTGCGGCAAAGATGGCAAGTTTATTGGCCAAGCTCGCTGGGGAATTTCGTAGGAATTTTGCAGGCAAAAAGTTAACTCAAGTGCAATCATTTCAAGCTGCTGCATTCGTAATTGCATGAAGTACTCGCAAGTACTCACACACTCGCACTCACAATTCATATGCCTAACTCATATAATGTGGCAGATGTTTCTTCTCTCTTGACTTGGGCGAGAGTCAAGTGTTCACTCCTTCCACACTTTATTAGCACTTGGTCAAATGTTTTGCTTACAATTTTAATACAAAAAGATACTCCAAAAGGTTCGACATACCTTCGGTCAACACTTCAGCTTATTTATTCCAAACACAATTTGCAAAATGTGCCATAAATTTGCATTTCACAAATGAAAAATTGCATATCTGAAGTGCAGCAGAAGCAACTTTGATAAATAACTTGCGAGAGTGTGTGAAACTCAAGCTTCAAATAAAGTAAATTCCAATGACCTGAGGCACTTGGATAAATAAGTCGAAAGTCAACAAAAATGCACAATTTATTTATGAAAAATGTTTGTTAGAAATCTGAACGCATTTTGTCTAAAAAATAATCAATATATGTCGACTCTGATCTATGATAACGTCGCGCTGTTTGAACGCATTGTTCAAAGCCGGTTTCGTTATTCATTCGCTTCAAGGTGCCGGCTTTATAAAGTAAAGCTCGCAAACAGATCTCATCTAGGTTGTTAATCACATAATCGAGATCTAATAGAGCTCGTTTATATTCGCGTTTTCTAGAGTTGAAGATGGTTAAAAGAGAACTTTGTAGAGACTAAGACTCACTTGATGTTGCACAGACTGCGATTCACATAAAGAACTGGCGAGTCGACAATATAATTCAAACCCTTTGAATAGTAATCAATTGCCTTATCATAGTTTAACTTGCGATACTCTAGATTGCCCAATCTATTATAGAAATTCGTAAATATTATTAGTATTTATCTTTAATGATTACTTTACCTGCGAAAACTATTCGCCACACTCATGCGTTCAATTCGCACTTTGTGACGCTCCTCTTCACTTACATTGATCTGCCGCATGAATGTCAATTGATTCATATTGCTTATCTTAAGCGTGGTTCTGCGAATAGAGCTCTTTGGCCTCTCGCCAGTTTCGATGCGCTTCAAGACCATGAAACTAGTGTCCGTAACTCCTGCACTGATGTCCACTTCAGTCTTATCCTTGCTGCTTTTGGCAATTTCGTTGAGCAGTTTAATGACATCATCGACCTTTGAGGGTTTCAATAGGAAATCCTCATGCAACTCGCTGTGTCTGTGCGCAGACATTTTGTGAATATTATTGTGATAGTGTAGATATATTAGACTCGTAACTGAGTTGAGAATGGAATGATGTTTGCTGCGGCAACTTTGTTTTCCTATCGGAAATTTCAATTCACTTGTAATTGAAAGAGCCCAAAAACAAATTGATTTATAATTTAAATTAAACGTTTCTCGAACACAACAATGAACACGATAAATACCCCGACCAGCCATTTAACATAGACACAGACAGCAGCAGACACAAACCCTTTAAGCAGTTTTCAAGATTGTCTCTTGCCGCCCGCGGAAAATCAAACAAAGCCAACGCACAGAGAGACAGACAGACAGTGAGGACATTGGAAACGTGATGTCTTAATGTCAGACTCCTTTGCCAAGGGATTGAGCCACAGTTTACATACTCCCCGACCTTCTCTTGTCTGCATTTCAACTCCATTGTCATCCTGCTTTCATTCTGCTAACGATGCCCCGCATAGTTTTTCCTGTCTGTCCTTCTGTCTGCCTCATTGACATCATTTGCTTTGTACTTGTTATTCTCTACAAATTGTTAATTATTTTCATTGTGCTTATTATGAAACTTTTTCATCCCTCCCCCCCACCACACTCGTAGCTTTCCCTCCTGCTTGCGTTCGCTTGTTGTCCTTAAGGATTTTTGGCATTTAATTAAGCGCAATCAAATTGACATTTTAAACAATTTAAACAAGCAAACAGACGTCACAATTGCCCCCTCACTTTCCTCCCTCCGCACGCTCGGCCATTAAAATCGACGACCACGCCTCCTTTTGAGTACATTTTGGGCGCATATTGAAACGCTTTATGACCAGAGGCCAATTGGCAAATGCTGCTCGAAGAGCTTTGCTCCTCTTTCCCATCGCAGCGGGCAAAACAAAAATCGATAAATGAATGGACCAAGTTCCCGTTATTCTCTCTGCTGCTGCTGCTGCTGGTCTGGTCACACCTCGTACCCCATTCCCCCCGCCGCACATGCGCCTATTAATTATGTCTTTTGCCGTTTTGTCGCATTTAAAGACGACGCAATTAAGTTGCCAGCGGGGTCAGCGAGGCAGCAGCAGTGGCAGAGTAGGAGGACGGTAATGTATACCCAGTCACTTTGCTCACTTCCCTCAGAGTCACATAATACGTATCAATGGACACGACATGGACATGGACATGGACACGCCTCCTCCCTTCCCTCATTCCGCTCTACTCGCTACGTGACCAGCACAGTAATTCATATGAAAATTTAATTTGTTAGGCCGTACATAGAGAGCCAACGAGGGAACTGCTCACACACACACACACGCACACACAGTGGCACTTGGGGAGTGGGAGAGACGCATAATGGAGCGGGCGGGAGAACATCAGAGCCGGGCAATGAAACCAAATGATATTTACGTTTCTAACCGCATGTGAAAATAAATATTATTAGGTTGCCCCCATACACCAAAAAAATTAAAACCCGAATTGTAGCCGAACAGCGCATACCCTGTATATTACTGCAATAAATCTTTTCAATTATTAATATTTATAATATTGTAAATATAATGAAGTGAAATTTACTTTGCAAATAAAATGTACCACGATAATTTATATTTATAATTTTTTTGTAGTTTATATTTTATTTTTTGTTACTATAATAATTAATTTAAATATATATTAGCGCTTCGTTTCCGAATAATAAGAGTAACGTTCTTTAAACTTTTAATTTTATTACTATTTACAGAAACATTTAACTCAAATCAACAAAATTTTGTATTAACAAAATACTTATTCCAATTTGGCTTAGGCAGAAAAGAGTTGTTTCTTTAGACAACTGAAGTAATAATTTTGCTGTTTACTATTTTATAGTGCTCTTACAACCTATAATTAGTTTTATATACAATAGTGAAAGAATCGTTTTAATTAGATGTTCAAAAGACTATTTCATAAGAATTTGTGCGCCTAAATGTAGGCAACAGTTTTGGTGTTATATTTAATTCCAATGAAAAGTATTTTTTCTATTCAAAAAATATACCAACCAATTTTTTGTGTAGTATTTTGCTACCTACAAGGCACTTTACATGAAGGCACTTAAAATGAATTAAAAATGCATGCCTCTTTAATCATTCACCAAGTTTTTTTAAGCTAAGCTGATTACTGAGTAAAATTAACTAATTAAATCATGCAATGATTCGCACTTTAAGCTGATATGAAAGTTGTTTCAGTCACAGGGTATGCAATAACATTGGTTGGCTTTGCGGAATTTTGGAAAATTATTGCAAATTTGGCATAAACAGCTGAAATGTGGTTTAGTTTATTTTTGTCCCTTGGTCAACACGTGGGGAAAACCACAGAGCATGCAATGCACTTTTTCCGCTATTAAATCATTTGGCTTTTTTCGCTTTTGTGATTTCCGTTACCGCAGTTTGAATGATATTTGGTTTGTTGGCGGTCAAAGCTTTCAATAATAGCACACAGAGTTAGAAAGGATAGAGAGAGAGCTTCTTACAGTTTAGTTGCTAGCTAATCAGCACAATATCTTCAAGTTAATTGAAATATGGCTTAATTTAGTGCATTTTCAACTGCAGAGTAAGTTATTCCGTTTCGCTGATTCGATCATCGGCCGTTGGCTGCAGTGCTCAATTGGAATGCAAGCCGTGTATTTAACTCATTAGCCCAGCAATGCAGAAAATGCTGTGCAGCACGGACTCAAGTCAGCTGAACAGCTTAACAAGTAAACGGGCCATTGAAATAATTACCAGGACAACTTCTACATCCCAGTTTCGAGTCCCTTATCCCCCACCCCCAAGTTTTTCATTTGCATGACCCACAGTAGTAGACTGTGGTTCGCCCATCTCCATCTCCAACTTTGGACAGCGTTTTAAATTTCATTAAATCTGTTCACTTCGTTTGCCAATGCAATCAGCAATGCGAAAATGTTGAGAAAAATCAGTAACAAGGCCGCACTGAGGCGCCGCATTTCATTTGCAACGCCTCAAGTGCTTGAAATCTACTTAGATCTCATTCCCATTCCCCTTCATCCGCACCCCACCATCTCTCTCGCTTTTCTGCTGCCCTCTTTTGACCGGCTGCTGCTGCTGTTGGCAAGTGGCAGCGCTTAACCTTACGTAATTAACTTGCTTTGCGCTTGTTTTTCTTCTCTACCTCACTGAGACTGACTTTTTTATCAGCGCAAGAACAGAGTATGCCAGATTCTTAGAATAGGCTTAAAGTGCTCAATTAAACTAATATATCTCTTTTTTACAGGGTATTTCAAAGTCATCCTCCTCCTTTCGCTTGTCTTTTTTTCGTTCCATCTCTGCGCTTCATGTTTTTGCTGCGTTTTTCTTTAGTTTTTATCCACTTTACGCAAGGATTTTAGTTTAATTTCTTGCAGTTTTTCTCCGCTTTTCACTGGCTTTTCTTCTGGTTTGCTCTATTTTCCAAAAAAAAAAAACGGACAAAAAAATCCAACAATTGTTTGGGGCGCGCTTAGTTTGTGTTGCGCTTTCGCTTTTCTCTAATTTCTTTGCGCCATTTTTCACAATTTTTTTTCGCTCTCGACCGTTCGACGTTCTAAGTGAAAAAGTAAACAGAAATCCATTAGCTTGGCAATCATTGGCGGCGCCGCCAATGGCAACCCCCCCACCACAACTTGCCACCTATTGTGGCACTGTGGCACTGTGGTTGGGCCGAGGTCAGTGTGGCTCTTATAAATTGCCGCCATCAGCGAATTTGCTCTAGTTTTTCAAATGCTTTTCCGATTGAGACAATATTTCAGTAATTTATAGTAAACATACTCGTATATATTTTGAGACTTTTTGGAAGCGGAAACTGAGGAACAACAAACGTAGTTTTCAATAAATAATTAACTAGAACTGAGTGACTTTTGACCCCCTTTCGGCTATTCGATGTCAATCTTATAGCCCAGATCAATGGAGGCACGTATGTGCTCCTTCAGATTGATGTAACCATTGCGCAGTGACTCCTGTGTAAGAAACTCCTTGACTTTCGTCTCATTCTCGCAGAACACCAGATTGTCCGTCACATCGATGAGATGCTGCAAATGCGCTGGAAATCTGTAAAGTATCAAGAGCGTTGAACTCGATGCATCCGATTGACGGCACAAGTCACTTGACAGCTTCGAGATGCCCTGAGCTGCTGTGTAATCCAATCCGGTTATCTTGTGGCCATCGATGACTACCGTGATCTTAAACTCCGCTTGGGTGCAGGCCTTGAGCACCAGACCACGCAGATGATTGATGGCTGGGAAGTAGATGCCATTTCCCGGCACCACAGAGATGTATTGCATCTCATCCAGTTCCTCGATCTTCACTAGAATCTCTGGACGCGCCCAGAGGAAGAGCAGATGCAATGCAGTCACAATGATGCTCACAAAGAGTCCGACTTCCACGCCGAAGAGCACGCACACACAGAAGCAGAGCAGCCAGATGCCAAAGTCCCGCTTTGACTCTTTCCACAGTCGCATCGGCAACTTGAAGTCCAGCAATGTGAAGATCGAACAAATCAGAATCGCCGCCAGCGTCGCTTCTGGTATATAGTTAAAGTAGGGACTCAGATAACTCAGCGCCAGCAGCACAATGACACCTGTAATCAATGGGAAATGACTGTTAACTTTTCTTCACTCTCACAGAGTTTCCCTTGACTCACCCAGATACAAGTTGGCCATAGGTGTCTTCAGGCCACAGGCTGTGCTGATGGCGTAGCGCGTAAATGCCCCAGATGAAGGCATCGCCTGCACACAGGAGCCAAACATGTTGCACAGGCCAACGGTGAGCAGCTCGTGGTTGGTGTCAACCAGTCCCTTGGGAGCTGCAAAAAGTAATATATAACATATAGTAATTTAACTATTTAAAAAATATATAAAAATTAAAATTTATATTAAATCGAAACATTAAGCCCATCATCATTTTATGTACTACTTCATATATTATATAATAAAGTATCTGCAATTAAACTCAAAGAATTTCTGTATTCATTCGGCAGCCATAAAGATAATGCAATATTTCTTATTGAGCGAAAAAATGGAATCCTTAAAAATTCTTTTGTACATTTTTGCAAACTAGACGGCATGATTGAAGATGCTTCAAAAATTAAGGAATAAAACTAGTTAACAACTAACATCCGTTTTCTTAAGAATCGCTTTTGAGATCATTTCAAAATTCATGTACATATATTAATATTTGTATACCCATATTTGTTTAAAAATCTCATTAATGATATTTTTGGAAATATGAAAAACAAGTAAGAAAGCTACAGTCGAGTGTGCTCGACTGTGAGATACTCGATACCCATTTTGAATAAAAGTAAAATATTGCAGTATTCATTTTAAAATATATTAAATGGTTATACCAAAAAATACTGAAAATATGTCAAATGTCATTTTGGGTATTTATAGAGTATTACATTCAAAATATATCATAGAGTGCTAAATATACCAGATTAATAGCCAAGGCAACTAAGACCCCTAGTAAGTAGGCGTTTTCCCGATACAAAAGATTTTCTTTAATGTCTTCGACAAACTTGATGTGATTGTATAGATTGCCCTTCACAGATGGCAGCATAAAATTATTCGCGCATTAATTTTTTTAATTAGATTTATCTGAAATGTCGACTAATTATACGAAATTTTATGATAAAATTGTTAAAATTATGTGTGATATTATTTTAATAATCATGCTGATCGAATCAGAATATTCATTAAAATATTTCCTTTAATCTTCGTACTAACATTCTTAAGCCATGGATTGAGTTTTTCACATACACAATTATTATTTATTTATTATTTCTACTTAACTGTTAGTCACTTATCTTCCACCATTTCGATGTTATTTTCTTAGTACTTACTTAGCTTGCCAATCGAGATGTTTGTCAGAATGCCCACAATGGGAATGACAATAATGCCGACGTTGAGTTCACTCAAAACCTGCCAGAAGCTGTAAGTGCGTCCGGGTGTTTCGATAGTCAAGCTGGGCACAGTGAAGTTGGGCAGACTTGAGAGAGCATTCGAGCTGAGGGCATAGGGCAGCTTTTCTCTGTAGCCCAGCCAAGTGTACGAGACAATTGCGGCAATGAAGACGATGAGAGTGTTCCTCGATGTGGACAAATAGCGACAACAGATGCGCAAAGCCTTGCCACGTTTCTGATTGCGTGCCACACGCTCCAACAGCTAAAAAGAAGTGAATGTTTAAAACCAACTGGTGGAAGAAAAAAAAGATACTTACCTCGAGCAGCAGTAGGAAAACAATTGCACAAATGCCCATGATTAGATCACCAATGTTGGCTTCGTGGATACGGGAGCTGAGAGTGCGGACAGAGTTGACGAGACCCGGAACTAAGTACTTGATGCCCAGGAGCACTTTGACCTGGGACTCGATGACTAGAATCGCAGTCGCCGAGGAGAAGGCTTTGATCACGGGCATCGAAATGAATTCAAAGATGAAGCCTGGAAGTAAATTGAGGTGTCAATCGATGCACGTTTAAACGCACAATTAGCGACAATAACTACTTGGCGAAGGTGTCAATTGGATTGAATATAATTTACATTGAGCCATACTTATTGAACTACATCAGGTTTGTTTATTTGCTTAACCGTGGAATCGACACAAACTTGGATTAATTCAATTGGTATGAGGTCACGAATTGGACAAACGGATATTGTGGCTTGACTATTGTCGATTATCGTCATAATTTAGTGATTAACGATACCATTATAATTGCTCTAACTTCCACTTCATTAATTGCTGCTAATTGATCGACTCAATAATTATTTGACAGTCTTTCAATCTCACTACAAACTCAATTTGTTTGCATGCCACTTAAATCCAAATCTTTTTCTCCGCCTCTCTCTGAACTGCCTCAAAGCGGATAGAGCATGTGAACTCAATTGCTTTGCGCCTCGCGTGGGTCGCTAATCAAAATTGTACACCCAAGTTCAGGGCCTAATGAAGCTGTCGCAGTCAATGAAATCTAGAACTATGCTAGTTAGGGATGGATTATGCAGAGAGAGAGGCAAAGATAGATCACACACTCACACGCTGATATTCTGATTGTTTGGGGTCACCCACATCGAATGACAACAATCAAGCAACTTACGAGTCGCACTTAAGTCAATTGACACCGACAATAAAACGCACAAGACGTTTCAGACTTTTACCAGATACCGGTAGAGGAACTATGAAGTAACATAATGTACTCAAAGATACAGGTGCAGATTTCGCATTCACTTTTGAAAGTGTCGTGTGTCGACTTTATTCTTTTCGATTCTACAATTATTTTTCACCATTGCAAGTTTAAATATTCATTCACTTTCACACTTTACTCGTTCATAAATAGATTGAGATACAATTTCTCAAAACTATCTACAATATTGTTTTGAATTTTAAATATAGTCAATTGAGATGATTCAAATAAGTCAATAAGAAAATAGATTTACATCCGTGTTGATGCTTTTTCTTTCAGATAATAAGTTCTTGGTATATTTTATACTTCTTAATAAAGATGCAGATTCTGTGTTCACTTTTTAAAATAGACAAAGAATCAGTTGATGTAGTGGATAATATAAAACACTTCCTTAACTTAGAGTAGTACTTTCACTCATATCTTTGCAGAGAATCTTTTTAGATACGAGATATGAATTTAGTGGAAGTAGAAGAGACGGTAAAAAAAGGTAATAAAGATTAAGAATACAAAATAAATTATTCATTTTCGAACTTTTGTTAAACTAAACTGTTGACACTTCACCTCGATTTACTTCATATATTCACTACACACACTTTGAATTCTTTTTCTGTAACTCACCCATTCGCATTGCACCCATTATGATCTGAACAATGCCACTGAGAAAGGTGAGCAGAAAGGCAAACTCGATGGGCCGCCCCACGGTGAACTGGACGCTGACCAAAGCCACGAGGCTCGTGGGTCCAATGATGACCTTATCAATTGAGCCGAAGATCAGATAGATCAGCGGTCCTATGAATGCCGAGCAGAGGCCATAGCGAGCCGGAAGACCAGCGAGTAGAGCACACGCTATGCTCTCGGGTATGATGGTGAGGCCGAGAGTGATGCCCGAGATAAAGTCATCGATGCCCCATTCCATGTTGTAGGCGGGCAGCCATTGAAAGACAGGCACATGACGCAACAGGGCGCGTCTCCATTTGCTGGGCGGTGGCTGTGCTTTTTGGGCATCTTTGTCACTGGCAATTGCCTTCGGATTGCAGTTGCTATTCGTGGTGAGCAGACGCACCTTGGTCGCTCTTTCGTCCTGCTCTGACTCCGTTTCCAGTTGCGGATACATCACAAAACGAGGTCTGTTTCGATTGAGTCGCGGCTTGATAATAATGCTGATAGCAAAACGCGAGTCGCAGATGAACGCTTATAATCGCAGATAGCACAGATCTCTGTCTCACATCCCTTCCCCGTCCACCCACGTCAAATCAAATTGTAGTCCCAATTTGTTTGCCTTAAGTATCAGAGCATCGCTCAGCAGATTCGCAGCTCAATTGTCAGCTGTTGTGTAGCCAGAGCAGAGCTTAAAAGCTGCCAGCTGTTTTCTCTCTCTCTCTTTCGTTTTCTGCGTTGCTTTTCGCTCGTTTTTCTTTGGCTTCGATTGTTGATCTTACAATTTGATAATACAGATGCTAACTGTTCTGTGCACCTCGGTGGCTAGCCGTACCAGGGGCTTGCCCTTTTCCGATGCTTATAATTATTTGATTCAATTTGGAAACCAACCTGACACTTTGGTACTGTGCTCATGCTCCATGAGCGCACTCTCATTCACTCATCCGCACATCTGGCCAGACTACACTAGATGTAGATGACATGTGGCGCTGTGTCCAACAATTTGCTAATTGCCCGTTAATTGAACACCCGCCGTGTCACTTGTGACACAACTCTGTAAATTTTCACTTGCCAAATAACAACAACGGTTCATTCATTGTACGGTAAACAGCAGTCAATGACGTCAGTGTCAACAGCTGATCAATGCACTTGAAAGTGTCAAGCCGCAGTTGCAACTATTTGCATCCACTGCAAATAAATTCCTTATTAGTGTGACTTAATATTTATTTTATTTATTATAACTTTTTTATTTGATTTGAACAATTAACAACTAATTAGAACATTAAAAGCAAAAAATTAAAATAAAAAGTATAGGGAATTTAAAATCAAAAATCTTAAATGAAAAATTAGTTCAATTTATTTTGTTTCTATATGAAAGTATTTTCGGAAGAGTGTTTTTGAAATTTTATTTTTCTTTTTAAAATTAGATTTATTTAAAATGATACACAATAAATTATCTTTGTTTAGAATTAAATTTCTCGAATTCAAAACAATGAGTTAAATAATTTGAAAAATAATATAAAATATTATTAAAATATTATTATAAAATTTTCATATCACCCAAATATTTTAGATTTTTAATCAAGATCAGTAACATAGAAAATTAAACTGAAAATTATCTTAAGTATCGAAACCAAAGTGACAAAAAAATATGTATGTCCATATTGCTTAATTCACTAAATTAATATTTTTAAGACATTGTTATACAAATTTGTTTTTTTTTTTTTATAAGCCAAAATGATTTCATCTACAGTTGTAGAAAAAGTAAATTATTTGAATATTATATACCAGATGTCGCATCACATTATTTACCATTAAGAGATTCCTTCCTAAAAAAAAGTCTTGACATTTTTGCATTTAAATTATTTGTGTGAAAATACGAGTTGCACTTTGCGACTTAAAAACCCCGAACCACGCTGGGTTGAGTCTAATTATTGCCACACATGGCGTATGATTAATATTTATTTTTCGTGCTTTTTCATTTAATGTTATCGCACTTGCGATGTGCGTGTCTATGTTTTGAGTTATGCAAATGTGATTCCTTTCTTGCCAAGACAAAACTTTGACTGCGGCCACGTTTTCGAAACAGCATAAAAACCAAGAGAAATCATATAAAAGAATGGCGGCAGCTTGAAATACGATACATGAACACATTGTGCTAATTTTGATGTAAATTCAAATTTCAAACTTTTGCGTATTAAGTGTAAAGTTTGTCAGCACCATAAAAACAATCAAATATTACTTGAAAAATCAATGCTATGGAAACATTTTCGTTTTAATCTACTTAAATGTGACTGCATACAAAATATAGCTAGATATTATCTCATATTATTTTGGAATTTCATTGAATACATTTTGTTGCAGAATAGCTGTCGGGGCTGTTGGGGTATTCGTAAGCGGCTTTTGAATACTCCTCTGCTCGTATGTGTATTTATCGCTGAGCTGCTCATTTGTAATGTAAAATCTGATTTTTCGCTTATGGAAATTGTGTTGGGCCTGTTGCCTATGCAGTTGTTCTTATTGCTTATGGATTTATCTGGCACGTTGCCATGAGCAAATCCAGTCAAATCTCTATTTAATCACAACTCACTCGTTTCCATTAGCAGAGCTTGCCACAAAACGAATGAATAAGTAAATTATCCATCAGAGGGCGCCCTTTAAAAATATTAACATTCCCATTGTAAATACAAAAAATCATTTATTGCCCCATGCTTATTCATATAACAATAACAAAGTTGAAATCTTTTTTCAATTGCAAATCGTCATGTAAATGATATGCGAATTTGAATTTGAATTTGAATTTCAATTCGATGAGTAGTTGTTGTGCATTTACACAAAATCAATTAAATCGAAATGCAAATGGAAATATACCACGAATTAGCCCCAAAACGTGATGGATATTCATATTAGTTTGTTGCAATCAGCGATGCTAAACTTTCTAAATGGACAGCCATGCGTATGTGTAATGCGTAATAATCGCAATATGAAAATTTGTGCGGTTGTTTTTTTCTGTTGAAAACTGGCATAACTTATCATTCATTTAATATCAAAAGATGTTTTTTTGCATATTACATAGTTTTATACCGGATACCTAAAGGATAAAAGTGTATTATGGGTTGGTGTTAGCGTGAAGCGACAGACAAAGGAAGTACTATAAGTAGAACAAAGTATGTCTCAATAACTATAGGAAGGAGAGACCTACCATAATTATAATTTATAATTCCTGGTGGCAATCAGATACAAGTTGAAGAAGTTATTTAAAAAATAATTAAATATAACTAAAATCGTTTGTTACTTTGGTTGACACCCTGGCATATTGGATACTCTAAGGTATATTCTTAATGTAATAGTATTTTAGTAAAGCAAACATATATTCGGTAAATTACAGTATATTTTTAAGAATAATACCTCATAGTTTTGGTGTTATTGAAAATGTGAAGCGAGTATATTACAGTCGAGTGTGCTTGACTTTAACTTTCCTACTTGTTGCTATTATCTGTCAGTTCGCGACTATATCAAATAGAGAAAACGAAAATGCAATATAAAGAAATATATTAAAGATAAGATTCAACTAGTTTAGAGACTTAAATCAATCACGACTGAATGAAGTAAACTGACCCTATGAATGCACAAAACTGTATTTAATACTTCGATTTAGATTTCTTGGGTGTCATCTCTAATTATTGGTTATCTCGTAGGCGATAATTTACACTAAATTTGAACGTGTCCAATAGCTCGCAATGGCAAAATTGCTGCAAGCTTGTATGATCAAAGGCAATTTGGTGCAAGTTAGTTTAATGCAATTTTCAAAATTGCTTTTCAAATGCAAACTGCAACATTTTCGCACGTACTTTGGCACCCAACAACAAGAACAACTAGAACAACTTCAATAACAACAACAATAGCCATAACTGGGTCTAAGAAAAGTTTACAAAATGATGCACTTAAAGTTATTATTTCAGCCGATTATTGCAACTGCCACGACGCACGATTGCACATTTAACGATGCCTTTACGAGCGTCTCACTCACTCTCTCTCTCTCTCTCTTTCACTCTCTGTGTTGCCTTCTCTTTCTCTGTGTGTGTATGTGAGCCTTATTCAAATGAAATTTTAAGTGCCCCGACATGAGCTTGAGCTTGGAAAGCAGCCGCTGCCAGGTGCAAGCAGATTGCGATGAGAATACTACTCAGAGTGGGCGTGGCTGTTGGAGTGAAGGCGGGTTCTGCCTGATTATTATTTCCAGGCACACTTCGTTGTGGCATTATTATAATGACTGTTGCACAGCAAAATTCACCACGCACCTGACTCGCATACAACACTGTTGAAAGCAACTTGAGCTCTCCGCTCTAAGCTAATGTCCTGCCAGCTGCTGGTATTCTTCCATTAGTCGGCAAGCAAATAAACACACAGTGCGGGAGAGTCTGACGGACTGACAGACATTAGATGACCCAAGTCCACACTGCTAAGTAGTTTGTCTAGCCTCAGACACAATGCCAGACAGAACATAAATGTCGAAATGTTTTCGCTTTTAATAATACAATTTAAAGTTGTTTTTTTCTAGTATTTTATAATCCCCTAAAATTCTCTTTATTTTATTCTCTCCCAACTCCTTTTCGATTATAACAAAAAGGGCGCAGTTTTATTGTGCGTCTGTCTATATTAATATTTACTCAGGAATTTCACATTCTCTTTGCTCGTCTTCAGGTGTTTGCTTTGTGAGATAATACTAATTAAAAACGAATGATGCGCGTTTAATTAATACTTTCCACGCTTGTTATTACACTTTTTTGGCGAAGATATCTTTTGATTAAAAAGCAACTGACGTCAACCGTATTATGAATCATTTAAGAGCTTTGGTATCTATTTCCTCCGAGATGTGTCATCTTGAATTATATGAGAGTTACTTTGATTTAATGTCTTGCAAATAAAAAATAAAAAATGCATTAGAAAACTTAGTTATCAGAATGCATATAACGAAAAAAGTATTATAATCAAAGTGGACAATTGAGAGTGCTTAACTTGTAAATACCATGTGATTAAAATTTGAAGAACTCTTACAAATTAATTACAAAAATAATCGGAAACTACAAATTTGAAGAGTGTGTCGAACACACGACATTTTTGAGTTGAAGAGCTGAGCAAAGTTCTGCGACTCAAGTCTGAAGCATGCTTTAGATTAATATAAATGAAAATGAGATTGACACTTTCATCTTGCCATCAAAACTCAACCGTTGACATGTGAAATGGGAAATGCTTCGTGCCTCACATACCTGCTAGCATAATTAAAATGTTATCACGCATCCCACACACACACAGAAACACACACCCGCACCTGGCGTGAACATAAAAAAAAGACACATAAAAATTTAAATGAAATTTGAAAATTTGAAATTAAACGAAATTTTATTTTAACGCTTATTTTTTTTGTGTTTGGCGCGCGCATTTTATATATTTTTATTGGGGCTTGCGTTTTGCAATTGCCCATATAATAAAAGGCAAGCAAATATTGCGTATACGCCGCGTGTAGGCAAACAAAATATTATGATGCACGTACACAAGTGGCACGCCCACCACACATACAGACAAACCCGAAAGATCCACTCAAATGCGACGCCTTTTGATTTTTAGTTAAGGGCAACGAAGCGAGCGACGATTTTGCCAATTTTGACAGACGCCGCATTATTTCCGCCAGCTGCCACGCCCACTGTTCCAAATATTGAAAATTGTTCCGTTTGTTCTATTTCTGCTGCTGCCTGCGATGCTGGCAAACGTGCCATGGATTTGTAATGAAACGTGCGGCAAAGAGATGGAAAATACTCATACGCCGTGTGAGCCGAACATTTTTACGAGTGTTGTTAGGCGTAATTTTAATGGCTCAAACATGCGCAGGTCCTCCCAGCCCCACAAAAAAGTTGGCACGGATACCAAAGTGTTTTAGCCAACACACACACACACACACACACACATACATACACTCTGTGGCACACCTGGAGTTGAGTTTGGTGTTCTACCGGAAATTTAATTGTGTGCGTGCTCTAACAGTCGAAATTCGCTCTACGCTTTTGTGCGCCCGCCTTTGCCTTTGCCTTTGGTTTTGCCTTTGCCACCGACTGTTTGTCGTTTTGTGTTTGTAAACAGGTGTAAAAATAAAAAACTAAGCCACTCCTCTCACAGTCCCCGCCCCACTTTGTGCTATATTTGCGTTTATTTTTATGATCATGTCGCTCGTTAGAAATAATGCCAATGCCAACACATGACGTCTATTGTGCTACACTCCACTCAGAGGTCTCTTCAACTCCCTCTCTCTCCCTATCTCTCTCTTTCTGAATGGATTACCGCCAATTTACACCCCGCCCTCACCTATCATCCGCTTAATCTGTTCTTCCTCTACTGCTGTCAATTTTCTTCTTGTATCTTCAATTGTAATTGGCATTTTAAATGTTTCGTAGCTTGGGTTTTTTCCTCAGTGGTTGGAGAACTTAATTAATTGTTTTAATTGTCGTAGGCGAGGCGAGAGTGAGTTTGTCGGAAAGTGAGTGCGGTTTCAGTTGAGTTCGACTGTTAAGTGCCATCATAATTTTAATAGCATAGCCAAGTTTGACACAAATAATTCTACAATTATTGTAAAACATATTCAAACCTGAAATTGGAAATAGTTGCAGCTTCGATTTCAATGATAATTATTTGACAGTTTGGCATCATCATTGAGCTCATCAGCAGTGACCACAACAAAGTCCTCAGTCCGTTAAGCTGGATCAAATGGCAGTCGGAGGCAAACAAAGGCTGCCTCCAATCAACGCTAATAGCAATCTCCTCCTCAACATGCTCGCACACTCAAAGTGCTTAGAAAACCAAAAGCCAAAATACTCAAGAACCAGGCAGATGGATGATTCGGTTTCATGGATGGAAGACACTCACACTCACACTCGCACACACTCACTCTCTCTCTCTCAGGCAAGACTATTAATTAATTTCCCAGTCATTGGCACATACGACGAGACATTGACATGGAAAAGGACATAAACACCGCATGCCGTTGACATCTGTGTCAAAGGCAAAACCAATACGCAACCATTTGGAACTGCAGGAGATCAGACTGTCAATTAGAATGCTATCTACTTGACTACTCTACTACCATATACATACATACTTATAGTAGACAACAAGATACAGGCAGTTCCTAAAAAAGCAGAACTAATTGAAGCAAAAGCTTGCAGCTATCAGCAATATTGCTAAGTGCTTTCAAAGTATACAATTCACCAAACAGGAGCCTTAAAAGCATCAATACGCATTATGCTTATGAGAATGTCAACTAAAGTTCGAGTACACAGAGCTTTTAGAGGCTTTAGAAAGCACATTCTGAAAGTAGATTTGACCCAAATGAATCGTCGATAGTCTAAACAATTAAACGCTTAATTAAATGAGAAATAAATGTTGACCTGATTTATTGTAGCCTTAAGCACTGAACAACACTTCAGAGTGTTAAATTTTAGCCTAACGCTTTTAATGTGCTTTCAATGAAAATACTCAAGTTAACTTAAAGGTATAAAAACAAAAACCGCATCAGTTTCGCACATTGTTATTTATTCAGACCGAGTTCTGAATAAAAGCTATCATTGATATTCGAATTATATGATTTTTATTTTATTTACTATGCTAGATATATTTTTATTTAATCATAGTTTTGAATGGGTTTCAGAGTACAACATTTTATTGTTTTTATTATATGTTCACACAGCTTTCATAAATATCTAATTAAATAGATAAAATATGCTTAATTTTTTGTGATTTTTATTCAAACTTAACAGTAGTGAAATGATTAAAAAAAGTATATAATATTATTGTGAGCTTTATGTGCTTTTACAACCGTTTGCTGTAAATAATTTATAAAGAAGAAAAAACTAAAAAATAGAGCAAATGAGTTAAAGTTCTAGATAATTTAATTCAAGCCTGTTAACAATGAAGAAGCTTTCACTGTTTCAATTTTAGTCCCTCTCTTCCTCCTCTCTTTCTCTCCTCCCTATTTCCATGACGTCTCCTTGCTTGATTAATACAACGTTTCGCTTTGAAGCTAATGAGTCGCATATGAGAATTGGCTGACAATGAAAATTGATGCCAAGGAAATTGGCTTCGACTCTCACAAGGAGCTCACTCTCTCCCCTCTCTCTCTCCTTTCTCTCTCCTCTCCACAAGTGACACTCAAGTGTTGGGCTAGGAAGCAAATACCGTTATGATAGCTAAAGCGTGGAGAGGGGGGAAGGTGTGAAGATGTGCGGCAATGCTATCTAACAAATTGAAATCTTGCAGAAATCTCGCACTCGAGTATTCAGTGTTTGTCTTAAGTTGTCGACCAGAAACTGAGCCAAAATTGGCAACAGCAATTGCTTAACTGTAAGTGTGTGTGTTTGAGTGTGTGTGTGTGTGTTGAAGTGGGTAATTTATGTTGAGCTCCCAAGCATCAGCTATCGTGCTGTGTAAATTGCTGCACTCCAGTAAGCATTTGCATAGATTTGACTGTTGCCAAAGCAAAAACAGCATTTGATCTCCAGCCGAGGCAAAACGCATTTTGTTTAATTTGATGTGTGACTGTCTGACTCTAAGTGTGTGTGTATGTGTGTGTGTGAGCCTGAGTGTGTGGTTTGGGATAATTGAATGAGGCTAGGCTCTAGTCATTTACATTCAATTAACAGTTGTGTGCAAAACGCATCTGCATGGCCATCTATCCATCTATTATCTGGGCATTCATGAGATACAGATATACTTGATGTTATGACTTGCCCTCTTGCATGAATATTCATCACAATCGGGTAATTTATACCTGATGAGTGTCTGCTAAACATGTAATGCAAGCAGATATCTTTCATTACACTAACTTCTGCACATGCATACATAAAATATCGATCAACTAATCGTGTTGAAACTCAACCTAAGCAGTCGGTTAAGTCAAGTTGATTAAAGAAAATAGTTAGAAACACAATGATAAGAGGATTTGAGTACCAAAAATTATTACGAATTCAAAAGGAAAGCTAAGAAAGTCGAGTGTGCTTAATAGCAAATTATTAGAGCTATATTCGAAAAGAAATAGATGAAAGTCAGTTAAAAGAAATGTTGTTATAAAAATTTCGATTTTAAAACTATTTATGAAATTAAGAAAAGTTCTCTAAATTTATCTAGCTTGATTTATTTTTCCTCCATTAAATTTGAAGATCATATTTCTAAAATCTGTAGACAGAATTAAACTGAAACAGAAAAAGCCTCAGTTAGAACAATTCCTATAAAATAACTCCTATTCATTTTTTCCGCACTGTATTAAAATTTCTTTATAAACAAATAAATATTTTAAACTATTTTTATTTTTACTTGATTTTTGCGTGATTTTTAATATCTTAAAATCAATTATCACATAAAATTCAATACATGGATTCAAACTTCTTATTTCGATAATGTTTTTCTAAAATTTATGAATTATTTTTATTTTTACAAAATGTTATTGAATCTCAATTAAATATAATAAAATAAATTTCGTAATTGTTGCACGAAATAATTTATCAACCTAACAAAATTCTTATAGCAAATCTTTACCTATTTCTATTTTATTATTGTGCTAAAGTTGAGCGTATTTGCATAAAACAAACGATAGCTTCACTTGAATAGTTTCGAGTGAAAAGTATCTCAATTTGAAAAAAGCGTAAATCATGGAGAAGCAACAAAGTTAACTTTTTGGGGCTCTTGTGTTATTATTGGCTTTGGCTGGCAAAGATTTTAGCAGCTACTTAATCGATGTAAGCTTGATTTCAATGCTGAGACAACAACATGAAGAGACAGAGAAAGAGGGAAGAGAGAGCAAGAAGAGAGCTAGAAGGAAGCAGAAGGACAACAATTCTGAGATTGTAAGCAAACAATGTAACCAAATTGTATCAACAAATAAACATAAACAAACGAAGGACCGCAACGAAGCAAATCGAAGGGCAAAGACTGGAACTTGGCAGGACGAAGAATGAGAAACACGGTGGGGGGGGAGGGTTGATAGATGGGGCTTGCCGCGGGTCAAGTGGCAACAAAAGAAATCGTACACACACAAACACACAGAGAAGGAGAATAAGTGGGCAACAGGAACAAGCAAAAGGAACAGGACCTGGAACACAACAGGACTTGAGTTTGGATGCGTGTAAAAGTGTTGGGTGATTTAGTCCTTTGTGACTGAGTGTGTCTGTAGGTGTGTGTGTGTGTGTTGATTGAATCGAGGCAAATAAGCAAACATGAAATCAGCAACAAGGAGAGCCACAAGAACAGTTTTTGGAGAGACGAGAGCTTCTCTCAGCTAAGCGAAAATTGATAAGTGCATAAAAAGGAGATGGGCAAATAAATCGGGATGTCGATTCTGCTCCTCAAGTATTTGACTAATATAAACAAAGCCCAAACAGCATGCAATATAGGACAATTAAGCATCTTAAGCAACTGTGTTTGAGTTTGTGTCGTCAAGTGCGAGTTGCAAGTGTTTGTTGCCAACCTGCGTCCAAACTGACAAAGTGTTATCGCTTCACCTTTCGATTTCCATTCTTCACCGAGTCAAGTGCTCACCACATTCAGCTCTGCTCCTGACAAGACAGTTTGTTTTGTTATCGTTATCAGACAGCTAGAGCTTAACTTCTGTGGCTGATGTGCACACAGAAGTGCATGGAATATAACTGAAATATAAATTTACCTTTTATTTATTCATCTTATATCAACGTTAATAGACAGAGTAAACGTTATTTATGCTACGCTATAAACTACATATTTAAACTGATAAACTCAACAGAGTTTCATAGATTAATAATCAGATTGAATGCAAATTGATTATCTTTTATCTACCGAAAATTTCTCGCAGATTAAACAATATCTATGCTATGCAACAAGCTACTTATTTAAGCAGGTAAAACAAAAAGAGTTCCAATAATTAATCAATAGATGCCTCTTACTTAAGTATTAAAATATACTATATAAACTTTTATCTATCCAAATTATTCCACACTTCCCCGACAAATTAAACATTAATGCTATACTGTAAATTACTTATTTAAGTTAAGTAGATAAAATCAAAAGAGTTTTCAAAATCATTCTATTTTGTAAGAATTTTCAACCTATTTTGCATTTTTTATGCATCGAAATAATTTTTGGGTTTAGTAGACAAATTAAACATAATTTATACTTACTTATTTAAGTCTTGCTGTCAGATAAAACCAAAAGAGTTTATCATATGCATTCTACTTTAAATTCTATTAAATAAATTGACCTTTTATCTATTCAAATTATTCCATAAATAACAGCCATATTGAATTTTGTTGTAATATGCTATAAAATACTTATTTTTGATAAGCAGATAAAACTAAGTTTCATTGATTAACCATTCGGTACATTAATCATACGAATTTGCTGTTTACTTTGAATTGAAATCTATTCCATAAACTGACCTTTTATCTATTCAAATTCGATCAAAGTTAACAGGTAAATTAAGAGTTATTTATATATACTTATTTATGTAAAGCAGATAAAACCAAACAAGTGTCATTAATGGTTTAATACTTCTAGTTATATTATTTATCTATTCTATAAATTTATCTTTTATCTGTCAAAATTATTCCATACTTCCCTGACAGATTAAACATTATTTGTGCTATGCTATAAACTACTTATTTAAGTCCTGCTGTCAACATTAAGCAGATAAAACCCAAAAGAGTTCCATTGATTAATCATGCGATTCATTGATTTAATCTTTTTGCTGTCATAATTTATCAGCAGAGTTGCGATACATGTAACGGCTTGTTATTTATTGATAGCCATATCGATTCGTTAAGCTATTCCCCAAATAACGAGTGGTAATAATTGTTGGTTAAAACGATAAACGATAAACGTTAAAGGGATTGGCGAAGGCGCATTAATTAATAACATGCCATAAAAACATAAAATAATGAAAATAAAAATCAGTTGCTTGAGTGATTTGAGTGTATCAATCAGTGCCAACACACCTGCTGTCTGTCTGAGTGATAAGATTTTTGCCTAGCCAAAAACAAAAAAAAAAAAAAACAAATATTATTGGCGCTGCGTCGAACGGGGCGTATGATTGATTTACAACGCACTTGTAAATTAGAAATAACTATTGCGAGGGTGTTCGGTTGTTGTTGTCTGTTTGCTCGAGGCTCTTCTGCGGCTCTTCAATTGTGGGTGACCTGTTTGGTTATCATATTTTATCTTTGGCACTTTATGTATTCAGTCGCCTTTTTTTTTTTTTTATCTTATCGCGCATGCTTTGCACTCGACGTCGAACATGTCGGGGACAAATTAAAGCACCCGATATTGCTAAAATGTTAGTTCAATGAGACAACAATAACAAAACTACAAAACGACAGAAAAAAAGAACTTGAACTAAAAACTACGGCAATCTTAAGCACATGATAACAAATGTTTTTTTTTAAGGTTTTCTTCAGTTTTGGTTTAATTTAGTTTATTTTATGCGTCAGGCGTTTTGTTTGGTTTGCTTTGTTTATTGTGACACAGTTTTCTCTCGTTTTTAAATACACACTAAAAACTAAATAAAAGTCGGCAAGCAGACTACTATTAACAAGTTAATCATTTTCTCTTCTTTAATGCGCCTTGATCAACAGCAGAGCCAAAGCAAGGAAACCAGATATCAGAGGCAGCGACTGGGATGCCGAGTTTCTGGTGCAACTGTAAGAGAAGAGAAAAAATATACATAAGTATACAAGTTAAGGTTAGCTGAGTCATTGAGCAATTAATTAACAGAAATGTTCCCAAGAAATTCCCAAAATTAAATAAAGTTTTCTAATTGTAATGGCTGCGTTATCTTAAAAGCTGATAAAGAAGATCGATGTTGTAGTCGAGTTTTGAGTCATTAGGAATTTAATTAAAAATAGCAGGTGGCTACTGCTTGTTGAAAAGAATAGATTTAAAAAAGTTATAACATAGATAAAGATATTCGCAATGATGTCATTGAAATATTAGAAAATTGTGACGTGGGTAAAGCATTTCTTTGCTATCAACAATTGCGGGGAATTTAATAAAAAAAATTTCGATTTTATTTTGAAGGTTGAAAATCAATGAAGTTTCATTTGTGTAAAGGTTCGAAAGATTTCTTCAATTTTTAAAATAGTAAAAGTTTAATACATTGAATTTTTCAAATTAATAAAAATGTTAGCTAATTGTAAAGTTTCTGATATTACAAAAATTCTGTATCATTGGGAATTAAATTTCACAATTACGATGTAATTTTGGAGGTTAGAAATCAATGAAGTTTCACTTATTTAGAGCATTGAAATATTAGACTGTGCTTTGAGCAAAGTTTCACCAAGCATTTTTGAATCATTTGGAATTTAATAAATAAAAGAACGATATTGTTTTGGAGGATAAATTTAAAGAGGTTTCACTTCTATTAAAATTCAAGAGACAGCCACATTTTGTTAAATAGAATAGAATAGAATTGGTTTTAAAGCATTGAAATATCATTAAATTGTGCAATTTTTGCTATCAGAAGAATGTTGAATTTTGGAGGATTGAATTTTGAAATTAAAAGGCCAATGAAATATTGAAATATTGAACTATGAAATAGGTAAAGTTTTGTTTTCTAACTCTTAAATAATTGTGCATAATTTCGAAGGTTGGAATCGATGAAACTCAAATGAGTTTAATCAGAAACTCAAATGATCGCTAAAAATTTTTGAATAGAAGTTAACTCACCCAGTTTGCAGGATGGTGGTGAAGTTGTTGGCCTGGAAGTTGGCGTAGCTGGCACTGGCATTGTTGTTGGCATCCTGCAGACCTGTGGTGTTGTAGGTGCTGGCACGACCCAGAATGAAGCCATAGCTGGTTGAGTTGTCTGACGAGTTGGTATAGCCACAGCCGATGACGTAGTTGTTGTTGTTGTACAGCTGCAGCAGCTTGATGAAGACAGTGTTTGTCGAGTTGAATTTGACATCGTAGCCAGTCTTGGCGCCTTCGACCAGAGTGACATTCACATTGGGCTCGTTCACGTTCTGGTAGAGCGAAGAGTTGCTGCTCGAGTGAGTTGAGTTGAAGGTGAGAATTGTGCCATTGCTCAGCAGATCAATGGAGAACTCCATGCAGGCATCGAGACTGTTGCCAGGATGACGAGCCAACTCCAACCAGTTGCCCACAAGCTAAAGGAGTAAACACACACACATTTTGCAAGTCGTTTCCTTCGAGTCGTGAATGTCTCAACACTTACTGCGGTGTTATTCCAATCCAAGCTCTCGGTAACTGCGCTGCAATTCTGAGGAGCTGTGGTCGCTTGGCCAAAAGCCTGGCCGGAGATCAGGGCCAAAGTGGCAACGGTTAAAATCACAATATTACACATGATCACTATTTGTTATTGATTTCTTTTCGCTGTATCGTTAATCGGTTCACTTCGAGTTCGAGCCGCGAGTTCTCTTTTCTTTGCTTTTTTGGGTACGTGACACGTATCGGTTCGTTTGCGAGGGTCTCGAAATACTGTCGCTACGCCCTTTGGCAGTGGTCTCTTTTATAGGCATGTGGCACGCAGATACAACGCCGCTCCACTCAATGTATCTTTCGAAGGTTCGTTATCACCAAGCACACACACACACAGATACTTGCAATCTTTGTTGCAGCTTACTTTTGTCTCTCATGCTGACGTCTGTTATCTTATTTGTCATTTTGCCACTACACAAATTATTTCTATAATATATTTTCATATACATATATATAGAAATTCGCAATGCCCGTAGACTATGACTAATCACTGTAGCTTAGCTTATCACAGTGTATGTGTGTGTGAGTAGTTCATATGTATATAAAATTCCCCCCAACTTTGTGCAGCTCTTTAAGCCACTAATTGCCAACGTGTGCCCCGAAGAGTTTTCGGCGTGGCTTCGAACTCTCGAAATAGATTTCTTGACTAAGTCAATTGTCACAATTTATATCGCATAATTACTGCTGTAGATAGTGAATCTTCTCGAATGGCGTCATTATTTATTGTTTTTATGTCACATTTCAGATTTCGTATCAGCAAAAAAGTTATTCCATTTCCGCAAATAAAAAAGATACAATTCGTTTTTATCATTTCAAAACATTTACGTTGATCATAAGCGTAAGTGTCATAAAATTACATTTGATTTCTTTACAATACGTTGTGAAACTTAAAAAACACCGCTTTTTCATTAAGAAGAGCGGACATTTTTTAATTTTTAATTTACATTTTTATTAAATAAAAAAACTGTAAATAAAAGAAACAATTTTCAAAATGATCTATTTCGTTATTTTCAAAAGCAAACATTGTACAGATTTTTAGTGAATTTACTTAAAATCTAATCAATATTAATCACATTCTAAATAATAACATATAACATATAATACAACATAGAATAACATATAATATTAATATATAAAATCTATTTAATAAAAAGTGTAAACTAATGTAATATAGGGTTCATTTTGTAGCTGCAAAATACTGAAATTGTAAATAGTAAAATTTTCTTTTTTCTTCAAAATGAAATTACAAATTCTTTTCATTAAGTTTAAAGATTTCCAATTGCGCAGATTTCGAGTTCATTCTCGTGGATAACTTCTCAATTGGAATTGTAAACACTCCCCGATAATGTCAACGGAATTCAGGTACAAATACACCATCCACAGTATCTCTCTCTGTCTTATCAGCAACATTGACTGAGTCAGCACATTGAGTACAAGTGCGAGTAACAAACACATGCATACGACTGATAAATTTTGAATTGAGAGTCAGACGACACTTAAACAAAAAAAAGAATAAAAAACATAATAAAAAAAATTCCCTAAAACGTTGGGAAATTGCCAATGTTATCATAGAATAGATATTAAATTATATGTCTAGCAACACTGGCCATGAATCATAAAGTTATCTAGCCATACAAGTGCAATAGAATTCGTTTATAATTTCTTCCCTGAAGCAACATTTCAGTTAACAAATTAATTTAATGTCACGCATTTTTGTTTACAATGGGAAATTCAATGTTATCTTAGAAAAGATATAAAGTACAGATATGCTGTTTGTTTACCAACACTGGTATTGAATCATTAATTTATCTATGCATTAATACCGAAACTTGAATTTAAATAAACTTTGTTTCTAAGCAATATATGAATAAAAAATCATTTAAGTTCTTAATATAAATATCAATTACGAAATGAAATAGCCAATGTTATCTAAAAAATGATAAAAGAAAAAACAAAACAAATATATAGACTTTCTCTGCAATCATGAAGCAGAACTTGAGTAAGCAGAGTAAATAACATATAATATTAATATATGAATATACGATTTTAATTTGAAATTTAATTTTATCATATAAATAATATAAATTCACATGTTTAAATACACTGGCCATTAATAATTAATGTATTCAGTCATCAACAGCTAAAATACAATGCAAAGAATCGGTTTTTGATTTATTTCTCGAAGCAACTTTTGTGGGAACAAATCATTTTAGTGCTTAGCTTTAGAATCGTTTACAATTCGAATAGATAAAATAGTTTATAGAATTATTTTCGATTTGTATTGGAGATTAACAATTGCACAATAGATAAACATTTATTTTTGGCAACACTAACCATAAGACATTTTTTTACTAAACACCAATTTTGCTTATAAATTATTTCGTAAATCGACATTTGTATTAACAAATTGTCGTTTAGATATTTATTTTATAAGAGAAATAAAAGACATATTGTATGTTTACCAACACTGGCTAAAATTCATTAACTTAGCTCGTCAATATGTTTTTATTATGTTAATTAGATTTTATTTCTTGAAGCAACTTTCGAGTTAACAAATCATATTTGTTCTTAGTATACATTTTATTTTCAATTGACTAATAGTTTACCAACACTGGAAGTGGATCATACCACTCACAACTGTACTTTTAAGTTACTTAGTCAGTTGGTAAATGACAAATGCAAAGACGGCGTAGAAAAGAGTGAATGCCGTCGAGGGATCAGCTCCGCTTCCCAAACACCTGCAACAATAAGGAACTCTATGTTAGTTATATTGAGTTTGGGGGTCTAAAACAGATTAGTTTACGCACGTATCGTCCTGGGTGATCAGGGTCATGCTGCCATTGGCGAAATTGTCGTATTTGGCCGAACTCTCGCTCTCCAGGGAATCCAGATAGACAGTCGACAGAGTTCGATTGCGAGCGATGACCATGCCAAAGGCTGTGGAGTTATCGGTGGCATTCGTGTAGCCACAGATGAAGGCATAATTAGAGTAGTCGGTGTCAAGGACCTTGAAGACCGTGTAGGGTGTATAGTTGGGTGCATTCCAGTAGGTGAAATTGTAGCCATTCGCTTCTTCGGTGTCGTTGAGCACAGTCAGCGTGGCATTCATCGTCTGATTCACCCATGGATAAGTCACAGTATTCGAGTAGGTGGTATCGATCAGCACATTATTCTCGGCCTGATTCAACACTGTCACATTGATCTGGGTACAGAAATTGGTGCCCACCGGTTGACGCACAATCTCCCACCAAATGCCCGCAAACTAATTCCAGTAAAAAATTGTAGTTTCATCTTTGAAATTTGAATCTCTTTTCACTCACCTGGTTCAAGTCGAGGGCAATGCTAGGGCTGACATCGCAGGGCACTGGAACATTTTGACCAATTGTCGAGGGCGTCGAGCAAAGGCTCAACAACAGCCCGAAGAACAGTCCAAGTCCCCAATTGAAGCCTCTGGAAGCCATTGTGCAAATGCTTTGCATGTGGTTTGGATTCAACTGGTGAAACTTCTGACTGACTGACTTCTTACAACCCAATCATAATTGGTTGCTAATGAGGTTGTTAATTAATCATATGATATCATTACTCTGATAAAGTCAGTGTTGGCAAACGCATGCAGCTCATGCATGCGTGCAGTGTTGGCAAATTGCGTGTGCACACTTGACTCAACTGAACTTGACTCGACAGATCATGTGATGACAGTTTGTTGAGCATTTAAGACCCTCAACTGCAATTACTATCGACCATAGTTGTGTAACTAATGATATCGGTTTTTAACTTTGGTGATAAGTAAATAGATCACACCTCAAGTGGTCTGCAAACATTTGGACTCGAAGGTCCAAACGCCTCATAAATATTACTGATAACTTGGCCGATTCGAGTCTATTACTTCAATTAAGTTGCACTTTCTTTCGATTCAGCAATTCATAATTAATTAGCATGGGATTCCCTTAAAGTTCCCCAAAAGTATTGCCGAGTTGTTCATGTTGCTTTTTTATAGAACTTTGTCAATCAAGTATTTCAAGATGTTTTGGGTAATTCCCTGAAACTCATGTTCTATAAATATTTTGGTGACTAACCTGAAAAGTGAAATAAAAACTTTGCACAGCGTTTGACAACACATGAATCGTTAACGGTAAATATTCTTTGCCTTGTTTAACACTGAAAAACCAGCTGCCAACTGACACATTAATTTAAAACGAGCTACACAGTTCGAGTATGCTGCAATCCTGCAAAATATCCTGCACTCAATGTGGTAAATGAGTATACTGACTTTGTGATGGTGCATGCAAAAATAAAAAGGAGGCAGAACTAATAGTAAGGAACTCAAATGCTTAATGAGAAATACCATTGTCAATATGATTTATCAATACCAGCTTAAAGAATTCTGACTTTATTCCCTTTACAGCATATATAATATTTTGAATCCACAATCGAATATAATAAATTATTTACTTACTAAATTATTTAGTATATTTTTTTTATTGTTTTCTTTAAAGACCAGACTATTTCAATATTTTTTTCTCTTAACGTTCACTTTTTTTTATTTAGTTTTACTAATTAGTTCAGTTGAATTTTATTACGAGTATTTAATAATTAAATTTTCAGATCATATGAATAAGTTTTTGAATTTTCCGTATTTAATTAATGCTCGTCTAAAAGTAAATTTGCATTAAAGCTACAATTTTTTTTTTATTAATAAAATATATACATCATATCTTTTTGTAGTTTACTTATTAATGAGTTTAATTTTGTATTATTAACTTTCTGTGTATTTGTTAACTAATAAATTTAATAGTTATATTTTTCAATTTTTTATTTTACTTTTAAATAATCGAAATAATGCGAATATAGTCCTTCACTTTCGATCACACTGTGTGATAGTACTTTTATGTATTATTCCAGCTGCTGTAGAGAGAGGAGAAAAAGAGGGAGAGAGAGAGCGAGTGGAAGACAGAAGTTTTTGTAACAAGTGACACACATTCAGTGCGATTCGGTCACAACTCGTAGGCGTGTAAACGGCTCCCGTGACACCCGGCAACTTTGTTGAGGAGAGGGAGGAGAGAAGAAGTGCCACGCCCACTGGAGAACAAAGTGTAGTACTAACTTTGTCAGATGCAGTGCAAAGAATCTAGGTAACTGTTAGCAGGTAACGAGTAACGAAGAAATGGGTAACGGGTAACGAGGATGAGAGCTTGTCCCTGTTATTTAATTAAAACCTATTGCAAGTTGCGCCCAAATAAGTTTAGAAAAGAGTTTTTGGCATGTCTTAATAATTTAATTGGGCCATGTGTGAAATTTTAATGAATAGAAATGCTAACACACACACACACACACACACACACTCACACACTCTGGGACCGAAAAGTTTTGATTAACCTAAAGTGGAGTTGAGTCGAGTACAGAAAGTGGAACAAGTCGTGTCTCTAGGCTAAAATTCAAAAACTTTTCGATAATTACTTTTGCAGTTAAGAAGTCCATAAAATTTCAATTAGCAATTAAAAACGGGGTTACAAATCTGCACAATTCTCTTTGCAATATTGATGAACCTTGTTCTAAGAAATCTCACTCGAAGAATACCCTTTAATAAAAGTATTCCTAGAACTCCCCATCGATAAGATAAGTTCGACGTTGTTTTGGCCATAAATTGGAAATTTGTCAAGATTCACTTAGAGCCTATGACAACAATATGAATCCATCAACGATAAAACTTGTTGTGTCCATAGCAAAGACCTTTGGCGATAACAATTACAACAAATTCAAAAATTATTATTAGATAGTTTTGCACTCAATTTACTGATAAGTTAACGACGTCATCTACAGCGTGTGCTTATTTTCTTCCTGCTAAAGAGCGAAGCGAAAGCTTAAGAATGCAGCTTAAAGTTCTCGTTAAACAATTCGCCAACAACTTTGACAATCCAACTATTTTCGAAGAGCAATTAAGCGCACGCGTAGGCGAATATGTGCGCAAAAGCAATTGTCAAACATCGCGTCTATAAATAGAATTCACAAGAACAACAACAATGGATGGGCATTGGCAAAGCTCGACTTCGTGCCGCGTATTATTGTTGTTGTCTAAGGTCAGTTTTCGGACGCAGCGTGATTGAGAGCGGTTTGCGCCGGTTCTGTGTCGTTGTCGCTGTCGACGTCGACGTCGCAATAAAAACTGATTAGTTTATTTAACAAGATATGTACGTGTGCAATAATTTTTAAATATTTGCAAGTCGAGTGTGAACAGAAAGACATAGAGATAGATAGAGAGAAATATGGCGGTGTACTTTGTAGTACAATTATTTGCGGAGATCATTAGCTTTTGGTGCTTGTGGATCGAGTGTATCGAAAGTGGATTCTAAAATCACTGCGTACATTTTGGGTTCTATATCAGTGTACACAATGTGGATTCTAAATCAGAGCCAACTGCGTGGATTCAAAAAATTAAGTGAATGGAATTGTGTGGCATAAAAATTGTGCGCAGCTCCAAAGTCGTAATTGCCTTTCTTAATAGGGAAATTGAAAGCTTCCCTCTAATTGGCACACTTCATATAAATCTTCACACAAACACACACACACACGCAGAGCGCCCCCAACGAGGTATGTATGTATTTAATTACTCAACAAGCTTTGATGCTTTCATTAAGTTGCTAGTAACTTTCTCAAATGCATATCTTGTGCTCAAGGCTGTCGAGCTTTTGAGCCACTGCAACCGCAGTAAAGTGCGAAGCCGCTTTCACACACACACACACACACACAAACACACATGTGTAAAATAATTAAGTTGTTTATCTTAATGCAAACATTTCTCTTACTGCAAGTAACTGTTAATTACACTCTCAGCAAGTAAAAAACACAAAACGAAAGACGCAACAAGGAGCGCAATGCAAACTTTCTATTAAAGTGAAACTAGCACACACTCTCACACACACACACACGCATGCATACGCACAGAGCATCGTCTTTCGCTCTTACTCTTGTGATGTCCTCCCTCGCTCTCCCTTACATTCTTCCTCTCGTTTTCTGTGTTTTACTTTTGTGGCCTCTGCCTGCTGAAGTGCGCATTGCGCAAGCCAATTTAAATTTTAAAATAAGCACATTAACTGCATGCAGAAGCGCTAACATGAACGCACTCACACTCACACACCCTTCTTGGCTCTTCGCCATACTCAGCCAGCATATGCACGTACTCCTCTCTCTCTCTCTAACACAAACACATAAGGCGCCCACACGCGCGCACATGTTTAACGCCAACGTCTTAAGAGCGAGGTTTAAGTGTGCGTGTAAGAGGAGACAAGCAACAGGCGTAAATCTGCAGTAAATTTAACATGTGCGGCGTCTCTTTTTCATGCTCACCTGAGACTGACACGTTCCCTCCCTCCCCCATCCCTTCCCAACTTTATAAATTAATGAGATTGACGTTGCTTTTTATATTCATAATTTGATTTTAATTATTATCCATATCTGCTTAAAGAGAGAAGAACTAATTGTTAATTACAAAAAATTGATAAACTAACTATTTGGCATAAGTGCTAATCATTTAATGTAATTGATATTAATGTATGATTAACTGGCGTTTAACATTATAAATTCGATTAAATCGTTTGCGTTCTTTTTTATTTGGGTTTCAATTTCTTTTTGTTGTTTTCATAAAAGACAGATAGAATAGAGCCTCCTTAGTGTGTTTTTCTTCGTTTCTTATAGTTTCATTAGTTTCGGTATACGATAGATCTCATATATATATATTCAAATATATTATAGATAGACCCAATTGCTGATATGCTGTTAAAGTTCTCATATATCGAAATCATTAGAACAAATTAAGACTAACTAAAACAATTTATTTACAATTTAACAGATTTCAAAAACAATAATTTGATCGATTAACATTAGAGATTAGTGGAAGAACTACAGAAATTTTCCGTTACGAGTTATTATTGACTTGTCATACTATTTACAAAGACTTCTCGACTTCTTGAGTTCTTGAGTTCTCAGTTATGATAATGATAGATAGTTTAAACATTTAAGATTAAAACTTTTGTACTGATATTGATAGTATCGGAAACCAGGTGTGCTATATAAGTAACACGTACATAAATGCCTCCCAAAAATTGATATGTAATATTCGAAATGAGAATCTTAACAAATTGGGGATAGTCTAAGCTGAAACTATAGATAAATTATATTCGATAACTGAAATACTAGATAGTTGTTCTTCCTTAATCAATTAGGTTATGCATAGATTATGTTTAGGGTTGTCTGGCATTATTTTATTTTGTCACTCGTTCAATGATTGTGCTTCGGCATAATTTTCAAATATCTCAAGTTCGATTCTGTAACGGGTTAATGGGTATCGGATATCGGGTATGTACGACTACTACATTGAAGGGTATATCCAAAAATCACAACAACGTGAACTCCATTCTAAAGCATATTTTATGGATTAGTTGAATCTGGCTGTTGATGATCATGCTATGCTAGATGTAACGACGCTTAACGCTTATCGATTATTGATTATAGTCGTACTCTATGTACAGCAATTATTTGTTGATTTTTTTTTCTTTTCGGGGGCTCAAGGTCTAGTTTATAATACGTTGCTAATACTACTAATTATAGGATACATTGCATTGTGCTCATATATGAAGATTTAACATACAGCTCGCTCCTTAATGTCTCTCCTAGTCTAAATGGAAGTTCTAACATGTTTACAGGGTATTGTTGGGGGAGGTTCGAGTTCTCTATTCGCATGCTATTTACATTTCTGATACAACCTAGCAAGTGTTTCGTTTAAAGGGGCTGCGAACCCTTTAATTTGTTCAACGGGATTCTAAAAAGGTTCACTCGATATACCTAATGGGTGTTTAGTTTCACATAGTTTACAAGCATTATCAACTAATTATCTCTGCGTTTGTTAATCATAGTCGATTATTATACCGTTTATTATTGTTATGACAATAAGTAAAATACAGTTTTATTTTTAATATGTAAACAGTCTTTTGAGAACCTTTCATGGCGCAAAGGCTACGTTAAATGCATTATCTTGGCTGAAAAAAGCGAAAAACTAAATGAATAAATTCAAAACTAATTAAATTAAATTGCAACCCTAAAAGTATGCTACACATTTTGTCACAAGCGCTGTGGCTGTTCACATTATACGTTGCGCTTGAAAGTATGCAACACATTTTTAGGTGGCTAGCGTAAAAGTTTCGTTGAGTTTTTACGCTGTGTCGACTTCGACTGCTCTAATTACTCAAACAAAAATGTGGAAATCAAATTAAAATGTTCTGAAAATTATTTAAATGCAAACTAAATGCAAATTAAATAAAAAATAAAGTCAATTTGATGTTTATAGTATTTTTTTTAATGGTTTGGTATATTTTTTTGTTTGTTTTTTTGTTTTTTGTTTTTTTGTTTCTGACTTAAAAACTAAAATAACAAACAGAAGTTAAAAATCGTCAATTCAATGCATCATTTACAGATAGGATAAAAAGTTTCGTTATAAGTTACATTATAAATTAGAGTTTGTTTTCGCTTCGTATTATATTAAGATTTATATTGTAGAATTTGGCAATCACATTGGAAAAACACTTAGGCGCTATAAGTTCTTTGCTTTCTAGGAGTTACACTATTTATACTGTAGTACTAAAAGCTTAAATTACGCTGACTTTTCACTTTAAAGAATGCATGTATAAAGCGAAAAACTTATGGCAACCCTATATAGGATACAAAAGGAGGGCAAATTGCTAATTCTAGCCTTAGGAATACATAATATACATAACATATGTGCTAGAACTATTGCTTTCACGATGTACACGCAGCAGTTGAGAGTTGTACTACACTTACACATTACTACACTAACTATCGATATAGGGGTGGAGCTTAAAGGTTTAAGCTGCAACTAGAGCTGTACACAGTTGATGAGAACCCAGAGCGAAAGGCTCTTTTGCTATTTACATGATCAAGTCAAAGTCGATCTACGCTGGCTGCACATTGTTGTTGTCCAGCTGCGAGGTGACCGTGGAGCAGGCGCTGCTGTTGTTGTTGGGACTGGTTGCCTCGCTGCTCGAGGCATTCGCTGCTGCACTTGCAGCCGGAGCTTTTCTACCCCCTCTTGACCAGCCAAAGCTTAAAGCTGCGCTCAGCTTGCTTGGCTTAGGGAGTTGCTGCTCCGTCAGATCGTAATCCTGTCGCCCAATTGAACTAGCAGGCGTATGATGACTATAACCGGAATCGGAGCCGAAGCTCGAGTCGCCATAGGGATGTCGGTAGTCGGAGGTGGCTGTGGGCAGCAGCGTGGAGGCATAGGGACGCGCTGAACCGCCAGCACTGTCGTAGTAATAGTTGGCATTGTACATCGGTTCCGCATAGCCATAGGCTGGCTCCGCAGTCAGCGGTGCCGCATGGATGCGATGGTGTTGATGCTGATGCGCTGCCAGACGACGATCCACCAGACGGGGTTGGGTGCGCGCTCGCATCGTGGCTGCCATCAGACCTTGGGCACTATTCGGGGGATATTGCTGCACGCTGGGATAGCGAATGCGCTCCCGATAGATTGTGGATAGGGGCGCAACGGGCGCTTGACTCAGCTGTGCGTTGATGCGATTGCGACGCTCCACCTCGTGCTCCAGCGTGTTGTAGAACTGCGGCGCCGTGGAACGCGCCAGATAGCCGAGGGACATCATGTTGCTGCGATTGTCGTAGAGCGGCGCCAGATCCGCAATCTCCGCCGTCGAGTTGCTGTTGTTGAGCTCCTCCTGGCGTTGTTGCTGGCGATTGCGTGGAGTGCGTCGCATCTGGCTGGGATTAGTGCCAGTTGCCACCTCATTAGAGATGTTATTGTTGTTATTCTGATTGCTTGCAGTCGAGGCACTCGCTGTGGACGCATCCTGACCCGTCGACGACCCAGAGCTGAGCACACTGTGTCGCTCCTGTGTTGGCAACTGTGCAGCAGCTGTTGCCGCACTCGTTGTTGTGGCTGCCCCATTGCTACTAGCTGCTCGCTCGTGGTAAGGTGTTCCACTGGCTGTGGCAGCCGTTGCCTGTTGCGCCGTGTTCGCTTCCTTGTGGAAACTGCACTCGCCCGGCAGAGACAGCTCGTCCTCGGCGAAATCATCATCGGAATGCAGCGGTGGCTCCGACTCACCATCGGAGTCGACGCGTCCTGGACCCAGCTCCTCGTAGACATTGTCGTTGGAGCGATAGGGATCAGGACCGGGCGAGGAGCTGACGAGGAAAGGCGGCGACCGCGTCATAGGATAGCCACTAGGATAATGTATGCTCTTGCCCTGCAGCAGCTGTAAGAGGAAAGAAAAGAGAGAAGGAAAGTTAGTTGATGTTGTTGCAAAGGATATTCTATAAAACGAAGTAGGAATAAACCGAAGTAAGAGAGGGAAATATTCAGTTCAGATATTCCGAGAAAAAGTAGGAATAGGAAAAATTGAGAAAAAATAATAAAGCAAAGGCATTAAGGGACGAAAGAAACCAATCGAGCGCCTAAATGCCATTTGAATGGATGCCCAGCAATTAGCGTTAGACAGAGAGGAATAGAGAGGAAAAGACAGCAACCGGAGGAATATGCAATAATTGGAAAGTGTGTGCGACATTAAGCAGATTTGAGTCAAGGATTTGCAGTCTTAGCCATGGCCTAAAGGAGCTGTTTATCAGACAATAAAATAAACACGCACTTCAGCGTAAGCGGAAGGCTAGAGAGCGAGAGCCAGGGAGGAAAAAAAATGGACCATAAAGCGGCATCAAGAAATATGAAAAAGGCGAATAAAAAGACATTGCAAAGAAGCGGGAGGAAGACAAACACGTCCCGATTCCCCAAAGGCGTCAGAGTCGTAAAAATGGCACAAAAGACGCACGAATTGAGCCCGCAAAGCGAGCGAAGGAGCAAAGGAAGGATATCACATGCACAAGGACAAGGATAAGGGAGTGTGGGTATAGTCCATTCAGAATAAAGCAATAGCACATCAATGAATAAAAAGGATAAAAAAGCGAAGGCACTAAGGAAATGTGGTCTCATTTTACACACAGTTTTTGACAATTCAATTGAGTGAGTGAGCGTGTGTGTGCGTGTGTGTGTGTGTCTGACAAGTTGACAATGACAGTGCAATGTTTTGACAGCAATTGTCGAAATGTTGCCTCAAGCTCTCGCATTACACGCAAACAGGACTCGACAGCCAACAACTCGCAAAAACTTCCTGCACGACAATTAAACAGATTGACAAACAATAAGCAGGACACGACAACGAAAAGAGTGAGAGAGATGGATGACTAGAGCGAGAGAAAGAAGGCGATTGCGTACTAACCTCGGCATGTGGATGCTGCTGGTAATGATGGTGATGATGATGATGATGCGGATGCTGCAGCTGATGATGGTGCTGATATTGATGATGCCGCATTACCAGCGGTCGATGGTGACCCAAATGTGCATCAGGATCCTCGTACATGGCATGATGAGGACCATGTGTTCCATTGCCGCCCAGTGGCATTGCCCCATTGAGGGCGCCACGCGTTGGCGTCTTGCAGGGCAGCAGATTTTGCACCTTTCGCTTGTTTCTGCAATAGAAAGAGAGAAGGGGAGATAAAGTTAGTAAATGTTAAAGCTGGGAAAGCACTTAAAGCTCGTATTAATTAAGTTTATCTACTTAAAGTTCATTAAAGCTCTATTCTAAGCACATTTTAACTTCAAATTTGTGTGTTAAAGCTGAGTAAGAACATATAACTTTAAGAAACTTAAATGTATGTAAAAAGCTTCTTATCCAATAAAGTAGCTTAAAGTTCATTAAAAAGCTACTAATATAAAAAGAGTGCAACACATTTAAGCATAAACTTAAATGAAGTAAATTTAAACTTAAAATTTGTCTTACTCATTAAGCAGCTTCAAATAGAGAGAGAAAGAGAAAAGCAAAATGCGTAAAGTAGCTTAAAGCTGTACTTAATGTGACTCATAAATAAGACAGAGAGAGAGAGAGAGAAAGAAGGACTTTAATTGGGCAAGCAGCTTAAAGGCAGACTTAAGCCAAAGGAGCAAAAGGAGAAGACGACATCGACGACATTGTGAACGTGAATGTGGATGACATTCATGACGTTGTTCGAGCAACGAGGCCAGCTTAATAGAGCCATAAGTTTTCGGTCAGCTGAGGATGCCGGCGGAAGATAAATCGATTTGTAATGGCTGCAAAATGGGCGTGGCTAGCCATGATAAATGCCAAGCTGGCCAAACAGGTAAACAGTGCACAGAATATATATCCCCAGCTCCACTTGATTAATAAAGAATGCTGAGTATAAATAAAAAGTGAAAGCAACTCAAAAGTGCGCCACATAAAATTCAATTTAAATAAGCAGCAACCAAGAGGCGAAGGAGTCAAGGAAGGATGTCAAAATGACAACAGCTCGATGAAGCTCGAGCTGGAGCTGGAGCTGGAGTTGGAGGTAACCGCGTGCCATGAAAATAATGAACATAATTAAGTGTTGCCCATGGCAAAAGACAACGGCAACGACAACGACAACAACTTTGGCCTAAAGATGCCTTGTAGAAGCACTTGAAGACTGCCATATGGCAAAAACTCTCAGTCTCAGTCAGCGCCGACTTCCCATAGCATAAGCATAATGAAAAATGTGAAATTAAATTGACGCCACGCCACACGTAGCATGCCCCAAAGCGGAGGGAGGGGAAAACTGTCAGCCTTGTAAATGTCTTGTAGGTAAACAGGCTGCGATGTCAAACGGAAGTCGCTCGTAAAAACTCAACTCGCATGCAATGTCAAGCTTCGCCTGATTGCGAGAATGAGGCAAGGCACAGGAAAATATATATTAAATATGCTAGCCTACTTTCGGGTTCATTTCGAACGAAAGCGACGACTGTATGCGCTGTGCAAACGTTTGCGAAAGCGGCACAAAGCAAAATAATAAAAAAAAGGAGAGAGGCTCAAAAAAGGAAAGCAACTGAAATCAAAGCAAATATAAAGTGTTATAATTGCTAAGCTAGGTTGAAACGTTTACGAATAGCAGGTGAAGAGGAAATTCATTGCGCAAACGTTTACGAATGTCGCACATAGCAAAATGATAAAAAAAGTGAGTCAAGGAGAATATGAATGATAGATAAAGCGCTATAAGTACAAGCAACTTAAATTCTCGCGCGCTAAAACCTTTACGAATAGCAGGCGAAGAGGAAGCAAGGAAACGTCTGCGACAGCTGCTGTCAAATGGAGTCCAAAGTCAAGTTTACGCTTGCTTAGTGAGAGCATTATGACAACACAGTCTCAGTCTCTGCTTTCTGCTGTCTGCTGCTCTGTGTGTGTGTCTATGTGCTGAGGTTAAGAGTCGGTGAGTCAGCTGGCTGAGTGTCTGTTTACTTGGCTAAGTCGACTGTCAGGCAGCGTTGTAAAATATTCTTAAAAGTAAATTAAATAATGTGGCATGCCACAGCAAGACAACGAGGCAGAGAAGCAAAAGAATCTTCCACTCCTCCACTTTAACTTATTTCATTTCATTTCACTTACGAGGCGTAAAAACGAAAGCAGCGCGTGCAGATTTAATGTATCTATGTGTGGGTATGCGTGTGTGTGTGTGTGTGTGTGTTTTAACCCCTTAAGCGCCTTGTTTGATTTCTAAGCATTATGGCCAGCTATTGGAATGGACGCTGCGTCCCTGGAGTGTCGTACAATTTGCCAAACTCAAGAAACTCGGCAAAGTGAAGTATTTGTATGTTCAAAGAGGGAGGAAGGAGACGCTATACCTTTGGGGCAACACGAAGTGAGCAAGGGTTGCCTTGTGGCATAAGCAATTTACAATAAAAAACAAAAAAAAAGAGAATGAAAGCAAGAGTAGCTGAGGCAACAATCCGATCCAAGTCAAATTCTAGAGTGCTCTCGCCTCGCTCTTCACGTATGCAAGCGAATCTTTTATTTATGAACTCGAACTCGACTCGACAAAGGGGCATGCGGCGTGTGGCATGTGGCATGTGGCAGCGCATACGCTTTGGGGGGTTGCACGTCGCAGGCACGTAAAAAACTCAATGTAGTGCGAAAATTGAACTACAAAGGCGCGCCAAGTCGAAGCCTATTCCCAAAGAGTTTTCCTTTTCTTCCTTGTTTGATATGGAAATGAGGCAAGGAAGGAGGTTAAAGGGAAATGTTAAAGGTAAGCCAAAGACATGTCTGTGGTTTTGTTGCAATTAATCTGTGTGTTGCACACAATACAAACACGAAATTATTCTCAATTTCAAATTAATTTGTAATGCAAACTAAACTCAGACAAACTTTCCTCGTAATTTGGGTCTTGATTAAAAATTGCCAGGGCAACACAACAATCAGGGTTGGAGAATAAATTGTGATTGTTATTGCATACTTCAGGGCGCCCCTTTTGGATGTCGTTGTCATCTGCGTGGCAAATGAAATTGCAAGCAGGTGAAATTGATTTTATTTATTTAGCAGTCAGCATTAACAACACACGCACATAACTTTTGTGGTTGCCAGGGTTGCCAGGGGCTCTGCCTATTAAATATGCAGAAGCTCGTGTCGACCCGAGTTGAGTTAAGGAGATGCTTAACTTTAATGTACGGGCAACAAAAAAAAAAGGAAGAGAGACAGTATTACATAAAAGTAAAAGGGAGAGAGAGAGAAGGCAACATTTATCGCATTGCAATTATTTGCATATTTTGAGCATATTTATTTAAATATTATTAACTGGCGACAATGTTAACAATTTTACATGACATGGCACTTCATCGACATGCCACGACTGCCACATGTTGCATAGCTCGCCAATTTTATGCAATTAATAAAGTTGCATGTGCAAACATTTGCAAAAAAATATGCAACATAAAAGGGTTGCAACACTCTGGTGGTTTATTAAAATAATTAAGGTAATTATGACTCATAATAAATGCAATTTATGCTCATGAAACTGAATCCAACGAGGGAATTTCGCAAGTCATTTAAATTGTTGATTTAACAGATTGAAGATATTCTATTTAATGTGTTGACATTATGATTATTTTATTTGAAGAGCATAAAAGTAGGAAACAGCAAAAAAATATAAATAAAATTAGTTTGTATTTTATTTATAGGTTTTGCTGTGCAACACACGCAACACGATAACACACAGATTCATATTCACATTCACATTCATATTCATATTTATTTGTTGGCTGCTTTCGAGGCCCATAAAGGCAAAATAATGTGCCACATCATAAATGCCACAAAAATGGCGTCGGCCTCAACTTGTGTTGCTCTTTTTTCTTTTTTTTTTTTTGCTACTTCCTTTTTTTGCGCTGGACATTCATAGTCATTCACAAACACACACACACACACACACACACACATAGAAAGAAACACGCACATGCAGATAGCAAATGGGGCAAGTTTTTGGGGCAACACTTAAAGCAACAGCTATCTCGCTCTCTCTCACTCTACGTGTGTAATAAAGATGCTCGTCGTGCCTTTTTGTGTGTGTGCTTTGGTCATGGCCATAACCTCAGAAATGATGAAGCACAACAGCAGCAACAACAACAACAAAACCAACAACAAGGATATCTCTGTGTGTGTGTGTGTGTGTGTGGTTTCTATGTTGCCCTGCCACGCCCCCCAACTGTGCGTTCGTGCGGTCAGTAAACTTTAATGAATATGTATGAAAATCGCTTGTAGCAACTGCTCAGATATGCCCCTTCTCTCTCCTTCTCTTTTGATAGCAGCAGTGCCATGAATATTACAGCAAAATCGATGCGTTGCCTTCTCTTTCGCACACTTGTTGATGTTAATGAGAATAGAAAGAAGAACAAGACTTACAGTCGAAGCTTTAAGAGCTCTGACATGTGTGTGTGTGATATGGGAAATTTAATTTACTTTACTTTGCTCGTAAGCAAATTCATAAAGTCAAATAAATGTTTAGTTTTTAATTCATGTGCAAAGAGAGCAGAAAAACGCAGCTTCAAAATTTGGTTAACCCATTAAAATGAATAAACACACTCACACACACACACACAGTGCACACATTCACACTTAAACTAAGAGAGACGGATAAATGGGCTACCACTACTATGAAAAGTAGTGGAACTTTTTTTAAAGCTTACAAGGCGAGAACTGGGAGGCTGTTGCCCGTTTACCCGCTCACCCGTTTACCCGCTCACCCGTTTACCCCCTCAACTGCTTGCGCGTTGTCTCCCTCTCTCACTTTAATGCCGTGCGTGCAAAATTCTTTCACTGCTCACACACACTCACATGCTGTTTGTGTTTGGCTTGGTTTTGTTTCCTTTCTTTTCTCTTTTCGCTGCCCCTTTGCCCACCCCCCTCTGAAACCCATCGTTTGCTTTTGCTGCGGTTATTTCTGCTGCAGATTTCATTTGGTTTGCAATCTGAGAGAGTTCTCTTTTTTTGTGTGTGTGTGTTATTTCTCTGGTATTTCTTTTTTTGCATTTTTCTGTGTTTTTGCAGTGGGGATAGTAAATTGTTTTATTTTTTTGTGCTGCCAAAAAGTTGATGTAACTGTGTTTGCTTTCGGTTTTAGGGCAGGGGAAGGGTCATTTCTCACGTTTTTTTTGCTGTGTGTATTTAAAATTTCAATTTAATTTAGTTTTGGTTTTAAGAGTGCACACACACACATAGATTCACTCATGTAGGTCAGCGCTTGAAAGTAGACTACATTAATTTTCGTTTGGTCGCCGTTGCATTTGCTCTTGTTGTTGTTTGTTTACTTGTTTGTTTTTGTGACTTTAGCAAATGGGTTTTTACAATTGCATGTGTGTGTGTTTGTGTGTGGCCATGCATAGTTTATAATGTTTATACGTTTTCGCATTTGGCGCATAGCATGCATTTTTCATATGGCGCCAAATTTTTGGATGACCCAACACTTTTACGGTTTATGAATTTGTGTGCAAAATTATCAGCGAACTTTATTATGATTATCATGGCAAAGCCGACTCGCACATAATTAAAGCACTAAATCAGAAAGTAAAGTCTGCAGCATGCAACATGTTGCAACCGCAAGACAAGACCAACAGAGTGATGTCTTGTGTGTGTGGTCTAAGAGTAATTGAGAGATCGAGCTTAAGCAGAGTGTGCACTGCTCGCACCTATGTAAATTACTTACTTCCAGACAAACAGTGAAGAGATGAGCACGATGAGCACCAGCAGCAAAGAGAAAACCGCAATCATCGCTGAGGTGGCCAGTGATTGGCTGCTGTAAAGGCTGGCATCCAGAATCTGTAAGAGAGCGAGAGAGAGGGAGTGAGTGAGTGAGTTGAGCTTACTTAGCATTTAAAGTGAGTGAGTGAAAAGTAAAAGTAAAAGTAAAAAGTTCAAGACGATGCAAATCACGAAGCAACTCAAACACAAAGCCATTTTGCATTCCACCAACCAACAAACAAACAAAACAAGTAAAAAACAATTTCGGCAAATATGCCTAACGAAATGCAAACAAAAGCGCACGCGGCTGTTAACCGTTATTTTTTTTTTCTTTGCTTGCTTTTTGTTTCTTTTCTTTTGGGCAACATTTCTGAGATTACTTGAAGATGAAATGTCTTTTAACAATCAGTGAAATTAAGGTCAGTTATGCGTATATAGAATATGTATTAAATAAGTTAAAAAAAAGGTCTTCGACAAACTGTCATTTAATTATAATTTTATATAAGATCCCGATATAAAACAACTATAACTAAAAACTAGAAATGTCACAGAGATGCAATACGTAAATAAATTTTGTTATTATTGTTTTACAGTTGATTTTGCGTTGTTGATCTTTGTCAACAACAAAAGTAAAAATGCAAAAGTTGCACCTGTCATTGCGCCAACACAAATACAGATAAACACAAACACACACACACACACTCAGCCAGAGAAAGACAATCAGATACGCATCATAAATCAGTCAGAAAACATTGAAAAATATTTTGCTGAGAGCGAAACGAAGCGACGAGAGAGACAAAAGCTGCGCTCGAAATGAAATCGAGGTCAAGCTTTGACAGCTGTGCAAATAATTTCGCCTGTGTTGTGCCAGTGTGTACACACAACTGTGTGTGTGAGAGAAGAGAGAAGACAGGCAGTGTGTCCACACGCTGGAATTATGTAGGCCACACTTTAGTTTGAAATGCATTTTGTGCATACACTAATTTATTAACAAATAGTTTTACGTATTTTCGTTGATTTATTTGCTCAGTGTTGCGATGGCACAGTTTTCATTCAATGCGGAAGCATCCCCCCTTCCCCCCCTCTATAAATTAATCATTTTGAATGAGTGTAAACAAACAAAAGGCATCGATTGGGCGAGGTGGAGGAGGAGGAGGAGGGTAAAGAAAACATAGTCCCGCTCCCAATTCATCCAAAAAGCGAGATAAGCTATAAAAATATTGACAGCAGCCGGTTGTTGCCTCATGGCGAAATTGTTTAAACTATTGAGCAAAGGGGCAACTCCCCCTCCCCCCCTTCTCTACCCCACCACTCAACTGTCGCTCGCTTATCATATAATTTTCAAGACTTTTCAGTGTTTCGAGAAAATTGTTTTGAAAACAATTTACGAACAAATCGCCGCATGAAACTGTGGCAAACAAATAAATAACAATAAATTAAACAATTATGAGAGCAATGGAAGGAGGAATGAACACACAGTGTTGGAGGGAGAGTCAAAAGTTAAAGAAAGAAAGAAAAACTCGCAAAGCTCTCATTGCGTCGCGTAATCAAATTGATTAATGAGCTGTGGCTGCCACTTTGTGGCAGTGTCATGTGGCAAGGGGAAGCTGTGCTTTCGATAAGCTACTCAAAGCTGCTCTCAATTCGTCTATGCTCGACTGCAACTCACCTACACCAAAGAAAACAATTACTTTTGTCTCGTTTTCGGTTTCGGTTTCGGTTTTTTTTCTTTCCGCCGCAGGCAGCGACGATAATCGATAAATCTATATGAAGGGGGCATGTTACCTATTTGTAATGCTCATTTCGGTGCGTTTTCTGGGCAAATTAATGAGTGGCTGCCGTTTCGGAGAATGGGAATTGCGACAGCCTTCAGCTGCAACTGGGGATTAACCGGAGGGCCGTCGATAAAAAGTCAACGAGAACGAACTATGGGGTCGACAAAGAGTTGTTACCAAATGCGAGTTCGCTTTGTTTGCACAGATAAGCGTGTTTTCCAGTAGTATGCAGTAGGAAAATGATTGAAGGTTTTCCATCGAAGTCAACTTGCAACTAGGTAGCTGGAATCATAAATTAAATGCAGATAACGATAACAGTTTGAACGATTTATGTAAAGGCAAACATGAGGCGAAGGCAAACAGTAAACAGTTAAAAGCAAACACAGAGCGACCATACTGCATTAAAATGGTGCTGCCAACTTGTGCGATAAAATAATTAAGCCACAAGACATTAGGAGGTAAAGGCAAATGGGAATTTTGCGAGTGAATAAGAAATTATGGCATAAAGTTTACAGCCCCAACAAAATGGAGATTAACAAGGGCAGTGTTGCCAAATGCCACAAAAAAAAACCAGAAACGAAAACTTTGTAATCATGAAAAATTCGTGGCTCAAGGGCAAAAAATATTTCCGAGTAGGCCATTAAGTGAAATGTGACCCAATTTCCACAACGAGGCAACAGCGAAAATCCACAACACGAGTATGCGTCAAAATGTTGCACCTGCTTGTGGCAACTTGCAACATTTTCATTTGAGAAAACTTTGCCAACTCGATCTCTTTGTCTTGCAACAAAGCACGTGCCACTTGCAGCACTTGCAACAAGAGCAACAACAACAAGGACAACAGCTGAGTTCTGAGTTCTTCACTGATAACAAGGCGAAAAGTTCTCTCTACATGTGTGTGTAACGCCTTTTTCAACACTAAACCAACTTCGATTTCACAGCACGTGCATATCGACTGTACTTCCGCTTGCCTCTTTCTTTTCTTCCTCTATTCTTCCACCTCCTTTTTGCCAGTGTTTATGTTGGCAACTTGATGCAGTTTTGTAACCACTTGACAGTGCAATTGTTTGGAAACAACTTGTGATTGAGATGCCTTCAATTGGATTCGTTCTTCTTCGTCTTCTTCTTCTTTTCTTCGCACTTTTTAGGCAGTTTTACGTTACGTGAAATGAGTTTGAAAACGAAAGAAACATTTTGTAGTGTCAACTTCACACTTATTTGCGAGTTTCTCTTAAAGGAAGTTTCCAAAGTTCTTCTCTCACGAGAGAGCGAGCGAGTGAGTTATTCTCATCTATCTTTTTAGCTATTTAATGCGAGTTCAACTGAAAATTTCGATGTGCTGCATGTAAATTCAATTTTGTTATTGTCACAGCAAATTTCCAGACGATTTTTCATTCCATTTTCCTCAGCTGTCTGCAGCTGTGTCTGCTCTGTGTCAACTGTAAACAACAACCTTCTTCTTCTTCTTCTTCTTCTTTTTCTGATTCCTCTTCTCCTTCATCTTCATCATCATCATCGTCGTTGTCGTTGTGTTTGCGCCCAAAAAGCAGACTGCGAAACTATGCAACATTCCTTAGACAATGCGATTTGCGAGCATTCGGAAAAGCTTTCGCACGACATTTGATATCAATGTCAAGACATTTACCCTTCTCCTCCTCCTTCTTCGTCTTCGCTTTTCCTCGTCTTGTACACTTTGCTAACTCTCTGCTTATTTAAAGCGATTTCTCGCAGCGACTTGAAATATTTTCGCACAAAGCAAAAAAAGCAGAAAAATAATAAGAAAGGATTATTTTGGCTGCCACGCCCCCTCTACTGCCTCCCTCTTCTTCTTCTTTTACTTCTTTTGCTGCTGCTGAGAGCGACGCGCTCCAAATTTAATTTCGCATGTTTGACGCGTCGTCCTCGATTTTTTTTTTTCGCCCCCCCTCAATGCGAGAAACATGTCGCTCCACGAATCCTTTGCGTGATGCTGCCACTTCCGTTTGACTTTAAAGATTTCTAAATACCCTGTACGTTTCAATGATTTGATGAGGTATGCTAGACTAACTTTAAGTATTCATCCTAATAGTGAATTCATTTCGTTTATAAATTTTGTCATTGTGGAGTAATTTCATTTAAAAATTTCGAATTTCTGTAACTGTCAAAAAAATTCTAGTCTGCTAACTCTAAATATCATTTAAATTTATACTTTTTTTTATTATTTTTCATTTAAGATAATATAACTTAGCTTTATAACTTTTTTTGCAACAACTTTCAGATGTGAAATTAGGAAATAAGTTATCTATTCGACAAATCTCAAGAATTTGTTAAACAATTCATAAAAATTACAGTTCAGAATCCTGAAAAATTATATTTAAAAAGCAAATGGATTTTACAGGATATCCTGCAGCCGCTAAGTTTCTGTTTATTTCTGCATTTGACAATTACGTTTGCTGCTCTTGCCATCTCGTTCTTTCTCACATACATATGTTGCGTTCTCTCTCACACATGTCGCTCTGCCAAATTGGCACAATTCCCGTTAAACTTATCAATTTGATGAGAGAATTTCACACACGCACACAAAGTGAAATTCCCCCCACAACACCCCTCTCAACGCCACACATAGACTTGAGTTTGGCATTTCTCTTCCTTTTTTTTTTTTTTTTTTTGGTGCTAATCCATTAAATTGATGCTGATGGCAATTGAATTTAAGCTGCTTCGCACAGATTTCAACGAATTTACCTCAATGGCAGTTAGTGGAAGCATGAAATTGCATTTCGATATACGATAAACGATAGACGATAACTACGAACGTGGGAAACTGGCAATTTAAGACATGCCAGCACATTTGATTTGTCAGCATAATTCCACCAGAAAAAGAGATGGAATTAGAGTGTAGGATAGAGAGGGAATGAATGACATATTGAAGTGCCCACACACTGAAAGATCTATCGTTATCTGTGGGGACCACACACAAAACGCTCAACAACATTTTCTATTTATTGAAATTTCCATTTTCTGTTACATAAATGTCGAGAACTAAGTGGAAAACACTCGAGTCTTGGCGCTCTCCCCCCCCAAAAAAAAGAAAAGAAAGAAGAGCAAAAAAATTAAAGATAGAGCGAGGCACGTGAGTCTCATATATGGTTATCAATGCAACTCACTGACAAAGTGTTGATGTGGAATTTGATCTTGTTGTGTTTTCTGTGTTTTGTGTTTCCTCCTCATTGCCTAAACAAACAGGCGAGCGAGAGATTAGAACGAGTGCCGGGTTACACAGTTCTTGAGTTGAGTTCTTTAGTTTTCCCAACAAATAATTTGTAACAGTTTTTCTTTAAGGTTTGCCACACGAATTCGAGGCCATATGTTGCCAGGGAATCGAGGAATCAACCCCCAACCCAGCTTGTTGAGCCCTTCTGGCTTTTCATTCTATGCTTGCCAACTACTCGACTCAACTTGGGTTGTCCTTTTTTCTTTTTTGTTGTTGTTGGTTGTGCGTCGAACGCTTAACTTTTCATTGTTATTGTAATTTGTTGTTGCCTGGACAGTCTGTCGAGGGTGTTGGCCAGCCTCATAATGATGACGTTTTTTATTATACATTTTATTCTTGTTGTTGCCCCCCAAAGAAGAGTAACAGCTGTTGCTCTGGCAACAGTCGAGACTCGAGACGAGTCGAACTGAGGACTTCAAGGAGCCAAAAATGGCCTTAAAGTGTTGCCTTGTGGTTGAATGGCTGTGTAGACTTTTTTTCAAAGGCCTTAAAGCCAAAGCAAAAGTGAAGCAAAGAACACTCTTTAAGAATAAAACATAATTTTAATAGAAAACCAAAACCAATCAATTTTTAAATTTTAAAGAAATACAATTTTAAAAAACAATTCAATAATAAATTTCAACATTTAAAGAAAGGTAACAACATATCACCAACTACATGTCAAATTTTATCCTACTCGCTTTAATAGTTTGCGAGTATTTCAAGTGTTTATTCGCGGTCAGACGGACAGCCAGATTTATTGCTCTGATAAATTGCGGCAGACTTTCGGTGCACAATACGCAATCAAGTTGAAGTGTCAAACACTCAACTTTTGCCACGCCCACTGGGTTAACCCTCTTAAGGTCTCATCCCCCGAAAAGGGTCGCATTATTATTATTGTTGTATGCATAATGAAATGAGGCAATAATTCAATAAGGCAACATCAATTTTTGACACCTCGCGCATTTTCAACAATTTCCACTTGCAGCAGCTTTTTAGCTTGCTAGGAAAATGCCAACAGCTGTGGCAGCGGCAACAGCTCATTAGACAGGGTTGCAACCCTTACTCATTAGGTTGCATAAGTTTTTGCACTTACCGGCATCGCTTGGCAGACGTCGCTGTCCCATTGCTGCTGTGCCAATTGCTCCTCGTTGCAATCCTGTGGCACCACCGTGTACTCGGCAAGGGCGGGTGGGCGTGGCGGTGGCGGGATGAGGAACTGTGGTGGTGCTGCAAGTGGCATGCCGGCGCATTCATCGCACTCGAACATGAAGAGATCCGCATCCATCATTGTATCCAACATTTTCCACATTTGTTGAACGTTTTCTTTGATTCGTTTACGTTTTTGGTTGTTTTTCCAAATTTGGTTTTTCCCTCGTTTTGGTTGTGTGTCTTATGTATGTATGTATGTGTTCGTGTGTGTGTTTTGTGTGTGAGATCGTTTGGGCTGCGTGTCAAATGCGTTTCCTGATCGCTGTCATCTCGCTGGACAGCCGTCAACGGCGGCGGCGCTGTAAGGAAAAAGCAAACAAAGGAAAATTCTCTGGTTAGTCGAGGGATTACGAAGTGCGGAGGTTTGTCTCCTCGGACAACAGCTGGCGGCATCTTTTACATTCTCTTCTCTTTCTGTTCTCCATCATTAGCTGGCAACCGTAAAGCGAGGCACGTAACTAGCTTGATCCTGGCCACACTTCCTTTGGCACATGCGAAAACTTTTAGCCTCGGATCGAACAGCTTATTCACACCCCTAAAAACAATTCAGAGTCTATGATCATCCCAACCCCTCGCCTCGCTCCCCGCTGTGTGTGGAAAGCAACCCCGTCCCAGATTTTGTTAACGCTTCATGTTAATTTTTATTGATTTTGTTTAATGCGTTTCTATTTTTTCCATATTTATTTTTATTTGCTTTGGCTTTTTACCACCGCTCAGTTATTTTTGTTGTTGTTGTTATTATTATTGTGCGTGTGTCCTGCCTCATCCCTTTCTGCTAAATATACATTTTCCTTTTTTTTTGTATTCCTAAATCTGTCCAGTCACTGGCAATTGTTTTAAGCCAGCGCTCAACCCCCTTTAAAGGTTTTCCTTTTCTCTGTTTTTCTATTTTTTATGATTATTATTATCCTTTCGAATGCGGTTCTGTTGTTATTCTTCACACATATGCTGACAAAATAATTGAGAAATTGATTAAAGTGGTTTGGGGTGCAGTTGTTACTATCGATAACTGATGACGTACTATCGATAAGCGCAATTCAAATTGAATAATAATAAAGTTATTTGCGGTTAATGTAATATTGCTGTAATAATCGATAATTTCTTTTCTCGACTGTCGATAATTATTATCGAGAAACACAAAGTGTATTTTCACAAGCATCTTAGAATTTGGTTGCGCTACTTTTGATAACTATTATCGTTAAGCATCTTGAAATGCTTCCAGCTATCAGCATCTCAACTCAAACTACCTTTCACCGCTTATCGATTGCCTCAACTGCCTATTATCGATAACTGGCCGCCAGTGACAATCGCTTCCAAATTGGTTCCATCAGCGCAACAATGCCAACGGTCTATCTGGATTACGAGGCGGCTTAAGCTCTGTCTGCCAGCTTGACTTGACAGCCTGGGGGAAAATTCAGAGAGAGAGTGAGAGACGAGAGGCAAGAGAGAGGAAAGCCAAGGAGGCAACATATGTTGCCAGTTGGGCCATTTAATTAGCTGCACTGAGAGCTGACAGTTGTCAGAGAGTGTGGCACTGAGTGAAGAGCGAAGGAGATTGAACGAGAGAGAGAGAGGAAGATGGAGGCAGGTCGAAGCAACTGAACTGATAAGATCTTGAAAACTACAATCGGTTGCTGTTGTTGTTGCAGTTGTTGTTGTTGTGGTTGTTGTCTTGCAATCAAATGTAAGCCGCTGTTGACATTGGAGATTAAAAGATATTAAAAACGAAGACGACGAGGCGAGTCTGACACACAATGTTGCTGTGTATGGGGCAGAAGTAAAAAGACTGTGACTCGAAAAATACAATGACAGCGGACAGAGAGACAGAGAGACAAACAGACCGAACGACACACACAAAACATGTCAAAGATGAAATGTTGTAAAGAAAATTGAATTGAATTGAATGCGCTGGAATTGAAACGAAGTCAAACTAATAAATAACAACAAACAAAAAAAAAGAAACTAAGAGAGTAAAAAAGCACAAATGCAACATGAAGTTGCAACAAAACTGAAACTGAGGATGCATAACTCAGGAAGCGAAACTTAAAGTTATTTTGTTTGGTCGAAAATCGATTGAATTGTCTGAAAACTGAAACTGAAACCGTTTGCTGATTAGCTTTGAAGCGGCCCATTAAAAGCCTCAAACCTCAAGTCCCCCAAAGGTCCAAAATAATGAAATAAATCGTGTTGAAAAACTTGCAAGTTGCAAACGAAATGGAAAAGGAAACGACAGCCCAAAGAAAAGAAGAGCAAAGCGAAGAGAAGAGAAGACACAGAAGACAGACGAGACAACGAAATCGATTTGTTTCGAGATTAAGTCTGGGACGCAGTCAACGTCTCCTGGGAAATGTCCGACCAAGCGTAAAGCGGAAATGTTATGGACGCGCCAAGGAAGCGCAAATGGAAATCAAAGTACGCAGAATGAACGAGGGAAGGAGAATCACAGGAGTTGGAGGTCCTGCTGAGGTGACTCCAGCAATTAGCAGTAGCCTGGGCATTGTGATAAGAACGAATCAAAGCGAAATGAAAGCAATTAGATAATTGGCTTAAAGTTGAGATTCAAGACTCCAAGAGCAGCAGCTGCGTTCGACACTACTCAAGCTCAAGAGAGAGAAGCACTCAACGATGATGGAAAGAAATCCTTTTTATAGAGAGACACAAACACTTCAGGCCAATTAAAGAAAGTCTGCTTAACCCTATCCAATTGAACTAGGCTTTCTTTCTTTAAAACTGATTTATCGCCTGACTTTGCACTTGAGATACTTTCACTACTTCTAGCTCACAATTGCCAAATAAAGAAGGGAGCGAAGGGAACAACAGCTGTCTACAATTGAATTGAATTGTTACTCCATCTAACATTTATAGTAGATACAATTTGATATTGGGCAAAAAGGGAACATAATTTCAAAATTAGCTGGACAATGCCTCAGGGTTGTATTGGGTTTTCTTATTTTCCTTTTAGGTATTTGTGTTTTTTTGTTTTTTTGCCACGCATTTAAATGACTCAATCGAAAGCCAAACCACGTCGGGGTCAGAAACGAGAACCAAAAACCAAAAAACGCAGGTAACAGAAACACATTTATTAGCTGCAATGATAAATGTTCTTTCCCTAGGATCGACATGTCGCTCCCTCCTCTGCTTCTCTCTCTCTCTCTTTTCTGTCTCAGTCTCTGTCTCTTTCTATGTGTGTAATTTTAATTCGTTTTGGGCTGTAACTGATATGGGTGCGGTACCAAAAAAAAAAAAATAACTAGAGACTGCAGTCTACTGTCTAGAGTCTCGAGTCTAGACCGCTGTCAGTTCAGGTAGTCGACATTGAGAATGGAGAATTGAGACATTAGATGTAGTTAGTATTCGGCTATTCGACAACGATAAGTGTTATGGGCTCTGCGGGATAACATTCTTATTCTCATTCTCTCGAAGTAGAATAGATTGCAAATTGCTTGGGGAATTCAATTCGGGTCATCGAAAGATGACACGAATAATAATAGGTTGAAGTAGTTACAGAATTAAACTAGTTGAAATTAGAGAAATATTTTATATTCGACAGATGGAATCTAGCAGCATTTTATACGAAGTATAGGATAGAAAATAAATTGAATAAATTCGTTAATATTCAAGAAAATACTTCAACAGCACAATTTCACGCTGATTTTGAGTAGTGGCATTGCTTGATGTAGTGATGTGAAAGAAAACAAAATAAATTCGAAAGAAATACTCAAAATTTAACTAAATTGTAGTTTCACGCTGCATTTTTTATATGCAAACTGATTAATCAAACATCAACAACTAAGAATAGTTTCAAGAATATTAACAAAACTAGTTAAAATTCAAGAAACATTCAATCTTGCACAATTTCACGCTGACTTTTACCATTGAGTAGATTAATCAAGCTTTCCTAATCCTAAGCCTGCATTTTAAAGGCAGCTTTAAAGCTCGTTTTCTCCGCTGGATAAACAACGCCTCAGAGCATGCAACAAATTACCAAAAAATCTAGACTAAAATATGCGAATAAAAAAAACGGCAAGAGAAATGAGTATGACGAAAATAAGGCGAAGAAGTTGAAGAAAGATGGAGAGGGAGAGAAGGAGGCAACTTTGCCTTAGTTTACATATCATTTATTATTTGCCGCTCTCGTTGTTGTCGTTGTTGTTGTCCAGTCGGGCGAGGTGTTTGGGCTACTAACATTGTCACGCCCCCCTGCGGCCACATTACGCAAAACTTTTAAATAAAGCAAAGCACCGTTGTTCTTGTCGTTGTTGTTGTTGTTGTTGTTGCTGTTCTTGTTTGTCCAGAGATGACGACAACGACGACAACACAGAGGATGAAGAATGGGGGATGGGATGGAATGGGAAGTGCAAAAGCAGAGGCAGAAGATGACGGGCATGTCACATCAATGTCACTCAGCATTAAGAGCAAAAGCAAGACGAGACGGAGAGTGAGTACGAGTGCGAGTGTGAGAGAGTAAGAGTGAGAGAAGAAGCGTGCTTGGAAACTAACAGTAAGCATGTCCTGCGACGGCTGCGATAAAGTTTCGTTTCGTTTGCTTCGCATTCTCATTGTGATGCTGCTTTTGATTCGGCTTCTTATTCTCCTTCTACTTTTCGCCGGCATTTACCTACTCTTCAGAGGGATAAAGAAAGAGAGAGACGGAGAGTGCCTGCCTTTTTTCACGGCTTTCGCTCCTCGTGCGAGAAAATTACAAGCGTATAACAAATATTTTGTTTTCAGATTTTTTACTTTTTATTCCTTATGCTTCCATTTTTCTTCTTTTCTCTCTCTCTCCGTTCCCCTACGTTCTTTTTTTTTTTTTTGTTACAAATTTTCGCGTGCGTTTTTGTTTCGTTTCCTGCTCTCTACTGTTTATGTTTTTTATGCTTCTTTTGTAAATATTGTGTTGACTATTTGCATAAGGTGCTTAGCGAGTGTTTTATTTTGTATTTTTTTTTTTTTTTTTTTTGTGTGTGCTTTGCTAAAAAGAAGCTTAGCATATTGGAACCTTTGAGTCATAATTCCCAAACCTTGAACTTCAACAACTACTTTGAATGTGTTGAAATACAATAAATTCCCACGCGACTTTGAATTTAATAAAGTCATTTCAACTCTTCTCTCTTTATTTTCCCAAACTACAATTTATGTCTTAACTTCGTTTATAAAATTTATATAAAGCACGCGATTCGCATACTAATTAAGTGGACAGGCGGCTAACGAAATAAATTTGAAAACAAACAGCAAACGGAAATCCTGTGAGCCTTTTTTCCAACAAAAAACAGAGAAGGAAGGAGTGGAAAAGTGGAGGGAGAAGGGTCAACATGTGTAGCAGTCATGTTTCCATTGGGATCGTGTGGACAATTAAAATTCAATTTCAATTTCGATGTGGCGACAGGTAAGCAGACTCACTTTAAATCTTTTTTTCACTCACTTGCATGTGTATCCCAAAGATACAAGATACATTTAATACAAGCTGCAAGTTTTTCGCGTAGGCCGCAAAGTTGGAGTCGGAGTTTGAGATTGAGTTATTATTATTTATCTGCACATCTGTGGACTGCCTCGCTTAACAGCTCATTTATTCAACGGTCGACGGCGCAGAGTATCTTGTGCCCACTTGTCGCCGAAGCATAAATTTTGTTTGCCGCAAATTTATGAGTTATGAAGACATTGGCTTATTTACCAAAGGATTAAGGCGTGCAAACGAAAATAAACACGCAAAGAGCGCGAGCAAAGAATAACACAGACACAAGCACACACATAATGAACTTGCCGCCAAATGTGGCAAGCTTGTCTTTTTGCCCCTCACACTCACACTTGTTGCGCTTGTCGCTGCTTTGCTAATAATTTAAACAAATTTACTTAAAACAAAAAAATGTTGACACTCGACATAAAGCATCGACAGCTCCCCTTCTCTCTCTCTCCCTCCTCTATCTCTTTCGCACTCGCTCGTTTGACTAGGCAAACAAAGGTGTGTGTGTGTGTGTGTGAAGATGTCATAAGTATAGTTTGACTCCATCTGCATTTTTCTACACTTTTTCTCTATTTGGTTATAATTAAAGCTATTTGGCGGCACTTTAGTTGTTGCAAGAATCAAAGCAAAGGCTTCTTATTCTCTCTGTAGAAAAATTATTTGTTTGCTGACTTAACGGCAAACAAACAGTTAAGAAAACACTGCACTTCTTTATAACTTTACAATCCATTTTGTTTTTATCTTTTTGTCAAATATTATTTCCTAGAATTCACTGAAAATTCTTATGGACTAATATTCAAAGTTTCTTATGAAATCAAAAAATTATTGAATAACATTACCTCTAACCTTTTTTGTATAATATTAATTCCTAGAAATTCCTAAATTCCCTATAAAGTAATTCAATAAGCAGTATTTATTATGTTTTTCAATTTATTTCCACTCTTTAAATGCACTACAATAAAAAATCACTCAAATATTGTTGCGTTTCTTTGATTTGCTGTTGCATTCCATTTGCATTACACAAACAACAACGAAAATTGGCTCATCTTTTAACTGTAACTGTAACGGAAGCAGGAGCGAGTAAGAGGGAGAGAGAAGGCGCGAATGAGAGTGAAGTTGGTGTTTTGCTTAAGCGATAATCTGCAGCTCGCAGCAACTTAAAGCAGCTGATAAGCTTTGCTCGACCCACTCAAAGAGAGGGAGTTAGAAAGAGGAACAGAGAGAGCGATTGCAAAGGTTTGTTTTCACTCGCCCACACAGCGTTTGATGCCCGCTGCTTTTTTTTTTTTTTCTTTGAGTTTTTGAGTTGTGCTTAATACGTTTGACACTCGTAGGCAGCAGCAGCTTTGCCCAAAACTTGCACTTGCCGTCCCTCTCACACTCACACACCTCTCCATGCTTTTGTCACACGGCAAATGCAAAAACAAAGTTCAAGATCCCTGCACTCGAAGAGTTTTGTTGAGTTCTCTTTTCTTAAGACTGCCAGCAGTTTTTCTTGGTTTTTTTTTTTGCTTTTGTTGTATTCCAGTTGACGATGCTGATGACTTACCCGCTGTTTTTTAACTCCCAAATTAAAAAGGACTTGACTGTTGTTGTCACTGTCCTTTTTGTTGCTTTGTTGTAATTTGCTTTGACACTTTCTGCGTGCTGCCGTTTTTAATTAAGCCAAATCCAATTATAATGTATAATTATGCTTATTTCATTTTGCTTTTTGCTTTTTCGACACCAATTTTTCAATTATTTTGTTTGGTTATTGAACACAAGTTTAGCACACTCTTTTCTTAATTTGTTGTTGTGATCACTATTTGTATTTATGCTTTTTGCACATTAGTTGCGACAAATTTTCGGTAAGATTTTCTTTTACACAGTATTGAACATTTTTCACGTCAGTCTTTTATACGTTTGCGGGGAAAAAAGTTTCGTATTCGTTCATTCGGAAATTTGTGAAAATTATACGCGAGACGCACACGTCCGTTTGCGGCGACTGCGAGTCAAAAACTGAAACTGAATTTCAAATTAAGAGAGACGCAATAGCAGCAACGGCGTCGCCGAACACGCACATACATGTATACGCATACACATGCACATGCATGTTCAGACTTGCTCGCTTTGCCTCTGCTTTGCTTTGCTTGGCAACATTTCGTTCATTTCGCCAATGAACGCCTCCTACGCGCTCTCTCAATTGCGCTCTCTGTGTGCGCTCTCTCTTTTCGGCACATTGCAGTTCTAAGCTGAACAACACACAGTTGAATTTGAACACTGCTCGCTGAATGTTTGTTGCTGTTCTGCTGCCGTTGCTTTCAATTTTAACTTTTTTTAGCGTAAATTTTAGTGCATGATTATTTGTTTATTGTTGTTAAATATCGAATTACGCATAAAAAGCTGTTTCTCAAAATTGACAACTTGTCGCCAGTTTTAGTAATTAAACAGTAAGCACTTTTAGCAGACCTTTTCAAGCATCGAATTTCACAAGTTTATGATATTTACATACATATGAAATAGACAATTGGGTAAACAGCACAGACATATTTTCATTTAAATGCCCAGCTGTTTGTTCTCTGAGCTCAATGCCAAACAAATCCCTCGTTGGATTAAAAACACAAAAAATTCCCCCACATCAAAAATACAAATTCAGAATCATAACAGAGTGAAGCGCTCATCACAAAACCTATGACGAATATGCAACAGCAATAGCAACAGCAACAACAGTGTCCAGCATCCCATCACAATATGATGTTGATCAAGGTCAATGTCTCGCTCGCAGTGCGCTTTGGCCCCACTCCATGTTCACTCCCCCAACATGCTTTATTTTTTTGTGTTGAGTTTTGCTGTTTTTCTTCTTCCGTTTTGTGCAGCATGTAAAATTACAACAGCAAACGACAACCGGCAGCCTCAATTCGAAATTCGAATTTCGAAAATGAACGCAAGTTGCGCTCTCGCTCTCTGAGAACAACGACGCTGCGCTCTCACGCGCTCTCGCTCTCTCTGCGCTTCGCAACATGTTGCCGCCTATGAAATGTTGCGCAGCATGTGGCTGCAGTTGCCTAGAAGAAAAATATTGTTTACGCATTTATTTCGCACCTCCAGTAAGTGTGTGTGTGTGGGTGAGGGCGCTGCATTTGCACTTTGTGTTTATGTTGTACTTTCACCTTCTGCCCATTTTTTTTCTGAGGCTTTGTGTTTTGTTTATCAACATTTCTCTCGCTGTTTATTTTCAATGCAATTCCCTCTTCGCAGGCTGCACTTTTGTTGCAGGCGACGAAAGACAAGGAGTGAAAGAGTTATGCGAGAAGGGAGGAGGAGAAGGAGGTCGAAATTCAAATATTCATTATAAATTGTTGCTTGTCGACAACCAACAAACAAAAGCAACTTAGTCAAAGTCGCGACCTCTGCAATCGAAAAATGTATCCAAAAGATATCTCCTCCCCCCTTCACCACCCCCTTCACCACCCCCCGCTAAGGGAGGGCGGCATTTTGTGGCTTTTGCCTGAACTCATTAGGCGCGTCAAGTGAAATGTTTGCCACATGTAGCGCGAGCCCTTTTGGGGCATGGAGCCCGAAACACATTAGCAGCTCATTTCATGCAACATGGCCGCAAATTAAAGGCGCATTAGTGGCTAAAAACAGGGCGCTGAAAGGGGCGTGCCACCAAAATTACAAAACTACAAGAATTTCTCAAGAGTCGCCACACAAAAAAAAGCAAAAACCAAGAAGGAGAAAAAACTAAAAGTATGTTCAAGATGCAAATGAGCACAAAAGATACAAATGTATCTGCGCAATAAGTTTAAACTTAAGATACAAATCTATCATTTCAAAATTTGAAATACAACAAAATGTCAAATGGCTTATCAGTGCAGAGAAAAAGATACAAATGTATCTCAAAGTGACGAGTTAAAAGTTTTGCTTATTTTTTTGTTGTTGCAAAAATAAAAGTTACAAATCTCATCTCGGTTGACTAATTAGTCAAGCAGTTTGTTGTCCTTTTTCATCTGACACACGCACACACACACACACACACACACACGTACACCCATTGAGCTGTGGGCAGCTGAAAGCGAGGCTCGTGCTTTGCCAGTTATAATAATTAATAATTCCGGGGATAATCCGCATGTTTGTCAAACTGATATGACCCAAAAAACATTTTGCCAAAACTCAAAACACACACGAAACACCTAAAAGATACACACACACACACACACACGTATGCAGATACAGATACAGATACAAATGAATGTGAATGCTGAAAAACTAAGCCACAAAAGCAGAGGACGAATTTTCATTGCTCGCACATCTGCATAAACAGAGAGTATCTTTGGGTATCAGAGAGTATCTTTGTATCTGCGAGATACATTGGGAGGCTGGGCCATAATTGCATTAGACATTTGAGCATGTGAGCAACAAAGGCGCAAAGCAGACGACATTCACATTTTCAATTCACATTTCTTTCTCTTTGGCCAAACTCAATTGCAGGTAACGAATTGTATCTTTGTATCTTTGAGGTTGGCTCTCATATTTCAGCTGTGCTTCGATATTTTTAACTGAATTCAACTCAATTAGCAGCAAATGGTTTTGAAGAGCAGCCAAATATATTTGAACGATATTCTGTGCATCTTTTTGAGTCTGCAGTTTATTTATCTTGTAGCTTTTGCTTTGTGGTGAGCTTGGCATCCTTGAGATACATTTTTGCTGCCACTTGCTGGATTAAAGTTACTATAACAAATCGAAATATGCTAAAATACTGTTAAATAAGAATTTAATATTTTTTCATACAGATTTTAGTAAATTTTGGAATCAACAAAATTTAAAATACTTTTTATTAAGTTAGCTTAGTTTTTAGAGTTTTTATAAATGTAAATTGTTTTTTATTTCAATCAAAGTAGTTCTATATTTTTAATGTTTACTACTCTTAGATACATTAATAATTAGAGATGAAGTTATTTAAATTCCTCATAAAGTAATTGCAGTTAATTTTATGCCGCTTTTTATGGCACACAAATTTCAACAAATTTTATTCATTCTTCGCATTAACATTTTTGTGAAGGTCAAAGAACTTTTTATTGCATAAATGCATCAGACACACGTCAAGTAAAAACTTCATTTGTTATTCATGGATTATTCATAGAACACAAACAGTTTTTATTTGATTTAATATCGTAAATAAATATTTCAAAGGGTAAACATTATAACATCATTTTAAGTGTTAGCAAAATAAATATAAATAAATATATTAAATATATTTTAATTTAATTTATTATTTGATCACTTTGCTAGAATAAATAATATGAAGAGAAATTTTGCCTGTGAGTATATTGAAAAAGAAAGAAAATAAATGTATGTCAATGTAAGCTTTTTCAACTTCAACCTATTAAATTAATGAAAACCCAATATGAGGAACATAAAACACAGTTTTTAGAAGAAAAAATAATTACAAAAAAAAAATAAATCTTTTATTTTAAATAATCATTTTTTCAATGAAAACTTCCTGGGTTCCAATGCGATTCGATGATATGTATTTCGTATCAACAATCAAATGCAGAATGAAAATAATAAATAAATGAAATAGTAACAAAAAAAGAAAACAAACAAAAGTAGAATATAATATTTTTTTGATCTTGTGACAAGAATTTTGGTCTTAAAACTACAAAATTTTTTCTTCTTATTAACAAGAACTTGGGTTTTATATCAAATGTTCTTTTACTAATTTTCTAGACCAAAATCTTGATTTTATAACGTTTCTTTCAGTGTAGTATAGAAGGTTTCAGATAATATTAACTTTATTGACATTAAATCAATATTTGCTCATATATTTCTTTACAAAATTAAAAAAATAGAGATTTATTTAACATTTGCTTCAAAAATAAGTCGACTGAAAAACGTACATATAAATTTATTTAAAATTGTATTAAATTGGCATTATTTGATTTTAAAACTTTTTATTTCAGTGTAGTATATAGAAGGTTTAAGAAAAGTTTAACTTTATTCACATTAAAACAATATTTTATCATATATTTCATTACAAAATCACTAATTAGATTAATTTAACATTTGCTTCAACATAAAGTTGACTGAGACATGTATAAATTTATTTAAAATTATATATAATTAAGGAAACCTTGCAGTACAATCTCTTTTTAAATCCATCTAAAAATCAACCATCTGAGGTCAAATTCTTGTAATTTTACATTTAAGATAAACTCGCATAATTCTATATCTTCTTCCGCTCGTATCAACAGTTTTATTAACCATCTTATCATCTATATTTATCCACATTCAGTTGCATGCAACCTTGTTAAAGGTTTTCGCACTCAACTGAATATGGTTCAAGTTCAATTTGACTAACTGAATAACTCGCTGTTAATCTCTTAAAGGCAAGCGAGATAACAATTGTCATGCTGGCAAAACAGACATACACACAGCCCCCTTTCTCCTTTGCCCCTCCCCCCTTTTGGACACCCCCTCACTCTTCACAGTTTTGTGCCAATTTCAAGTGCAATTATAATTTTTGTTTGTCATGCAAAGAGAGCAACAACAATTGGCAAACGGCAAAAATATTGTTGTCTGTATGCGCCGAGGCATGCGGCAAGAGGCAGGTGGCAAGGTGGGATGGTGGGGAGGGGCAAAGGGGCTGTAGATTGGTGTGGTAATGCGTCACGCCCACAATCAAAGTGGGTCACACAAACAGACACACACACACACACACACAGAGACAAACACTGTAACAATTTGCATATGCATGAGTGTGCGAGTGTCCTTTAGGTATCCTTTCCCCCTCCCCGCTCCTCCCTCCTCTCCATTCTTTCACCTCCTAGACGGGGGGTCGTGACATTACACTTTTTGCAAGCGATTCTAATAAATTTGAATGCAGGCGGCAGAAATATGCAAAGTCACCCACAGGATATGCCAGGATATGCTATAAATATATACAAAGATATGCACGCAACATCTCTCTATATATATATATAGTATATATTGCCAGTGTGTGCGTCATAAATCAGCGCTGAACAGGAGAGAGAATCAGGAGAGAGAGAGAGAGAGAGAGAAGAGAGCTTTTGCCGCGCTTCCTGCTGCATTGTCCTTGTGTAGTTTCAGCATATTTGCAAATGGCTTTTTCTTTACACACTCGATGTCTCCCTCTCCCCTCTCTCCACTCTTTCCACTCCTCTTCCCCGCTGTGGCTGCATTTGCATGCATATCCTTGATACGCCTTTGTCGTCCTGGCATTATTTTAATATCCATGTGTGGCGTGTATTTTGGGATTCGGTTTTTGATCTGCCGACCTTTTGCCACATTTGCATATTGTCCATGTGTGTGTGTGTATGTGTGTGTGTTGTAACTGTGCCTCCCTCTTTTCCCCTTTCACTATCTACTCCCCCTCCCCCCTCGCTGTCTCCTCTCTTTGCCCACTTGGCACACATTTCGCTTTGTGCTCGTAATTAAAGGTGTTAATGCCGTTGATAATTACACACGCCATCCGAACTTTTGTCGTCCTTCGCTTCGCTTTTCCTAGGCCCGAACACCTTTACTCCCCTTCCCTCCCCCTCACCCACTTGGTGTTGGCCTAGTCTTCTCGGCCTGGCCAACACAATCGCGTTGACCATAAATTTGTGGCGCCTGCTGGCACATTTTATGCCCTCTAAGTAGTCGCTATTTATGGGCGTTGCCAGAGACAATAATAGCTCTCATTGCACTAGGTCAAACCCCCCCTTCCCTAAATAGTAAAAGGGGAAGCGGGGAACAAGCTGCTGAAATGCTTGCAATGTTTGCATTTCAGTTGTCACTTCAACGGTTTGGTTAAAGGTAGAGGTAACTGGGGGGTAATAGCTATAGGTGAGTTATAATATACATCAGTTATATATATATCAGATAAGTCTGAAGATTGCAAACATTTTTCAATTTTTTATTTGTTCTACTTTCATTTTAAAATTAAAAGTTCTCTTATTTAATAAAATGTTGGCAGCTTATGATAATATTTTGTATAATATTTTTTAGAATAGTATGAAATATTATCATAAGTAACCACCACCTTATTACATAAGTTAACTTATGATAATATTTTTAACTATTCGATAAAATATTCTCATACGTACCTTTTCTATAGAAAGTATTTACCAAGTGGTTGCATAAGATAATGTTTTATACTATTCCATAAATATTATCATAAAATTTGTTAAATACATTCTTTAGTAAAGTTATGCACGAAGATAGTTTCTTATATACTTAATACTTAATACTTAATATTTTGATATTTTCTTATAATTGTTTTCTTATTAGCTATGTGTATATAAAATACTTATTTATACCAAGTTTCATCAGTATAGCTTAAAAACTGAGAGAACTGTTGACAAAGAATCGCACGGACAGACGGATATCAGGAATTGAGAAATAAAGAAAATGCATGTTTCAAGTAGGTTTTAAAGAGTAATAGCTAACGGGACAAAGTGGACACTTAGACTAATTCTTAATTAGTTTTTCTTAGAGGATATGAAGTTATTTATGCATTAATGATGAACTGAATACATTCAAAAATTCCGAAGCAGGAACTCAGAAGCGAAGGTATGCGACAAGAATCACTTTTAGTCAATTAACGAAATTAAATTGTCTTGAAAACCCTATGAAAGGTTAAGAAAAACTGATTGCGAGGAAAGGTATTCGCTAAGGAAGTTTTCACTGCATTTCTTCTCTTATAAAAAAGTACAAAAAATTGATCATCAAAATAGGTTACTCGCTAAGAATGTTTACACTGCATCTATTTATAAAAGACATTACAAAAGTAATTCTCTTTTTTGGCCATCTAAATAGATTAATCATACAAAAAATATTTTGTACTTACAAATTGCTTGTTAGTAAACTCCACTTTTGCAGCTTTAGCTCTCTTGTTATCTCTTTCTAAACTTCCCCTTTCACTTTTCTATGAACAGGTTATAAAAGCATTCATTTACTTGTATTTCTCCAACTCCTCCCAAAACTCTATTGAAGATGAAAGAAATGAGACGATGAAGAAGCGTGCTACTTATTTGCAATTGTCTCGAGCTATCACAACAAGTGCAGCCCAAGGCGTATTCCATGCATGTTTATTTGCTGTTGAGCTTCAACTTCTTTCTTGGTTGCTTCCTCTTTCCCACCTGCAAGAGTTGTGGCATTGAACACTTGCCCACAAAACTATTCGCAGTTCATTGGCCTCGTGTTGGAAGCTGGTCGACCGCCTGTGGCTGCAACATATGAAATTACATGCGAAAGCCCAACTTGCAGCTTGCCCCCTGCAGCAACAGTTGTGCGGGAAGAGGGGCGAAGCTTAGAGGGGGAGGAAAGAGTGGGAGGAAAACCCATTACACGCAGTCGTGTAAACTAATTTAAAAGGCCGCTGCACAAAAAAGGCAGCCCACAAAATCACCACCAACAAAATAACAAAAGACATTGGATGGGGAGCAGGGTTACCACCCTCACTTCTCTAGTACGCTCTACTCTTCTGCGTCACAAGTCAGGGTTGACTTTGCTAATGAAGAAAAAGCAGCTGTCAGCTGTGCATTACAAGGCAGGCCAAAGAAATTGCAAAAACTACGAAATTCAATCACTCCCCCTTCCCCCATCTCCATTGTAACCCTGCCCCTGCCCCTTCTTAGGAACAACCCCACTGATAAGAACTGCCTAACTGACTGACTCTGAGTGAGTGACCCGCGCCCAATGCAGGTTAAAGGCGTTAATGCACATTTGTCGAACTCTGCTGGGAAAAGGGAGCGAAAAAGGATCTGAGCTTGAGGAACCGGGGGAGGGAGCGGAAGAAGTTGTTGCTTGCTCCTGGCGAGGAATTGGTATCGCTCTGTAACAAGTGTCAGGCATTGGAAAAAAAGTGTGAGAAAGACAATTTATGAAACAACTCGCTGTAGGGCAGGCAACAACGGGGACAGGGCCAAGGAACAACAACAAGAACAGCAAAAAGGGACTATGAAATCAATGAAGAAAAATGTTGCAAACTGGACAAAAAAATGAAGTTAACTGAAGTTAGGTTAAAGCTTAGACGAAGTGGAAATACGCTTCACTAGCTCAAAAGGCATATTATAAATATCTATAAATCTGAAAAATGAATCCCTTTATCCTATGAAATATTTTATATTCCTTTTTTTTAATTATAGTTTAAGTAGAAATGGATTATCTTCTCTATACTATTATTTTGTAATGTGACATCCGTAAAAGTGATTTCATATCATGCCTAAGCTAATAAAATAATTACTAAATGAAAGAGACAAACAAATTTGCTTCGAAAATCCTTATATCTCATCTCAACAGCATTTTATTCCTTTTATTTAATTTCAGTTTAAGTGAAAATTGTTTATCTTCTCTTTACTATTATTTTGTAATTCAAATTCACATATGACTTCCGTAAAAATGATTTCATATTATGGCTAAGCTAATAAAATAACCACTAATTAGAAGAGACAAACAAGTTTGCTTCGGAAATCCTTATACCCCAAGTCACCAGCATTTTCCGTAGTACTCTTTGCCTTGTCAGGGTATAAGAAAAGAAGGCAGTGTGGGAGAACAAAACAAGTCACAGTAAAATCAATTGAAAGCAAATTATAGTTGCTGCAGTTAGATAAGCAATGGATCTCTCCCCCAGTCTCTTCTCCTTCTCCTTCTCCATCCTCGCCTTTTTCTCCCGCCCCCATCAAACCCCTAACTGAGTTATGGGCCAAGTGTAAAATGAAACTTGTCCGTTTTTCTTCTATTTTTTTGTTGTTGTTGTCGTTTTTGTTCCTTCGCAGATAAAGTGTTGGCCCGAGGCGGCAGGACAATTTAGCTGAGCGCAGGACAACAGCAACTTTTGGGGTCAATTTGCTGGTTGCAACGAGAAATCTCAGTGTGACCTCCTCATTGCCATGCCCCTAATCCCCAAGAAAAGCCGGAAAAACGAGCAAGAGATGGAGATGGGAAGAGAGAAGTCTAAGAAATTGAGCTGAAATCTGATGATGAGCTGCATTTGTAATTATGCCAGGCAATTAAACGATTAAGTCCAGCGTTAAACGGAACGAGAAACGACTCCTGCCAAGCTATCGAACGGAAGTGGTGGCAAAGTGGAGAGTGTCAAGGATTTATCAGGTGGAAGAAGCGACTAATTGAACAGAGGAGTAGAACGGACTGTGAAAGAGTTGTCAGCAGAAGAAAAGAAAAGAAAAGAGAATGGGAAGTTGAATTTATGATAAGTCAAGTTTTTTTATGCTATATGTTTCAGACTTGAACTTTGTTGAATGACAGCAAAATTGGAAACGTCTAAAGAACTGATAAGAAAAATTATAACGAGTAAACGTAAGAAGATCCATTTTAAATGTTTTCCGCTAGCTGATTGTATGGAGTTTTCGATGTGGTTAACTTTGAGGCGCATTCCTTTGGCTAAAGTGCTGGATAATCCTTGAGCCTGATAGTTTGTTTCGCTTGAAGCACCGACAGCCAGGACAACAGACAGAGGGCAACATTACAAGTCCTGCATGAAGCAAAAACTTTCATTTATGTGCAACGCACGGCCATAAAACTTTTTGGACCAGACCAAAAAAGTCTGCAAGTTTTGTCGGGGGAAAGTGCGAGTGTTTGTTAGCCATATGAGAGAGGTTAGTCTGATGATAGAGAGAGAGAGAGAGATAGAGAGGGGGGGGGAAGAGAGGTTGCAGCTGCAGCTGGCAAACATATTTGGCAAATGCGGAAACGGAAATATTCGCACCAAGTCGAGACAACAATAAGAACTTTCGGGCCATTTCAACGGCTGACAACCCTCCTTATTTTCCTCCTCTCCCTTTTCTCTCTATGTCTCCCCCTTCTCCCCACTCAATCTCTCTTGCCCACAAACACAATACTCAATGCTCGACCACTCACAGTTTGTCAGTACTTTTGCAGGTTTGTCAGTTGGCTATCTGTCTGTATGTCTGTCTTTCAGTCTTTGACTCTGCCTCTGACTGTTTGCAACCCTCTCTCCCAGCCTTTGCCTTTCAGCTCTTCTCATCTGCTATCATTTCTTCTCTTTTTATACATATTTCTAAATGCATTTTTGTTGTTCAATTTCAAACTGCTTCTGCAATTTTATTTGCAGTTTCCCTTTTGGCCCACCCAATGTCCGTTTTCCTCAGCTTTTTTTGTGTTCGGCTTTTCCTTGGTCTCCTTCTCTCCCTCTCTCTCTCTCTCTCTCTCTCCCTAGCATTGAAAATGCGATAAGCAAAAGTTTTCAGGCACGGCTTGCGGTTGGAATTGTTAGATATTTGAATCTAATTAGGATATAATGACAGTTTTTTTTCAACCATTCTTCCGACCACTGTGTGGTTTAACTTCCATGGCAAAAGAGAGACACAGACAGTTGAAGGTTTTCCTCTAGCGAATCTTTAAGTTTTCTGTTGTGAACCATATTTTTCGTGGAATAATTTTGAGTTTTCACGCTGTCAACAAAAACAAGTAAGAAAGTTAAGCACACTCGACTGGACGATATTCGCTACTCGTTTTCAATCAGGCAAAACAGTGGAGTTTATTATTAAAATATACTAAATTAATATATCTAAACATACTAGAATATACTGAAATGTATATTTGGTATATCGATATATTTTCATTTAAATATATTATAGTAATATACAAAAATACTAATTTACCAAAATATATATTTGGTATATTGATATATAATATCGTTAATAAAATATAGCTACATCAAGAAATACTGAAATATCTCAGCTTTTATATTATATTATAAATATATCTAAAAATACTAGAATATGTATGTCGAAATGTATATTTGGTACTTTCATTTAAATATACTAAATTAATATTAAAAAAATACAAATTTATGCCAAAATTTATATTCGGTATATTAATATATTATCGATACAAAATATAGCTATATCAAGAAATACTGAAATATCTCAGCTTCTATATTATATTATAAAACATACCAAATTAATATACCGAAATGTATATTTTTTTGTTTAAATATACTTAAATAATATACAAAAAATATTATACAAGAAATATACCAAAATTTATTAACTTTTATATTTGGTATTTAAATATATTACTACATTCAGAATATACTAAAGAGCATACCAGAACATACCAGATTGTCAGCCAAACAAAACAAACCTTTCCTTTGCCATATAATTTTATTTCTTGGAAACTTTTTGATTTCTATCTGATTGCAACCAAATTTTCAGTAATCATAAAGACTGTTGTTACTATGGTATATACCAAAATCAGGGTAGATTGGTAGCGTGTATAAAAAACTATGCAAATTCTTTTTGGGCACAAAAACTTTTCACTCAACAATTACATATTTTGGGCGATTTTTCCTTTTGTTTCCCAAGAAATCCGGCTGCCATCAATAAAATGCTAAAACTTGGCCAACAATATTTTTAGACCTCCTGCTGTGTGTTTCGCACGACAGGGTTGTCGCATTTCTCGCAGAAGCGGGTTGTGGCCGGGCAGGGGGGAGTGAGGGAGGCACAAAAAATTGAATAATTTAATTAGAAATTGCCACTGCTGTCGCATTGGGCAACAAAAGGCGACCAAATTGGCTGCCAAGCGAAGTGACTCCAAGTTGAGTGTCGTCGGGGGGCGTCACAGTGCCTACAAAAAGAGTTGCCCCCGTCTCTCTTTTTGTTGCTGCGACTGACGCATGCAAAATGTTCGCATCGCGAGAGGTGGAAAAAAGAATCGAAGAGAAAAAATGAATGAGAACGAGAACGAGAACGGGAAAAGAAAAGTGACAGCTGCTTTGATGGCCAGAGAGAGTGAAAGAGTGAGAGGGGAAGAGGGAGAAAGTTATAGACACTCTTTGGGTTTAATTAAATTTTGCAAACATTTTGTGCAAAAGCACTTTTACACTGCACTGTAAATTATTCAATTGAGCAATTATCGCTGCAAAGAGAGTTCATGCTAAGTGCAAAATTGCAAAATGAATCACATTTTCGCAGCTTTTAAGCAATTTTCAATCAAATATTGCTCTCGCCTTCTGCAATGCGTATGAATAATTTATTCGCAAATTTGTGAGAATGAATTCAATAAAGTGCTAATTAGCTATGCTCTGCAATTTAATATCTAATATTAAGTAAGAGATTTCTGTTTGTTTGAAAAGTCGAAATACATTCGATATTTGTCGATAATTGCACATTTTTAGCAGATGATGCAATTATTTGCAATGTGTAATATAATTTACAAAATTTTTCAATTTATTTTTAGCTCAATTATTCATATATTTGTAATAATCGGTCTTATAAGACAACTAAAAACTCTTAAAGAACGCCAATTTTCTGCTTAACAAAAATATTGAGCGATTGGTTTCTTTATTTTACAGAAAAGTTGCAGTTAAGTGCACAACAGCTCATTACAATTTATATGAACAATCGAGGTAAACATAAATTAAAAAATATTTTCAATAAAATTACCTATCTGTTTAACTGTATGTTTAATAAGCAATAATTAAAAATGCGAACCTTTATTAAATGAAACTAATGAAGACTTCTAGCAGTGTTATAGAAGTAAAAGTGCAATTAAGCGTAGAAGAAATTTTGGAATTTTTCTTCATTTATTAAAATATAAGATATACTAATGTAATTCCAGTCTGGCATCAAAAAATATTTATATATATTTGTTTGCCACTAATTTTCTTTCTTACTTCTAGCTAAAGTGCTACGTAACCTTTACATTCTATATTTTTTTTTAGAGTTTTAACTAACTTTATAAATAAACAAATATATATTGTATTTACTTATTCTCTTATTTACTATTTTCAGCTGATGTAGCCAATGAGCTTAACATTATCTCAAATATTTAAGACTTCATTTTAATTAAGAATTGTAAATTCATATACATTGCTTACTAATTAAAATATAACTGATATCAAGTTTCTTCAACTGAAATGCTTATATCTTTCATTAGCTTTTACTGATTTTTTTTAACCCCTCCTTATGTTTAATCAATAACGTTTGTTAAATGTTCAAAATAAAACAATCTGACTTTTTACAGTGTATTTCTCTGCATTTTCCCGATTTGTAATCGCAATTTAAAGGACTTAGTGGCATTCAATCAGCTCGCAAATGGAGCAGAGTAGTGTAAAGAGATTATCAACAGGAATTCAGTTGCTTCACACATCACTCTAGTGTGAACCTAATTATTTTGGTGTGTGGGGATCAGAGACTGTGATTATCACCTTTCTGGCCGAATAATCAAGCCATTTTCGGCATTAGGCCAACAGTAACAAATGTGTCTCATTAGGAGAGCTGCCTTATCTACTCTACGGAGCAGAGGCGACGCACTTCTCCTTCTGTATCTTTGTCTCCTAATCCTTTTGGGAAGAACGAGGAGAATGGTTGAAAAGTAGCCCATTAAACGGCAGTTCATCGTCGTGTTTGTCATCGTCGCTTGTCGTCGTCGGTTGGGTTCAAAAAGGTCAATAAATAATCAACTTGCATTGATTTCGTTTTGGAAACAATTAAGCCAAACAATTCCGAGTTGGCCAAGAAGAAATGTTGATGTCACCGCAGCAAAGGTTGACACCCGACACAATTCAATTCAGTCCGATCTGGAGCTGCTTAGTTCGTTGACAAATGATGGAGAAAACTGCTGACTTGCCTTGTGTGTAAGTAATCCTTTAACCTGCCGCCAACCGATAGACGACAGTCGACTACAACTCAATTTTGAGGTCAAAGCGCGCCGCACATGAGTCGCCCTTTTTTTTACTTTGTATTTTTTGTGAGGCACCCGATTGAGACATTGTCTCAAATTTTGGGTCCAACTTTATCGTAGGTGACAACAGGCGACGTTGCTGACGAGTCAGAAAGTGTCACAGGTAGACGGAAGAGAGAGAGAGAGACACCGCAAAGGCAACCTCAAAGGACATTTTCACGTCTGAGCGCACAAAAGGAGCTCACAAAACTCATTGTGCAATTGGCACAATTAAACATTGCGGCGGCATCTATCTAACGTATCTGAAACTTTGTCTCTCTATCTCGGTCTATGTGAAAAGGTCTCAATGATTTCGGGAGAAATCCGCAAGGAATCTGGACAAGTTTTCGGTGCGACTTCAAAGAGTGGAAATTGTTGCCAATTGTTTGATTGTTTGGCACAAATGTTTATGCTTGACTGCGAGACAAAAAACAAACACAAAACAGTTCAAGCGGCATTAGTTGAAACAACATACAAACCTAGAGGAATGGGAAGGGAAGGGGAGGGAAGTCCTGGGAAATTGAGGCAGCTCGACAATCTGGTCGGGTCAACCTGACCCGGCCAAAAGCCGCGGACCCAAGTCATGCGGTCTCGTGCGAAATGCAAAGCTCGTGTCAGAAAAATGCGCCAAGAAAATAATTAAAATTGATGTGCTGCGGCTCCCGAGAGACCCAGAGACTCAGAGGAAGGGGGAGAGATAGGAGGGATGGAGGGAGGAAAGTCCAAGGACTCGAGCGGTAGCCGGTGAATATTTTGACAGACATTTTCAAAACTAAAATGCCGCACGCCAAGCTCAGGCCACAAAACCGTGGCATGTGTAGTACGAACGAACAGCGCAGCTCACTTGTGCCATAATTTGATTAAAATTGCCACGGAAAGGCCAACAACAACAACAACAACTATAGCAACAACAAGGACTACAACATATGACTGAGTGGAATATGTTATGGGTTCAGTTTGGGCTTCAGTTGAGCTGAATGCGTGGAGAGCTTCTCCCGAGGCAAGCGCGGCATATTCCTTGCCGCCTTTGAGAATGTTGCACGTTCTGATGAGTTGCCTGCATGATGAGCGCTTTGCTTTGTGCTTCTGCTTTCCCTACACACATAACATACTCTGGCACTCTTGCGATCTAACGGAACTCAAACTAACATCAGCGTTAGTATAATAAATTAAAAAGATATTGAAAAATGTTTAAGAGTAAAGATTAAATAGAAATATATAATAGACTAGACGCTGAATAAAATTTATCATAGAAAAATTATAGTTATAAAACAAAAAAAAAAAAAATAAGATCAACAAATAATCAAATAATGTGAAATGCACATTATGAAGTGAATAATTAAAGTAAATTGGGAAATAATTTGAAGTTAATAAAACAGAACCAAATCTTTTTGAAGTCAGAGCGGAAACATATAATATATATAAAATATTATATTATATTATTATACTAGATTTAAAAAGAGTTCAGATGAAAATGGAAAATTGTAGTAACGAATAAACAATTGAAGACAAATTATATAAATAAAGATATTTTCATATATTATATTTAGTTGACGTATATTTTTAATTTAAAGGAGCTCATATGACAAGACATAAAAATAAAATAATGTTCTGAAAAAAAGTATAAGAAGTGAGTCGAGAAACAGATAATTAAGGCCAAAAATATACTGAAATAATAAATAACGCAAGTGTTAAATGAAAGAGCTAAAAAGTACAATAAAGAAAGGACCATACTAAAGAGAAAACACGCAGAAAATAAAATAGCGATACAATAAAATAACGAAAGTGCTAAATAGAAGAGTTAAAAAGTGCATTAAAAGGAAAAACATTAAAAAAAAGATAGTAAACACCAATACAAGCAAATATATTTAAGAAATGCACTTCTAGAGAAAGAGATAAATTTATTTCTTTTGCTGGTCATAGCTTTACAGAGAGAATATTCTACCAAAATATTCTATACAGTAATCTTATCTATTTTTATTTTTAGCCAGATTTAATGCAATATAATCGAGGTCAACACTTGCACTTGGCAGTGCATAAGACAGTCGGTCTGTGGGTCTGTTCCTTTGCTGCTGTTGTTCTTTGAGCCTGACGACTCAACTCGTATCTACGCGCTTCGTTTTTATGAGGCATAATTATACCCTTCTGGCGGAGGCAGCGAACTCGGGCCGGCCATAAAGATAGCTCCCCCCGGGGTCGCTGCCAGCGAGCCATAAAGTTGCCATGGATTTAGTTTGATTTTAATATGTGTCGTGTTTAAATATATCTTTATGCCATCGTGTGATTGGGAGCAGTGCATCCAAGCAGCTGCTTGCTGTGACTTGCTTTTCAATTGAGAGCAGAGCAAACGCCCTCTTAGGTGCCACGCCTATTGCTAACCTTGTCACCTCAACCGGCACCGCAACGACACCGCAACAAATTAATGGCCAAAATCGAATTGGTTGCACTCCCGCGGACACTTTCCACTCGAATTAGACGCAAATGCAACGGATATTTGAGCAGCAGGACATTCGGTCAGGTTAGCCAAGGATATGCTAAACGTCCTTCGCTTACCTGTTAAATGCAGCATTCGCACATCATTATCGCCGGTCGACCAATGCCATTAGCATCACATTAGATGCGCTGCAAGTCAACCAACTTCAAGGTCCGCCACAGGACCTTTGCACTCTGAATACCTAACCTCAAACTTGGGTGTAACCCAAAATTCGACTTGAGAGGCACCCAAGACAAATCTGTAAACACACTCGACTTAAGCCAGCATTACTCGCAAAATGCTAGCTAAATGAGTTGCATATTTACATTTATTTGGAAAGCGAGTATTGTTAAGCAAACATAACCTCAATTTAAGTGTAACATAACCTCAATTAAGGGTTGCTATGCGGGAAATGTGCTTGTAAAAAGAGCATTCTATAATTTAGTGAATTGAAACTAATATTTTACTTAACTATAATTGTAGCTAAATTTTTAATATATTAAAAAAATATATAATGATGGTTTTATAAAACTATAATTAAACAGTACTACAATTTCTTTTAAGATTTGATATAAATCACTGGTGTTCAAAACAGATATTACTGATTTTCTACTAAAATCAAATATAATTAATTTAACTAATAGTTTTTGAAAGTGATTAATGTCAATAGGAATTCTTAGACATTATTTAATCTTTTATAGAAATATTCTCAATGATAAAAAAAATTCTAAAAATGCATTCGATTTTGATAAAATTGTAGCTGAAAATATTCATTATTCAGTTGGTTTTATAAAACCACTAGACAATGTAAAGTATCGTAATTTTTATTTAGAATTGCTTAGAAATTTAATTTAAATAAATACTACTTATTCGCTAGTGTTGAAAACATAATTTGAAGATTTCCTAATTAATTGAACTAATCATTATTTAATGTTTTATAGAAATGTTTTAAATGATTAAAATGCATTCGATTTTATAAAATTGTAGCTGAAAATATACAATATTTGAAATATACAACATTATAGAAATGTATTTCAATGTTTAAAAGAATTCTAAAAATGCAATCGATTTTATAAAATGGTAGCTGAAAATATACATCTTTTGAAATATACAACATTTGGTCTAGATAGGGATCCTTAAAAAATCCCCGCAAACATTGACGGCGTAGCTAACGCTTCCCTCTCCATGACAAGCCAACATTTGGCTAACCAGAGAATCATATGGACTTCTCTGGGCGAGACTTGACCTTGCAACCTTAGGGGTTCTCTCACAGAACCATGTGATGTCTCACTCGGCGCAGACAAACCGTCGATAATTTGTTTATGCGCGGTAATCCAGCCAACTGGCAACTTACAACTGCCAATTGGGCACAATATGAGGGCCAAGAACGCAGCATGCGATAGAGTCAAACTCAAGGCTGTCTTGGCCAAGGTCGGAAACGTGCAATAAATTGGCCAACAAACTGGTGAGAAGAGCAAACAGCAGTGAGGTTAGTAAGTCTTGTATTTTAGAGATTTACGATCTGCAGTTTGGTTCGTCGGTTTACAACACACATTCTGTTGAGGCCGAACAATGACAAAGACCATAAAAATCAATTACGACACGTCTGTCCCTCAACTTTGACACGGAGACCAAACCCAGCGCGATGCTTCGATCGAAGGCTGACACTGACGATTTTATGACAACTCATCATAGCGTGACATGCAACGATCGAGAGTCGAGAGAGAGTGAAAGAGATGGACAGAGTTGTGGCAATATAACATTTCGTCTATAATTAGTCATTAAAGCGTAGCATTGTGATCGTCTCCGGGATCTGTTTGGGTTCATTGTAAAAAACACACAGACACAGAATCGAATATCGAATTCTTGAGATCAGTTGTAGCAGAACTTTAAAGTCATTTTCCTGGAATCTCACTCGCAGTCTGACAATCAGCTCTCAATCTTTTTCAGTTGTCATATGCGGCAATGGGGGGCTTATAGTATAATATTATTGAAGTTATGTTTATTCTAAAGAGAAATGCAGTTGCGTGTCTAGTTGGCTATGCTACCAACATAATAAATACACTTCTACAGCTCAATTTGCTGCTCTTACTTTGGATACACTTTTTCTTTACATTGTGATTACAATTGAGAAGTAGGTTACGCTTAAATTGAGTTTAGACTCTGCTAAAGTAATTTGTATTTATCGAGCCTCTAAATTGAGGTTATGTTACGCTTAAATTGAGGTTATGTGCTCAAATGTATAAAGAGGCCTTGTAATGTTAATGTTCTCTCTATTATTAAGTTGCTTCAACAGCAGAAGTCGAATTTCTTTACATATTTTTTTATTAGATATCTCTTCATTAATGGTGAATATAATACATTTTTTGGTTTACATCAATGAAATGTAATATGTGCAAATTATAGAATAGATTTATTTTTTTATTTATCTATAGGCGTTCTAGTGAATATTAAGTTAAACTTATTAGTTATTATTCATGGCATATTATATTAAATGTCTATGAAATATATTTTAAGTATCCGAAACATTACTAATTGTTAAATTTGTATTTAAAATTTATGAATATACCACTTCAAATCTATAGACTTTCCACTACTTTAATCTTGTATTTTAAGATAATGCTAATTTATCGTCATGATTAAATTTAAATATTAACATAGTATAAATATTATAAATGTATATGTATATTTCATTTTTAATTTTAGCATCAATAAGGAATAAATGTGTTTTTTACGTAAAATCATACAATAATAACTTTCAATTAATTTTTTAGTTTGACTGTCTTCTTCATGTTGTTCTGAAGCAATCCCCTTCTACCAAATTCAATCTACCCAAACCGCATTCACTTTTAATTTTGAGTTATTGCAATATGAAAACTTGGCATCAATATCAATTCTGTGCAGGGAACGCGCGCCATGGCAAAGCCACAGAAACTTTTGACCCAGACAACTATTAATTGATTCAATTGCAATACCAAACTCCCTCCTAACTAACAAGATAACAAACAATAGACAAAAAGAGTGGGAGAGAGAGACAGAAGGAGAGAGAGAGTGAGATCAGTGGAACAGTGTGTCGAACAAATATTAAAAATTAACAACAAAAAATAATTTCCCATAAATTCTCGTTAACGAAAATCAGCCCTGTGCTTGCTTCTCTTTTTTTTGTTCTTGGTGGCGGGGGGAAAGGGCGATGCAATTTTGTTGTTAGCGCTTCACACAGGCTAATTAAAAGGCAAACAGCGTGTCGTCCATAGACGAGGATGATCGTGGAGACACTTATTGATAAGATAAGCTACTACTCCCCTCTGTGTCTCCCTCTCCATCTCTCTCCCACTCACTGATCATCTCGATGTGGACGTTGTCGGCGCATCACACAATTTGTCTCAAATACAAATATCATTTGTTAATGTCAGGCCTGCGGGCGGGAGGCCTCAGTCTCTGAGGGTGATATTCCACTCTCCCTCTCTCTTTCTCTCTCCACTGAGTATCTCTCTCGTTCTGGCTGTAACTTAATATGCATTTTAAATGCATGCGTAAACATTGATAGCATATTGATGACAATGGAAATGACGATGACGATGATGCGGATGCTGCGACTGTGACTCTTGATGATGATGATGATGATGATGATGCAACTGCCGCTGACCGCTGATAAGAGCTGCTGCCACAAGCAGCGATGATAAAAACAAATGAAACGCAACGCCCTTAATTAAATTTTCGCATTTGCCCTCGTGCTTCTTTCTTTCTCCCTTTTCCTTTGGCCGTTTCCGTTTTGCGATTTCAAGTTTAGCAAACACGACGATCGACTGCAGCATGCGTGCAACACGATGAGGGGCACAAGAGGCAAGAACAAGAAGAAGGCTCGCTGCAGTTTTTAATGTCTCAATTTTGGCTGCCTCGAAGTGGAGAAAATGTCTTCATAAAAAGCACGCTGCTCCACACACAAAACGCGCGTTAAATGAGCGATCGTTAAAGGGAATTGTGAATCGCGCACACGGGTTGCACGGGTTGCATGCCCCACGCCGTCTTCCTTGCCACACCACAGCTCGGTTGCAGCTCCAGTTGAAGTCGAGTTTTTGGGCTGGTTGTGTATCTTGGCTCTGGCAGCTCATGCCTGGAAGCTGTTTATCTGCGTTGCTAGTTGCTGCACAGTGGGACAAAATCGATTGCCCTTTGAACAATAATAAATTGCATGTTAAATCAAGTACAGAAGTAAGTGGTTGATACAATTTCAATTTAACTAATTTAAATGTTTATTTTTTTTTTACCATTTTTAGTAATACAACAACAATTTTAATATTCTGAATATGTGTAAGTGAAAATGTTTTAAATCGTTTCATTAAAAATGTTATTATTTGAAATAGTTATTTCTATACATTTGTGAAAATATGTTACTTACTTAAATATTGCATGTAAAATATTTATTTTTATTGTAAAAAATACCTCTACCTAAACACTTTATTAGAGTTTTATATGTATATTTACCAAATACAACAAATTTGTTTATTACTTTTGCTATTAGGTATGATTTTAGTTAAATAAAATTTTTTTACATTTTCTAAGTGTAAAATAAATATAAAGAAAGCGAAAGTCGATCAACACACATTTGTTTTAGTTTATTTAAATTAACTCTTAACAAAATGTTTATGATTTATACATACAAATTATTTCAAGGACTTAATTTAATTTAAATTTACATGTATTAATTTCAGGTTTAGAGAATGCTGAAAATGATTAAATATTAATTTAATATAAGAGCAGAAGCACTATGCCGACTTTCAACGTCGCTGTTGCAACAAGTGCTGCACGAAAACCACAAAAGACTCAAAAATAAAAAGAACGCGACGTTGACGTGGCAGCTGAAGCAGCAAAAAACGGAGCAAAGCCCCCACACAGCACACGACTTCAACGAAGACGTCACGACGCAACAACAGCCACAACAATAACAACAGCAACAACAACACAAAGTCTTCTCACATTGGCTTCGTCTGTTGTTGCCTGCTGCAAATGTGTTGGAAGTGTTGCATCCCGCTTCCCCTTTACGAATCCCTCGTCGTTGATCTTATCGGCAATTTGTCATGCAAATATTTTACTGCCGCTGCATCACGGCGGCCGCAACGTTGGCGTTGCTGCCACGGTTGCAGCTTAACAACACTGCTATTTTGGTGTTATTTTGGCCAACACTACAAAAAGATAATAAAAGAAACGTTGTTGGATCTGCATTGGCTTTAGTTGTATCTTTAAATTGTGAATAATATGCTAATTTTTGTGATTTGAGTGTCTTATTTATCTGAAAAGCTGAAGATGCGTACGTTTTCAATGCTACAAATTATTTACAGTAAACCCTCGCTAATTGAAATCACTTCGTTTGAAAATTTTGAAGTATTTTAAATTTTAGTTGTATCTTTAAATAGTTAATAATAATGTTGTTGATTTGAAACTCTTATTTATCTTAAATATGAAGATGCGAACGTTTTCAATACTACAAATTATTTACAGTAAATCCTCGCTAATTAAAATCACTTCGTTTGAAAATTATGAAGAATTTTAACTTCGCGACTTTCGATTTATTTAAAGCAGCAGAGTAAATAAAATTATTGTATGAACTTATTCAAAATCAAATGTATTATTTAATATAGAAATAAATAAAAATACAATCGTTTTATTACATTTACTCGATTTTATTTATAAGTTAATGGAACTAATATTCTTAATATTCCAACCATAAATGAAGAAATAAAGAAATTTAGTAAGAAATACATCGATAAACTCCATAACCACGAAAATAACTTAGCCTTAAGTCTAGAAGACAACAATTTAACAGTAAAAATACTGAGAAGATACCACATACTCGATACCCCCCATAGATAAATCCAAGGAACTAAAAAGCTGCTCTATATATATAGCAGGGATCATTGGAAATCTGCTATTTCTGTTAATTTAAATTTAATATTAACTATATAATTTACTTATTGTTTAAACAGAGAGATTGTAAATAAAAGGAGAAAGAAAAAAAAAAGAAACTAAAAAGAAAGTAGCGTATGTACATATAAGCTCACAATATTAAAATTGATAAACAGTATAAATTACTTTCTTATAATTACTTTACTTCAAACTTCTGAAAAAGTAAAACAAATTTTTGAAAAGTTAAATAATAAAAATTACTTAAAAAAAAAATAATGATATATACAATAGATAGGATTAAAAATACATAAGATTTCTTTTTACTTTATTTTATTTATCAACAAACTTAAAAAGTCAGTGTTATACTTTTCTAAATAAATAAACGATTTCTTCCGAATTGCTTAAGATGCTTAAATTCTAATATTTGTTAAATTTGAATTTCACAGAATTCAAAACTAGTATAAGCTTACACTATTTATATTAACAAATATTTAAGTTGGCTAAATAATAGTGTTATCAGCTTAGTTTAGCAGGATGTGGGTTGTTCTTCTAAAGGGCACAAAGAGCGATGTAGTCGAGGGAAGACTAGCAGGTCTCTAGGGGAGCATGGAGCCAGAATGGAGCGAGGGGCGCCGCTTGATCAACTCAAAGCACAAACAACACACAACACAACACACAACAACACACACAACAACAACAAACAACAACACCAAATGTGTCGATTAATGTGCTCCAGATGTTCCGGCAGCACTCGTCAGATGACGATGACGTTGACTGGAATGCGCCTTTGATTTGTAGCGTTTGTCGGGAGTCGAAGTCAGAGTCGAGTCGGAGTCGCAGTCGCAGAGAGACCTTCCACTTCTTTTTTTCATTCCTTATAGGGGCATTTGGGGTGGGTGGAGAGAGAAGGAGAAGAGGGGAGGCAAGTGCTACCATTCCCATTGGAAGCGGGCGCACTGACACTGATGAATATCAGTCGTTTGTCAAAACTCAATGGAAAACTGCCTTGCCTCCATCCACCTCCTCTCTCCCACTCCTCCTCCTCTCCCGCTTCGAAAAGAAACTGCGACTGTGTGTCAATGAATGACGCCAGCATCGATGTTGAGGCATCTTTGAGGCACCTTTGGGGGCTGTCAGTGCACGTAATTGTGCAACTGTCGAGGTGTTCTTGCCGTGTGTGTGGCATGTTGTCACTGCCAACAGATCGATTGAGAAGGAAATTCAATTTGAAAAGCACAAAAATACTCGGTACAAAAACTTGGAAATTCCAGATTAAATATGATGAAAGTAAAAGTTGGTCAAATAGATTAACGAGCTACGAGTGCAGGGAAATTCTCATTACCTGACAGCTGTGTGGAAAACCACAAAATAAGCAACACATTTTGGGTATTGGAAAAAGAGTCAGTTCATAAGGCAAACATACTCCAGAGTTAACCATAGCGCACATCCTGATGAAAACACTTGAGTTTTCATCTCAAGAGCCTCAGCCAAGTGGAAAATGGGCTAAAGACGAAGAAAACAGACAACAGAAAGCAGACAACAGTTGTTGAAATGAAATTGAAAAATATATTTTAAATACAATAAAATATCTTTTGCCCCCGCTCTAGGAAAAAGAAAATAAGAAAAAAGGTATAGAGTCATTAAGATAACAATCTGTTGCCGAAAACTGAAACTCGATGAAAACTGTAGCAGAAATTGTCATTAAAAATGTGCAGAGAAAACAAAACAAAAACTCAAATTAAATGGACAACATGTGTGCACGCAGGATAACACCAAAGAGAGAGAAAAGGACGACAGCACAGGACAACAGTTGTGCTGATGTGTTTATGTTGTCTCCAACCAACGGGAAAAAAACTAGAAAAATACCAAAAAATGCTGACAATCTCTAATTGACAACGAGCGAGGGAAAAATAAAACAGAATGCAAAAAATAAATATTATTTTATTATTATAATTTTGATTATTTTTCATACTTTCGCAAAAACGTAGACCACAACAAAAGCCATGACAAAACCGTAAATTTGCCGATTGAGTGGCAAGTGGCAGGTAGCAAGCATATCGGTGGCAGTTGCAGTTGCAATTGCAATTGCAGTTGGCTGTGTGAACTGTGTGTTAGATGATTGAGTGGTTGTGTGTTTCGCTCGAAGCGAAGTTCGATTAGGTTACGGTTACTCTAACTGTTGCAGTTATTAGTTGCGCCTTGGGCAGGCAGCAGAAGATGGAACTAATGCAGTTTTGCAACCGCATCAATTAATTTGCAACACTTAAGACCCTGACCGAACATAAGGTAAAGCTGGGAGGTCCCGCTGCTTCAAGATGCGTTGACAGTCGCCGTCTGTAACTCGAAGACACACAGAACTGAAACGCTTGTCAACACACAACGGGGCAACAACAACTGTCAGATTGATGGCTGTCACACAAAAAATTGACATAACAAATGTCACTCGACTCGAGAGCTCTGTTTCCTGTGGCGCAGTAAGAGTGAAAAAATATCATTGGGCGAACGAAAGAGATAGTTGAACAATCAGCGAAAGAGACAGAGAGGAAACAAGTTGTTTGGTTTCCCCAGTAATAATAATAATGCAACTAATGTTTGTTTTCATAGATTTTTGTCAACTAAAAAAAAAAAGAAGGAAAACAAAAAAATACCCCAAAACGATATCTTGGGGTCGTTACAACATGTGTCACTCACCCAGCCAAGTTCTCCAGAAATTCCAGCGAAAGAATTCTAGTCGTTCACAACAAATTACACGAAATGTAACAGATTTTTAATGTAAATGTAATTGCATAATTGTATAATCTGTGCCACATGGGGAAAATAGCATCCCAGCGAAAGGAAGTGCATTAAGAAATGTGACGGATTTTAATCGGAAGGATGAAAATGTAAAATATTTAAGACAACAGCTTATGTTGTGACAAGCAGAAGATAAATTTGATATTGCTACTCCACTCTGTAGGGGAATGAACAATAAAATTATTTAAAGAATAAGTTGGAGCAGTTGAGACTAATCTGTTTTTTCTGGGTTCTCAATTATTATCCAGTGTTAGTGAAGCAGGGTAGCGTCTTTTTATAAATAAATAAAGAAAGAAGTTTGGTTGAATTACAATTTCATGTAGGAATAATAAGTCACAGTTAAAGGCGATCTATAAGAAGTCTTTACAGTGACAGTATTTTCATGATTATCGTGCTGAGGAGAACATTTCCTTCACTTTTCAATTTTATTTGATTCAATTTAGTCAGCGATTCAAATTATAATGTAAACTATTTCTTATTTATTAAGTAATATTACGATATTTAATATCGTTTATATTTACCAACTTTATTTTTTCATTTAAATTATTTTGTATTTATTTATTTACTATATTAATTCATTTAAATTACTTCGATACTCAAAAAGAAATTTTATAATTTAACTATAAATAAATTTTAGCTTGAATCTCTAAGTCTTAAAAGAGAATTTCATAAGCTTAGTTTAATTGTATTAGACAATTTATAAGAAATATTTGGTACATACAGTAACAACTATAATATTTCTGACTTCAAACCTTGGTTGTGATCAAATAAAAATTGTAGAAGTTAATTCAGAAATACTGTTAAATGGGAAAAATGCCAAGTTACCACAAGTCATAGTAACTTTAACTGACAATCTGGTATATTTTGTACTCTACGGTATATTAATATGTTGATATACCAAATATATCATTCGGTATATTTTAGTATTTTCAGTATAATAATTTGGTATATTTTAAGAATAATACTCATGATTCTGAATTAATTTTTCACTGAAGCATTCTTACTTCTTATTTACTTTTATGTTCAGACATGCATATATCACATTGAATAAATAGTTCGACATCATTAAATAATGCTCTCTCTCTTTTTTTTAGGATTGTAGGTACAGATAGTTACTGTTATGTCAAATCTATCATACTACAATCTATCAATGCACTTGTATTCAATCTATTTAATATTTGACTTTCTTTTAAAGTGAATTGAAAAGGCACAATGTTTACTATGGTTAGATGTTATCAGTTTGGACATGATACGATCGCTGGTCTGCAAGTCATGGCGCCATTTTCCACATGAAAGGAAACACACATATGGAGAATGTATAGTAGTCGAGTGTGTATAACTGGCTAGCAGCTGCCAAGAAGCAAACAGAGTTGGCCACGCCCCTCACCGACGCCCACAGCCAATATCCCATTCGTGTGCTAATCACGAGAAATTCAAACGAAAAAATCAGAGCTAAAAAAATAAGACAAGTGGGGAAATGAGAGAGAAAGGGAGAGAGAAGAATCACGCGTCGTTGAGTGGCGCAACAAAGGATCAACTGGAAACCAAAAAAAAAAAAAAAAAATTGGGAGTTGTTTAGCTTGGCACCCCCGCGGGGTAAGTGGTAATCGGTAAGCGGCAAGCAGCAAGCAGCAGCGAATGGATCGTGTACGACTGACGATTGGAATTAATTTTGAAACACTTCAAAAGCAAAAGAACGCAGACAACGACGACGACGCCAGGGCCACACGTCTCTCTCACTCAGACACTGGGGATCACTGGAAATAAATTAATTAAATATGCCCAGAAAACAGAGAAACAGAGACTCAGACTCAAACTCAGAATCAGAACCTGAACCAGGCTCGAAATCAGGCTTCCTGGAGGCAGCAAAACACGCAGGCAACTTCAGCATTGTTTACGTCAAATTTTCAAATTTAGTTGTTAAACCCGAAAAACGAGACAGAGCAACGAGGGCAACCAACACACACAGTGTGTGAAATGTGCCCAAAATCGAAATCGAGACCCAAGACGAAACTGAAACCCAAACAAAAGGCGTCGGAGCACATCAGTCAGTCTCAGCCTCAGTCTCAGCCTCAGACTCAGATTCAGTTCCTCTTTCACTCAGAGTCCATAATTATGGGTTATGCAATGCCAAAAATGGCAGCAAAACACAGGCAGGCAAAAAAGGTTCATGCCTGGTTCATGCAACAAATTTAGACATTAGATGCCACAGCCACATTGCCACTTATTGGCAATTGAGCCAAGGCTTCATCTCCAGCTTCAGCTCCTTGCTCCTGTCTCAATGTTGCAAGTATTGTTTTGCCTGGCATGCTTGCTGTTAGCAGGTAGCCAGAGATCATGCACTGTTACCAGTTTTAGCATGTTGCGGATAACCTGTCATTAGCTCTCTGCCACAAGGAGACTGCAACAGAAACACCAACATCAATAGCAATAGCATAAACTGCAGTCTTCTTCCGAGTGCTGCTGCTGCAGGCGTTGCTTGCCTCGAAATTGAGACATTTGCAACACACTCACTAAGACTCGCACTCTGCAACACACAGCTGAGCTCGCTGACTTTGCCACAGTGTTTGCCACAATCCGGGTGAAATATTTTTGAATTTTTTTGACACATTAAAGGGCTCATAGCTTCATTTTATCCAGTAGTAAATCGAATACATACTTTTAAGGTTCTTAATTATTAATTAATTAATTAAATAATGCAAAATATTTTCTATCTTCTATGTGTCTACGGATTTGATAGTGTTATTATTTCTTTAACACGACTTCAATATACAAAGTATTCTTTACTTAAAATCAATTTTATTGTCAATATCTTGCAATTTAGGTTTCTTTTTTTAAATTAATTAATTAATGGTATATATTTTCTCGTTTTTATGCCAACTAATTTGACTAAAGTACTATTTTCCTAGAATGAGTTTTGAAAATAATGTAATTAGTCTTTATTTTTATTCTCCTGATTGTATTATCATTATTTGAAATAGTTTAGTTATTATTAAAATGGATTTAGTTTTTCTATTTTCTGTATATTTATTATCAAAACTTCAAATTTGTCAGCTTCAAAGATAAGATCTTAAATTCAATTCATTTCCAAATTTATAGCTAGATGCTATATCATGTGCTCGGCAATTTACCTAATTGACAGTTATTTTGCCACAAAAAATGAACAAATATTTAAATGCAGTCATTCAAATCCAACTTTCAATTAAACTAACATTAAACTCGATACACATTTTAATCGACATGATAAATAGTATGATTTAAACTTAATGTACTCAATACATTTTATTTATTTCAACCCGTTATTATATAGTAAAAAAAGACACTAAAATGAGCGTCTGCAGTAATAACTTTGGCAAAATTGAATAGAAATAGCTTTTTGGTAAATAAAGTCACACTTAAATGATGCAAAGAACATCCATCAAATACTCAATTTGGAGAATATATAATATTCAAAATATGTTCAAAGAACGAAAGGCGGGATGTTGATAGTAAAGTTGTTCGGCTAACAACTTGTTGGCAATTGAAACTGCAGCTGGGAAGGGAAAATTGTCAAAGCGCTTCAAAGTGAGGGAATATTCAAAGTGCTCGCAACTATTGTGCATGACAGCGGCATTCAAATTGAATGGTCCCCAAAGGGAGGAGAGTAGAGGAGGCAAATGGCAGAAGATGAGTATAGACGGCTGCAACTGCTGCTGACTTTTTATGGTTGCGGCTAATAATGCAATTTGCTGTTGAATGCGACTCTGACTATGGCAGAGACTTCTGCTGCAGCTCCTTGAAGAAGTCGCATCATTTGACAAGACATTTATGCGGCACTTGTGGCGTTTGCCATTGCTAAATTAGGCGCAACTTGCAACTTGCAACTGCCTCAGTCTCAGTCTCTCGCATATTTCTCAGCGCGTGTGCAATTATTCAGTTATGACAAACATTATGCGTAGCTCTGCTGCAATTGATGCTAATGTGATATATGCAGCACTTGCATTGACAAGTTGGTGCTGCCGCTGCTCTGTGGTATGTGGCATGGGGAATGCAGCATGTGGCAGACATTTACCAAGCAATGCAATGTCTAATTGCATTTCACACAAATTTGGAATCATTTTCAAGTTTCAAGCAAGTTTAAGTACATAATCGAAGTTTGATTATTGCCCAGATAGTTTATAAGAAAATACATTAAATTTGTTAATGTGAAGAAATAATTGAAGAGCTAAAAAGAAACTACATTTCATTGTCAATAATTCCGCTAATGCAATAATGTGTATTTGGAATGTGTATTTCTTTTATTTTGCTATTCTCTTTCAGTTAGCTAGACTTCTAAACTTTAAATGTATAGGTTATAATTTTAATATGAATGAATATAATTTATAACTAGAATATAATTTCTCCCACTCAACTTGCTCTTTGGTTGCACTCTTCTAGTTGTTTAGACAGTTAATTTGTATTACTACAAATTAAAATATTAATTTGAGTTAACTTAAAGATAAATACAGTTTAATTTCTTTCTCGCAATTGTGAATTTGTTGCCTTCTTCCAGTTAATCTTTAAATACATAGATTAATGTTTTAATATAATTTTAAATACTAAATAATTTGAATTTCGTACTCAATCATTAAATTTTAGCTTTTGTATCCTACTCTCAGCCTAACCTTAAATTTAAAGCTTAAATTTAAATAGTAATTAATTCGAATTTAATTTGTCCCATTTAATTGTCACTTTTGTTGGTCCCTTCCAACAGTTAAGTTGTAAGTCTATAGATTAAAATATAAAATCTAATTAATTCAATTCACTCTTTTTGCTTATTTTCAGATCAACATTAATTAACATTAACATTAATTTAAACAAAATCTTGTTCGATTTTATTTTCTCCCCCTCAATTTGCTCTTTTGTTGCTCTCTTCTAATTGGTTAAAGAGCTAATCTTTGTATCGTATTGATCTACTACCAGCGATGGCAGGTATTACTTATATCCACACTCGAGTATCCAATTACCCCCCTGAAGGCCTCTGGAATCCCCATCGACAGCAAAGACATACCTCAAGCAGCGGGAATCAAACAAGACACACAGAGCAGAGAGAAAAGCAGACATGTCAACAAGTCTCTTGACTGCATTTGATGGTAATTGCCAGAAAGAAGCAAGAGTTGAGACAAGACTTCACCTGACTACCATCTATAAATTATTGAAAGTGAGCTACGCTTCATGTGCTTGCCACTCGGTGGCAACACTCAACTCCGTTCCGTTCAGTTCAGTTGAGCTCAGCGATCGCGTGTCTTGGCCACTTACCCACAGCTCAGTGAAGGCCTCTGACTTATCTCTGATCATATGGCGAGGGCTGAACTGCGTCTGCTCTTTCTGTCCGTCTGTCTGTCCGTCCGTCTCTCTGAATGTCTGTCCTTCTTATGCAAGGCTTATCAGCGCACATCTGGGCATCAATAACGTCTTTATTCACCCAGAGGGAGAGATCGAAATGAGATTGAAGAATTCACTGTTGACACTCGCCATAAAAACAAAAACTTGGCTTGAACTGTGTGTTTTGACCTTACAATAACGTTTTCTGGGAAACCAAGTAGCTCCTTGACAGGTGCTCTCCCACTCTCTCTCTCCTACTCACATGCTAGAGGGTGGTCAACATGTCTTCGGCATTATTTATGGACTTGACTCCCTACGTTCTCCAATTGTTGACATGTTTGTTTACACGGGCTAATTTCGTGTTCCAATTATTACGGCGCCCCACACAGCAGATGCATCTCCAGTTACCCAATGATGACTGTCAGCTTTACTTCTCGTTACGTTTTATTTTATTTTTTTTTCCGTTTATCCGTTTCCCAATCGCATGCTTGATGTCTTGTTGTACTCTGGTTTATTAATTCGGGGATTTGGGGAATTAGCCTGATAGCTTTGAGTGTCCCTCAGTTGCGTTGGCTGTTTGGTTTGTTATTTGTTTGCATTCGAAATGGACACGAAATGAATTCTGCTTATAAATATGCATAAATTTCGCTGTACATCTGAGAAAAATATGAGCATGTCATGTCCTGTTTATGACGCTGCCACCCCAGGGAGAAGCTTCACAGTTGTTGCGAAAAACAAGGAGGCCACAAAAAATTAATAGGTTGTGGGAGTTGGTTGGTCAAAAGCGCTGGCTAAATGACCCAGGCCAATAAATGAGAGCTGAACTCACGTCTGCTCCATAAACCAAGTTGTCGTCTAATCAGGGAAAAATATCAATTTCATATCACGCACTTCCTGTTTTCATCGGCGCCAAATCATATTTCAAATAACGAAACCAAAATTAGATAAACAAAGGATGTGACCAACTGACAACGCTACCGATCGAACGATCGATCGATCGAAAACGTAGCAAACACATAACGCTGATCGTTAAACATAGACGAAAGAGATAAGATCCCGAAAACCGAAACTGAATTCAATTCCATTCAGGCTAAATTGTCAACGTGTGTTTTCTCCTTCTTGTTTTTCTTGAATTTTTTGTTGTCCCTTTTAGGAGTCGGAGAACAAAAGGAATTTATGACTTGTGTCACTTTCAGCACCATCAACTCGTAACTCAGTCGCGCAGTTCAAGCTTGAATTCCACGTATGTGCGCTTCAAGAATTAAGATACAAACATGCTCAAGGAGCAGGAAGATCACATCGCAGCCATGGCTGATTGTGCCCAGGCAGGCAAACACAGACCTCAGACCTCAAGACCTCAGGCTTCAGACCTCAGAGTTGAGACCAGGCAAGACGAAGGCGCAATCGCTCAAGCATTAAGAAGGCCTGACGTTGCCGCACTCCTCTGCTTCTGCTGCTGCTTCTTCTTTGCGTCGAGATAAGTGCGTGGCGATAAGCACGACAGACGACAAGCGACAAAGAGCAAACGACAAACGACAAGCGAGGAACGCTTCATTGGGGCTGCGCCTGCGTAAAAATACCTGAGCAAAGGAGCAAGCCAGAGGAGAGGTGAGCTGAGTTGAAGCAGCTTGAACAATTGCACACTTAAATTACTGCATGCAACGCACTTACACAACAGTTTGCTAAGCATTGCTAAAGGCGCCTACTGAAACCAAGAGGCGTCCTTCACAAAGGGGGGAAATAATGACTCAATCCTTACATGAAGAGAAGCATTGATTGAATAACTTTGAGTTTTACTTCAAGCCAAAATACTCTTTTATATATATAATATTTACATATGGTATCTATATATTGAAATAATGGATAAATATTATGAATTAGTAATGTGCTAGATTCATTTCTTTAGTCGCTAATTACATATTCATTTATCGAATAATATTGCAATAAATATTGTATTGTTTCAATTAACACTTATAACACTTTTTATTGCGTAGACCGTAAATATAATATTATATATTCTCTTTCCTAATAAACATAGAATATGTCAGAAAGTGTCTTACAAATTCTATACTATTTTTTCATATAGTTGTTTGGGAATTTATTCTTACTTGATATAAACAAACTGTGTTAGACTAATATACAAGTATTTGTAAAGCCCGCAGAATTTCCTTAATATGCCAATTTTATAAACTGACCAGTTCAATATCATTCATATTTACAGATCGCTGCTTTCTATGGACAAAAGAATAAGAGGAAAGTAAAAGAGGAAAGTTAAAATTTGGTCGCATTTTATAAGCGCTACAAACAAATATTTTAATAAAATGAATGATATATTGATGTAAACAGAGTACTGAAACTACTAAATATATATTCTAAAATTAAATATTTTCCTTAATAAAACATTAAAGTTTTTTTAGCTCAAGACTTTATTTTTTACATAGGATTTTAGGTTGGTTTTTCTTAAGCTATGTTAAGACTCTTTATATTACAAATTTCAAATCTTTTTAATCTTTTTTCATCCATTTATTTTTGACATATCATTTTAAGTTGGGTTTTCTTAAGCTAAGACTCTTTACATTTACGAAACATTTTCATATATTTTTTATCCCATTTATAATACTACGCACTACGTCCGAGGTTTTCTATCGCGATTCGAAAATATTTTAAATGATTTTCAATTGCTTTCAAGTGGTCGTTGAGATGCACTCTTGAAAATAGTTGCAGCATCTGCAAGGTTGTTGACAACAAGAAAAACCTAATGAAGTTCTCATTGCTCAGATGCATAGACAAATCTGTGACTTCGAGTCTTGCAAGTACAAATGATTGTTATCTGTTTTTTTTAACTCATAATCAGCAACTAATTGCCGCGATTATGCAACAGTTTAGTTGCGTTCAGTTTGGTTTTTTATCTCAAGTGCTCACTAATGAATGTACATGAACATGTGAATATTATTCACATTGATGGTAATCAATTAATGTCGCCAGACACCCGCATGACATCCTCTTCCCTCCCCCTCTCCCTTTACAGATACTCGAACTAACAATTTGCTGAGCTCATTTAAGTCAACTTATGCCCACCAGAATACTGGTAATGTGCATTCAATTTGAAATGTTCATTCATTTATTCAATATTCGCTGCACATTTGCGCATATTATTTGCATAAGCTCGAAATCCAATTGATAAATATTCAATTAGCTGACTCGAAAATATTTAAATAATATTTCTAGCGTAGATAATTATGTAAAATCAGAGAACCTCGCAGTGAGGTTAGCTGCTATATCTTTACATTGTATATTTGTAGTATTATTATATGAATGAAGTATTTAACCTGCGTATAAAAATGCAACTCATTATATTGCAAAATTACATATTAATCGAATGCCATTTGCAATGCAAAATGGAATGCAAATGATGCCCATAATACTCGTAATCACAAGAGTTCAGTTCATTCTCTGTATTCTACAAGAATGTACAATAAGTATATAGCAATGAAAACAAACAGGTCTGTATGCATGTGGCGCCCTCTGGCGGCTGAATCAAAGGGTATCGAAGACGCTAATTACATTATGTTAGCGTGCTGCATTTTGTTCGCACTTCCTGCCGTTAATGCCGCATTGAGCATTTTTATTGGCCATCGAAGTGCAATTAAAGATCGTAAATAATGTGAATAGAAAATCAAATATGTTAAACTGGGGAAATGAAGCGCACAAAGCGACGGCGCTAAAGGTCTCTGTTGATTTTTCACACCTCTAACGAGTTGAAACCCTTTCGCTGAAGTATTTGAAACATTTGGTGTGAACTTTTGGTGTGAACTTGTTAAACATTTGTCTCACATTTGAAGGACAATAAATGCAGAGTTGGTTTTGAAAACTATGTATATTTGTTGTTGTAGAAGGAAAGACTTTTAGACTATCAATACAAAATTTACCATTCCTTTCATTCTTTTTAAAAATGTGGCAAATTTTCACTCTTGAAAAAATTAAAAAAAAGTATTTTAACTATTGACCCCGACGTGATTTGAACACGCAACCTTCTGATCTGGAGTCAGACGCGCTACCGTTGCGCCACGGAGTCAGTTGAAACAAGGCAGCGATAATTTTCAACTTGAAGTAAAGTCTATTGTTGAATAAAGTAAATATTTACTTACGGCATAATTTAAAATCATTGTCAAAGCATTCGAACCCAAAGATAAGTGAGAATATTTATAATTAAAGATTATGCACACATCTGATAAGAAATATATATTATTTGCTTTTAAATATCTCTTCTAGTTCTATTAATAGCGTTGCTATCCGGGAATGCATTAGAAATTTTAATGTGCGCAAAAAATATATAAATAAATTTGCTTACTGAATAAATAATAGCTAGTTTTTCTCTATTTTGAAATGTGTCAAGTTAGTGTAATTTCTTTATATTTTATGATGCCCAATATTAATAGAATAATGAATAATCTTATCTTATCTCTTAATAAGTTTCTCAATGTCAAAAAAACTTCACTTTTTATCATCACGAATTCTAATTAAAAGTCTATAGTTTAAATACAATTTTTTGTAATATTTCAATACCTAAATAAACAAATAATATTTTGACAGTTTGTACTTTCATTATATTTTATTATACAAATTCTATGCAAATATTATTTTAAAAATTAATATTACCCAAGCATAAGTTGTCATTTTGGAAATAGCATTATAGTAAAACGAATAATATTATGTGAATCGTATTAAACACAATATTTCAAGCACAACGTTTTACATATTAAACTAAAATGATATTTGAGTGTTTTAAGTTTTGTGTTTTATGTCCCCTATAAATATGATAAATGCCTCAAGTGTGTGGTAAAGTTTGAATGAAATTGCTGCACATCTCAAATATCTTTAGGATTCCCGTGACGCTTCAAGTTCATGAGCGATTTTAATGATCTTTCGTGAAGACTGTGCTATCGAAACGATCTTTGGAGGCACTTTTGGATTGTTATCCAAAAGGGAATGGAATCAATTGCAGAGAAAAATTCCCTATGCATGTAAGTACTTCTAACGATTACACATTTTATGTGCACTTTTCAATCTTTACGATGGTGCTCAGAGGCACTTCTTTGCATACCAATGTGGAATATGCTCAAAGTCCAATCAAACGACAGCCCCCAATATGTTTTAACAACACTTGCCACAAACATCAGATAGAGAGAGAAAGAGAGCGGGAACTAAAACATAAATTGTAAATTTTTGTTAAATGATTTCTTGGTCATATCTAAATCTAATAAGTGAACCTCTATACGATATGGATATATATATTTTTAATTTCTTTTCCGAGGAAAAGTGCTCATAAAAGTAAAGGAGCGGTCATAAAGCAGGCCAATCCCTCGAATCCCCCCAGACACAGTGCCTCTTGTATTGTTGTGGCCAAAAGGTGTGAATTTCTCGAGTCGCGAGCATTCCCTGATTAATATGACTCAGGGGCAGCAGCAAACACAGACTGCAGAGCAATGAAAATGAAAATGAAAATGAGCAGCTAAAGAAATGGATAATAAAATTATAAAATGGAATGTTTTGTTCCATCTTTATGATACAGAGTAAAGAATTCTGTTTTGGGCTCTTTTCGTTTTTTATGACAATTTTGAAGTTGCTTTCTCGAAAGTTTTATGCGCGTGTCCTTTTCAAATGCGACGGCGATGGAAGTGGAAGAAAATGCCAAAACTTTTTTTTACGATCCAGACAGCTGACGTACAGTTGACGCAACAAATGAATCGTCATCGACAGTTATCGATAACATCATCATCGGCTGCACTTCAAAGGCACAAAATGCCACTTGAGATTGCATCGGAGTCCGACTTGCTCTCGGCATGTGGCACACATGTGATTGAGCTCCTAATGAAGCCATTAGCAGCGCCTTATCTGCAAGGATACATACAGAAAGGCAGCCCCGAGAAAAGGTCTTTTGTTTGCCACAGTTTTTTTTTGTTTCATCGGGCAACTAATACGCCCAAATTAGATCAAGATCAGGTCGCTGCCCGAGGCCAATAATAGTAGAGCGCATATTGGCAGCTGTTCTTCCGCCGAACTGAGCTCAAGCGGATTTTGGTAAACCGAATTGAGCACCCTCAATCCTCTGTCTGCTCTGACTCTTGTGGGCAGGCAGACAGGCATTAACTTCACTCTAGACATCTTTGTTCGTCCTTTCTCGATATCATCATCAAGCATTTTTCTTTTGGCCATATCATGATAGCACCTGATGCTGACCCAAACTGGTCATTAGGCAATTACCAAAACTGGCATTTAAAGTTGCTTGAATAAAGGTGTTTCTCAAAGGATCGCTGTACGCAAGTCCTGGCCATAAATTTTGCAAAAAAGTCTGTCGCATCCTGGCGCTTTACAAATATTGCGGCACTTGAGCACAAATGCTGCATCTAATGTGCTGCAACTGCAGCTGCAATGGCAGCAGCTCCTGCTGCTTCACTTTCTACTTTTCACTTTGGCAAAGATTTGCAAGAGTCCTTCTCAGCCTCCCCCATCCCCCCTTGGCAGTTAGCTGCTCCCGTCTGCTGGCTCATCTATGTTTTATTGCTTCCGCGCACTTTCGCTTGCCGCAGTCACAACAGCAGCCACGCCTTTAACGCCAAAGGAGCGACTTAGACCAGAAGCTCGCACACTCGTATTGCATATGTGAGAAAGTTCTCATGTGCATGGGGAAAGGGAAAGGGGATCAAAGCGAAGAGGGGGGGGGCTGAGCATCCGCTTAAGCGGAAGCTGGCAGCCTTGTTGCCGTTGTCTCTGCGTTGTTGCCACATTTTGGCGGTTGCTGCGAATGGTTTCCTGTCACATGCGTTGGCGTAAGGCATGACACAGATGTCTCTCCACCACAGCACTCTCTTGCCCCTCCCCCTCTCTCTCTCTCTACCCCTTTCAGCAGTTCTTTGGAAAAAAGCAACAGGAGCAGCATCCTGCAGGATACACGCCTGGCAACTGTTCACTTTCGCTGCCACTTTTTGCCAGTCTATTCCTTTACTGCTGCTGCTGCTGCTGCTTCTGTTGCATTGTCATTAAACTTTAACCGCGGCATCTGTCACTGCGTAGTCCTGCCACAAGGACAAACAGACGGCAGACGGTAGACGGCAGAGAGGACACAGCAAGCACAGTGCTTTAAAGCCTGCTAAATTTTAATTGCCCACATGAATTTACAGCGCCAGCGCTAAGAATCAGTCCGAAAAAAAGAGTGAACAACGAAAAAATGGAGCAGAGTTGCAAGCGTTGCTACCGTTTTTATTGCTGCCACTGAATGCTGAATGCCACGTTTTTATGGGGCGCCAGTTTCCATATATCAAGAATTAATTAGCGTAATGCAGCCAGAGCGAGATGGCAATAGCACAGGACTTTTTTTTTTGTTTGTTGTGTGTTGCATGCCACAACGGTGCAGTGGCAAGGACTGTGCCAAGTGATCGTGAAAAGTATTTTACTCGCTTTACATTTTTTTACTACAGCTTCTCTTTTTTTTGTGCGCTTCTCCTTTTTATGATAGCCTGGGGGCTGTGACAAAGAGGGGAGGTGAGGGGAAGAGGAGTTGCAGCATTAAATATGCGTGGACACCATTTACATGATGATGTGGTTGTGGTTGTGGCTCCATTCTGTGGCAGCTGGACAAATGCGCCACTTGCACAACAGTTTTGCCTTCTAAGTTTGATGGAATTACCAGAGTGCCATGAAATAGCGAGTAATATGACGATGCTGTGAATAATTTGAGAATATAAAATATTTATTATCACATTACAATTAAGTTAACGACTTATTTTTCTTTGTCATCAATCAGAATAATTTATGGAACTTTAGTTTAAAGTTGGCAAATTTCGAACTTAATGTAGTCAATTTACAGATGTGAGACTCGATCTCCAAGTTGTTCTGGGAAATAATAAAAACAAGAAAGCTACAGTTGAGTAGACTCGACTGTCAGATACCCGCTACCAATTTTTAATATAGGCAAAGCAGTGCGGAATTATTCGTAGAGTATACCAAATTAATGTACCGAAAAAGATACTAAAATATGCCGATATTTACTATAAACGTACAAAATATTCCAGATTGTTAGCAAAATATACCAGATTGTCAGCCAAAGTTACTAGCAAGTGTTATTGCCCCATACAAAAGTATTTCTTAAACAATTTCAAACATTTGTATCTGAATCCAGTCCAATCAGGATTCATAAATACTACAGTTATTAACAACCTGACTCTAGCTTCAAAATTACTCTTGTTATTTTCAATCGATTTCAATCGATTTGTGGAGGCTAAAGTGGGCGTGGCAAAAATTTGAAACAAACTTTATCTGCTTGGAAAAATAAAAACTGCTGTTGAAAAAGAATTATATTGCTATCCCTTATAGTCTCTGAGATCTTGGTGTTCATACGGACGGACAGCCAGACAGACGGATATGGTTATATCGCGTCGCCTGTTTATGCTGATCAAAAAAATATATATTATATTTTATTGCGACATTTCAAAGTTAATTCAAGGGGGTAAATAACTTATTCTTCTTATTTATTAGTTTTCACAAAGAAATTATTCTAAAGCAGAAAGCGTAATGAAATGTTGAATGTAATATTTTATTAACGTCTCATTCTTTTTTTTATTATTATAAAATAATATTTTATTCAGCTTTAATTTGAATTGTAAAATGGTCACACAGACGATTTCAATTTTAAAATAGTATTATAGTTTCTTTTCTTTCGACGACATTGATTAATTCATATTTAATAATAATTATTCAACTCATTAAATATTTACAAATAATGTGTTCTATAGCATGGTTTTGTTATTGCAGTTAACTAAATATATCTCTTTAAAAGTGTGCTTGGCTACATTTAAAATTTGACAAACATAATGATTTAAAGAATTAAAGGACCAATTGTCGGTAATAGGTCATCATACATTTTTAATTAATCCATTGGAATTCCATGATGGTATTGAAATGCCCTTACATAACAAAAAATTTATGAGATAACCTCATTTTGGTTTAATAGTATCAAAAACTTTTCATGCTTGTGCTATTACGCTTTTAATTTACAAGCTAATATATTGGTATTAGTGACACATATGTAGTAGGTTTATATACTAAATATGATAAAAACGCATATGGGTAATTCTCTGATGGATGTCGACCATCTTTTCTGTAAAAAAAAAAACGTAACCTGAAACAATGTTAAAAATAAGAAAAGTTTATTTTATTATATAGATTAGAACTTTAATTAGAACTAAGAATGGTTTTGGAATTTTTTTCAGAATGAAAATTTTTTTAGAATTAATTGCAAAACTTACTAAATTCGTACGCAAAACCAAAAACTGAACGAATTTATATATTTTATCGTAAAACAGAACAAGTTCCTCTCTATAAATAGTGCTAATCCATAGCTTTAAGAATAACCTTCACTTATTTTTAAAATTCTTTTAGTTTATGTTTTTTTTTTTAACTGTATTTACTGAATTACCCATATATAATTTCGTGTACTCTATAAAATTGTAGTAAATATGCTACATCTAATATCATAGCTATTAAATAATAATTAAGGCATTTTCTCTCATTTTCTTGAAAGCGAATTCACCCAATTTTGAAGAATGTATATTAGAATACTACGTATTCAATATTATTGAAAATTAGTAGATAATACACAAACAAAACTAGATTAGACCACTTGAGATGTAGACTAATCTTTTCAGCAGAACCTCTTATTATCGCTCAAATAACATTTAGTCGCTTTAGGCAGCGAAATTTGAGCTCACTTGAAGGCAATTTGAACTAAAATTGTTCACTTTACAGACACTAATAAATTTAAAGTGTTGAAGTTGAGGATACGCTGCCTTCGAATAGAACTCTCAAAGTCAGCTGCGCGTTTAAAAGGCAGCAGTTAGTTATCGGTTGAGCAGAATCTTCCCCGTTAAAGCAACTTTGCGCTGTAATTCGAATACATCAGCACTCACTTTTCCACTTTTGGACATTCGCGTAGTGGCAGTGCATTAATTAAATTTTCGCCAAATTAAAAGCAACTTTTCTGGAACGAGAGAGATAGCGGCTACCTGTGAACGCCCCTCGCTCTGCGACTTGGCAAAAAAGTTGCCACGCCAGACACAGAGGATGGGGCAAGAAGCAGTGCCTGAGGGCACATGTCAGGGGCCGGGCAGAGCGCCATTTTGTAGCCAGCTGCATGTGGCAGGCGACAATGGCAACAACAACAGCAACAACAACAACAATAATAACCAAGGTGAACCGCACAAGCGCAACAGCAACAACAAATTAAGCTACACTGGAAATTGCAACCCGAAAAGCCAAAAGCGTTCAACCAACAACGCACTGTGTGAAATTTTAATGCGCAAATTGCAGTGTGTGTATTAGTGTATGTTTATGTGTGTGTGTGTGTGTGTGTTGCCCAACAATCAACCAAGCAGCCAACCAACAAGCATCAACAGCAACAGAGACAGCAACAAAAACAAAAACAACAACTGCAATACGTAACGTCAAAAGCAAAAACTTTTGTTGTCTGTCTGTGGCAACAACAACCACATTGACAGCAACAACAACAACAATAACAACACAACCAGGGGCAACAACAATATGGCAAACGGACAACCGCATTCATTGGCGGCACAAAGTTTTGCACCTGTCGTCGAGCGAAACACGTTGATTGCACCCGCCGCTCATTCAAGTCGTCATCGTCGTCGTTGTCGTCGTCGTCAACGAGTCCCACTGATTGTTGCCATTTGTGTTGACGATCCTCGCGAATCGCTTGCGCCATGTTGCAAGTTCGCAAAGGGTCGAGGCAACCAGTCAGCGTTCGACTTTCAACTGAAAAGGGAACGAGTTCATAAAACTATTCATTTAAACACTTTTGAGCAGCCACAGAGTACTCCTTTATATTCTCATTAAATGCTTTTATTTAACCACTGTTTCTGATGTTATTACAGAAATAAAGTAGCCTGGGTAGTTATTATAATATTTTAACATTTTTTGATTGATTTTGAATATGGGTAAGAGCAATAATAAAACAAAAACAAAATGGAGAAAATATACAAAAGTAGACTAACTTTTTATTTGTAATGTAATCATGAGAAAAGTATTTATAAGATATCTGAAATCTATAAGTTGGTAGAAATAGCAGAATTAAAAGAAGCTGTTAAGAAAATTGTTCACACATAAATGTAAGTAATGAGAATTATGAAGTGTATAAAAAAAATATACACACTCAAAAATATAGAAGAATTCAAATTATTCAACATTTTCACATGAACATTTTGATTGTTACTAAATCTAACACTTGTTCAAGACTAATGCGGCATTAATATAAAAACCTTTTATGCTGTTTCAACTATCAGATAACTTTAAGAAATACAGTATATATACTGTATTTCTTAAAGTTATCTGATCTGATATACATATATGTATATATTATATATAGGTTCTTTTAAGCTGGAAAATATATAGAGCAATATAAGTAAAAATATTAAATATTCCCTTATGGGAATCCAAATTCATAAAAGAAAAATGTGTTCATAAGCCAGATAATGTATATTCCACATCTAAATCTAGTCTAAAATACAAGATAGTAAAATAAATAAGTTGTAATGAGAGAGTTAAGAACATAATATTTTCTAATATTTAAAATGAAATTATCGGATTAGTCATAAAAATATGGGGTCTGTAAGCTAAATAAAAATTCCTTAATGTGTTTCTCCAAAAAATACATTTGTTTTAATCTTGCCAATGCAGCCTACCAAAATTATAATACAGTAAATTTGTGAAATGTTAAAAATTGCAAAAAAATTGTTTATTATAAAATGTATCTGATGCACACAATAAATTGTATTATGCTAACTTGAATTTTTAATTAAATAATAAAAAATCTACATTCTATGTAGATCTCATTCTTTTTGACTTTTTCTTCATTTCGTGCTTTCTTTTGGGAAATAAAGTTCATCTAAGTTTATCTGTAACTAACATGATCTGTCACCTTTCTTCTCCCTCTGGCGTTGCAAATTTCTAGAAACGTTTTTGTTTTTCCGCCTTTCGTTCTTCAACATTCAGTTCCCATCTGTTTCTCGTGTTCTGCCATTGTTCACATGTCTCACCCTTTCGGTCTCTCACTCTATCTCACTCGCACACTCACATTGTCTTGTTCTCTCAACATTTTTTGCAGTTTGCCATGTTGTTGTTAATTGTTTTGTTTTTGTGCTGTGAGTGCAATTGTTGGAACTTGTTTGGACAACGCCCACTTCCTGTTTATGTTAATTTCTGGCAACGGTCTGGCAACGCTTTTTATCAGCAACGAGCGCATTCGCTGAATAGACAATTCATAACATAAATCTCCCAGCCCAGTGTTGGTAAATGGCAAATGGGTGGCATGGCGTGGAGTGTGGTGGAAAATGCTTGGAATTCCAGACAAAATGATTGGCATGAAAGTGCTCCTAAAAGGTGTTCGTCCCATTACGTGCAGCTCGATGCATTTTAATGATGTGCCAGGCCGCAATATAATTTCAATTTTGCATCTTTCAGCTGAAAACTGAAACTGGAAATTGATTGCAGCAGCAGCAGCAACAGCAGCAGCAACGTGGCAAGCAACTATAGCTGCGGCAACACGCAATGCTGTGCAGTGCAACAATTGCAATTGTTGGTTTAATGAGCTCAAAAATGCGCAGAACAATGAAGCCTCTGAACGTGAACGGACAAGAGATGCAATTGCAATTTAAACCCCCCTTCCACCTTCCCCACCTCTCGGAGAGACAGACTACAGACAACAGACCAATCCCAGTCTGAGAGCCAAGTTGCCATTTGCCTAGCACTTTGGCGGCCCATCGGCAAACTGAAGTTGGGACTTTGCTGCACTCGTAATTAAATGCAATTTTATTGCCACGATCAAAAGCAAAAGGGCAGCGACGATGGCAAATGGCAAATGGCAAGATAGGTGGACCACCGGATAGAGGAAGCAAGTGTTGAAATGCGGCGATGCGCTGCTAACTTGATTTATGCAACAAACAAGTGCCGCCCCCTGGCGGCCAGCGCCTCAACTTCCGCCTAGGCCTCGGCAAGAAAACAATGACTGCGTAATTAATTTCAAAGTAAACAATTTATCAAGTGCTTGGCGGCTTTGCCCAACCAAGCAGCCAACCAGCGATGAGCCGAGATCCGACCGACAACCGACAACCGACAACCAACAACTGACAAGCGGAAAGCGCTTTCAAGTGGGCAGGGCTCACTTGCAGTGTTGCCAAACGCCGCAAAGTGCGCCCAAGGGAGCCAAAGTTCGCTTCGAGTGCAGCTACACAAAATGAACTACAAGCACCGCGAACATGATTCATTTCGACATTGAAGTGCAGTTTGCAGCTAAAAAAGCAAATAATACTGGCCAAGATTTGACAACTAGCCCTTGACAAGGATTTTCTGCAGAGCAGTGTTAAACAATGGAATGCATAATCTCTAATCCTTTTGCTTCACAGTTAAAAATTATTAAGGAGCACCTCTTAAGGATGCCCGAAAATTGTTAATGAATGTTAAATTCTCATATTTCTCAATTGGACCCTTGGGCTAAGAAGATTATCGTGTTCATCGTTATTATTATGGTAACTGCAGCAGCATCATCATCGTCGTTGAGGAACACATAATTAAAAGCACCAGAACTGTAATCCCTGGATTGCAGTTTGCCAAGCACTTTGCCAAAAATGCATTTAGCATTTGAACAAGAAATTTGATTAAGAAAGCGCTGAATGCGGTTGCTCGACTAGGAGATACTCTATCACAAAAATAATGTATATAGTGAATGAATATTCATTCTATAGTGAATAGTGAAGTTGTCTATCATACCCTTTTTATCACCCAGTACAGCGCATAATCAGCAACGTGCTCTGCAACTTGTTAAAAAGGGGCAAAAGTGCAATTTGAATGAGATTACAATTATTTGATTGCTGGAGAGGCAAAAGTTTTAGCGAGTTCTCTTGCAGTCATAAATTTATCGAGATAATTCCGTTAAAAGTAATATCAAGATTGTACGCACCTTTAGCCATGAATCATTTGTGAGTCGCAGTGAGTGAGTGAATCATTAGCAATAAGAGCATGAATGGCCAAATGAATGAATTGCTTTTGCTTGTCTCGTGTCTCTCTTGTGATGCAAACTAAGGAAAAACTCAAACGCACCGCTTACGAATTGTTAGTTGGACTCGACTGCAGGTTTTCCCCCTTCCTTTTGACAGTTTCATAAATTAAGACATTCAACAATAAACAAATAAACAACACACATGTTTGTGGTTTTGGCAGACACAGAGACACAGAAAAAAGAAAAGCGAACGAGTTGATGAGCGAGATGGAGACTGAGGACAGAGGGAGCGAAACAGGCAGCTTCAAAGAGTTTGTCAGGCGGCAAAGTCTGTCGCTAATTATGCGAGAGTTGCCCCCCTTGTGGCTCCCCCTTCCCCTTTCTTCATCTCTTCCCGCATGCTGCCTGTCTACAGCAATTGCGTTACACAAAAGGCGAAAAGCGAACGCCAAAAAGCCGAAAGCCAAAAGCGACGGGCCGAATGACATGTGAAAATATGCAAAATGCAAATGAATATCAAAAGTGAATGAATTGAGTCTGGTCTACGGGTCTCTCCCCCCCGTCCCCGTCTCCTCCCTTTGTGTAGATGGAGGCGGAGGTGGAGGGTAAGGGTTACTCCACTGCACTTTTCACTCATTATATTTAATGGCCAGACGCAAGACGAGTTGTCAACCAGGCTCTGCTTTAATTATGTTGTCGAAATTCGCATTAATTGCCAGTGAAAACGCGAGTACTGCACCCAACAAAACAACAAACTTGCTATTTTAATGTACTTTCGGTATACCCAGTAAAAGTTATCAAGGGATTGTATAACTTGTAAGTGAGTTTATTAAAATGATATATTTTGGTATACTTAATATTCACTACTTCTTTATGTGCAACTTTTGATAGTATTGAAAGCATAGAAATTGAATTTTAATTAAATTCTTTAAATACTTTAAATAATATAATATATTGTAATTCTATTGTTTACTTTCGTTCATTTTATTTATAATGCATATAAGCTGAAAGCCTTCGCTGCCATTGCTTTACCAATAGTGTTAGTATTAATTTTAATTATAACTAACCTTTAAAATAAATAATAAATTTATAAAGCATTTTGTTTAATAATTTTAATTAGTGTATGTTAATTTTAGAATAATTTTTAAATACAAATATAAAATATTAATATATTTTGAAGTCCATAAACTATTATTTATGTTCGCTCATTTTAATTATAAAGTATTTTTCTTTTATAGCTTACTTTCGTTGATTTTAAATTTAATTGTTAAGATGGTATTTTATTTGAAATGAATAATATAATTTATGGGTTTTTGTTTGTAAATACATTTTTCTCCAAAAATATATTTTATTATTTCCTATACACTATAAGGTATATAGTGTAAAGTTCAATAAGTAGAAAAGGTCCAATTAAGCATTACTTATAGTACTTGTATTATATTTAAACAGCCGTTAAAATATACAAATATTTATCAAATATATTGTTCTACAAATACAATATAATAAATAAAGTATAATCAAACAATGAATCCATGTTATATCAAAATCTGACAGCAATCCAATTTCAATAGCTAATAAATTGCAATATAAATTTCGGATAAAATTGTACCAAATATAAGCACTTCATTAAAGAGTGTATAGGGTATCTGTCAGTCGTTCAGTTGCTCACTCACCCGCACTTGCCTACTCAAAAGACAACTGACAGCAGTTTATGCAATTTTGACAAGCGTTTTAAATGTGCGTCCAACCGTCGACAGTTGTCAACTGTTATTGCTGGGTTGCCGTCTTGATTTCAGATCTGGATTGTGACTCCGATAATCGCCAGTTGTGGCGGATGTGCAACGCTTTAAGAAGGAGGCGGAGGATGTCAAGCAGCGTGCATCTTAATGGATTTGGACGTCAGAGCACTTAATTACTTGCAAATGTGAGAAGGAAGGTCACAACTTAAAAGCGGGCCAATTGTTCGAGGGGAAAAGTTCAAAGGAAACTTCTGTCATATGGATTAAGCGACAAAAAAAGACACGCAAAAGCGTATGCAATTAATTAGCTTTAGTTAATTGTAAATTGAATAACATGCAAAGTGTTTTAAAAGCAAGTTCAAATTCTATTTTCAATGTACTGCTCGCTTTATCCTTTTGTGCTGGTTACAAGTCAAGGACAGCTGGCGGTCAGTAAACAGATTTGATTTATGTTAGCGCTTTTATTAAAATATCTCCCAACGACTGATTAACAACAAAGCAATGTTGGAGACGGAGATTGAAGGATTGGGGAAATTGAGGCGCTTCTTTAATTAAAATAGACAAATGGCGCACGATTGAGCACCAGACATCCCAGACCCCAACTCTAATCCCATCTCCATCTATATCGTATCTCTCCCATCTTTACCTAGTCGGTCACAGCTGTGCGCCTAATTTATGAAAAATTCACAAAACGAACTTATCAATCATAAGGCTAGCTCCCCTTTGGTCCCCCCTTGTGTCCGCTTTTGTCGCGAATTGTTGCTACATTGTTGAACACTGTCAGCATTTTGGCAGTCGAGGCACGTGCCTCACTGGTGGCCAAGCTCTTTGGCTGCTCAAAGCAGAAATTCAATAGAAAAATTGCAGAGACATTGAAGACTCGCAGCATTTGCCACAGTTGCAGTTGCAGTTGCACTTGCCAAACATTTTGCTGCTCGCTGTTCGCTGCTCGTTTATTGTAATTGTGGGCCAGCCAGACCTGAAGTGCATACTTCCAGACCGGCAGCGTCCCATCGCATCGCATCGAGTCCCTGATGAAGTTGTTGATAATGCGGCGGATGCTTTACTTTAGCCAATTTGGCTGGCAGCCGCTCAGCAGTGACACGATGTACGTGACCTGTTGGCTAAATGCCCACTGAGAGCTAAGAAAGGGACAGAAAGAATGAGAATCAGAGAGAGAAAGAGAGAGAGAGAGAGATTGAGAAAGAGAAGTTTGTGGATCAGCTTTAAGCTGCAACTTGCACATCATTTATCAGTCTAGTGAGCTTGTCAGTTGCTCTAAAACTAGAAATGATTAATGAATTGCCAATTTTCGAAAAATACTTTTCATTTGTGAATATGATAATAAAAATGTTTGTCTGAATATTATTTCATTTCAATCAATAACTTTACTTTTTAATGTCATAATATACTCAATAAAAAACAGTATTTAACGATTCATAGATTTCTTTAATAATATATTCTATTTTTGATTTTATATTTTTCAATTATTTTCGGTACCATAGTTTTGCTTTCTATATAATTTAGCATCCAATAATTTACTATAATATAATCCAGTAATATTTACATTAATTATTGAGGGATTGAGCTTTAAAACCAATATAATTATACACTCTACATTAAACAGTACACAACAATTATAATTAAATTACAAGACTTTTGACTCCTGATATTCGGCTGCTAAATTTTGTGATAATTTTACATTCTTGTCTTTACTCTTTAAATTGGAAAACACATGTCTAATATCTTACTTAAATTCATTTTTTTCTAGTCATTTGTCTTGTTTATAATATAGACCATATTCGAACACAAGCCGAAACTTGTTTATTCAATAAATTCGTTCATAAATCCACTAAGTCTAACAATAATATAAATAATAAACACAAATAATGCCAATATTTTTAGTTTTTTTATTGCAATACTATTTCAAAACTTAAAATATTGTTTACAATGTGCATTTCAAATGCGGCGTCGCAATGCTCAAAAATTAGTCACAATTACTACATTTTACACAAGAACATTAAAACAAAATTGAGTTTCCTATGAAGAAAATTCAAACAACGAAAATGTTCTAAAAATAATAAAAAGATGCTGAATGTTGAAAAATGGAAATGGAAATGAAAATGAAAAATCAAAGACACGACAGACACGCGACCACAACAATTTACTGCTGTTGTGTAAAAAGGAAAGTAAAAGGCAGAAAAGCAGAAGCAAAAGCAAAGCGACGACAAAGCAGCCAATAAAATTTCCAAGAAATTTTAATTATTCAACATTTTTAACGCCAGGCAAAATGGGTGCAGAAAACCAGAAAAACCAACCAAAGAAACCAAACTGACGGCAAACTAATTAAAGACGCGTCCACCTACAAAACAGAGGCATTGAGAGACTTACTCTCAACTCCCGATTCACGATTCCCGAATCCCCAACTGAAGACGGTCGACTGTCGACTGTCGAGCCTCAAGATGCCGAACTTGCTGAGACAATTCGTGAAATCATACAAAGTTATATAGTCATCAAGTGCACATCAATCATAGGCCGCAAGAAGTTGCAGTTGAAGTTGGAGTTGGAGTTGAGGTTGAGGTTGGGGGCATTGTGGCTGATGATGATGCTTTGTCTGGGGAGCGCACAACCGCAAGGAGAAAAGCGTGAAAAATTGTCGGCCATGACGCATCCCAGAAACAACTAAAGCAACAACAGCAACTGCATTTCCACATTGCTAAATTTGGCCCAGAAAACCACGAAGAACATAGAGAACTCGTATCGCTGCCATGTGTAGGCATTTTGCTGATAATTAGCGACCGCGTAGAGTGAGGACTTTGCGCCCTAATTGATAAACGTGCCAGCAGCAAAGTTCCAACTCCTCTTCCCCTCTGTCCTTTTGCCCCTTCTCAATAGCAGTGGCAGTCGCAGTCACACAGTTGTGCCAAAAGTCTGTGCCGCCGTCTGGTCTTGTCTAGAGGGCCGAGTTGCCCTGTTGCCTGTTTCTCCTCGGCTTCTTCAGCCTGTTGCCACTTCCCTTGCTCTTCACCTCTCCTCTCCGCTTCACTCCTCTATTCTCTGCTCTGTTTTGCTGTGGCTGCTCCCCCTATGCGCTCTGGCGTAAAAATTATCTTAATGGACAATTTAAGAATCACTCATTGTGAATTATGCGGCGCATTTAGTTGCTGAGAGTAGTCCAACTTCTGGGATCTGGCAAATGCCTCTAAAGTATGTCTACAGTTTCAAAAACTTTTGCCTCCATCTCCCAATGATTGAACAACTTTAAATGTATCTGTGAAATATATAGTAGCTGTTTGTTTTCCTTAATTGCAATTAAATAAATGCCAAGCTTGTCATGAATTATGCTTATTTTATTTTTAAACAACTTTATTTTAATTAATTAGTACTCTACTTTATTTTACTTTAGCCTTAGAGTTGTATTTTATTTCTAACGTTGTCTTTTCTAAACTATTTAAGTATTAGGGGTTGAATTGCCTGTACTGTTATTTTACTTCCACTTGTTAAATCTTAATATTTTAAAAATAAAAACTAGTAAGAAATCTATAGTCGAGTGTGCATGACTGTGAGATACCCGTTACCCATTTTTAATAAAAGAAAAAAATTTGCGGTATTGTTCTCAAAATATATCAAAATAATATTCTGTAAAACTACTAAAAATATACCAAACTGTATATTTTGTATATCGATATAGTACCACAATCAAAATATTCCACAGACGGCATAATATACCAGATTCTCAGCCAAAGTAAATAGGACCCCTAGTAAGTAGGCGTTTTTGTCCATACAAAAGTATTTCCTTAATAACTTTGACAATTTTTATCTGATTGCAATCAAATTTCTATGAATCACAATTACTATAGTTTTTATTTTATGTACCTAGCTTTAAAATTACGCTTGTTATTCGGTTATTGTTGATTTGCGGGGGCGAAAGTGGACGTGGCAAAAATTTGAAACAAACTTGCAAACGTGCAATCAACAAATGCTGTCGAAAATTATAGCTCTATCTCTCATAGTCTCTGAGATCCAGTGTTTCATACGGACAGATGGACAGACAGACAGAGAGACAGACAAACAGACGGACATGGCTCAATATCCAAGACTTCGCAATTACACATAATTATATTCTAATATGCAAAAATTCTAAAATGCGCAAAAAACTATATGAAATTTGTAATTGATTTAGACTACAAGTGTTTTACGAAATATTTCATTTTATGAAAACAAAATTAAGAAGTAACACATAAATTTATTACTCAGAACTATGAAAAATGATTGCTATTTGTTTTTGTATCTGTCACTAAAACTAATAGGCTTATTTATTAAGTATATGTATGTTCAAGAATATGCCCATATTAAACTTCTTAAATTCGACATTAAAAATAACCAAATTTGTAAAACATTTTATATCAAGTTTGTAATGCTTGGATAATATTTTCCTTTTCTGATTTAGATTGCCAATATTTTGAAAAAATATTATATTAAAACGAAATGATGTAACATATTAATTTATTATTCAGAAATTTATTTCGAATTAGTTGTAACATTTTGTTGCCTTAGCTCTTGGAATACAAAATAAATTCGCAAGACATCTACATCAATCTTCTAGCGTTTGGCTAATGTTTTGTTTTCCTGATTTCGATTGTAAATGTTTTGGAAAATTTCTTAATGCTTTCTTATCTTCTACGCATTCTCAATTCTGGGCCATGTGTGGCACGAGGAATTCTCGATCTCATCACTCCATTCAACGGCCGCTGATGTTCGTGTAAGGTCTTCAAAGACTATGCGAAATGCTGCCAAGGGAATGTGGCTTGATCTACGCCTCTCTTTCTCTCCCTTTCTTTTGCTGTCTCTGTCTGTCGCATTGTCTGGGAGTCTGCGGTGTTTGCTGTCTGTTCGAGACGGGCAGCCGCTTCATTCTAATGACTTTAATGAAATTTTTAATTCCCAGCAAATGTGAATTTATTGTTTTTTGGGCTGCCACTGTACGACTCCTTCCCCCCTCTGTCAGCCCCCTCGCTCTGTTGCTGTCGCTGTGGCAAGTTGCATGTTGTGTGGCCACTCAAAAATAAACAACAGGCGAGGCCAGAGCCAAGTGAAGTGCTGCACATTGAAGTGAAGTGTAGTGAAGTGGGTTAGGCAGCCCGTTGAACTGGTAGCAGCTCCAATCTTTTGGGGCCAGCAGCAGAGACAAGCTGCTTATATAAGGCAGGTAGAGATGCAGAAACTGCGCATAGGGGGAGGGGTGTAAGGGAGGGAGACGGGAACAGACCAAATGCAGATTAATCAAGCGCTCAACTTGCTGCTCACTGACTTTAGCTAGTCTCTGTTTATGATTTTCGCCTCTGTCTTCCTCTCACTCCCTCTCACGCTTGCTTTCTCTCTCTCTCTCTTTCTCACTCTGTTGCTGTCTGTGGCAGCTTCTGTCTGCTGCCACTTTGCCAGCTGATTAATGTCTTACATGCGACGTTTTAATACCAATTTTTTATGCATATCCCAAAACGAATAAAACGGCGAGTAAAGTGAAAAAGTTGTAGTCACCACATCCGTGACATTTCCTGTGCCTCTGCGTGCGGAAGCCACAGTGAGTACTCCCTAAATGAAACACAAATAAGAAAGCTACAGTCGAGTATACTACTCGATTGTGGAGTATCTCAGATTTTCAATAAAAACTTAATAAAACAAATATACCATAACAATACTTAAATATTCCGAGGGCTGTATTTGGTATATAGATATTGTTCTGCATTCAAAATATACCATAGAGTACGGAATATACCAGATTGTCAGACACATCAACTAAGTCCCGATTGTAGTAGAAACACGCTTAATCTGTCCTGTTGACACAAAGTATGGGCCGCCGGTATAATAAGCAGAGTTTTTCCAATAAGAAGACATCTTACCGGGAGTTCACTGTACTCGCTCTGTGGGGGGATTGAAAGGTGTTAATGCCAAAAACTTGCACAAGATTTGTACACAACTAATTTCAGTGTGCGCTCATAAATACAAAGTCGACAACGGACTGACAATCCCAACAGAGTTTACTCCCCAGGACCATATCGAAATTGCCCGATGAGCAATTGCAGATAAGTTTTTCGGATAGAGAAGTTGTAATTAAAATGAAATTTGTTGTCTCAGGTGTGATGGCCAAATACTAACATCCTGTTCTCATTAGAGCGGCGCCCTCTTTTTGTGATGACTTAATAACCAGTCCAGTTTGTAGTTTCCAGTTCACTCAATTTTATTGGATAAGCGCATTAAGTGCTGCCCTCAGACTGCAGCAATTTTTTATATAGTATCATTCGGTTAAATTAACCAATTTTCAGTTTCATTTCTATGTTCACTTTGTTCTTTCCTTCGTTTTAGTTTCCCATTTCGTTGCCAATTAGCGGCAACACTTTGTGACCCCCAAAAATAAAAATGATGGTCAAGGTGTCATTTGAGGCACCTTTTTTGATGATTGCTCATGATTGAAGACAGCAGCTGAACATCACAATAACGAGTTATATCACTTCCGATTCAACTAATTGAGGCTTGAGGCGGTTGTTTGATTTGTGAAGAGAGTGAGCTTTAAAAATGATATGTAAGATATAACAAGAGCTATTGTAAAGCAGACTAATTCTGATGCTAGAAAAAACCTGTTTGGGAATTCGAATAAAGTAATTTAAATAACAATTCACCTAATAAATGATTTCTAGAGGCTTAAAGCAAGTCCTTCTGTATTCACATACTCTTTATGTTAGGCAAACTCAATTAAAATCTAATTAAATTCTACCGGCATTTTATTCAATTTTTTTGTCGCCAGCAGACACACACACACTCCCCCACACACACTCTCTAGCACACACACATACATTGATGTTAAGCATCATGTAAACAGACACTCATAATGCTGCTGTTCACAACAACAACAGCAACAACAGGAGCAGCAACTCAGCCTGCATATCATTGACGAGCACTCAATGTCAGCTGCAAAACAAGCAATGACAACAGGGCGCATGGCCACGCCCCCAAACGAACACCCACACGCCCAGACACACTTGAGCAAAGAACAACAACAAGAACAACAACGATAGGCAAATCAAAAAACGCCCTCAACGCAAAATACGAAATAAAGATAAAATAGCAGAGAAAACTGAAGAAAAAACTTTACAAACTCAATTTTCATTTCTGACAAGTCCAAGGAAGGGAAAGGGAAAGTGGAAGGGGATGGGGAGGTGAAAACACCGCCCACATTTCCAGCTGCAGCATTCACAATTTTCTCATATTTAAGAAAAATATTTGTTTATATACACAGTATTGTATGCAGATAAATTTACGACTAGAGCCAAAGCTTCAGTCAACATTTTTTGGGGGGTGTTTCCATTATTATCTCTAAGGAGGTGTCAGCCACAGACGCAGAAATATCCTCCCCTCCTCTCTACTCCCCTGCTTGCCTCATCAGGAGCAGCAGAAGTTGTAACCAGGGCGAGAACTGTCAACACCGAGGACACACACGCACACACACACTCACACACACATGATTTATTTATAAGTTGTTGAATTTTCATTTTCATTTCAATTTTCATTTCAATTTTACGAAAATTTCATTGTCTGAAGACAGGCGAATTGTCAATTGCCAGGTGAGATTAGCATATCACGCGCCCAGGGAGCAGCTGCCAGAGTCACTTCTCTCTGATGAGAGAGCGGCAGCAAGCGGGGAGCCAAGATGTTGGAACTTAAATGTGTTACAAGGGTGTTCGCAAAATCGAAATCGCTTTAATTTCGCCATCTACGAAACTTCAGAAAACATATTTTTTTATTCTCAATAAATAAAACAAAAGAAAAGTAATGGAAATAGAAATATAAATATAAATAACATTCGTAACAATTTTAAATATATCAATAATATTTAAATCCTTTGTTGATGTCTGATGACATTTTTATACCTCCAGCGAAAGGAAAGTCCTAAAATATACATAAACATGTTTGAGAAGATTAATAAATACATTTACAGAACTAAATCGCTACTGTTTCTGTTAAACTATAGTTTATTTGAATGATTTTCGTCAGCACAGGTCAAGAAAAACTTCTCCTATTAATGTAACAATCATACTTCAATACTCTTTTACAATAAATATCATTATAATTGGAAAAATTGCATTTGTACATTCCTTAGTTCTTAGAACTCAAAAAAAAAAATAATAAAATAAATATTTTCACATGTATCATTAAATATTCTTATCTTTCAGAAAACATGCTCTTAAACCTAATTACTACTAATTAATTACTAATTACTATTATTAAATAAATTAAATGCATTATTTCTTAATAAGTTTCACATAATAAAATATTTATATATGTAAACGTATTCTATTTACTTAGCACTTAAAAAACATGTTTAAATCTTTCAACTTTCTCTAAAAATTGGACGTTTATGTTTTTGGGAACCGCTCTGCATGGCAGTTGAAATCCAATTATTTCATAATAAAATCAAATGATTGTATACTAAATCAATGCTGTCATTTATTGTATTTGATTTCTTAATGATATTTTCACAGCGCCAGCGAAGATGAAGACGAGGAAGACTGTCAACAGCTTTGGGTTATTTATGTAGCACGAACACGCCCGCTTGGCACTATGAATTTATGAATATGCCTGTGAATACGCCTGTGAATATGCCTGTGAATACGAATGGTATTCGGTGTGCGAAGCGACAAGACGAACACGAACTTAAGTACATATGGCAACAGTGTCGATCAGTTGGAAAATGTGGGCGTGTCACATGCGGAAGAGTTGAAACATGGCGACGAGATGGTTGAGCGACTTTTTGGCCATCGCATTGGCTGCAACACAGTTGGGGCGTGGCAATTGGGGCAGGCAAAACAGCAGCGACAATCGCGTTGACATAGTCAAGTGTCTGTCAGATGCGGTGAAGCAGAGATCCCCACGACGAAAAAGTTGCCACTGTTTCTCAAAAGTATTTCGATCTTCGATTCACGTCAACTTCAATTTCGATTTCGATTCGGTTGCATTGCGTTTGAAGTGGACCGCATTGAGGCAAGCAGAACTTTGTATTCGTTTTATTGAAGTTCAGCCTATTAATAGGCGCATCATTTTGATGAATTGATGGTTCCCCAGTGGACGAGGCAAGGCAAAGCAGGGCGGCATCATCGATGAGTTCGTCGTCTGGGGCCTCGTTGTGCTCGTTTTAGTTTTGATAGTTTTTGAAAATGTTTCGCATTGATTTTCATTCAAGTTTGCTGCTTTTACATTTCTTTTCGTTCGTTTTGTTATTTTCAGAGATTTTCGAAATATTTTCAAGGATGCATTGCATGTGCCCCAACGTCGCTGTGGCATGCCTCATGCCTCATGCCTGTGGTTGTGCGGCTCTCGCTGTGGCTGTCGTCGTCTGGGCGAAATGTCGTCAAGTTAATTAAGTGATTTATGCGCCTTGAGGTCGCGCGTCTACTTAATTATCAAATAGTGTGGCATTTGGGGAATGTTTTGGGAATTATTTCGCTGTCGAGATTCTCTCTCAGCTTCTCTCAGTCTCGTTTCACTTTTCCACTACTTCTTTCGTTTTATTTTATTTTTTTTTCGCGTTCTGGGGGCAGCTATAAAATTGGTTTATAGCTCACGCTTGAAATATTTCCAGTGGCTTATGGTAAAAGTGGCTGTCAAATAGAAAGAAGCCAAACATATGCGACCGAACTGCAGCAAAGGGATTGCAGCGACTATCTTATATAGTCTGAACTGTTGCTGTGATTGCAACTGCTAATCCCAAATTTTAATACAATTTAATTTGGGTAGGAAGGGTAGGATAGGGAGGAATCAGACAATAAGTTTGTTGATATATATATTTTATTGAGTAACCCCATATATAACAGAGCGTACAATTATTTAACTTGTTTTGTGAGATGTTATCTACAATTTATTTATTATCATTGTGGTTTACAATTAAATTCTCAAATTCTCTTAATGCCACAATTTGAATATAAATATCATTTTTAAAGCTGTTAGTTTTTCTTGTTTTCAATTAAAGATAATCTAGCTAATTAATTAAAAAGTATGTTGACGAAAATTTTTATTTATTCCCATGCAATAAAAACAATTAACAAGTTCTTTAAGTCTTATATAATATTATATCTTATGTGATAATATTGACTATATGGATATCTAAATTTCTGTCTCTTTAGAATAAATATATTCGAATGACTTTCATTCATCATTGCATCTATCGTCATAACATTTAAATATAATGAAAATATTGATTGCAGTATAATTATGTATTAATAAAATTCAAATCATTTCTTATTAACAGTAAATTTTTTACTTACAAAAGTGAAACCTTATAAAGGTAAAACTACCAATTAAATATATTATGTCACTTCTATAAATAAAATCTCCTTTACTACTAGTTCTTAAAATAAAGAAATGTGCTCTCAAAATTATTTTAATTGTAAAAAAATATTCAGTGCAGCCTTTTGCTATGTGAAAGGCGAAAGCAAACTCGTATACAGTTTTTGCATTTCGCATATCCTTTGTGAAAAGTGTCAGATTGCGTGGTTTCGTTTGCCCATACGCTCAAAGGATCTGCACACAATATGGCATATCTTGACGGCCCGCGTGTGTGTGTGTGTGTGTTGTCTGCCACTGTTAACAGCATGCAGCTATACAGCTGATTATGCGGCATGAAAAATGGCCAAAAAGAAGCCAAAGCGAGCCGCAGCGAGAGGCGTCATAAGGAAGGGAAGGGAAGGAAACGGAACGGGGGCAAGGATATTTGCATGCATTTATCGATATGCTCATTTCGATGGTTTTTAATAAATTTGGGATTTATGCAGAGTGCGGACTCGAAGCAGGCTCTGACCTGACCCTCAGTGTCCTTATGTCGTGGCCCGAAGCGCATTCAATTAACAGCGCACATAAATTTACTTTTGGCCGTAATAATGCAGCTGAGTCCGCTCCAAGGATATGGTCGAGGCGTGTTTATTTAAAGCAGCGCATTTATGCATATGTATATTGGAAGCGATGCGATGCTATGCGATGCGATACGATGTGAGAGGTGGCGAGGTGGACATTTCATTTCATAAGGAAGCAGACGGCTTAAGTTGCGGCTCATAATTTATTGGCTGCACTCTCGGGAGGGAGCACAGCATCAAGTTTGGTTGTCTCGCTTTTTTTTGGTGTGTGCCCTAAGAGAGGGAGCGGTCCTTGCTCACATTTGAAAATGGCGCTCTAATTACTTTAAGCTGCCAGACGCTTGACCAGATGCGAACAGAGATGTGGCCAGACACACACAAACACACACACAGAACAAGGACTTATCCCTCATGCCATGTTTGGGCGGCAGCCAGTTGCCTCATGGCGATTATTGATGTTTGGAGAGTCGAGTATAACTAGCAAGGTGAAGGGATAGGGTATGGGTAGGGGGAGTGGCATTGCCTGTTTGGCAATGATCCTTTGTAGTGGAGAGCCCAAATGCGTCTATTAGCTGGCCGCACATGCCGCAAGTCTTAGCCTGGCTCTCAACTAATTGCAATATGACATTGCATCCTGTTGCTTGTCGCTGCAGTTGCTGTTGTTGCTGTTGTTGGGGGGCGGTGCTTATCCTTGTGGTCATCAACATCCTGCCAGCGCTGTCATGTCGAGCTCAGTATCCCCTCTCTCTGCTCCTCTCTCAGTTGAGCAGCGTTTGACAAGCTGACAACGTGCAAGGACGCCTGCTGCAAGCTTCATGCAGCATGCTGCATGGCCTGATGCCTCCTTCCGTGGGCTGCATTCCTCGACCACATCCTGTGCATGTTTGTGCATGCCTCGCTGGCAAGGACATGCTAAATTAAAATGCAATAAAAGCGTTAATGAATTTGTGCAGTTTAGGCAGCAGACAGGCGATAGACGAGACGAGTCGAGTTGAGTCGAGAACCTAGCCAAGTTAATGAAGTGCTCAGTGTTGGCCAAGAAACAAGCCATGTTGTTGTGTAGGGGTTAAAGGGCTTCAAATGGGGTTAAAACCGTTGTTGTCGCCTGCTTGCTGTTAACATGGCCTAAAAGTGCCGTTGATATTTCAATGTGTCGTCATTTCTGACATCGCTGACTAATTCCCTCCCGCTCTGCATCGTTTAAAAACACACACAAAACAACCCAACCAAAAAAAAAAAAAAAAAATGTTTGGTATATCAATATAGTACCGCATTCAAAATATACCATAGACGGCTCAATATACCAGATTGTCAGCCAAAGTAACTAAGAGAAGCAGCTGTCAACATCTGCGTGCAAACATAACAAATGCTGTCGAAAAAAAATTATAGCTCTATCTCTCGTAGTCTCTGAGATCTAGGTGTTCATGACATGGCTATATCGTCTCGGCTGTTGACGCTGATCAAGAATATATATACTTTATAGGGTCGGAGAGGCCTCCTACCTGTTACATACATTTCCTGCCGGCACAAAGTTATAATACCCTTCTACCCCATGGGTAGCGGGTATAAAAAACAGAAAGAGGAGAAGCAGCTGTCAACATTGTCCTTCACTTCCTGCTGCCAACTCCCGTGACACTCGTGATGGCAACCCTTTTCAGCGGTTCCACTTGATACCCAAAAGGTCAACGAGACTGGGCACGCGGGGTCAACGCATCGGAGAGGGACTTCTGCCTAATTTAGTGGCGCACAATGTCGAGGATATTTAAAGCAAATGAGCGCACATTAATAACGACAACGAGGACAACAAGGATCACTGTCTCGCACTCCTTAATTTCGTTTCTGTTTTTTTTTTGGCATTTTTATAACTCCTCTTTCTCTGCTTATAACAATTTATATGACAGTGTCATTAGTTCCGTTCATGCGGCAGCTGACAGGCCACGCGATGCAGCGATAACAACGAGCTTCGAATACCCTTTCATTGCCACACGATTGATTTATGTTGGTCTAGATGGTCAACAGTCAAAGATCAGTCCGTTCAATAGAAATACAAATACTTGTAGGGAATCAGATAAGTTTCACACTGACGTAGCAATAGAATTCATTAAGTCAATCTCAGATATTCAAAATTGACAACAAATTTATTCATTTCTTATCATTCATGAAAGTTGTATAAATAAAATATTTATGTTTTCAATAAGTATAAGAAAGAGTTTAAAACATTCTTTTATTTATGATAGTTAACGTTTTATTAACCAGCGCTAGTTTTTTTTTTGGAATTACTAAAATATATAAAATGCTGAAACGCAGTTAGATTTTTTTAAGTGGTTTTGACTTTAAAAAATTGTATATTGTAATGTATATTGTGTATTTGTATGATATATATTGTATTCCTTTCATTGTTTTTCTTTCTACTAATATGTATAAGTAGAAAAAGCAAAATCAATTTTAATGTGACTTATGTATATTAAGTAAAGCTCTCTTCTTATTATTACCACTTGCATTTACTATTATTATTTACTTCATAGAATTTATAAGTTTATTATTTAACATTTTAAAATTAATGTATTTTTGTACATGTGTAGAATAAAATATGTAAAATGTAAAAAATAATCCTATTACTAATACGCCTTGTTATCCAGAAACTTCAAATGTAGTGAAAGAAATAGTTCCATTTACTAACATAAACGAAGCCCCAATAGCAAATATCAGTACTTTGTAATTTGGATTACTAGTTGTATTGCATTCGTTAGTTAATTTTCAATTCCAATACAGTTATAAAGTAGTGTAGCATTTCCAGATCTAATTTACGATCGCTTTCCCTGCCGTTTACCTTGCAGCTAATCTGTTCGGTTGAACTGGCTAAAAGCTTTTGTCTCAGCCTTATTTCATTATAATGCCTCGACAATTATTTACATTACCCGCTCGGGTTTCAAATATGTTTCATCAGGGAAATATGCATATATTAATTATGGCGGCACAAAAAGCCCATTCCACAGCCAACACAACAACATTAACAACAACAACAATAGCGAAAGCAAAACGCGCACAGTTGAATGAGTTTTTCTCTCTCTCTTCTCTGTTTTATATACTTTACATATATTTCGTTCGTTTTACAAATTGAAAAAGGGACAACAAAGTGTCATAAAAGCGAGTGAGGCGACAGCCGGAGGATACTTTTATTTTTTTTGTTTGGCGTTGCCGTAATGCATAATCAGGTTTAAACAAAAAATGACAACGGCGACAATAATAACGGTCGCAGAATGCCAAAGGACAAAGGCAATCAGACAGGCAAAAACTCCAACAAAAATACAAAAAACACATAAAAAATTAACGCTTGCAATGCGGCTGTAATCAAATTTAAGCGAGCCGCATTCTCCGTTCTCCATTCTCCGTTGTCCTTTATCCAGTTCGCTTATCCTGCGGCAATAAGCGGGCTGATAACAAGCTGGATTCTCAATTGAATCTTCGCCTTCTAACAAACTGCAAAACATTAAAAGATTCTTGATTTCAACCCTGCGAGATGCAGGTAAGAAGGTAACGCAACGACGACAACCTGCAATTTGTCATGGACCAGGCTTATTTCATAAAATCCAACAATTACACACCTCACACGCCCCAATCGTGACTGTTTGGGGTGGGGGGATGTGTTCATCCCCCGGCAAAGCATTGTCAATTATTAAACTTTGCATTACAAATGAAAACATATGTTGAACAAGCGAGCGAGTGAAACTCTCTCACACATATGGAAGCCATCATATCCGATTCCGGCCAACCCAAACTCCCCCTCGATTCGATACCCATCCCCATCCAGCTAAGGGTTGGTGTCAGTTTAGCATTGCACGTTGAAAATTAAATGTTTCAAAATGAAATTCCTCAATTGCAGTGGGCAACAACCTTACTCCAGACTCCGTTCCCCAAGCAGTGCTTGCAATAGACCTGAAAGCAATAAATCCTGTCTAGCCGTATCAACCCTTGCGTAGTCCCCATTGCACCCCTTCTCCTTTTCCGATGTCAGTTGCTTTTCAAATTGCAATTAAACGTTTTACAAAACCGCGCTGACCGGTCGTCGTCGCCTGAGAACCCAAAGTCATGGTGCTTGTGTCTGGTCTTTGCACACCAATGTTAGCAAAACAAAACACAGCCTCCCCGCCCCCAACTATAACCCTGGGTTAACCCCCAACTTAAAATCGAAAACTTCTGGATCAGCCCTAAACTCCAAATGCATTCACACGGCCTTCGGTTTGACCAACGTCGTCGTCGTCGTTGGTTGTTGCGTTATTTCCGCTTCCGTTGCTGCAGCGTTGCCACGCTTTAAGAGTTGCTTGACGTGCCCCTTGCCACACTCCACTCCCCACTCTCCCTTTATTTGGCACTCTTGTTGCCCTGGCAAGTCTCATTGACGCCGTGCTTAATTGCGTTTGTGTTTGCGTCCGCACATTGAACGCATTTTTGCACGTGCTGCCTCCTTTGGTAGCTCTCTCTCCTTCCCCCTTCAGCACCACCCCTAAAAAGCCACCCAACCTTCACTAAACGTGCTTCCGTCTCCTTGCTACATATTCAATTTACAATTTCACAATTTTTCATTGCCACATTTTAGACTCCTGAGCTTGTGTTGGCCATTTTACCATTTCACCAGCGCAATTGGCAATTCGCTGCGGTTTCAACGTGTGCTGCAACCCTGTCCAACTACCCCACACTCCCCCTAAACTACCCTCTCATTGGGTTAGAGCATTTCTAGCGCAAATAATTAAAAACTTTGCCAACTTTGTGGCTGCGTCGACTCTTTTCATAAATTATTAATAACCGAGCACTCAAAATGCAATTAAATCTTGGTCAACTTGTGGATCGAGTGGGTCACATTGCGTTGCAATGCGATGTTGCAACAGCTGCGAGTCGCGAAATGCAGCAAATTAAAATTCCAATGCACACATCCACACACTCCATCCTGTGCGGTCTAACCGCAAGGACGCGCATTAGGTAAGAACTGTGAACAGTGGATTTGGATGCAATAGCTGGCTAAGTGGCTAAAAGGGGAGAAGGCAGCACAGCTGACGCCCTGATGACAAAAGTGTGACCCAACAGAACATTTGTTGCACCGTGAGAAGAGGGAAAATCTCAACTTATTATAATGCTTATGAAGCAAACACCTTCGTATTCAAAGTGTTAAGGAAAACCCCATTGACGTGGTGACGAAAACGGTAACAGGAAGAACCATTTATTAATTTATTTATTTCCAGCTTGATCAGTTATTTTAAACTAAAGAATAAGACGAATGCATTGTAGTTGAATACGTTATAATTATCTGATTAAAATTTAATAACTGAGATTACTTATCTTTTTAAATACCGAAGAAATTCTCCAATTGAGAAAAAACAGTGTGACCGAACTTTATTAAACTTCTTCACACATATTTAATATTCATAAAATTCATAATTTATTTAAAATAGTTTTCTTACCTCGGCAAAGGGTAGGGTATAACCCTTTAAAAAGATTCCCCTCACATTAAACAACCCATTTGAGTTAAATTTATTGACAGCCATGGGTAAGCATTATTCATAATTGAATGCCTGGAGTTTTTCGCTCGGTGCATCACTAATTTAGCATGTAAGCTGTGTGCCGTGTCGCTAATAAAATTAAAAACCATTTTAGAGTCACAACAAACTAAGGGACATCCCCACATGGATGCAGGATACAAGTTTTTCCACTCGCATGTAGCTGTTGTCTGTTGTGTGTGTGGGGAGAAAAAGAAAAAGCACAACAAAATCGTGTGACAGCTGGCAGCAGACACAGCACCTAAAGAAGGAGCTGGAGAAGGAGGAGATGGAATGAGGGTCATAAAAATTTCATTGGCCATTTTAGTTTGAGCTGAGGTAACAGTTGGTTAATGACAGTTAAAAGCCATTTGGCTAAAAGTTTTTTGCATATTAAAAACATATTTCGAGCGAACAGCGCAAGCCAAATTAGTTCTGGCCAGCTCGTGACTGAGCCAAAATCAATCATCCAATTAGGCTAAGGCGATTTTTATGGCCATGCTGCAAACGACGAGCTTTGATAGTTTTGAGTCCTGCTGACATCCTGCAGAAGACCAAAAATCCAGAAGCCGTCGAGTCTGGCCATTAAATCTAATCGCATTAAATGAGCAGGCAGTCAGAGACCCCGTCGGACCTTTCGAACTCCCGAATACCGAATACCGACTACTGACTGCCGACTCCCGACCGTCGACTCTGAAAAAAGAGGCGAAATAAGCGACGACAACAATCCGCTGACAGTTAACGCAAATTTATCGATTGACGATTAAAAACGAGCACAACAAGGGACGCGTCGCTAGGCGACATTCCATTCCATTCCTAGGGTGGTTCTCTCCCTCTTCCTCTCTCAGTCTCTCAGCTGGACTAAAAACGAAAATCACAGGAAATTAATTACAATTACGCTGCACGATAAACGCTTTTCATTCTCTGTTCCAACTGCAATTGCGAGCACATCCCTGGGCCATGTTAATGGCTCAACAAAGGAGCAGGACTCGACTGCGGTTACTGCTGGTTTACTGTCCTCACGACTTATCGACACATCGTCAACATTTTTAGCATTTCAAATGTCCGAATCAATTGTGCTTCTGCTTATCTCCCTCGCTTCTCTCTTCTCTCTTTCACTCTCCCTCACTATCATAATGATATTGTGGGTTACGCCACGATAATCGAGCTATAGCTTAAATTGTGCTTATGATCAGAGTAAATTGTTTGGAAAATGCCTATAAATAGATAACACTTTGTCGTCCACAAAAGCAGCTTATGAACAATATTATTTATTAGCTAGTTTAGTTTTTCAACAAAACAAAACCTATTGAAGTGGAAATATGCATATGCATTTGATATTATCTGACTTTTAAATGTAAATGACAAATTGCGAATGTTAGAATATTTTGTTTTTTATATATTTGAACTTATAGAAAAAAGTTCAATATGTATTGCTGTGGAAATATGAAAACATATTTTCACTTATTAGAGGAAAACATAATGATAGAAATCATAATCTAAAATGACAAAATTCCATACATCTAATGCAATATTAAATTAGGTATTACGAACATAATGTTTTTATATAAATGACAAAGTTGAATATAACATTTTAGAATATTTTTTTTCTCACCGTTTTTATTATTTAGGAAAATATATTATTATTTATCAGCAGCAAGTGAATAAAGATATTTCAATAAATTGAAAGTTACATTCTTCAAGAATTCATTAGCTTAATAATCAAACACTAATAAATAAAATGTAATATTCAATTAGATATTTCAAATGGACTCACAAAGGGCACATTTGATTAACCATCTCAGAGCTTTAAGTGTAAATGACAAAGTTGAATATAAATTTAGGAATGTTTAGTTTTCGTCATTTTTATTATTTATAATAATAAATTTAAGTTTTAAGTTTTTATCAGCACCATATATATTTCAATGAATATTATTTATACTTATTAGACAGAATACTAAATTTAAAGTAAAAGAGTTTCTTAGAGAGCTCATTAGCTAAAAGCTAAAAATCAATAAGACTAATGCCATATTCAATTAATTGTGAAGTATTTCCCACATGACGAAAAGTTGTTCATAAGTGACTCACAAAGATAGTAGACAATCTCAGATAGTAGACATGTCTATCTAGTTTTCCTAGACAGTATTGCGTGTTTCACGAAGGTTTCTTAATATGCAAATCCTATTGAAAATGCAAGTACCAAGCTCAGTGCGTGACTCAGTCAAATTGCTTAAAGCCACAGCAAAATTAATCCTAACCCTGCCACAACTTGCAAACAGATCAAAAAGTTAAGGTCTAGTGTGAAGCTTCGAGCAATGTCTAATGTTTCCGGGTACATCAAAGTGCATAGCCCGAAATGGAATCGCAGCTAAAGCCAATTTAAATATCCCACATATGAATGTATGAAGAGAAGGTCTCTGTTTACTCGAATGCTCGTTAATGCCGTCAGTTTTTTAATGTATTTAATATTTGCTTAATCCTCTTCAAATTATGCACACTTTCTGGCCTTTATGCACAATAAACCAGATCAGACAGTCGACTGAAGGTGAATTCCACTAAAATGCCCTAAAGCATGTGAGTTTTGTGCGCCTTTGAAGCGCTCATTCGAATACAAACCGGTAAAGTGAATGAGTGTACTCAGTGTATACATACATATGAGACGATTACTCGCCCCGAGAATGCCGAGAGCTGGGCGAGCGGTAAGCATATCCTTAAACATCCTCAAACATGCTTTTAATTTTGCACATTAAACGTAGTTAATCCTTGAACGCCCTCTTTTTTCGTTTCGTTTCGTTTCAGTTTATGTAAATAGGCAGACCACGTTAAGGGATCAGAGTTTGGGTTATGGATGTGTGGAAGTTGTGGAAGGGTGAGCAAGGTGACGTGTTCAAGGGTTGTCATTATCAGAGTTCGTCGCGCAAAAACCTCACTTAATGTCGCGTTGCATTAAATAATTGTTTCTGGGCTTTAGTTAAAATACATTCTCTCTATGACCATTTAGTAGCCAACCCCCAAAACAATCCCCTTCAAAAACAGAAATCAGCCAAATGCGACGTGACATGAAAATTGCATTTGGATATCTGTCTGTGTTTTATTTCTCTCTCGCTTTCTATCTCGCTTTCGCTTGCAACTTTTTGTGCTGTCTGTGCATTTTTAGGGTGACCATGCCATATGGTTTGGCATCTTATTCGGCATTTTGCACTCCGCCCGCTGCGCCTTTTGTCTATTTATGCATTTCACCGCGAAATAGGATTAAACGCTTATGTAAAGGACCCAATCAAAGTTGCCCAGCGCACACCTTGTGACGTCTATATCGCATCGAGCACATATGCCCCGGTTGCCTCGCCCATAGAACTCCCAGTCAGTTGCTGCCCGCAAATCCGCTTTTCAAATCCTATCAACGGCATTCTTTTCCTCTCTCTCTCTCTCTCGAAAAAACTTTTGTCGCTATACAAAAAATTCCATTTTCAATTTGGCAATTTCTTTGCCAAGTAGTTTTTCTGTTTTTTTCTTACGTTGTTTTTCGAAAACCGTTGCATACTTTACTCCACAGAAACTTGACCATTCTTACGCCTTATAATTTTTGATGTCTTTAATTTGTCTTGCCCCCAACGGCATTCGAGGCAATCGTCTGCCTAAGCCGCAGCAATTTTTATTATGACAGCCACAATAAAAACAAAAAAATAAACACGAAAAAAAATTAAGTTGAGTGTTTGTAAGCTCGATGAAGTTCGACTAGAAAATAACCTAGCTAAAGATTAAGAAATAGAACTAAAAATGTAAGAAATATATTTAATTACAATAAGTTTAAGAACGATTAAACAACTTTAACAATTTTTAATTTCACATTTTGTTGTAGTTTTATTTATGCCAAAAATACTCTTTTTTGCTTAAAAGTTCTCTAGCAACTAATAACCCTCGATTCTCTATGTACAGGGTATGCAAAAAAAAATGAAGCACCGCCAACAAGTTGTAATACAAATTTTGTGGTCCATTTTACAAAATGAAAGTTAAAAGAGAGTGAGAGACACGTTCACCGAATGAAAGAGAGGGCGAGAGCGAGAGAAAAGCAACAGCAACAAGCATGAAAATTTATGTAACGTAAAAAATTTTTGATGATGTCCTTAAATCAAAATTTAAATAAATTTTCTAAAATAAAGCAGCGGGCGATAAGTGGGCGGTTGACTTGAGTTCACTTCGAGTTTTTATTTCCCCGTCTCCAAATGGCTGCGCTTTCTCGTTATATTACTTTTGTGCCTTTGCCTACCACACACATACACACACACACACACATACGTATATCGTATTTATTTTACTTTTCGCTTCTTTTTTATTTGCACGCCGAGAATTTATTTGTGGCCTCCGTTTATTTGGCATTTTGCATTTGAATTTGGCCCCTCGCACTCATAAGACTCGTAAAACTTGGACCTGAACTTGGACTTAGACCTGGATCTAGACCTGGACCGGGAGATAGAAGTGGAAATGCGAATGGAACTGGCCAAGGAGCACTGTAAAATCCGTTGTCTCAGCCGCTTTTTCGACTGTTGTAAAAAAGAATAAAAAAGCAGCAAAAGCAGCTGCATAAAAATACATGAACTCATACATTGTGTATATCATAATATATCACGGCAGATTGCTTTGGCTTTGGATTTAACTTTGGCTTTGGCCCTTGCATGTATTTATGATTTCCCTTTATATTCGGCAATAATTTTCATCTAATGCCAGATATAATTGCATTATAAAAAGCTGTCCCTTTCTGTTTATGCGCGTTTTGTGGTCGCACGTGGCAATAGATTTAACTTATTCGAGACACCTTATTATTGTTTTAATTGCAAAGCAAGTTCAAAACTGTTGCTAACTTTGTAATTCACTTTTGAAAAAAAGTCGTTTAAATTAAAATCTAAGTGTGGAACTTGTATGGTAGAACTTATATTTAAATAAATTAAAGTATTCTTGAGCAATTTGAAATTCTAACATTTGCCCTCTCAAGATGTATAATTGATATTTCAACTCATTAACTTTGATATCATAACACAAATTCATAACTACAATACTTATAATATTTGCTATCAAATAAAAATGTTTGAAGTCATTTAAGAAACACTATCATATAGCAAAAACGGGCTGTTGATATAATAATAATAATTTGGTATATTTCTATGGCATTACGGCACTGTTTTACTTTTACAGATTTGTATGTCGCTTTCTTACTTGCTGAACTCAAGTCGATTAATTATAACATCTGTCACAAGACTTTTGGAAATACATATTCATTTCTGTATCATTTGAACTTGTCTACTTTATGCCATTTTTTACTGAATATATATTCTGCATAAAACACAGTAATTTGTGTTATTGACTCCAACATATGTAACTGCATTCATGAAAATCACGTATTTGAAAATAAATGTGTCCAATAAATAAAATGCGTTTACTAACTTATATTTTTTTCACAAAGTGATGTTCATTAGTCTAAAGTCTACGAAAAGCAATAATAAATCTGAAGAATAAGTGAGCTTGAGTTAATTTTCCAGACCGATAACAAACTGTTGATCCCACGCAAGTAAAACAGACAAAAAAGGGCCAAGAATCTCAAACTATTTGGATACACAAATAGCCAGTTATTCAAGTGTTGCAAGTTCACAACCAGACACACACACACTTGAAGAGTGTTCGGTATACGGTTCATTTGCGTAAGGGAATCTCATAGAGTCCACTAAATTCGTAGTCGTAAATATAACCCAGCGAGCTCTTCAGAAATCGAGTCAATGACTCATAAAAATGCCAAAAATATGCGCTCAACTGGGGGGTAAGTAGTTGGTACATTTTGGGGGAGTGGAAGAAGCATAGCTGAAGGTCCTGCGTATCCTTTGGAGCAAAGTGGGTTCGCTTGTTTATATTTTGGCAGTTTTCAAAGCGGCGAAATATTGTGGTTTATCATATAAAAATAATAAAATTTGCATAATATCATTTTGAAATGTGCCTTGCGCCACTTGCGGACGTCCAGCTGAGGTCCTTTTGGCCGGCGGCGAGTGCTCGCATATTCGCATATCCTTTTATGCGATGATGAAGCGAAAGTGTTGTGAATTATGGGCATTAGATGCGAATGGACATGAAATTGGCTTCGAAGTTGCCACAAAAGAGTTAAGAGCAGGGCGAAGACGTGTGAGTATTGTCAGCTGGGAGTTGAGGGAGGGAAGGGGAGAACGGCAGCTGTTGATCAAGTGCCTGGATAACGCGGCGTATCCTTGACGTCATTGTCGTTGTTGTTGTTGTTGTTATTTTGCTTTGTTCTGATTTGGGCTGGAGAAGGATTAACTTGCAAGCAGCTGCGGTGGCAACTCGCCTGAGGAATGAGCACTGAGACCTGAGACCTTACGACTGTCGCCTGTCGCCTGTCGCCCGACACGCGACTCACGGCATGCACGTCCTGCTTGGGTAAATACACAAGACACACACACACTCTCGTACTGGGACTGAAGTAAAAGGATTGCCGCGCCCTGTGTCAATAAAAGGCAAGCACCAGCCACGCATTATCCTTGCAGGTCTCCTTTTTGTGCGATTCCGCTCGTGCGCATAAAATCATTCGATGCGTCGTCAATCAAAGCGAAAAGCACTTTTAACTCATCTCATCTCAACTCCTCAACTCCGTCTGACGTCTGGCCGTCTTCCTGCCACTTGAACTTATATCCCTATTGACAAACACTCAACGCGAGTCAACTCAACGCATCTTAGCTCATCAGACATGCAGCAGGATTCTTAATGCGCAGTCCCCCATCTCCTGTCTCCTCACTCAAATGCACATTTTGTTTATTTTAATTAGTGCAAAAGCAATAAAAAACAGCAAAAGGCATTATGTGGATGCTTTTTTATTTCACTCGCAAGTTCTTCTTATCAGTCTTTTAAGTCTGGGCCACCAAATTGAATTGGCCTCTGCAACTAAGGGTAACTCAAGGCAGACAATCGACAGCCAAATTAGCCAACAGGCGAGGTAAGAGATTGCCTTGGAGCTTATTAAAGATGCAAATGAGAAAAGTCGTATGCCAATTGAAAGAAAAGCTCGTAAAATATTCAAGTCGATGGTCGAGAGAACAAAAAGTCAAGCTGAAAAAAAAACGGAATAAATGTAAATGCAATAATCAAAAGTTGAAAGATTAAGAACTTCTGATTGCATTGATATCTGCAACAATGCTTACTGCTGATGGCAGTATCGATGGGAATTAAAACCAATAAATCATTTAAATTCAAGCAGGGTTAATTAATCTGTGAAATTGTGATAATTGTCAATAATAAGCAAACATTTTAATGGAACAAGCATGCGATATACTCGTTGCACATTAAATTTTAGGGTATTATATGTTACCAAAATAAAAAGTCTTTATAATATTAGGAAAGTATTATAATAGCTTAATTTGCATATATGTATGTATAACTTAATAGGATGTAAAGTGTTTTTTTCTGTTAAATTATTTTGCTAAGGGAAATATTTTTAAAGGATATGCTATTGTTAATTTCTTTGCTGTATAAAATACGAAATGAATATAGAAGAAATTGAAAAGAGAATATAGTTTTCTTTTCGTATTTGCTAAAATAGTTGCCGATAATGATTTTACCCTGAATTCCGTTGATATCAACTCATCTTTGGCAAGTTTCTACAAATTATTAACAAACAGATAAAGTATAATGCAATGTTTATAATAATAATATTTCAAAAAGTACTAAATGTGAATTTGCTTTTTAATTATTTTGCCAAATATTGAAAAACATATTTCCGACGAATAAAAAATATATGCTTGGTGAAACTTCTGATAATGAACCTTGTCAATATGATTTTTGTAGTATCTCTTTAACTTTTATGTCATATAAAAATATTTAAAGAAATCATTAATTTTATTAATTTCAGAAATAGAATATTGAGTCTTATGAAAATGAAATCAATTTGCTAACATCTAGAAACAATACAACAAATAGTTAAGTACATCATTGAAATTTTCCAGATATTTTATTTCATAGTGCTATGAGTAAAATTTGCGATGACTGCAACATAAGATATAGAACAATATTGTAAATAATTACAAATTCTGCTTTATACATTAATCATTATTTTACTGGTATCTCTAATAACTATATACAAGAAGTATGTTAAAAAGCAATTTTCGCTAGTAATAAAATGTAAATTGCATCTTTGAAAGAGCATAAACAAAGTAGTGAGAACCTTTATGTAAGAACCAAGACCCTGCTGTCTTTTCTTAAAGATTATGGCCATGGCCAAATCGAAACAAAAACGGCGAATAGCGAAACCAGAAACAGAAGCAGAAGCAGAGCTCATACATTTAAACATAAGATTGTGAGGCCAGAACGAAGCCATACAGATGTAAATGTTTATGTTTCCTGTGTTGCTTGCTGGTTGCAAGTGGGGCAGAGTTGCACGGAGCGGGGAGGAGAGTTAAGTAAACTGGGGAATATCTTGGCAAATGGTTGGCACAGTTTTTGTTATTATCATTTAATATTTTTGTTTGGCGATTTTATTTTGCCATTGTTGGTGGTTTTGGTGGCTAAATTATTATTTTACGTTTGGCAGTGTTGCCACACTTTTTAAAAATTTATAAAACGCGATTTTTACGTTATTATTTCAAGCGGGAGTTGGGAAGTGGGAGCGAGGAGCGAGGAGGAGCAATGAAAGGAAAGACACACAACACATGGACACTTGGGAATGGAGAATTTGTGCAATATTTTTAATATTTATATGGCAACCACACAAGCACACAAATCATCAGCAGGCGACGGCAACCCAAGGAAAGAACCATGCGAAAAAATTCCTGTAAATAATAAATTTCTGTGCGCTGCAACAACAACAACAAGAATGGAGCAAGCAAGAAAGAGAGAGAGGGAGATATGAACAGAGAGTGGGAGCAAGAGGAGCAGGAACAGTAACAGAAACAGTGAAAAGCGCGGAATTATAAACCGTGGAAAACTATTACCCCAAGGATGCTCAAATCCAAATACACACACACACTCGCACACACGACCACACAAAAGAACACACAAGCAGATACACACAGATACAAATACAAATACAAATACAAATACGGTTACGTGCTTGGCGGAATATTGCAAAAATATTGCAACAACAAAAAATGCAAACAGAAACAAATGAGAAACCTCTTCAAATATTTAAGAATTTTAAATACCCTTTAGTAAGTTATATTTTGGTTTTACCAATTGATGCTTTTATATTGCTGAAAAGAAAGTAGAAAAGTAGAAAAATAGATGCGAGGGTTATTAATAAGAATTAGCAAAAGTCTAGAAAAAATGCATTGTGTTGTAAAAATACTGTTAAACAAATTATAACATATAAATGAATGTAATTTATTCTAAAATAGTACTAATAAATAACCACATAAGTTAATGAAAAAATGAGACGAACTTTATTTTGTTTTTTTTTTTCTCTTTTTTTCAGCTCAAAACCAAGTTAATTGCTTAATTAAATTAGTAAAGAAAACAAAGTAGTAAATAATTCTCACAACTGAGAAAAGTCATGTTTCTCACTTTGTTGCTTATGCTGTGTATACAAAACTTTTTCAAGTAATTATCTTACTTGCAACCAATAATGAAGCTAATTGCCGATCGAAATGCTCAGCTTGTGCAAGTTAGTTATGATCGGCTAACAAGCTTGATAAGTTATTTGGTATGCCCTTCAATGAAATTGCAATAAGCATCGGTACATTGGGGGACTTTCAGTTTTTCTCGCCAATATTCCTGCTGATGAAGTTTTATGATGGTAGCACAACAAAAACAAAAAAAAGACCAAAAATGAAGTGGAAAAAAATGCGAATGTTCGAATATTCATTCATATGCAGACAACAGCAGCGGCCCCCTCGAGCGATTCCCGACCCGCAGCTCCCTCTAGCACCCAACACACTCTCTCTCTCCCTCTCTCTCTCTTCATCTCCCCTTTTTGCTCCCTAGCTACTAGTTAACCTGCGGGGCCTGCAGCAGTTGACTTATGTGTATTTGTGTTTTGAGTGTACATGTGTGTGTGTTGGTGTGTGTGTGTTGATGTGTGTGTCGTATGCAAGCACTGTGCATATTTTTTAATTGAGTGCGCGGGGAATTGATTGTCAAGGACGTGAACGTGGTCCTGACTCGCGAGCTGAGTGGGCAAATGTATACACATATATGCAATACATATATGTATGTCTAAGTGTGTGTGGGCCACATGTGTTGGGTTTGTTAACTTGTTTGGCCACGGTTACTGTAACCGTTACTATTACCTTTAAGCCATTTTTTATAACCTTGCCGGAGTGTGTGCACTATGAATAACAGCACTTGGATTGTTTTCCTCTCTTTGTTTTTCTCTTCTTGATCAACTCCTTTGGTTATTCAATGCACATTGTGCAAGTATTTATACAGAGCTTTGCCAATAATTAGAGCAACTCCACTTTTGAAAAATTTTCAGTATTATAGAATGTTTTTAAACATAGCTCAAACCTTTCTTTATCCCATTTGAACTTCGATTCGCTCACGATCTCTGCATTTCCGCTGCATGTTTCTATATCCGGCAGTATAACAACAGAGCAGAAAAATATATTTGCAGCAAAAAATAATATTGATAGAAATAGTTAGTAACTCTAAACCGCGAGGGAGATGCTGGCTTCAATGAAAGGGGGAGCAGGGAGGTCAAACTGTTCACTAATGTATCATATAACAGTCCATCTAAAATCCCATTCACTTAGCAATTTGTAACAAACGGCGAAACAAACTGCGAATGAACTCAACCATTTGCATCGCTAGGTGAATTCTTTTTATTTTGTCTTTTTCTACGCCGTTTTGATGAATGCACCGTTGTGGCCGCCATTTTGTAGTCGCAGTAGTAACAGTTACAGACGCAGTTACTGCAATGGCAACTTGCAACTCGCAACTCGCATTGCAATTTCCGTTTGCCGCGCCATATAAATAAACATTTATTTTGTGTACTATTTCCCACACATGTCAACTACCGCAAAAATATAGTACTACAACCACTCTCCTCCTCTTCTTTCTCTCTCTCTCTCTCCTTACCCCCTCTTTTATTTTTTCGCTGTTTCTATGTTATTTAGTTTTCAGTTACAGTTACAGTTACCGTTAGTTTAATTAATCTTAATTCACGACTACAACAGACGCCGCTCTCAACTTCACATGCAAGATTTTATTTATAGCCCCAAAAAGGGAAACTAAAGGAAATGCAGTATAAACAGCGACATGACATGCAGCACTTAAAATACCCTATAAAATACATGGTGGAGTTATAGATATAGATATAGATATAGATATAGATATAGATATAGATATAGATATAGATATAGATATAGATATAGATATAGATATAGATATAGATATAGATATAGATATAGATATAGATATAGATATAGATATAGATATAGATATAGATATAGATATAGATATAGATATAGATATAGATATAGATATAGATATAGATATAGATATAGATATAGATATAGATATAGATATAGATATAGATATAGATATAGATATAGATATAGATATAGATATAGATATAGATATAGATATAGATATAGATATAGATATAGATATAGATATAGATATAGATATAGATATAGATATAGATATAGATATAGATATAGATATAGATATAGATATAGATATAGATATAGATATAGATATAGATATAGATATAGATATAGATATAGATATAGATATAGATATAGATATAGATATAGATATAGATATAGATATAGATATAGATATAGATATAGATATAGATATAGATATAGATATAGATATAGATATAGATATAGATATAGATATAGATATAGATATAGATATAGATATAGATATAGATATAGATATAGATATAGATATAGATATAGATATAGATATAGATATAGATATAGATATAGATATAGATATAGATATAGATATAGATATAGATATAGATATAGATATAGATATAGATATAGATATAGATATAGATATATATTATAGGGTATATGAAAAGGAACAAAGGGAAATTAGTTCCATAGACATATGCGGATGCACTTTTGGACTAGGTTTGCTTTTTACTTTCGGTTGGTTGTTGTTTATTATGTTGGCGTGCACTTGAAAAGCACCGTTATGTTGCATAAAAGCTACGCGGAAGTGGAAGCTGCATTAAAACGAGAGGAATATATAAATCGAGGGTGGCAACTGGGAAAATTCTAATAAATTCAAAAATAAAATTTTGTTTGCACCATAAACAAAGACATCAAACAATATTTGAAAAGCGAGTCGCTGTTGCTGCGCTGTTTATTTGGCAATGTTGAACATGAATCTGTTATACTAGTCACTAATATTCGAGTATATATGTATATATGTTTAGAGACATATGTATATGAAGGTAAATATATCAGAGAGTCTACAATGGAGGGGGCGTGCCAGCTGCCGCCCATAATAATTGAATAATTGAATTTATGCGATACTCCGGATTTGCATTTTGAACGCAGAACGTTGAACGTGGAAAAAAGTTTTTTTGCCTGTGATTTTTGAATAGAGTTTCTATTTATTTTTTACGCTTCGAATGGCAATAGAATTGAACCGTATTCAATGGCATTGAATGCCAAACATGCGATGATACCAAAAAGTTAATAAAATATTTTCGCTCACTCCGAAATCGAAACAAATTCGGTTTAGTTGTACTTTTCATCGGGGATTACATGAGTGAACATTCGTAGTTTAAGAGCTATTGAAGGGGATGGATATCATAAGCTGATATCATCATCTTGAGGCTGCGCACGCATCACTTAATATAATTTGGCAAATTAATATGTCCGGGCTCGATTTGTTGGCCATCAATGCAATTGGTTTCCTTTCGTGCCTGCCAATAACCACCATAAGTAAAGTAAAGTTTGTTGCTCATCTGGCAGGACTGATGATTAGTTGTGCAGCTCCCGCTCGTCAACCTTTGCGTGAGCTGTCAAAGTGACAACTGAATTGCAGCAGGAACTCAACGTTAACCAATGTTGACTCCCCCTTGGCAACCATTTCTCCGACTCCGACTCCCCCTTCCCACCTCCCCACTCCTTGTGGTGTCGTTTAGACGTGTGCCCACTCGGAACAACGTGCACACATTTCTCTGTGTCTTTATCTTATGTTCTTTAGACAGACGATTGTTTCCAATAATGCTTACTCGCATATACATATAGTACATATATATATATATTTCTTGTGCCGTATGAATTTTCATGCATTTTGAGGCCACATCCCGGGAGTATTTTGGCATCTCTTGTTTTTATTTCACTTGAGCTGTCAGTCAAGAGTTGCCAGTTTTCGACTTCCCTTCCCTTTTTGGGTGGTTGTGTTACGTGGTGGATTGTGGTGCTTTCTTGTCTTGTACTATATGTGTGTTTGTGTGTGGGTGCACTGCGAACAAAGTATATGCGTGGTTTTTTAGTTGTTTTGCCTTTGCTTTTGACAGCTAAATGCAGCAGCACAACTCTGCAAGACAACTCTGTCTCTCTCCCCACAACTCAGTTGTCAAATGCTCCTCTGTCTCCCGTGTCTGTTGAGACTGCTTTTAAAAAATGTTTCTTAGCAAATTGTTTGCCAAAATGCTGCACAGACATCGAGCAGGCAAAGTAGAAGTGGAAGCCCAACACCGGCAGCCGAATGACGCTAATGGAAGCCACTGTCATTGGTGAGAGTGGAAAACAGAGCAAAGATTGGGTATTCTACACTTCAACTTCCCTCTGGCACTTGTGTCATATGTGTAGCACACCTTAATTGAAGGCGCCTCCTGGCAATTATTTGATACTCTTTTGACAGCTGACAGTGCTCTAAAGGAGCACATAGAAAAAATGGCGTTTAAAAACTAATTCTTGAGTAGAAGAACATTTAAATTTTAATAACAATTCTTGAAAGAAGACTATAATCTTCAAACATCAATGTTCTTGTGTATTGGCAGTGAAAAGAAGGGCATCCCTCTCTAAAATTATAGTGTTGTCGCTAAAAGTTCAGTAAGTAGAAAAAACTCAAATCATATATGTTTACACTTATTACAAATTTTGATACATGTGATTAGTATATCCTATGATCAAACGATAGTCAGTTCATTTATTTCGATTACTTTAAAAATTGTTAAAATCAATCAATTTTAAAATAAGAATATATACTTAAATTTCAAGAATGGTCAATCTGAAGTTATCGTAAACTTTCATCTTAATTTGAAAGTTTTTTCTCTATTTCATTATGGTTAACAAATTTTTTCTTGAATTAAGCACATTTTTGTTCAGTGAACTTTATTTAGTACTTAACTACTTCAAAAAGTGGTTTTAACTTTGCTCTAAAAATGACCTTTAACACCTGTACATAACATATGTATTGTAAGGAGTATATTGATAAAGCATACTCATTTACAATCTGATTAATATCAACTGGTTTTTCCATTTGCTTTTCTTATCCAAACCCATTTCACATACTCAGCATCCTTCTTCTCGGCCTTATGCAATGCAAGTCAACTGCTTTGCATATGCCTTTGAATTATCCTTGAAGTTGAATTGAGTTTGGGGGTGGCAGATTGAGTAGTAGACGTGATCGGATTAACTATTTTATTGGAAGCTCTAAAACATATTTTTCATTTCGCTTCCAACATACGACGCGTATTCCTATGAAAATTGAAATACGTTTTTATAATATTCAATAAAGCAGCCTGAGCACATCGTGTACAGTATATAGTTTACGTATTTCTTTTCCGATTTTGCCTCTTCTATTGCGCAAAATGATAAAAAGTTATGGGGCATACGTGTGGGGCACAAGCAGGACACCTTTTTGGCATTGGCTTTGGCTTTTGCTTTTGCCTTTGACTTTGATGCCGCAAGCAAAGACGGCAGCTGGGGAGCTGTGTGAGTGTGCGATGAATACATAGAAATGAATAAGTGAATCACTGGAAAACTGAATGACAGATTGACTGACTTAATGACTGACTGACTGAATGACTAAGTGACTGAGTGAATGCATTGCGGGTCTTTGTCGATTCAATCACTTGAATAATGCCAGCCACAAATTCAACTAACTGCAAATGTTCAATACAATTTGATTATGATGGCAAAAGAGGTGCTGACTGTGAGCGTGTGAGTGTGTGAGTGAGTGTGAGAGTGTGTGAGTATAGTGGGTGTACTCTGTGCACTTGATTGAGTGCCTTGCCATGGCATTTGAGTGGCTTTGAGTGCCAAGTAGCGTCAACCAACAACTCTGAATGCGAAAATTGCATAAATGCATGGCACTTTTCTGCGATTGCAATTTCCATTCCCCTCCATCCCCCGCACCTCGCCCCCTTTTTCCCCTTGACACCATGTGTGGCCCGTTGTTATTGCTGCTGCTGCTGTCGGTTTTCAATATTCAAAACAGTTTGCCATATGCAAACGCTTGGCTCACAGCCCTCAGGGGCCACAGTCAGAGTCAGAGTCAGAGCCAGAGTCGAAGCCAGTGAAATTCCAGGGGCCCAAAACAAATGCACACAAATGACCCACGCGATTGGACAGAGTTTTGTGGCCTTTGGGGCCAGTGGAGGCAATGGGCGAATGCCAGATGGGAAGGACTGCTGTTAATATGTCTGTGCGAAGAGCCCTTGCAATCAGACAACAATTGTTAATAATAAATGCATAATTTGCAATTGGATTTTGAATGTTTTCACAAGCAGCCCGAAGGGAACGGGTTGATTAACGAGTCCGCACAGGAGATGGCAAATCGATGTAATTGATGTGGCAACAGCAGTTGAAAGTATGTAAGGAATAAGCAACTGATTAATGAGTTGAATAATCCAACCAAAAAAGGGTCAAAAAAGGAATCGACAGTTGAATTTATTTAATAAAATACAAGGATCAGGCAGGTGTGTTTCAAAAGCCACAATTATGTTGCAGCTAAAACTAATTGGGTTAACCGAAGCGTTAACTAATTATGTGGCATATGAATTCAATAAGTTTTGAGGCATTTCTTTTTTTATTGTTTTCGATTAAAAGAACATCAAATAAAATTTAAACATGCATAAAGAATAAAGGAAAGGAAAAGAGCTGATGGAGTTGGGCCACTCCTCGAACTTAACATATGTAAAATGCTCAATTAAGTTAATTAGATGGCAGCGCATGCAAAAGGCGTTGGTGCGCTACTTTTTGAAGGCAGAGCAGCTGGCTGGAGAGTCGAGTCTGCTCTGAACTGGGCTGGAAATTAGAGTTACCCAAAAAGGCAGCAGCAGAAGAAGTAGGAGCCACGATCGCACCTGCCGGAACTTATCGCCAGAAGAGAATGCAACGAAACAAAAATTTGGGAAAAAGGCAAAAAGAAAAGGAAAAAGCAAAGCAGCGAATGACCAACTGCCCTGCTGGCCACGCCCCCAAGTTGGGTCGCAATTATTGTGTTAGTTGTTGTGTTGTGCTCATTAAAATTGATGTCTTAATTTGAAGAGTTTTACATGCAGCCAGAGCCACAGCAGCAGGACACGCAGACATACACACATGCCGAGAGGCACCCTGTAATTAGGCGCCGCGGCAAAGAGCAAACCCGACTACCAAACCGAAAGAGACAACAAGAAAGGGAGAGAGATAGAGAGAGAGAGTGCGCCCTTCGAATTGAAATTGTTAACAAATGAATTTTACCACGAATTTGGCTCGCGGGTAAACTGAAAACAGAAAGAGAAACAGGAGCTGACTCCGACTTCGTCTCCGTCTCCATCTCCGTTTCCAACTACGACTTTCGGCTTATGGACCAGTTAAATGCAAAGACAAATAACGAGAAAACAGCATTGGCTTTTTGATTACGAGATTGGCTTTAGTGCAAGCGCTGCAATTAAGCCAAGGCATCTTCAACTTTGGCTCGCGGGGCGTTTTCGCCTTATGATGAAGTTGTCAGTGGTCTTTGGCTACTGTGCTTCGCTTGCTCTTTGTTGCTGCTGTTGCTCTTTGCCCCGAGGGAGGCACGTCTGTTGGTTTTACTTAGCAGAGGCTTAAAACGTGAGGCAATAATAAATAAATACACATACACATACTCGTATTCGTATGGCGAGTAAATATTGTAGTTAAAAATAATTGCAATTTCTGCTCTTGTAAGTTTTCAGCGCTTAAAGACTGATCAATGCAAAGGCCTCACAGCTGCGGGCCTGGACAGGAAGAAGGACCCATATGTCTTGCATCCTGGCATTGATTCGATTCACAGATTCGCCATGGCAGAGATAGAGAGAGAGAGAGCCGAGCACAAAGCCATTGTGCCTGCCAGACGTTTATCCATGTATTCAGGTAGCTGCCCCTCTGCTCTGTCAATCGGACATCCTTGGCACATCCTTGCAATACCTTGCCTTTGGCAGCGTGTGTGCCAAGCTTTAGTTACACTACTTTGATTTTGGATTATGTGGCCTGACCGTTTGGAGTTGTAGCTTGAGTTAGAGTTGCATCGTAACAACCTAATCTGCCTTGGACATGGACAGCTGTTGTTTTGTTGTCTGCGTATCTAAGGACTCCCCATAGGACACACTACTAATCACAGGCACTGTTGTCGCTATTGTGGCTCTGCTCACTTCCTAATGAGAGTGCAACGTAACACCCAAAAAAGAAGAAGCGTTGCATGTTTTCTGTATCCTGTTGTTGTCATGGCGTCACAAAGTGGCATCAGTCGCTAGACACCAGTCACTTGATTTCCCAGGCTATATAATTTTATGCGCGACTTTCACAGCCGTCAAAGTGTCAACTGCGTCGCGAGATTTCAGCACTCACTCGCTGGACTCAGACAAGGTCGCCATGCATTGGCCCAGACATGTCTGATGTCTGCTGCCTCAGGCGAAGGCTGAGCATGTGCCTGGATAGACAACTGTCTGTCTGTCTGACAGCTGGAAATTGGATGCCCAGCGACTCGTGTTTATATTTTAAATGTCAGCACAACTGGATGGCAATTGGATAGGATGCATCCTGTCAGGGACTCCTCTTCTTCTGGAGACAGGGGCAGGGGTAGAGCTCATTAGCAGCCTTGCGTGGGCAGCAGCTCTTGTTTGTGGCCCATCACACGCTTATTACCATGCGCATTATCCACACACCAGACTTGTAATTGTAACTAGTTTGGAGCAGAGTCCCTAAGCTACTCAGGATTCGAACTCGAACTCAACGTCGCACTCACTTTGGTATTCCTCTCCTGGCCGGACATTCATAAATCTTTTGCCAGGCCAGTGACTTTAAAGAGCGCCAGCAAACAAGCGCATAAATATAAATCAAAGCATATGAAATGGATTTTTACAGTGGCGGCGTGTAAACGGCACATTAAGGGTGTAGCGTTACACAACACTGGCATTAATAGTCGTCCCTCTAGGCTCTATAGTAGTGTCGTATTTCTGCTCACAAGGGTGTCGATCTGTTAACACTCCAGGAACATAAAACGCTCATTAGTAGCAAAACAAAAGACCTGCTAAAGTTGATCTTAAATTTTCGATTTTTCGGTATTTTATATTCTAGGAATAATATAGAAAATTACAGTTTCGTCCTAGAGTTGTTCAAAAGTATGTTCCAACAGTTAGCTAAGGGACTTAAAAACCAATCTTTAATGGTATTCTGTTTCTACTTCTGTTTATATTTAAATAACCACATTTACCTAAATTCCAATCTCCAGTTCTTACAAGCTCATCATTTTCAGATTGATCATAAGAACATAAGTTACTTATTCCTTATCAAGCATAAATAATACATGCTAATGCCTGGGGACGTTCTACAAATATGGGACTAATCTTTATTGGTTATCCCAACCACCATTTACTCCCCCCAACAAGCCCAAAGATATATCTATTCCATTTCATTTAGCTACCCAAAGGAGGCATTCAAAATATTTCTTGTACCTACTTCACTTTTAAAATATGAGTTGCTCCGTAGCTTGACATTGATATTTGTATTATTTCGTTACAAAATTGGTTTTTTTGTTCTTTTCCTGACCAAGTGACCAGCATCGATAATATTAGAAGGGGGAATCAAAAAACCCTTCGAGGCAAAATTTGGAACCCCTCATAGCTACAGCTCTGTCTCTTTTTAGGGGGAGCAAAAGCTTGACTCACTTTTTATGTTTTTAATGGCAGAGAGCAACATTATTTATAACTCAGCGGCGCAAGGATAATGCCATATTAAATGTCAACTGCACTAGACACACGCTCTCATAAGACTTGTGGGACACAAATCCCAAACATAAAAAATCTATTGCTTCGCTCTGTCCACTTTTTGGTTGCTTTCTCTTCTCTTCTTTTTTTTTCTCTTCGAGCGCTGCAAACTAAAGCAAGTTAAGTCCTTAAGATGTCCTGCAGCGACAAAGGCGGAAAGTAAATCCAAGGCAAGGTTACCTTTTTCCACCACGAGCAACAAATACAAATACAAATACAATTCGCAAGCAGGGTTCTCGTCCTTCGTCCCTTTTTGTCTTTCCGCCCGAGTGAAGACTAGTTGGAGTCAGTCTTGGATGGAGATGGGGATGGAGATGGAGATGGAGTTGGAGACTCCTGTGATTCCTTTTGGCCACTCATTTTTAATTCAGCTCACATGCTCACATCTGTTGGTCACCGGAGTATCCTTCCTGTCCAGTTTCGGCCGCTACATGCTCCATTGATTTATGCGCTGCCAATGCGCTTCCTTCTCCCCCTTTGCTCCGTTCCAGCTGCTGCTCGGACTGCGGCATTGTTCATCATATGCCTCGCTGGCTACTTTGTTTCATTGTTTCATTACATTGGCCACATTTGTGGCTCATTTCGTACATGCTCCGCATGTCTGATAATGACCAGCACACAGCATTCCTTTCATTATCCATTCCCAAATCGTATTGTAATTAATTTAATATATAAGTATGTGCATCGCTTTTATGCTCTATTCCCAGCCAAATCATTTTGCGGCATATGCGCTCACAGATCGCTCTCGACAACTGCAGATCTGTCAGCACAGCAATACATCTCTGTCCTGAAGAGCTGACGGTTCCCCTAGGACCCATCGCATCCATCATATAGAGTAGCAGCACTTGTTGTCGAGTCCTTTTTGCAAATGATGAGTAATAACTAATACCCAAATGGCAATGGAGCTCGACTCTCTAATTCTATCAATTTAATTAGTTTCCTTTCGCTCCAATTGTTTGTTCCAGGAAACTGCACAGCGGCTGCTGTCGGTCGAATCACGTACCAAAATGAACAGCAGTCCGTTATCCCTTTGCTCGCATCCTTTATCCTTCATTTGCCGTAGGCGTTGCAGCATATTGTTGGCTGCTGTTTGCACCTCCCCCGGAGAGGAGTTGGTGCTTATCAATCATAACCAGCAATTGACTACCAGATTTCGACTTTTGAATCCTTTTTAAAGCGAAACTGCATCGTTGACTTCTTGGCTTCTGCTCCTGCTCAATCATGACCATCAATCATTTCCATTTGTATGTCGTCAACTCCTACTTTCTCCTCCAGCATCTTTTTGTGGTCTTTGTGGTTTTCTCTCGGTATTCTTTTTTTTTGGCTTTTGGTTTTTGAGGCAGCCGCAGCGAACAAAAAGGACTCGCCTGCAATATCGGTATCTCAATTTCAGCAGCTGATACTCTGATCGAGGCTCTGGGCATCCCCGGGATGCCTCTTTTGTTGTGCATTGTAGGTGTGAAATGCTCAAAGCGTTCATGCATATCCTGTTGACAGGCCGCGCTGACTCTGTCTCTGCCTCTGCCTCTTTGCGTCTCTATCTTTATCTCTTTGTCTCTGTCGCTGGCTCAGCTGCCTGCTGGCCTCAGGTCCTTTGTTGTTTTGCGCCTTGGCCAAACCCCTCTTATCTGCCTGCTGCCTTCCTGCTTAACATCAATTCAACTGCATGTTTTTCTCCTTATAACATGTGTTTCACAAATGTTTGCCGAGTCCCCGCCAAGCATCTTCATCACCATCATCATCCTCATCATCGTCCTCGTCGTCAACTCATCGTCCTTTCTTTACAGTTTTTAATTTATGTTCGTTCGCTCTTTGTTCATCGGCAACGTCTAATAACTCAATTAAATGGCAGCTCCTATCAATGAGCTGACTCTTGGCGGTGTAATCTCTGTAAAAATGTTCGCATTCTTTAATTTAATATCCTGTGAATACGGCACAAATGGCAAACCGCAGACAGGATACAGAGCACAGAGCACATTGCACGGAAGCCGCAGTCGAAGTCGACGCCGACGACGAAGCTGTAGATGAAATCATTATGCCAATGACAGGAATATCAATTTACGCACGAAGGAAAGCCGCTTTCTCCATTCACGTTTAATTATGTCGCGGTGTGAGCGGAAGAAAATCTAGAAAAAATCTATAAAAAAAAAGGAAAATATATTTTTGTTAGGGATGGAACTTTGTGCACTTGTCTAGCTGAATTTTCATAACTGTATCATCTCTAATAATTCAGTTTTATATATTCAATTCAAGTACCTGCAATTGTGAGTCTCGTCGCGCCGGAAGCAAAGCAAACGGCATGAAAATTTGCCAACTCATTGTTAATAGAAGTCTAAGGGAAATGCAGAGAAAGCAGGGAAAAAAAATCTAATAAACAGAATCGCAAATCAGCTTGGAGAATTTAAAAGAAATATTACCACAAATATAATTGCAAGCGGAGCGAAGAGGATTAAAAGAACTACAGTACCTGTCGAGTATTTAGATGGAAAGATGGCAAGTATTTTGGTCTAATTAGTGGCTCAGCGTGTGCAGAACAGAACAGAACCTACTTAAGTGGCCAGGCTTGAGCACATAATTGTAGAGACCATGCCTAAGCCAAAGCCATCTTAAGTCGGAGACCAAAACCAATCAGGCACTTCATTTGCATTTTAAGCAGCTTCGTCGAATGCAACTGAAAGCAGCTTAGAAAAAGAATCAAGGAATGGAGAACTAGTCAGTGTTGTTCTTAATGTAGGCGTTGTGCCTGGGAATGTCTGGGAATTATCGATATTATTAGCTGCATAATTGAGCTATTTATAAAAGAGAACAGACCAATACAAAATGATGTAACGATTCGACTCCAAACGAGCTGTGAACCGTAGGTGTTGGCCCAAATCACGACGCGGCTAATACGACGGCCAGACAAAGCCAGACAGCTGGGGAGAACTGGACTCTTAGACACCTGCACATTACAATTTCAGTTCGCTTAATTAAAAGCTGCTTTTCATCTCTCACACACACACACACACACACACACACACACACACACACACACACACACACACACACACACACACACACACACACACACACACACACACACACAGGGAATGCAGCTCACAGTATGATGTCCCAACTCTATCTCACTCTGCCTTTGGTTTTTCACCTGTTTGGGGAAACCAAACAAAGGCTGTTCGAATTTATCTCGCCACATGCAGCGAGAAACGGAGGAAAACGAGGTGCTGAGATCTCAAATTGACATTGGCCGCCTGCTGCTGATTAGCTGCTGCTGATAAGTTTCGGCTGCCAAGCACCAGCAATCAATGAGAATGTTATGTAAATTCTTCTCCTCCCTCTTCTCACTCCCTCTCTTTCACTTCAGCATTTCATTCTTTAAACTAATCCAGTTCCAACTCGACAAGCTTCATCAATTGTGTCGCATCTGTGGGCACCAAATGTGACACTATTGTTGTTGACTTTTTTCTTTCTAATCTATCTATCTTTATCGTTAACTGTGACCGGCTATAATAATGTCTTCATCACCAACATCATCATCATCATCAACGGGTGTTTTTTCATTTAAGTTTCTCGTTTGCTGCTTAACAAATTTCATTGTCTGGAACTCTTTTTCTGGCCAGCAAATGAAGTTATCACAAATTTGTATTTACATTTTCAGCTGATTTTGATAATATTATGCAGAAATTAAAACACTTCATTAGGTTCGTGTTAATGGGCTTTGTGGTGTTGTTGTGGCTTATTTTCTTTTGACCCCAAAGCGTGAAAGTTGCAATGACGAACAAGTTAATAAAACTTTTAAATTCACGCAACTTTCGGTGATTTGACAACAGATAACAGGCGACATTTTCCCGGTTGTTTAATGCAGTTTAATGTTAATTAAAATTGTTTCAATTTATCAAATAGTTAAAATATTGTAATTTGAGCTAATTTCCATAGCAAATCTTTAACACGATGCTACAATTACAGTTAATTTTAGTGTGAAAAGTAATAAAAAATGTATGTATTATTTATACCTTTATTTTTCACGAGTTAAAATTGTTGGTGGCTTTAGCTACGCTTAGAAAGAGATTCTTCACTTAAAATATTCGAGTTGTTTATTTAAAATATAAATATATTAAGATTTGAGTGCAGTTATTTGAGAAATTAACTTTCTAAGCATTTGTAACTGAGCTTCGTTGGTTTCATTTGAGTTTAATATTTTTACATTTATTGGTTATGTATGGTTATTTTATGACTAATGCAATTACTTCTTTGAATTACTCTTAAATACCTAACAATTGTCCATTTTTTATTTCGAGTTCATTTAAAATTGAGAAACTAACTTATTATGTTAATAGAGTATGGCTGGAATATTCGTGGTCTTCAGAAATAAAATATACAATTACTTTATTGATTTCTTAAATTCATAATGGAAATAAGGTAATTTTCAGTCTGACTACACTTTACTTACAGCACCATAAAAATTAAATTAACGAATGTGTTTTTAAGTCAACTGAACCAGAAAGAGAAGAAATGATGTATTTCAACTAAATGATGTATTTCAACTAAAGCTGGCACTAATGCACTTATTAATACACATCAATTTAATGGAACATTACCGTTGAAATAAAAAACTGTTGTAGAAATATACTTAGTTATACGAATCTTTAACAGACTGAGTAGCTGGCAACGTTCAGCAGAGCTCAATGTCAATTTCAATTTCGGCATACAAATTGTGTAATTCAGATGCGACGCTTGTCTTTTCATTTGACGGCAGTGTAAAGTCTAAACACATTTAAGCCCTTACTAAGTGTCATGTTGAACACATGTACATCAAATTCAATCAAATCAAATCAAAACCCTCGTTCCTCATTCCTCGTCCTCTCGTCCCTCTTTACACTAAGTACAGTTTGTGTGAGGAGAAGCATGAAAATTGTCCTTCTGTCTGTATGTGTGTGTTAGTGTTTGTGTGTGTATTTTATGTGCCTGTCATTTGTCTGTCAATCAGCTGTCGCATATTTTTGGCAATAAGGGTTAATTTACGCTCATAATCCTTGCCCTAGGGCTGACGATGTCACTGTTCAGTGTTCGCTCCTCGGAATTCGGTGTTCGGTGTTCAGTGTTCTGCTGACATTTGCTTGCACAATTTTGTCACACAAATGTCCTTCAGGCTGAAACAACAAATTCCACTTTGTTTTCCGCATTCGCCAAACATTTGCAAAATTCTGCACTCTTCTATTGATTTTTAATGCTGATTGACAGCAAGACTCCTTTTCTCTCCCTCTTTTTGATTGACAATTTCCCCATCCTCTAGAGTACAATTTTTCCTATTTTAGCAGTTCCCATGACTGTGGGAAAATTTGCATAATTTTTCTATAATTGAGGTTGAAAACCATTTTGCACAAAGCTCATTTAATTGCCGCATAATTGCACCGAAAAACCTCTATTAAAAGAGGGGACAACAACTGCGAGGAGGCGGCACCACATCAATTACACTACACGTACTCTCATTTGACGTGTCCTGCTCGAGGATAACGCATAATGACCGCAATTCCCGTGACGCATCCAAAAAGCTAATCATCCGGGAAGACAACAGAGAAAAGCAGGGACAGAGATTGTAATTGTAGCTCATAATTTCAGTTGTTACACGCGAGAGAAAAGGTTGCCACCCCACCGCAAAGTGGGAGTTGACCGCGTCTGCTGCCAGGGTTACGACGCGCTCGCTTCATTCACACATGGACACGTAATTGTTGGCTGAAAGTAGTTGTTGTTGTTGTTATTGCAATAATTTAAGTCCAGCACAAACGTTTATCTGCAGCTTCAGGCATCGCTGGATTAACCGATGCACATTTTTGTCGTACCATAATGCGGGTTCAACCAGGGAGGTAAGAATAATAAAAGACCGCACTTTAGCGACATTTTTAATGCGCTGCTTCAGATTTATTATTCTACAACAAGTCTCTTAGAGTCAGGGAATAGCAAAATGTAGTTTACATAATGAAATATGCAAATTTGGCTTTAGATTCCAAGAATATTTTATTAATGGAATGTAAATGTGAAGATTAAACTGAAAATAGGTGCGAAGCTCAATCTTAGAAAGTTATTGAAGGACCACTTTTTTAATTCATATTCTTTATTAAGTATAGCATCCTCTTGTGCAAAAATTAACTATGCACATGTGCAAAATTGTATAATCAACACCTTTAGTACAATTTTAGTAGGGTACTCGCAATCAAGTCTTTGCAAAACTTAGAGTATTATAGCAATTAAGGTGCTAGTAAACTTAGAGAAAATTTTAAAGTGTGTTTTAGTTTAAGAATGATTGCAAACTTGATGTAGATGTATTTACTAAAAAGGAAAGGTATAGTATTTTAGTTTTAAGTATATTAGCTTATAGTTAAAATAGTTACTGTAATATAAAAAAACAAGTAAGAAAGCTACAGTCGAGTGCACTCGACTGTGAGATACCCGCTACCCATTTTGAATAAAAGAAATATATTTTGCGGTATTTTCTCAAAATATACCAAATATACTGCAAAAATACTAAAAAATATACCGAATGGTATATTTGGTATATAGACATAGTACCGTATTCAAAATATACCATAGACGGCACAATATACCAGATTGTCAGCCAAAGCAACTAAGACCCCTAGTAAGTAGGCGTTTTTGCCCATACTAAAGTATTTCTTTAATAACTTCGACAATTTTTATCTGAATCCAAATTTTCAGGAATCATAAATACTATAGTTATTATTGTATATACCAAAATTCGGAACTCTAGCTTTAAAATTACGCTTGTTATTCGATTTTTTTGATTTGCGGGGGCGGAAGTGGGCGTGGCAAAAATTTGAAACAAACTTGATCTGCGTGCAAACATAACAAATGCTGTCGAAAAAAAATTATAGCTCTATCTCATATATTCTCTGAGATCTAGGTGTTCATACGGACAGACGGACAGACGGACGGACGGACAGACGGACAGACGGACATGTCTAGATCGTCTCGGCTGTTGACGCTGATCAAGAATATATATACTTTATGGGGTCAGAGATGTCTCCTTCTACCTGTTACATACATTTCCTGTCGGCACAAAGTTATAATACCCTTCTACCCTATGGGTAGCGGGTATAAAAAGTGAAGAATAATAATAAATATAATGAAGTGGAACCAATGAGATTTCACCATACTTTACATATGTATGTAAGTTGAACTCGAGGAGCACCGTGCTCATCATTAAAGATTCAATGCATATCCGATGTATAGTGTTGACATAACATTAGATGGAGTAAACCTGTTAAGATAAAGGCTTCTAGTTAAATTGATTATTGCTGTGAAATTAATATTTTGCAAAAGGTAAATAAAATGAAAAAATATAAGTCTTCGTCTTGTCTAAACCAATGAATTTTTCTCAATTCTAGAGTTACCTAGTTGCACTTTTTTACTTACTTTTATGAACTGAAATCGAGTCTTTAACTGATATTCCATTAAATCGAAAGCTAAATCAATATGCCGAACAAAGTGTAGCGCAGCGTGGAGTGAAAATAAAACCGCAAAATTAATGAGCACCAACCAAATGAAACGATGCACAAAGTGTGCCGTCGGCTGCTCAAGTCATCATGATCATCCGCTCTTGGTGGTGGGTCGAGTCCGGAGTGGCCCACACACACACTCACACACACACATATGCAGTGTCGCCAGCGGGGTGGCGGGGTGGAAGTGGCATGTGACATGAGGCATGAGGTATGAGGCATGGTTGTTGCACTTTCGAAGCTAATGCAAACATACGCTTGTTTGCACAATGCTTCAGCTCCTGCTCCTGTTCCCAGTGTTGCTCTCGGTCGAGCTCATCGCTGATGCTAATCGGCAGAGACAATTTAATCTCTAATCAAAATTCAAAATCGCAAATTTCCGAATCAGCAAATGAGAAATGCGAATTGCGAAACGAGCGATGATAAATGGAAAATCAAGTGGGTGGGTGCGACTGAAAATGCAATCATCAACCGACGGAGGAGACTTGTGCATTAATGAGGACATTAAGCCAAAAGACAACAACATTGCCCGGAACTTGGTCGAGGCCGCAGCAATCTCTCCGAGTTCTCTTCCCTTAAGTGGAAAGCGCCCTGTTTGTTATTGTTTGTGTCCTGGTACTATCGATTATAGCACAATGGGAAAAATAGAGGAAAGTTGTGGGGTTTATTGACATTGCCAAAGGATTTTCACACGTTCCTGCGAGCTGCGTTCGTTTCCAATATTTAATTATTGATTTATTATGTAGAATATGGCAACAGCCAACCCCCGTGGAAGAACCTGCCAAGATCCCTGCTTCTCTCTCTCTGTCTCTGTGTGTGTTTGTTAGCTCATTAAATGCAATAAACGGCAACGCGTTAACCAGCAAAAGCAACAAAGCTAAACAAAACAAAAGACAACACAGCACAAAACAAAACGAATCGAATCGAAAAGTAAATCAAAAACCAAAACCAAACTAACGAGCTCCAAAGGATCGGCGCATTCTCTTTGAAGTGCAGCGTGCTTAAGGCATTAAAATAAAAACAACAACAAAGCCAAATACGAAGACGAAGACGCAGTCGACGACGACTTTTTTATGATCATTTGTTGTTTGGTTACAGCAAACATATAAAAACTCCGGCCAGGAACTGTTCACAAACAAAAGCCGCACTCGCCACAGCCACAGCAGACGCAATTCCAATTCCTATCTCGGTCCCAGTCTCGGTTTCAATCTCAGTTCTCAGCTTGGATGCTGAGTTTCCAGTTCAAGATTGTAAACGGGAACTCCTCTGTTGCTCTGTGCTGCATGTGCCGCATGACCTGCTGCCAGCAAACAAACAAAAACCAAAACCCAACGAAAATAAGAAAATACTCATACAGACTCGAAATTCACAAATCCCTTGCACCTTTATTTCAAAACAAAAAACAAAAATCCAACGAGAGAGAAATGTGAAAACAAAAAGCAAGCGACGCACGACGCTCAGCAAACAAAACTCGTACGTAGAATTTGAATTCTGAGGGCTGCACTCCAAAAACACACTCGATCAGTACTCACAAATACAAAAAAACACTTTGAATGCACCAACAGAGGGACACAGTTGATTTGTCAAGTCATTGTGTAATCATCACTAAGCCAAAGTCACAATACCGAGGATTGTCCAAGAAATTAGCATTAAATGTAGCACAACATGTCCAGGAAATGCAACAGGAAATTCAATTTCAGAACATGTCAAATTCAATGGAATTAATGATGAAACTTGACTTGAAACACAATCTAGTTAAATTTATAAGATCTATGTATTTCAAATGTGTAAGTATGCAACTCTGAAAGCAGATAAAGATATAAATTTTTAGAAAAATTAAAATTTATTCAATAATTTGTACGGTATCTAAATTATTTATATATATTATGCCACTCCCTAATCTAATTTAATCAAATACGAATTAATATATAACCAATTTGTACTCAAACCATTCATTTAATATGCAAAACTGTTTTCATATATAATATTTAAAAACTTCATTAGTACTTCATTTTGTGGATTCGTTCTTATACCCGCTACCCATAGGGTAGAAGGGTATTATAACTTTGTGCAAATATATGTAACAGGTAGAAGGAGGCATCTCCGACCTTATAAAGTATATATATTCTTGATCAGCAGCAATAACCGAGACGATCTAGCCATGTCCGTCTGTGTGTCTGTGTGTCTGTCCGTCTGTCTGTCTGTCCGTCTGCCCGTGTGAAACACTGGATCTCAGAGACTATAAGAGATAGAGCTATAATTTTTTTTCGACAGCATTTGTTATGTTTGCACGCAGATCAAGTTTGTTTCAAATTTTTGCCACGCCCACTTCCGCCCTCGCAAATCAAAAAAATCGAATAACAAGCGTAACTTTAGAGCTAGAGCTGCGAATTTTGGTATGTATTTGGTTGCGATCAGATAAAAATTGTAGAAGTTATTAAAGAAATACTTTTGTATGGGCAAAAACGCCTACTTTCTAGGGGTCTTAGTTGCTTTGGCCGACAATCTGGTATATTATGCCGTCTATGGTATATTTTGAATGTGGTACTATATCGATATACCAAACATACCATTTGTATATTTTTAGTAGTTTTAAGTATTTTCGGTATATTTTGAAAATGATACCGCAATATTTTGCCTTTATTAAAAATGGGTACCGGGTATCTCACAGTCGAGCACACTCGACTGTAACTTTCTTACTTGTTTCAAATGATTTCAATATAATAATTTTGAAATTGTAAGTCAAACATACATATTTAATAAGATTTGATTAAATGTTGAATGATTTATTATTTAATGAACAATAAATTCAATATTGTATTTATATATAATATATAAGAACTTTTGTTTTTCCTTTCTGTATAATTCAGTGTAATTCTTTCTGCCTTTTCTCTCAGTCTATTTTTGTATGATTTTGCATTGCATATTCATCCCGTTTTCCCAACACAATGCTTGACCTACGACTAGAAGCTGTTAATTTTTGTGACTCTATTAAATTCTGCTTATGGCATTCAACTCGTACCCTGACAAACTCTTTTGATTGACTGCAGCTGAGATACTTTGACAACAGATTCAGAGTTGGCACTGTGGAAATGAACATAGAAATATCTCAGGAAATATCAAAATAATAAACCTCGCGCACACGAGTCGAGGACAACAGCGACGATGATGATAAAGATGATGACACGAGATGCGAAGAGACGGACACTGAGATTCAGAGTGCGACTGAAGTCGACAACGATGTGCCACAAATAAATACGCAGAGGAAGTTGCCACTCAACGCGGCGACGTCACAGGCAGAAATAATTCAAAGATTCTTTGTGACTCGAAAGTATTTCGAATTCTCTTCGCAGTAAGTCGATTTAAGGCATTGAAAGAGGTAATAAAAAAGAAACTTTTTAATGTTCCGAAGTACATTTGTAGCTAATATTTGTTATATACAGATTTTGAAAATGGAATTCATTCTAAGGGTGTGCAATAGTCGGTTCTGCCTCATCATGAGATATGATTTTTTTGAGTTTCCGCACTTTTATGTGGCCGTATTGTATAGACGAGCGTGCTGTGAGCGTGCATCAGGAATCGCACTTTAATTTACACTTGAAAGACTTTTCACGAATTTCTCTCACGGCGCGCGGAAAACGTGTCCGCAACAAATGAGCAGCGACGGTCCATAAAAAATAAGGATCTCCTCAGAAGGAAGGGAGAAACCCAAATCGGGGAAAAACTGAGAAACTGCGAAACTACGAAATGTCAGGCGTAATAATTCGATTGTCCACTCAAATGAAATCGAATGCACAAAATCAGATTCACAATCTGAAATCACAAATCACAAATGCTGCGAAGGGTGAACTATCGGAAAAACGTTTCGGTAGCTGTAAATTGTGCAGAAGGAAGGGAAAATCATTTCCCAAGCAATAATAAACCATAATTGTTGTTGCTCTACCGATAAGCATATTGCACTCTCTCTCTCTCTCTCGCTCTGCAGAAACGTTCGCTCAAGTGTTAAGTGTCAGCTGCAGGATAAGTGCGTGCAGCGACAGGATATTTGTTTGTTTATTTGCTCCTTGCAACGCAGTTCATTGCTTGCTCTGAAAGCGTGTGTGCTTGTGCGATTGCAAATACATCAGCGGCAGGCACATTTTTAATGCATACTTCAAGGCAACATGGGGCATCAACAATCTCGATTCGATAGCGTCTGACATGTGTTGGCGAGTGTACGAGTGTTGGATTGTGTGTGTGCTGAGTCTTAACTGATAGACAGACGCCCACAATGACTAGACCAAAGTCAAGTTACATTTTTGGGCTGCACTCTCCATATCTCAGCTGCAGCAGTCAGAGCTAAAGCCAAAGGGGTTCAAGATTTTGATTCTAAAGATATATAATATAAGATTGTTTGTCTATGTTGGTAATATACATTAACAGCAAAAGCTTCAGATAATATAACTATAAACATGTCCTTAAGTGCAAGGTATTCTAACGAATGTAAGTTAGGTTTTACTGTTTAGGACAAATAGATAAAATATAACATAAAATATAAATGGCTAAGTATTTAATGTAAAGATGTAGATAGCACAAATATTTATGGTCACTAAAATCTTGTAAATCACTCACATACATGACATAAATCCATCACAAGCATTCGTAAAAATTTGATTTATTTTTCATTCAAATTCTAATCAGTTTCTAGTACTCCAAACATTCAGAATTGGTCAGTTTAGATTTAGTACCTTACATAATATATATATTTCTAGGTTTATAAAATAAGATTAAAATCAATCAAGTTAAGCATGATTATTTTTGGCTATCGATCATGTTAATTTAATTAATATAGTATAGTACATTATACACAGAATCTAAATTAATGATCATTGAAAGTCTGCTAGTTATTTGTTCTAAATTAAAACAAAAAATCATAATTTATACCTAGGTTTCAAGCTCGTATAGAAACACTTTAATTAAATCAAATGCTCTTTCATTTTAAATAAAATTAACTACACGGATTAGATGTCCACTTGAATAGTCTTGCTTAACTCGAAAATTTGTCAGCAAATTGCGGAAATCAGATTGTAAGCTGGTGCAGCAGCAAGTGTTATTAACCCAAAAACCCATATTACTGGCAATTAGTTGCCACAAAAGTTTGGAATGACAACTGCGTGCGAGTAATCTGAGAGAGCTTTAGACAATTATTTATGGAACTGCATGTGACTCTCAGTTGGCTGCGTCTCCCCCCTTCTCCCTCTGCGCTGTGAATCCAGCTATCCTTGTGACTCTTTTGCTCTTGGCTAATTCTGGTGACACCGCATTAGTCAACACTTTTGTGCGCACATTTTCCAACACTTGAACTGATTTATGACACTTCACACAACTGAGCGCTTAATGTGATTAAGTTTTTTATCTAAAGCTCTACCAGACGCCAGAGGGCGCCACACACATAGCTGAACTGTGGCTTGACTCGCTCTCTGCTCGTAAAATGCCGACAAGTTGTGCTGTTTAGCTTTTAATGTTATTATTAATATGCTCTTATTTACTCAGCATGTAATGATCGTCATCATCATCATCATCATCATCATCATCGCTATCGACATCGTCAACAAAATTAACATCAACATCAACAAATTGTTTGCACTAATAATTTGTGCATCAAATTATTTGTCACCAGAAACACGTTGAATCCACAGGCAACAGAGGCGGCATCCTGTTGCATCCTTCAGCATGAGACAGCATTCATGCAATTAAGTCAACAGCGTTGTGTGTTTGCAACATGGCAGTTACATGGTTTAGCTGTCTCGCAACCCCCTTAATCCTTCTCTTTTCCATGAAATTCCGACTAATAAAATGAGAATTATGCCAGCAATAAAAGCGTTAGCAAATTGTTATTGCTTTAATGTGTATTTGCCATGATTGTTGAGGCACAATTAAAATAGGAGACAATGTGTATCGAATTGATTTCAAATTGGCCCAAATCAAATGTATCTCAGACTTGTTAACACCAATCCAACTACAATTAAATCGTCTCTTGTATGGCCAACTAAACAGTCTCCGTTTCGTTCTTCACACATTTTTCATTTAATGATGAACAAATAAAGCGTATAATAAGAAAATAAAGCATCTTGAATTGTTTGTTGTGGAACAAAAAGTATCTGAGAGCTATTAGAGCACGCGTATCCATGAGATGCTCGTTAGATCGAGTTTCTTTTCAGGTGTTTCGAATGATATTAACGAATGAAATTAGTGCAGCTAACTTTATATATTATATTTAATGATGCTCAAATTGCATTTCCCACTGATGGGTGATGATGAGAATTTTAAACGCATTTTTTTTTTGTTTGGCCTTTGCCTAACGGATCGCCAGTGCCATTAAAATGGACAAGAAAAAGTCGTAAACTAAAAATTAGTTGAGAGAATTTACAAATAAAATACAACAAGGAAATTGTGGTGTGAACGACACGAAGAGATACTCTGTACATCAAGGCAAGTATCTCTTTTCTTCTGCTGCTGATAAAGAGTTGATACCCTTCTGGATAGAGTGTGTGTGAACAGGGTATAGACGAGTTGTGGGCAGTCAGCAGACAAAGATGAACAGTCGACCGACCGTGTGGTAATTAGAATTAAGAAGCATTAAAAGAAACTCAACAAAATTCACACAATGCGCTCAAAGCGAAAGTCGTAAATAAAGCCATAAAATTGTGCGAGTAAAAACGTAAAGCCAGTGACTGGGTTCTCTTCTTCTTCTCCATCTTGGTGAACTGTGGAAACTTAATTAGTTGCAAGAGCCACGTAAAGAGGAAGAGTAGTCTCCAACCAAACGAGATAACAATTAGTTTGGAACTCTCGAACGATTCGAACTAATTTATGAATGCACCTTGTTGACAATGCCGCTTTTGGACAGCTCGTAAAAACATTTGGAGTGCCGAGTGCCCAGTGCCATAAAATAATCATGGTAATAATAACTAGCACAATGAATATCAAGAGTTCCCACTGTCCCGACACACAGCTGCGTGGGTGAGCTGAGGGCTGAGCTGGAATTACAAGCTCGATTGATTCGCAATGCGAGTGCCAAAGAAATTCCGTGATTACACTTATTCTCAACTAGCCCACAGGCAAATTCAAATAACAAACACTATTATTTTTTGATTATTTTTACCTAGTTTTTGTCAATTCCTGTGCTTTGTTTTTTTGTCAAGTGTAATCCCACATTGAATTGGGTTTGGGACCCGGCTTGTCCTCCTCAACGGAGAATAATAGCCAAGCCCAAGCTGTTGACATGCAATTTGTTCGAGCGTATTCAGTATTGCACTCATCCTGCTGTTCATCCTGATCCTCGCCTCTGTTCCGTTTCAACCCCAAGGCACTCCGCACACAATTGACATTTGCCTTGCCAAGTGACAATGGCGGATTTACTTGGGAATGAGACTGCAACTGCGACTGCGACTGCGACTGAGAATTCGGATTTAGCTGCAGGGACCTGGGCAGCTACAACTACGACTGCAATTGCAACTGCGGCTTTGGCTTATTCATTTGTAATTGGACATCCATTTTGTTTCTTCCTGTTGTCAAACATGCATTAAGCTCGAAGCAAATGTCATTCGTAATCTCTGAAATGATTTAGAGTTTAACAGACTCTCCCAAAATTAAAATATATGCTATTACTAATACAATAAAAGTTTTTCTAACTTATTAAGAGCCTTTTGCTGAAAATCTAGTATATTTTGTATTCTATGTCATTTTTGCCATGTACATATATCGATATTCCAATTATTCTTTCCTACTTTTTTTGATGTAATATCTTTCTTGCGAACTTACGAGTTTATACTGCAAACAGATTTAAAACGGACGGAATATATTCTGTCAAAACCCCGATAGCAAATAGAAATACAATACATTACAGACAATACATTAAAGTATAAGATCTAATTTTTAATATTAATATCTAGTTTTAAAATAAATTCACTTATTTCATCTCATTTCGATATTATTTTTATTTCTGTTTTCGCTATAGATTATATATATTAATTTTGAAACTTAAGAAATAATATTTTTTAATTTTATATCGACTATTTAAAGTTCCCATTATTAATTGTATGCCACAAAATATTCCAGAAAATATAGAGACAAATAGAGAGTTTTAAATTTTAAAATCTTATCTTTGTCTATATTTCATCTCTTTTAAAAAGTATATTGATTGATGAAAGCAATGACGAATGCCAGGACGATGTGCTCCAACTTATTGGTGAGGCAACAAACTCCATTTCGTAATATCCATTCTCGAAAATAGTAGACATTAGTGTATACATCAGGAATTGTTGCATGCCCAGTACGCATCCCGTGAGAACAAATGCCGACCACTTTGTTATCGCATATTAACGGTCCTCCTGAGTCACCACTGGAACTGCTGACTTCATAATTTTTGGGGTTCGAGACGCATACAAACAAGTCCTTTTTAAAGCCAAAGCTTCTTGAGGCACAATATGCGTCTGAGTGAATTGTTACATCTCCATTTCCAATATCATCAGGCAACGGTCCATCCTAAAAATCAAATTGAAGTGATGCATATTTCTATTGTATATTATAGTTGCAAACTTACTTCCAAAATGATGCCCCATCCTATGACAGTACATAACTGTCCAGCTAATGGCTTCTCACTTGCTATAGGAATAATACTCACAAACTCTTCACTTAAGTCCAACTCATCCTTGAGCTTAATCAATGCGATGTCATAGGTATGAACATTAAATGCATTATACTTAGGATGCACTTTTACTGAGGCCACCGTTAATTCTTGGCTCTGTTTATTTCGCAGCAAACGGCGAGTTGTTCCAGCGACGACCTTTATATTCTTTGCGAACGTTATAGAACCCCTGTATAAAAAACAAATAAAATATAGAAGATCCAAAAATTGAAATATTGAAATATTAATATATAAAATATTGAAGAGAGAGCTGAGGAACGCAATTGTTCCGTTTGTAACAAAAAGTTTTGTCGAAAAAAATTTAAAATCTATCTTTTATAGTTAGATGATCATATGGACAGACGGACAAGCTTATATCGTCTGCTGCTGACCCTGAACCAGAATATATATACTTTAAGGGGTAGCAGATATCCTATTCTGCTTGTTACAAAACATTTCAATCTTATAGAACCCATTCACCGTTTTATGTTCTCTGCTTTAAGGAAATGTATGTGCAATTTAATTTGACAACATGTAACGTACCTCTTAGCAAGACAATGCGCTGCTGTCAGAATAACTTTCTTAGAAATTATAGAGCCACAACAAAAGTGTCCAAATCCAAAACCATATTCATCCTCCATATATACACGGCGAAGCGACACAACATATTTAGCAAGATCATTCTTCTCTGGACGATAACCACCGACTACTAGAAAAACAAATTCATCATCCTCTCTGGTTTTGACTAAGCTTGAGTTGGCAAAAGATTCGCTTTTACTTTTCACTTTTGTTAGTGGTGCCTCATTGGTGTTCTTGACCTCATCAAGTAAATTATAAAAACTCTTGTAGTTACTTCGTAATGCCGCAGACTCAATATTAAGGTTGTCATTCAATAGTGCGTCAGCCAAAAGATTTAAATGTTTGTAGCGGTAATGTAAAAAAGCGAGAATAACAATAAATTTTGAGAGATTCATTTCAGAGTTTTATGTTTCGATAAAACTTGTTTTGATTGTAAACTTTCAAGACATGTGATTTGAAAAATAAAAGCATACTATATCGTTACTTACTTAAATATTACGAATACAAATGCTCTAAGTTATTCGTTTTATTTTTTTAAATGTATGAAAATCCTCTTTAATCTTTCACAATCCAAATTTGCAATTTGTAGATTGAACAAGTTATATTTGATTTTAAAATATATTTATATTAGAAATCTTCAATCTTTAGTCAACTAAAACATTCGGGCATAACTTCAGATTTTCTTATTCGATGATATTTTTTAGTGTTTAGATTTAAGAAACGATTTAAATTATGCAGATTACAGGTTTTTTATAAATGCAAAAAGACAACGAAAATACCTATAATTTAAAGCTGCTTCATGTATAATATATTTTATTTTTAATGTTGCTTATTATATAATATATCGACTATTTAAAGTTCCCATTATTAATTGTATGCCACAAAATATTCCAGAAAATATTTATAATTAATTTCAAATTAAAATGAGACAAATAGAGAGTTTACAAAAATGTTTAAAATTATAAAATCGTATCTTAGTCTATATTCCATATCTTTTAAAAAGTATATTGATAGATAAAAGCAATGACGAATGTCAGGACGATGTGCTCCAACTTATTGGTGAGGCAACAAACTCCATTTCGTAATATCCATTCTCGAAAATAGTAGACATTAGTGTATACCTTAGGAAGTGTTGCATGTCCAATACGCATCCCGTGAGAACAAATGCCCACCACTTTGTTATCGCATATTAACGGTCCTCCTGAGTCACCACTGGAACTGCTGACTTCATAATTTTTGGGGGTTCGAGATGCATACAAAGAAGTCCTTTTTAAAGCGCCCGAGTCTTGAGGCACAATATGCATCTGAGTGAATAGTTACATCTCCATTTCCAATATTATCAGGTTCCGGTCCACTCTAAAAATCGAATTGAAGTGATGCATATTTCTATTGTATATTATAGTTGCAAACTTACTTCCAAAATGGTGCCCCATCCTATGATAGTACATAACTGTCCAGCTAATGGCTTCTCACTTGCTATAGGAATAATACTCACAAACTCTTCACTTAAGTCCAACTCATCCTTGAGCTTAATCAAGGCCACCGTTAATTCTTGGGTCTGTTTATTTCGTAGCAAACGGCGAGTTGTTCCAGCGACGACCTTTATATTCTTTGCGAACGCTATAGAACCCCTGTATAAAAAACAAATAAAATATTGAAGATCCAAATATTCCGAAAATATATTGAAATATTAATATAAATTTTCCATAAAGCGCAAAATATACCATAGAGTATACCAATTTGCCATATATAGTTATGTCTTGTCTATCGGCTCCGCTGCTGACCCTGAACCAGAATATATATACTTTATGGGGTAGCAGATATCCCATTCTGCTTATTACAAAATATTTCCTGTAGGCACCCTTTCACCCTCTTATGTCTTCTGCTTAAAGGAAATGTATGTGCAATTTAATTTGACAACATGTAACGTACCTCTTAGCAAGACAATGCGCTGCTGTCAGAATAACTTTCTTAGAAATTATAGAGCCACCACAAAAGTGTCCAAATCCAAAACCATCATCTTTCTCCATATCTACATGGCGAAGCGACACAACATATTTAGCAAGATCATTATTCTCTGGACGATAACCACCGACTACTAGAAAAACAAATTCATCATCCTCTCTGGTTTTGACCAAGCTAGAGTTGGCAAAAGATTCGCTATTACTTTTCACTTTTGTTAGTGGTGCCTCATTGGTGTTCTTGACCTCATCAAGTACGTTATCAAAACTCTTGTAGTTACTTCGTAATGCCGCGGACTCAATATTAAGGTTGTCTTCCAATAGTGCGTCAGCCAAACAATTTAAATGCTTGAAGCGGCAATGTATAAAAGAGAGAATAACAATTAATTTTGAGAGATTCATTTTCAGAGTTTTATGTTTCGATAATAGTTGTTTTGATTGTAAACTTTCAAGACTTGTGATTTGAAAAATAAAAGCATACTATATCGTTACTTACTTAAATTACGAAAAAAAGGAATTCGATTTTACTATTTCTTAACAAGTTCTATTTACTATCAAAATATATTTATATTAGAATTCTCCAATATTTAGTCAACTAAAATATTCGGGCATAACTTTCGATTCTCTTATTCGATGATACTTTTTTTGAAAACTATTAAAATTATGCAAATTACAGTCTTTTTATAAATGCAAAAAGACAACGAAAATATCTATAATTTAAAGCTGCTTCATGTATAATATATTTTATTTTTAATGTTGCATATTATATAGTATAAAATAAAATAAAAAGTAAAAAAAAAAAATATTAACGCACGTATTTTTTTAATTCTTTCAGTATACTCTACGCTCAAATTGTTTGTTGATAGTGTCGTACTTAGTATTAACTTTATTCATAGAATAACTAGGGTAACTCACAGTCTATAACTTTCAGGCAAGCTTTAGATAGAAAGGGGAAGAGAGGGAGAGCGCATGTGGGACATACTTACGTATGAGCTGTTTATTGTAAGCCAGGCCAAGCTTAAGTAATTCCCAGAGTATAACTTAATTAATTGCAGCTAATGTAATGCCCGGAGCGTAAATGAGAAGAGCAGCAGCATAAAAGCCGCAAAAGCGAGCAACAGCAGCAACAACATGTTGGCCAACACACATGGCCGGTAACGAGGAAAACAGAAGATGGCTGCCGACATGGAGATGTTACAACAATAAACACTAAAAAAAATTGAATTAAATATGAAAAGTGTAACATGAACAACAGCAGCCGCAGATATGCGAAGTGAATGTTGCAAGTTGTGTGGTGCCCAGTGTGTGGCATGAAGTATGAAGTATGTTGTCGACTATGCTCTGTTGTTATGTAAGTAATCTGGCAGTCGACTGGCAGACTGCACACTGGCATGCAATGCTGCAGCCTTCGAGCCTGGCTAATTGGGACAGCTTATTGCCTTGGTTCTATCTTCCTCTCATGTGTTATGTGTTTGTGTGTGTTGTTTGTTGTGCCAAGCCGGACGTGTTGGCCAGCAGAAAATTGTGAGCTAAATACTAAATGAATTTAAGGCATTTATCTAAATTATCTGCGTTGGAATCATGTTTTGGGCTAATTGTGCCAACCACAACATAACGACGCCCAGGCAACAAATATGATCATTATATCTGAAATTATTTAACAAATTTAAATGAAAAGTTTAAATGAACTTTCCCTTATTGCCATTACAAAATAAAAAGTCGTTTTCATATATTTGGAGTTTTTTTTTTTTAACTAAAGCGTTGCATAAACTTTTCTCAATCAATAGTAAAAAGAATGAAGAAATAAAATTACTTATTATTACACCACTTAATCGTATAACATTTATTTTTAAAAACTATTGTTTTGGAAACATTGCTGAATCTTACAAGCTTTCGATATTTGCATGTAAGCAGCTCATATTTTTACTTGCTTGATCGAGCAATATATGTTAATACATTAAATAGCATTGTAAAACTCGAAACGCGTCTTTTTGTCAATAATTATAAACTTTAGGAATCTGATCAAAAAAGGGATACGAAACTTTCACACCTATTTCTATACAATTTATCGTGATCCATGGTAAATGAAAAATATATTTATTTTACATTAAAAAAACAAGTTTAGCTTCTTATAATCCTTGGTGAGAAATCAAAACGTCATAGCAGAATTTGACTCTAATTGGAAGAACTCAAATGATTATTGAATTGTACAAAAAGTTGAATATTTAAACTATCTTTTACCTTGTTAATTTTTGTCTTTGACCTTATCATCATTTGACTGAATTTCAATGGCTTGTGCTTCCAAGTTCTCCACTCAATACTCTGAAGATCATCACTTCGAGGGTCCGCTTTAGTGTATTCTCCATTAAGATTGCTGAAAAGAGGCAATAATTTAAATATCTGATGAATTTAACTACTACTTTCAACCTTCTTACCATTCATAGCACTTGGAAAACCACCAACCAGACCTGAAATTCTCAGCACAACTATCTTTGTCCAGATCATTATCCCTATCTGGAGTGGAGAATTGTGTGAGTTCATGACTGCGCAGAGCATCTCCGGCATTTCCAGAGTATGATCCAAGTTCCTTCAACTCGTAGGATTCCTCCTCGCTGCCAATGGAAAAGTCACTGTATCTGGCATATCGTTCTCTATTCGCAAAGTCCACAAGTAAAATATACAGCTCGTGAGGTTGCGATGTGGTCAGTAAATGAATCTCTTCGAGACCCATGAAAAACTCGCCATTTAATTCACCGAATCCTTTCCTGTAATCAGCCCAATTACGATTAAAATTCAATCTGCCATCTATACGCCGTTGCATAACTATCCAACCAGGACCAGCAATGCTAGAATCACATGAGTAATAGTTGGTATTTCGTACGTAAACTGGAATTTCAACGAGGCCAGTTAAACTACTCGGACATATTGGCACCGGATGATACTTTTCATCTAGGTGAACAAATTTCTCCAATGGAAATTTCTCCATTGGCAGTGAATAAGAATCGTTAAGTGTTTCATCTTTATTAGTTTTAACCTTGGCTTTTCGTTTTACGTTTTCACTCTCAAGTTCCGCAATGCGTTTTTCATAGTTGTTCGTATTGTTTTTATACAAGGCAATTATCTCCGCTTGCAATGCCAATTGCATATCGTTTTGCTCAGCCATTTCATTTAAATTCACTATTTTCGCTTCTAGCTCTTTAATCTTGTTGTTTAGTTCGATGAATATATTCTCTTTCGAGTTGGCCGAGTTGACGTGTTGCAAAAGAGGTTTCACTACTTGATAGCAATATGTGCTGCATTGTTCATCCATTTCCCTTGAACCTGCGAAGCACTATAAACAAACAAATTCATTGGATATTGTATAGAGAATTACTTTTTAATTGAGTCACTAACCGAGCTTTGCACTTGTGAAACCATCCACAATATAGTTAATACGTTTGCAATTAAAATCATTTTGAACGCGCACTTCGAAGCTTCGATTCGTCTCACAACTAATCACTTACTAAAGTAATGGAAATTTGTCTTTAATCATTTGTGTCTTATCAGTTAAATATTACACAAAAGTATATTTGCTTATATTATTTTCAATCACATCGAACGTCGAACGTTGTAGCATTGCAATAAGCGCGAATAATAGTTTCAATTTTCATACCCGCTACACCCATAGGGTAGAAGGGTATTATAACTTTGTGCGCAATTTTAGAGCTAGATAAAGCAAATTGGTCGAGTATACTCGACAGTGGCTTTCTTGCTTGTTATATTTTAGACTAGTTCTAATATATAATAATAAACTTGACATACATAGAGTATTTATCTAAATCAAATTATTAGGAATAAAATAAATAATGTACTTTTTTAATCTATTTAATTGAGGTTTTGTTATTGATGGCATATTTGGTGTTAAATTAAATTAATAATAATAATTATTATCTTTCTATTTAGTTTGATCAAACTGTTTTATTTTGAATTCATTTATAGCGTGACAACTTTGGTAAGTTCAATTTATTTTATGTACAACGCGAAATATTGTAATATTATTGCAATTGTTGTCACTGATCGCATTGCAAGTAATTACATTATAGATGAGAATTAACAGATTAGATTATTCGGTGCTCAAATTGCAAAGAGTATTTTCCCATCTGTTGACCGTTGATTGCAACGCACGAGCTGAAAGAGAATTTTACTGTCGAAATAAGTAACTTTTGAGAGAGTTTTCTCTGTCGACATTCGACACAATCATTAGAAGCATTTCAAAAACAACAGAAGCTGCATCGACATCAACAATGCACTCAGAATGTCAGCTTTTCTTTTCAGGTGAAAACACGCACATTTCCAACCTGAGCTTTCGGCACCTCTGATGAAATCTTTAGAACGAAGAAAATTATGGCTTGACGCATTGACAGCTTTTCACCCACTTTGAAGAAAACTGAATCAAAATCGAACGAGTCTTCAATGCATTTGTGGAAGGCTTTTCGCCCCTGCTAGGTGCCACTTGTCACATACAAACACATCGTCCCCGCACTCCGCCCTTGACAACACTCATCGAATGTGTTGTGTGTAAATTATGCGTAGTCGGAGTTGTTGCTGATTTGAATGTTGTTGCTTGGTTTTAAATTTCAAATGCTTTGGGATTTGGAAGTGCGAAAAGTCAATGCAACAACAAATGCAAAGGCTTATTTACACACACTTCCCCACCTCGAAGCGGGGGAATGCCCCGCATTCTTTTCCATTCCATCATTCAACACACTCGACAGACTCGAAACAGCCAACACTCAAACACTCAAAGAGCGACGCAACAACGAATTGCATTCATTATGTTTATGCAATTCTCTTCTCTCTCTCGCTCTCTCTCTCTCTCTCTCTCTCTCTCTGCTTCTCTTTCTAGCCATCTCCCTTCAACTTCGCTCACTTTGCTGAATGTTTTAACCTTTTTGCATTTTTCGTGTACGAAAAACGGCTAAAAATACTTGAATAATGTTCTGTCTGACTGAATGTTGCTGTTGTTGGTGCTGCTGTTGTTGTTGCTTTGACTGCACAGATTTAATAGGATTTTAGTGCATTGAAGTGATTTCTCAACGCCACCTCATCATCATCATCATCATCAAGACCATGATGGCAACGTTGCTTTTCATGCTGATGATGTAAATGGAAAAGGGAAAGCAAATAGGAAACGGGAAAAGCGAAAGGGATGCGTCAACTGTGACTTCGCTCTCTGTTGAGTTATGCTGGATGCCAAGATGAGAACTAGAGCTGAGCCTCCTAAACGTAGCCAGGAAGCGTGGGCTATTATCCATTGCCAAAGCCGTAACTCTTTCCGTCATAATGGACAGACTATTAATAAGACCAACAACTTGGTACAAGTTGAGACTTCTGTACTATTTGTAAAATTATTTTTATATAATTAGGTGGCCTTGCAGTTTTTCTGTTTAAAATAGTTAATGCAAATAATGTACACAAGGAATTTACAAATTATTGAAAACACGCCGAAACAGTCAATCATATTTTAAATAATATTCAGGTTCTACTTGAAGATATATATAATATTTGCATTTACTAATTATAAGAACTTTTTTTAGGGTTGATCAAGTCCAACAATACATTAAATAAATAAACCTATAAATCGTATCCCACATTAATGCCTTTAAAAATTTCAAAGTTAAAAAGCTTAATTAGATTTATTTTCATATGGTTTTATCGAAAATGAGTTGCGAGTATATAACAGTCGAGAACACTCGATTGTTGCTTTGTTACTTGTTTTGATGCAATGCAAATTATCATTTTAATTTAGTATCATTCATGCAAACTTGAAGTCGGCATTGCAAACAAACTTAAATCTGCTAAAATAATCCGTCAATATTTTGTATTTAAACCCGACAACAAATAGACATTAAGAATCAACATCAAAAATTCATTTTTAAATACAAAATTTAATATACGTTAAAGTATAATATCTAATTTGTATTTTTATTTTTAGTGTTACAAAATATTTTAATTTAAGAATTCAGGAACCCAACAACAAATTTAATTTTCAGTTAAAAAGCGAATGCAACCATTTCAAACAATTTATTTAGTATTAGATAAAATAAATTGCCTCTGTAAATAGTTTTGAATTTGCTTTTTAGCTTAAAATAAAAATAAATTCAATACATTTTTGTATATTTTTTTTACCATAGATTTTATTTTATTGCTAACTCAATGATATCAATACTGGAAACTTATGAATTTTTATACCCGCTACCCATAGGGTAGAAGGGTATTATAACTTTGTGCCGGCAGGAAATGTATGTAACAGGTAGAAGGAGGCATCTCCGACCCTATAAAGTATATATATCAGCGTCAACAGCCGAGACGATATAGCCATGTCCGTCTGTCCGTCTGCCCATCTGTCCGTCCGTCCGTATGAACACCTAGATCTCAGAGACTATAAGAGATAGAGCTATAATTTTTTTTCGACAGCATTTGTTATGTTTGCACGCAGATCAAGTTTGTTTCAAATTTTTGCCACGCCCACTTCCGCCCCCGCAAATCAAAAAAATTGAATAACAAGTGTAATTTTAAAGATAGAGCTACGAATTTTGGTATATACAATAATTACTGTAGTAGTTATGATTCCTGAAATTTGGTTGCGATCAGATAAAAATTGTGGAAGTTATTAAAGAAATACTTTTGTATGGGCAAAAACGCCTACTTACTAGGGGTCTGAGTTGCTTTGGCCGACAATCTAGCACATTGTGCGGTTTATGGTATATTTTGAATGGTGTACTATATCGATATACCAAACATACCATTTGGTATATTTTTAGTATTTTTTAGTATTTGAAAATGATACCGCAATATTTTGCCTTTATTAAAAATGGGTAGCGGGTATCTCACAGTCGAGCACACTCGACTGTAACTTTCTTACTTGTTTAATTTTAATTTGATATCAAGAATTGAATGCCAAAGATACGTTAATAGGTAAACTATATATATATATTCGAGATAGAGTTATAGATAAAGTATAATGTAATGTATGTATTTATCAAATTATAAAATCTTATCTGGTTTGATTCAGTCTTCTTCAATTTTAAAAAATATATTGATTACTGAAGGCAATGACGAAAGCCAAAACGATGAGCTCCAACTTATTGGTGAGGCAACAAACTCCATTTCGTAATATCCATTCTCGAAAATAATAGACATTAGTGTATACCGGAGGAAGTGTTGCATGGCCCATACGTATCCCGTATGCAGCAATGCCCACCACTTTGTTATCGCATATTAACGGTCCTCCTGAGTCACCATTAGCAACGCTGACTTCATAATTTTTGGGATTCGAGACGCATACACACAAGTCCTTACTAAAAACCCTGATTCTTGATGCACAATATGCATCTGACTTAGTAGTTACATCTCCAGTTCCAATATCATCAGGCGTCGGTCCAGTCTAAAAATCGAATTAAAGTGATGCATATGTATTTCTATTGTATATTATAGTTCCAAACTTACTTCCAACATGTCGCCCCATCCTATGCTAGTACATAACTGTCCAGCTAATGGCTTCTCATTTGCTATAGGAATAATACTCACAAACTCTTCATTTAAGTCCAACTCATCCTTGAGCTTAATCAATGCGATGTCATAGATATGATTATAATTATAATACTTAGGATGCAATTTTACTGAGGCCACCGTTAATTCTTGGGTCTGTTTATTTCGTAGCAAACGACGAGTTGTTCCAGCGACGACCTTTATATTCTTTGCGAGCGTTATAGAACCCCTGTATAAAAAGCAAATAAAATATAGAAGATCCAAATATTCCAGAAATGTTTGAAATATTATTATACATTTTCGATAAAGCACAAAATATACCATAAAGTATGCCATTTATAGTTATATATTGTCTATCGGCTCCGCCGCTCACCCGGAACAAGAATATATATATACTTTATGGGGTCGCAGGTATCCTATTCTGCTTGTTACAATACATTTCCTATACGGACCCCTTTACCTTATGTCTTTAGCTTAAAATAAATGTATGTGCAATTTAATTTGACAAAATGGAACGTACCGCGTGGTAAGACAATGCGCTGCTGTCAGAATAACTTTCTTAGAAATTATAGAGCCACCACAATTGTGTCCAAACCCAAAACCATATTCATCCTCCATAATATACAAGGCGAATCGACACAACATATTTAGCAAGATCATTCTTCTCTGGACGATAACCACCGACTACTAGAAAAACGAATTCATCATCCTCTCTGGTTTTGACCAAGCTAGAGTTGGCAAAAGATTCGCTTTTACTTTTCACTTTTGTTAGTGGTGCCTCATTGGTGTTCTTGACCTCATCAAGTACATTATAAAAACTCTTGTAGTTACTTCGTAATGCCGCAGACTCAATATTAATGTTGTCTTCCAACAGTGCGTCAGCCAAAAGATTAAAATGTTGGTAGCGGCAATGTATAAAAGCGAGAATAACAATTAATTTTAAGAGATACATTTTCAGAGTTTTATGTTTCGATAATACTTGTTTTGATTGTAAACTTTCAAGACTTGTGATTGGAAAAATAAAAGCATACTATATCGTTACATACTAACGAATGCAAAAGAAAAGGAATTCGATTTTACTATTTCTTAACTGTATGAAATTGCTTTCCGAATCCTAAACCTTGCACAACCCAAATTTGAAATTTGTAGTTTAAACAAGTTCTATTCAATATCAAAATATTAGGATTCTTCAATATTTAGTCAACTACAATATTCGGGCATAACTTTCCAATTCTCTTATTCGATTGGTTATCAAAATCGATGACACTTCAAGGTATTCATCACAAAATGAATGTTTTCTTTATTTTCTTTTCTTTCTTTATTTATTTAAATGTTTAAAAATTTAGAAAACAATTGAATTTAAATCAACTACAAGATTCTTATAAATGCAAACAGTAAAAGAAAATGTCTATAATAAGAGCTATTATATGCAAATCAATGTGGTATTATAATTTACATATATCAAAATAATATACTGAACATTAGTGAAAGCATATAGTCTCTGAGATATATATAAATGTTCATACGGACAGACGGACGGACAGGCGAAGTTATAATACTCTACCGGCATAAAGTTATACCCTGTGAGTAGCGAGTATAAAAATAAAATAAATAAAGAAATGTTAATCCGAAAACGCGCATTTCAAACCTTGAAATCTAATCTATTATCTTAATTTTAAATATTAAGTATAGTCAGTCAATAAGTTTATTAGGAGTTTATAAATGTTTCTCTTAGAAATAAAATATATAAATAATAATGACATTATAAAGAGTTTCATCGAAGATTCTATTAAATTTATGCCTAACTCGCGATTTCACAACATTACCTGCAATCGAATAATCGACACTCGGGACTAACTAAAACAATTTCTCGCGGGTGAAAGATTTAGGAAGATAGGCACAAGCAAGTCACAACGACAGTGAGAGACGAAGACGAAGAGAGAGTGCCAGGAAAACAGTGTAGGTGAATGCTGCTGTGGGTGGCTGGGACTTGTGGCAAAATTTATGACTTGCCTTTAGCTACTAATGAGTTTGTCGGCATCCGTCAGTTGAGCCGCTTGGCCGGCGCCTAGAAAGCAGCTTAAACCAGAGCGCCGGACCTTGAGCATTCAAGCCGATGATACACATAAAACACACACGCACAACACACACGCACACACACACACAATACAACATAATGGGTTAAAAATGCGTAAACGATTTTGGGCGTCGTAAGCTTCTTAGATATTTGCATCAGATTTGCCATAAATTGTGTGCATGTGTGTGTGTGTGTGGGTGAGGTCGCTGGGCGGAACAGTCAAGGCTTGGCGGAAGCATTTTGATTGATTTACTCACAGACACAAACAAACACACTCACACACGTGTAGCACCATGAGATGGATCAAGTGCAGAGCTGAGTGACTTCCTCTACGGGCAGAGGAGGCTCATCTTATGTGCTCCCGTAATTTACCATACCATAAAGCCAAAATGCGGCCGTATTTCTTCAACTTCCGGCATTAAGTGCACACAGCAAACGGCATCAACAGCAGCAGCAGCAAATTAATTAAGTGACGCTGCCAAAGAGCTTCGACCTCACACAAGCAAGAGGACACTTACAGGAGTGTGTGTGTGTGTGTGTTGTCAAATTAATTAAACGCACACCACAACGAAAACAACAGCAACAACAACAACAATCAAAATTGAGTGAACCAAAGTCAAAGCAACTGCACTCATTCCCCTCGATTTACCTTTCTCTGCTGCTTCTTCATGCTATGCAGCTTTGTAGTGGCTTTTTCTAAGCTCACGTAATTTACACCTGTCCGTGTTGATCCAATTGGCATAACAAAAGCCAACACACAACTCCACAGTCTATTCTCCAGACGCTGCTGCACTCAATAAAATGCAGAAGAATGCTGCAATTACTTGGGAATCAATTTTGTAATGACAATAAGATACAGATATAATTACGGATATTCAATTAGAATTTGTTTCATTTGAAGTAATTAAGATAAATAAATATTTTAATATTACTAAGTATTAATAACTGAAAATAAATAAAGAAATATTTTAGTATTATTAAGTATTAATAGCTGAAAATAAACAGCAGATCGAAAAAGCATACATAAGTATCTTTTTTGATGCGTATCTCTAGTTGATTTGATCCAAAAGATTGACTCTAGAAACTAACTACTCTTATTGTAAAATTCTGTATATCAACACCACAAATAGAAATATTTCAATAACTAATTGTAATGACAATAAAATGGTACATTCAAAAGTTAATATTCAGTATAAAGCAATAAATGTTAATACATAATTTAAGCACTTTATAATTAAAAAAATATAGCAGACAAGGGGAAAGATACTTTATTAATCTTTATCTATTATTATTTGTTACTATTGAACAAAACACCTGTACGTGCAATAAACTACAAAACACTAAAGTAGAATTCAATATAAAAGCTGGTAACATTTCAAAAATACAAATTCTAATAACTTTCAATTTAAATTTCATCGAAATGTTATTAGAAGACTTTCAATACGCTTCTATACCGTATAGTAGAATATATATATCTTTTTGCGAATATTAAGATACTTCAACTTGATTTCAACTGTCTTCTGCACAAAAATGTCCCAGCTCGCTTAAGCTCATTTTGTTGCCTACTGTTTTGAGTGGATTATTAGACATTCTCCCACATATCGATTGCAAAACGTACTCAGTAAAAACTAAGCCGAATTGTGCCAATCGTTTCACCTGTCAGCAGCATTTCAATACATCTAAGCTGCAAAATTGCCTTTAAATGCTTTGAAAAGCTTTCGCAATGAATGTACAAGTTTTCAGTTAGGGATGTAACACAGACATAGTTACATACGCATACATATGTAGAGTGACACTCTTTCATAATCCCTTAGAAATCGACTCACACTCACACACACGCATAGTTGCCTAATTTCCATAGCAAACGACCCAACTAAGCTGCTTCGCAATCCTCTAACAATATCAATACATGTCACTGAAGCCTATTCTATTTGGCGTGAAAATCTAAACCATACGATGGAAGGGGCGTGGTTCACACGCCTCCAACCTAAGCTGGCCCTTCATAAAATTGTGAAAACTAGGCTAATGGATTATTTTTACAAAGCGACGCAAAAAATTCACTCAAAATACGAATTGAATCGAAAGTTGATGTCTGATATGGATTTCAGTGGCAGCGAGAGTATCTTTGAATTGCAAATAATGAATATTCTGGTTAAAAATATCAAGTGAAAAATTCTCTTTACTTTCGTTTAAAAATTAAATTATTTTTACCAGATTCATAATAGCATAATAATTGAATTCTCTTTAGTTGTAGAAACTTTAACTCCCAGTTTTATGTATTCATAACTTAATTATAATGTAATTTTCATAAGCTGCATCAATTATTGATAATTTCATTCGCTTAACAAAAAATTTAATTTAATTTAGAAAAAATCATAAATTTAATCAACTATATTTTCTGCAGCTGAATTCATTCAATTCCATTCTCTTTTTATTGATGCAATTTTTTTCAGCAGCAAATTCTTAATTTTAATTTAAATGTATTAACAAAAAAAATTTATGTATATAGATTTTGTATATGGGTAAAGAAATTTTGGAATTAATCTGGAGTTCAAATGTATGAGTAAATTAAAAAAAAAGGAACCTACTTCATATTTTATTTAACCAAATAAGAAATATTTTGAATGTTTTCAAAATTGTTTTGATAATTATGTGTAATGTAGTTTATATTCTGTCGGCTTCTTAGTTATCTGAATGCCTTAAGGAGTGAAGCAGAGGTCATTACACGAATTGTTTGCAAATTGCAGCAATTAAATAACTAATTAAAATCATTGCAAATGAGGAGAAGAAGATTCGTTGTCCGTTTGCGTCGAGCAACACTTTAGACTCATCCATAAATAATTTATTGTAATGAAATTTGCTAATTGCTAAATGTCCAAATTGCAGTACAGGTTCAACTTTTGGCTTTAATTTAATTTTTAATGTTTAAGTTTTGACCAGCAAAACACTCACACACACACACACACGCACACTTAGAGATGCAGACGCACTTTGGGGCGAGATGGGAATTGAAATCTTGACTTTAGCATCTTGTTGCAGCAGCATGAAAGGCAAATGCCAATATTTGTCTGGCCTGAGCAGTTGAGTGTGTTGGGAATGAATGAGTGAACTAACGAAAGAGTGTATGAGTGAATGTTCACTTAACCTCTTTTTGTATACTTCTTGCCAACAAGATTTTCAATTAAAATTGATTTTATGCAAATTTTCAATTAGTCAAACACATTTTATCAAGCGCACATCAACAAGGACAAAGCAAAGGATGTGAATATGAATGCGAATGCAAGCTCATCATCGTCATCGGCATCGTCAACAACATCATCAACTGCAGACATGGCCAAAAGACTTGTGTAAACCACTTGAGATAAATAGATTTTAAGTTGCATTCGCAACATTCTCCCGTCTCAATCTCTCTTTCTCTTGTCCTTCCGCTTGTTTATCTCGAACTTAACCCTCGGCCATTTTTGCAGCTCTTGAATGCTGATTAAGTAATTGCATTTGCCCAAAATTGTACAACATTTTGGCGTTGACTTCATTTGCGCTGCCTTTCAGCGTCAATTACGAGTTGAGCGACAAAAAAGAGATGCTATATACCCTTCATACCCGCTCCCCACTTCTTTAACATCTCTTCATATGTATATGCGTTAGTACAAGTGTGTGTGTGTGAGTGTTTGTCTATCGCCTAATGTTTTGCAGCTCTCACTAATTGCATTAAAAAAGTAGACGCTCCTTTTTCCCCTCCGAATGCTAGACTGGCGCTTGCTAAATTATATAAACCCAGAGAGAAGATTTAACTGCTCTTTAAGCCGCAGCATAAATACCCTTTCACTAATATTTATGTGCGTAGTCTCCAGCAATAAGCATACCCGCTTGGATGAGAGTAGAGTGAGGACAGACAGCCAGACAGTTGGATAGTCAGCTGGCGAGATAGTCGAGTAATTGTAGTCTGTGGATTGCACAGTGGGCACACCCTCGATGTGGCTGTTTAAAAGGTGGAGTTGCGTTGTCTTCGTTGCTCTGCGCTTTTAAGCTGCAATTTGGTTGCATGTCACTTGTGCGAAATGCTTTCAGACAATGTTCCCCGGCTACTTCACATGATATGCCATTAGCAGCTGTGAGTGTGTTCACCTGGCGTATGCTTAATTTGCGACTTGAGCCATAACTGAAATGTGCTTGAAGCGAATGCAATCTAAACTAAACAGAATTGCAGTGCAAATGAATTCAGTCAGCATCGATTTGAGTCGAAACTAATCACTGTCCTTCCACACACAACATCATCAGCATGTAAATTGTGTGTGAGTGTGTGCATACCTCAAGAAAGGCAACAAAATTGTCAAGCTGCCAACATGTTTTTGCAATTAAGTTACGGTTTTTCTTGTTCAAATATTAGCACTTACATTTTCAATAAATGTCCCAGGCAGTCAACTCATTTGCATGGGATGTGTAGACGGACAACTCAATAAACTACTGACTGCCATTGAAAATACTCAGCAGACGACGACGAAGTCAGTGAATTGCACGCTCAATTTAGTTGAAATGTGGAGATGGGCAGACGTCGACGACGTTGACGACTCTTCGAGTACAAACAACAATGGCACGCACTGATTTGACCTGGGAATCGAACAGGGCAGGGGAAGAGGAAGGGGAGAAGAACAGCAGAAACACAGTTGTAAATAATGCGAGAGAGACGATTACGAGTGCTTTGATTGGCTCGAAGACAGGACAGGGGCAATTAGCAGATGGGCAATGGGCAATGGGCTAAAATGAAGCACAAGCAGAGACTCAACTGAACAAGCGGTGAATGCCTCACTAAGTGCATGAATAAATAAACTGAAGGCACTTGTCCACATCTCTACAACTGGCATTGCAACTGGGCATTGCAAGTCCACGACCAAGTCCAATTCCAGCTGTGGCGCTCTTAGTCACAGTCAACACATGTTAACAACTTGATGGCCAAAAGTCAAATGGCTTAAATGCCCAGCACATTGTAAGCAAACAGCGCCACAAAACAGCACACACACAGAGTCAACCACTGACTGACTATGCTCCACACAAAGGGACAAAATAAAGAAACCAACTTCGACTCCAACTCCAACTTTCAACTCGTATGCAAATTGAGGCAAATAAAATTATTATTCAAATTTTTGGCATGTCCCATGAGCGTTAAACTAACAGCCAGCAGAGCAATGGACAACAACTTGCAACTCGGCATGTTGCTGAATGTCTCCTTCCTCCCTTTTCATCCCATCCTTCGACGGTTCTATGAATGGGGTGACAGTGCAAACAACTTCAGAAACGCTTCATAAAAGTCAAGTTGCCTCATAATGATGATGATACTGAATGCTGATGTTGATGTCAGTTAATGTCTGCTGAATTGGGAGTTCTTTTTCCCTCTCTCTCTCTTTCTCTCTCTCTCTCTTTGAAGCGATCAAATAGTCACAGTGGGAAAAGCTCTATTAGCATCGAAGTAGTGCATTTGAGAAATCAAGGTGTTCAGCCTTATTAAGCATTCTCTATTCCTGGGAAAACATCAATCCGCTTTTTACGTATCGCAGACCATGCAAATTGTCAATCAGAGTTCAGACTGCCTCGTGTCTCTCGTTTGAATAACGCTTGCAACTCTTAGACAAATAGTTCACATTGTTTTCCAGGGCCAAACGCAAGCCATTAGCTTGGCCCAAAATGTTTCTCAGCTAGACAACAAAAGGACAGCTTCTTCTTCGTCTGCTATTGCTGCTGCCAGACTCCCAGTGAGAGACATGGCAAAAAGTGTTACGCCCACAAATCACGCCCAGCACATTGCAAGAACACCAACAAAACGAATCGAAACAAAACACAACAAAACAAGCCACCCAAACGGCAAAAAATGACAGGAATTTTACAGGCAGTCAATTATGGCCGGGTCTAGCAATCGTGGACATCGTGGACAAAGGCGGACAGCAACGGATGGTTGGACACTTGGTCGGTCGGGTTGTTCGGTTGCTCTGAGATTGGGAATCGGTTGAGCACTGGTAGCCCACCAGACGTCAGCCACTGAGACCCAGCAGCAAACCCACAACGCAAAAGCAAAAGTTGTTACTAGTATTTTCACACTCGTTGCCCAAAATCATATAAAAGTGTATACGCTTAGTGTCTTGGTCGAGAACACTTAACAGAAAGCCTTGCTATACAAAACTATCTTTCAAATTAGTTTAAGGAATGGCTTATAATTTCTAATATTATATAATACTAATTAATAATTAAGTTTGCATTTCTTTGGATTACTTATGAAACTTTATTAGCGCTTATATTTTTTAATCATTTGACATCTCCATTACATCTCCAAAAAATTGTTTGCATCTGCGATTTGTTTATATATTCTAGTCATTAAAAAAACTGTTACCTTAAATCTTCAATATTTTCTTTAACTTTAACTTTAACTTTAAATGCACTTCAAGTATTATATTAACTTCCATATTATTCTTGAATCTATTATCGCTTCTTTACTTCAACTCAACACATATTATATAAAACTTATCGCATATATCTTCTATTTCAAAGATGATTGGAGTCATATCGTAAAATTTCTAGTTTTATTAATAAACAAATTGTGAATTTTTCTAGAATATGTGTTGTACTAACTATTATTATTTTAATACCTAATTTTCAATATTACATATACTAAGAGATAAAATGTGATCAAAATAATAAACTAATTTATTAACTAATTAACTCAATATGAATGTTGCCTTTTATATCCCTTAATATGTACGTATGATGCATAGTGCTTCAATGTCGAGCACACTTGACTGTTTTTTTGATGGCACTTGTTCTTGTTGTGGCTGCTGCTTGTTGTTTTGACTGTGTTGAAACCAAAACGCGCATTTTCCATGCGATTGGCAGAAAGAAAAAACCTGGCCAAAAGAAAGGAGGGAAACGAGGCGGAGCAAATCGACATATTGACAGACTAAATGGAGTTGTGGGTTTTGAGTAGTAAATCAAGTTAGGCACTCGCAGCACTCACACACAACCACACACACACACACACTCGCACATAAATTGTTTGTTGCATGCATAAGCGAAAATTGCATGCCGCAGAGAATTTGCCCAAGAATTGAGTGAAAAAACAGTTGAAGAGTTGCGCAGATCGAAGCACAGATACTCTGCAATAACTGTAGCAATCAAATGTCCATGAGTTGGCAGCACCTTCTCGTCGAGTGGACAGTGCTTGGTATGGCATCAGTTTACTAGTTTATCCTAAGGATAAACCTGCTGTTAAGTTTGTCACTCACATTTCGTAGTATGTGATATGCAAATGACTTCACATCCTTGAGTAGCATCCTATGTCATTGGAAAGTTGTGTTTATCCTGTCCCATTGACAGCAAGTTGGCCAAAGAGTCAAAGAGCCGAGGGACTTGTTGTCTGGTCCATTTTGGAGACTGAAGAAGCAGCTTTTGTTGTCTGTCAAGCGGAGTGGCCAAATATGGTTGTTAGTTTACCAGACAGACAACCCCGAAGTGGAGACTCCCGCGCTGCATTTGCATATTTTTGCCGGCCAAGTTGTTGTTGTTTTTGTTTCCGTGACTTGGCTTCTCCTGGGAGCTGTCTTCGCTCCAATTGCTGGGAGCTGGGCAGTCAGCCTTTTGCTAGTTTTCGCACAACATCAAAATGAAAATCAAAGCCAAAGTTCGCTGATGTGGCTGCAGCAGCTTGTCAATGTGGCTGCCCCGTGAGACAACTTAGTCAATTGTTGCCACTGCCACGCATTGTGTGCACACTCTCTGCCTTTCCTTTCTATGCCTACCAGTTGGAGTGCCTCCAAGGGGAATGTTTATGCAAAAGTCTCGTTAGAGCCTGCACTGCATTCATTGTTTCACTCGCCGTCTATCCATAAAACATGAGACCATCTGATAGCATCGCCATCGAAACAGATACATGCTTAGGCTTACTATACTTACTGTATACCTCAAAATGAAGGGATAGTCAAAGTACCCCAAGCTGATTTTACTTGGTCTCACATAATTGTTAAAATTGCAGTCTGGTCTGCTGATAAGTTTATTAAGAGCACTCGACTTGACCATCAAACGATTCATTGAATCTTTCTCACTCTGCTCTCCACAAGTTCTCGCTTTGTTTCCGAGTGTGTGTCGAACAAGGGCCCAAAGTGCAACGTGTTTGCCTAATTGGCATGAGCAAAAGGGTACTAAAGTGCAGTCTGGGGTCGGGTTTATTTTTTCTTGCCCACTTGCTCATGCCATAATCTCAAGGTACTCTCTCGCTCGATGGGTAGTCAAATGTGAAGAGCATATTTGTACAACCAACCTCAGCATTTATTGACATCTTCTGGGCGTGGCCGTCTGAGAATTTACTACAAATTGGCAAAAGTCAGCAACGGCAACGGCAATGGCAACGCCAACAGATGCCACTTGCCACTCGAGTCTTACTCTCAGCTCAGTTTGCGGACTGCTCTTTATGCAACTTTCATTAGTTTTGAGTGGGTGCTTCTTTTGTTCCTTGCAGCACCGCTCTTTGCCCAGGTTCAGAGTTCAAGCGACCAAACACCCAACGGCATTGTTTCAAGTTACCAAATTTAATTAGACAAATTTTTAATTGATATCATATGGCCAACGCCCAATTGTTGGCGTCTTGTAAAGTGGCCACCCCATCCGACTGAAAGTTGCATATTCAACTTGCCACACAACGCCAAGCACGCCAATTATTTGTCTGCCAGCCGCCTGCAGCAAGAGTAGCCTGAGATGTTCTTTGCTCGCTTCAAGATGTCGAATAAGTTGATTACTTTCGAGTAGCCTCCGAAAGTGGCAAACAAGCTCAACAACTCTCGGTTCTTTGCCAAGACAGTCAAGTGTCAGAGAACTATGCAAAGTGTTGCCACATCTCATAAAAATGCAGCAAATGGACGTTGTTAAGTTGGCCGCGCATCAATCGCATGTTATTGCAGTTAAGTTGGCTGCGCTTGATTGAATCATGAAATAAAAGCTATGAACTGCTGTTAATTTAAATAAAATTTAGATTTAAGCTACAGTCGAGTGTGATCGACTGAGAGATACCCGCTATCCATTTTGAATAAAAGCAAAACAGTGTGGCAGTCTTTAAAAGAGCCAAGTTGAAAGACCGAAAAAATACCGAAATATATATTTGGTATATTGATACCGTAGAGTTCAAAATAAACCCTAACTTAATCAGTTGTGTTTAATACATATAACAGCACTTTGAGTTAAGTCAAAAAGCTCAACAACGCTCAGTTCTTTGCCAAGACAGTCAAGTGTCAGAGATCTATGCAAAGTGTTGCCACGTCTCATAAAAATGCAGTAAATGCACTTTCTTAAGTTGATCCAATGCCTGTTGTTGAAATTAAGTTGAAATATATGTAGCTAACAAATGCAGTCGATTAAATTATAATTAAAAAATGAATTCATTTTTAATAATTTTAATAGTTTATTTGTTAATTTATTAATCCCAACTTAATGAGTTGTGTTTAATACACAAAAGAGCATTTTGTGTTGAGTAAGTTGGCAAATAGTAAGTGAGAAGCCCAGGGCAACGGGATGCCTTAAACATGAACAGAGCACGCCAAGAATACCCCGATTCCCCCATGAGGCGCTGTTTCGCATCCTCTGCTTTCTTCTTTATCTCTTTGCTGCCATGTACTTTTGTTTTAAGTCAAAGCATTTAAAAAGCCAAAGCCCAGATTTCAGCTGCAAAAAGTGGCAAAAGGGTTGTTGGTTGCAGCCCCCTCTCCAACGCGTTTGCTTTTGCTTTATGCGAACTGTTGGGGGGAGAGATGAACGTTTGTCTGGTTTGGGGTTGTGTCGAGTGTTGTCAATGGCAGGCGATAAGGCGACTGCCATGCCATGGAATAAGGAGGGCGTTGGAGTATATAATGTGCCTGCAGGTTGTAATATTAATTGTTTTTACCGTTGAGCCTTTTTTGGCATAGCGTTAAAGGATGTGCTGGGGAATTGCAATCGCAGGCGCCAAAGCGACAGAGGAAGAGAGAGAGAAGAGCATGGCAAAGTGGTCAAAGCTATATTGAATGTCTTTGACAAGCGCAGTCTGTTAACTTAACTCGCAATTAGGCACTGCGTGTGCCACGACATGGCCAGGACATTTGCTTTGATTCAATTAGCCGGCAGCCACAGTCACAGCTATAGCTATAGCTATATCTACAGCTACAGACCCAGCAACTGGTGTAGCTCAGCGTGCCGAAGGAGGCAAGAAGACCGACCGCATGATCCGGCAAGATTCCCGTTTCATTAACGCTACGAAATTCGATTAATTGAGCATTTGTGCGGCTTTGCTTGCCTGCTTACTTGGGCACTGGGTAGTGGGCGGCAGCAGGGGGCGTGTCAGAGCACAAACTGTGTATATTCAAACAGGCGACTGCCCACAGCGTCAGTTGTCGCCAACAATTGTCGTCGAGGCTGCGACGTTGGCTGACAAGCCAAACTTTCCTCATACTCTGGCCCCCTCCAACTCCCTGTCTCCTCCCCCTGGCCACATGTCACCTTATGCCAGTGACATTTCCGGCTTGCTTTTGACTTAATTTGATTAAAAGTTTTTGTCGCAGCAATTGAAATTCACCGGCTGACGAACAAGTTCCTCACTTTGTTAGCGGACTTTTTCTCCCTCTCCCTTGCCTATCGATTTAAGCCGCACAAAATACAAATTGAATCCTTAGATAAACGCTGCCAAATATATCTCTATCTACAGCTTTTAATGACTTAATTGTCTACTCAATTAGGTGACAACTCACCGAATAGAAAACATCCAAAGTACACAAAAACAATTCTAAGCTCGCGCTGATCTCATTAAACCTAATCAGCAGCAATCAAAATTGACTGGATTTCAATATTATTTCGCAACGTCAGCTAAAGCAATGGAGACAATGGAAACCTCAATGTCTTCAACGAGAAGGGAATTACGAATTATTGTTTAATAATCCATTTTCTTAGCTTTCCGCGATTGTCAGGGGTTATATATTTGAGCAGCTTTAAAAAAGAAATATTTAAAATTTGTAAAAAATTATTCCGACAACTTTTATTTCGCTTTATTTTGAATGGCATCTTTATGAAAGTCATGAAAAATTGTTGAAAAATGAAGCAGAAAATTAAAATTTGTTATTTCCGATCATATTACTGTTTAAGAATATATATTTTACTTTGTCTTTTTTTAAGCGCTTCTCTTTTGTATGCTTAGTTACTTATGTATATTTGACACAGCGAAGAAAATGTAATTTTATTCTATTTACAAAAGTTAATTAATCAAGACACTAACCGATCCCTGCGCGTGTAGAATTAAATTCGATCTAAATTCGAAATAAATTCCAATGATTGGGAATCGTAATAGAAAATCTGTCTTGATATTCTATGGGAATATAATTTTGATGACGGTCCATGCCTCCTTCTGAATGAGGAAATTTTACATTTTCTACTGACACTCAGTTATCAGTTAGTTAACTTTTGCCATATCTATAAGTCGTGAGTGTAATAAATGAATGCAAATAAGAGAGAAAAAACTTTTCAAAATCAAAACAATTTCAAAAATATGCATTAGACATTTATTCCACTTGATATGAATGCATATACAATGAAAATAATGCAATCATTGCAATCATTCATTGCCAGAGTGTTTTCCAGCTAATACTCAGAGCATTAAAATCAAGGTTCATTTGCGTACACTAATTGAGATTCTATTTAGTTAAGAGCGAAACAATTTGATGTCAATGTGGCCAAAGGCAGATTCATTTAGAATGAACAAAGAAATCATTTGCGAAGAACACTTTTGGCTCAATTCCTTTTTGGCTTTCGACTCGAGTTTTTAATTAATTTTTAAAACTACTTCTCCTGCACTTGCTGTACTACAGATATCCAGTTACTGATGACGCTCCATTGCTGATTTTGTACTGCATTTACACATTAATCTCGCCAAATGCTTCAAGTGTCCAAAGGAACAGGAGAAGGGGCAGAAGCAAAGGCGAGAGGCAAAGAGCAGTGCTTCAATTTATTGATAGACGCCTTCATCAAACGATTTTTAATTTCATTTCTCTATTCGTCTCTTGCTCTCGTCTCTCGCCTTATTTGATTGTCTATCTCGATGTCGACAAAGAGAAATGCAACGCTGTTAACATTTTGTCCCAATGAGTTTTGTGGTCAATAATGAGAAATTCCTTTGGTTGCGCTTTGTAATCATCGACTAAAGCTTGGGGAAAAAGCAAAAAAAAAAAAAAAATGAAACAAGCAGAGAAATGGGAGAGAGGAAAGACGGAAAAACAAAGCAAAGTATTTGCACTCCATTCAATTAAGTAATGGCGAAAAAGGAACCCCTCAAAAAGCTTTGACAACTTTGCTTTGCCCGAACGAATTCATTTGAATTCTTGACATTTCGTTAGGCATACGCATGGGGGAGATGTCAAGCATGGCATGCACGAAGTATCCTCTGGATTTGAAGCTCCTTTGGCTGTCTCTCGAGTGTCCTAGGCGAAAGAGAGAGGGAGCGAGAGGAATGAGAGACTTGACTCTGCTTGACTTCTCCATCTCTCCGCTCCTTTCTTTGCTCGAGTTTAAAGCTAGCTTTGTTTTGTTAGCCTGCTTTCCGAAATGTCAGTTACATGTGTTGTAAGTGTTATGAGAGAAAGTCAACTGGAAGTGTATGAGACAGAATCAACATTACACATACGCAGCGTGGGCTGCGCACAACACAGCACAAAATTTTTGAAAATTTAAGAAGTTGCTTTTTATTGCTCCAACTTCTTATCTGTAATGAAACATACGTCCCATACCCATTCTATGTACACTTGCAGTACGCCATCTATTTGGGTCTAATCAAAGCTAAACAAAGGTCTAAAGAAATTCTCATTACATGCGCACACATTTCATTTTGCGCGGGGGGGGAACACTCTCCGGGCCCATAAAAGTCAAATGTGGCACTTAAAGTGGTCCATTTCACTAGACACGAACGAGGGTCCCACAGGTGTGTTCCCCACACAGCGTCCGACGCCCTTCAAATTAAATGAAATGCGTAAAAATGGCAACAATTTGATTTTGTCAGATTTTCAGGCCAGACATGTTTTGGGGGTCTGTTGTTCTGTTGGACACGTAAATAGCACAATGGTCGAAATCGAGCAGCCGCCTTCTCCTCCTCGCCTCGCTGGAAACGCATCTTTCCTGCCTGTCTGCCTTTCTCCTCCTTCTCCTCCTCCTCCTCTGGCCAGCTCAAATTGCACGCGCGGCTCCCAAGTTGCTAATTTAAGTGTAATAATCCTCAAAGCCAAGGAAACGTGAGCCAATTTATATGCAAGCATTAGAGGCCAGTCGAGAGCTGCGAACTCAGGGGATGTCAGACTGGGGTAGCTCGGAGTTTGGGCTTCGGGGTTGAAAGATGCTGCAATCACCTGCTCTGCTGCTTCGGCATTTCCGCACACGGATTTCACTTTGGCTAATAATATGTAGTGCGCCAGCCTTCAGCTCCAACTCCAACTCAAACTCCAGAAAATTATGAAACAACACAAACAGTAGACAGGCAACCGCAACAAAACAGTTTGCTGCCCCTCCTCTCGACCCCTGATCCCATGTTAAAATAAATTTAATATTGATTCAGCTTTTGTAATGAGAAACGCGACGTCATCAAAAGTCCACTTAATATCCCCTCGACCTAGTTTAAAAGCGTTTCGGGGGAAATGTTTGTCATGTTGTTGTTCAAAATTATATCTAGGGCTGGGCCATTGTCTATATTGTTGTCTATGCTGTTGACCAAAAGCTCCATTGTCGCTGTTGTTGCATTTTTGCTGCCAAATTAAAAACCTCTTAAATTATGCTGATGACCATGGATACATTTAGCAGCTCCTCTCCGTACAGCTACAGTGTGTGACAGGTGGGGGATTTTATGTTATGTCAGGATAGGCTTGGGCTTTTCATTATACGTAATGCTGGTCATTGAGAGCAGACACCAAAAGCACTTAACACGTTGCCCGTTTTCATTACATTTCCCCCTCCGTCATAACAGGAATGCCAAAAAGGGAGCAAACACACACCACGCAACCAATCTAATGAAAGAAAGAGGTAGCTGTGGGTAGCGAAATGTTGTTATTATGAATATTGCTGAGCGTCCCTCTGAATTCTTCCCTTCCCTGGTAGAGTAGACTTTCCAAAGCGTAACTATTTCGGTAACCATTTCTGATCGTATCTCCTTTGAAACCGGTTCCATTTGTTGCCAGAATTCCATTTATTGCAGCTTAAAGCGCTGCGGGCGTTTGTTGTTTACCGTTAAGTATTATGCCACGCCCACACGAAAATCCAGTTATTTACAGAGCAGCTCATTAGCCAGACACACACACACAAACATACACAAACCACAAAAAGGGTTTCAGTTGCCGCAAACGCTGAGGAACTTGAGGATTCAACTCGGCAGTTGTCGCATTCCAATTTTCAGATTTTTGTGAAACGCCACCCGCTGTGTCAGCCCAAAACGAGTTGACAGTTGTCTATCGGTCTGACTGTCTGTCCGCCTGTCTGTCTGTCTGTCTTTCTCTCTGTCTGCCCCTTTTAATGATGGCAAATGCTGTGCTGACAAAACTATTGCCCAACGTTTCTTAATTTTGATAGCCCCAACTCCAGCTCCAACCTCAACTGCTGCTTGAGAGGCATGAATACCTAAAATAAGTCCTTCAAGTTTTGTTGGCAAAAATGCAATTAATTTGAACGCCAAAACTCATTAATATCTGTGAAGAAGACACTCGAAAGTTGTTTGTTTCGTCCTGTTTCGTCCCCAAAAAAAGTATGCAAACCCTTTTCCCTTGTTCCTTTCTCATTTCAGTTTTTTTTTTCCTGATTTTCGTTTGGCCCTTTTGCTATTTACCTCAGGTTAATAATAAAGCAGCCAAAGGCTTACGTATTATTTGCACACAAAGATGAAAACAAACTTGTTGCTTCACTTGCCACTTGCCACACTACGCTACGCCTTCGACTTGAGTTGAGTTGAATTTAGTTGAGTCAAAAGCGAGCTAAGCCCAGCCGAGTTTTCATATAAAATTTACCTTTTTCGGCGCAATGATTTATGGCCAAAGGGCAGGCCAAAGCAAAAGCAAAAGGGCCAAGGATCTTAGGCTGGTTGGCAGCCTGGCAGCGTGGCAAGGAAATGAAGTTCAAGCCATCGTAAGTAGTTTCGGAAACGAAGTAACGTTTCGAAGTGTAAAAATTCTCATCGTCTTACCTTACTCAAATTGAAAAGCGCACTTGACGCTGTCCAGGTTTGTATTTTCTTTATTTTTTGCCTCCTGTTCTTTTCTTTTCCTTACGTTTCTTTGCATTTTTTTCTCTCAGTTATTTATAAAGAGTTTGGAGACCCTGCCGCTAGGCATTGGGAAAGTTTCATTGTAGTCCTGGGATTTGGGCAAACAAAATTAAGCAGTCTGCAAGTTTTTAATTAAAAAAGGACGCGAGTGTGCATTAAACAGCTAAGACACGGTGAAACGCTAAGGAGAACTCAGCTTTAAAGCCAATGATAAATAAAAATACTTTAACGAATCAAAAGCTTAGCGAACTTAACTAGAAAAGATACATACATACATCTTCAGGGAGGTCTGTCGTAATATTAAATAAGAAAACCTACACAAACGGTGTGATATAGTTTTCAAAGACTTTATAAGTCCAAAATTCCATCAATTTTTAAGGAAAAACTATTACAAAAGTCCAGAAAAATTATCTTTTACGAAAATTACCTATGAAATGTTATTATACTGCAAGTAAATATACAAAAAAAATATATATCTTTATATAATTAAAGTTCTTGATTATAATTCTATGAAATGTGAATCACATTCCTTGTAAAGGAAAATTCTTTAAAAAAAATCATGTCAAAATTTAATTTTCAAATTTAAATCGAATTTAAGTAAGATTTCCCCATATTTATTTATATTTCATACATATTGTGATTAATTTTTTTAATTTTACTGTACTATATCTTATTAAGTAGATTATCAGAATAGTAAATTTAAATATAGATACTTTATTTATTCCAATACAATTTAACAAAAATAAGTAACTCAGATCAGTCAACTAAGCTTAACAAATTTTGGACAAAACATATTTTGAATTTTTTTTTTTTTTGCTTTGGATTTTTGCAAAACTAAAATCAATAGATAAAAATATATATATATAAATATAGAAAATCAAGAATCAATTCATTATTAAAGAATTTAAATATAGTTAGCTAACCAAATGCGAAACATATTTTGTAGTAAGAATTTTGCTAAGATCGATTCTTAATGATCAAATCAATAATGTTGAGAAATTGCTTAATCGATTCATGCCTGATAATTATTGAAAATCACAGCCAACGTAGAAGAGGCTTTTTTTTTAGCTAATAGGAGAACTGGAAACAATCATTCAAATGTTTGGACTGTGAGTGTGCAATGATCACACAAACGAGTGCACGTGAATAAATTGCGTGGCTGTTGGCAGGAAATTTGTTTAATCTGACAACAAATTGTGGAAGACACGCAATTGGAATCGCCACGCCAGGTTCGTTCGACCAGTTTTCTTAACCAAAGCCAAACCAAAATGTGAGCTGAGCTGAAAGTTGATGAGATGCAAATGGATTGGCGCGATAAGGCGCCAGGTGAGACGACCACAAGACTAAGTCAGACTAAAAGTTTCTCAGTCTCAGTTTCGGTCTCTGGCTGAGTCTGAGTCTTAGCCTGACTCTGTCTCTGTGTCTGGGCTATAACCAAAGACTTGGACGTGGGCTGTCCTCGAGCTGGTAACGCCAGCTTATTATTAACTGTATAATTTAATGTGTAGGCAGGAAATTGATTTATTATCAGCGTCAGTTAATTTTTTTCTTGCCTCTTTCCTTTTTGCGCATTTTATAAATTAAGCAACTCGCATGCCGTATGCTGTATGCTGTATGCCGCTTGCCGCATGCCGCATAAATCTTGCCACTTGGAGGACAACAAAAAAATAAATTACAAATTAAGTTGTTGGCTCCCACAGTTAACCAACCGACCGGGTGACAACAACTTCAGCGGGCTGCAATAACGCTTGTCATCTGAAGATAAGGATAAGGCGACACTGCCACTCGCCACTCGCAACTCGTGAAACTGTGTGGCAACTTCTCCGTTCTTCATATAATTTATTGCGCCCACTTTTTCTGCTGCTTCCTTATCAACGTTATCGTTGAATTTAGCTGTTTAACGCCCAAACCTATCTGCATAGGAAGCCAACACTTTGATTAACTAAAGCGACAACAGATTTAGCCAGGTTAAAAAAGTATTAGAAGCAGCTTTGTCTTCTCCTGAAATGCGACTAGACACAATGAAGTTACACATCAATTTCTCCAGCTATCACATCGGAACTCAACTCAGTCTCAACTGTCAGTTGGCTTTCCAATAGTTTGTCAATGTTGTTCCAAATTATTATTGTTGCAGAAGTTGTTGCCATTGTTACGATGTGCAGTCAGTCATTCAGTCAGTCAGTCAGTCAATCAGTCAGTCAGTCAGCAAGCTAGTTATTGAGTGAGTTGTCCCATGCACAGGCCGTGACTGTTTCCAATTGCATTTCATCAAAATTTCGTCAGTTTTTGTGAGTTTCCGTAGCGAAGGGACAAATTGCTATTAAATTGCCTCACAATTGCGAAACACCATAAATCGACGAGTTACCAATAAGAGTCGATATATGTATGTATATAGTCGATAGACCAGACCAGACCAGACAGTCAGTCAGACTGTTGGCATTGGTATAGTAGACACCCCCTAAAACGATCCAATTTTAATAGTCTGGTTTTCCGCTTGGTTAACTCAATTTGCGTGGCTACTTTCAATTAGATTTCCGTTCGCTTTTCCCGTCGCTACTTTTTTTCGTTGTTCGTTGTCGTTATTCAGTCGATTTCAGTTAAATGAAAAGCTGTAACTATTATTTGTTTATTTGTCGCAAATAAAATGTCAATCGAAAGAGAGAGTTCAGGGTTCACAAGTTGCGTGCTGTTTTCTTTTGTATTTATGGTCTTTTCGTTGAACTCGTAAAAATAGAATTGTTATAATTCCCATTTAGTGCTTGTGCCGCAAATGAGTTTAATGACAGTTTGCTTCACTGCCTCGCGTGGGCGGAGATCGGGACAGGGATGGGGGCGTGACAGGTGCAGCTACCCAGCCTTAGCTACTTTAAAGGGTGTGGAGTCGATTGCCAAAAACTGCATCTTGGTGGTCTCTCCTGAGTGACAAATGTGAAACCCAACTTGACCCGCCCAAGAGTCATCAGTCGATTGACTAATGAATCAATTAAATGCACTTTTAAATGTGCCATAAAAACCTGAAATCTGTTTTCAAGTTCCTCTCAAAGTGAATGTTCGTCATGGCCACAACAAAGAAGCAAGTAAGAAATGGGTGTGCTCGACTATTGAATACTTGAAATTATTTGGAGACTTCTCAGTGTTAATTTGTTATTTATACATATATCTTATTTGGGATTAATATTTTAAAATATTTAAAACGCTTAAGTTATCACCATGACATTACACGCCATTACTTTTTTGATGACAGAATAAAAAGTTAAGGATAAATGCTCAGAATCGAATCTGAATCAGTGTCAATATCTGGATAATCCCGGATTTTCTTAATAAAAAGTATTAATTTTGAAATCCTGAAATTTTTAATTTTAATACAATATACCACTTAATATATATTTAATATAGTATTTAGAAAAATAAAATAAAATCTTGTTTATATTTATTTTACTGAACATGCTATATATGTATATACCATACATATGTATGTTATTTTATCAATGCACATGCATCACCCGAAACAGCAATTCGGCGAAAGATAATCGAGAAATTATTTCAAGCAAATAATGGAAACTTAATGTGGCATTCGACAAGCGACAAGAAAGCTGAGCCAAAAAGCCAATGAAAGCTGAATCGATAGGGAAACAGAACTAAGACAAGAAGGAAGAAACTGTTTGCTCAACATACCGAATTACGTATACTCTATACTTTGCGTTTCACCCGTGTTGACGCTGCTGACGACACTTGGAATATACCTTTTTTATTCTACCTGTCAAAGAACAAGTCGGGGGGAAACATGTTCCCGCTGCTGACATCGGACCAAATGACGCATTATTGAACTGTCAATGGACGTGACAAAGGGTTAACAGTGTCAACATCGAGTAGTTGTTCATTCTTTAAATTGTCTCGCCCAATGCAATAATGGGTTTGACTTTGGTTCCATATTAAATATTGATGGAGAATGTACACAAATATTATTGTACTTTACTTGACATTTTTAGTATTGAAGCGCTTAGAAGTATAAATAATTGAAATTGATGATCGGGATTGAATTTGTGTATGTGTTTAATTTCTCACCTCTTTCGATTGGCATCGACTCATGAATAATAGCTTAGCCCCTAACAAAATGGCAAAAAAGAAGAAGAAGAAGGCAATCGCAACCAACAAATATTTATGGTAGTGGAGCTGAGACAAGGGACAGGCAACTTTTGTTGGGCTTGGCGGCTTGACGCTTTTGTGGGTCAGTGTCGCGAGACGTTGCGGGGGTCTATGCTAACCTGGACCTGAACCTCAACTTGAATTCGAATCTGAACCTGGACCTCGACTTGAACCTATGTGCATCATCATCTTTTGTAGTTGGACACCTCACTTTTTTGTATTTGATAAGGATCCGCAAAGAGAATGAAACTAAAGACAAGGCGAAGGCGTGCATTCGAATTTTATTATGCATGACAGCTCCATGAACAACAAAAACTACAGCAACAATAACACCGGACACTCCCACTGCCCCGTCACGAAGTCAGAACAGAACAGAACAGAAGTGAGGAGAGTTTGGGGTCTCTGGTTATGGATAGGGGTCTGGGTATCTGTTTGACAGCTGGATACCTTTTTTTGGGGAGCTACACCCGAACTGAACCGAATGCTTAGCCATGTGAAAAAAGATTGCGTTTTTCATATTTTAATTTTACTTGTTTAACGTTCGAATACGATTTTGGAATATCGATAAGGTGCGAGGCGGAACGTTTCCTTTGTTATTGTTTGTTCTTGCTCGTTGTTATTCTCCTTCAGTTTGTTCTGTATGCATGATTATGTAACATTTACTCCAAAAGAGCGAGAGAGAGAGCGCATCGATTTATATTTTGACAAATGATTTCTAAATGAGTGGACACTTTTTTTGCCTCCCTCTTTCATTTGGAGTTCATAAAAAGAGCCGTGTAAATATTTTTGACTCATCGGAAAACGAGCTTGGGTTTAATTAATTAAAACGCGTCAAGCCAACAAGATCAACGATAAGAATATCGGTATATCAATAACCCACAACGATTAATTTGATTTGATGCTGAATAATGCAATAACCAAGAATCAAGACAGTTTCTCTGTAACTTTGTATATGAAATATGAAGTGAATACAAATTTAAATTGACTCACATTAACATGCAATTTTCAATACAAACTAAATCAATATTTTGAATTAAGATCATTATCGCCATAAGTATTGCAATTGTGTAAAATACTTTAATATTTCCAATAAGAGTCAATTGCACCTTTATATTACATTGCAATTCAAATTTTAATAGCCTCGCGTGTTTGTTAATAAATAAATCTAATTCACAGCAGGCAGAATTTCCAATTTAACCGGTTGTCCAATTGCACTTCATTCTCTATACATACATATGTTTGTATGTTAGCATATTTTTAGCATCAAATTAAATTACGCCGGCTTGCGTTCAAAACAAACTCGGAGAGTCTGCTGAATGATTCACCGGTAAACAGACACAGTGTCTGTTAAAAAAATTGTCACCCAAAAAAAAATATGACAAGTTGGAAAAAAGAAATGCCTTTTTTTCCATTTAAAAATATTAAAAACAAAATCTTTGTTGTTGAAGATATTTTAAACAATGCATGGGTCAAAAGAGAATACTATGTTCCTTATGGTACATTACTTTTCTTTTAATGTTTAATAGAAAAGCTTATTTACTTGTTCTTATAGTTTCAAAAACACATTCTTTTATTAAACTGAATTTTGCAATTATATTAATAAACTGTTAAAGTTAATAAATCAAAATATTCACAAACATACTCTTTATTTTTACAAATGAACTTGATTAATATATATATTTTCTTTAAAACGCTAAAATATCTTGATTTTATTTAAATGAATATTGTTATATTATATAAAATAATCTTGAACTATATTTTAATATACAAATAAATACAGATATATATGTTTTGTATGTTAAATAATATTACAGAACTATTATATTATTTGCAGATGATAAACAATACCAATTGTGGGTCACTGTAGTTGCTCTAATCAATGTCGTTGATTGTTGCTCACGTGCAGCATAAAATTATAACGAAATCTATATAACACAAAAACCTGCATAGATATGTGTATATGTATATATGTATGTATGTGGTATTGTGAAATCCAAAAAGTGGAATGGTGAATTAAAGCAAATTAGCAGCTAATACTCGTAAGCATGGAAAGTTTATAACAAAACGTATTCTCTAGTTTCATTGTTTACACACAATGCACACAAATACATAGGTTTGTGTATGTGTGTGTGTACGTGTCAGCAGCAATAAAATATAATGTAAATGTGGGGGAATAAATAATTTATGTGATTATTTGTTTGCAGGTGCCTTGCAAAGTTATTTTAAAATGTCCATTATTTGCAAAAACATACGTATGTACATATGTAGTATGTACGTATAAATATGTGTTATCCACAACCAAATCGTTAAAATCAAAACTAGTCACACTACAGTTTGTGTTGTTGCTATTTTCGTGACTCCCAACTGACGAACGATAAAACAAAACAAACCCGAGCAAATTACAGACAGCATCACAACAACAGCAACAATAATATTCATTAAGGTTGAGCAACAACAGCGTTAGACGTTAGAATTTGAATGAAAAACACGTTAATTTATGCAACACAAACAATGTTTACATACATACAGCGGCGCATTGAATAAAAATACAATCAATTTTCTCAGCTGAGCAGAAAATTGCAGAATTGAAGCTGGCTCGTTGATCGTGAGTACGCAAAACGAAGATCAGTTGAGTGCAGACGATCGATGTGAAAAGAAGCAAAGTCAGAGGCTAACGGGCTGTCTTCATACATAGAGCATTTACAACGGAACTATTTTTAGCAAAGAATAAACACTTCCATATTCACTTGACATTTGTCTGCTTAGACTGTTCCCAGCTGACGTTTGCCTAATTGACTGTTCCCACCAGACGTTTGAAGGTTTGTACAGCAGCCAAGTTAAGTTTTGCCAATTCAACTGTTCACAGTTGACAGTGTGCCACTTTACTATTCACATTCGACAATTGCCTATTTGACTGTTCCCAGCTGACGTATACAAATATATAAAGTACTCAGCAGACTGTAGACTAATTGACTGTTCACAGTTGATATTTGGCTGTTGCGTACTAAACTATTCCTATGTAGCTGACGTATGCAAACTTCAACTGTACCCATCCTGCTCTTTAACTATATAACTGTACTCAGCAGTCATTTGCCAGTTTTTGCTGTGCCCTCCTATTGAGCGGCAACTTGCCTATAAGACTGTTCTAAAGTTTATTACTTGACTGACGCTTGCAAGTTTTTACTGTACCCATCTACCTGTTGCTTATTTAACTGTTCACAATTAGCTCTTCCCGATTCTCATGTTTGCAGTGGAAATTTGCGTATTTGTAGTCAGTTTCATCTGTTCCCAAGTTGCTGCACCAACATGTCGACGACATTCACCATCAATGGCCAGCCCTACACAGGTAAGTCTGCTCAACCTTGAGTTACCTTAACTAACATTTTGTTACTCTCAGTCAATCTGAGCACTCTGCCATCGGACATCACACTCAACACGTTCATCCGGGAGCATGCGCAGCTGACGGCCACAAAGTTCATGTGCAAGGAGGGCGGCTGCGGTGTTTGTGTGTGCGTGTTGCGCGACGGGAAGCGCACCTGGGCCGTCAACTCGGTGAGTATTCACTCCACGACCTCCACATCGATCATCACTAAAAACTCAATTGCAGTGTCTGACCCTGTTGAATAGCTGCACCCAGCTGGAGATCATCACGGCTGAGGGATTGGGTAACAAGAGCATCGGCTATCATCCCATACAGAAGCGTCTGGCCAAGCTCAATGGCACCCAGTGTGGCTTCTGTTCGCCGGCATTCGTAATGAACATGTACGGACTGCTCGAGTCCAATGGGGGTCAGGTAAGCATGGCCGAAGTGGAGAACTCCTTTGGAGGCAACATTTGTCGCTGCACCGGTTATCGACCTATATTGGATGCCATGAAGTCCTTTGCCGTGGACAGCAACATTGCGTTGCCCTCGGATTGTGTGGACATCGAAGACTCATTCGAGATGTTGTGTCCACGCTCTGGTGCTCAATGTTCCGGTAAATGCGCTAGGAAAACGATTCCATGTGACGATAATGGCCATTGGTATTGGCCCAAGACAATGGAAGAGCTCTTTGAAGCTATCGATAAGGATCCCAGTGGAGACGAGTTTATGATCGTTGGAGGCAACACGGCTCATGGTATCTACAGGCGTTCCATGGACATTAAACACTTTATTGATGTTCGTGGCATCGAGGAGTTGCAGCAACATAGCATCGATGCGACTCAACTGAAGCTTGGCGCCAATCTGAGTCTCACCCAAGCAATGGACATCTTCAAAAGCAGCTGGCGACAAACGGGATTTGAGTATCTACAGGAGCTGTGGCAACACTTTGATCTGATTGCTAATGTACCAGTGCGCAATGTAAGATTCGCATTCTTTTCTTCGATCTTGATTTAATTCCTTGTGATGCCTTGCAGACTGGTTCACTGGCTGGCAATATTAACATCAAGAAGCAGCATCCTGAGTTCCCATCGGATGTCTTCATATGCTTTGAAGCGCTCGATGTGCGTGTCGTGGTGGCCAAAAATTCCAAGGAGGAACAGGAAGTATCCCTGACGGATTACCTCAAGTGCGGAAACAAGAAAGTTGTTCTCAAAACCTTTCTGCTGCCGTCATATCCGAAAGATAAATTCATCTACGATTCCTACAAAGTAAGGATATTTCTCTCTTATTTAAATATCTGAACAACTTTTTTGTTTGAAACTCTTCTCAAGATCATGCCGCGTGCTCAGAATGCTCATGCCTATGTGAATTCCGCCTTTCTTCTGGAGCTGGATAATCCCACGAAGGTGAAGAACGCACGCATCTGCTTTGGTGGCATTCGACCGGACTTTGTGCACGCCAAGCCAATTGAAGAGCTGCTTGCTGGACGCAATCCCTTTGATGACACCCTGCTGGAGCAGATATTTACCAAGCTCTCGACCCTGCTTCAACCGGATGAAGTACTGCCTGATGCTTCACCCGCCTATCGTTTGAGCCTGGCCTGTGGCTTACTGTACAAGTTTCTGTTGAAACACGCGCCCCAAGCAGAGGTTAGCGATGCATTCAGAAGTGGGGGTCAGTTGCTACAGCGACCGCTGTCCTCGGGATCACAGGTGTATCAAACCCAGAAGAAGAGCTATCCCGTCACCCAGGCAGTGAATAAAGTAGAAGGCATGATTCAATGCTCGGGAGAAGCGACTTATATGAACGATGTGCTGACCACGGCGAATACGCTGCACTGCGTCTTTGTGGGTGCTACCAAAGTAGGCGCCAACATCGAACAGATCGATGCTAGCGACGCCCTACGTCAGCCTGGAGTGATTGCTTTCTACAGTGCCAAGGATGTGCCAGGTGCGAACACTTTCAGTGATCCGACTTTTGGATTTGAGGCTGAGGAAATCTTTTGCGCCACTCGAGTGCGACACTTCAAGCAACCCGTGGGAGTTGTGGTTGCATTGAGTTCAGATTGCGCAGGTCGTGCTGCACGTCTGGTGAAGGTTAGCTATAGCCAGCCCGATCCCAAGCTAACAATTAGGCCCAGCTTAAGCGATGTCCTGGACACGTTGCCCCGCGAGGATTCACGCATATTGCGCATTGTCAGCGAAACACCCGGCAAACTGGAGTTCTCAGCTACTCCCGATAAAAGCGTTAGAGGCGTCTTCCAGATGGGATTGCAGTATCACTTCACGCTGGAGCCGCAAACAACAGTTGCCCTGCCCTTCGAGGATGGGCTCAAGGTCTACTCGGCCACTCAGTGGATGGATCACACACAGTCGGTGATCGCGCATATGCTTCAGCTGAAGGCCAAGGATGTGCAGCTACAGGTGCGACGCTTGGGCGGCGCCTATGGCTGCAAAATATCCAGGGGTAATCAGGTGGCCTGTGCCGCCTCCCTAGCCGCATACAAACTGAATCGCCCGGTGCGTTTTGTACAGTCTATCGAGTCCATGATGGATGTTAATGGCAAGCGTTGGGCCTGTCGCTCCGACTACGAGTTTCATGTGCTGGCAAATGGCAAGCTGGTAGGATTGCAGAATGATTTCTACGAAGATGCTGGCTGGAATGGTAACGAGAGTCCCATCGATGGACACTCTACGGGCACGGCGTCCAACTGTTATGACTTCTCCGACAGCAATTTCAAGATCAACGGTAATGCTGTGCTCACGGACGCGCCCAGCTCGACGTGGTGTCGTGCACCTGGATCCGTTGAGGGAATCGCCATGATGGAGAACATTATCGAACATGTGGCTTTTGAAGTGCAACGCGATCCGGCGGAGGTGCGACTGCTTAACATGGCCAAGGGTAACAAACTGGCCGAGCTGCTGCCACAATTTTTGCAATCAAGGGAATACGAAGCACGTCGCAAGGAGATCGAAGCGCACAATGCCGCCAATCGATGGATGAAACGTGGTCTTGGTCTTGCCGTCATGGACTATCCGGTTTTCTTCTTTGGGCAGTATCCGGCAACGGTGGCCATTTATCATGTAGATGGCACCGTAGTTGTTACTCATGGTGGCATTGAAATGGGTCAAGGTATGCCAGTTTTTTCCTCTATTTATTTACTTTTCCTAACTTTTCTCCTTTTCCTCGGATAGGTATGAACACAAAGATTGCCCAGGTTGCCGCCTACACATTGGGCATCGACCTAAGCTTCATCAAAGTGGAGGCCTCGGACACGATTAATGGAGCCAATTCAATGGTTACTGGTGGCGCTGTTGGTAGCGAAAGTCTTTGCTTCGCGGTGCGTAAAGCTTGCGGTGTGCTAAACACACGACTACAGCCCGTAAAGAAGGAGAAAGCGAGCTGGCAGGAAACTGTTCAAGCTGCTTACACCGCCTCGATCAATTTGATAGCCTCAGATCATTATAAGGAGGGTGACATGCAGAACTATCATGTCTATGGCCTGGCACTGACCGAAATCGAACTGGATGTGCTCACGGGAAACAATCAAATCAAGCGTGTAGATCTTTTGGAGGATGCGGGAGAGAGTCTAAGCCCCTACATCGACATTGGCCAAATCGAGGGCGCCTTTGTCATGTGCTTGGGCTACTGGCTAAGCGAACAATTGGTTTACGACCGCCAAACTGGACGATTGCTCACGAATCGCACCTGGAACTATAAGCCACCGGGTGCCAAAGATATTCCCATTGATTTCCGCATTGAAATGGTACAGAACCCGCAGGCAAATGGAGCTGGATTCATGCGTTCCAAGGCAACTGGAGAGCCGCCTTGTTGCCTGGCCGTCAGTGTATTATTTGCACTGCAACAGGCTCTGCAATCGGCCAGAAAGGATGCTGGTCTGCCTAGGGAATGGGTTCGCTTGGGTGCGCCCACAACACCTGAAACATTGGTGCTCAATGCTGGTCACGATGTCAAATCGTTTAGACTTAAGTAATACCATATTTTTGGTATGCATATATTGTAAAATAGCACACATCTGTAAAATGAAGAACTGAGCAAGCAAATGCTACCAATTCATTAAAAAAAAATGGTTGCGGGTAAACTTAGATTGAATACTATTCGTACAAATAAAAATTATTTAAACTGTCTGTATAGTGTTTAATGTAAATTATAGTTGCAAATACGAAATCACACCAAGCCATCAGCGTAAATTCCAATCGACTTGTCGACAATATCTGTTTGCATTACTTTATAACTTCAACAGAAAGCTTAGACGATTAAGGTTAAGACTGTTGCACAGAATTCCAAACCACGCTCTGAATTCATTTAGCTTAGCTTCGTAAAGAATTTATCTACACTTCGATATACTATGAAAACATCTGCTTGGCGAATAATAAAGTGTAAGCTGTCTGTATATGCCCGGCTGCTGTGTACTCTCCACCATTCTCCAAGTCTAAGCTACTCTCAACAATCCACTTTTGGCACAAGACGCCACACTGTCCATCTGATAATTAGAGCAAGTGCCTGAATATACAACTGAAATTCTGCTAGTAGTATTTATCTATACAGTCAGCGCAAAGCCTCGCAAGCTATAGAATGCGTAGTGGCGAGAGAATCAGCAAGCTTACGGTGAGGAGAATGTGGGCAAAAAAGCTACAAAACATAGAATACAGATTTTAACAAGAATTACATGATTGGTAAGGTTGTTATTACTTACTGTCAATAGAAACTAAGTATACATATTTTTAAACAGCAAAACCAAAAAAGTCAATCTAAGTATTCGTGATAATACTACTGTAGCTTCTACTCTGTGTGCTATATAATTTGAAGACGCCTTCTTCCACCCTCTCAAATTACATATTTACAATCATTAATATGATTAGTTTTCATTATAAGCACTTTATTTTTTAAATATTTGTTATGTACATATGTACTTAAACTTGAAATCCATTGATCGATTCAAAGCACATTCTGATTTTTATCAAAACGATTAAGTGAATGAAATGATAGGTTTGAGCTGGAAATACCTTATGCATTCATAATTGTAGTAAAAATGTATAATATGCAAATCAGCATTAAAATGGAATATTATAATTCTGAAACTTCGTATGCAAATTTTATGCAATTATTGATTTTATTGTTTTATTATTTACAGAAGAGGTATTCAACATTTGTCGCGCTTTTTGTAGCAAACTCAATACGTTATAATATTATTTACTGAAAAGAAGTTGTCTATTAAAGTCTTTAATGCCGTCTAAAGAATTTATCAAGATAAAATCGGACGTAATTAAATAAATTAAACACATAAAACAAAAAAAAAAAACAAATGTTTAAACTCGTATTATAAAATAAAATCCAAATAAATATTTGTCGTTTGACTTATTCTCAGTTCTAATTACTTGGGGTATTTAATTATTTTCGATGTACGAGAGTTTGCACCTCATACCTCGCAATTCTCTAGGCAAAAATTGTATTACAAACAGCAAAATTTTGTTGATTCACCTAACGTTTTTAACTTTCCAACCTACTTTTTCGATCCCAGTTGAAGTATGATATATTTTTCAATTACATTTTTTTAATAATAACCATCATTAACAAACTTTAATTTAGCTTTTTTTAATTTTTCGTATTACGTATTACATTGGATACGTATCTCACAGTCGAGTCCAATAGACTAAAGTTTTTTTTTGCTTAATTTTAAATACTTTAAGCTTAGGTAAGCCGAACAGTAAAGAAACATTGCAAGAACCAGCATTTAAGTGATAAGCTTATAATTGAAGTTGAAACAGTTCTACATATGGATTCCGATGGGACAGAGAACACAAACAGAAAATAAACTTCAAAGACAAAGCAAGTTTTTTATTGTCATGTAAAGTTTATGCACTTTTTTTTGCACATTTGGTTTGTTTTATTGCTATTCGCTATCACTGCGAACCAGTTTAGCTTTTGGCTAATTACTGCTAATCAGGTTTCACTCGGGGCTTTAAATAGAGGCGCTTGGTCAAGAGCTTCGCACTTTGCGATTGGATGCCAAACTAGCAGGAATGAGTATCAGATTCAACGTCAATGGATTTCCATACGAGGTCCAACCGGCGGACTACGCCGTGGACATCACACTCAACACTTTTCTTCGAGAACATCTCCACCTGACTGCCACCAAGTACATGTGTCTCGAAGGCGGTTGTGGCTCCTGTGTCTGTGTGATCCAGCGTCGTCATCCCGTAACTGGCGAATTAAAAACCCACGCCGTCAACTCAGTAAGCAGCGAGTAATAAAGTGAAATGCAATGTATTTTAAGCAATCCCTTCTCTATAGTGCTTGATGTTGCTCAACACCTGCAATGATGTTGACATTATCACAGACGAGGGATTGGGTAACAAAAGCAGTGGCTATCATCCCATACAGAAACGTCTGGCAAAGCTCAATGGCACTCAGTGTGGCTACTGCTCGCCAGGATTCGTAATGAACATGTACGGACTCCTCGAAGGTAAGGGAGGCGTGGTCACCATGTCCGAAGTGGAGGATGCTTTTGGCGGAAACATCTGTCGCTGCACCGGCTATCGACCTATATTAGATGCCATGAAGTCCTTTGCCGTGGATAGCACCATTGAGGTGCCTGCAGAATGTGTGGACATCGAGGATTCCTTCGAGTTGCTGTGCCCACGAACTGGTCAATGCTCCAGTGGAAGCTGCTCCCGGAAGATGCTTCCATGCCAAGACAATTGTCAATGGTATTGGCCCAAGTCATTAACAGAGTTGTTCGCTTCTTTAGATCAAGTTCCCGCAGGCGAAGAGTATATTCTGGTGGGAGGAAACACAGCTCATGGTGTCTACAGAAGACCGAAGAGTATTCGGCACTACATCGATATCAATGAGGTGCCGGAGCTGAAGCAGCACAGCATTGAGTCTGATCATCTGCTACTGGGCGCCAACATGTCGCTGACAGATGCGATGCAGCTCTTCCAACAGGCTACAAGTCGCGCCGGTTTCGAGTATTGTGCTCAGTTATGGCAACACTTCAACCTGATCGCGAATGTGCCAGTGCGAAATGTGAGTGCTGGCCATAAATCCAGATGATCCAGTTCGAAACTTGTTTTCTCTCTACTGACTGATCGTGATTGCAGTGAGAAAGTGAATTTGAACTAGAAAGTAATCGAAGTGGTGTTGCTCTAAACTCTGTATTCACAGAATGGAACTTTGGCTGGCAACATTTCTATAAAGAAGCAACATCCAGAATTTCCCTCTGATGTTTTTATCACGTTTGAGAGTCTTGATGCCCAAGTCCTGGTGCATGATAACGCACATACCCAGAGAGTGATGACCCTATTGGATTATCTTCAAGATCGCACTCCCAAATTGGTTATTGGTGCATTTATTCTGCGAGCATATCCCAAAGACAAATACCTTTTCAACTCATATAAGGTTAGTTCATCATGTCTATGGAATTCATTTTAATATACTCTTCTGCTTGATAGATTCTTCCCCGAGCCCAGAATGTTCATGCATATGTCAATGCAGGATTTCTCATTGAATGGCAAAATATTCAGCGTCGCATAGTCGGATCGGCTCGTATCTGCTTCGGAAATATTCATCCAGGTTTTGTACACGCTCAAAATGTAGAACAGTTCTTGGTGGGTCGTGATCTTTACGATAATGGCACTGTGGTGCAAGCTTTCGAACAACTTCTGACGATTTTGCAGCCAGTTGAAATGCCACCAGAAGCATCTCCTGAATACCGCCAGAAACTGGCCTGCTCTCTATTTTATAAATTTCTTTTGGGGTCCGCCCCTAAAGAGTTGGTTCGGGAGCGTCTTCGAAGTGGAGGACAATTGCTTGAACGTCCTCTCTCCTCGGGCAAACAATCGTTTGAGACTATTCCCAAGAAATACCCGGTTGGTCAGGTGGTTCAGAAACTGGAGGGTGAGTCTTAAATACTTTAATGTCTATGGAACTCAGCAATATTCTGTTCAGGTCTGATTCAGTGTTCCGGTGAAGCCAAGTATATGAATGATCTGATGACCACTTCCAATGCTGTCTACTGTGCCTTCGTGACTGCAAAAAGAGTCGGAGCCACGATCGAAGGCATCGATACCAAGGCTGCCTTTCAGTGCAATGGTGTTGTGGCCTTCTTCACACTGAAGGATATTCCTGGAGATAATAACTTTTACAATTCGAATTTACTGGCTGTTGAGCCCGAAGAAATATTTGTTAATGGTCGTGTCAAGTACTACGATCAACCCCTCGGGGTAATTGCTGCAACTACCCATGATGTGGCTGTCTATGCGGCTTCCTTGGTGCAGGTGACTTATGCTAATGATCAGGTTAAAATCTACACAAGTATAAATGCTGTGCTCGCATCCAAGAAGCAAGATCGAATGTTTACAATAACCAAGAAAGTGGAGGAAGTACAAAAACCAATGCCAGAGGCAGGTGATATAATTGGTCGAGGAATAATAGAGTTGGAGTCACAATATCACTTCACGATTGAGCCACAGACCACCATTGTGGTACCTGTCGAGGAGGGTATTCAAGTGTGGTGTGCCACTCAATGGATGGATGTGACTCAGACTAGCATTGCTCGTATGTTAAAAATAGAGTCGAATGCGGTGCAGTTGCATGTGCGACGTGTTGGCGGAGCTTACGGTGCAAAGGTGACTCGATGCAACCATGCAGCCTGCGCCAGTGCTTTAGTTGCCTATAAACTAAATCGGCCAGCGCGATTTGTGCAAACTATTGAGTCCATGATGGAGACCCTTGGCAAACGATGGGCTTGCAGATCCGACTATGAGTTTCAGGCTCGTCCGAATGGAACAATTCGTCGTCTAACAAACAACTACTATGAGGATGCTGGTTGCACTCTTAATGAGAATGTTGTCGACTTCCTAACCCAACCTGCATTGCCAAATGTCTACAATCTTAACAACACAAACTTCACTGCGAAGGGCACAGCAATCCGAACGGATGCAGCGAGCTCTACATGGTGTCGAGCTCCAGGATCAGCAGAGGGTGAGTTCACAGAGCATTACTGAATTGCATATACAAACTTTTATTATTTATATCATAAAAAGGTATTGCCATGACTGAGATTGCACTGGAGCACATTGCCTTTACTTGCAAAATAGATCCAGCTGATGCTCGGCTGGTGAATCTTCGACCGGGCAACAAAATGATTCAGTTGCTTCCTCGATTCCTTGCTTCAACGGAATATCGCAAGCGACGCAGCGAAATCAACTTGTTTAATGCACAGAATCGATGGCGCAAACGAGGATTAGGACTCTCCCTCATGGAGTTTCCTCTGAATGTGAGCATTGCCTTAGCTTATCCGACAACAGTAGCAATTTATCATGCGGATGGATCTGTGGTCATTACCCATGGAGGCATTGAGATCGGCCAAGGAATAAACACGAAGGTGGCCCAAGTTGCTGCTTTTGTTTTGGGTATTCCACTGGAACGTGTGCGAATTGAGACAAGTAATACAATTACAGGAGCGAATTCCTTTTTGACTGCCAACTCGATGGCTAGTGAACTGGTAGGAATTGCTGTTCGCAAAGCCTGTAATACCCTGAATGAGCGACTTGATCCGGTGAAGCGTAGATTGGGCCCCAATGCAAGATGGGAAGAGATAGTTGAGGCGGCCTTCACTCAATCGATCAGTCTCATTGCATCAGAAATTTATAAAATGGGTGATCAGCAAAATTACAGTATATTCGGATTGAGTCTCATTGAATTGGAGCTCGACATTTTGACTGGAAATCATTTGATACGACGCGTGGACATTTTAGAAGATGCAGGCGAGAGTCTCAGTCCCAGCATTGACATTGGTCAAGTAGAAGGAGCCTTTGTCATGGGACTAGGCTACTATCTCACTGAACTTCTGCTTTATGATCGCCAGACAGGTCGCATACTTACGAATCGAAGCTGGAACTATCATCCTCCGGGCGCTAAAGATATACCCATTGACTTTCGCATTGAATTATTACAGAAAAATCCGAATCCAGTTGGATTCCTTAGGTCGAAAGCCACTGGGGAGCCAGCCTTCTGTTTAGCTGTCGGAGTTCTCTTTGCTATGCAACATGCTATACAATCTGCGAGGGAAGATGCTGGACTTCCCAGAGAATGGGTTCGCCTTGGAGCACCAACAACACCAGAGACAGTTGTGCTCTCGGCGGGAAGTGATGTCCGTCAATTCGCTTTAAAGTAGATAATAAAATATAAAATAGTATTAATAAAGAAAATCAACAGGATAGGTTTTCAAATAACTATAGCTTTTTTGATTATTACTTAGTGTCTTCTATCTTAGTAAATTTATTTTAATAACTTTGTAGTTAAGAATAAATTAACTTTTATTATACTAAAAATTTAAAGATTCATGTTTTAGGTAAATACTTTAATATCATATAAAAGAGAATATTTGGAACAATATTAGTCGTTGAGGGTTTAACCCAAGTAATCAAGGGTAAATTTAAAACTGAAAACAAATATTTTTGAACACAGACCAGCTTATGAAGTAGATAAATAATCGCAATAAATAATACATTTACATGTTATTAAAATAAAATAATATATAGCAAATACTTTTAAAGCATTTATATAAAATTTCCTTACTTATGAACCTTAATATTGAACATTTCAAATTGCTCTCACGTTGTTGGTAATAAAATGTTATTATCATTTGCAAAAATGAGCAAAGAATATTGTACGCACAGTGGACTCTAACTTGTTATTTAATTAAATATTAAATAAATATTTTCAAAATAAACAAAAAAGAGCTTTTTCTCTTTAAAAATGTTGCTACTGTTTCCGATTTTAATGAGTTAATACCTGGTGAATATCTTTCTCCAACTAATTATATTTTGAGCAATATATACCACACTAAGTTTATTGACTTCAGCATGAACGGAGTTTTCGCCACTGTATCAGTTAGTTCGTATTTGTCTATCGCTGCGAACCCGTTTAGCTTTTGGATAATTACTACTAATCAGGTTTCACTCGGGGCTTTAAATAGAGGCGAAAGGCTAAAAGCTTCGCACTTGGCAATTGGATGCCAACGGAGATGCAATGAGTATCAAATTTAAGGTGAACGGATTTCCATACGAGGTCCAACCGGCGGACTACGCCGTGGACATCACACTCAACACTTTTCTTCGAGAACATCTCCACCTGACTGCCACCAAGTACATGTGTCTCGAGGGCGGTTGTGGCTCCTGTGTCTGTGTGATCCAGCGTCGTCATCCCGTCACTGGCGAATTAAAAACCCACGCCGTCAACTCAGTAAGTAGTAAGCAATAAAGTGAAATGCAATGTATTTTAAGCAATCCCTTCTCTATAGTGCTTGATGTTGCTCAACACCTGCAATGATGTTGACATTATCACAGACGAGGGATTGGGTAACAAAAGCAGCGGCTATCATCCCATACAGAAACGTCTGGCAAAGCTCAATGGCACTCAGTGTGGCTACTGCTCGCCAGGATTCGTAATGAACATGTACGGACTCCTCGAAGGTAAGGGAGGCGTGGTCACCATGTCCGAAGTGGAGGATGCTTTTGGCGGAAACATCTGTCGTTGCACCGGCTATCGACCTATATTAGATGCCATGAAGTCCTTTGCCGTGGATAGCACCATTGAGGTGCCAGCAGAATGTATGGACATCGAGGATTCCTTCAAGTTGCTGTGTTCACGAACTGGTCAATGCTCAAGTGGAAGCTGCTCCCGGAAGATGCTTCCATGCCAAGACAATTGTCAATGGTATTGGCCCAAGTCGTTAGCAGAGTTGTTCGCTTCTTTAGATCAAGTTCCCGCAGGCGAAGAGTATATTCTGGTGGGAGGAAACACAGCTCATGGTGTCTACAGAAGACCGAAGAGTATTCGGCACTACATCGATATCAATGAGGTGCCGGAGCTGAAGCAGCACAGCATTGAGTCTGATCATCTGCTACTGGGCGCCAACATGTCGCTGACAGATGCGATGCAGCTCTTCCAACAGGCTACAAGTCGCGCCGGTTTCGAGTATTGTGCTCAGTTATGGCAACACTTCAACCTGATCGCGAATGTGCCAGTGCGAAATGTGAGTGCTGGCCATAAATCCAGATGATCCAGTTCGAAACTTGTTTTCTCGCTACTGACTAATCGTGATTGCAGTGAGAAAGTGACTTTGAACTAGAAAGTAGACGAAGTGGTGATGCTCTAAACTCTGTATTCACAGAATGGAACTCTGGCTGGCAACATTTCTATAAAGAAGCAACATCCAGAATTTCCCTCGGATGTTTTTATCACGTTTGAGAGTCTTGATGCTCAAGTCCTAGTGCATGACAACGCACATACTCAGAGAGTAACGACCCTATTGGATTATCTTCAAGATCGCACTCCCAAATTGGTTATTGGTGCATTTATACTGCGAGCGTATCCCAAAGACAAATACCTTTTCAACTCATACAAGGTTAGTTCACCATGTCTTTGGAATTCATTTTAATATACTCTCCTGCTTGACAGATTATTCCCCGAGCCCAGAATGTTCATGCATATGTCAATGCAGGATTTCTAATTGAATGGCAAAATATTCAACGTCGCATAGTCGGATCGGCTCGTATCTGCTTTGGAAATATTCATCCAGGTTTTGTACATGCTCAAAATGTAGAACAGTTCCTGGTGGGTCGTGATCTCTATGACAATGGCACTGTGGTGCAAGCCTTCGAACAGCTTCTGACGATTTTGCAGCCAGTGGAAATGCCACCAGAGGCATCTCCTGAATACCGCCAGAAACTAGCTTGCTCTCTGTTTTATAAATTTCTCTTGGGGTCTGCCCCTAAAGAGTTGGTTCGGGAGCGTCTTCGAAGTGGAGGACAAATGCTTGAACGTCCTCTCTCCTCGGGCAAACAGTCGTTTGAGACTATTCTCAAGAAATACCCGGTTAGTCAGGTAGTTCAGAAACTAGAAGGTATGTTCGGAATACTTTAATTATCTAGGAATTTATTAATTTTTCATTTAGGTCTCATTCAGTGTTCCGGGGAAGCTAAGTATATGAATGATTTGATGACTACTTCCAATGCTGTCTACTGCGCGTTTGTCACTGCAAAGAGAGTTGGAGCTACAATAGAAGACATTGATACCAAGGCTGCCTTTCAGTGCAAGGGAGTAGTGGCCTTTTACTCACTGAAAGATATTCCTGGAGACAACAACTTTAACAACACAACGGTATTTACAGTAGAGCCAGAGGAAATATTTTGCGCTGGACTTGTCAAATACTACGATCAACCCCTTGGAGTCATTGCTGCAACCAGTCAAGATATTGCGATTTATGCAGCTTCATTGGTACAAGTCACTTATGTCAACGATCAAGTAAAGATCTACACATGTATGAATGCTGTGATTGCAGAGAAGAAGGAGGATCGCATGTTTACAAACTCCATAAAGATAGAGGAAGTAGCTCAACTTATGCCAGAAACAGGCGACATTACAGGCAAGGGAATCTTGCAGTTAGACTCCCAGTATTATTTTACTATTGAGCCTCAGACCACCATAGTTGTGCCTGTAGAGGAAGTACTTCGTGTGTATTGTGCCACACATTGGATGGATGTAACTCAGGCTAGCATTTCACGCATGCTTAAGATAGAAACCAATAAGGTGCAATTGGAAGTCAAACGCGTGGGAGGCAGTTATGGTGCAAAGCAAACCCGGGCTAATCAAGTGGCATGTGCCTGTTCACTTGTTGCTTTCAAGCTGAATCGACCAGCTCGATTTGTGCAAACAATTGAATCTATGATGGAATCGAATGGCAAGCGATGGGCTTGTAGATCGGATTATGAGTTTCAGGTGCGTGCCAATGGATCCATTCGACGATTAACGAATAACTACTACGAGGATGCGGGATGTACTCTCAATGAAAATGTCGTATTTTATTTAACACAAGCAGCTATTAGAAATGTTTACAATTTAACTGATGCCAACTTTTATGCAAATGGAACGGCAATTAGAACAGATGCTGCAAGTAATTCCTGGTTTCGTGCACCAGGCACAGCAGAATGTAAGTTTACATAACAAGCAAAATTAAAAAGTGCTATAATCTCTTAAACTCCTTCTTTCAAATAGCCATCGCCATGACCGAGACTGCGATAGAGCACATTGCATTTGCTGCCAAATTAGATCCAGCTGACGTTCGTCTGGTGAATCTTCGGCCGGGTAATAAGATGCTACAATTACTTCCTCGATTCCTCGCATCCACGGAATATCGAAAGCGACGAACCGAAATCAACTTGTTCAATGCACAGAATCGATGGCGCAAACGAGGATTGGGATTATCAGTGATGGAGTTCCCTCTGAATGTGAGTTTTGCTTGGTGCTATCCAGCAACTGTTGCCATTTATCATGCGGATGGATCTGTAGTAATTTCACATGGAGGTATTGAGGTTGGACAAGGGTTAAATACAAAAGTTGCACAAGTTACTGCCTTTATTCTCGGAGTGCCATTAGATCGTGTGCGTGTCGAAGCTAGCAACACAATCTCAGGTGCCAATTCTTTTGTGACAGCTAACTCAATGACCAGTGACTGTGTTGGACGAGCTGTTCGTAAAGCATGCGATACCCTCAATAAGCGTCTACAACCCGTGAAGCAGAGGTTGGGAGCCCAAGCCCAATGGGAGGAAGTGGTGGAGGCTGCATTTTCACAATCGATCAGTCTGATTGCAACCGAGTCATACGAACAGGGGGATCAACCTAATTATAGCGTGTTCGGTTTGAGTCTCAGTGAACTGGAACTGGATATTTTGACTGGCAATCATTTGATTCGACGCGTGGACATTTTAGAAGATGCAGGCGAGAGTCTCAGTCCCAGCATTGATGTTGGCCAGGTTGAAGGAGCCTTCGTCATGGGATTAGGCTATTATCTCACGGAACATTTAGTTTACGATCGTCAGACAGGGCGCATTCTGACAAATCGTACATGGAACTATCATCCTCCAGGTGCTAAAGATATACCTATCGATTTTCGCATTGAATTGTTGCAGAAGAGTCCTAATTCTGTTGGATTTCTGCGTTCGAAGGCAATTGGAGAACCACCTTTCTGCTTAGCTGTCGGAGTTCTCTTTGCTATGCAGCATGCTATACAATCTGCGAGGGAAGATGCTGGGCTTCCCAGGGAATGGGTTCGTCTTGGAGCACCAACAACACCAGAAACAGTTGTACTTTCCGCAGGGAGCGAAGTTCGCCAATTTACACTGAAATAGAAATCGAAATATTTTTACACGCCTTACTTATAAGACATGTCTGCAATTTATATCATTATCCATTTGCTGTTCATTCATTTTACCCATACGGTAGAAGGGTATTATAACTTTGTACCGGCAAGAAATATATGTCACAGGTAGAAGGAGGCATCTCCGACCCTATAAAATATATATATTATTGATCAGCGTCAACAGCCGAGACGATCTAGCCGTGTCCGTCTGTCCGTATGAAACACTGGATCTCAGAGACTATAGAGCTGTAATTTTTAGACACCATTTGTTATGTTTGCACGCAGATCAAGTTTGTTTCAAATTTTTGCACGCCCACTTCCGCTCCTTGGTAAATCAAAAAAAATCGAATAACAAGCGCAATTTTAAAGCTAGAGTGGTATATACAATAATAACCATAGTATGTTAATTGTGATTCCTGAAATTTGGTTGCGATCAGATACAAAGTCTTACAGCCAAAACGCGTCAGAGCGTCAACTCTTGCTTCAGGAAAAAGCTAATTTTTGAAAAATTGAAATTAAATATCTTAATTGTTCTCAGTTCCAAATAGACTCTCGCATTGACAAGACGTGTCCACGCATAGTCATTTTTCGCGCGCTTATCTCGTTGATCTCAGTTTTTGTAAACAAATAAGTCTCAAAGAGGAAACAAAAAAGTGCCGTTACCCGATAAACGTTTGTTACTCGCTACGATGCGGAGAGACGACCCTCCAGACAAAAACAAATCTGAGCACAGATTTGTTGTTGTTAAACGTCTAGATGACAACTCAATGTCAAATGTTTCACCGTTTGTCATTAAGAAAATTATTGACCACACCTGCGGCGGTGAAGTTCTTTTTGCAAAGAAGACCCGAGACGGAAATTTATTAATCAAAACTAAGAATGGAACACAAGCCCAAAAATTGGTAAAGATGACATCATTTAGTGATTTCCCTGTGGAAGTTAAAGAACATCTCTCGCTGAACTCTTCCAAAGGAGTTATTTACTCCAATGACTTGCGAAACCTTGATGAAGAAGTTATCAAAAACGAGCTTACTGCTCAAAATGTTACCCAAGTTAAAAAAATCAAGAAGAAGTTTAACGAACAACTAATTGAAACAGGCCTTTTAATTTTAACTTTCGGAAGCGCCTCTATCCCGGAAACTATCAAAATTGGTTATGAATCAGTTAAAGTGAGGGCATTTATTCCTCCACCACTTCGTTGCTACAATTGCTTTAGATTTGGACATATTTCAAATTTATGCCGCAACAAAAAAATTTGCATTTATTGCGCCAACGAACACCACACTGAAGTCAACGAACAATGCTCAAATGGAAAACGCTGCATCAATTGCAACGATGCAAAATTACTGGACTGTAATCACTCTTCGGTATTCAGAAAGTGCCCACTCTTCGTTAAACACCAGGAAATACAAGCGATTAAAACGCTTGATAAGGTTGACATGAAGACAGCTATAAACACCTATAAAACCAGACACGCCCACGATGGATCTCTATATTCTAGCGTTGCTAAAAGCAACCTAGATAAAATTAATGATAGTATAAACACTTCTCAACTAACCTTTTCCAATTTAGTTCAAAGCAGTTCCCCTATTCCACCTTTTTCTAAAAATATAATTGACTACAATGACATATCAATTGACCCTAAGACAACATCTAACACTGAACTCCCATGTACCTCTAAGCCTTTAACCCCAAACTCTTTAGTAAAAATTCTCCCTAGAGCCACCTCTAACAGAATGAAAAGACAACTCAAAGCTAAAGCTAACGTTCAATCTAAATCTTCAAAACAAAATTTGAAACGATCTCCAGATTCTATTCTTTCTAACAGCACAGACGTATCCGATATAGATTTGTCTCCTGATGATGGTAATATAACTTAAATAACCTATTCACTTAACTGCTGGATTCCCCCCTCGTCGGCTCGCCAGGACCATACTCTGTTGTTTAAATAGAGTGTGGGCTTGGCGGGCTGGGGAGGGGGGAATCTGCAGTCTTATATTTTCTTTTCTCACTGTAGTTTGTGACTGTATATGCGTATTCATATGCATTTACGGTCACATACTAACTAATTTATTGTTATTTATATTATATCGACTATTTCCTCCTTATCAATACATCATTTATCAATTAACAATTCTCCAATGGAATATTAATGGCTTCACTAACAACTACAGTGAGCTGCAAATTCTATTAGCCAAATACAAGCCACAAATTATTTGCCTTCAAGAGACCCACTTAGCATATCATTCCATTCATCCAATTCCCATAAACTACACAATGATCTCGCGCAACTCTCTGCCATCTTATGGTGGTGTCGCCATACTGATTCATAACTCCATTCAATACAAAGAAATTTGCCTCTCTACAGAATTCGATGCCATCTGCGTCGAAATCTGTTCAAAAAACAATTAAATATTATTTCTACCTACCTCCAACCTAAAGCTGTCTTTACTCTTGCCAACTTAATTTCTGTTCTTTCCCCTCCTAATAACAAACCTTCGTTTATAACTGGAGATTTTAATAGCTGGCACAAACGCTGGGGTTCCCCAGTCAACAATAAGAAGGGCCTAATTCTTGATAAGTTTTTAACCCAATCTAACCTAATCCTTCTTAATGATAAAAGTCCTACCCACCTCAGTACACATAACACACACACTCACATAGTGGTGGAATAAAGACCTAGAAGCTCTACGCAGCTTAAAAAACTCTGCATGGCGTACACTTAAAAGATATATTTCTACGGAAAACATCATCGATTTTAGAAGGAAAAATGCCGTATTCCGAAGGGCTCTAAAAACAGCCAAAAGACAATCCATTTCTAAATTTACTGAAGAGATTAACCCTACTACTCCGGTCGTCAAAATCTGGAACAATATTAGACGCTTTTGCGGTATGCATCCTACTAAGGGTATCCACTGTATTATCCCACCCTGTAATCAAAAAATCACAAGTCAACAGGATATTGCTGATTTCTTTTGCCACAACTGGTCCGTTCAGTCTCAAGACTCCGCATTTTCTAGTCTCTTTACTGTCAATAAAATTAGAACTCTTTCCGACTCACTAATTTACCCACATAGTAAACGTGCATATCCAATAGAAGCTGACATTAATTATACAGAATTCTCGGCTTCCTTAAATTCCCTAAAAGGCAAAACTCCGGGTTTTGATAGGATTAACTATCAAATGATAAAAGAGCTACCTATCAATGTCCATAAGAGACTAATTGATCTCTTTAACCGCATTCTTCATAAATGTATTCCTCAACAATATAAATTGAGTATTATAGTACCTATCCTTAAACCTGACAAAAACAAGACAAACCCATCGTCGTATCGTCCTATATCTCTGAACTCTTGTATAGCTAAAATACTAGACAAAATAGTAGCAAAGAGACTTTGGTAGTTTGTAACTAACTACAAACTGCTACACAAAAGTCAGATTGGTTTTAGGAAGGGCAAGTCGGTTATGGATTGTCTGTTATTTGCAGACCATCTTATCAACCGTACCCTTAGCTCAAAAAATCATTTATCCTTAATTTCGCTTGATTTTTGTAAGGCATTTGAAAAAATTGGCGTTCATGTAGTTATAGACCAACTTATTAATTGGAAAGTAGGCCCCAAAATAATTAATTACGTAAGAAACTTTATGACACACAGACAAATCAAAGTTAGAGTTGGTAATTACCTCTCAAAAACTCATTCACTTAACAATGGCATCCCTCAAGGCTCGCCACTATCGGTCATTTTATTTGTTATAGCATACCAAAAACTTGTTGAAATAATTGACATAAATAAAGAAATTCAAATCAGCGCTTATGCTGATGATTTCAATCTCCTTGTCAAATTAGATAAGGGTAAAAACATAACCATTAACCTTGATTCTTTAGCTCTTAATATTTCAAACTGGTGTTCCTACTCAGGAGCCAATATTTCACTTGACAAATGCAAACACATGCACATTTGCAATAAACATAACTGTCATTGCACCATCTCTTTTGGTAATTTCCATCTTCAAAATGTCCGATCTCTGAAAATGTTAGGCGTTTTCTTTAACGCCAAACATAACTGGAACTCACACATTGATTATCTTACAGATCCACTTTATCAACGCCTCAATATTATTAAATGTCTTTCGAGTCTTAAATTTAATTGTAGCACCCTTACACTTATCTCTGTAGTTAAAGCCCTTCTTTTATCTAAAATCGACTTTGCACTTCCCTTTTATGGCAATGCTCCTAAAACCACTATTAAAAAAATAAATACAATTATACATTCAGCAATTAGATTCGCATTAGGGGCTTTCCGCTCCACTCCTATCAAAAATTTGTTTTTTGAAGCTAATATTCTGCCACTTAACAACAGAAAAGATAAACTAACAGCTAATTTATTTACTACCATAATCAACAGTTCTGATTCCCCGTTATACATTATAATGAAAAATTACCTTCCGCCCAAGAGTGGCAAACAATTTTCGACTATAGATACTCACAATTCATTAGGGATTCATCTTAAGCCCATTTCAAAACTTAAACATAAATCGCCGCCTTGGAATCTACACTCAAATTCTATTAATTTATCTCTAAGCTATTTAAATAAAAATTCTAACCCTCCTGAAATTTTCAGGAAAGAGTTTGCTAGAATTCAGTCGGAACCAAATCAAAACACAACATTCATATACACTGATGGGTCTCAAATTAATGGCTCTACTGGTTATGGAATAACCACAACTCACACCATCCTCTCTAACGGTATTCTTCCTCCGTACACAACAGTGTTTTCCTCTGAAATTATTGCCATTTACTTAGCTATTCGCCTATTACAAAACAAGAGGGGCAGATACATTATCTGCTCAGACTCTCTTTCCTCTCTCAAATCAATAAAAAACATATCCAACTCCTCCTTTTACCCAGATTTAATTCGTAACCTTCTAATACGACTCTACCCTAAATTCACTTTGCTATGGATTCCCAGTCACATTAACATAACAGGCAATGAGTTGGCAGATCAAACAGCTAAAAAATCTTTTCAGTTTCCTCTTGTTTATACTACCAACAACAACAGCAATGACATTAAAAAACACATTCAAAATAGTTTAATTTTATCCAATGACAATTCCTTTGCTGAAACTTCGAATTGGTATCAAAGCACCAACCCCCTTAAATTAAACATCTCTAATTTTCTCAACAATAATTATATATCTATTTCACGGCTAGAAGAAACTAAACTAATTCGCATTCGTCTAGGCCACACTAAAATTACCCATTCTCACTATTTTACCAATGACACACCCGGCAATTGCCCTCTATGTGACTCTATATTCTTTAATCTTAACCACTTCTTGAACTCCTGCTCCTTTACTCAACAAATCAGATCCCGTTTCTTTCCCAACAACTCACCTTTATCCGCTTTAACCAATCCAACTGCTGACAATATAAAATTCTTAATCAAATTTCTCAAACATAGTAACATCTTTCATTCTATATAAAGTTAACCTTAAGTTTCATATACTCACATGTAAATACATATATTCTTTTGCTATTCTAATCTATTCAAAATTTATATAAACAAAATTAAAATAAGAAAATTATTCACCCTCATGTAAATATGTATCTTTTCAAAACTATTATAATTACTTTTTTTCTATTCATCTTATTCATCATTGTTAATTCATACCTAGAATTTTAAGTGTTAACTATTTCTTTATAATCAATTTGTAAAATTAAGATTGTTATTAGTAGCCGAAGACCTAAGTTGTCATGGCTCTTCTCCTAGTAGGCTAAGATTTTTTATAAATTTTTGTCTACTTTCATAAATAAATAAATAAATCTTAATTGTTCTGTTTGTTGGATAAGTCGATTTAAGGTCAGGCATAATATCGTCGACGGAACAGTCAGTGCAGAATCTTTGTCTGTAACTTTCGCAGAACGTATTTTTAAAAATATATTAGATGACGGACATGATAGCGACGACAACGTCGATGATCAAAATAAAGATGTATCAGCACAAGTGTTGCCAGAGTCGCTTTTTTCCCGTCAAAACTGGCTTTTTTCAAATGCCATTTGCTAGAAAAAATTGCAAACAGCGGACAGCGGGAATTCTGGCTTTTTTTTTACTTAAATGCTTTTTTTAGATTTTTTTTCTATTTGCCCAAAATTATGGAACAATATTTACTATAGCTATTCTGTCAATGCTTGCCAACATTTTTAGTGACAAATCGATTGTATAGTGTTGTAAAGCAATCTCAAAGAACATGCCAATTTAAGAATTGGCGATAAGTCATAGCGTCTCTAAAGACAAAAGTGAATTGATCTTCAGTTCACTGTGTTTTGATTGTTTTAAAAAACTGTCAAAAGACTTTAAACAAAAATATCGGGACGACACGGGTGACAGTTACTGCAAATCTACAATCACCGCAAAACTCTCTGATTTGCGCGCCCATGCTTTGACCAAAAATCATAAAAGTGCCAAGTGCGGGTTAATGCAAACAAACCAAATAAATTTTGTAGCTTTGACGGTCAAGACAATGGAGCAAGAAGCAGTGCTATGTCTTTTTGTGGCCGAGCATACATTGTTGGCTCATTTGGATCATTTAGGAAACCTAGTTGTTAAATACTTTGAAGACGACAGCGCTATTCGTTTTTCTACTCGTTGTTTTCTACTTAAAATGAAAATACATTTTATTCTAAATCATGTATTTACAGTTATGGCTTGCGCAGACTTGAGAAATGCTGCTATAGATATAACCTTCCTAATAAATTCCTAAAAATTATGGGAACTGGATGAAAATATGACAATAAAAATGAGGAGAATCAGGATAGTTTTAATAAAATTCTCCAAATATTGTACAGCTGCTGTACAAATTCTATACATATGTTTCAATATAACCGATTTCGTGCGCTCACCTTGTGACTATCAGAAAAACATAGAGAATCCACTGAATTGAAAAATCAGTTTTTTTTACAGCTTTTTTTTTAATTTTTCAGCTTTTTTGCATCGTTCTTCCCGTCAAAAACAGCTTTTTTTCTCAACAAACTTTGGCAACACTGATCAGCACCTAGCGTTTTGGAGCCATTCAAGGCTGCAGAAATACTGAATAGATTTGTCCATTCAAATTTGAATAACAAGAGTTTAACGACTGTTTAATATGTCAAAAACTACTGCTAAATATTAAATATTCACTGATTATTTAAATTAAGACTAAAAATAAAAACATACATAAATTACTCTTGTTATATTATGCTTATGAATATGCATTATACGACTTATTATGAAAAACCCATGTTATTAAATTAAATTTATTAAAAAAGACGCTCTGCCGGTAGCAAAGTGCAAATAGGGAAGCACACACTTTTTTTTATTCATTTTGTAAAAATATTCATACTTTGATGGTTATCGGTGCCATTATAAAATGTTATTAAATCTTTAATTTTGCGCGTAAAATTGTAGTGTCGCGATTATTACGTAGTATAATCGATTAATGATTCAATTAATCGAAACCCATTTTTTGATACAATTAAATCGCTAATTGAAACAAATTAATCGATTAATATGTATCATATGATTAATCGTGCGATCACTAGTTATATTGCTATTCGCTATCACAGCGAACCAGTTTAGTTTTGGCTAATTTTTGCTAATCAGATTCCACTCGGGGCTTTAAAAAGAGGCGCCTGGTCAAGAGCTTCGCACTTTTCGATTGGATGCCAAACTAGCAGGAATGAGTATCAGATTCAACGTCAATGGATTTCCGTACGAGGTCCAACCGGCGGACTACGTCGTGGACATCACACTCAACACTTTTCTTCGAGAACATCTCCACCTGACTGCCACCAAGTACATGTGTCTGGAAGGCGGTTGTGGCTCCTGTGTCTGTGTAATCCAGCGTCGTCATCCCGTAACTGGCGAATTAAAAACCCACGCCGTCAACTCAGTAAGCAGCGAGTAATAAAGTGAAATGCAATGTATTTTAAGCAATCCCTTCTCTATAGTGCTTGATGTTGCTCAACACCTGCAATGATGTTGACATTATCACAGACGAGGGATTGGGTAACAAAAGCAGCGGCTATCATCCCATACAGAAACGTCTGGCAAAGCTCAATGGCACTCAGTGTGGCTACTGTTCGCCAGGATTCGTAATGAACATATACGGACTCCTCGAAGGTAAGGGAGGCGTGGTCACCATGTCCGAAGTGGAGGATGCTTTTGGCGGAAACATCTGTCGCTGCACCGGCTATCGACCTATATTAGATGCCATGAAGTCCTTTGCCGTGGATAGCACCATTGAGGTGCCAGCAGAATGTATGGACATCGAGGATTCCTTCAAGTTGCTGTGTCCACGAACTGGTCAATGCTCAAGTGGAAGCTGCTCCCGGAAGATGCTTCCATGCCAAGACAATTGTCAATGGTATTGGCCCAAGTCGTTAACAGAGTTGTTCGCTTCCTTAGATCAAGTTCCCGCAGGAGAAGAGTATATTCTGGTGGGAGGAAACACAGCTCATGGTGTCTACAGAAGACCGAAGAGTATTCGGCACTACATCGATATCAATGAGGTGCCGGAGCTGAAGCAGCACAGCATTGAGTCTGATCATCTGCTACTGGGAGCCAACATGTCGCTGACAGATGCGATGCAGCTCTTCCAACAGGCCACAAGTCGCGCCGGTTTCGAATATTGTACTCAGTTATGGCAACACTTCAACCTGATCGCGAATGTGCCAGTCCGAAATGTGAGTGCTGGCTACAAATCCACTACTGACTGATCGAGATTGCAGTGTGAAAGTGAAAGTAAGTAAACAAAGAGATTATGCTCTAAACCCTGTATTCACAGAACGGAACTCTGGCTGGCAACATTTCTATAAAGAAGCAACATCCAGAATTTCCCTCGGATGTTTTTATCACGTTTGAGAGTCTTGATGCCCAAGTCCTAGTGCATGACAACGCACATACCCAGAGAGTAATGACCCTATTGGATTATCTTCAAGATCGCACTCCCAAATTGGTTATTGGTGCATTTATAATGCGAGCGTATCCCAAAGACAAATACCTTTTCAACTCATACAAGGTTAGTTCACCATGTCTTTGGAATTCATTATACCCGCTACCCATAGAGTAGAAGGGTATTATAACTTTGTGCCGGCAGGAAACAGGTAGAAGGAGGCTTCTTCGACCCCATAAAGTATATATATTCATGATCAGCGTGAACAGCCGAGACGATCTAGCCATGCCCGTCTGTGTGTCTGTCCGTCCGTCCGTATGAACACCTAGATCTCAGAGACTATAAGAGATAGATCTATAAATTTGTCGATAGCATTTGTTATGTTTGCACGCAGATCAAGTTTCAAATTTTTGCCACGCCCACTTCCGCCCCCGCAAATCAAAAAAATCGAATAACAAGCGTAATTTTAAAGCTAGAGTTGCAAATTTTGGTATATATAATAATAACTATAGTAGTTATGATTCCTGAAAATTTAGTTGCGATTAGATAAAAATTTGTGGAAGTTATTAAAGAAATACCTTTGTATGGGTAAAAACACCTACCTTCTAGGGGTCTTAGTTGCTTTGTATATTTACTTTGTATATTTTTAGTATTTTTGTAGTATATTTGGTATATTTTGAGAATAATACCGCAAAATATATTTCTTTTATTCAAAATGGGTAGCGGGTATCTCAGTCGACCACACTCGACTGTAGCTTTCTTACTTGTTCTAATATACTTTCCTGCTTGATAGATTCTTCCCCGAGCCCAGAATGTTCATGCCTATATCAATGGAGGATTTCTAATTGAATGGCAAAATATTCAAAGTCGCATAGTCGGATCGGCTCGTATCTGCTTCGGAAATATTCATCCAGGCTTCGTACACGCTAAAAATGTAGAACAGTTCCTGGTGGGTCGTGATCTCTACGACAATGGCACTGTGGTGCAAGCCTTCGAACAACTTCTGACGATTTTGCAGCCAGTTGCAATGCCACCAGAAGCATCTCCTGAATACCGCCAGAAACTGGCCTGCTCTCTGTTTTATAAATTTCTCTTAGGGTCTGCCCCTAAAGAGTTGGTTCGGGAGCGTCTTCAAAGTGGAGGACAACTACTTGAACGTCCACTCTCCTCGGGCAAACAATCGTTTGAGACTATTCCCAAGAAATACCCGGTGGGGCAGGTGGTTCAGAAACTTGAAGGTAAGTCTTAAATTCCTGAATGTCTAAGGAACTCATCAATCTTCTTTTTAGGTCTCATTCAATGTTCCGGGGAAGCCATGTATGTGAATGATCTGCTAACCAAGTCGAATGCTGTTTACTGTGCCTTCGTCACTGCAAAGAGAGTTGGAGCTACAATAGAAGGCATTGATACCAAGGCTGCCTTTCAGTGCAAGGGTGTAGTGGCGTTTTACTCACTGAAAGATATTCCTGGAGACAACAACTTTAACAACACAACGCTATTTACAGTAGAGCCAGAGGAAATATTTTGCGCTGGCCTTGTCAAATACTACGATCAGCCCCTTGGAGTCATTGCTGCAACCAGTCATGATATTGCGATTTATGCAGCTTCATTGGTACAAGTCACTTATGTCAACGATCAAGTAAAGATCTACACATGTATGAATGCTGTGCTTGCAGAGAAGAAGGAGGATCGCATGTTTACAAACTCCATAAAGATAGAGGAAGTATCTCAACTTATGCCAGAAGCTGGCGACATTACAGGCAAGGGAATCTTACAGTTGGACTCCCAGTACTATTTTACTATTGAGCCTCAGACCACCATAGTTGTGCCTGTAGAGGAAGTGCTTCGTGTGTATTGTGCCACACATTGGATGGATGTAACTCAGGCTAGCATTTCACGCATGCTTAAGATAGAAACCAATAAGGTGCAATTGGAAGTCAAACGCGTGGGAGGCAGTTATGGTGGAAAGCTAACCCGGTCTAATCAGGTGGCATGTGCTTGTTCACTTGTTGCTTTCAAGCTGAATCGACCAGCTCGGTTTGTGCAAACAATCGAATCTATGATGGAATCGAATGGCAAGCGATGGGCTTGTAGATCGGACTATGAGTTTCAGGTGCGTGCCAATGGATCCATTCGACGATTAACGAATAACTACTACGAGGATGCGGGATGTACTCTCAATGAAAATGTCGTATTCAATTTGGCACGAAGAGCTATTAGAAATGTCTACAATTTAACTGATGCAAACTTTTATTCAAAAGGAACGGCTATTAGAACAGACGCTGCAAGTAATTCCTGGTTTCGTGCACCAGGCACGGCAGAGTGTAAGTTCACTTAAGATTATTTATTTATTGTCGTGTTTAATTATTATACAGAAATAATATAATAACTAAAAGAAGGGAGTGCAAACTACTAAGGCCATCTACTCCAATTTTACTTAACAATGAAAATTAATACTATTATAATTTTTTAAACTATCTCTTTCAAATAGCCATCGCAATGACCGAGACTGCAATAGAGCACATTGCGTTTGCTGCCAAATTAGATCCAGCTGACGTTCGTCTGGTGAATCTTCGGCCGGATAATGAAATGCAGCAACTACTTCCTCGATTCCTGGCATCCACGGAATATCGAAAGCGACGAACTGAAATCAACTTGTTCAATGCACAGAATCGATGGCGCAAACGAGGATTGGGATTATCAGTAATGGAGTTCCCTCTGAATGTGAGGATTGCTTGGTGCTATCCAGCAACTGTTGCCATCTATCATGCGGATGGATCTGTGGTAATTTCACATGGAGGTATTGAGGTGGGACAGGGATTAAATACAAAGGTGGCACAGCTTACTGCCTTTATTCTCGGAGTGCCACTGGATCATGTGCGTGTCGAAGCTAGCAACACAATATCAGGTGCCAATTCCTTTATGACAGCTAACTCAATGACCAGTGATTGTGTTGGACGAGCTGTTCGTAAAGCATGCGATACCCTCAATAAGCGTCTACAACCAGTGAAGGAGACGTTGGGAGCCCAAGCCAAATGGGAGGAGGTAGTGGAGGCTGCATTTTCACAATCGATCAGTCTGATTGCAACCGAGTCATACGAACAGGGGGATCAACCTAATTATACCGTGTTCGGTTTGAGTCTCAGTGAACTGGAACTGGATATTTTGACTGGCAATCATTTGATTCGACGCGTGGACATTTTAGAAGATGCAGGCGAGAGTCTCAGTCCCAGCATTGATGTTGGTCAGGTTGAAGGAGCCTTTGTCATGGGATTAGGCTACTATCTCACGGAACATTTAGTTTACGACCGTCAGACAGGGCGCATTCTGACAAATCGTACATGGAACTATCATCCTCCAGGTGCTAAAGATATACCTATCGATTTTCGCATTGAATTGTTGCAGAAGAGTCCTAATTCTGTTGGATTTCTGCGTTCGAAGGCAATTGGAGAACCACCTTTCTGCTTAGCTGTCGGAGTTCTCTTTGCTATGCAGCATGCTATACAATCTGCGAGGGAAGATGCTGGGCTTCCCAGGGAATGGGTTCGTCTTGGAGCACCAACAACACCAGAAACAGTTGTACTTTCCGCAGGGAGCGAAGTTTCCCAATTTGCGCTGAAATAGAAATCGAAATATTTTTACACGCCTTATAAGACATATATTCAATATATGATATTAGTTCATATCACGATGAATAATGCAATTCATTATCCATTTTTTAATAATTTTTTTAAACAAAAATTTTCTCTTTACTTAAATTTTATACCCGCTACGCATAGGGTAGAAGGGTATTATAACTTTGTGCCGGCAGGAAGTGTATGTAAAAGGTAGAAGGAGGCATCTACTACCCTATAAAGTACTACCCATATAGTATTCTTAATTAGCGTCAACAGCTGAGACGATCTATCTGTCTGTCCGTATGAAACACTGAATATCAGAGACTATATGAGATAGATCAACCAAAAAATTTAATATGTATTATTTTGGTATATTTTGCGTATATTACCGCAATATTTTGGTTTTATTCAAAATGGGTAGCGGGTATCACACAGTCGAGCACAGTCGAATGTGGCTTTCTTGTTCATTCATTAAATAAAACGAAGGTCAAATGCATAACAACAAAATCATTTAAGATTGAATTTGTTAATGGTTCATAAAATTTTCTTTTACGTTGGCCGATTTTAACTTTTACCAATAATATTATAAGTTCTTAATATTTGTAACAATTTTGTTAATATATTATTAAATAATTTATATTTTCAAAATAAACGGGTATGCATAGACAAGTAAGCTAAAAAAAACAAGAAAGCCAACTTCGAGTGTGCTCGACTATTAGATACCTTCAATCCACTGCTTATTACTAGTATCATGAAGTTATAGCACCCCTTCACAATGAGAAACTGGTGTTATCATCATTAACACAATCCTAATAATATTTTGTATTTCTTTCTATACACCCCACGACACAGTAATTACAGTTAATGGAAAAATACGCACCAAAACTTAACGACAACATACGAAACTAGTCGATATTTGATGAATCAATGTTTTCAGTACTCCAAGAAAAAAAGCGAGGAGAGCAAAGCTTTTTACCGATTTGTTTGGAAACGAAACCAAAACAAAATTGTATAAACATAAACAATAAAACAACAACTCGCACATGTCGCGATAAGCCGGCTTCAGGTTTGAGATATTGTGTGGATGTAAAACAAAATAGAGAGAGTGACAAAAAGAATGAGAGAGAGAAAAAGCTAACGAAAGATAGTAAGAGGAGGAGAGAGAATAAGAACTTAGACGAGAGCGAATGTTCAAATGTGAATATAATGACTTAATGGAGAATACGACAAATATAGAACTCTTAACGAGAGAACATTGAGTCTCTCTGTCACTTGAACTTGACGAAAAATTAGACACATTTTGAGTATGAGTATTAATCGAAGTGGTCTCGCCATATAAAAGCACAAGCTCGTGTACCGAAGGCAACAGTAGAGTTGAAACCAGCGTTGGCCGTACATTGGAATCGCAGATTATTACTATATATACCCCGTATAGTAATAGTATGTTAAATTGTTTCTGCGCATTGTGAAATACATTCCAGAACAATATTCTAACAGGCGGCTTTTACCCTACTACAATATATTTCTCCCGATTATATAACACAAACATAGATAATGGTGGAAAGTATCACGATCAACGGCGATAGCTATGAAGGTATGTACACACATTTCAACAAGCAATTATAATCCAACACTAGCGTACATATAGTATATCTACTATGAAAATTCTCTAAGGCGTAGGTAGCCTATTCGTGTTATTAATTGAGAATAATTACATATCTATTTTCTTATATGAAAATATAAATAAAAGCAAACAACTTTGTTCGACAAAGCTTCTAGAAAATTCTACAATCTTAACTAGTTTCACCACAGAAAATTTGATTGTATATTCGTAAATGAAGAAAAGGTGTTAAAACTATTTGAGCAACAGCAGAGAATAAAGTAAAGTTAGAACAGTTCGACTTTTGGTTACCCTGTTGTATACCTCAACAATAGCACACAAAACTTTGGAATTATATCATTTATTTATCTTTAGTTTAAATAAATATCTTTCTTTATTAGGAGTATATATGTGACTTGCAAGAGTCAAAACAAGAATAAAAACTTATTAATATGCATAAGCATAATATGATTATGATTGGTTCTCTAGAAAGAAATAATCAGCCTTTGTAATTACCCTATAGTTAACTCTAAAAAATAGATTAAAAACGTTTAAGCGTCTGCGCATTTTCAATGAAATGCGGAATATATTGAGAGTATATTACATAAAAGATATACAGTAAAAGATATAACCCACTAATCTAGGCACTTTCATGGTATGATTGATAAGATTGTCTTTTTGAACTCTACTTATTTAATATCGAGCTGATCGAATGATCAAAGAAAGAAGTGATTTCAAATTTGTTCGAATTTCCATTGCCCAAGACTCTAGGCAAGAAATATTCGGATGCCTTAGCATTTATGATGAAATTCAGTTATATAAAGCGTATTTCTTATCAAGAGTATACACAAGTTTTGCAGCTCTCAAAATAAAATCAAACTTAATACGATTGAAACTTTCTTGATATGATTAAGATTGTCTCTCTCCGAACTCTATGAAAAAACGTTAAGATTACGAATAATGAAACTCTTCCGTTATATTTCATTGCTTTCTTAGTTAACTTCGCCAATCTGCCGGCTGACATCAGTCTGAATACTTTCATCCGAGAGCATGCCGGACTCACGGGCACCAAGTTCATGTGCCAGGAGGGCGGCTGTGGTGTCTGTGTTTGTGCCTTGAGTGGCATTCATCCGGTGACGGGCGAGCTCAGCACTTGGGCAGTTAACTCGTGCCTAACGCTGTTGAACACTTGCCTGGGCCTCGAGGTGACCACCACCGAGGGATTGGGCAATAAACGCAAGGGCTACCATGCCATCCAGGATCGTTTGGCCAAAATGAATGGCACCCAATGCGGCTACTGCTCGCCGGGCTTCGTGATGAACATGTACGCCCTGCTTAAGGGCCAAGGGGGCAAGGTGACCATGGCCGAGGTGGAGAATTCCTTCGGCGGCAACATCTGCCGCTGCACCGGCTATCGCCCCATTCTGGATGCCATGAAATCCTTTGCCGTGGACAGCAACATTCCGGTACCCAAGGAATGCGCTGACATCGAGGATCTGAGCACGAAGCAATGCCCCAAGACGGGACAACTTTGTGCCGGCAGCTGTAAGAAACAGAGCCAAAGGAATGTGCAGCTGTACTCTGATGGCAGTCGTTGGTCATGGCCTCAGACGCTGCCTGATCTGTTCCAGGCGTTGCAGGATGCAGCCAAGGAGAAGTTGCCCTACATCATTGTGGCTGGCAACACGGCGCATGGCATCTATAGGCGGGATGTAGAGATCAAGGCGTTCATCGATGTTCGTGGATTGGCTGAGCTGCGAGGTCACACCGTCTCCGATAAGGGATTGACCTTGGGTGCCAATCTGAGCCTCACCGAGACGATGGCCATTTGCCGCCAGCTGGAGCAGACCAGCGGATTTGAGTATCTGGCCCAGGTGTGGCTGCACCTTGATTGGATTGCCAATGTGCCAGTGCGCAACGTGAGTTGAGTTCCAAGTTGTTAATAAGCAGGCGACGCAATTTGTTATCTGCGTGTTGATAGCAACAAGTGCGCTTATATCTAATCTGAAGGGCTTTTGAATTGAATGAGTGTTTATTATTGTAGAACAAAACACTATCTAATACTATATGTTATGTATGATATTCATTTATAGGCCGGCACCTTGGCTGGTAATCTGTCCATCAAACATGCCCACCCCGAGTTCCCCTCGGATGTGTTTATTGTGCTGGAGGCTCTCGACGCCCAGGTGATCATCCAGGAGTCGGCGGACAAGCAGCGGACTGTCAGCTTGGCCGAGTATCTGAAGACGCCAATGCAGGGCAAGATCATTCGCGGATTTGTGCTGCCCGCCTTGTCAAAGGATAAAGTGCTGTTCGATTCGTATAAGGTAAATCTAGGGGAATCTGCATCTATTTAATCCATCTTCGGATTTTCGATTTTGATTTAAGTCGTTTGATTAACAAGTCAACAAAATACATATAAGATTCTTAGTTTTTCAATCATGCGATCCACGACAATATTCAAACTTATTTTTCCTTCATGCAGATCATGCCGCGTGCTCAGAATGCTCATGCCTATGTGAACGCTGCTTTCCTCCTAGAACTGGATGCCACATCGAAGGTGAAGAACGCCCGCATCTGCTTTGGTGGCATTCGCCCGGACTTTGTGCATGCCACTGCCGTGGAGCAGCTGCTGATCGGACGCAATCCCTTCGAGAATGCCTTGCTGGAGCAGGTCTTTAGCAAGCTTTCCACGCTGCTGCAGCCGGATGAGGTCCTGCCTGATGCATCGCCCGCCTACAGGCTTAAGTTGGCCTGCGGCTTGCTCTACAAGTTTCTGCTGAAGGCTGCCGCACAGCGGCAACAGAAACTGAACAGTCGCCACACAACCGGGGGCAACTTGCTCGCACGCCCAGTGTCCAAGGGCGAGCAGATTTTCGAGACCTTTGAGCAGCACTATCCAGTGACTAAGCCTACCGAGAAGCACGAGGGTCTCATCCAATGCTCTGGTGAAGCAACCTACGCCAACGATCTGCCCACACAGCACAATCAGCTGTGGGCTGCCTTTGTGACCGCCAAGCGAGTCGGTGCCGTGGTCACCAAAGTGGACACAGCTCCCGCCTTGGCGCTGCCTGGTGTTGTGGCGTATTTGGATGCCAAGGACATTCCTGGACCCAACAATCTGGGTCCGCATACCAAGGACGACTTCTTCTTCAAGGAAGTGGAGCAACTTTTTGCCACAGGACCCATTAGGTACTATCAACAACCTATTGGCATTGTGCTGGCTACTTCCAATGCATTGGCTCAACGATCCGCGGAGCTGGTGCAGATTAGCTACGAGGGAGGCGCTGAAGAGGTGCTGCCCAACATGAAGTATGTGCTGGAAGCCGAAACCGCTGGTGATCGCATCAAGCAGCCGGTCAAGTCGATGATTGACAAGCTGGACTTGCAGGAACCCTTTGAGCTTCAGGCAAGTGGCAAGCTAGACATGGGACTCCAGTATCATTACTTCATGGAACCCCACACGACTGTGGTGCTACCCTTCGAGGGTGGTCTGCAGGTCTATGCGGCCACACAGTGGATGGATCTCACCCAGGACATTATCGCCAGTGTGCTCAAGCTGAAGAGCAACGAGGTGCAGGTGAAGACACGTCGCATTGGCGGCGGCTACGGTGGCAAAGCGTCGCGATGCAACCTCGTCGCTGTGGCAGCTGCCTTGGCTGCCCATAAGCTCAATCGCCCCGTGCGCTTTGTGCAGTCTCTGGAATCCATCATGACCACAACAGGCAAGCGTTGGGCCTTCCACTGCGACTACGATTTCTTTGTGCAACGCAGCGGTAAAATTGTGGGCCTCAACAGTCGCTTCTACGAGGATGCCGGCTATCTGGAGAACGAGTCTCCACTCGGTCACACAGTATTGTTGTCGAAGAACTGCTACGAGTTCAGTGACAACTACAAGCTCGATGGTTTCTTGGTGCTCTCGGACTCGCCCACAAATACTCCTGCTCGTGCTCCTGGCTCCGTTGAGGGCATTGCCATGATTGAGAACATCATTGAGCACATTGCCTTCGAGACCGGTGTAGATCCGGCTGATGTGCGTTTTGCCAACATTTTGCCAGGACACAAAATGGGCGACATGATGCCCAGGTTCTTGAAGAGCACCCTGTATCGCGAACGTCGCGCTGATATCATTGCCCACAACAAGGAGCATCGTTGGCGCAAACGCGGACTGGGTCTCTGCATCATGGAGTACCAGATTGGCTACTTTGGACAGTATCCGGCCACGGTGGCGATCTACCACAGCGACGGCACCGTTGTAGTCTCCCATGGCGGCATCGAAATGGGTCAAGGTAAGTTACCAGAACAAAACGAAAGTGCTAAATCGAGAACAAATCTTGAGTCAATAAGAAATCGTGTCAAATATAAACTCAGAATTCTTAAAGCAAAACCAACTCTTAGAATGATTCAAAGAATTATCATTCTTTAATTCATTAATGCAAAAATGTCAATTGAATCCACTACGCAATATCTTAATTCAAGACCAAACATTCGTAAAATTATATTGTCTAAAATATATTTTTTTATTTTTTTAATAATTCAGCTACATTAAGTGAATTAATTGACATTGTTTGTATTTAGTTACAAATATTTTCTTAACATTATTCCAACTGACTAAAATTTGAGCACACAACTACTAATTTTTAGGATGGCCATATTTTAGATTAAGATAAAGGTAATTTCAACTTCCGTTTGGCCCAGACTAACAATTCTTGTTTTGAATTTCTACGTTAATATCAGAATATTTTTAATTTTTTATACCCGCTACCCATAGGGTAGAAGGGTATTATAATTTTGTGCCGGCAGGAAATGTATGTAACAGGTAGAACGAGGCATCTCCGACCCTATAAAGTATATATATTCTTGATCAGCGTCAACAGCCGAGACGATATAGCCATGTCCGTCTGTCCGTCTGTCTGTCCGTCTGTCCGTATGAAACACTGGATCTCAGAGACTATAAGAGATAGAGCTATAATTTTTTTTCGACAGCATTTGTTATGTTTGCACGCAGATCAAGTTTGTTTCAAATTTTTGCCACGCCCACTTTCGCCTCCGCAAATCAAAAAAATCGAATATTAAGCGTAATTTTAAAGCTAGAGTTGCGAATTTGGTATATACTATTATTACTATAGTAGTTATGATTCCTGAAAATTTGGTTGCGATCAGATAACAATTGTGGAAGTTATTAAAGAAATACTTTTGTATGGGCAAAAACGCCTACTTACTAGGGGTCTGAGTTGCTTTGGCCGCCAATCTGGTACATTGTGCCGTCTATGGTATATTTTCAATGCTGTCCTGTATCGATATACCAAACACACCACTTGGTATATTTTTTAGTATTTTCGATATATTTTGAAAATAATACTGCAATATTTTGCCCTTACTAAAAATGGGTAGCGGGTATCTCACAGTCGAGCACACTCGACTGTAACTTTCTTACTTGTTTGGATCAATTTTTGAGAAAAAAGTAATACGTTTTTAGAAGTTCAGAAGAATTCAAGAACTTCTAAGATTGTTTAAAGAATTTCTAGTGTAATTAGTTTCTCTCTTTAATCTATAGAAGTCTCTACACTATAAATCAATCTCTTTTTCTCCGCCCAGGCATGAACACTAAGATCGCTCAGGTAGTGGCCCACACGCTGGGCATTCCACTGGAACAGGTGCGCATTGAGGCCAGCGATACCATCAACGGGGCCAACTCCATGGTCACCGGTGGCGCTGTTGGAAGCGAGACACTTTGCTTTGCCGTTCGCAAGGCGTGCAACACATTGAACTCCCGTCTGGAGCCACTTAAGGAAGAGTTGAAGCCAGCTGACTGGCAAACGCTCATCAATGCTGCGTATGATCGCAAGATCAACTTGATAGCCAGCGATCAGTGCAAACAGGGCGACATGGAACCCTATTCGGTGTGTGGCCTTTGCCTCATCGAGGTGGAGCTGGATGTGCTTACTGGCAACTATCTGGTTAATCGTGCTGACATTCTTGAAGACACTGGCGAGAGTCTGAATCCCAATGTAGACATTGGACAGATCGAAGGAGCCTTCATGATGGGTCTGGGCTACTGGACATCTGAACAAATCGTTGTGGATAAACAGACTGGCGAATGCCTGACGAATCGCACCTGGAACTATAAGCCTCCAGGTGCCAAGGATATTCCCATTGATCTGCGCATCGAGTTGCTGCCTAAGAGTCCCAACAAGGCGGGCTTCATGAGGTCGAAAGGTGCGTATGCAAATTTCCTGCCATTATTTATTATTAGCATGCTTTAATCTCTGTTTTTTTTTTTCATTTGTAGCCACTGGTGAACCAGCTATTTGTCTGTCCATAGCTGTTGCCTTTGCCTTGCAGCAGGCGCTGCAATCTGCTCGAGACGATGCTGGTTTGGCCAAGTCCTGGGTCACGCTCAATGCGCCCATGACACCGGAGTTGCTCGTGCTGCACGCTGGCACCCAGCCTGGTCAGCTGACGCTCAACTAAGCTCGGCTAATGCCAAAGCCAAAGCCTCTTGCCTCGTCCTGACCCCCAAAAAGCGAACAGAACGAAGACAGCGCGTGAGAAAACGGCACGTGGCCACAAAAGCGCCGATGGCTGTGCGACGATAAGAAGAAAGAAGCATACTTAAGTATGCTCCACACTCCATTCCATTCCACTCTACTCTATATAGTAGAATATATTGTAGTACGTATAACCAACCAACTAGACACACACCTTGTTGTTTTTTGTCTGTTTTTCTTGCGCAATAAATTAGAAACTTATCCAAGGCAAATCCAAATGACATTCATTGCGAATGCCGCTGGCTACGCCAGCTAACGTCCAACTGACCAAGTGGCCAAGTTGGCTCACCCCAGAAGGTATTTACATTTTTCCCATCGTCTTCTTAACGCTTAACACCTCGACACCAGCAGTGCACATCCCCCACACTCCCTAGTTGGTTGGTGGAAGGAGCTCTTCATTAATTAATACATTATTGTAAGGAACATTTTATGCCACACGAAGCGTTAAGTGAATCCTCACTGACAACGGGGGTTATCATCGGGGGTTGCATGTCAATTGAGAGGCGGAGGGCTAGAGCAGGGGTCAGTGATAGCGTGTTTCTCACTCTGTTTCTCCATAACTAGGCTGTTAATGAGCAAAGCAAAAGCATAAATTGAAATAATAATCAGACATGCATTAGTTGGTTATTGATATTTACGACAGCATAGCATATTATGTCTCATTGTGTACTTTCGGATAATCATTAAAATAAGAAATAAGAAAGCTAAGGTCGATTGTGCTCGACTGTGAGATACCCGCTTCCCGCTTTTAATAAGACAATATTTGGTATATCGATATGAAATTAAGTTCAAAATAGAGTACAAATTATACCTGAGTGTAAAACAAACTGTTGGAAAAACAGACAGAAGGACAGACGGATGTTGATGCTGATCAAGAATAAATATACTTTAAGGCTTCGGTGATGCCTCCTTTTGCCTGTTACATACATTTTCTTTAGGCGCAAAGTTATAATACCCTTCTATCCTATGGGTAGCTGGTATAAGAAGCATTCTTGAATTTGAAACTGGACTCTAGAAGTCGACTCAAAGTTTACCTAAACAAGATGCAGATTGTTTTCAGCATAAGGACTTTAAATTAATGAGGTATGTATGTTAAACATGTACTTCATTTAAAGAAGTCAATGGCAAGTTTGCCTAAGAAAGATGCAAATTATTTGCAGTATTAAATTTATTGTAGTAAGTTCTTGTAAATAGTTGGTGAAAAGTATTTGAAATTCGAGCAAACACTTTAAAAGGGGTTTTTACGATTAAATTAATTTCAAATTAACGAGTTAAGTTCTATATTTACTTTATGTAATAAAAATGTGTTTTAATTTATGGAACTTTCTGCAGACACCTGACAGCTAAAATAAGTGGAATATTAAGCAAGCAATGCTTTGCTAATAATATAATTATATCTCAGTGATTATAATTTATTAGCATTAATTGAAGATATCTCTCGGATAGAAATGCATGTAATAACAATAGTAGCTGAGAACTATTTTTAATTCGAACAAGAACTTCAATTGCATTAATTTTTAGTTTATTAACGAGGTAGGCTCGTCAAATATTTTATATAATAAAGATATTTTATTAATTGTATAATATAAATTGTAGTGATTAACCAATTTATAACTATTTTGCTACCAATTTACTGCTTAAACGAATAAGAATATTTAAGCATGGAATAGATATCATATTTGATAGAAATTATTCACATCAATATAAGTTATAATTCCGAGAGACCATTAACTTGCTTATTGTATCATTTGTTGTTGAAAAGTATTTTAAATTCAAGCAGGAACTTTAAATACAGCCTCAACTGGCCTCAACACTGTGAGAATCGTAATAGTGCAGAAATGCACAAATATCTGATGAAAACGGATGAACAAAATCAGCGCACATGAAAAACAAATAGTTAAAATCCAGTGAACACAGCATGGACAAAGGACGAAGTGCGGAGATAATAGAGGAGGATAGTCTCGATAATCATAGGGCGCATTTGCATGTAAACATGCTTCCGGCGTATGGCGGGGACAGCGAGTTGACGGGAAGGGAAGAGTTTGGCGGGATGCTGTCCGCATGCAAATGAAAACATTAGCGGCACACGCGCAGCTACAACTCTGTGTGATATACAGATACATTTGCAGTCGCAGCGGCTAATGCAGATACAGATGCAGATGCACAGCTGTGCGGATACAGACACAAGTGACATTCGTCGTACTCTATTTCTCTGTTTCCCTTTCTTCTCTCACTATGTGTGCTGCTGTCTGCGAACCCGGCTTAAATATATATTTCAATTAAAATTTTACACACGAATAAATGCAAAGCCACGCCCGGCACATTAGACGCTGCCCCAACACTCTCTTCCCGCTGCCCAACTACTCGCTTCTCATTCTGTTTAAACTCTTTGCTCTCCTCCTTCTGCTGCTGCTTGTCTCGCATTTGTTTATGAGCGTCTGAAGGCCAACATCAGCTTCGCAGACATCAGACAGACAAACACACAGCAAGCACTAAAAGGACAGCACATGGGTCCAGGTTGAAGTTCAGGTTCAGGGATCAATTCTGCACTTTAAAAAGCATAAAACAAGTGGTCTCGATTGTTGCAGTTATTTAGAAAAAAGAATTAACTTTACTAGCGACTTCTACTCTAATTGTTTAGCAATTTTCAAAATAAAATAGTAAATAGAAATATTCATTCAACATATACTTAAAATTAAATTTCGACCCAAGGTTTAGAATAACAATGTAAATTTAAAAAAAGTTAATTAATAAATATGTTATTTTTTTATTCATTCATGCAAATTTGAATTCAAAATCCACTCTTTTGCTTAGAATAATATAATGCATAAAAAACGCAGATTAACTATTAAATAATATAAATTGAAACTAATTTTTTTACCCTACGTCAACAAACCATAATCAATTCATGGATCAATAAAAAAAGAGGATTTGACTGTTAAACCTTGATGCGATTTTTCAAAGTTCTTCATCAAATATTTAAAAAATCTGGTAAATGAAAACGCAAGTTGAACGTTTAACTATTACAAATTTTAATTTGACGTTCGCCTCTAGGTAAATAAAAAACGTTTTCTAATTATTTAGTAAAACCAACTTAAATTCAATTCGTGTCCCTTGGCTTAGTATAGTATAGCAAATAAAAAACTTCTTTGTAGATAAGTTAGAATACAAATTGAAATTAATTGTTTTTCAATAAAATCAGCTATTTCGTGATCTGACAATAAATAAACAAACATCGGATGGAGAGACAATCTTTGGAATTAATTCATCAATGTTGAAAAAAGTGAACTAAGTATCTCAAAATTTAAATACAATTTATTCAAAATTTAAGCAAATTCATATAATAATACAACAAATTGAAGACATGCATGTCTGGAAGTCACCTGAAGAAGATGAAATACAATGTCTAGAGATTGACAATAGAAGCTAAGTAACATTTACTTCCTGTCACAACTTGAGCTGTCTGAATTGCTTGACTACACAGAAAAAAGGTTTCCATTTCATGCACGTTCTGAACTTGAACTTGCGCGTTGCAACTGTTGTGGCATAATGCGCTTCAAACAGGCAATAGGAGACAGCTTCACTTTTGGGCCACAACCAACTGCAACCGGTTTCGACTATTTCTTTCTCGCCCATTTCCCCGTCACCCATTGTCCAGTCTGTCCGTTTGTCCTGCTGTCAGCCGCTGTGCTTTGGGGGCCATTGTCTGCATGCCATGCTTTTCAAATTCTAAGCAAATTTGTCGTCTGGGGGCGCCGGGCGCAACATTTTATGAGCGTGCGCGCGATGCAGCGCCTCAGATATGGCTGCGAACCGTCTGCTCTGCTGAAACTGGAGCAAATGCAGCAGCAGTTTAGGGGCAAAGCGAAAATAGAAAGAGAGAGAGAGAGAGAGAGGGAGATGACTCTGCGTCTGCCTGTGGCACACACACAAAGATGTCCTGGTGTGATTTATCGCCAACGTTGCTCGGATAATGGCCACGTATTATAATAATGCCGCGCCAGGCGTATGCTTATCGCTGTCGAGGACGCAGCGTCAACGTCTAGACGTCCTGCGGTGCAGCCAGGCAGCCGAAGCAGCCCCGTCCTGGACAAGGATTATGCATTTGCATTACGTATACGTAATATTCTTATTCGTCGTCGTATTGGACGCAGTTGCCTCTACATGCAGTTTATTAAATAGGAAAACCAAAATTAAGTACATCATTTTAGTCAAGTTTCTTGTTGATTGTGCATAAGTATGCATGTATGCATGTATGCATGTGTGTGAGCTTGTGTGTATGTGTGTGTGTCTGGCGCATATCCTTTGGGCAACATAATTTACAGGCTCTGCATGAAACCCGTTGTTGAATTTTACGCCGCAACGAATGTCTTTCTGCAACGAACGAACTCGAAATCGTGAGCCAAATACATAAGCTCTTTACGCAGTCTTCACACATAGGAGCTTGTCTCTTCTCTGTACCTACGAGCATATCCTTGCCTTCTGCCTGCTGCCAGACAGCAACCACACACATCGTGAATACAATTGCAAATACTATAGTTTATAATACATGTCATTAAAATTGCGAGCTGCCATTGCCTGTCCTTGGCTCCATTGTTATCCTTATTACCACCACAAAAAGAAAGCAAACGTTTCAAGCACGTTTGGAAACACACACAATGATATTTCAGTCTGTCTTTAAAGTTGCTTTATTCCGAGAATTTGCATTTCTAAAGTAAAGTTTATGTCTTAATTCTAAATCGCACTCAAATTGCAGTTGGAGTATTCATAATTCGAATGAAGACGCACATAATCCAGCAGCTGCATGAAATGATAATCCTTTGGAGATTCCCCTAAATTAACATATTCCGACTTGACGCGATACAATGGGCGAGTAGTATCGCTTTCAATATGCATATTCTTCCATAGAGACGCATCTATAGCTACAAAGACATTTTGAGTAAGAACCTATGATCAAATACATTCAAAACTTACGCAAAGAATTCACTGACGACAACGAACTTTGAACTCGAGCGAGTTGTTGATTTAAGGTCAGTTCGTTGGCCATTTAAAAGTTGTTTGAAAAATTCACAAAGTATTTTCCCTGAGCTCAGAAAATAATATTCTGATATTCGAGACTATTCAAGTTGTGAGTAAAAACACAAGGCTATACAGATTCGTATTCAACTGCCAAATAAGTGAATGATGGGAAGGAATCGACGTACAAACAATTGCCCCGCAGCGGAGTTTAATTAAATTTAAGTCCAAATGGGACTTCATAACCCATCGCTTCGTTTGTAATTAAATAAAAATATGCAATATTCGATTTTTCCATAACAAATCCAACTCCTTCATTCCAGCCACATTGCGATGGATAAGCGTCGACAACGATGCCAACAACGTTAACGTTAACGTTCACGTTAACACTGGCGTTATGGAGGAGGCGGAGGACAACGACAGCAACCGTAACTCAATCTGCAAACACTTGTATGCAGAAAGGAGTAGCCAGCCAGAAACACGGCCGCAGGACAATGATATCACGATTGGTTCACCAACATGAAAATAAGAAAGAAAGTATCCCAACAACAGCAGTGCCTGAACATTTCCTGCGCCCTTCAGCAATGAATTCAGCACAGTGGTTAGTACTAGCATACTCTATGCTAATATATAACATCAGTTTTTTAATTATTGGTTATGATCTACTATATATTAAAGAAGCTTCTTAAAGAAAAGAAGCTTTAAAACTGAATTTAAACTGTAAATGAGTACTCTCAAGATATGCTTACTTTCATTCCAAGCACTCTACCTAAGTCAACAAAATTTAAACTAATGTAAACAATAGAACAACACCTTTTTAAAGTCGTCACTTTACGCCTACAAAGTTTACCCAATGAAACATTGAATTATCTTAAATTGTTCAAGCAAATGTATAGTATTAAATTTCATAAACCGAGTAATATTTTCAAATTTATATACAAACACTTCTTTTTCTTTATTAGCATTACATTTGCCTATGATTTCACATGAACTTATTGAAAATTTACTATAGATAATAGACTAATTTTCCAAACTAAATTTTCTTTTAGCATTGCCAACAGTATAATTTTGGTAGGACTTAAATAGTTTATTAATACTTTCAAAATAAAACATGTAGCTTTCTTTGGAGTTAAATATAATACTTTTTTAGTGAAAAGACATTTCAGTTGGCTGCGTAATTACTCCACAAATATTTTTTTTTATTTCAATGAATATTCTTATGTTATTTTCCAAAGATTTTTACGTGCTATAAATAAAGCAACAAGTTGATTTTACGTTTGTTTTAATCCATTGTCTAGACTGTAAGATTTCATTTTACGTAAGACTGTCTGTGAGCTGGCCAATAATTGAACTCATTTGCTGAAAGTAGATTCGCTACCTCGGATTTCGATACCATGATCCTTGAATCCCATCGCTTTGTGGCACTCGTCAGCACACTCTGAAATTTCACAATGCCCACAATCATTAATATTACAACTTTTTGAGCGGTTTCGCCGAAGGCGATGTTGTAATTAATACAAAATGCTATGGCCACATCACGAAGTCCCAAGTCCTTTGCCACCCCAATCCGATTCTCATTCTCATTTCCATTTCCATTCCCAATTTCATTCCCAATTGTGGCGCACGCACAAAAGTCCCATGCCCAGGGCAGACCAAAAGTTGGGTACATGGCCCAAACTCAATTTGATAAAAGTACGGCATGAAAAAAAACACACACACAAAATTCATTTACGATTGCCATCGCTCGCTGTCAGCGCCGTGTGAGTGGACAGTTGTTGTCTGGCCAGACTTCAGCTTCAGCTTCGGCTTCGGCCTCGACTGAGGTCCGGAACTGAGGTCCGTGCCAATTGTTGTGTTTATTAATTTAATTTTGACAGTCGCGTTTTCGACAGTGTGCCCCCTACACGTAGAGCACGTCGAGCGCCTCGAGGCATCCGCAGCAGCTGTGGACAGTTCTCTGCTGCGAAATGCGGCTTTTGCAATGGACAGTTTTCATTCTGTGGTTAACCATAATGTGATGATTTGCTGGGAGATTCACAGAGATAATTCGTTGGATAGTATCTGAATTAAACTGAAGTCCATTCGTCTGTCACCTCACTCACTTTTCAATTAATGTAAATTGCAATAGTTTTTCAATTCTTCGACTAAGCCAAGGCTATTAACTTGGCTCACTTCCTGATTCTACCCACAACAAAAACTCATGTGCAACGTGAAGCACGTGCCTTCAGCTGAAGTTTCACGCACTTCGTCTTCGTTTGCTAATCAAATGCTAAGTGGTTATTCATAATCACGCAATTCCGACAGCAGTCGGATCATTGATTTGCCTCGCTGAGATATTCATGCGAAATGCTCAATAAATCAGCAAAGCAATGCTAAGAATAGACAGCAAATAATTTCGATGATATTTAAATACTCTGCATCAACAAAAGATCTGCGTTTATTAACTAACTAGTAAATAAAATTATTATTGTTATTAATTTCTCTTTATTATGAATTAAAAATGAGTTTCTCAAATGTAATAGCAATTAAAATATAAATTTTAAGAGATTCAATTGAACAGCTTTCAGGTATTCTAATTAAGATTATTTAAAATACATTCCCATTTAGTCTTTTACAAGGAAAATATCACTTACATTTACACTACTTTCAAACCAAACGCAATAGTTTAGTTTAGTATCGAATTCTATCTTCATATGATGAAATAAAAACATTACTCTTCATATAAAAGATTCCCTATATTAATATTTATATTAATATTTATATTAATTATTATATTAATTTCAAATTTCATAAATAATCTGCTTTCGATGGATTATTTTTTCCCTTAACAAACTCCTTTAAAAATATTGCTCAGCTTCGCAGTACAACAGAGTATTGAGATTAAGTTTCTTTCGTTTTTTTTTTTTAACTTGACTGTAAAATTGAATTGCATTTAGCTTTGATTGGACGGCTTTGTGGTAGGTAGATAACCAGATGCAAGTTAAACGAATACACATGTATGCTAGTAGTATTCGTAGTATGTGGTTAGGTGGTTAGGTGGCTAGATTGGATGGATGGTCGCGTTCTGAAGTCAGGTCCAACACTTTTAGTTAACAGCGTATGTGGTTGGGGCATTTGTCAACGGCAGCGACGTGTCGGCAACTTCAACGCCAACGCAGGAGACGTCAACTAAATCACGTTTTAAATGTTGCTGCCACCGACAGCCCAAGAGGCAAGTTGCCCACCCCCCGCGGACGTCTTCCTCACAAAACTTGCACAGTTGTGAAAAACAATAAACAATTTATGCGTTTGGCAGACATGCAACGCATGCCAAACGCCTTTGCATTCGCTGTCAATTGCGTTGTGGTGGCAGTGGCACAAAACTGTGGCAGGGGCAACAAGACGGTAAATACTGTCAGCTAGACAAAGACATACGGCAAGTAAGTGAGAGCAAGAGAGCGAGGAGGGTATGAAGGGGGACACAGAAAGGACTTGTAGTCGTATTGCATTACATCTGCTTGAGAGAACTTCATAGAGAGAGAGGAGCGAGGAATGCAGTTTGGGGGCAACATTGTGAACTAGTTTTTGATTTGTCTGCGCAGCGCCACTTTGTTGCACATTGTTGCACTTGAACTTATGCCCCACGGTTATTTTCGGGGCTAATTATTCGCCAGGCACTCTTGGCAACTTTGTTTGTGCTGCGCTCGTATAAATTACAAAATTTGCAAACAACAACAGCAACAGCAACAACAGCAGTGGCAACAATGAGAACAGCCAACACAGAAGCAACAATGGCAACAACGACCCTCGTTGAAAGTTTAACAAGTGTTAACTTTGCCATTTCCATTTTCATTTTCATTTCTTTGCTTTTATTCATTTGGCAGATAAGCGCCAAAGCGAAACGAGCCAGCGAATAATACAATAACAACAATAGATGAGCTTACAACGAGGGGGCAAGCTGCAAAGCGCGACGTGCGATTTGTGGCAGCTGCTTCTCTCTCTCTTGCTGTGCAAACAACTTGAGCCAAATAATTTTAAATGACCGCAAGTGTATAATTAAAGTGCAGCGCATAATAACAAAAATCACAACAACAATAACAACAACTCTGACTGCTCCTCAGTTGCAATTAGAAACGAGACTTGTGGCAATCAGCTTTTGCCACAGTATCTTTACTTCATCACTTTCTTTGTCTGCATTCTCTTCTTGTGGCAGCAAACTGATTAAGCATTCAAGTTAATCAATGAGTAAGTAAATAGTTAAACAAATTTCTACGTTTTCTGCATGCGAACTAAGATCGTATAAGCCAGTGAGATAACGCCTTGATTAACATTTAAACATAACAATAATTTTCCAGGTAAAGTTTAAATTAATTATAATTAATAAACTTAAAATTTGATTATACATCTATTAATTTATAAGTAAATACACAAACATCTTAAATATTACTTTTTTATCATGTGTTTATTGAAAAATAAAATTATGTTTTCTATAAAGGGGTACTTCTATTATTTATTTATTCCGAATTATTTAACCCTGAATAAACTTAAGCAACTAAACTAACCCCATAAATATCTCCTTACCACATATGATAAAATAAATTTCTTTCCATATGAAAATGAATGATGAATGAATGAAAAATGAACAACAATATTGTTCCGCATTTAATAATAATATTCGAATTTAAATGGTCAATGGTGCTTGCAATTTTTGTATAACTCTTAAACATAAGTATGTGACAGACTGATTGATTTATCTATTAAGAAACCACTTTTACCCATAAATTTCTAAAAATTATACAATAACATAACATTTACATACATTATACAATATATCAGTCTGTATATGATGATTTATGTGGTTAAGTTATTACATTGCAATGTAAGAATAATGTAACTAAATTAACTTAAAAGTAAATATCAATCAACTCAAATTATTTAATGAGACTTTAATTGAAAAGGTATGCACCAAGGTCAATTTTTGATTAATAAATTCAAATTAATGAAGAATTCTGTTAAAACGTCCCATGAAAATGACTATTAAACTAAATATTTAATACCCAATCATAGTTCCCGCTAACACGTAAGATGAACAAAAGTGTGCTGAAGAACTCCATGCGTTATTAATTTACGAAGTTCGACATTGTATTTGTAAGAATGAAGTCTGCATTTAATTAAATGAATATTTAAAGAATTTGTTAACAAGGTTTTAAAGCATTATCTTGACAGATTTCATGGAAGTCAACGCTCAGTTAGCGTTGAATTTAGCATTATTGGTTTAATTACGAAATCAGTGAAATGTCGAAGCAGACAATCGATTTGATTTGCCGCCATAAAAGTCACAATTAATTATTTTCATTTGTTTCAAATTTGTGATTTCAGATTTTGTGCATTCATTCGCAGTGCTATTATTGTCATTTGTTTAACCAGCCAGCCAGCCAACCAGCCACACAGAGCATCTCTCTCCTTTGTCTATATATTGTACTATATATGCGTATGGTATTCATGTTGGACTTCCGTTGGGCAGCTGCGACAGCTTCCGTTGAAGGGGGCGTTGCTACGTTTGTGATCCATTTGAGTCTGGTCGCAAGCCACGTTTCATGTGTATTTAAAATCGTTAAAAATAATCTGGAAATTGTGAATTTTTAATGCATTGCATGTCTGCGGCGGCCTGTTGTGTTCACTGTTCGCCCGCCAAAAGAGGCGTGGCTCAAAGGCAATAATGTTGTCTGATGGGGCGCGCCCGACGTCTGGTCATCATCATCATCATCATCAACAGCAGCAGTAGCAGCAGCAGCCGGGAAAACAGAAGCAACAGAAGGAGTTGGAGCTGAAGTTGAAGTTGCTGCAAAACCAGTGACCAGGATCAACATCATTTGCATTTATTGTTTTTATGCATTTGTGTGTGAAAAGTGATCAGTGATTGCCTTGCACTTGCCACCCAACTGCAGCTTCAGCAGCAGAGGCGTTGTGAATATGCCACACGCAGAACGCGTGGCATGCCCCATTGCGCCGTTGCCTGTTGTGCATTGATTGCACAACGGAAGTGTTGTGGCGGAATTAAAATAAATAAATGCATTTCATTTCCACTGGGAACCCCTGCAGCTGCAACAGCAGCACACACACACACACATGACTGTTGCAGCAAACTTTTGAAGTTGTGAGGCTTTAAATTGCATATTGAACTTACCACCGCAATTCTAATCAATAATATTCCAAAATGTAGGCTACATTTTCACATGTGATACGCACCCACACGCACACACACACACATGGAGCGCAGAAAAAGGAGTTTACAAATTCACGCCTCATTTAATCAGGAAACGGAAGCACACATCTGTCAATCGCATTAGTTGAACCACCTCAAACTGAAATCAGTAACGTATCAAATCTCTCTCTGGTTGCTTTGATGTCTCATTAGGCCCGCGGTTGCCAGGTGACAAACACGAAGACGAATCGAAGCGAGTGGCAACCTGAAGGATACATTCACCCATTAAGTTGTATGTATCTGTATTGATATCATATTGTGTGCTTGGAGATATCCAAACATAATTTGATACTTTTCCTGTTTGTTCTGAGGGGCAAAATTGCGATACGGGTCGACCACGGGTCGTTGGTCGTTGTTCGTTGGTTTTGGTTTCGTATAACCTATTAAATTTTCCTCTCTCTATCTCTGCCTCATTAAAGCTTTAAGAACAACTGTCGAACTATAAAAGTTGAGGAGAATGCTTCGACTGGCATTTGTAACCGCACTTAAATTATGACAGCACTTAATGGTAAAATTAATTACCATAAATATGCCAATATCGGGACGAGAAGTACGGCCAACCATCGTCAGGCATCATTGAGTGGAACTTTTGACTGCCCAGGATGTGAATGGATATGGATGGCCGGAATGTCCGCATATTCTTCAATGAAGTGTTGTGGCGCCACTTGCGATAATGAAGCATTGAATATGTATTTACATATTGTCAATTAAATGTTTACTCTCTCTCTCTCTCTCTCTCTCTCTCTCTCTCTCAGTTTTAAATCGATATCGATACATTCGTCAATATCACATTTAACTCTGTTGAAAGTAGTGTTAAAGTGTCGCTATTAAGGCTCATTTACTTAATACTGCTGTCGATAGTGCAAATTATTTTTACAAATATCGGATTATTTTTCTGAAGTCAATATATTTTTTATTTATATGTAACCTTTTCCAATTGTGCAATTAATCCTTTTCACTATTCTTTTCCTTTCACTTGTAACTTCATTTTTTAAGACTATTGACGAAAGGTATGAAATGACTAAAAACTAATTCTTGTCAAACGTTCTTTATTGAAATATGCTTAAATAATTATATTGCAACCTATAATTTAATATATTTTTGGTCTGACTATACAAATTTAACTATACATGTAATATATGAAATGCACAAATATTATATAAATATATGCATAAAATAAATTTATAAATTTAACAGAATGATAAAAGAAAGTAAGAAATAATTTGAATAAGAGTAGTATTATTTTTAAAATATTCTACATAAATATACCCCAAAGACAACTACTACAATTTTTATCTGAACGCAACATAATTTTCAGGAATCAAAAATACAATGTAGGTTCGGAGATGCCTTCTTTCTACGTGTTACATATGTATATACATTTCCTGCAGCCACAAAGTTATAACACGCTTCAACCGTTAAAGTAGAGGGAAGATAAATTACACTAAAATATTAAAATATGCATTAATTCAATTAATTTAATGTATGTAAACTGCATTCTACCTTTATAAATTTTGATATAAATTGATATAAACAAATAAGATTTTAAGGTAAAACACATTTTAGTTTAAAAGCTATTAGTAGAAAATTGAAAAAACAATAAATGCTTCTTGTCAAACTTTAATAAGTGAATAATAAATTCTAATGAATACAAAAACTACAAAAGAAGATAAAAAATATATGGGCAATTCTCTAGAAAGTGCAACCGGCGCCAAAAAATTCAAACTCTATAAAAGCATGTTTTCTTCACATTTGTTTATAGGGAAAATATTACATTTAACTAATATAAACGATTTTTCCATTTACTCATAACACATTTTGAAAAATTTCAATGCAAAGTCGAAGATGAGCAAAAGTTCTGTTTTGAAGATTTCTACTGCAAGTTTTGTTTTGATTCATTTCCTTAAAGGGAGTCAGTATGCATTGATACCCTTAGTTTAATATCTTGTTTAATATCCAAGGAATATACAAAAAATATAAAAGAAATGATGCAATAGCTAATAACGGTAAATTTCTTTTCAGCTAATCAGCTTCTATTTTTGTCGCGTGCGACAGTGAAAACAGCATTTGTTATGAGTGCATCTAAAGTTTTTGTCCATTGAGCATGCAAAATTGTGTCCAAACACATCTTTTGCTACCAAATATAATAAAATAAAATTTGAATGAATATAAGCACAACTTCATTTTTAAGAATTTTTGAAAGTTTGTCGCGTGCGACATGGCAAAAAAAAATTTTTTTTTTTTTTCGTTAAATTATTTTTTTTTTTAGTGTAGATGATGCATACTCTTTTTATGTGCAAAAATAATATAAATTTCATGTCATAAGCGCCAATTGAGACTTTGTCATTAAAAACAATGATAGAATGAATGTGCACAGTATACCGGTTATAAACCAAATGAATTTGTTTTGCTGAAATGGCCAACAAACGAAATCTACTAGAACAGTATATTCATAAAAAAAATTTTTTTGACATTAATGATGTAATTTAAGATAGGTAATTATGTTTCTTATGTACATGTTATGAATATATTTCGTTTTGTTTACCTTTATTAAAGTTATTTTTTAAAGTATGAAATTTCAGTTGAAAATAAAAAAATTGAATATATTAAAAAACTATGAAAATGCTTCATATGCTCTTCAAATGAACTTAAAAAGTAAAAAAAAACAGCATAAAACGTATGATGGAAAAAATGTCGCGTGCGACATGTCGCGTGCGACAGTGATTAAAATTTAATTTAAAAAAAGACATCTTAATATTTTTAAGTCAAACAAATACACTATTTAGATAAATATATGCATAATACATTAAAATTAATTGCATTAAAATCTTTCATCACGTTTCGCTGAAATAAGTGCTTGAACTGGTTTTTGAAAAAGTAACTTCTGTTTTTGTCGCGTGCGAATGCGCAACATTTTTGCAATTTTCTTGAAAACGAACAATTGCCCAAAATCCATCTTAGCACCAATTATAGTGCTAACCGAGAGCTATAAGTTTCAATTTTTACAAAATTAAAATAATGTCGTGGCACATGTTTTTTTTCAGTTTGAATGCGTACAAATGTCGCATTCGACATCAGAGAATTGCCCATATGCTTCTTTTGAATCTTAAATGTATAAAATATATTTAAATTGATATATAATGTATAAGTAATAATATTCCAAGATACATTTTAATTGAATTTTAAGCATAATAGAAAATAAGAAATAAATTCAAGTTTCTTGGCAAACTTTCTATATTTAAATATAAATATAATGTATGGTTTTCTTGTTGAGCCTTGGGCGTAATTCATTTCTGTGAATATTTTCCGAATTCGGCATTTATCTCTCTGCTCACAATATTTGTTGCAGTCTGCACATTTCCTGAGAGCTCTCCGTCAGAATTCTGTACAACTGCCCACAAGGGCTTTCGTCTATAAATACCCATAACAAATTTCTTACCTCAACAACAATTACAACTTTTTTCGTTCATTATTATTTTTTTTTGTAAGGGAAAGAAATTTCTTTTCTTTTTTGTCTGTGTTTTGTTTTGTCGGTTGGCGCAAAACTTTTCACACAACAACAAAGAAAGTTTTCAATGTTACCGCATATTAAATAAAATGTATATATGCAACTATATGTATAACTATGTATGTATATTTATATGTATATGGTAAGTATAAACCTTTATTTATATAGAAATGAAAGAAGTGCTCTGCATTTTTCGGCTAACTTTTGCATTTCGGGTCTAAAAGTTGTTTCAGTTTCTCTTATTTTTTTGCAACTGAGGCTAAATCTGATGGCTGTTGTTTTTGTACTAGAAGTAGCAACTGTAATTGTTGTTTTTGTTGTTGTAAGGACTCTCCGCATTTACTTTAATGCGCAGACAAAGTGGCAAGAAAAGTTTACGAGCCCGAGCTCAAGCTCTAGCTCTGGCTGTAGAGTCCAGCTCTCATCCCTCAGCTGCAATCTAATAAAGCAGGTACAACATTTCGGGCAGTACCTAAATTCCAACTTTTACTATGGCTAATAATGCCGCATAAACTTTGCCACAGGTTGGCAGCGCTTTTTCGCATACCCTGCGGCCACAAATGGTGATGGGTGTGATGTGAAGTCAACTCTCTCGATGATATAACACCTGAATGGCTTTTAAAAATGTTTTTTGATAAAGATAATCATTCTAACATGAAAACTAAAAAACTGTTTATTATGAAATTTTGTAAATAATCACTAACACAGTTCATATATTCATATCATATAGCATAGGAAGTCAGACAAAAACTTTACAGGCGAAGCGTAAAGCATATAATTAATATTATATCAATTTATATTTTATTTATAATTTAGTTACCCCTTCATGTTCAAGTTAAATTGAGAAGCAGCTGCAAATGATATTTTAAAATTTTAAGTCATATCTATGTAGGTTCTTTCATATATCATTTCTAGAGTATCTACCAGCTGAGAACTTTCTGCCTTGCATTTTGTGCGTTTTGCATGAAGCACTCATACAACTTTGTGGCTGGCTTTTATGGCCAAGTTTTTGGCCCTGGCTTCTACACGAAATTATGAAAGTCGGCCCAACAAATTCAGAGTGTGCGTGACTCCTTGGGGTCACATTAACATGTATTTGTGCTAAAAGTGTTATTAGATTTTAGTTTCAAGTCAAGTGTAGCCTGCTGCTCCTGCACAAATACATAGATACATACATATATGGTATATATTGGATATTGTCGTCGCTCTTTCACTGTGGCCTAGGAGCGTGACTCATATGTTGTCGCTGGCCATGTCCAAGGCGAAGAATTAGTCCTTGTCCAAGTCCAAGTCATCATCGTGTTTGTGACTGCGCCCAGCCTGCACTAAAGTTTTATTCGACCAACATAAAGCAAAAGTGCTTTCGAGTTGACTTAACATATTGCCAGCTTTATGACACTCGGAACGTGCCACAGCTCTTGGTCGGGGGGGGGGGGGGGGGCAGCAGCAGCAGCAGCACAAGAGTCTTGCAAAATAAACTTTAAAGTGTGCCAACACTTAACAGTGCGATAAAGATAACAGTCCCCCACTCTCGCTTCTTTTCTCTCTCCTTGGACTAGCTGTCATAAAGGGTTGCAGCATTCTTTGAATAAAGCGGATTTCTCTCTCATGCAAATGCAGATTAAGTGTGATAAACATTTATTCAAATCAAGTTTGATTAAATGATAAAACAACCCACTGATTCTCTCTGATTTCTCTACTCCGTCTGTACTTTAAATTTCTGTAAATATTTATTTATTCTCAGCTGCCAGACAACGCATTTTAATTGCAAAACTAAAAGTTTCGACCAGTCGCCAATACTACAAAATGTCAATCATAAACAGATCTAGAAGCTGTCTGACAGTTGGCAAAAACTCATTTTAAACATTCATTGAAATTAAAACGAGAGAAAAAAAAAATTACACCATAGATACGACAGAAAGAGTGGAAAAAAAAAGTTGAAATCAAAATCGTTGCGTTGACATTCAGCCAAATGGCTAGACAACCAAAGTCCTGTCCGGACAGTTGAGTTGAATCAATGCCAAAGGACGAAAACCGGCTGCCGAGTCGCCCGATTTTTTATTTGTCGCATTGACACGTCAGTGTCATTAAAAACAAGAGACGAGCAGACGAATGGACTTAAAATTAAATAAAAATGTGATTATGCATCGTAAATAACGCATTGCAGACAACAGACAAAAAATTCAATGGGGTTTTTTTTTTTTTTTTGTTTGCTCTCTGTTTATGCTTTCGCGAATTTACTGCTCGATTCTTGTGCCCATAAAATTGAGACAAGCGAAAGAAGAATGTGTATAATTTGAACTTGATCATCGGCTGTCTGAATCCAATGAAAATAAAAACTAATGCTAATAAACTGAAAATGAAATACACAAAGTCCTAAAGTCCTGTTCTTTTTACACACCGTGGCGTATACGCAATTTGAATTATGCATGCGCTAATAGAAATTCGTTTGAAGTTTTCACTTTTAAAGTTGACAAATTTACGTAGATTCAATACACAGACACTTGCCGTGAAGCTCCAAGCTGCCTTCTAATTAAATTAAGAGTCCTGCGTCCCGTATTCTGGGCGTGGCTGCATATTAAATTGTGATGGGATGGCGGGGTGTCAAGGCGTTAATAGCATCGAATTAGGACCGACAGTTGTCTATACGACAAAATATTAATAGCCGAGAAGCAGAGCTGAGTTCTTCCTTGTCAGCCTGGCGGAGGTGTTGGCAATTCATGTTTACAAGTAATTAAGCAATTTCGCCTACAAAAAGGCGTCCTTTGATGTCATCTGCCACGCAGCCATTCTTTTAGTCATAGATATGATATTCCCATTATTTTCATATATATATATATTTTTTGTATTTTGCTTATGCAGCCCAAAACGCAATCACAAATTTGAGCTTTCTGTCGTGTCAACGTGCCAAGCCTCGTTCTCGTTCTTGTTCTTGGTCTCAATGTGCCACACGCTCTGGCAGCTGCAATTCCTCGACCACATTTTATCTCAGCCATTCGAAATTCCTTTCTCGCGCTGACAGCTTGCGGCTTGCTGCAGCATATTTAAATGTCATTGGCAAAAGGACTCGCGATAACAAATCCTTGACTGAGGTTTGTTCTCCTGCTTCTGCTGAAGCTGCAATAAAGTTGCCATGCATTACAATGCGACTGCTATTTGCAAGTGTAGCTTTTTTGTCGCTAAAGAAATTTTGCTGATTTATGCAACTGATTACGGTAAACAGCAAAAGTATTTTTCGATATTTAATTTACGCATACGGTGAGTTGTTATTATTTTTAAGTATTAAACATAATAGATCTAAAGTTAATATCTTCGCTGTAGCTATGTTTACAAATTTGAATATTTCTTTATTTTAAGCCATTTTAATATAGCAATTATCTTAGTCATAAATAGATCAATATGTTTTTTAATTTATAAGGTATTTCGATTTATAAAATGAAACAATAATTATGAGTCAATAAAAGTCCACTGAATAAATTCTTTGAGGATTCTTCGAGCACACTCGACTGTGAGTTTCTGAGTTGTTATATTCAATTTAAATTTATTTTACAATATAGTACAATATGTAACATTAAAAATAAAATATATTATATATGAAGCAGTTTTACGTTATAGATATTTTCGTTGTCTTTTTGCGTTTATAAAAAAACCTGTAAATTGCATAATTTCATTCGTTTATTAAATCTAAAGACTTGAAAAGTGTCATCGATTTTGATAACAAAAGTTGAATAAAATCTAATAAGAGAATCAAAAACAATGTCCGAATATTTTAGTTGACTAAAGATTGATGCATTATAATATAAATATATTCCGATATTGAATATAACTTGTTCTATACACAAATTGCAAATTTAGGTTGTGCAAGGTTAAAGAGCATTTTCATTCAGCTAAATAAATAAAACGGATAACTTAGAACATTTGTATTCGTAATATTTAAGTATGTTAAGATGTAGTATGCTTTTTTTTTAATAACAAGTTTTGATAATTTACAATCAAAACTAATATTATCGAATCATAAAACTCTGAAATGAATCTCTCAAAATTAATTGTTATTCTCGCTTTTATACATTGCCGCTATAAACATTTAAACCTTTTGGCTGACGCACTATTGGAAGACAACCTTAATATTGAGTCTGCGGTATTACGAAGCAACTACAAGAGTTTTTATAATGTACTTGATGAGGTCAAGAACACCAATGAGGCACCACTAACAAAAGTGAAAAGTAAAAGCGAATCTTTTGCCAACTCTAGCTTGGTCAAAACCAGAGAGGATGATGAATTCGTTTTTCTAGTAGCCGGTGGTTATCGTCCAGAGAAGAATGATCTTGTTAAATATGTTGTGTCGCTTCGCCGTGTAGATATAGAGGAAGATAATGGTTTTGGAGCTGGACACTTTTGTGGTGGCTCTATAATTTCTAAGAAAGTTATTCTGACAGCAGCGCATTGTCTTGCTATGAGGTACGTTCCATGTTGTCAAATTAAATTGCACATACATTTCTTTTAAGCAGAAGACATAAGGTAAAGGGGTCCGTATAGGAAATGTGTTGTAACAAGCAGAATAGGATACCCATAAAGTATATACATATATATTCTGGTTCAGGATGAGCAGCGAAGCCGATAGACAAGACATACTATAACTATAAATGGCAAATTGATATACTTTATGGTATATTTTGTGCTTTATCGAAAATGTATATTAATATTTCAATACATTTCCGGAATATTTGGATATTCTATATTTTATTTGCTTTCTATACAGGGGTTCTATAACGCTCGCAAAGAATATAAAGGTCATCGCTGGAACAACTCGTCGTTTGCTACGAAATAAACAGACCCAAGAATTAACGGTGGCCTCAGTAAAAGTGCATCCTAAGTTTAGTTTTCTTGAGAAATTTTATGACATTGCATTGATTAAGCTCAAGGATGAGTTGGACTTAAATGAAGAGTTTGTGAGTATTATTCCTATAGCAAATGAGAAGCCATTAGCTGGACAGTTATGTACTATCATAGGATGGGGCGTCATTTTGGAAGTAAGTTTGCAACTATAATATACAATAGAAATATGCATCACTTCAATTCAATTTCTAGGGTGGACCCTTGCCTGATGATATTGGGAATGGAGATGTAACTATTAACTCAGATGCATATTGTGCCTCAAGAATCAGGGGCTTTAAAAAGGACTTGTTTGTATGCATGTCGAACTCCAAAAATTATGAAGTCAGCAGTTCCAATGGTGACTCAGGAGGACCGTTAATATGCGATAACAAAGTGGTGGGCATTTGTTCAGGCGGGATTCGTATTGGACATGCAACACTTCCTTCGGTATACACTAATGTCTACTATTTTCGAGAATGGATATTACGAAATGGAGTTTGTTGCCTCACCAATAAGTTGGAGCACATCGTCCTGGCATTCGTCATTGCTTTCATCAATCAATATACTTTTTAAAAGATACGGAATATAGACTAAGATAAGATTTTATAATTTTGATAAACTCTCTATTTGTCTCATTTTAATTTGAAATTAATTGTAAATATTTTCTGCAATATTTTGTGGCATACAATTAATAATGGGAACTTTAAATAGTCGATATATTATATAATAAGCAACATTGAAAATAAAATATATTATACATGAAGCAGCTTTAAATTTATAGACATTTTCGTTGTTTTTTTGCATTTATAAAAAATCTGTAATCTGCATAATTTTAATCGTTTTTTAAATGAAAACACTGATCAAAGAGAATCGGAAGTTATGCCCGAATATTTTAGTTGACTAAAGATTGAAGAATTCTAATATAAATATATTTTGATATTAAATAGAACTTGTTCAATATATAAATTGTAAATTTGGATTGTGCAAGATTAAAGAGGATTTTCATACATTTAAAGAAATAGATCGAATAACTTAGAGCATTTGTATTCGTAATATTTAAGTAAGTAACGATGTAGTATGCTTTTATTTTTCCAATCACAAATCTTGAGAGTGTACAATTAAAACACGTATTATCGAATCATAAAACTCTGAAATGAATCTCTCAAAATTAATTGTTATTCTCGCTTTTATACATTGCCACTACAAACATTTAAATCTTTTGGCTGACGCAATGTTGGAAGACAACCTTAATATTGAGTCTGCGGTATTACGAAGTAACTACAAGAGTTTTTATAATGTACTTGATGAGGTCAAGAACACCAATGAGGCACCACTAACAAAAGTGAAAAGTAAAAGCGAATCTTTTGCCAACTCAAGCTTAGTCAAAACCAGAGAGGATGATGAATTCGTTTTTCTAGTAGCCGGTGGTTATCGTCCAGAGAAGAATGATTTTGCTAAATATGTTGTGTCGCTTCGCCTTGTATATATGGAGGATGAATATGGTTTTGGATTTGGACACTTTTGTGGTGGCTCTATAATTTCTAAGAAAGTTATTCTGACAGCAGCGCATTGTCTTACCACGCGGTACGTTCCATGTTGTCAAATTAAACTGCACATACATTTCTTTTAAGCAGAAGACATAAGGTTAAGGGGTCCGTATAGGAAATGTATTGTAACAAGCAGATTAGGATACCTGCGACCCCATAAAGTATATATATATTCTGGTTCCGGGTGAGCAGCGGAGCCGATAGACAATATATAACTATAAATGGCATACTTTATGGTATATTTTGTGCTTTATCGAAAATGTATATTAATATTTCAAATATTTCTGGAATATTTGGATCTTCTATATTTTATTTGCTTTTTATACAGGGGTTCTATAACGCTCGCAAAGAATATAAAGGTCATCGCTGGAACAACCCGCCGTTTGCTTCGAAATAAACAGACCCAAGAATTAACGGTGGCCTCAGTAAAATTGCATCCTAACTATTATGAATATAAGAAAATCTATGACATCGCATTGATTAAGCTCAAGGATGAGTTGGACTTAAATGAAGAGTTTGTGAGTATTATTCCTATAGCAAATGAGAAGCCATTAACTGGACAGTTATGTACTATCATAGGATGGGGCGTCATTTTGGAAGTAAGTTTGCAACTATAATATTCAATAGAAATATGCATTACTTCAATTCGATTTCTAGGGTGGACCCGTGCCTGATGATATTGGGAATGGAGATGTAACTATTAACTCAGACGCATATTGTGCCTCAAGAATCAGCGGCTTTAATAAGGACTTGTCTGTATGCATGTCGAACCCCAAAAATTACGAAGTCAGCGGTTCCAATGGTGACTCAGGAGGACCGTTAATATGCGATAACAAAGTGGTGGGCATTGCTGCATACGTGGTCCGTATAGGCCATGCAACACTTCCTTTTGCCTACACTAATGTCTACTATTTTCGAGAATGGATATTACGAAATGGAGTTTGTTGCCTCACCAATAAGTTGGAGCACATCTTCCTGGCATTCGTCATTGCTTTCATCAATCAAAATATTTTTTAAAATATATGAAATATGATAGTCTAAAGCAAACCAGACAAGATTTTATAATTATAAAATATTGATAAGCAATCTATTTGTCTCAGTTGAATTTGGTAAGAATTATAAATATTTTTTGCAATATTTTGTGGCATACAATTAATAATAGGAACTATAAATTCGCTAATATAAAATTAACAAGTGACAAAGCTACAGTCGAGTGTGCTCGACTGTGAGATACCGGCTACCCAATTTGTATAAAAGCAAAATATTGCGGTAATAGTCTAAAAATATAAAACAAACAAGTAAGAAAGTTGCAGTCGAGTGTGCTCGACTGTGAGACACCCGCTACCCATTTTTAATAAAGGCAAAATATTGCGGTATCATTTTGAAAATATACCGAAAATACTTAAAAAATACTAAAAATATACCAAATGATATGTTTGGTTTATCAATATAGTACCTCATTCAAAATATACCATAGACGGCTCAATATACCAGATTGTCAGCCAAAGTAACTAAGACCCTTATAAGTAGGCGTTTTTGCCCATACAAAAGTATTTCTTTTATAACTTCGACAATGTTTATCTGATCGCAACCAAATTTTCAGGAATCATAACTACTATAGTTATTATTATATATACTAGCTTTAAAATACGCTTTTTATTCGATTGTTGTTGACTTGCGGGGGCGGAAGTGGGCGTGGTAAAAATTATAGCTCTATCCCTTAAAGTCTCTGAGATCCAGTGTTTCATACGGACGGACGGACAGACGGACATGGTTAGATCGTCTCGGCTGTTGATGCTGATGAAGAATATACCTGTTACATACATTTCCTGCCAGCACAAAGTTATAATACCCTTCTCACCCTATCAAGGTTCCAAGATTGTTATAAATTCATTAAATATTAATAATATTTTTATTCGGTTCTTCTAGTTTCCAATGTTTTTTAGAAAATACCCTCAAATCTAATTATAATATTAATTTTAAGATTAGAAATCTTTTTTTCAAGCTGACTATACGTAAACTCCTCAATAAGAAAAGTCTTCTAAGCAGGAATCTCTTTTTCGAATCCCCAGCAAACTCATACTACATATGGTGTCATCATCATCTTACTTATTTTGGATAATTATGCGGAGTCCCCTCAACTCAATCAAATTGCATTGGGCATTGGTAAAATCTCTACACTCATTAGATGCAAATCCAGACTCGGAATGCTGGAAAGTATTACATGGACATGGACAAGGACATGGACATCAATCATGCCACAGAAGAGCAGGATCTACGGTTAAGCGGATATAATACTTTAAAGCCGCTGCCAAAAATGGGCTGCAAATGTTTTGACAAAAGCATTTCCGGGTTCATTCATGGACAAAGTCAGATGCAAAGCGGCATCAATTGATTGATTGATGGCTGCAAGCATGAATATCTGGGCAAGGGGATAAAGAGCGGAAGAGGACGTAGACGAGGAAGAGGAAGGCGAGGAGAGGATTGATTTGTCGCGGCAAGTTGCTTGGTCGCATATGAATGAGAAAAGCGTGCATGATTAATGAGTTCTTCATTAAGCTCGTTAAGGTGACAGGCCCAGTTCGAAGTGCGAGGCGCCACGACAAAGTCCTGTTGCTCCTGCCTCCTGTGGCAAGAACGCAATGTAATGCGGCGCGTTCAGGGAATCGGCTGTGTACCACACGCACTCTCTCTCTCTCTCTCTCTCTCGCTCTCTCTCTCTGCTGTTGCATGTCACTTTGGGCCTTGCGAGAAATTGGCAACGTTATCCTGCCACTCACATTGACACTTGCCACTTACTGCTTGCCGCTTGCCGCATGCCGCATGCCACGGCGCCTCATTGATTTAGCGACGCGTCGCATCGCGTCTCGCTTCTGGTGGCGGCTTTTTTGCCTCATGAAAAATGAAGTGCAAAGCAAAGCGGCGGCAAAACAAAATCAAATATTTTGCTTTACCCAAAAGAAAAACGCACACAAAATAAGAGAAGCGAAATTCATAAATTGGGTTAAATCCTTAGAGGATTCACCATGACAGCGCGAACAAGTGGCACGCGGGTTGCGGCCCTGACACTGACATGAAATGCCTGCCATGCCACATCATGCCACGCAGACTTGCCCCGGTGGTTGCTTGATTACGCTTCTTGCCACCCACCCCAAAAAAAAAAATATATATAAAAAGAGAGCGCATAAAAAATACGAAACAAACTACCCGCTCCAGTTTAAAGCAGCCCTCATAATATTATTCTATTTTTTCCCCCTGATTCCTTTGTAAAGTGTGTGCCACACACCTCATTCATGCTTCTGGTTTTTCTTCTTATGCAATTCGCATTTCAATTGCCCAACAATGGTGCCTAATTTGCGCCTTTGAATCCAACTCTCTCTCTCTCGTTCTCTGTGGTCCCTGGTGCATTGAATCGTCCTCGTGTGAGCCTTGATACCCTGCAGCTACTGATTTCCATAATTAAATCATATGTATTTTGCATATTCGTTAACTACTCGCATTGAGCTCATTAACTGCTTGTAATCAAGCCCAGTCCAAAGAAGCAACAGCAGTAGCAATAACATCAATTTTATTCCTTAAAACGCGTGTCGTCAGCAGGGAAATCAGTCTATTTTCTTCAATATAAAAAGACATCAAAGTCTTATTAACTGCAGGTTAATACAAGGTTACAAATAAAAATAATAATGAAAATACTCAAAAGAGAATTCTCAGTGGTTGGGTTCTAATGTGATATCGCTATGAAATTTTTTCGAAAAATTAATAAAAATATTTTACACATAATGTAAAAATTGGCCAACTCTTTCTTATATTTAGATTCAATAAAAATGAATGAGACAACTTTTAATAATATTCTTTTTATATATTTATATTTAATATTTGACCTCTCAGTGAGAGCGTTGTTAAAATTTTAGTACTCAAAAGTAAAAACTATACAAAATTAATAGATCATGCATCATCGGTTAACACCATTGTTTTTGTTTTGTGCATTGCAAGATCCATCTATTAAACAAATTTGTATTTACGTCAAGTAGTGAAATTTTTCTAGTATGATTTTCTAAATTTGTTCATGTTAAAGAAATATTCAACAATCTACATATAGTTAGAGTTGAATAGTTTAAGAATTGGTCTTAATTTTTCATATATGAAATGTAGTCTACATATTGCTTATCTCTCCCAAAATTGTGATTGTGCTGACTATGAAAGACCCGCTACTCATTTTTAATAAAAACAAAAACATGTAGTATTATTTGTAAAATATACTTGATTATATATAAAAAATACTGTAATATACCGAAGGCTGTATTTGGCATATCGATGTTAAAAGAGAATACATTTGGTGATTCAAAAATATGTAAAACAAACTTTTAAAACTTATAAAATGCTTAAAATATCGATCAGCCAACATTCCCATTTCATACTCTTGCATTACAATATCGATAGAATGATATTCATTAAAACCTTAAGACACCTCTCTGTATACCAATATTGGATCAGAGCAGTATTCTGAATTAATAATGTGTGCCTTATCTGAGTTCTAAATCCTGAGATTAGCAGTTACTTAACTTGATTCGATGGCTGCTCAGTGAGTCTGCTTAGCGAGCATTCATTTTGTCCGCCTCTACAATTAATAGCGAGTTCAAAGTGCAATTGCCGTTATCATTATCCATTTAGTCTAGTCGAACACGTAAGACAAACAGACGGTGGGACGGACGGAGGGACAGACATAACGCGTTCTCAAATGGCTGTTGGCATGTCATAAATTTACGGATTAACTTTTAACCAATTTACAAGGGAAGCAACAAACAAGCAGCATGAGGCAAGGAATCGCGAGACGACATCGCATCATGTCCCATATTGCAAGTGTAATAAAAAGCAGCTGTGCCACACACACATACACACACACACATAGAGTGAGTAAGACGCAAGTGGCAGACAGAGAGTGAAGTCAAGACGCAAGTGTTTGTGATAGAAGAGAGAAAGGATAGCATCTGAGCGGGCACCTCAACAAGCATCACGTGCAGCCCACTTCCGTTTCCGCTAGCTTGTTTTAAACTTTTCTCTCTGTGTGTGCGTGTGTATGTGTGTGTGTAAATCAATGTATGGGAAAGCGGGGAAAGGCGCAGACCTGCAGACAAAGTACGTTTGCTTACACAAAGCTTAACGGCAGCAGCAGAAGCAGCAGCGACAACGCACAGCCGGCGGTCTCCATTGGAGAGTCAGAGTCAGATACGCAACATGCCACACCCCTCGTTGCCCTCGTTAACGCCCACCCGCTGTGAAGCCAAAACAAAGCACTGCATAAAAAAAATGTAAAAATAAAGCTCTTGGAGCTGTCGCATCCACACACACTCACACAGTTCACATCGCAGAGCAGCCAGAGCCACTCATTAAACTGATTATATTGTTATCCTTTTTATGATACGTGCAATACGTGAGCGCATATGGCAGCATCGTCAACAGCCCTCTCTCTCTTCCCCCTCTGCACATAGAACGTATTGTTTTACTGTTCATTTTTGCAAGTGTAATTATATGGAGCAGTAAGTAAAAGTAAAAAGCGTTAAACCGCATTTATGCACTCCACAAGTTAAGACTGCGAATTTATGCATTTCTCGTCTTATTGACTTCATGGACAAGAAGAGAAAGAGAGGTGGAATTTGCTTATACCTAAAAGTAATCCATAGCATAAAAATACAAAAAATTATAGACATATTAATACATTTTTTAATAAAGTAATGCTAATGAACAATAAAAAAATCATTTTAATTATCTCTAATTTTAATACTTATAATAATTATTCATATAATTTACAAAAAAGTCAACATTAATTGCCTATTCAAGCAATCTTTGTAGAAATAAAAAATAGATATTTTAAAATAGACTTTTACTTGAACAGAAATTCAACAAAATGTTCAAATAAACGTATACTAATACTAATACGAGCGAACATATTTTTAAATCTCAGCTCTTAGAAAATAAAGTTTAAATTATACGCTACTTCAAATATTTAATATATATCAATTAAACCTTCACTTTAACTTTAAATATTAAATACATGGATTGAAGATTGATGAATAAAAAAACTCAGAATACAACAATTTTATTTTTTTTTTTAAATTATCTTTTTTTGTTTTGTGTAAGCATTTACAAAAAAAATATTGTACTAGTTTGTATTATATGTATTCTACTACTCGTTTTATTTAAGTATTGAGTAATGAATGAAATTGTAATGAATGACATTTCTCATTAATGAAAGTATTATTATAAAGATTATTTACTATAAAAATTTAGAATACGTCAAATTTACTATTATGATTTTTATTCGAGTCAAAAATATATTTAGTTCATCTTTTAAAATTGAATATTCTGATTGAAGTTTTTTTTATTTTATTTCAATAACGTTTTTTAATGTTTCTAAACATAATAACTTTACTTTTATATTTCAAATTCTATGTTTTCCTGTGTAAGCGCGTAATAAAAATATGTTGAAATGAAAAACTATTTGCTGCCCTTAACTTTGACAAAGTTTCGGCATAATTGGCAAAATTACTCGTAAGTAGTTAATGCAGCACAAACGCGAAACAATGAACCCGAAATAATTCAAATGAAATAAGTAAAAAGTTGCATAAATTAATTAAGTTAAGCACAGCAGAAAAAAAAGGGGCGAAGCCCGCAAAGTCAAATAAAAACGCAATGCAATGAGACAAAGAAAGCAGCGCGCACTCAAAAAGTGATTTATTTTTGAGTACAAAGGATATACAATATTTATGTATGTATATGCGAATAAATATAGTAAAAGTATAAACATAAATACATACTATATATACGAAAGTACGAAACAAATGTCATTTAAATATGAATTTAAGTGCGCTTTGTGCATAAAGAGAAAGCCGCTTGTCGTCGAGCATGACGACATCGTCCTGGCAGCGAAACATTGCGGATACGCAGCGTGGCCAAACAATGAGGCATGTAAACAAAACTGTTGCCACTGCGGACACCGAAATGGCTAGAGAACAAGTGGCAGTGGCAGTGGCACAGTGGGAGGGCATTTCGAGCGCCACGGGGGCAGAGAGCGAGAGAGGGAGACGGAGAGGGAAAGAGAGCGGGAGAGGCGGATGCGTCAGGCATGCAGCCAACAACATTTTCATAATCATAATCAAAATGGCATTCACAACAAAAGCAATGCAAATACGAGCGCGTCAGCAGAGAGAGCGAGTGAGAGACAAAAAGAGCGAAAGAGTGAGAGAGCGGCGACAACAGACGCGTCGCAAAATGTAACCAAAAATGCGATAATGAAATGCAAAAGCGACAACGAAAACAACTTTCGAGTGGAAAAACTAAAATAGCAACAGCAACAAAAATGCACAGCAAGAGCATGTTGGCACCTAAGATACTATGTAAATAATTTATAAGAAACACATCTTATATAAAAAATATTATTTAACTACTAACTAATTATTTCTATCTTATTATAAGATTATATTAAATACACACTGAATTTAAATTTAGAATAAAGTTATATTTGCTAACGTTTTCTAGATTATATTGAATAACACCAGCATTTTTAACTTGAAATTAAACTTAAAATTAATTTTAGACCAATAATAATTAATAACTATAATATAAATAAAAAAAAATAAAGAAATAATAATAATTAAAATAATTTGATTATATTAAATAGATTTAGCTACAATTACTTTGATCTAATGGAATTATTTCATTTATTACTATTTCATTTTATTTTTCACTATAATTTAAGTTCATACATCAATTGTTCTTTTCATTCTCAACTCAATTTAATGTCCATAAAAAATTAATAGTAAAATATAATAAAAGAATATAGTAGAATTATAAGATGAAAATTAAGCTGTTCATTCATTTCTAAGCACTTCTAAATTATTCACCTCAGTTATTTCCCAACTACAAATTTGATATTCTCCGCATATTTTCAGTTACAGGGTATGCGTCTGCGTCTGTAGTTCTGCATAATGCAGTTTCAATTTCATTTGTTGTCGCCCAACAAAAAAACACAAAAAAAGAAAGGCAACTGCAAACAGGACACAGAAAAGCCCGGTCTGTCAGCATCGGGTTTTTCACCCCCATCGACATCATTGCCGCCAAATTATGCTAATTAGATTAAAGCATAATTTCATGCAACTTACAGTTCGTACAGCTGCTTCTCTTTGCACTTCACTCTCTCTCTCACTCTCTCTCTGTTTCTCTGACTTTGTATATGCTTCGCCTGTTGTTATCTTCTTCCGCGTTCACGCTTTTGATATTACTTTCCATTGTATAATTCCATTAAGTTGACAGTTGAGAAAGAATATTTGAGTTTCTATCATTATACCCAGATAGAGGGTGTTTCATCAAGATGATAAGCAAGGTCATTACGATCGTCAGATCAAACCATAATATAGCATAATTTCAGCAAGAACATTGGAGAAACTCACAAAGCCGTATATAAACCTTTTTTGGTATAATGGCCAGGATATATTTAGTAACCAGACTACCAAACTTACAATATTAAAAACCAAACAGCTAAACTTATTTTATTAAGAAGCTGTTGAAACGAGTGTTTCACCGAATAAATTATAAATATCATTTGGTATGCTGAATAAACTGAAATATTTTTGTTTAATTGATGTCTTGAATTAAATAAACTGATAAAAAAATATTGGAGAATATTAATAAATTTTATTTCAGAATATTCAATGTTTCCCATAGAAAGGAAAATTGAATACAATATGAATATAAGATAATATTAGTAGCTTAGTAATTCAATTTTTACAAAGATATTGTGCCATAAATTTGTTATCTTTCGATTATAGAACAAATGAGAAATATTTAACAGTTTGTTATTCATATTCCCCTAGAGTGTTGCAGTTGTTCAACTTCCTCACTCATCACTATTAAAGCCAACCCACTTGACTCGACAACGTGTGTTTTTGAAGTACTAGGAAGTAAGGATGTGAATCGAAGCGGAAATCCAAGTTAACCCTGATTGCCGCTGCACAAGCAGCACAAAGAATCTCCCCGACTGACGGCCAATTAAATGAACTCCCCAATGATGTCTAGCCAAAAAAATAAACCAGATCACATTTCCCAAAATACCCGGACCGGCTATTGCCCACCTAATGCACTTTGCTCGGGTTATGATTATTAGTTATGATAATTCCGCTTTTGGCGTCGCAAAAGGAGTTGACACCACCACGGCCAAGTCAAGATGCCAAACTCTGCACAAGGGGCGTTAAAACCACCCTTGGGCACAATGCGACTACCTCAAAGATACTTTTAGGTGCAGTAAGACTTGGGCTTCTGTTTTTTGTTTCAGTCCTCATTCTTGTTTTATACCTACTTAGCAAAAAATAGAGGGATTTGACAATTTGGTGCTAATCGAAGAACAAAGAAGAAGAACGAACAAAAAATAAAATCTTTAACTTCATGAAGTTCAGATGCAAACTTATAAGTACTAGATGGGCTGAAAAGTAACCAATGTAGTCTCCTTTTAGGTCGATACACTTATAGTAGTATTTATATTATTTTTTGGTATGAATAGAATTACATAACCTTAAGTTAACCTTAAAGTTAACAAAACTTTTTGCATACTTTAGTTATCCTTTCATGTAATAAAAGTAAATTGAAATGTTATATCTATCATTTTTGAATATGCATAAATTCGGTATATTTTATATACATATATTTAAGCATAAAAGTTGTTATTCAATGAGTCAATTGTAAGTAAAGTTTTTAATTATATAAATCGTGCAAACCTAAAAAAATAATCCTGAAACGCGCTTTAAATTTTATGATTTTATCAAATATTTTCAGCCTGTCAAAACTTTAATACACTTTAATTCATATCGAAAGTATTTCTCATTTGTATCTGTGTATTTAGTCATCTTTTTAGTGAAATTCTTTAGTTTTTTTAAGTTTTAGTTGAATATGAACTCTTCATTTAACTCGTTCGATAATTGTGTATAATATTTATTTTTAAAATTATTATAGTTAGTTTAATATCAATTATCAGATATGATCATTTCGATTTATTGCATTCTTCCTCAATGGTTACCAGGTATCTGGAAGTCGAGCAAGCTGGTCTGCAGCTTTCTTACGGGGTTTTTAATGTCCCAGTCCCCGGGCGCACATCAAAAACTGTTGCGTATTTTGCATTCGACTCGGCTGGCATGACATCCGGTGTCTCTGTCCTCTGTTCTATGTTCTGTTCTGTTCTTCTATCTGTTTGTCCTTTATTGTTTTCCATTTGGGGTGCGAGTACGTCGCATTTGCACCTTCAATTAATATTGCGGAGAGGGGTGAAGCATTGCGTCGCAGGGGGATGGAAAAACAGTAGCTTCACTTTTCGTCCTCTGTTGTGATTTATGAGGGTGCAAAGGCAAAACAAAATTAAGCCACGACAAGCAAACGACATTTGGCGTCAGCATCTTATGCATAAACAACTCCCACCCTCGCCCTCCTCCCCCACAATTCACCTTCTCTAAACACTCACTCCAAACGACTTGAACTTTTAATTAAAAGTCACTTTTGATTTATAAACGTGCGCAGTTTAAAGTTTGGCATTAACAAACAAAGACAAACACGATAACTTGATAACTTCGCTTTGCAATCAGTTCACATTTTACGACAAATTCATTAGCTTGGCATATTTCTCCCCCCAAATTATCGCAATTGCCTTCAATCTATTCAGGAGATCGTCAGCTTAAAAATTCATATATCGAATGATCATAATTAAAAGTTGCTTAAGACTCGTTTACATATCCTAATAAACCAAACTTAAAATCTTAGTTACTGCAGTTTTATTAGTAAACTTTAAAATTTAATTCTAAGTTACTCTTATTACACACAAATATATAAAGAAGTACATAAATAAATTATAAATTTTAAAAGTACAACGTATTCATTTTTATAATCAATTGTGATTCAATAAAATTTTTCATACAAATATAATTAAAAATTATGGTGAAGTTATATCTTAATAAAATTTTAATAAATAGACTAGACCTTTCTTTGTATGTCGCAATTTATGAATTTAATTCTTTATAAGTTATTGAATATGTTTGTCTTTGCAAAAAGAAACCATGAAAAGCATCTATAGTTGATTGAGCTAAATAAAATATGTATTTGAATCAAATTTACTTATTATATACCCTTGAAGCAAAGTAATTCACCAAGATTAAAAATTACAACAATATAGAATTTATTGATAACATCGAAGACGGGTTAAAACATTCTATTATATCTATTATCTCCTATGGAATCGTATAGTACAACATAAATAAAAGTATTAAGAATGCTGAAAAGAGAGATACCTGCTTCCCGTCTTCAAAAAGAAAGCAAACAAATTAATACACCGAAAAATTACTGAAATATACCAAAATGTATATTTGGTATATTGATATAATAAGTGTTCGTACAAACCCTTCTAACGTATGGTTAGTGGTCATAAAAATATCAAAAAATTTGTTTGTCAACTGAAATATCTATTTTGTTGGCTCTATTAGGCACAGGGTATATAAAAATTCCCCAGCAAAATTATTGATAACCTCAACAAACCCTGATAAGACATAGAGCACTATATGAAATTCTGTTTGATTTTCAATCAACAGCATTCAGTTATTGATGAGCTGTTTAGCGGACTGAAACATCGAAAAACGATGCTAATGGGCAGAGTTCGGTTAGTGTCTTCGATTAAATAATTGTACTATCATACTTATATTGTTGCAATTTTATTAAGTGCTTCACAGGTTCAAAGGAAATGGACTCACAATGCAGTACATATAATATTACTATCAAGTGTGAAGACTCTTTTCCCAATTCAAAATTGAACAATTCGGCGATTTGCAGGAATAAATTTGGGATCAAGCAGCGACAATTGCGAATTTAAATCTGCAATTGGCAATGCAAACTGAATTATTAATGTCTCATAAAATTAATAGTGAAAACCAACAAAAACTTATAACGAAATTGCAATCGAAAATTATATCCAGAAATGTTAGGATTGCCGAATATTGTAATAAAAGGATTCCATATTTAGAATGCATTGTGATGAAAATCAGGAAAAAGTGGCTTGTAGTAGAGAGGATGGTTTAATTTTGACAATTACACCGCGAAAAATAGTAAGATCTCAATTAGTCAGAACTTAAAAAGTTATTCGGAGATGGGAATGAAAAGGATTTAACTGAAATTCGTTCGCTTTGCACTTTCGAAACTGAATGATCTTTTTGCAAACTGCTTTATCCATGCTTAGCCTTTATGGTTATGTAATTGCATGTTTATTAATGACAATTAGTTTAATAAGATTAAATGTCTTATAATTATATAATATATTTTACATTTATTTATATTTTATTTATTTATATTTTCTATTCATTTGCTTAGTGTATTGTAACCTTAAAGTTTCAACAATTATAAAGCTTTTAACGATTTTGCTTAATCGATTATATATTAGTGAGCTCAATGGACTTTACTATTTCAAATGTGATTACAAGCAAGCTAATCACAATAATGCCAATAAAGCAATGTAAGTATTATATTTAGCTTGCTCCCAAGTTAGATAGATATTGAAATCAGATGAATTATTGTGTACTTACAAATAATACTCAGGGAGATAGATCAAGAACACTTATATAATGAACACCTTACTATAATACTTATATTATAAAATAAATATTATAATAATAATAGGGTAAAAGATTGTTACAACTTTATACATACAGGAAATGTACATATATATGTAACATGCAGATGGAGGCATCTTCGATCCCATAAAGAATATATATTTTGGATCACCATCAACAGCAGAGATGATATAGCCAAGTGCGTCTGTCTGTCTGACGTAGAGCTCAGTTACTATTATTAAAGAGATAAAACAATAATATTTGTTTTTTTTTTTTATTATTATTTTATTCAATATTATTTCTGTATTTTATTTATTTATTAATTATTTTTTTTTATTTATTTATTTTTTTTTTTGTTGGGAAAGATTTAATCGTCTTGCTCGCGGCATTGCGTATAAATGTATAAATACATAATATCGTACATAAATATATGATACGTTACGCTGACAGTTTACTTACTGTTATTCATTACTATAAGTGCAGCCATTTTGGTGGAGTATAATTCGCGCTGTCGAATATAATTCGGGGATAAAAAGTATCCTATGTCCGTCTCCTGGCTCTAAGCTACCTCCCTACCAATATCCACTCAAATCTGTTCTGACGTTCTTGATTTATAAGTGGTCTAACATAACACGACTTTCTTTTATATATATATATATATATATATATATATATATATATATATATATATATATATATATAGATGAATATTCTAGATATATATTTATGTATATTTCAGTATTTTTAAGGTGCATTAATTAGGTATATTTAAATTAGTATTCTAGTGGGTATTTCTTAATCGACTCTAGCTTTTTTACTTGTCTTATTTCTTATTATGGATCCTTTTCAATGTCTAGCTAACTTAGCTGCATTTTAGTTGACTTTTCAAACAGTTTGTTTAGACTACATTTAACTGCTATTGAAGCACATTGGTAGCTCTGGTAATATGCTGTTAGCTGCAAGCAACGTTGCCATATTGTCAGAGACGCACGTGACGCGTCGCATCCATGTGGCATGTCGCATACCGCATACAGCATGTGGCATGTGGCATGTGGCACATCGCGTACATTAAGTGGGGTGTCCAGTGACGCGTGTACTGTGCATAATCAGGATTTGCATGCATCAATTCAAATCGTAATGGCATTATGACAATGAAATACATCAGCAGAGAGGAGCGAGTAGAAGAAGAAGATCACTCTCTAGCGACAGCGTCATAGAAAGAGACAGAGAGAAGAGTTGTAACCAAGAGCGATTCGTTGCAGCTCCTTTATGCGTAACATGTTTGTGGCAACCTTGGCGACCGCCGCCTGTGCATACCCAACAGACTACAGGGTATGTTTGTGGTGGTCACGTGTACGTTTAATAAGCCTAATGTCATTTTTTTTTTTTGTTTGAGGGGGCAAACGGCAACCGGCAAAAGGTCGAGGAGGTTACGGCAATGAATAGACAATATTGGCAATATTTTAAAGTGCATCACAACAGGAGAATCAAGGGAGAAATGTGGAAAGTCGACACACGACCCACAAGCGTCTGTGCTCGTAAAAACACTTTAATTAAATTCATATTCGGCAAACAGAAAACAATCGTTGATTAATCGAGAATCGAGGACGTGTGACAATAATTAATAAACGCTCTTGTTTGCTTGCATTAATCTAATTGTATTCACCGTGTGTCTCTGTGCCTGGGGGCAACTTTTAATTGCTAGAAACACAGCTTCGAGTTGTTGCCACAAAAAGAAAATTGTTCAAAAATGTTGCTTGCTGCATATAACTGTCGCTAGGTGTCGCTTTATGTACTCAACTAAGTTGAGAATTGTTGGGACGTTAATTTGACATTTGAATTTGAATTTTGCGACTAAAAACGAACTATGTAGAAAAGTTTTATGACAGTTGCCTCAGCAGTTGGTCAGAATACGAGTTTCTGTTCGGCAACATGGACAACACTTTAAAACTGTGTCGACAACTGAGTTGTAGTCTATAGAAAGGATTTGTGTGTTGAAATGTGCCTTCATTTATTCAAATACGAAATGAAAATGTTCTGACATTGATTTGGTATTAGTATTTAAATTGACCAACTTTGTTCTTTTGGATTTGCATTTGAACATTAACATTAAGAGAAGTGATTAGATTTTTAACATTTTGTAGCTTCAAGGCTACACGAACTCTGCTTTTAAAAGTCCTACACTTAAAAGCTTATTAAAGCTAAAATTTTGGTTCATTAATATACAATTCAAGAATTTTTGTTAAATTGTGAATAAATTGTGTGCAAACTTTGAACTTATGACTTAAATTATTAGATACTTTTAAATAAAATAACATAATTTAGACATTTTTGGAATATGTTTATTCTATTTCAAAAAGTAAACAGCTTAAAGGGTATATTTATTAAAATTAAATGATTGACTGAACTTTCAGGCTTGGAAGTTTTAAGTTTTTCGAATCAAAGCATAAAATGCTGCATAATAAAACTAAATTTTATGAGGTATCAATAACAATTTCTTTATATATTTTATTAATTTATAAAATCAAAATCAATTTATTGGCTATTTTCGAAGCTTTTAAGTACTTACTTTACTTAAGTACTTTAGTAAGCTAACAACATTTATGTATGTGTGTTAACAATTTACACCAAATAGTGAAGCTTTAATATAAAACTATCTATAATCAAGTTCATTAAAGCTCATTAAATATAAGTTATTCTTACAGCTTTTAAGTGCAATTTCAAAAATTTAATTTTATTTTAGAATTCATAAAAATATTTAACCTATACTTCATCTACTATATATAGTATGTACCCTAATATGCAACAGTTTAACTATTGATTTATTTAGCCAAATTCAATTCATTGATTGAGTTGCTTTTATAGCTTACGAGTGCTTTTGGTTAAGTTTACTTATTACTTTGAAAAAGGCCACAAAATGTTTATAGGTTATCAATTCACAGAGAAAGTTGAAATGAATCTTTATCCACGTTAAATACATCAAAATACAGAGTTCGCCTTAAAAGTCATCAGCAGGCAAACGCAGATGCCACATGCCACATTTCAGAGTCCGTGCCACCCACTGAATATGCGCTTATATTTGCATAAGCTGCCACCTTTGGTTGCGTATACGTTGCAAGAAGGCAACCCGCAACGTATGACCTGCTGCCTGCTAGCTGCAACATGCAAGCTGCATGCTGCACGCTGCCTGAAGCTTGTAGCATCATGGTCATCATTACTCAACTTCTGGGCTGTGTCCTCAGTAAATAGCAGTCACTTTACGACCTGTGCCAGGGCTGCAATGGCTGCCAGTGTGGGCGTGGCTTCTTTTCGCTAGCCGTAAACAGCAACTGCTTTCTCTCTCTGTCTCTCTGGCTCTTGCTCTTCATGCTGTTGCACGTGCAAAGCATATTGAATAGCTTTCGGTTGCAAGCGCTGCAGAGGATGCGCTTTCTTTGCATCCGCTTTTCTGAAAAATGGTCAAAGTTGTTTCTGTTGCGCGTCTCTTTTTTGGCCCAACTGACATTCACCTATATATACACGATATATATTTGGAGCATAGGTGGATATGGCTGTGGCAAAGATCACGCGCACAACTCCATCAAACATAACGCAGTGTGCTTAACCCACTTTCGTGGGGCACGTGAGTCCTTGCTAATCATTTGTCTTCCTTGCCAGCTTGCCAGCTTGCCACTTGCCTCGAAGTTTCCATTACGCACTGACAACTGATTGCCAAGTTTATTATTGCTTCCGTTCGCTTATGAACTACCAAAGCATTGCCATTCCATTTCTTTGCAGTTTTTCATTTATTTCTCCTTTATTTTTTGTCGTTTTTTACAAATGCTTGCAGCAGCAATTTATCAAACAACACACACAAATATTTGAGAATGCAATTCAATTTTGACTTTACTTGCATTCTGTACATTGAAAAGAGAATGATTTATCCATCTATACCAAAATAAATGCTATAAAACAGTATTACCTTCAGTATTAAGTATACGCAGCATATGCTAGTTTGGCATTCCCTTGGATTAACCTACATTAAAGATATAATTGTTAATAGTTCTCTGAGTTAAAAGCTGTCAACCATACTTAAGTTATCCGCATTGAACTTGACACAAGTTCATGCATCGTTCAATAGATTCGCATCAAGTCGCAAAACGTCAGCATTTAAAAAGTTGTAAAAGCTCGGCGAGCACTTAACACTGCCACCGCCACGCCCTCGAATGCCCAGACGCCCCCCGCGCGTCCACATGGAATGGGAAGAACAAACATCCCGGAGCCACAGCAATTGAATGTCAGTCACAAAAATGCAATCACAGTTTGACACAATTTTACCGAGGCGCCACTTCAACACGTTGCAACTTGCAACTGCAATATCTTTGCACAGTGGCAGCCAAACAACAGCAGCGAGGAGCGAGAGCGGAGAGCGGAGAAGAGAGAAACCAAACGCACGAACGACAACTCTGCAAACAACACAATGACAACTCTTTAACACTGTTAGGTTGCCGTTGTCCTCGTTGTCGTCGATGTCGTAGTTGTCGTTGTCGTTGTCGTTGTCGTTGTCGTTGACGTCCTTGTCGTTTACTACGTAGCTCATGTCGCTGCACTTTGCCAATAAACAAAGAGACTCACAGCTTGATCGCCGAGTATGTAACACTTTGAGATAAATTCATTTATGATAAATTAGATAGACAATAAAGTAAACAAAATTCATGAAAAGATAACCAAAGAATAAAACTCTGAAATAAATAAATTTGTAATAAATCAGATTGGCAATAAAGTAAAAATATTTTTTAAGAAGATAAACAAACAATAACCGTATGTATATCTCTATTAAGGTACAGTGAGAACATTCTCATCACAACAGTAAATATGTCGATTATTTGCTCCAAGAATTACTATTTGATCTATTAATATTTTATGTAAGCAATATATTGAATAATTTGTTCATAATATGTTTTGCTACTTTGACACATAATTCATTGCAAAAGAAAAAAATGTATTGTAATAGAATAATATTTTTCAAAATAAAATATAAAGAATTATGACAAAATAAAATTGTACTTACTCTTAAATTTTACATTTCGCAAAACAGCATTAAAAAAAACACAAGCAAAAATTAAATATACCCATTTTGGTACAAATTATTAAAAAATTAAGAGCATTTTTGAATACAATATATTTTCTTTCAATATATTTTCTTCCCTCAGATGTAAACAATTTATTAAAATAAAATATAATTATAAGTAACTAAATATTTAATAGTCTAAACAAAAGTAATTTAAATATAAATATATATTAAATATTTTCATTAAATCTAACATTTTGCCAAGCAATCCAATGTACGAATAAAAAAACTCAAATACACCGCTTTGTAAAGTGGGTGGAAAATTTGGTTATACGTAGCCCAATTGATGAAAATAATACTTTGTTCATAATATTCTTTGCGGTTATAACATTTTATCAAGGGATTATATAAAAAATGTATAAATAGTGAAACTCTTGGGAATCTTGACAAACTTGCCATATTTATGTGTACAGTGTACAACTCTTCTCACTCGAAGTTTTTTGTGATATCTTCTTCTGGCCTATAGAGTATACTGTACAGTAGAGAATGAGTGCAGTATTTTTAAGAATACTACATTAATGTACAGATCTGTTATGGTACAAATGAGAATACTCATGCAGTAGTCTAGTGTAGACTTATGCATGTTAAGTGTACCTTTTGACAAAACAATTAAAAAATGTACCAAAAGAACCAAAAGATGTACCCATCTTGGTAGAAATGTACCAAAAGTTGCAGTCATAATTTCCACAACACATAGTTACGCAAATCCAATAAACACGACTTAGTGGGTAAAAGAAAGGGTATCTAGAAGCTAAAGAATAGTATTTAAGCTTGCTTACATTTTTGTTGCAGTTGCAGTTGTTGTTGTTATCGTTATCGTTGCCCTCATCGCCGCAGCGCGTGCTCGAGTGCATTTGCACTCACACACACAGCATCACACACATACACACAGGCACACTCAAACAACAAACAGCACAAATACCAACACATGCTATTGCCGAATATGCCACACACACAATCACACACACACACATACGGTGCACACTTACAGGACATTTTTGTTGTTTGATTGCGTTTTTATCTTCGTCATTTCAGGAGCGCCTGGCAACCCTGCGGGTGAAGTGCAGCTCAGCGGCAAACTGCAAACTGCAGCAGCCCTGACGATATATTTTACTGCGCCAACATTTTACAGCAAACATTGAGCAATTTCACTTTAAACGTCAATCGATTTTCATTTAATTTTTACGAGCATTTCTTTTTCTCCATTTTACTTCATTTTTTTTTGTACTTTTTTCCATCGCGTTCTGTTCTTTTGTAGTTTGTGCTGTTGGCCCAGCTTTTGACTTTCTCAATTGCAATCGCATTCTCATTTCTATACTCAGTAACCACAAAGTGCCTCAAATGGGGTATAACTCAATAACATACATATGTGAGGTTGCAATTGCTTTGTATTAAAAGGAGTTTTGCAAACCTTTGCTGGCGCCATCTACAGTTCGTTACTTGTGTGGGTTTTACTACTCTTTGTTTGCTGTAGTTTTGCAAGCAGTTGCTGGCTCCATCTATTCGTATATGTTTTAGTACTGGGTATCTGCTCGTTGAGCACTCACGTTGAACGTCGCACCTACGACGACATTTACGACTTGTTATCCCCAACATTTTACTTAACGCACATATTTTGTGGCACAGCAAAAGCAATCGCGTTGATTCCTCCAGCTATTCTCCTCTTCCCCTACACTTTACTCTAGGTTTTATATATGTGTGAGTGGGTGAGTGTGTGTGCGTGTGTTTGAGGGTCTGTCAAATTTAATTAACTTCACATTTATTGAGATAGACGCTTGCTATGCAAATTTTCGAAATACGCATTTGTCAGATACTTAATTTGTCAACGCTTCGCTGCATTATGTGTGTGGGATTTGTGATGCGATTTATGACGGAAGATATAATTCTTTAGAGTAAGATAATTTATTTAAAATCGAATTAAATTATTCTCTTTGAAAATATTTGATGTTTCATTTTCATCTACAGCTAGCGATTTAATATAATTTATCAGCTCTGTTTCTATTTCTTTTACAATTTATTTATACATAATCTATATTTTTGGTGTGTACTGTGCTAATGACAATCTATTTAAGCATAGATTTTTAGACTTTCTTTTTCTACATGCTACGCAGCAGTCCAAGGATTTATTAAACGTAATATGAACAATAATTGATTTTATGCATTTTAATAAATTTCATCATTTGATTTATCAAATTATGCCTTTAAATGAGTGAAATATGTGTTTGATGTATACTTTATTTCTGCATAATCTACTTAAAATTTCAACTTATTGTGAAGATTTTCTTTGCGTGCTTATATATTTATATTTATTATATATATATATATTATATAACCAAAACCCGAATTTTTTATTACTCATTTTTATCAAAACTTGTATTTAATTGAATGAAATATGTAATTCAATCTCAACTTACTTTTCAAAATAACGAACCTTGGTGTGTTTAAAATTCATTTTCAAATATTCATCATTAAAAAAATGAAAATATAAATCAGAGATCTACTAATAACGACTGGTATATAGGGGATCTATTTTTTTGAAGGCCTCTTTATAATAATTGTTTGGCAGACTATCGTATCGAAATCTTTAACAGACTTTCCTTAGCACATACTACGAAGCACGCTAAAGATTTATTAAACGAAATGTGAAAAATAATTGAACCACGTAGGCAACTTCCCAACTTGGCAATTGCAAAACTTGTTAACTCTTTCACTGGCATCGACCTCATGTGCCACATTAACTTTCGCTTTTGTGTATTTGCGATAGGGGATTTTTCCACATAGATGAAGCAAGGGAAAGAAGCAGGAGAAGATGAGGTGGTTTGCATGTTTGCTCCATTTTCGCAGAGTCATCGCATGATTTACGTCGAATCGGCTTTAGCCAAGCAATCATGTTGTGCACACACACACACACACTAACACACAGCCATAGTTGAGGCCATTACCAAAAGCCAACAGCCAAGAGGCTGACAAGGGTTGGGACACAATTATGGGGGCCAAAGGGCTTTCAATTTCACTTGGCTAGCTTTAGGTAAACAACTACAACAAGCCAACGCTGGCCCCAGGACGCTGGACAACGTGCCACGTTCCCAAGTCCTCGGTGTGGCAGTGCGCGGCAATGTGGCAGCGCTCAAGTCAAGCATGCAACAACCGCAAGCGGCACGCAAACGCATCAAATCAATGAAAGTGGCCACTGCGCCACGATTTGCACTTCATTGATTCCACAATCCACACAAACTGACTCAAAAGCTTCAGCTCCTAGCTTGGCCAGTTTGTTCCCTTGATGACCAGCTGCCCAGCTACCCAAAAAAGCCAATGGAGCTGAAGCTGAAGTAGAACCTGAAACTGGAACTCGAGCTCATGGTTGAGCTTGTTGTCGACGCTTGTGGCGCTACTTAAAGCATTTTCATTCCATTCGCTTTATTTTGCCCCATTTGGCCGCAGCCAGTTTATGAAAATGAAAATTGCCAAGAAAATGGAAAATTCTTCATTGTGGCATGCCATTTTCATTCTCGACTTTTTCTATTTCTCCCTTCTGCACGCTATCAAATTGCACTTGTATGAGCTTATTGAGCCATGCCTCTGCCTTCTCCATCTCTCTCTCTCTCTCTCTATCCCGCTCTTTGGAATTCATCTTATGCGGCAGCTCAATATATACAACATGCTTGATTTAATGTGAATACAAATCGCTTATCAGCTAGAAAACAGTAGTAAAACTCAAAATCGAGTGCATACACAAAGTTCATACACAAAGAGAAATAATCGATGCTCTCCATAAAATGCTGATAGGGAAATCTAAAATATTGATTAAAGTACAGCAGCACTGAAAATGTTCATATACTATAAAAATATTTCAAATCTTGAAAAGAAATATACTGATTACGAAATACTTAATATTTATATACATTGCAATATTAAATTCAAGTTTTGAAATCATTAAATTACACTTGAATTCGAATTATATACAATTTATTTGGCTTTACAAACTATTGAATATTTATTGTATTGCTGGCTGTTAGTATTTGTTCCTCTAAGCAAATTGAAATTATTATTACATAAAAAAATAAATTTATATATAGTAATTTGTATTAATTGCCAGATGAAATTAGTATTTCTTTATTATATCCATTATCCTAAACAAATTCAAATTATCGGAGCAATAGAATAAATAATTCTTCCATAAGCCCTAAAATTTAAAAAATAGCAAATATTATATATAAATTGAGGAAAACATCTATTTTACTATATATTTTAAAATTTCTATTAATTGCCAACTAAATTCAATATTTAATTAAGAATTTTTAGAGCATTAATATTCACCATTAATTCTAGAATCTTTAACCTTTCAATTTCATTTATATATATTTAATTAAGAATTATTAGAGCATTAAAATGTTCTATTTTGTTCTATTCTAAAAAAAAATTGAATTCCATAAATATTTATTTATATCTATGCATTTATTTATTTATTATCCTATCTAATTACAACTTATAAGAGCATTTTAGAAAATATTCTCTGCTTATCTAATGATGCACAGCAAATTTAGAGAATATTCCCAGAATACAGAGGCGTGATGAGTTTTATATGTAATGATGATTTCACAATGAGTTTATCACATCCAGCACTTGGTCAGAATATGAAGGGAAAGAAAGGCGAGTATCGGAATCACACCGAATGCAAGTTGCCGGGCAGCAGCATTGCATTTGTCTGGCGATTGCTCTGACCACATAAACAAACTACCATATCTTGATTTTGCCAACAGTTCCTCAATGATTACTTTAGTGCTGTTATCAACCTCACGTAAACGCGTGAAAATCTTTACGGACGCAAATGGATAAGTTGTACCATATCCGCAAATCACTGTAATGTAGCTGGGTTCGCTAACGACCACTTTGTATATGACCACGGGTTGTTTGCTTGAGCCGTAGTAAACGTTGAAGATGCCTTTGGACGCACTATCATCCCAGGGAAATTTCTTTGGCTCCTTGACAGCCCGATTCGATCCATCATGTGTGTCAATATACTCCAGATATAGTTCAATATCACCATTATCCACACTGTCTGGCACCGTAACATTGAGACAGGCTAACGCAGGGGTTGCAGGCGCTCTTCCTGCCTCATACCATAGACCCTCCATCTGTGAAACAGGAAAGTCACAATTAGTAAGATCGTCATTAAGTTATAGAGAGTGGATTTCAAATTTGTAATATGCGATCTATTATATCTGTGCAATGATTTTATAGATCATAGATTGCACTCCCTAATTACGAATTAAAGTTGTCAATTCAATGATTCAATAAGGATCAAAGATGACATAGCACAATAGAGTGCAACAAAGATCTCTGATCGCAGCTCATTAAACATATGATATGTTAGGCAATCTATTAGATTTTTGATTAAATGATGTGCGATATCTCTTTAATGGTCATAGATCATAGATTACACTCACTAATTACAGATGGCAAATCAATGATTCAATATAACCATCAAAGATCACATATCACCATTCAACAATTACAACTGATCGCATCTCATTATGTTATGCAATCTATTAACTGTTAAATAAAATTTATGCGATATCTGTTTAATGATCATAGAACATGGATCATCGCAAATCGAGAAGGATCAATGCAACAGAGATCACTGATCGCAGATTATTCAAAGCTCTCTGATGACAAATTATTGAACACAAATTATAACAAATTATATATTGCATACTAAAAATATAAAATCCAAGATCTTTTTAGATTTACAGTTTAATTACTTACTGTTTCGATATCAAATGTTGACGGCTGATGGTTACGGCAATTGAAATTTTCCAGTGAGTTTAAGTCAAGACCGTGCGTCCAACTGATTGCCAAAAGCAACACAATTAATACTTGTGCCGCCATTCGTAGATGTTTTCTCTTGTGAATCCGTTAAACAACTGAAAATAAACGGTTTTGTTGTTGATGAATAACTACATATGCTTATCAGGAACCACTGGAAGTGTCGGCTAAAGAAAGAGAGCGCAGAGAGCCATGCTCACAACACATGGTGAAATCGACCATGGAAATCTAAGTGTAAATGCTCACAACTGACATATGGTTAGTATATGTTATAAATGCATTATCAATGAGGCGCGTCATTGACGTATAGTAGCTCTATTTGATTTCGATTGATGGCAATACGTAATCTTAATAAAGCAATTGACGATCGCGGTCATTCGCACTTTAATACTAACATTGGATAAATTTCAAAAGTGTGCACATGACTATCAGAAATATGATGCAAGAGCTGAAAAACCTTGTTTAATCGTATTTTAGCCCCAATTTACCAATAACTTACCAAAGTCTTACAATACATTGTCTACTTTGCGCTTTGATCGTCGCAAATTAAGACTTACAAACACAACATAAATCGAACAAATTATAAAAAGCTTGTTATACACACCAATATTTAAAAATAAGTATCTAATAGTGCAGTAATAAAAAGCCAACTACAATTTATATAATTTCTTGTTGAAAATGTGAAAATTGTGAAATTTGAAAAACAATTTCTGACTCAGCATTCAATGTTAAATGTTCTGGTAACATCTAATTTGTCTGTCCGTCAGTCCATTCGTATGTTATCTATGTATACATATGTAGATCTCATAGACTTTTTATGATGCTTATATTTGGACGCCTCAAATCAAGGAAATCCCATTGAGCCGACAGCTAGTATTGATAAATAAAACGTTCGATTTCGATTGTAATGCTTCCAATGCACTTTCTACCAAAATGTCTGTACCCAATTCGCACTTAATCGCGTTCGCTTATCAGAGATAAGGCTATTGAGAGAACTCGTCTATTGAGTCACTCATTTCTCCCTTATCTTATAGTATGAAGGCAATACTGCCAATGTTGAGGGCTGCCAAGTTATCAGGCAAACGTCTCAAATAAATAGCTAGTTAAATAATAGTGAATTAAAATATTTATTAGATTTCAGGCAATATTAAATGCAATATAACTTAAATAGAAAAAAATGTAAACTTCTTCGTTAATAAAACAAACATATTTATACGAGGGTTGCCATTTAAGTTTCTAACCTAGGTCACTTCTAGCCATATTAGGACCAATTGGCTATTTCCCAAAAAAAATTTGGACTTTTATCGATAAAAGCTCCATACAACTTTTTCATGTTCGACCACGTTTGATATCGATAAACGATTAATCAAAAACTCGGCAGAGAAATGGAATTAACTCGTGAAGCAATAATTTTTCACAACTTTCGACGTGGATTATCACGACAAAAGTGTATCGATGAACGTAAATCTTTGTATGGCGATGAAGCGCCATCTTATAGCCCTATGATAAACTGGCTTAGTGAATTCTGGCCGATGCTCGCTCGAAGACAAAGGTCGAGAAGGTCGTGTAAAAGCAGTCATTGTGCCAGAAAACATTGATGCCATGCGTGAACTGATAATGCAGGATCATCATGTGACATATCGTGAGATAGAGACATCCTTGGACATTTCTTCCACCAGAATACATTCGATATTGCATAAACACCTGGTCGTAAAAAAGGATTGTTCTCGTTGGATCCCGCTCAATTTGACAATTGCTCAAAAAAATAAATAGCAACCTTCGTACAATACTACACCAGCTTTAATTTGTTGACTTTTCAATCAAACCTAAATGATCGATTTAAGATGATTAGAGTCGATAAAATTTCAGCCTCCTTGTTTTTACCGCTTTAGGATTATAGTTCAGTTCGTCAGTAAGTCAGTCTGTCACTTCTAAAGACTTTCTGTATAGCACTTAACTTCTAGCTCATTACTCAAACATATTTAAGCTATATCATACCAGTTCATTCCACTGGATCTTATAAGGCAACATTGAACACCCGTTAAATTAAGATTGCAGCCTCAAGATCTTACCGGTTAACGTTGCAAGGAAAAAAAATTTAATATAAGCCATACAACAATCTTAAATGCGCGATTTTAGTTGGTAATATTACAGCCCACCCTGTCTTACCTTTTAGGTACTTAATGGTTAAGTCAGTAAAGAAGTGAGTCAGTCATTTATATAAGTAGATTTTCGAGTCAATTGAATCACTTTCCTTTAATATTATACTATAATTAAGTAATTTAAGTATAATTTAAATACTTGACGGTTAAGTCACTAAATAAGTCAGTCAGTCAGAGCAACCCCATTTGGAGTCAATTAAATCACTTTCCTTTACTAATATAATCCTCCATTTATCAGCGATTAAGCACCTCGTTTTAAAGATAAAGATTTGAACCATTTAAACGATGTATGACATTCGTCGCAAAACTTGTTGGCGCATTTGCTGCATTTTTCTTTTGTTTGCCGAGCTCGAGTTCGCTGCTTAAATATGCTGTTCTAGCCAAGCGCTAAAGCAAAAATCTGGTAACTTTGAGCATGCTAAAAAAATAGACGGACTTTTTTTGCAAATATATAAAAAAAGAGCAGAGCAGAGCAGAGTGAAAAAGGAAAATGCTGGCACAGGGCAAACATGCGAAACTATTAAAAACATGTCTTTGTCCTTTGGCTTTGGCTTCACATAATGAAATTCCTTTGCAGCCTGCGATGCTCCTCCTGCTCACTGGGATGTTGCCACTTGGCGCTGTTCCTTCAGTATCAATCTAGGTGAAATATTAACAAGCGACCGAGTCGCAGTCACAGTCGCCGCCATAGTCCAAGTAGGAGCAGTAGGAGTTAGGAATCTGCAGTTTCATGATATCAGGCCGCGGCGGCGGCGGCGTCTGCGACAGCAGCTCATAAAAATTCCTGGCGACAAAGCAGCTTCCCCCACGCCGCTGATTTCCAAAATGAAATCCATAGGAAAAGGGGGCAACTTAGATGGAGGCTGGTTTAAAGCGAGAACAGACGCTGAAACAATAGACTTGAGTTGAGTTGAGTTGAGTTGACTTAAATTGATTTCCAGACGCTGCGACGCGACGTTTAGGGAAATGCAAACTTCAACATCCGCCAGCCTTCATTCTTCCCCCGCAATACTCAGACTACAAACTAGTCCTGCACCTTGATTGCAAGTTATTTGCAATTTTGTGCAAATTTCAGCGAAAGAAACTACAAAAAAATTTGATCATTATAGCGAATATTGGCGTGAACAATGCCCTGTAATGAAATTTATAATAATTCTACTAAAATTCAAAATTTATAAATGAACACAAAAACTTAATAATGTTCTCAATTTTTTTTATACAGGGTACTTAATAGTTGTGCAGACATAACTATATAATTGCTTTTATTATTCAATTGATAAATTAATAAAATATTCAACAATGCAAAAAAAAATTTAAATTTTAAATATATACAGGGTATTTGAGAGTTGAGCAAGCATCCAAATACTCACTACAAGTCTAGGTCTCTTTATAACATTGCACTTGAAAATTTGGAGTGTGCACGGGAAATTTCTTTGCAATTTGCCAGGGCTGCAACGCGAATGGGAAAAGGGAAATGGAAATGGAAACTGGGGAGTGAAATTCTTCAACTTTATTTGGCGCAGCGCAGTTGCTCAATTTAGTTTAATATTTTCTTCTTTCCCTTTTTTTTTGTTGCCCAAATCATATTGAAATTGCCACTTTATTTGTGTCGCACAGAGCAATGAACTAACTGTTGTAGTAAATTGTAAATGACGAAATTAAAGTATTTTTTGACACACTATCTTTGGCTGTTATCAGCAGCGTTGTGTCTTTTATCTTTTGAGTTACTTTTGGAGGGCGCTATGTTCGTCAACTCATAAAGCGAGTGAAACTGCTTGTGGATTGTTTAAGTTTTGAGCTAGAGCACATTTCATTAGGCACTTTTGCCTCTTCGACTGACTTTGTACAACATTTCCTCTTTCACAATGGAGGTGCAACAATGAGAGGCACTTGCAATACAGTCGCAGTTTTCAGTTCTCATTTCTCAGTCGCAGTTTTTAGTTCGCCGTTCGCTCTGGCTCTGGACATGGTGCAAACTTTTTAAGTGAATTTTTGATTAGATCTGCAGAAAGTTTTTTGTCGCTGGCAACAAAACGGGGCAGGATGCATTTTGCCCAGGACATTGGCATGCAACTGCTCCTCGCGTCGCGTCGCTGGTTCAACTTAAAGTCGCCAGTTAGTTGTGCTCTTTGTAATTTGCGCAAAAGTCTATTTATTTGCGCAAAGGATAATAATAAAATATGCGCTGCAGATAGCAGATACGAACAGAATGGAACACAAGAACACAAAGTTGCCTCCGACTTGGTCCTGGGCGCAATTACTAGACTCTACTGTACCTGAATCTGCACCGAAAACTTTCCGCAAATAGTTCACAGTTTACAGAGTTGCCTCTGAACTCGTCTCTCACTTTCTCTGTAGCAAGTTGTGTTTTGTTGCAAAAGTTAATAAAATTATTTGCCACCGACGTTGATAAATATGACACTGAGAAGTCGTATATAGAGTGCCATATAAATACAGTTGCAACACACACATACAAAATGGCGGTATAAATAAAATGGCGACCAATGAAAATACTACAACACACGCAACTTTTTGCTAAAGTTGTGGCAACTTTTTTAATTGATCTTCAAGTTAAGTGTTTGCCACTTTGAACAGACTAATCAAATACATACAGCGAGCACTGTTACATCTGTGTAACATAAATCTTACATTGTTACCCTAACAAAATGTTATTTTAAAACCAAACGAAAATCGCACCCCATACACACATACAAAAAGAAGGGTAAAAAGAGCACCGCAATTTCCAAGCAGATGCATTTTCACTGTGTCTGTGTGTGTGTGTGTGTGTGTTTTTTTTTTTTTTTTTATTCGTAGTATAGGTTAGAAAAAAGTTTACAGAGTGGAGTTATAGGAAATTATGTCTAGAGAAAAGGAAGAAGAAAACCGAGTTAGCGGAGCCTGGCTCTTGTGGGACGGCCGCGAAGCAATGCTTCACAAGTGCGTCGGCGCCACTTACTCCCTCGTTCGTTGTCTTGCCTTCTCGGCCCTCCTTTGCTCGTTCATGACCGCAGACACAAATTGGCTGATCAGTGTCCAGTTAGTGGACGATACCAGCATCAGCGGAACCAATGTCGACACAGTTAACCTCTCACCAATTGCAACTGCCAGCTCTTGTCTGAGGGTTGCGTATCTACCGCACTGGAAGATTACGTGCTCGGCGTCCTCCACCGCAGTCGGGAAACAAGCGGGGCACTCTTCGGCTGTGTCGTGTCCGAACCGGAACAAGTAGCTCCTGAAGCAGCCGTGGCCACTGATGACCTGGGTCAAGTGAAAATTCAACTGGCCGTGACTCCTTGTCGTCCATTCCTTAATGAGAGGGATAAGCCGGTGAGTCCACCGCCCTTTGGACGCCTCGTTCCACCGGGTCTGCCACCTTTCGAGGCATTCCCTCTGTGCCCTTTGTTTAATGGATCTCTTCTCGGCGTTGGGTAAGGAGCCAGTCTGGAGTTGCCGGAAGACACTTACCCTCTCCCTGACCATTTCCTCGAAGGGGGGTATGCCGGCAATGACGTGTGCAGCCTCGTCGGAAACGGTCCTGAAACCGCTTATGACTCTGATGGCGCTCAGCCGGAAGGTTGACGCCAAGCCGCCGATGTACGAGCTCTTGATAACGGCGTCTGCCCAGATAGGAGCAGCATAAAGGGCTATGGACCTTGTCACGCTCGAAATTAATGCTCGACGACACTGTTTGGGGCCCCTGGTGTTGGGCATCAGGCGAGATAACGCCCTGTTGGTGACAGCAGCCTTACGGCCAACCTCCTGCAGATGTTCCCGAAAACTCAGCCTCGAGTCGATCGTCACTCCCAGGTACTTAAGTGTACGCTTGGAGGTAATATGGGCGGCTCCGACCTTGACTACCGCTGTTTCCACTTTCTTCCTGCTACTGATCAGCACTGCTTCCGTTTTTTGGGGAGCCAACTCCAGTCCGACGGAGAGCAGCCAAGTCCCAATGCAATCGATAGCTCTGTTGCAATTTGATTCGGCGACCTCCAGCTCCTTAGCGACCACAAGTAGCGCAATGTCGTCGGCGAAACCAATTAGGTTTGCTCCTGTCGGCAGGTCCAGTCGAAGGATTCCGTCGTACATCGCGTTCCACAATAGCGGGCCAAGCACAGACCCCTGAGGAACGCCTCCAGTCACGATGTACTCTTCTGTTCGAACACTGGTATCATATTTGAGTACTCTCGACGAAAAGTAACTCCTGATAATCTTTAGCAACTGCCGTGGGACTTTGAATGCGTCTAGCGCCCGTAAGATGCAGTTCCACCGGGCCGAGTTGAAGGCGTTTCTGATGTCCAATGTCACCATCAGACAGTACTTCTTCTGGCCCCCTTTCCAGCGAGTGCCAGCAATTGCATTGGAAGCAATGCCAACTACCTTCTCGATTGCATCTACTGTCGACCTGGCCTTCCGGAATCCATATTGGTTGGGGGAAAGGTTTCCGTTCACCAATATAGCTTCCTCCAAGCGAGTGCAGATCACCTTCTCCAGCAGTTTCCCCGCCACGTCGATGAGGCAGATAGGCCTAAACGAGGATGAATTGCCAGGCGGTTTCCCGGGCTTCGGAATTAGGACCAGCTTTTGAGTTTTCCACCTATCCGGGACTACAGCTTCTTCCAGGCACTTATTCAGCATTGCTGAAAAAGCTTCTGGATGGAGGGAGCAGGCGAGCATTAGTGCCCTTGCGGGTATGCCATCCGGACCTGGAGCGCCGGTTTGTTTCATACTTCTAACGCATTTTAACACCTCCTCGCTGGTGACCAACTTCAGCGGCAGACCATCGTTGGATGCTGTATCTGGCAGCCATGCGTTGTCTTCCTCCACGCTGGGAAACAGATCCATGACAATCCCACGCAACAGATCATCCGGTGGTGGTGGCGATCTCCGTGCCCCGATTCTCTTTATAACGATCTGGTATGCCTTGCCCCATGGGTCGTCATCCAGTGTGTCACACAGGGCCAGGAAACACCGTTTTTTACTCTCCTTGATCGCATTTTTTGAGAGTTTTGCGACTCTCTCTCTAAAGAGTGTTTGCCAATATAGGAAAGAGGGTCTTCCCCGCGCTCTCTGATAGCGCCTCCTCGCGTGGTTGCAGACACGTCTTGCAGCGGCAATGGTCTCGTTCCACCAGTAAACTGGTGTATGGCGTAGCGAGGGGTTTACACGACTCGGCATGGAGCCTACGCAAGCCGACTCTAGCCTTTCCATGACAGTCTCGACCATCTGCTCTGCGCTGCCTGAAACCTCCAGCTCTCTCAGCGAGCTTGTAAAGCGCTCGACGTTTAGCTTGCTGGCTGAGAAATTCCTCCAACGAGGTGCGGCAGAGATGCACCTGAGGCTCCGAGCTCCAATTTTGCAAAAAATGGCCATATGATCACTCCCAGTATAGGAGTCACTGACTCCCCACTCCGCTAGATGAGCGAGCGAACTGCTGCAAAATGTTAAGTCAACAATTGAGCCGGTACCGGCCCTGCTGAATGTCCATTTCGAGCCTTGATTGAGGAGAGTTAGGTCCAGTGAAGCAAAGGCTTCGACCACCAATCGCCCTCTTTGGTTGGTGACCATGCTTCCCCAATCGACTGCCCAAGCGTTGAAGTCGCCTGCGACGAATGCTGGTGAGTGGTCTCTCACGTCCGCAGCTAATCTGTCCAGTGTGTTAGCAAAGTCCGAAATTGACAAGCTGGGGGCTAAGTATACGCTGTACACCCAAACACTGCCCACTAGCGCCCTGACGAAGCCGCCGTCAGCCTGTTGGTGGCCAAACTGGTGTGGGTTTCTGCCACAAACCCATATAGCCGCCTTGCCGGTGTGGTCGCACGTCCAATCAGCTCCAAAACCAGGTCTGAAGGGTTCACTAAGAACGCATACATCCACCTCATTCTCCCTGATCGACTCCAGTAGGAGGTCCTGAGCCGCTGCACAATGGTTCAGGTTCAGCTGCATAATCTTCATAGTGTGTGTTTTATACTTCGCCCATTTGCCGAAGGGCAGAGTCTGCTACCCGCTGCGTGGTTGACCTCACTGATGCCTTTGGTTACGCAAAGAAAGCATCTCGCTGGTCTGTTGCATGACGCCGCTTTATGGTTTTGCTCGCCACATTTGAAGCAGCTGTTTGCTCTATCCACCGCGCTTTGGCACTTGCTCGCAATGTGCCCAAAGTCCAAGCATTTAAAACACCGAGTCCTCGGCTCCTGCTCGGCTACTCTGCATCGCGTCCAGCCGATTTTCAGCTTGCCCAGCTGTCCAATTTTTTTGGCCCAGATTGGAGGCACCAGGACCGTCGCCGCCTGAGTGTTGGCGTAAGCAGGTCTTATGCTCTTTACCTGGCACAGATTTGCCGGCATGCCAACTTGCTCCGCCATCGCTTTGACAATCTCCTCTTTGCTTGCAAGTTCGTCCAGGTCTCTGACAACCAGCTGCGTGAGTTGAGACAGAGTGCGCACCTCTGCACAGTCTCCCAACACTTTCTCGATCTCCTCTCGTAGTTTGTCTGTGTTGTCCAGACCTGTTCCTCCAAGTTCTAGCAGCAGATCGCCCTTGGCAGTTCTGCGCGCAGTTGTTACTCTGTCTGATACGTCTTTGAGTCTGCCGTCCTGCCGTCTCGTGACTAGAGAGAGCACATCGCTGTAGCTCATCTCGCCTTTCGCGCTCACTACCAGCGCGTCCGGGCGTATTTTGTTGGCCTTCTTCTTAGGACCGGTGGTGGTGATGTTGCTCCTCCTCGGCTCTACGGTTGTCCACTCGCCGCCTTGCACCTGGTTGTGAACATTTTTGTTGCGCTTTGGGGGAGGAGTTTTCCTCGACCCGCTCTCTATGTCTCGCGGTCTTTTGGGTGTGGCCGCTGCCTTACTTCCGGTTGTCGCCAACTTAACTTCGCTTGGAGTTGCCTGATCTGGTACTGCTACTGCGTTGGCGGGATCTTCCGCTGGCTCGTGGCATAGTTGCTCCGCTGCCGCTCGTTGCAGCTTCATCAGCCTCATGAGCTTGCTCCTCATTTTCTCGTTAATGTGCCTCTGAGAGGCGAACTGCTCCGAGAGGCCGTCCAGTTCTGTGCCCATCCGCTCCAGAAGGTCTTTGACTGACCGTGTGTGTGTGTGTGTGTGTGTGTGTGTGTGTGTGTGTGTGTGTGTGTGTGTGTGTGTGTGTGTGTGTGTGTGTGTGTGTGTGTGTGTGTGTGTGTGTGTGTGTGTGTGTGTGTGTGTGTGTGTGTGTGTGTGTGTGTGTGTGTGTGTGTGTGTGTGTGTGTGTGTGTGTGTGTGTGTGTGTGTGTGTGTGTGTGTGTGTGTGTGTGTGTGTGTGTGTGTGTTTTTTTTTTTTTTTATTTCAACTTTGCTATACTATTACTAGTTTTAATATACTAACGAGATACACTAAATAAATAAATTATGATGGGTATAGGGCAGTGCGATCTCCTGCGGTACGGCCGTGAAGCAATGCGTCACAAGAGACATAGCGCCACCTATTCCATCGACTCCCTCCTGGCTCTCTCCATGCTACGTTGGGTCTGCATCACAGTTGACACAAACTCGCATATCACGACCCAGTTGCCCACTGATTGCAGCATGAGCGGGACCAAGTTTCCCACCGCAATCGATACGCCCAGTGCCCTTTCCAAGCCGTTGCGTAGTGATCCATATATCTTGCAGGCGAAGATAGTATGCTCAGCATCCTCCAGTGTTCCACACTCAGAGCAGTTGCCAGAAGCTTCATGACCAAAGCGGTGCAGATAGCTTCTGAAGCATCCATGGCCGCTTAGCACCTGTGTCAAGTGGAAATTGACTTGGCCGTGCTTCCTACTGGTCCATTCCCCCAAGTTCGGGATAAGCCGATGCGTCCAGCGGCCTTTTGGGGACATATCCCAGCGTCGCTGCCACCTCTCTAGGCATTCTTGCCGTCCTGCCGTCCGAACGGTTCGCGTTTCGGCGTTGCTGTGGTACCGGGATCGCAGCTGCCGATAGGTAGCAGCTCGCTCTCTGGCCATTTCCACAAACGGAGGTACACCAGCGATGACGAACGCTGCGTCCTCAGAGATTGTGCGGAATCCACTAATGATGCGGATGGCACTCTTCCTGAACGCTGCCTCCAGCCCTTGGCAGTAACTCCTGGTGTCCAGTGCTCGAACCCATACCGGTGCCGCGAACAGTGCGATGGATCGCATGGCACCCGCGATCAGCGATCGTCGCAATTGTTTTGGGCCTCCAATATTCGCCATGAGCCTTGACAGTAGCCGGTTCATGCCTGCAGCTTTAATGCTCGTCGCTTCCAGGTGCTCTCGAAAGCTGAGCCTTGTATCGATCCATACTCCCAGATACTTGATCGCTCTTTTGGACGAAATAGTTGTGCAGCCAACCGAAATTTCCGCTACTTCTACATGTTTTCTGCTGCTTATCAGCACGGCTTCAGTTTTATGCGGCGCAAGTGCCAGCCCAACTGAGACAAGCCACTGCTGGATGGTCGCAATTGCTTGGTTGCACACACTCTCGGCCTGCATCAGCTCCTTCCTCACGACAAGGACAGCGATGTCGTCTGCGAAGCCAACCATGTGCGTGCCCGGTGGGAGGGTTAGTCTCAGGATGCCATCATACATGGCATTCCACAGAAGAGGGCCCAAGACCGACCCTTGTGGAACACCTGCCGTCACGACGTACTCCTCTGTACCAGTGCTTGTCTCGTACAATAGCCGCCTGCAGGATAGGTAGCTACGCACGATCTCCAGAAGATAACTCGGCACTTGGAACACTGCCAGAGCCTTGAGAATGCAGTCCCAACGAGCCGAGTTAAAGGCATTCTTGATGTCCAGCGTAACCATTAAGCAGTACTCCTTGGCTCCTCCTTTCCATCTGCTGCCCGCTATGGCGTGTGAGGCGATCTCCACAACTCTAGTCGCTGCGTCGACTGTCGATCTGGCCTTGCGAAAGCCAAATTGATTTGGCGATAGGTCACCTCCTGCGGCAATAGCGCGCTCCAGCCGGGTGCATACGATTTTCTCCAGCATTTTTCCCGCATTGTCAATGAGGCAGATTGGCCGATATGCAGCAGGTTCGCCCGGATTCTTGCCTGGTTTAGGAGCAGAACCAGTCTCTGCGATTTCCAGATATTTGGAAAGACAGCCTCCTGTAGACACCTGTTGAACATGTCAACGAAGATTTCCGGCCTCAGAGCACAGGCGAGCCGAAGAGCTCTCAGTGGAATGCCATCCGGCCCAGGCGCCTTTCCCAGCTTCATGCTTCCAGCGATAGTACTTATCTCGGCACTGGTAACCCACTCAATTGCCGCACTGTTATTGGATGTGGCGACATCAATATTTCGCACCGACTCACCAGCTGTAGTCGGAAACAGCTCACGGACAATGCAGTGCATCTCATCATCCGGTGGCATAGACGCTTTGTGTGCCGAGATCTTTTTAGTGACCAGTTGATACGCCTTCCCCCATGGGTCGCTCTCCAAAGTCTCACAAAGCTCGATGAAGCATTTGCGTTTGCTCGCCTTGATGGCATGTTTCAGAGCTTTCCGTCTCTCTTTGTATTCGAGCTGCCACGATGTGTAGGACGGTCTGCCTCGCGATCGCTGGTAGCATCTTCTCACGCGGTTGCATCCCGCCTGGCGGTGGCGATATCCTCATTCCACCAATACACTGGCAGATGGTGGTGGGTGGAAGATCTCCTGGGGGGCATCGTGTCTTTGCATGCTTGCGCTAACGCATGCAATGCTATCGTAGCCATCTGCTCGGCGCTTCCTACCACTTCCATGCACTGGATGCGAGCGCTGAAGCGCAGCACATCCATCTTATCCGCATTAAAGTTAACCCATCTTGATGGGTCACTTGTATTGCTGGGGCGCCGCCCGCCAACTTCGCACAGAATGGCACGGTGGTCGCTAGCTGTGTAGGCGTCGCTCAAGCGCCAACGTGCCGAAGGCGACAACGCGCTGCACACGTAAGTCAGGTCGACTATGGACCCCACGCCAGCTCTGCAAAAAGTCTGCTGCGTGCCCTCGTTCAAGAGGATTAGATCCAGCATTTGGAACGTCTCCGTCACAATCGAGCCTCTCGCATTTGTGCAGGGACTGCCCCATTCCATTGCCCATGCGTTGAAGTCGCCGCCGACAATTAATGGGGAGCGGCCTATAGCATCTGCTGCGAGTTCATCCAGAATGCGCCCGTATTCCTCCAGAGACAGACTGGGGGCCAGATACACGCTGTAAACCCATGTACCGCCAATTTTTGCTCGCACAAATCCACGTGTAGCATGCTCGTGTCCGAACTGCAACGGTGATTTGCCGCACACCCAGATTGCTGCCTTGCCCGTAGTATCCGCTGCCCAGACTGAGCCTGTTACCGCTCTGTACGGTTCACTAAGGATAGCTACGTCAGCGCTATCGTCTCGCACTGCTTGCTGAAGAAGATCATGCGCAGCTGCACAGTGATTTAGGTTGAGCTGGACTACTTGCATGAGTGTGCTTTCGTTACGCTCTTTGCTGCCAGTGGGCAATTGCGACTACCAGCCTGGTGGTTTAGCTGTTTGCTTCCGTTTGCGCTGCAAATGTAGCAATTCGCTGCGTTGGTGCACGATGCCACTTTGTGACCAGGTTCTCCACATCTTAGACAGCAGTTACTCCTATCAATGAGGTTTTTGCATCTGCTGGCTATGTGCCCGATCTCAAGGCATTTGAAGCACCTCGTCCTCTGCTCTTGCTCCACAATTCTGCAGCGAGACCACCCTACCTTGAGTTTGCCCAACTCAAGGATTTTTGGAGCCCATAGTGGTGGCACCTGAAGAATTGCTACCTGCGTGCCTGCGTATGCCGCTCTCAAGCTCTTCAGCTGGCACACGTCGATAGGAACGCCCGCTTGCGCATGCACTGCTGCTAACACTTCCTCCTGACGCGTGAGTTCGTCCAAGTCACGAATAGCAATTGTCGTTCGCTGGGGTTATGCTGCGCACCTCTGCGCAATCCCCTAGCACGTTCTCGATTGCGTCCTTCAGTTTGGAAGTACTGTCCAGCCCAGAGCCGCCGAGCTCCAACAGAAGATCTCCCTTGGCAGTTCTTCGCGCTGTGATCACGCTATCAGCGACATTTTGCAGCTTCCCATCCTGCCGTCTGGTAACCATTGAGAGAGCACGTCACTATAGCTCATCTCTCCTTTTGCACTGACCACCAGTGCGTCAGGGCGTGGCTTGGTAGTGGTCCTCTTCCTCCCCGTGCTTTTCGTCTCCACTGTAGTCCACTCGGCGTGAGTTACTGCTGTTTATTTCGCTTAGGTGGAGTTTTCCTAGGCTCCGCCTCGGTATCCCTCTGTCTCTTGGGCGTTGCCGACGGCTTTGTGCCGATTGCCGCTGACACGACTTTTCTTGGGGCCGCTTTATCCAATGCTCCTTCAGTGGCTGTGTCTGTGGTGACTGTGACGCTTGCCTCTTTACATAGCTCTGTTTGCGGCTCGATGCAATTTCTGCATTCTTGCCAACTTGCTCCTCATCTTTTCATTGATGTGCCTCTGCGAGGCAAACTGCTCGGAAAGGCCGTCCACAGCTCCGTGCCAAGCGCTCCAACAAGTCTTTAAGCGACCTCTTCCCACTGGCTGGGTCAGCAACAGACACAATACGTGTGGCCGCCATATCGGGATCCGGCAACACAGCGACCGCCGACGAGCTTGCTTGCTGATTCCTCACTCCTGCTCCTGTTGTCGCCCGTTTGGTTATGGCATGCATTTTCTTCTATGCTGCTGCCACACGGGAACTTGGGCCTGTTAACTACTGCTGCTGGTGGTGGTGGTGGTGGTGTGCGCTGCATCCCGACCCACTCTTTTTCGGCCAAGGCCACTTAAATAAATTAAGTGTTGGACTTTTTCCGATCTTGGTGGATTCGAACCTTGGATCTCTGAATAGTCCGCGCCTCTATGCACTGCGCCACTGCAGCTGCACTCTTTCAGCGGAGCTTAATGCGAATATTAATAAGCCGCTCCTGAAAGTATGCAGATATTTTTGCACTTTTTGAGCTTTGCGCTGTGCTTTTTTAAGCTTTGCGCTGTGCTTCCGTTTGGCCGACTGGCAACGCCAGAGCGCCCAGTCTGGCTAAGCAGCTGATGGTAGTGCAGCCCTCGTCGTCAGCTGATCGTAGGAGTGCAATTGCTATTGTTTACCAGTAGTTGTGGTCAATTGTACTGGAACCAACAACAATTTCCCTCGCAGCCGTCAACTCTACCAATGCGTCTCTTGGTGACGCGGCTGCCTACGACGTCCAGCAGCAGGTGCCCCGACCGACCGTGAGTACACAAGGGTTAAACACTGCTCGAGCTAACTCGTAGTCACTTTTTTTTAGGTTTTTCGACTTATTTTGGCGAATTCCCGAGCGATCGAAAGGAGCGTCTCCAAAACGCGACCGGCTTGCGGAAAATTCAACTCATGTGTGTGTGTGTGTGTGTGTGTGTGTGTGTGTGTGTGTGTGTGTGTGTGTGTGTGTGTGTGTGTGTGTGTGTGTGTGTGTGTGTGTGTGTGTGTGTGTGTGTGTGTGTGTGTGTGTGTGTGTGTGTGTGTGTGTGTGTGTGTGTGTGTGTGTGTGTGTGTGTGTGTGTGTGTGTGTGTGTGTGTGTGTAGTTATTATTCATTGTCGTGCTTCAGCAAATATCAAACAAAGTTTTTTTTCTTTCAGGGTTTTTCTTTCACTTGTGTGTTATTCTTTTCGCTATTCCACATTTTTGCACATATGAGCAGGGCGTGTTTTTCTTTCCCTTTTTATTCCCTTTTTTTTGTTGCTCTTGCTCTTTTAATCGAAACATTTGTTGCGTGAAATTGTCGTTAGGTTTTCTGTTATTGTGTGGCAATATGTTTGAATTTAAATCGCATGGGTTGCGATTATCCACTCTCTGCCATAAATATCGATTTGCTGTTCGATGTCTTGGCTTATTTGATCTCACGAGCGATTTGCATGAATTCCGCAAAAAGCCAAAAGCTGATGTGACATTTCGTTGGAAGTGCAAGTCATTAGCTGCTCATTAATCATAATTAAACGAGAGCTGCCTGCAAATATGAACACACTCAAAATACTGTCACAGATGGGGTTGAACTTTTCAATCGATTTGCAAAACTTTTTGGCGACAATAAATCTCAATTTTGTGCAAATTATACGACGATATTGGCCAGACGAGCAGTCAAACAAGCCAACTTCCAGATGAAGCTCTAACTAATATGTTCTACGACTTTCCCTTTATCTTCACCTTAACTGTTACCTGCCATTTGTTGGCCATAGGCTGTCATGTCTCCCACATATCAAGTGCAGCTATAACTCAACTCAACTCAACTCAACTGAACTCATCTCGGGCAATGCCAAAGCCAAATCCAAAGCTGCTGATTCCGAGGGTGAAGCACTGACATTTGCTCAATTTATCGTTATTTTTGTGCAGGCAAAAACAAAAAATCAATTTTTGCCTATGATAAAACTCGAAACGAAGTGGACCACAGGCCAACAGTAGAAGAAAATACTAAAGAATAAAGTATTGACGCTAGGCGACGCAATTAATACCCTAGCTTAAGAATAACAAAATAATATATAAAATAAATTAAAACAAAATACGATAAAATTAACTAAAATAAATAGAAAGGGAATAAAATAAAGTCAAGTAAAATAATAAAATAAGAAAAATACATTTAGCCGCAATAACAAATTATTCCAATTATTTCATGAATATAGTATACAAATAATAATAATTTACCTTAAATTGATGTAAAACTTTACTTTAGATTTATGGACACTGATTTTTAATTCATTTGTTTTACATTTGGAAAGGTTTGTAAATACTATTCTAACACTCTGTATTTGGAAATATAAACATTAATATTGGAAATAATAAAAAATGAAAAAACCCGTTCTAGTAATTGAACTTAAAATATTATTTATTTAATTTTAAGTAATAAACAGGAATTATTGTTTAAGAATGAAATGTTGTTATACTCTAAAATATCTGTAAATGAAGATAGTTACAATAACTATTTATTTTTCTTAAATCTAATCGATTATAATTTTGTGAATATTAAGACATTTTTAAGGAAAATAAAATGGTGAATTATTCTTATATTCTATATTAATCCAATAGTTATTAAAAAAAATTTCAAGTTTTAAATATAAAATAGGTATGCTCATTTATTTTCCAACTATTATTGCTTTAAAAAGCTCAAACGACAATTACTACTTTAAATAGTTTAGCATTTTACTTGCGTGTTTACTCGTTTATTGATTTGTCGACTTTTTTATCGATTATTCAAAGTTGTCATTGAATAAGTAAGTACACAAAATATTTAATAATACTTTTGCGAGGGTATTGCAATTGGTTCTTTGAGGCTGGCAAATCGAACAGTTCCGTTTTGCAGAGCTGTTGGGGCATTTAAGTGATTTATGTCTTGGAAACTGTTTTTGAAATGTGGCTGAGATGCCCAAGCCAATGCCAAAAAGAGAGAGACAGAAAAAGAGAGAAAGAAAAGAGAGAGAAAGAGCCTAGGCCATGCTCATGAGTTTCGAATTGGTATATTGACTTTCGACCAAGTCGCCGTCGTCGCCGTCACCGTCAACGAAGCTGGCCAAAAGTCAAGAGAGCGCCAAACGCAAAACTGTCCAAGTATACAAATTGGCCTGGCATGAGTTATTGATGATGCAGGTCATGAAATGAATGACCGTTGGGACGTCTATGTAGCTAACTGACTGCCTGAGTGCCTGACTTTTGAATTGCTCGCCTGCCTGTAACAAATGTCTGAGCATTTGAATGAAATGTTCTAAAGAAAAATCATTCGTGGGCCGCCTCTAAGTAACTTGGCTAATTGCATAAAGTTTTATTTTTAAGTGCACTTGAAGCTTTTTTAATGAAATGCAAATTCAGTTTTTAAACTCACCCAATACAAGTCTTTAAATCTCAGCAGTCTTGCTTTAGCGAAAGTTCGATAAAAACTAAACAAACAAATGAAAATCTGAGTCATCGATAAAGCGAGCGAACGAACGAACAGTTTAAAAGCAACTGGAACAAGTGAAATGAGTAAGCCTTTAAGTGGCTGTCAAACTCTCTCTTACATTACTCTTTGTCACATTCGATAAGTGCGCTCTTTTGCGTCTCTTTTACTCTTAGGGCGACAAACCCTTGAAGCCGTACATCAAAAAGCATTGACCTAATTAGAACATACGTATTAAGATATGTTCTAAATGATATACTCCGGTTATTAAAAGACACACACACATTTAGACAACCCCGAATATTAAGAGATCATAACTCATGTCAACCATAACAAACTCATATATATGTTAAGCTTTTATCACTGCGACCAAATCGTGTAATTTAATGTTGTGCTAATTTCTGGTGTGGTGTGCTCAGGAAAGTCAGGCCAAGTCAAGTCAAGCCAAGGGCTAAAGCCAAAGCCATGGCCAAAGCCAATTCATTCATTTCAGGTGAAAGTCGTGACATTTTTTGTGGTCAGCACCCCATAAACTGTGGCCGCCATCCCCTCAACCCTCAAAACTGAACTGTGGCTCATTTCTTGCTCATTTCCGTCAAGTGTTGTTGGCCTGGCCCAAGAAACACGAAACGAACTATTTACAAATGACCAGACATTTAAGCAAAATGCTTCCGGGTTGGTCAAGCTAAATGCCTGAAAATTATGCTGTCTCAACATGAAACTGCAGAAGCGGGGGAAGGAATCAAACAGTGCTCGCCGAACTGTAGATGCTCTTACAATTAATTACAGTAAAAGACAGAGTAAAATAGAGATGAGTAAAATATTTGTAATTTGTTAAAAGTTGAAATTAGAAAAAATATTTTATAAATATAAATAATGAAATATATAAAATTCAATTAAATTTAAATTAACTTTATTTTTCATGCGTTCAAATCTCTAATTTATTTCAATTTTCGTTTATATTGCTTAAATAAAAGTCAACTATGGTCAGTAAAAATTCATAAAAATTAATTGTATTTTTATTATTATTATTTATTTTTATAAGAATCTAAGTTTAACAGTTGAATTGAAATTAATGACGTTTATTTTGTTGGAATAATAATGAATGGATTTTCATGATGAGTTTATAATCTTATGTATAACAAATTTGAAATTTAGTTGATTAAATAAAAGTCTGAATAATAATTTTTGATAAGTTAATATAAAATCACAAAATACATAATAATAATAATAATAATAAACAATAATAAATTGTGAGATCATTGTTATAAATGTTAAATAGTAAAAAGACCTATCTGCTTAAATTTTTAATTTATTTAATTTTTTTCTATATCAAACAGTTGTTATGCCTAAAAGTAATTTAGTAGGTATTACTTAAATTTTAATTTCTCTTCTTTATTTATTTTTTTTTATTTCTGTTTAGACAATAAATAAATTGTATAATTAATTAATGTTAATTAATGTTATTATCTTACTGTTATATGTTTACTTACTATACTACTATATGTTTACTTACTATTGAACTCTTAGTACTCTAGAGGGAAGAGTATCCTGTTCGAAATATAAACGTTGAATTATGTAAACACACAGGATATGCATGGAAGACTCCTCAGCTGGAAGCGTAGCTGGTGTCACAGTGTCAATTGGCCTGGCCTATTCCGACCTGGTCTTGGCTTCTACTTTTGCTTCTGCTTCTGCTTGCTGCTTGCTGCTGTTGGTTGTTAATTAAGTTGCCAGGACCAAGGAGCAGGGTGATGATACAATTTCACAAATTTGCGTGCAAGGCGACACCAACAATCAACGGCAGTCGCCTCGACATAACCAAACAAATGTCAAATGCTAAAAACGGCCCACGAGTTCATAAATTGTCGCTGGCGCACCCTCGGAGCCCCTTTCCCTTCGCATCCCCCTCTCTCGACGAGCCTATACGTGGCTGTGGCGATAAAAGCCAAAATGAATGGTCAATATATGAAACATAAATAATTTTTAGGGGTTGGATTTCCCATTTGCTCTTCGCCGTTTTGCGTGTTTGACCAACATTTCCGTTGCGTTGTTTGCATTCAATTAACCAAAACTGACCGACTTCTGTCCCCCCGCCCCCCCTTTCTCTCTCTTCTTTCCTATAACCAGCTGGACATTGTTTAATAGTGTGTGTGTGTGTTGGATACGTGGCTGCTAATTGAGTAGCTCAGCTTGACACATGACAGCGAATGAATTGAGCATAAACAAAGTGTTTGCAGAGATCTGATTGAGGCTAAACATAAGTAATCTTCAATAAATAACAATATACATATATTATTATTATATACATGGTTTAAAATCTGGCCATTTTAAATAAACACACCAAGAATAATGTTAATTGTTCACACCCACACACAACAAAATCAACAAAATTAGAAAGCACGCACACAACTAATTGATGGGCAAACAAACGATCAAAATATGCTAAACAAATTAAATTAAGTGCAGGCCACCAAATAACAAAATACAAATTATTCGATGCTTTCTTTGCAAGTGCAAAAACAACAGTCTTGGTTTTTGTTAATTAAAAATATAAAATATAAGAAATTTAAAGCAGTTTAATTTTTCCTTGAGTTATATTCTGTCGTCTATACACATACACATTTTATTATAAATACAGTTTCTTATAAATATTCACTATTCAATATAATTGCCTTTCTGCAATACTTCCACAATAAAATTTACAGTTTTAAAGTTAAAATATTTACCATATTGCAAAAGTGCTACAAAATTATACTAAGCTGTATACTGAATTCAATTTAGTACAAAAGTTTTTTAAAGTACAAAAAATCTCCAGTGTCCGAATATTATTTTATATTTAACTTGTCTAATGTAGTAATGAACCAAACTTGCCCAATGTGAAAATGCACAATAAACGTAACTGGTGACATAATTCACTGTTCCCAATTGTAGAGAACAGTTTTTGCTGGGAAGTGTACGTAATATGTATTCACATACGCACTCTACACAGCACTGTAAGCGCTTGAAGAGCTTTTTATCACAGCCTCAGATCTTGACTGCATAACAACTACAACGAACAAAGTGGCGAGCTAATTTAAGAGAAACCTGTGTGCTCTTAAAGTTATGTAAAATGCTCACAGGTTACATTGAAAGCTTTTTGCTTAGACCTTCTGTGTATTTGCATTCGGCTGTTAATCGCAAGTGTCATTCACTATTAAAACTGTATTATATTGTCAGTCATGTTCTAATTGCCAACTAGTTATCCAATCACATGGCAATCATAGTCTCAATATCCACTCACTGATCCATTCAGTCAGCAAATGGGGGATAACAAACATATATAGTAGAAGTAAGTACATACATATGCTTCGCCAAGAGTAAATCCCGATTATGCCAGCCACATTGACAGCGACAAAGAGAGAGAGCGAAAGCGAGACAGAGTGTGGAGTGAGGTTAGGGCGAATAATCATCTTGATTTTGTGGTCAATTGAATTCTTAACTTCTTAAGCTCAAGAACACAACAAGAAGACAGCAGCAGCAGCAGCAGTAGGAAATGCTGTCGGAACTCGACACGAGATACGAGAGAAGTAACTTGAGGGCGTGCCACATGGATGACAGTGCAAAGTGGACGCTGTGTTGAAGAGGAAGCAGAGGGGGAAGTGGGGGAAAATAGCGGCAATTGTGGGCGCTCAACAGCTCACAACGAAAATGACTGACCAGAAAATGTGTTGCCTACTTATTGGCCATTGATTTTTGAAAATGGCCTCCACTCGCTTCCTCTCTCGCTCCCACTTCCTTTCTCTTTGTCTATCTCAAATGTGGTTCTAGATGAAATTTGCCATATAATAGATGGCCAACCAGCTGCTTGTTTACTTTAACTAGAAGGCAGGCAAAGGCAAGAGGAGATGCCAAATAAGTATTAGCCAATTTTATGCCTTATGCTCTTTATGAGCCATAGCTGCTTGAGTCTGCTGCTTCACTGCCTTCGAAACACGCCTTGGCCAAGAAACGAAACCGGAAAAAGTCTTTACCCACAGCAATTTCCCAAAAGCATTTCCCTTCCCCTCCTTCACTTCACTTCAATCTTGTTCTTGTTGTTACGTTTGTTTCGTGTACGAACATCTTTATGGGTAATTAAAACTTTTGCTCATTTTCGTATCGATTTCATTGGGTTGCTGCTTTGTTTTGCTTTTGTCTCAACGCCAATTAATTGCACTTCAATACCATTTCATCCCCATTCCACTCTTCATCCGTTTTCTCCCTTTCCCTCTTTCTCTGTCTGTCCGTAAACTATTCTCGCCGCATAGTTTGCCGCACGTTCGAATGTGTTCTCGACATTATTGAAATGGATAACTCGAGTAGCAAGTTTTACATTCCATTTGGCGGCAAAAAATTATTTTGGCTGAGAATGTTTTGCGCCCAAATTCAATTCGAGATTCGCGTTCGCAATTGTTTGTGGTTCTTCTTACATATTTCTCAATGTTTCCCAAAAGTTTTCGATAATTGGATAGGATTTATTGCATCGTGAGTTGCAACTTGCATTAACTGTGCAAACTGCGTCGAAAGTCGTTATCAGTAATTTGTTGCTGGCAAATGCGATTTCACAAAATTTACTGTCGTGCTCTAGACTTTTTTATTTCTAAAGCCTTAGCTGCTGTAAAGTAATAATGCACTAACTTAAAAGATTAAGATTGGTTTAACAATGTAAGGATTATAACTACATAATTCGAGTATACAGATCCGAACGATATTCAACTAGGCATAATTTACTTGGGATTTAAAAAATTAATTACTATATAAATTAAATTTTATATTATTTTTATACTTACTTGTTATATAAACTATGTTTAAGCAGTGTGAAGAAAATACATTTTTCTTTAGGTAAATCCTACAATATAATATTATACTATATATATGTTAATATAGGAGTCTTAAAATCTCAATAATAAGTTTTATAAGAAATATTTGGGATACTAAAATAATAATAATTTGGAAATAAATATTTATTATGTTCATAATTACTAACAATATTAAGATATTTACATGTGAAGTTAATTACGTGGGAGAACATTTTTTTATGATCTATGTTACAATAAATTGATTATAGAAAAATAATTTCAGCATTTTATTTAAAAATGTGTCTCTACTTACTAATATATTGTACTATAATAATTAATAATTTAAAAACAAATTACTTATGTGACTACTTTAAATTTCAAATTATCTTACTTATAATTTGCTAAAATAAATTATAAATTCTTAAATTTTCGAAAGATCCTGTCAATTCCTAAGACCTAGAAGAATAATAATAACTTAAAGAATTTCGTAAAAACTTTCTAGTTTAAGTTGTCAATTTATAACAACTTTATAATACCAAAAATTTTGTCAATTTTATAACAACTTTATAATACCAAAATTTTTGTCAATTTTATAACAACTTTATGATACCAAAATTTTCGAAGACTAATATTAAATATTATTAAGCCTAAGTATTATGCCTATCATGAAATAGAAATACTCTTGAATGAATTTACAAAGTTATTTATGTTAGAATCCACTTTTCAATCTCTCAACAATTTCTAGTTAAATTATGGCCGCTAATCCGACTGCGATGTTCTCGACATTATCCTCAAGGATAATGCGCAGCCAGCGGCAACTCGAGATTGTAGCTTTAACTAGCATTTAAGCTTATGGACCACACGTGGTGTCGTCTCGGAGTAGTGCCGAAGTAGTCTACCGTTCCACATTAAGATGGTTGAGAGGGGGGAGGTGAGGTGAAAGCAGCTTTGCTGCATTAGCTTTCGATGTTCGCAAATACTAAATGCCAAAGCCTTTACACAAATTTTCAAGAATTAGCGCCTCTCGCAACACAACGCAACGGGGATAACTGAATGAACTTCCGGCTTGTTTGTTTGGGGGAGCTTAAAACTACGGCCTACTTGAAGATGGAGACGGAAATGGAGATGAAGACGGTGATGGAGATGGAGAGGGGGAAACACACACATGCGTATGGATGGCTCCACATCAACATCGTCAGGCAAGACAAATTGTGCTTTGGTAGACTTCAGTTAATGCGAGTCGACTCCTTCGATGTCCTCGCTTCGGGCGCCACAAAAAGGAACAAAGCAAAAGAAAAATCCATATTTTATTTTGATTATTTTCCGGCAGGTGTCTGGGCAGGTGTCGATTGCGTCCTTCTCGCTGAGTATGTGTTTGTGTGTGGGCAGGGAAATTAAATTTAGCTCCACAGATTTCGCTTTCGTCAAGAGAGGAAGAGAGTGGGAGACAGAGAGAGAGTCTTTTCTTTCAGCGTCAATCAATTTGCTACGCAGCCAGACAAAAACAAGCCCACAAAAATGTGCCCAGTAATGGGAAAAATTATTGAATTTGTCAACGACGGCTGCAGGCAGTTTTTCCTTTCCTGCTTCTTCTTCAGTCGATGATGTTGTTGTTGTTGTTGCTGTTGTTGTTGAATATGGCTTAAAGCAGGCAGAAACAGCTTTAAGCCTGAGATTTATGCGTCTTTCGTAGGTGTCAGACAAACAAAATTATGGTTGAAAACGATTTTGTACCTTGCAGTCATACATCATCAAGCTCGCTGCTCGTTGTGTATCGCAGGGTGTTGGGGAAGGGGGAGACAGAGGGGGGATTGTAGCTACCCTCTGCCTAAAGTGTAACAACCCTCAACGGTAACAAATTTGTTTGCGACGTTTTTAAATTTCCCAAAACACACACACACACACAATGTGCGTGGAGCTAATGTAAATCGTGTATGTGTGAGTGCAGGCTGAGGGGGGCCGCAGCACCTTATTTAGTCAAGCTTCCTTCCCCCCTCAGTGCTTGCGTCGCAGCAAGTGATTTGTTGACAAAGAAATTTTTTAATAATTCACCAGGCAAAAATGCCATTCAGCATAAGTGATGATGTAATTTTCACTAAAAATTGAAAAAATCTCCAAGCCTTAAACGCAGGCAACAACGACGATAGACGAGTGCGAGAGCGAGAGAGAGAGAGCGAGGGCGGAGCGGGGAGATGCGTCCCCTTCACATAAAATATGTTGCAACAATCTGTTGGCGCTCACATGTGTGTGTGTGTGTGCGTGTGTGCGTCTGACGATGATGAATGTTGCACGCATGCGTTGCACTGATTTGACTGACAGTCAAACTCACCTTCTGACGTTCCAATCAGCTCAACTCAGCTCAGCTCTGCTTCTGCTTCTGCTTCTGCTCCTGAAGCCAAAACACTCACTTCGCATCTTGATCCACAGCTAGAAACTCCTTTGAGATGCTCTTCGTTCATTCTCACACTTTAACAGTCTGTCTAATACTTTTATAAATAGACCTTTCACATATTATGTTATTTATTATTAAATACTTTCTTTGATAATCTATCAGTTCTTTACAATGTTTGATTAAGAATAACTTGTTAATCTGTCCAAAAAAACAGTCTAACTATTCCTATTTTTATTTATTATTTCTTATTATCTTTAAAGCTATTTTTCCCCATAAATATCCCCGCCTTAAAAAATCGTTCTTAAGAGAAAAATCTATATTCTTTCCATTCTGTTTTTTAATAATTAAGTTATTGAAGAACTATTGTTGTTGCTACTAGTGTTAATTAGAATATTATTATTTAACTAATAATAACTGTGTCTAATACTTTTATAAATAGACCTTTCAGATATTATGTTATTTATTATGAAATGCTTTCTTTGATAGTCGTTCTATCAGTTTCGTGCAATGTTTGATTAAAAATAACTTGTTAAGCTGTCCAAAAAAAAGATTGTTGATACGCCTCTAACTATTCCTTTTTTTTATTAAGTCTTCATATTATCTTCAAAACTATTCTTTCCCACTAATATCCCCGCCTTAAAGCATCTAAAATTCTATAATCTTTTTATTTTGTTTTCTAATAATTAAGTTGTTAAATAACTATTGTTGTTGATGCTGGTGTTAATTAGAATATTATTATTTAAATGATCAAGTAGGATGAAGTAATTATAGTATCTATGTATATACTCGTATACATATATTTGTATGTTTATATGTATATTAATTCCAATTTATACCATCATCGATCCTCGCATGGAATAGTTGAGATTCCAACTTAATATAACCAAGAATAAGTTGTTTATTTTATATTCAGATTCAACCTTCTGCTGAATATAAAATAAAACTTGGTTTGCGCCTTGAAATATGCCTCAAGTTTTAACATTTACAAATTGTTATTTGATCGTTCACGATTAGAATAATACAATTTATTGCAGAATTCAGAGTTTTGTTTTATTTTTAGATAGCTTTCTGCTCACGATTTTATAATCATTTTGATACGTCAGTATACTATATATGTATATATTTACTACTAGACATGTTGACATGCAGCAGCGCACTCGTTGAATTTTGATATGAGAGATATCTCTATATTATAAATATCTTTTCACATAAAAAGCAACTACTTGAAGAAGCAGTCCCCTTAAAAGAGTTGTTTGCTAATAAAAGTTTCACAACACATAAATATTTGTACTTAATTAAAGTTATTTTGTAACCGAATGTATGTTTCTGAATGGATTCCAACCGCGAACAAAATTTTGTTTCTGAACTTAATTAAACTTAACTTAATTAAACTTATATGTAATAATTTATTTACACACTATATTCATGTTGTTGAATAAAAAAATTATACATATTGTAGTTATAGCTTTCACATTTGTTATGAAAGCCCCGTTTGCGTAGTGGTTTTTTGCAATACAAAAGTATTTCTTAAATAACTTCGACCCTTTTTATTCGATCGCATCCAAATTTTCAGGAATCATAAATACATCGCAGCTCTAGCTTTAAAACAAGTAAGAAATCTACAGTCTGGTCTGCTTGACAAAAATACTTAAATAATGGTAAATATATTTGGTATATTGATATAGTAGTATATTCAAGTAGTATATTCAAGTATATTCAAAATATACCAAATTGTCAGCCAAAACAACTAGGACACCTAATAAATAGTGTTATTTGCCAATACAAAAGAATTTCTTTAATTAATTCGACAATTTTTATCTGATCACAATCAAATTTTTACGAATCATAAATACATCGCGGCCCTAACTTTAAGATTACGCTAGTTATTTGTTCCCAATTTGGGAGTGCGTAAGTGGGCTTGGCAAAAATTTGAAACAAACTTGATCTGCGTGCAAAAATACGAAGAGCTGTAAAAAATGAAAGCTCAATCTCTCATCGTCTATGAGATCTAGGTGTTTATTCAGACGGACAGACAGACAGCCGGACAGACAGTCAGACGGACAGTCAGACGCATATGGTTATATTATATCATTTCAGCTGTTGTCTCAAAAGAAGAATATATATGTTTATACTTTATGGTATCGGAGAAGACTCCTTCTGCCTGTTACATACCTTTCCTGCAGGTTAAAAGTTATAATACCCTTCTTCCCTATGGGCAATGGGTATGACAAACATTTGACCCTGAGTTTGAACTCTGATGCGCACACCTGCACATAGATATCAAAGTATTGTCATGTCGTCTGGTCGTATCTTTGATTTATTATTGATTTGCTAGTAAGAATTTGTACGTTAGAAAAACAAAATCTTAATGATTATAAATTTAATTTGAAACATTTTGATAACACACGCGTTCGCCATCAAGCAGTTTATTAGCGTGAAAACCGCACGATGGATCAAGCTTGATTTACAGCCTGATAATAGACTGATAGCCTGGCCAGAGTATAAAAACCAAAAATGTTCAACACTGATCAGTTATTCAACGGCAACATTATGAATCGTCTGGTTCTCTGCTCTCTCCTCGTCCTTGCGGGCATCGCCGCCTCCAGTGCTTCACCCGACACCGAGTTCCCATTCGGACGCATTGTGAACGGTCAGGCAACCACCATCGATGCTCATCCCTATCAGGTGTCGATTCAGACCATCAAGGGCTCCCACTTCTGCGGCGGCAGCTTGATCAACGATGACACCGTCGTCACCGCTGCCCATTGCATGCAATCCTACAAGGCCGCCGAGATGCAGGTTCGCCTGGGTTCCACTGCCCGCAACTCTGGTGGTGAGGTCGTCGGTGTGAAGAGCTTCAAGTTCCACGAAGGCTACAACAGCAACCTCATGGTCAACGATGTGGCTGTCATCAAGCTAAGCTCTCCTGTGCGTCAGACTTCCTTGATCCGTGCCATTCCTTTGGCCTCTAAGACTCCCGATTCTGGAACTCCTGCTGTCGTCAGTGGATGGGGCACCACTTGCTTCTTGTTGTGCTCTTCCCCCAACAACCTCATGGAAGTCGATGTGCAAATCGTGCAAGCTTCCGAATGCGGCTCTGCCAACTATTCTTATGGCTCCGACAAGATTCTCGACACCATGGTCTGCGCCAACGGTGCCAATGACGAGAAGAAGGATGCTTGCCAGGGCGACTCTGGTGGCCCACTTGTGGCCAATGGAGAGCTTGTCGGTATTGTATCCTGGGGCAACGGCTGCGCCTGGACTAACTATCCTGGTGTCTATGCTGATGTTGCTTCCCTCAAGGCCTGGATCGAACTGACCTCAGCTGCATTGTAAAGAGCTTCAATAAAATGGTTTAGCCAAATATTTCACACGAATTTCGAATTGTTGTTCAACTTATTTGTGTTTACCACTCCTGTTATAATGGAAGGAATTTTGGAATTGTACATTTCGAATTTCACTCCATACAAATACTTTTTCGTGATGATTTCAATTGCACTATTTACTACAGACATATTAAATATATCATTATATAAATACATATATTACTATTTCTGTTATAAATAAATGTATGTATCCATTACTTGAGTAGTGAATGCGGTATTGGATATGTCACTATATCTATATATTAAATATATCACTATATAAATATAGTACTATGTCTGCAAAAAATAGTTGTGAAAAGTAAACCTGTAAAATAGCTACAGATGAGATTAAAATACCCATTTATTAATATACCAAATTAATATACTGATGAAATACTAAATGATACCGATGACCGATATATTCTCATGCTTAAAATAGACAATTAAGGACAATATATACCAGATTATCAACCAAAACAACTAAGACTCGTTTTTCCTATATACAATTTGTTTTTTAATAAATTGTACATTTTGTATCTGATTCCAACCAAATTTTCAGGAGTCATAAAGGCTCTAATCGTTATTATTATAAGAGTATGTACCAAAAATCTAAAACAATATTAACAAAACCCGTCAATAAAATGAATATTTCTATCTATTATAGTCTCTGAGTACTAAATGGACACAAACGTATGATATGTATATTTTTTATAGGATCGAAGATACCTCTTTCTGCCTGTAGGCACAAAGTTTTAATACTTTTCAATACGAGGGTTGCTATTTAAGTTTCTGGCCTAGGTCACTTTTAGCCATATTAGGACCAATTGGCTATTTCCCAAAAAAAATTTGGACTTTTACCGATAAAAGCTCCATACAACTTTTTCATGTGCGACCACGTTTGATATCGATAAACGATTAATCAAAAACTTGCCTCGGCAGAAAAATCGAATTAACTCGTGAACACTTTCGAGCAATAATTTTTCACAACTTTCGACTTGGATTATTACGACAAGAGTGCACCGATGAACTTAAATCTTTATAAGGCGATGAAGTGCCATCCTATAGCCCTGTGAAATACTGGTTTAATGGATTCTATCGTGGCCGATGCTCGCTGGAAGACGAAGGTTGTGAAGGTCGTCAAAAAACAGACGTTGTGCCAGAAAACATTGATGCCGTGCGTGAACTGATAATGCTAGATCGTCATGTGACATATCGTTAGATAGAGGCATCCTTTGACATTTCTTCCACCAGAATACGGACGGTCAATTCTGAGTGTTACACCATAATTTGTAAGCCTGAAGTCCTTGTAGAAATTCGAAAAACGAACAAGAAAAGATGGATCATTCCGCACCATGACAACGCGAACTCTCACACACCATCTCAAACCCGCGCCTTTTTTTGTGGTCAAAACGTGGAATTCATGGGTCATCCGCCGTACAGCCCTGACTTGGCACCCAATGACTTATTTTTATACCCGCACATCATCGAAAAAAGGCGTGGTCATCGATTTTCGATGTCTGAAGATGCTGTTAAAGCGTTCAAAAACCATGTTTTGGAGGTGCCTCAATCAGAGTGGAAAAAGTGCTTCGACAATTGATTTGAGGGCATTCAAAAGTATATAAATCTTGCTGGAGAATACTGTGACAAACAATAAATCCATTTTTTTTTATAAATATTCGCATTTTCATTATTAGGCCAGAAATATAAATAGCAACCCTCGTACTATGGGCAACGGGTATAAAAAACGTGTCCCTTGCTTTGGCTGATAATCTGGTATATTTTTTAATCCATCGTATATTTTAAATGTACTACTATACATGGTTGCCACTTTTGGTACAAATGTACCGAAACTGGTACATTTTTTAAGCGTTGGTACATTGGATCACTTTTTTTCATTTTGGTACATTTTCAATATGCCTGGTCTAGAATTTAAATTTTTCATAACATTTTATGTTCACACATATTATTTTAACAAATGGCTCTGTTCCACCAGATACAAATTTTGTATCAGTTAGAAATTGAACCACGACTAACACTGGAAAATATCGCATACAGTCAATTTGCGATGTATTGTGTCAATTGAGAAAATATGTATGCGCCAATCTAAGGTCCATCACTACGTAAACAGTTATATATTGTGTTTCACAATTTGTGAAATACAAAAAAATCTTTCGTGAAAAAATTTGTGGTACATTTTTGCTAAAATTGGTACATTTTTTCAAAATTTTGGTACAAAAAATTTTTTTGGAATGGCAACCGTGCTACTATATTAATACTCAAAATATATCCTTTGGTATATTTTAATATCCTCGCGATATATTAATTTGATAAGTTTCAAGAATAATACCTAACTCTTTTGGATTTTTGTGTTGCGGGTATCTCACAGTCGAGCACACTCGATTGTATCTGTCGTTATAATCATATTAATACCATAGAAATAATTTTCAAATACTAAAGGTGTATTAATTGCATTTCAATATTTAATAAAAGTACCTTTACACACCACAAGACAATTTACCAACTATTTTTCCAACTCATTATTGTTATTTGACAGTCCTTGACTTATGTCATGGGTCGCCCTCGTATGCGTCCCATCAAAGTCTAATGAAGCAGATGATGTTTGCTTGTTTCGTTTGGCTGGGTGGAAGGAGAAAGGTCATAATTGCAGCAGGAAAATGGATAGTTGACCACAAGTTGTAATGGGCTCCGTATTTGAGCTGAAGCTCCCCTCAATTTCCCCCCCACAAAAACTGTCGAATCCAATGTTACCACATTTCTGTGGTAATGCGCATGGCTCATTAGTTTTTGCCTAATTTTAGATGCAGCAGCAGCAGCAGCAGGAAGGCAAAAGGCAGCAGGCAGAAGGCAGCAGGCAGTAAAGGCGACTGCCTACTAATGGAATTCAATCAATTTTCATTTATTTCGATTACGAAATTCGCACCACCAACCACTGTCAAGTCGCCAGCGGAAAATGGCCACTTCATTGACCCAACTCCAAGCACGATTTGTGTTTCGTCTTCCATCCGCTTTTTGGGGTTCGCCAAATGGGCACTGAAAAATTTCTTAATTATCCTGACGTGCTGAGGATGTTATTCAGTTGACACGCTCCATCAGCAATTCGTGCTAAAGCAAGACAAATGAGTGGAAGCCATCAAAATTTACACAACTTCTATTACTCTCTCTCTATCTTTAAGAATACATTCTTCTTATCTTCAATTCGATTGTTCCATCGGTTCCATATTGTAAATTAAAATGCAACCTTCAATCTAACAAATGAAATGAAATAAATATTCGAAGAAAAAAAAGGTTGAAACTGCTTCAAAGCACATAATCTGCTTATCGAGGGGCTCCAGACGTGAAGATCCCTCTCTCTCTCTATATATATTTATTCCTTACTCCCTTCGAGCCGAAATAAAAGAAAGATGCCAGAACCTGATTTGATTTCTCTTTTTGTCCAAAATCAAAATGAAATTATATTTTCCTTTCATTTGCATTAATTTCTCCCCTTTCTTATTTGTTGTTTGCAGCAGCTCGAAAATAAAAATAAACAATTTCTTCAAACGAAACAATGCAAAAAATACTCAAAGCTTGAGCGGGTTCTAACTGAAGCAACACAAAAGGAATTCCTTGCCCGACACCTGCTCCAATCCCATTCCAAAGAGTAATGCAAATTATTGTGCAACCGATAACTGTTAAAGATATAAATTGGTATATATCGAATGGTATTGCCACTGAAACAAGTTCATTAAAAAGAAACGGATGTATGACGAAGATTTAATGCTCTTTTAAAGAAATATTTATATTAAATATTGTATTAGTTTAGGAGATAGTAATATTATTTTATTAGAGCTACGTCAGAGAGTGTAGAAAAAAGAGTGTAGAGTGTAAAGTGTAAAGTATAGAGTGTAGAGTGTAAAGTGTAAGCTGTATAGAGTGTAGAGTGTAGTGTAAAGTGTATAGTGGAGAGTTTAGAGAACAAACTCATTATTACATTCCTAGAAATACTCGTACATATAACATTTTTATACATTTTAAATTAAATTTAATTAACAAAAATTGTAAATTATTGTTTTGATTCAATTTTAATGATGTATATACCATCAAAAATACAATAAAATTACATTTTTTAATTAAAATTAAATATGTATTTGTATAATTAATATGAGTCATATTAAAATGTATTAAATATTCTTAATTAAAAAAAAATAAATATAAAATTCAATGTTGATTTTTATACAACAAAGAACAAAAATAAAATTATATTAAAATCTCTTAAATTGTTAAGGGCCAATAATAATGAAATTTATTTTAAATTATGAAAATTTCAATTAATTCTTATGATTTCAAAAATCGAAAAATCAAAATAAGAAATCATTAAGTAATAATTTTTACATTTTTTATAGTTTTTAACTTAAATACAAAAATTTCAAATTAATTTATATAATAACAGAATAATTTATAGAAATGGAAAATGAATCTCAGTTGATTCTTAATCCCATAAAAACTAGAATCCATATTAAAATATCTTCCATTTGCTTTGTATACATAATAAGAGTGTAAATAATATAAGCCAAGCACATTGAATAATTCATAAAAATCCCCTGCAGGGTATTTTACACATTATGCAATTGAAGAGGCAAAAAGACCCTCAGCAGGAGAAAGAAGACAAGAAGGAGGAGTCCAAGTCCAAGTCCAAGTCGGAGATACAGAAGACTGCGAAGAATCTGCAAGTGAAATCTTCATGACCACTGGCAATAGGCACAGGATACATCCGAAAAAAAATAAAACAAAAATAAGGTAAGAGTAAGAGTTGAATAAGAGACGCAACTTGTGGCTCAATTATAATGAGAAAAGCAAACGAATTGGGAATAATTTTCAATTCACTTGTTTCCCACATTCGTGGCATTTCGGCGGCGATCCTCCGATGATATGACTTGTTTTGTTTTTGTTATTTCCATTTATATACACGGATGATATCATTTTATGCATGCCCTTAGGCAGAGCAGTGAAGAGGAGACTTATAAAGCTGTTAATCTCTTTTCGAGATGGGCGTGGCTTGTTTGCCAAGCAGCGACTTGACCAAGTTAAGAATTGTGAGCACGCTAAAGTTTTAATAAAGATATTTCGTGAGTTGCATAAGAAGATTTCAACATTTCAATTGCAGCTGTTCAAGTTAAAACATCTCTGAGGCCATCTCAAAAAAGGCTTCGAACTAAGGCAGCAAAGTGATTTACGTTGAAATTGGAGTAAAATAATGAGCTCATATAATAATTTCCCAAATTCCTCTCTGATCAAGACTTCATCTTTTATCATAAATTAATTTTTATGATATTTTCTATGGTTTAAAAATAATATACATTTTGCATATTAATATATAATATATACAAATCGAATTTAAACATATTCAATTTGTATTATTATGTATATAATGATAATGGCTCCTCTTAAAAAAGTGTCCTAAAATGGTAAAATAGTAAATATTTTAAAAGCATTTTCAGCTGTTTGCATTTTTTGAAAGTTGATCGTGGAATTGTTAAAAACGCAGAAATGCGAAGAATTTGAAGGCAAGATCAGCATTCATTAATTGAACAGCTGCAAATAAATAAAATTGGAAGAAATTCCGACAGGAGTCGCTTTATTCATTATACATATTATTCTTCATGAAACAAAATTAGCCATTATAACACTAACAAAACATTAATTCGTAACAATTTGAGATTCTGTAGAGCTTCAAGTGTTCATCAAACTCGGTCATCTAATTAAAGTCCAGGGTATTCGAAGTTGAGCCGTACTCGAAATAACAAAGCATTTCAATGGGGAGTTTTTCATATTAATTAATTTCCATTTCCGTTTTGTTATCATGCGTACGCCGATTTTTACCTTTATGCAGACTAAGCAATTAATCAAGTTTAATTACGCCAACGTTAGGAGTTAGCAGCAGCAGCACCCAAGAGAAGCCCAAGAGATTCTAGGCAACGCATTTTGGCCGCATTAATCACTTGAATATGCTAACATTTCTCATGTGTTCGTGGGCAAATGGGAAAATGGTCGTAAGTGGGGAGGAGGAAGGACTCATAAGATAAGAGAAAGGAACTCGCACGTAAACAATGCATTTAAATATTTGCACAGCCAAATACACAAAAAAAAAAAACAAAAAAGGAAAAACGACCTCTTTGTCAGATCATCGTTTAATAGCCGGAAATCGCCATGTAAAAGTTTGCTCAAGTATTTCTTAACGGAAAAGTTATTTCGAATATCTTAGTGCCCACTTAAAGTCCACAGCTTTGATACGCACCTTAGCGAGTGCATAAACCACTTTATAGCCTGTCAAAAGCTGAGTGCTATGAGCGACTATAAAAAGTATGTTGTGTAGCAACCCTCGAAATTCGTTATTCATTTTTCGAGTTCGAATATTTAAATATAAATTTGTGAATCTCAATTAAGTATAAATGGTACTTAAAAGTTCAAAATAATTTTGAAATAATAAATTTAAAGCCGTTACCATGTCAACAAATATTAATACTTCGATTTTTAGCTTTGAGAACCCCAAGCAAAGCTTTTTGTAGTGCGAATGTATTAATAATTCTCCATTGAGCGTGTCATCTGATACGATAACCTCCAAGTTTGTGCTTAATTGGCCGTAACATTGTCTATATGAACAGTTCACAGCTGCAATTTAACAACAGTAAAATGGATTTTTATTGTTTCAGAAACAATTCAGTTGAAATTTATATGTGAAACATATAGATATGATAGCATATGTGTTCCACCTCCTCGCGTTCAATACTATTTCCCCACACAAATTCCACATGGCTCCACATGTCTGTCAAAATTGCCAAAAGCAACAATAATAGCAGCTACTACAATAACAACAGATGTTCAGAGCTGCGCGAAAAGGTAAACGAGTTGCGCTCGTGAGAGAGGATCCGAAGGCAAACAGAGAGAGTACGAGAGAGAGAGAGCCAAGTAATTGCTCCAATACGTAAATGTGTGCTTGTATATACTACTGGGTGAATGTCTGTATGTATATGTGTAGGAGGCATGTAACACTGACTATGACCTCAAACCACCCACAGCTAGTATGTGTGTGTGAGTTAACAGCGGCACTTACACATTAGCAGCGTCTTTGCATTTCTGAGCAAATATTTTTGCATGCCTGACGTCAGTTGCTCGAAAATTGTTGTTGCTGCATTGCTGATGTTTGTTTGTAGATTGTTGTTACTTGGTTATGGCTTTGACTGCAGCTATTGTTGTTGTTGTTGTTGTGCCCACAAAAGGTGCGCTTACAATTTTCTCCACTTTCTACAAGAAAAATGTGAGAAATCAAAAAGATGCCACCGACATGAGTCTGTGAGTATGTGTGCTCGAATAGACACACACACGGACCCATGTAAAGGTTTCCAAGTGTATGTATGTGAATCTTGCCACAAAGTTCATTGGGAAAGCAACTTGATACTGAGTTTGATGTTGAAATAAAAATATACCGCAATTTATTGATAAAATCAATCAAAATGAAACGCTGATAACTTGCTCTCCATTTTCTATCCAAACAATGGCCACCCATTCACAACAGATGGCTGCTGTATAGGGCAGTAAACAACAGTACTATAACTTCGTCGGCGTCGTCGTCGTCGTCGTCGTCGTCGACGGCGGCATTCAATTGATGCAAAGTATCAAAGCGTACAAAGCATGGGTGGTTTCAATTGCCCATCGTGGTTGGTGGGGGGATGGAGTGGAAGACGGAGCGCGAAGCGCGGAGAGATCGACGCACAGTCTAAGACGTATTTTCATGCTGAAAAACGTTCAATATATTTGTTTACAATTTACAACTGCTTGGGATCCACACAAACACACACTCGCAGACTGCGAGAGAGCGCTAGTGAGAGAGCGAGGTGCTCCATTCTAGGCAGCAAAGAGTGCAGCTACACGGTGAGAGTGCCGAATGAGTATCTGTGCTGACCGTTTATTGTGATTAACTATCTGTGCACGTGTGTGTGTGTTTAATTTTGTCGGGGGATGACATCACCGCACGCTGCTGTCACAAAGTTCGCACACTATCTTTGCTCTCCAAGTGGCGCGCTCTTTTTCTCTCTCCAAACACCTTTGCAAAACATACACGAGTGCATGTGTGTATGGAGTACAGTGGCCTGATACTCGCGCATAAAATACACGCGCATATTATTTAAAAATTACATATGTGAACGCGTATTTATTATGTAGCTACATAGAGTTTACAAACTGATTATTTAATATTTAAATACTGGCCATGTGCAACAAGTGACAATCAGCCTAACAACACTGTGCACTATACTCAACTCGAGTGGATTTGTTTGTTGACCAGCAAAGCAAACGGCAAGAGAGAGAGAGCAAGTAAGCAAAGAGAGCGAGAGAACGCCAACGCGGACTTGGCTGGCTTTTTATGGCTAGCGCACGAAACTTTGTATGTGTGAGTAAGAGAGTTTGGTTGTGTGCGCTGTCTGCTGCCTTAGACCTGGGGGTCTCTCCATCAGTTCAATCAGTCGTTTGGAATTCGCGAAACTATGCGGTCGCAGTACGAAGATAGTGCCGCCGTGTCTACGGATAGCAAGTACCACACTAGCTATAGTTATAATAGCAGCAATAATAATAACAATAATTACCATAATGGTAATGGCAATGGTATACCATATCATGCGCGCGAAAATTCGCTGCCATTTAGCTACGGCATCGCGACAACATCGACGCCGCTGCGAAAAACGCCAACGCCGACGCGGGCAGATAGTTTTCTCGACTTTGACTACGGCATAGGAAGTGGCAACAAATCAACAACAAGCAACAACAACGTGTACATAACAACAACAATAATCATCAACATCACAATAATAATAATAGCAGTAGTAGTAATAATAATAGTAACAGTGATATGATAAAGCCGCAGCCACGTTTAACGAGCCCTTTGCTAGTGCGCAAAACACTCGGCAGCCGCAATCCGACAACAACAACAGCAACAAACACGAATACCATATCGAATACCTATCACTATGGCGGGGGGACGACGTCGGCGACGGCGACGCCGCCACGCGCTGACTTTGAGCAGCTGCTGCGCGAGCGACGCGACAAAGTCTACAACGAGTATCGCTCCAAGGAACTAGTTCCGGAACGAGTGCCGCCCACGCCGCCGCAGCGGCGTCAAAGTAACAGTTACAACAACGGACAGCAGAGCAAATACAATTATGATTTCGAGTTCAATCTGAACCTCGATGACGTCAGCGAGCAGCGCAGTCCGCTGCCATATCACACACGGAACATTGAGGTGGACCAACGGCAGCGGCAGTCGCAACCGCAACCGCAGCTGCATCAGGACATGGATGTGCCCGATGGTGCTATTCGAGGTGGTAGTCGTCGCTTAGATTCCACAATTGTGGAACGCAATTATCACACAATTAACAACGGCTACAGCAAAAACAACTACAACAGCTTGGAGCGACCTCCAATGGAAGTGACACACAAACGACTGCTACAACAACAACAGCAACAACAACAGTTGGAGCACATTTATGGTCAGAACCAGCTGCATCTGGAGACGCAGCAGCAGCAGACACGCAGTCGTCGCGATCTGTCGCCCATTTATGCCACCAGCAGCAAGCGTACCACAACAACAACAACAGCTGCTCCAAATAGCAATGGCCAAGCGGATTACCTGTTGACGACACCCAGTCCCACCAGCCGACCGGAGACGCCCGCTTTTCCGGTGACGCCACGCACACCATTTGCAACCGGATCTGGGTCCATCTCCGGTCAACGCATCTCGCCCACCAGCGAGTCCATTTACCAGACCATGGGACCCCGTCAACCGGTCAATTCGACGCCCTCGCCCACCTTTGAGGTGGCCGCCGATTTGGTCAAATTTGCCCGTAACTCGGCCAAGTTCTGGTACAAGGCAACACTGTCCCGCGAGGATGCCATCGCCCTGCTGTTGAATGCCCCGCCAGGCACATTCCTGGTGCGTGATTCCACCACCTATAAGAATGCCTATGGCCTGGTGTTGCGTGTGGCACAGCCGCCAGCTGGCAGCCAGGAGCTGGTGCGTCATTTTCTCATTGAGCCGACGCAACGTGGCGTCCGCTTGAAGGGCTGCGCCAATGAGCCGGTTTTCACCTCGTTGTCGGCGCTCATCTATGAGCATTCCATCAACCAATTGGCGCTGCCCTGTCTACTTCGCATCCCCGAGGCAGACGTGGTGCCCGCTCTGGCGGCCACAACTCCAGCCCAGCAGCAGCTGCTCACCCATGGAGCTGCCACAAATGTGCTCTGGCTGTTTAGCTGCGACACGGAATCCCTTACCGGCAACGAAGCCATACGCAAGGCCATCCGGACGATGTACGAGCAGCGCACGCTGCCGGAGACAACCGAGGTGCACTTCAAGGTGTCGGGTCAGGGCATCACTTTAACCGATAATACGCGAAAGAAGTTCTTCCGCAAGCATTACACCGCCGATGTGATATCGCATTGTGCCATCGATCCCGAGAATCGCATGTGGACAAGTCCCAATGATACCGAGAAGACCATATTTGCCTTTGTGGCTCGCAGATCACACAGCTCCAAGGATAATCAGTGCCATGTCTTTTGCGATCTGAGTGTCGCTCAACCAGCAGCAGCGATTGTCTCCTTTGCCAATCGCACGCTGCCCACGGAGAAGCAGCGCAACTATGTCCTCTGAGCAGGACTCGGCTGACGCAACGAAGAAGCTTTTGGCCCTAATCGAATAGCTGGGTGAGTTCCAAACCAATTTCCTTCAATATGCAGCAAATGAGCAGGGTGCGGCATCCGTGGGTGGCCATTAAAATACAGTGGGACATCGATAGGGAAAGTCAATCCATAGCACAGTTTTATAGGGCACATCAATGACCTCAAGAAAGTTCTTCGAAAAGTAGAGCAATGAGATCAATTGAATCATAATCATCCAAACTTTGTAAAGAAAAACATACATATGTATGTATTGTATGTAAATAATAAATTTATTAAGATATGCTATGTATCAAAAAGATGAATTTGTAATTTATTAAGCACTAAATATTCTATATACATTTTCATATCGGTTCAAAAATAAGGTTAACCTTAAAAGAAAGAAAAAAGAAAGTTTTTACCACTTCATATCATTAGTTTTAACTTAGTAATTCACATAATTAGTTAAGATATATGAATACAATTAGTTAAGATGTTATATATACCTATTTTCAAAAAGATACAAGAGGATCTTATTGGATATACAAAAATTTTATTTTATTTCCAATTAAGCTACAAAAAAATCAATATACTATATGTAACTCAAAGATGCGATTCAGTTCAAGAATAAGTTTTATACTGAAAAGTAAACTTTGCCACTTTGAATCATTCCTGGTAAAAAATTCAAGATTCAACATAATGTCTTAATTTACAAATATGTATATAGCAATATGTACCTACATTTTTCAGTTGGGCATTCGGCAAACTTGGCTTGTATAAAACCTAACGGTTTCATTACCTGTAGTATTCACTGTACGTGCAAAACTTCCATAATCTTTGGCGTTAAATGGGAAACGAATAAAATTGTTTCAGTTTCTCGCGCCTTCTTTTGGCTTTTCCCGTGGCTCGAACTGTTTCATTTTTTGTTTTGTTTATGTGTTTTACATTATGTCCCGCCTCACGCCTTTCCGCTGCCTGTTTGTTTGTTATGGCCTTCATATATGCGCATATGTATTTGTATACACATCGATAAAAAGCGCATGTGTGTGTGTGTGTGTGTCGAGCCATATAAAAACTTGCTAACATTCCTGATATTAGTTTTTCGCAACGGAAGTTTGTGTCATGAGTCAGTTGCCCACTATAAAATGCGTTGAGCGATGTAGAATATAAACTGAATTGATTTTCAATCTAAATCTGTGAGGGCGTCTGCTTAGATTATGCCCGCACATTCGTATATACAAATATGTCAGACAGGTAGAGATATACATGTGTGTATATATGTATGTAAATCTATTTATCGTTTTTTATACATTTGATTAATTTTCCACACGTCATGGTCATGCGCTGAGGTCGCCAGATAAGGCCCACTGTGCAAAGCTGCAAAAAGAATAAAGACCATTGTATACTCTGTACTTATTCATACGTTTTCGTAATGTAGGATTTTTCATTTTTGATGTAAAATGAATCTATGCACTCTTTATGGTTTTTTTTTTAACAAACTGAAAAAACATTCAGCTTTATATTCAGTCAAATCAAAGGTATCTTTGAAAGGTATATAAAACCAAAAATTGTATTAAAGTAAAGAAAAAAATGTTGATGAGTAAATAAGAATAAGATATTTTCATAAAAACAAATATTTCAAATATATGAATGCATTAAATATTTAAACACAAGCAGATAAAGTTCAAATGAATCTAATCTATGAATATCGTGCATCAAAATGAGATCGTAAGCAAATATTATACTGCTATGAATATTATAGGATATTTCATTCTCAACTGCAGCACGTTTACTTGCCTCTGATTACAAATTTTCGTTTTGTTATCAACCGGTTAAAGTATGTCATTGACTTCAATTGAGTATATGAGCAATATACCCGATATCTGAGAATAGAACGGAACTGTTTTCGAGTGAAAGTTATATAATAATATTCCAATGTACTTATCTGATTTTCGCATTGAGTCGCTGCATTAAGAAAAAGATTTAAAATGAATTATATTCACTTTTAACTTTTAATGAATTCATTTCGATTGTGTTCTAGAAGTGATCGAATTTCTATCACACATAATTTAAATTTTCTAAATTTATTGAGATCTATGCGGGCAAATATACTCAAGGCAAAACATTTCATATCTTTGGAATTTTTCAACTAAATAAATAAACAAATACAGACAGATATAAAGCATTAGTTGGCATTGCTATATAGCGCAAAAGTTTAAATAAATTCATTTGGAATCCGCATTTGTTCGAGAGTCAATTGCGCATTTGAGAAAAATCTACGAAAAAAATTAATTCCAGACGTGTTTTCGTTACCATACATATGTATTTATTTTGATGGCTTCGCGCGATTTCGCAGAGAACCAACAGTAAAAATAACTGTAATATTCTAAAAATAAAATACAATTGTTAAGGCTGAGTGAACATTCGACCCAGACGTCAGTTCTGTTTTTTAGTTACTGTTCCCTTGTGATCTACAATTAAGCAATTAAAATTTATATAGTATAAAGATTAGAGCGATTATATGAAATTTTTATACTTAATGCCGTTTTTTACATCAATTCTTTTCATGTTTGTTTCAGGCGAATTCCCGTTAAAACTGGCCAGTGTTGTACAACGTATATAAATAACATATGTCACTTAAATACATTAATATAAAACGATAAATCGAATGACAAAGTGATGTCAGTTAAAAGTTATGTGTCGCACACACACATTTATTTATATTAAATGGGCAGAACTTGAATTAGTTAAATGCACAGTGTGGCAAAGCACATTGTATAATGTTAAATCAGTGTTGAAGCATAATCAATGTATCTTGAGCAATTTATGGCAGTAGTATAACATATGTATTTAAATGTGCTAAAAACAATATAATTGTATATACAACAAAATTTAATAATAAGTTTCGAAAAGAATATTCAACGAGTTTAGAATTTATATTTATCGTGTGCTTTGTTTCGTTCACTTTGTAGTGCCGTGTTTTTAATGTTGTGGGATATCTAAAAATAAAACAGAAAACAAGCTATTAAATGTAATTTAATTATGGAACGAAAGCTAATATATATGAAAATTAATTTTAAATCGTTATACTAATAAATTGTTAATCTACGAAAAGAACTATGTCATGTGCATATATTGATTAATACCTGCTTTAGATCTAAGTTCACTAATACAGTCAGCTTATAAATAAAGTGCAATTATGTTGAAGATAAATAAATAATTTGAGAATCTGAAAAGATCAACAACGCCATCTGTGGGTCAGAGTAAGTAGTATTAATATGGGATTTCTTCGTTATACTTTTACGAAATTAAATGACGGAGTCCCCGCCTTGAAATTTTACGTTATTCCGTTCATAGAATCCACATATATATTATATATGTATGTACTTCTAACTCTAATCCCTCTGGGAAATCTGCGTTATTCACTTACGATAAGATTTCTCCGTTGCGATAGGAATTCTCCGTTACTCATTTTCCCCATGTTTGTATACTACTAGAGTTGTCAACCAATTCATTCAAAATTTTATTCACTCATCTACAAATTTAAAAAGCTTAATCAACTGCCTAAACGATTTGATGCATATACGGTTAATTTGTTGCACAAAACCCTTTAGACAGTCCATTAATGCCAGGTGAACAGACAGTGGGCAATAAGCAGATAAATTGTGGCAATAATGACGGTAAAGATCATGACAGGAAAACCGATATACAAAAAGTGACGAAAGTTGATGTCATAACCATGCTGCTTCGCTATGCCGCAAGTAACCACATTGGCCGAGGCACCAATCAGTGTTCCATTGCCGCCAAAGCAGGCGCCATAGACAAGCGACCAGATCAAGGGATGCAGCGATAAACCAAGGGACTTGTTTGTCCCCAACTTGATAACTAGTTTGAGCATCAGCGTCGTTATGGGAATGTTGTCCACAAACGCGGAGCTCAAGGCACTAAACCAGAGCACCAATAAAATGCTGACAACCATCTGTGAATCCTCGTCCACACCCATGATAATATCGGTGGTGATATCATTGATGCAATCGATCAATCCCATCACCACCAGACTCTCCATGAACACAAAGAGAGCAGCGAAAAAGACCAACGTAGACCACTCGACACGCTCCAGGATCGAGTCCACATCCGACCTATTGGCCAAAATGAGCAGCAGGAGAGCAGCTAGAATGGCCGACCAGGATAACATGATGCCCTTTAAGCCGGGTATCGAGCTGAGCAGGAAGAGGAACACCGCAATGCCCAAGGCGATGCAACATTTGATGAGCAACGGCATATCCTTAATGCGTTGATGCTCCTTCAAATGCTTAAGCGTCTCCTCGAAATGTTCTTCACTCTTTGGCTGTTGCGTTTTCTCCATTTCCAGGCGCTCCCTCAACACCTCGATGTGCCTATGTATGGTATGACTATATTGCGTATCCTTGCTATTCTCCGCCTGCTTTTCGAGTGCCGCGATCGAACGCAACAATTGATCGCCAGTGTCTTTAAGCTTATCCCGTGTCATGTAGTAGATCAACACGAAGCCAAGGAGCATGGCAACCAACACGCCGGGGAAAACGTGCAGCACAAAGTTGCCAAAGTTGATGCCCGATTGGTGGATAAACGAGTTTGACACAATGATCACATTAGGTGGATCTCCCACTGGAGTTAGAGTACCGCCAATATTCGAGAAGATCGCTACGCAGATGAGCACAACCAGCGTATTGATGGCCAACATTTCGCAGAGACGAATCGTCACCGGCACCATGAGCAACACAATTGTCACATTGTCGAGAAAGGCGGACAGGACGCCGGTGAACATATACAAATAGAAGAGCAGACGCCAGATGTGTCCCTTGGACAGCTGATAGGCAAACACGGTCAGATAGTCAAAGGCACCCGTCTCCGAGACGATGGACACCATGATCATCATGCCAAAGAGCAGCATCAACGTTTCCATATCGATCCACTGGACGATCTCCTGCAACGATGGACGATCATCCAATATGCATAGCACTCCAATACCGCTGGTTGCCGCCATGAGGGCGGCAAATGTACGATCCGTGATATCGAAACCAATCAGCACATACAGCATGATCAGCAACAACAATCCCAGCCACACACTGAGACTTTCATTGAACGGATTCGCATCGATCTTGACGGACATGCCCAATGGTTCTGTATGATGACTTAACAGTGTCAGCTGCAATGTCGTATCCGGATTGCTCCATGCACGAATCAACATGCCTTTGTCTATCATCAGATCGCTAACGAATGCTCGCTTGAGATCATCGTCCAATTTGAATCTCTTCTTCACAGTGTTCAATTCAGTAGAGTCCGCTTCAGCGACATAGACTTTCCACACCCTGGATATCCAGGAGCTTTCATTTGACTTGTCATTAAACAATTCGATGGCAACTTCTATGGCTGATGGATTGTCGCGTGCGTACTTCGAATGCATTGTGGCTATCAAATCAATGTTGCCCTTCAGCACCACACTGACCGAATCTCCAAGTGGATCTTCGTCTATTTTGATCGCTTGCTTTTCATTGGGAGGAACGGGAACAATAATCTCTTCAGATTTATGCGGTGGCGTTAGAATGATGTACACCGTACATATTGCCCATATGATAAGCAGGATGGCAATCTTTACGACTGAGAATATGAATTTGTGAAGCTCTCGACGGTGAAGCTGCTCCTCGGTTAAAGTCCCATCGTTCTCCAAGAAGATTGAACGACGAATGCTGGAAGCTCGACGAGCACTGTAAGCCATAAAATAAATAAACCCGTTTTTTCTTGTTTCAGATTCTTGTGTTTTTGGTGAGTTTTTATTTAGTTTTAACGATTTTTATAGATAGGATTACTTGATTTGAAAAATAAAATATAAATAATGATATGGAGGAGTTAATATCGAATATATTGTAACAATGTTGTCTCTAACTAAATCAGTTTAGTTTTTAGCCCATCTTAAAACACCATAAGGTGAAATAGCAGAATCTGAAATGCAATATAATTGGTAAGTTTTTATTATACCCGCTACCCATAGGGTAGAAGGGTATTATAACTTTGTGCCGGCAGGAAATGTATGTAACAGGTAGAAGGAGGCATCTCCGACCCTATAAAGTATATATATTCTTGATCAGCGTTAACAGCCGAGACGATATAGCCATGTCCGTCTGTCCGTCTGTGTGTCTGTGTGTCCGTCCGTCTGTCCGTATGAACACCTAGATCTCAGAGACGAGAGATAGAGCTATAATTTTTTTCGACAGCATTTGTTATGTTTGCACGCGGATCAAGTTTGTTTCAAATTTTTGCCACGCCCACTTCCGCCCCCGCAAATCAAAAAAATCGAATAACAAGCGTAATTTTAAAGCTAGAGTTTTGATATATATAATAATAACTATAGTAGTTATGATTCCTGAAAATTTGGTTGCGATCAGATAAAAATTGTGGAAGTTATAAAAGAAATACTTTTGTATGGGCAAAAACGCCTACTTATAAGGGTCTTAGTTACTTTGGCTGACAATCTGGTATATTGAGCCGTCTATGGTATATTTTGAATGCGGTACTATATTGATATACCAAACATACCATTTGGTATATTTTTAGTATTTTTTAAGTATTTTCGGTATATTTTCAAAATGATACCGCAATATTTTGCCTTTATTAAAAATGGGTAGCGGGTATCTCACAGTCGAGCACACTCGACTGTAACTTTCTTACTTGTTTTACTTAAAAGATTTGATTGCTTGATTGACAATTTTTGCGTAATTAACATGTCTAATCTTGTAATTATAACAATGTTGTCTTTGGATTCTTCAGTCTGTCAAATATGTGGGTCGTACGTAGACTTTTGTCGCCCACAGTTCATTTACTTAGCCCACTTGAACGGAAGCAAGTTATAAATACATTACTATTTAATGGTGGCATATAGTCGATAATGAATTGGCAAATGAATCGCAACAAATGAGAAATTATATTAAATGCATAGCACAGCATCTGTTTGGAATATGTTATCTTTTTGCTGTTGGCGAGTTCTAATTTCAGACAGAGAGAAATACAATGGGTAAATGTAAATATAAATAAACACATGTAACCATTGTTGGCGTTTCTCGCTGTTGTTCAACAATTAAGTGACTGACTGCTATATGGGCATATATTCTTTATTGTTGTTATTGTATTGTTATATACAACAATACTACATACAATCCAGCGTCAATTTGCGCACACACAATTGTTTTGAAATTTAATCTTATCGTTTGCCAACTACTCTATAGATATAATACCCTAAACAAATTATTCAAAAGGGTATGCCAATTGAGATATTAAGTCAACGAAGATGTGAAACTGAAAAACATAGATAAAATATGGTATACGGTTGGTAAATAAATTAAAAATACAATGAGAAACTAAATTCACTTCAACTTTTTTAAATTCAATATCTAAAAATAGATTGTTCTATTAAGTTAAGGTAGATCCAGAGATATACCATAAGAAACTAAATTGCCTATTACTTTTTAGAAATCCAATATCTTAAAATAAACTTTGCGACACGATTAAGAGGATTAAGTTAAGCAATAACTAATTCTTAAGTGAACCACATGATAACTTAATACAACTAGACTATTAAACCAATGAAATTGTAAATTTTTTAAAGAAATATTAAGTTGTGGATCATTTGATGATCGCATTGTGGCAAGTTTAGAGTGGAAACAATTTAATATTACCATATGCTCGATTTTATTTATTTTTCATCTTCGCGACGCTAATGGGTTAATGCAATTTATTATACAACAACAACAACAGCAGCAGGAGGCAAAGCGTGTCAAGTGAAATGAAAATGCGACTGGCGACGACCTTGAAATCCAAATTGTGGCACGATGACGTCATCCGTCAACACAATAACAAAACTGGCACAACAGGCAATGAAACGCGACGAGACGAGTAAAAACAGCTGTTGTATATATGTATGTATGTATGTGGATATATCGTGTTGTGTACCAACGTTAGAACCTAACACATTTGAAATAGAATGCACCTACAAATTTACCCAAAAATTCTATGCATAACTGAAAAAGCCGCTTTGTCCCAACAAAGAATCTCTTAGACATATGTATTTATTTTTTTGTTTTAATCTCATTTTATTTTATTTTGTTTCTTTTTTGATTTTGGCCGCAGCTAATTTCCTCATTTTAATGGCCACAGAAAGCGAACCCGGTTTGTCTTGTTTGTTGTTCTCCGGCCAATAGAAGTGCGAATAATTAAGCAGCTGACAAAAACCAGCAGCCAAAACAACATCGAAAACATGCGTGTGCTCATATAGATTTTGGCCTAGAGACATTCAACTTTCGTGATTGTTTGCCATAGACATAACTTTAGGTGTTGTACGCTCGTAGAGGAAGAAGTTAATTATTCAATTAATTAGCAGAGAAAGTCGATATCTACATCATTCTTTATTTAGCTATCAGGTCTTGAGAAAACAAAAAAAAAGTTATTGATGAAATATAACAACTGATTTTATATATCTTGCATTTTGCATTCATTTTAATACATTTGGTTGTGTTTTTTCTTTTTTGTTTGTTGTATTTGCGTGTAGAAAAGTGAACATAAAATCAACGTCCTTTCATACGCTGCTCTCTCTATAAGTGTATGTGAGTGTCGTGTCTGTGTTTTATATATATATATAGTATATCTACATAGCTACATACATGGTTTTGTTTACATCATATTTAATTAAACATAATAAATACATATCTAAGCATATAAATATATATACGTGTGTATATTAATACAAATATATTTATATATTTATAGATATTTAACAGATAATACATCCACTTGTTACGTCCACACTAAACATTGGGCCTCCCGTCCGCCGAATGATCCGGCAGACTCAACAGTAGTACAAGTGATACAAAAATACATAATGAATAAACCCAATCACAGTACAAAACTCAAGTGATGCCAATAACTCCTCTTGCAATCTTCTCTCTTGTCGTATTACAAAATGTGAATTCGTTTCGTTTCATTTGCTGTTTTTTAGATAGAAATTTCGCTAGATTTTCACGAGCCAATAGTCACGTTCCTTAATTCGATTTAGCCGAATAGGGACTGGTTGAGCCAACCGAAGGCGGTGTGGGCGTGGCACCACTGCGTATGCCATCCCCTTCACAAACGTATTTGCCTAAAGAGACGAGAGATGCAATGGAGTAAATTCCATTTCATTATCGTCGTTGAATTCACTTACCTGACACAAAACGCCGCTTGACCAAGGACAAACGATAGCCACTTCCTTGCAGCTCGAATTCGATGCCTGAAAGTGTGGTGCCCTCGCAATTGAACTGTGTGGCCAGCATGGCCGGTGTGGAGGGACCATCGTTGAGCTCCAGCCGAGCACGCAGCGTGCCAACGCCGCCATCCTGTGAATTCTGCGAAATGTCCGTGAAGTTCCACACCAAACGATTCGATTCGCCCAACCTAAAAAGGTAATTGAAAAGGCTAAGTATGGAAAGTAAGAGTTATAGTTACGAGCTACTTACCAGGACGAATGCGGCTTTGATTGCACATTGCGCACGGAACCATTAACCGGCACAGAGAGTGTTACATTCAGCAGCGGCGAGGCGCTGGCCATGGCATGATTATTGTACTTGTAGTCAACTTTAAGCGCCGTGTAGCTGGGCTCGCACTTCCAATAGCTGACCAGCTGGAACGGACACGAGCTGGCGCCCGGTTTGGTGCGCACCTGATACTTGAGTATGTCGACGTTAAAGTACGAGGCATTCGGATTGTTCTCCGCCTGACGACGCAACAAAGCCGTCAACGCTGGCATATTGAACTCCAGCAGCGTGCTCATCGCGCTCGACTGTTGGCGATCGCTGTGTTAATTATAGAAATTAATAAAAGTTGACAATCATAGATCAAACATTACTCTACTTACATCTGAACCAACTTGCCGTTGGGCACCAGGTTATCCAGATTTTGTACTTGTTTAATGCGAAAGCCCAGCTTGGCTGGATTTGGATTATTGGCTAGCAAACCGGCAATGCCGGCTGGGAATGATAGCATCATATCACCGGACACCTTCACCTGGCAACGCGACTCATCGCTGCCTCTGAAATAGGCGTGGATTATCTCATGGAATGCAACCGCCAGCGGTATTGTGTCCGATATGCCAATCGTCAGCGGCGACGGACCACGCGACGATCCCATGCCCCCAATGGCCGTTCGGAACTCCAGACTGCCAATGCTGTCCGCTCGATTCATTGCTGGCGCTGGACTCATCCGACCACGTCCCACTGTCGCACTGCCAGCTGCAGCTGTTGCCGCTGTGCCAATGGCAATCATATCCGAGCGACGTGAGGGGGGACGCGGTATAACAATGCTGCTTCCACCAGCTGATGTGGGTGTGGGTATCTGACGACCTGGCGGCTTGCTCAGTGTAGCCGATGGCGGCGCCGAGGCACTCATTTCACCCAGCTCCGAGAATATGTCGCCCAGATCCGCGTAGCGATTGTGACTCGCATTGTTGGCATTGTTGTTGGAGAGCGTCGGACTCTGCAGCGGTGCATACGGATGCACGCTGGCGGTAGGCGTTGAAGCATTGGAAATCTCTGGCGATTGTTGGCGCGAGACTACTGCTCCACGTGTGCCACCTTGCAACTGTTGGCTGTGATGCTGTGGGGGTTAAAATATAGAAATAGTTGAATAAATCAAGCGTATAAATTGTAGTTACATTTAAAAGGCCAACAAGAGTGCGTGGAAACGTTCTAAAACGGAATTCAACTGCGTTGGAGACACATAAATGGCGTCACCAAATTTGGCAGCTTTAACGCTCATAGTTTTTAACAAATGAGTATTTAAACAAACGGACAGACAGCCAGACAAATTGTTTACTAACCGCAAATACGCCAGTGGGCGACAGCGAGATGTTCTCCACCGTTGCTCTTAACTCATCCACGCTGGCCGAAATGGGCGCTTGTCCATTGTTCAGTGGCTTTATCTTAACATGAATGCGTCGCTTGTCGTTCTCTGAATCCGTATCCGAGTCGGAGTAAAAGCTTCCAGCTGCTGAATTACGTGAGCTTTGAGTATGCAGCATAGCATTTAAAATATGATTTTGTCTTACACTTATCGTGGCCCTCCTCCCAAGCAATTTCCTTGGCTGGCTGTATGCTGAATCCTTCCTCATCCACCTCATAACCACCACCGCTGGCATTGGCCGCATTTGCTGTGCCCGTTGTTGACGAGCTCGCTGCCCCAGCTCCTGAGGTGTTGCTGGTATTGGCCAAACCATTGCCAGTGGCGCCCGTTCCAATTGCACCGCCTACACTGCCACCCATGCTGCTGACACCCGCCGAATCGACGCTGCCTTGAGCCGAGGTGGCAGACAAGGCAGCCAAGCCGCCTCCAGCACTGCTGCCACTTGAGTTTTGAGTTTTCATACTGCGTCCATGATCATCATAGTCCAAGAGTGTGTTATTGGCTCGCTCCGCGCTGCAGCAAAGAATGAGTTACTATGCCGTTTAATAGTTAATATTAGATAACTCACCTGGTTAGACGCTCCTCCTGCTTATTGTCAGCGGCCTCGTTGTCTTTCTTCTTCTTTGACTTTTTGGTTTTTGCCTTGTCGCGTCTACTACGCAAAATGCCCGAAACTGCAGCGAGATTATCCATAAAACAAAGAAAAGTTAGAATTTGAATCTCTACTAAACTGTTGAACAAACATTAAGTACATAAACATTAAACTAACGCTGCACTTAAAAACAACACAAATTTAATGTGCAGTATCTAATTAGAAAGAGGAATTTAAGAATGTTATGTGAATATGCTATACTAATCGGGATCATAAAGTATAGAATTGCATAACGATCAAGAGAGATTCTGATGACAAAGTTTAGTGCGAAATTTAAGATATGCCTGAAAAGGGAGGGACTTTTTCAATGAACTCAAACACCGCCATAAGTTATAACGAATGATTAGATGAAGATGTTACAAAATTGTGAGTGAATGCTCAATGCTTGCGGGAACTTGTACTTAAACTAAATACACATGCAAGAGGTGTGAAAATTAATATGTACATTCATGTCTGTAGAATCTGAGGGAGGGGGAATTGATTTGGGAGGTATTCACTTTACGTTCATGTTGGTATTTACATTTACCCTGAGAGTTCGATGTGAATATATTTAAAAGTGACGTTGTACGTCTGGACGTTGTTGCTGTTGTTGTTGTTGTTGTCGTGGCCCCATTGTTGCCCACTGCAGTCTGTTGTTGCTGTTGCTGATGATTGAGATGATCTTGCTCGTTTAATGATTTCGATAATTGCTGCTCGCTTGTCGTTGCATTCATTTGCTTTCGACCATCTACATTTGCAGTTGGTGTTAAGACCTCATGCGGCTCGTGTTGCTGTTGTTGTTGTTGCTGATCTAAAGTTGTGATTTCAATTAGTTTTGATCGGTGGTGCATAGATGATTGAATTTAAATTTGAATGAATTGCATGATGATCAGGATGATGTCGTGACACAAAAAGCAAGCGTGTTGAGTTGTGTAATTCAGTGTAGTGGTTGTTGTGTAGTTTAGCGGTTGTTGTGTAGTTTAGTGTTTGAGTTTGTTAATATTGTTAGTATTGTTAACAAGAGTGTGTTTTGTGTGCGTAAAAAAAGCGTGGGGTAGATTAACCTGGGACATTGGCTGAGTGTTTGAGTGTACATTTCGAAAAGTATAACATAAGACATAAATAATAATAACAAAAATTTAACATAAATTAAAAACAATAACTTATTGAAAACTATAAACTAAGGACGTAATTATTTAGCATTTATATTTACAACACCAAGCATTAGGTGATAAATGGCACCAACTTCAATAGTCTATAAGATGGAAATGCCAGACAATCATGTTTATGCACTTGAATGATCGGTTGTAAGACAGTTGTACATAAACAATACACAAAATACAAAAAGAGACAGACAGACAGAAAAAGGCAGAGAAACTTCAACCCTTAATAAGAAAATTAAAGAAAGAAAAGAAAAAAATAATAGAATGAACCTTGATTATCCTGATGCTCAGAGTTAGGGGAATTTTTGTTGGTGACATTGGTGGTGAAATTAATCGTGCCAGTTGTTGTGTTGTTCGTGTTCGAATTGACACTTGTTGCTGTTGTTGTGATGATATTCGTGTTGTTGTAATTGTTGTTGTTGGCACTGTTGCTGTTGCCAGGCATACCGAAATTCGCAGTGCTGGTACTTTGCTGTTGCAGCTGCTGTTTGTTGGCTGTTGGCATAAACCACGAGCGCAGACTCTTCACCGTTGACGTTGTGCCACTGGCTGCGGCCGGTTGTGCACCTAGTGTTTCGGGTGAAGTGGGTCGAGGCGATGACAGCGCACCGCCACTGCCCAGCATCGCATCATCCGCATACGGAATACTACCGCTGGCCGCGCTGCCGCTGCCCAGCGATATGCCAGCCAAAGCATCGCCCCCAGCACCGCTGCCACCGCCGCCTCGTTGATCCATTGACACCAAACTGCCCGAGGCAGCTGCAGCGGCGCCACCAGCACGTAATGCAGCTTGAATGCTAGTTGCCGAGTTCGAATTGGATGCGGCAGCAGACGCCTGCTGTGGCTGCAATCGTGATCCGCCCGACAGCGTGACAAATTCCAATTCGAGCATTTCTGTAAATAGCATTTGAGTGTTATGGCATCAATTGACATTTGACCCGTCAATTAATCAACATACCAGGCTTCTCGAGACCCGTGTATTTGTTCAACACGAACTGCTCCAGCAGCTTGTCCACAGACATGTCCACAAACTGTCGCTTAAAATCGGAATGCACTTGGCCGACCATGTCGTGATTGTTCTGCAGCATCTCCAAGTACGTAGACAGAAACTCCTTCATCTGCCGCAAGTGCACCTCCTCGATCTCTTGAAAGCGCTGTTCAAAATTGAGTTGGTTATAATTAATACTTTTCAAATGCATATTGCATATTAAATTTACCTTGCATGTTTGTGTCATGCGACGCTCGAATTCGTTTTTAATCGGATTATGCTTGTCGAGCAGCGCTTTGTACTCCTCTTGCAGTTTCTTCAGCTTGCTTTCCAGCTTCTCGGCATCCTTGTGCGAGCCGTTATCCTTGCGCAACTTCTCCAATTCCTGCACCTTGCTGGCATACAAATCGCGCAGCTTTTGCACCGCCACCGTCGATGTTTGTATCGCTTGCACGCACTCGAGCGTCTGCGACTCCTCGTCCTTGACGCACTTGTGCTTCTTATGCAGCTCATCGGCATACTTGGCCACATCCTTGACCAGCTCTGTGAGCTTTTGCACCATCTGCATGTGCAGCGTGGACAACTTCTCGGCCGAGGTGCGCAGTATGGTCCAAACTGGAGCAAAGGTGCTGTTCAATGTGCCTGTGCTGGCTTTGTGCGCCAGCTTCGACATCATCTTTGAATTTTGCTCCTCAATGTTGGATTTCTCACGCAAGAATTCGGACAGCTCCTTGCTGGCCACCAGTCCGAATTTCATATTGTGATAGAGCACATCGAATCCATTGTTCTTCTCCCCCTATAATGTATAAATCGAATTAGTCATTTATTTAGTTGAACTCTTGTTCATTTGCTGCTTACCCAAAAATAATCGTTAAAATCCACCGTCATTTTGAATGCTTTCTTTTAAATGCTTCGATTAGAAAATATGTCGCAGGCTTTGCCTTTTATGTGGTTGATTGGATTTTCGTCTTCTGCTTAGTTAATTAATTGACTTGGATTCCCAATCCATATGCCCCCTAGTGGTGCAATGTCGAGCACAGTGGCACTTTGGCTGGCTGGCAGGCAGAGCTCATCATCATCATTGTCAGTGTCGCCCTCGGCGTGCTTAGGAAGCATTGGTTGCAGGTGCTCCTCCCTTGTGACTGCAAAGAAATAAGAGTTTGAAATCATCAATTAGTATTGTAAGCATTAGATTAATTAGAAATTGGATAGCACTATAAAAAGATGCTCTTATTCTTAATATTTCGTAGCAACTGAACAACTTTTCAACTCACAACCTAGAGGCTGGATAAAATTAAGTCACTCAAAAAGAAGGCGGAGTAAATGCTTCCATTCAGGATAGACTCAGTTAGTTTTATTAATATATTAAGTACTTATGGTAATACATGATTAGTTTGAATAGCGCACAGATTATGAGTTGTGGCATATAATATCTAAGCTTAAGAGCATTCAAACTCCGCCCTGTAACTTGGCAGTTTCCTGGTCAATGCGTTCCTCCAGCGCGCGTGTTAAAATGGTGCAGCAGTCCTTGATGGCATGATAGATGATATTCTTAATCTGTAGCTTATCCTCATGATTGGTGTGCGAGTGCGAGAGCCGTCTGAACTCGTGTGTGAGATGATAGCAGTGCGTAATATTCTCTGGCGACACAAAATCCTCAGCAACTTTGATGCAATTGTGGAGATTTTGCACCTGATGCGGAGCACCAGCTGGTATAAAAACAGCATCGCCCAGACACTGGACAATCGGATAACCCTCCACGCCGTACTCCTTGAACAAACGAGCACGCAACTTATCATCCAGATACCAATTCTGATCGTGTATGGGATCATGATCCGGCTCGAGACGAAAGCCTTTCTCCAAGGTGACGCGATTCAGCAGATCACGTATTTTGTCTGCATCGCGTGCCGGAAAAATGTGCCACAATGCGCCTGGCAACACATCCGGCGATTGGCAGCGTGCTCGCGTGATATAATCACAGCCACCCAAGGCAATGGCACGCTGAGTGGCCGCCAGCTGTGGCTTGCTATCCTCATCTGTGGGGATGCCCACATAGACCATAATATTGACGGCATCTGAGATGTCCAGATGCAAGTTGGTTGTGCCTTTATCCGGATGTAGTGCCGAGCCATAGGCATTGTACATCTTGGGTCCCAAATCAGGTGGCACAAACATCTTGGGCAAGCAGCTGGCAATGTTAAGATTGCCGGTGCGCAAAGTGTACTCCGGCATGGGTAATCCACGCATCAGATCCGCAAAGCGAGTGGGTAAGATCTCGGCGAAATCATCGCCTGGTGGCCAATCCTTTAGCTTGAGCAGCATGGGTTTGCCATTGGCATCCAGCAGACGCTTATGCATGCACTGAAATCCCTCCCAGAAGTGACGCATCGGTTGATTGGGCACCAGATTGCCATTGAGACAATTGATCAAATCGTTGGGCTTATCGCCAAAGTCGCGACAAAACGCCTGCGGATGCCACAAATCCAAATTGAGTGATCGCGCCACTTCCGAGATCATCACAGGCTGTCCACATTTCCACACCTCCTGGTATAGCACGCGATTGTCCGGATGCATGGGGTCCGTGAGACGCAACAGTTTGCCATCACAGAGCCACTCGTGTGGCACGCCAGGCGCCAGTTGCGTCGAGTGTGCCAGCGTCATGGCACGTGGTGGCAGGAAACGACGCAATCCCGCGAGACCTTTGCGCAAAAAGTTAATGTGCTTGAAATTGTCAAAAGCGCTCGTTATGGGATCCTTGCCGAGTGTCTCCTTGGTCCACACTCGCCCTGGTACATAGTCAATGCCATGCTGCCGAGCAAACTCCAATTTCTTGGCATGCAACAACTCCAATCGCTGCTGCTGTTGCAGTGTTTGCGCCGTTGCCAGCGAGGAGGCGCTCGTCTGTTGTTTTAGCTGCGACTCCTTAATCATATCCTCAATAAACTGAGTCAGCTCCTCGTCCTTGACCTGCTGCTTGCTTAGCAAACAGCCGCAAACCTGCGGCACCTGCCACAGCATTCGTACCTCGTGCAACAAACGACCAAGCACATTAAGTGCATCCCCAGCTATGATTTGAGTCAACATCAGTTCCGACAGCGAATGCTTCTGCTGCTTTTCGTCGGTGCAGAGCAACCATTGATGCTCGTCGTTTCCACGTTGGGTCTCAATGCGCCGCTTCACTTGCAGGCCTTCCTTGCGATCCTTGAAACAATCGATGCACACACCAAAGCCGCACTTGTTGCACGTCCAGTGGTAATTGAAGAGGGTAGTGTCACACACATCGCATATCTCTCGAATCCCTTGCACCGCCTTCTTCCATGCAATCGTGCCATCGGGATTCTCGTGCAGCTTCAACGCCTCCGCCTCCTGGCGCCACAAATAGCAAAACTGATCGCCAGCATGTAGCAAAATGTAGCGACATACTTGGATATCCATATAGCCAGCTGTAGGCGCCGTTTTACCGTCGGGCTGCCAAATGCTGTAGTCATCGCTAGTCGGCTCCTGATACGGATTGGGAAAGCCTGCCACGCTCAGTTCTCCTGCCTCATTGTACTGCAGACGTCGAAACTCGTAGAATCGACAGTATATGTCATTGTTATTACTGTTACTGCTGTTGTTGTTGCTGCTAATGTTGCCGCTGCTTAGTGTGGCAGCTTGCAGCCCATGACGACGACGACACTCGCGGCACTTCGGGGTCTTGGATTCCTGCAGCTTAAAGCAAGGCAAGTGCTGTAAGAAGATGCTACAATTGGCGCGATATTCTTGATCCAGCTGCTGCTCTTCAGCGGTCAGTTCAATGGCATTGCTTTCTTGTAGCTTCGGCTGCTGTTGTTCCATGTTGCCCCTTCCACTTGTTGCATCATCTGCTTGTGCTTGTTGTTGCGGTTGTTGTTGTTCCAAATTAGCACGCTTATTGCTGCTGCAGCTTTCATTCGATATGCGGATCTCAATAATGGATTTTGGTTCCGGGCGTGTTGACGAGAGCGAAGCATTCGACAAGGCGCGCTTGCGACAATTATCGGGCAGCGTTGCCAGACTTAGATTATCTGCTGTTTGTGACATTGCTCACACTGTGCACGCGAGTATTCAGCGAAGATGGGAGAGAGAGAGAGAGAAAAAGCATAATATGAACATCTCATAATAAGCCAGCTTATTACAGTTTTGGATTTGTAGCCAGCCGGCTTTATTAAGTACTGCAACAAATTCACTATCGATAAAACTGTCATAGTCAGCAGTCATCGAGCAGCGACGCATTATTTGTTGTAAAAACCGTTACTATTACTATCACTTGCACTTTTTTCCATTAGCCAAATCATATTCATACATATATACATATGTGTGTGTTGTCTTTATTGATAATGAGAGTCGGCTTATCTATGAAATTAAAACATAAGTTATCAGAGTAAAGTGCAAAGAAACAAGGTCAGAGACTCGAGCAATAATTTATCATTGAATTAAAGGGGCGGTTGATTAGAAACTTAAAATGTATAAACATTTAAACATATACATATTTATGTACTTAACTTCACATTTGTCGGCCTGATAAGCCTAATACATTAATGCAAACACCCCCAATATGAAAACCATTGAATTAGCAATTATCACACACACACACAACTATGTAAATATATGTTTGCTGAAAAAAATTAAAAAAAAAAAAAAAATAATGAGGTTTTATCTTTTCCCACTTTAAGTAAATTTCAAATATTTACATATATAAAAATGAATGTGTTGATTACAGCAATTAGCTGCAATTTGAACGTTTTTCCTTCTCTTGATTCTCTCCATCTATCTCTCTCTTCCTCGTACACACACTACAAGTTGCAACAAGTGTCACTGTCATTTGCAGTATATCGATAAATGTTCTGCACTTGCACTTTGCAATCGATTACTAAGGTGCGGAAAAATCCGATTAGGGTCAGGTCAAGCTGAACTTTGTTTAACCACTTGGGTTACATAAATCCAATAAGCATGCACACGCACGCTGTTTTTCTTTTTCGTTTTAAACCTTGGATGATACACAACACTTATACACTTACTCACACACACATGAATACTCTTGTGGCACTGGCGATAATGTTTTGGGCGTGAACCGCAATGAAGCCGCAGCTACGGCTCGTTCGCCTTATCGATGTTTGGGACTGCACACACACATACACGAAGGCAAACAGAGAATTACAAAACAAATGAACCGTTGCTTGTATTTTAGTACTTGCCCTCTGCTGAATTGATGAATCAATTCACTCTTTCATTGACCTTTCAATTTAATTGGCACCAAGAACTCATATTACATAGAATTGTCGTCACTCCAAGGCATTAAAATCAATAAATAACAATGCCAACGACATTTATTAGAAATAGTACGAGAGTATGCTAAATATAATAAGAATAGGATGTCAGCCACTTCAGTTCTAACTTTATTCTACGAATATTATATTACGTGCGCAAAATCAAATTAAATTTTTAAGCCGCCTGATAACACACTAAAACACTACCTTTTATATCATAAACACAGCAGACGCTCGACAACACTGGTCATGGATTACTACATCGCTACTCACCCTACTACCTTTTTAACGTGTGTTGTTTTGTCAATGAGTCGAAATTTTTTGCACAACCATTTTTCAGGCTCTTGTATGTATAATAATTCAACGCAAACTTGTGAGCAGTTTGCGAATTCACTTTAGGTTTAACCACTCTCATTTAGAGCAGCCCATCAGATATGGGGGCTCTAGAATTTTTATCAATTTAAATTGTGTACTTAATATAACAAACACACCAATACACACACAACACGTACGTTTCCCTTACATTCACACATTCTTAGTTGAACGATCTAGCGTTCCAGCATACGAAGTATGCATAGTATGGGTGTATATTTGTATGCACGCACGCACGCATACATGCATAAGCAAGTGTATGGAAGGGGCAGAATATAAAACAAGCAAATTTTCACGGAACTATTTATATGCAATTTTCTCAACGATTTTCACTTACGTTTTATTGTTGAATATTACCAGCACACTAGCACATTCGTTTTACAATTTATTAGCATTTAGATGTCGAATTATTTCTGTAACAAAATTCAACTTTTCTGCACCAACGCACACATACACTCAGACATATTCAGCGTGACCACAATTTGAATTACAAGAAATACTATTTTCCTTCGATAGTTCGATTACTCACTCGATTATCAATTGAAGGTCACACTTTATTAGGTATGGTATTAAATTACATGGAGAATAGACGTTATTTTCCACAAATAATTATTCTTATAAGCAAACGGATCAGATTTACAACTCGTGAATAACGACATATTTTTAGTAACACAATCAAAACTATCGAAATAATATCGCTATTTAATAATACGTTGACTTTGTGTTTTTTGGTATATTTCGTAAACAGTATGTATTGAGAAGGAATTGTGGTCACGCTGCAGACAGCTGGGACCTGGCTGTAAGAGTTTGTAAAAAATGTCCGCAACTTTAATTAAATGTTTTAATTTGGCAAAAGCTGTTGGCACTGGCGCCTTCAGGAACGCACTCGCTACGTCACACAGTCAGGTGGCGGCATGGAGGTGAGTGCAACACCAGAAAAGTCGTTCCCATCGCACTCATGTTTTGTTTATATAATACAACAGCCCGGCAACTGTTGGAAGTCTTCTGAAATGCGGTATTCACTCGAATGTACCACTGCAAAATGAGAAACTAATGGAATTCTTCGATGATCCCAAGCATTGGAGCGAAACTGAGGTGAAAGTTGGTCGGGCCTGGCGCACCGATGAACTACGCATTAAATCCAATAAGGAGCTGCATCAATTGTGGTACATTTTGCTTAAGGAGCGGAACATGTTATTCACTATGGAACACGAATGCAACGACAAAATGGAAGTGTTTCCGAATCCCGAACGTATAGACAAAATTAAGATCTCAATGGAGAATCTGGAGACAGTAGTCAGAGAGCGCAACAAGGCTTATCATTTGCTCGAAACTGGAGAAACCGGCGAGCGACCACAGAAGCAGATTCACAATGCATTCGGCTTGCGTTGCAACTACAAGACAATTGAGCACGTCCTGCCGCCGTTCATGAACACCAAGTGGATTAAGGCACAGCACAATACATACGGAGGACGTGCAGTGCACAAGTTCCTGCTGCATTATAGAGAGAAGCTATACAATGTAAAGCGCAAGGCCAAAAAGTAAGAGACAGCAGCACAGGTTAGATTTGTATTTTGTTTAACATTTATTTGCACATCTTTTTAGCCGTTCACGCAATGAGGTCATGATGACTTTGAGGCGTAATCCTAACATTGATTTGCAGATGTTAAAACGCAAATATCCGGACGTGGACATTGACAAGCTGCTCAGCCAAGATAAAACTCGAGGTCACTATGTCACCAAAGTGGATGCTTGAAAGTTCTTTCAAAAAAATATACGTAACCTTAACATAACACCATAACTAGTCGTCAAATTTGATTTTAGTCCCAGTGAATGCGGCTATTTTTGGTTTTAGTTTCTGCTTGGCAATCCACGAAGGATGCATTCCAGCCTCAGCACTTTCTGGAGTTGCAGCAGCAACTGGCAACACTGCAGGAATGGTTTGCTTTGTGCCACCGTCGTCGTCAAAAGTGGTTTTCTTTCCTTTGAAGCCTGTTATAATAGGCTTTAGTTTCTCCTTGGCCAACCACGATGGATGTCGATTGTTATCGCGAGGAGCGCTATTCTCTGACCATTTATTGAGTGGTTTTTTGTATTCCCGTCTTGACAGTTGCTCTTCTTTATCCTCATCTTCCGTTTCATTTTCGTCAGATAAAACAACTGCAGTGGATAAATATGGTTTTCCCGACTCTGTGATAAAGAAGGGATCTTCTACATGAGTCGGTCTCTCTTTTTCCTCTTTTTTGCGCTTTTTATTTGGCTGATCAGCTTTAGCCACCTTCACTTCTTCATTTCGTTTCGATTCTTTTACTGTTTGAGGTTTAGACACTGTTTCCACAACTGTAGGAGTGCGCTCAACTTTTTTAATAGATTTCTCTCGGGTTTTCTGTTTATTTTCTATGGTTTTTTGTTTGACTTCCTTTGACTTGGCTTTCGGCAACTTTTCCTTTTTATCTGAGGGTGTTTTCGCAAGTTCCATTATTTTTTCCACTTTCACATTGCCTGCCACTGTTGTAATTAAATCCTTTTTTGAATCCATTTCTGCGTCCATAGCCTCTACAGGTTTATTTTGTTCCAACCATTCTTGACGCTTCCGCGACTGTGATTTCAGTTCTTTGAGCTCTTTGCGCTTGCGTCGCTTTTCCTCGGTGCGCTCCAACTTGATACGCCGCTTACTTGTCTCCAATATTTCCTCACGCCATTTGGCATTAGCATCCGTACTCAGACTCAAGCTCTTTTGGAATTTATCAACCAAAGTAAGCATCATTTTATTCAGTCCCAACATGGCAATGGCAACTTCTTCTGGCGTTGCGCGACCATTTGTTAAAACCGCTTTAAGTTGCTTCGAATCCTTCAATAGGAGCGCACGCATTATATCTACAACTTTAAGGGACTTCAGCTGTGCCATATATTCAACATTTTTACGAAGACGCTCCTTGTGAACATCGCTGTCCGGTTGTTTTTCCAGTGCATCTTTCAATTTGCGCAATTTCTGCACTACCTTTGCAATAGATTGAGCACGTGCTTTATGTATGACTTTCTTGTTGGAAATGACCTGCGGGTAGAAAGTGATTTATTTTTTGTCCTTTATATTTTCATGTTTAACTTACCAAATTATTAAATTCCAATTTATTCAACATTGTTGTATTTTGGAATTAGCACGCTTTACAGCGTTACCGTAAATTGGATTTTAAAATATCACAAATTCCGTATGTACCAAAATCGCTAACTTGGTCTCACTCTATTATACAGGGTGCCTTCTATCTTATTTTTTTTATATAAATTATTTGTTTGGGTCGGGTGGTAACTTAAATCATGGAATAAAATTGTTTGTTAAATCTACAAAATATTCATTCAAATGTTCTAATTTTTTTCAAAAATTTACAAATTAAAATAAACAAGATTGGTCACTCTGATAGCTTAACCAGTTGATTTGCTCTCGATTTCGATTGTATTTTGATTTCAGCTCAGCAACAGTGCTGAAAAATTGCCGCTGACACCCGAGATTAACCAATACTTATAAATACGGCAATGTAAAAAATTCTTTATACAAAAGAAAACATAATAAACGCGTAAATTAATATAACACAAATATTATTGCAATTGTAATTGCCTGAAAACGCAATAGTGCTAGTTTGTGCATAAGTTAATAGTTAGATTCGTGTTAAGTTTATATTGACGTAAGAAGGAAGAAAAAACAAGGAGGAGCCACAATTGAAGCGACAGTAACAAAGAAGGTCCGGCAGCAGACACACATACATACAAACGTACATTCATGCATACGCACTTACGCATACATGTACATAGATAAGACTGCACTCCAAATTACATGTCATCAAAAAATTGCAATCTTAAAATTATGTGCAAATAACGAAAGTGTTTGCAAGTGAATCTGCAATTACAATAATGTGATTAACTGAATAATAGCTGCTGCAGCATAAAGGGCACATGCAACGCTTGCTTGAGTCATTGTCATCTCTTTCTCTCGGCTTGTATGCGCGTGTGTGTGTGCAAATAATGAAGAATTATAACTCTGTGTGTGTGAGCGGCAAAGAAAAATATTTAAGGCAGAGCCAAAGTGATTGTCTGACTCACATTAATTTATGCCACCTAATTACGAACTTAATTTATTTCAATCATTTTTAATTAATAAAAATTTATGTATATTTTGCTTCATTTGCAGTCGCAGTTGCAGCTCTTCATACATATTGTTGAGTAGGGCGAGGAACACGCGCACCAATACAAACTTAACTCACACAACCACACACAAAACACATACACAACAACACCTACACCCTCAACACATATACATAGACTGACTGCAGTTGTAAACATCGAAAAAGAAGAACAAAAAAATACCACTAAGACAACCAAATGACGGAATACAAGCTAGTTGTTGTTGGTGCCGGCGGCGTTGGCAAATCGGCGCTAACCATACAACTGATCCAAAATCATTTTGTCGATGAATATGATCCCACAATCGAAGACTCATATCGAAAACAAGTTGTTATCGGTAAGTGCTTGTCCACCATGTATGTATATCGGTCACAATTGTTGCATTTGAAATATTTTTTGTCAGATGGCGAAACCTGCTTGTTGGACATTTTAGACACTGCGGGCCAAGAAGAGTATTCCGCCATGCGTGATCAGTATATGCGCACTGGCGAAGGATTTCTACTTGTGTTCGCGGTAAATAGTGCAAAATCCTTTGAGGATATTGGCACATATCGCGAGCAAATTAAGCGGGTCAAAGATGCCGAGGAAGTGCCCATGGTGCTGGTGGGAAACAAATGTGATCTGCCTTCGTGGAACGTGCAGAACGAGCAAGCAAGAGAAGTACGAGAGAGGCAATTTATTTGATTTGAAATTCAAATTAATTAAATTTTGTATATTTGCAAGGTGGCCAAGCAATATGGCATTCCATACATTGAAACATCGGCCAAGACGCGTATGGGCGTCGATGATGCATTTTACACATTGGTACGCGAGATACGCAAGGATAAGGACAACAAGGGCCGAAAAGGACGCAAAACGAATAAGCCAAATCGTAGATTTAAATGTGAGGTGCTCTAAGTTGGATTCGCATTCGTTTTCTTTTCTTTCGTCATTATCGCCTGTCCTGTCTGCAACAGTGTGTGTGCGTGTGTGGTGTGAGTGTGCCCATGTTTGGAAAACAACAGCTCCAAAATGCAATAGTTTATATATATTTCATTTATGGTATTTTTGCATTACTTTAGTTTACGAACATATACACATACATTCACCCACGCGCACACACATACACTCACACAGTAAACACACACACGCACACGCCTACGCACACACACATTTGCGTGTGCGATTGGTGCAATTGTTGTTGAAAGGAGGAAGAACAAAATTGAAATTAATTTAAGCAACTACTAAAGTTTTTATCAAGTATGTCAAATAATTTTTCGTGCAGTATGTGTGTCGTCGTTTCAAGTGCTAAGTATGTGACCCCCCAATCCCACAATTTAAGATTATTAATTAATTATACATTTACCGTATATATTTGTATAAAAATAACTACGAAATACTATATTTGTAACTGCCTTGTTTAAGCTAATCGCTTTCGCTGCGATGGCGCATTTGGTAGCCATAACCATTTGTTTTCAGTGAGCACGATAAACATAACGATAACATATTAAATAATACGAGATTTATATTTGTATGTAAATTATTGGTTTTCCATATTTTTTGAGGAGCTCAAGTAAATCTCCCAATGATGATTTTCCTTTTTACTCAAAGTCGAACTCAAACATAAACATACACGCACAACACAAACAAAAATTCCATTGAAAATTTCCAAAACAAAAACGAAAACTATTGCAAATTTTGAAAAGTAACGAGAAGCTCACTGTCTAATTCTTATATTTTTTGTGGTGCTAAAAAAAACAATGAAAACCAATAATAAATAGCACAAAATATTGTATGAATTATTTTAAACGAATCAACAATTTTAGTTTTTCTACTTATGCATATGTAAAACTAGCTTATGCGAGACTTTTACTCCCGTATTCAAAAACAAATCAAAATTATGTCTATTAATATGTATTATTATCGCAACGACTTTAAGCACTCACCACATACCTAAATAAATGTATCGATATCAATTTATGATTAACACTTTTCGCATAAGCTAGATATACATAATACATATGTAGTAGAAGTTGCTGCAGTACAACACAGAATCAGAAGCAGAAACATGAAGCAGCCAATTCATATACAACATACACATATAGTTTGCTCTAAGCTTTTTATACATACAACATAATATTTAATTTTTTGTATTCATTTTTGCCATACAAAAAGAAAAATAAATCAATTGTGTGTACTATTTAAACCCAACAATGACTTGGTACGGGCAATTGTTATAAATGTGCGGATAAATAACCCAAATTTAATTATGTTTGATGAACTTCAATATGCGGACTCACCTAAAAGTTTCGTATAGTATAGTTTACTAATTCTCATTATTTTGCTTTGCACTGGTAAGATTAAAAAATTGCATTTAATGTTTTTCAGTATGATTGAAAGTAAAAATATAATTGATATTCTCTGTTATTCATTTCAGAGATTTAAATTAACAAAATGAAACAAGTAAGAAAGCTACAGTCGAGTGTGCTCGACTGTGAGATACCCGTTACCCATTTTGAATAAAAGCAAAATATTCCGGTATTATTTTCAAAATATACCGAAAATGTTACAAAAATACTAAAAATATACCAAACGATATATTTGTTATACCGATATAGTACCACATTCAAAATATACCGTAGACGGCGCAATATACCAGATTGTCGGCCAAAGCAACTCAGTCCCCTAGTAAGTAGGCGTTTTTGCCCATACAAAGTATTTCTTTAATAACTTCCACAATTTTTATCTGATCGCAATCAAATTTTCAGAAATCATAAATACTATAGTTATCATTGTATACACCAAATTCGCAGCTCTAGCTTTGAAATTACGCTTGTTATTCGATTTTTTTTTATTTGCGGAGAAGGAAGTGGGTGTGGCAAAAAATTGAAACAAGCTTGATCTGCATGCAAACATAACAAATGCTGTCAAAAAAAATTATAACTATCTCTTATAGTCTCTGTAGTTCATACGGACAGACGAACATGGCTAGATCTTCTCGGCTATTGATGCTGATCAAGAACATACAAATATTTATAAATTATAAGGTCGGAGATGCCTCCTTCTACCTGTTACATACATATCCTGACGGCACAAAGTTATAATACCCTTCTAACCTATGGGTAGCGGGTATAAAAACATATATAAAAGTAAATATGTATATATTAAGGAAATAACTTTTGAGCATTCATGGAATACCCTTAATATTTTTTCAACCTAATAAGTTTACAGACCCACATGTCCACTATGTTTTTTTGTACATTGCAGCCCTGGAAATACAGTTTGTTTATGCTATACTCCGACTCAAAGAGAACAGTTTTGAAATATAATATTTTAATGCCGCTCCGGAGGTTAATAAAAAATAATAGAATAAGCTTTACACAAAACCCTTTAACGTTTATTTCTATAAAATAGGTTTCTATTTGGAATAACTACTAGTCACAGTAAAGAACGCGCGGAATTTTGCGGTAATTTTTAGGTATTTAGTATATCTTCCTCTGTTGGTCACACTAAGTGTGAGCCTGTCGAATAAATTTTCTCTGAAGTCGTTTCGGCGTTGCCTGTTTTTTTATTGATTGCTAAAAGTGGTGAAGATCTAAATTGTATTTAATTGCATAATAAATATAAAATAAAAGACCGCATCTAGGCACTATATTTGCTGTACTGTGTGAGTATAAAACATCCAATATTCTTTGCCGGCCTCCAACAATTTTTTCGCATCAAATGCGGGCGACGCCGACAGTCGCCATCTTTTTTTTTTTGCAATGACGCTTTGCAGGAGAACTGAGCATTGCTGGCGATGAAAAAAAATTATTGACAAACTTGTTCGATTTTTATAGGAGATTGAACACAATGAACATGGATGCTAATGCCGTCGAGAATCGTGAAAAAGAGCGCGATCGTCGTGGACGCGGCGCACGCGGATCACGTTTCTCAGACGCCGATGGCAACAATGGCAACGCCGGCGGAGGCGGAGCAGGAGGCAGCGGCGGGCAGAACATTGGACGCGACAGAAGTCGCGAAAGGCGCAATTGCCGAGTGTACATTTCAAACATTCCATACGATTATCGCTGGCAAGATCTGAAGGATCTGTTTCGTCGTATTGTCGGCTCTATTGAGTATGTGCAATTGTTTCACGACGAGAGCGGTAAGGCGCGAGGTTGTGGCATTGTCGAGTTCAAGGATCCCGAGAATGTGCAAAAGGCCATGGAGAAGATGAATCGTTACGAGCTGAATGGCCGTGAACTGGTCGTTAAGGAGGATCATGGTGAACAGCGCGATCAATATGGTCGCATTGTGCGTGATGGGGCCGGCGGTGGTGGCGGAGGAGGTGGTGGTGGCGGCGGTGGCAACAACGGTGGTGGAGGCGGCGGCGGTGGACGTGATCATATGGACGATCGGGATCGTGGTTTCTCGCGCCGTGACGATGATAGAATGTAAGCATTATGATATTTATTTATTTTCCCCAAAACGTAACACAGATTTCTCAAATACGCTAAGCTCTCTAGGCGAGGTAATGTTTTTTCTGATTCCAAAACCGACTCGGCGTTATATATATTATGCCTAAATTGTTAAGGATAACGTTAGTTACTTTACTTTTTAATTCAAACACATCTCTCTGGGACGCGTTCTACTTTGTGCTGATTGATGATGATAACTTTACTTCGCAGAAAAAATACAGGTCGCATCAAGTGTTCCGTAATCATTTCGAAATCGTTGCTGCAGCATTTCATATTTAGTTTTACAACGTTGTCGGCATTACGATTCCTGCAGAAAGTGGCAAATTTTACGTAGTTCTTCAATATTTCCAATTTCATTAGACTTGATTTGTGTAAATATTTTAAAAGCTTGAAAGGAATGTTCGAAATTATAAAAACGTTGAGGCTTGCAGTTTGTTCTATAATTTGTTTAGATTTTCGGCAGCCAAGCAGATTTGCTTTATCCATTATTCATTATGAAAATGACATGGAATTGGTTTCATTTTAAATTATTATATAGAGACTTTTCAGTGTTCTGCAATATGTAAGTTTGTAGTTATCTTTGGGCTTTATTAGGTTTTTTTGGTTGCCGAGTCCCGAATTACATTTGCGTTGGTCATGTTGTACAATTATCGAGAGCTGACTGAAAAATCTAAGATACCAATTAAGTTAGTTGAATATCTTTGATCGTTGATATGTTGTAAGAAATGATTTTTTCAAACAATATGACTACTTTCCTTAGTCTAACACGATATATTATCATATTTTTTATAGTGTAAATTTAGTCAACCAATTTTGTGGATATTATTGTGCGTTATCTATAGCTGAAACTGATGATGCGTGCGCTCTAATTTTTTGCAACATTATTATTTTTCTTTGGGAATCCTAATCCGAATCGAGTATTTGTGTTTTATCTCTTGCTTTTGTTATTTTTTCTCTCTGGATCTTTTGGCTTCTTTTTCTAGATCTGGGCGTAATAATTTTAACATGATGTCGAATGATTTTAATTCGTCGAATTACAATTTGTATGGGCTTTCTGCTTCGTTTTTGGAGAGTCTTGGCATAAGTGGACCTTTACATAATAAGGTTTTTGTTGCTAATGTGAGTATATGTATTATAAACAAAAAATTCCAAATAATTGTATTCTAAACCAAAACTGTATTGAACCTTAAAACTATACCAAACCAAAACAAAACCGTACCAAACTGAACCAAAACCACAACTGCATATATTTTTATTCTACAAATGGGATAAAGTATATGATCTATGTCTTTGTCTTGTAGCCTGTATTCTTCGCCCAATTGTATTGTAAGTCGAAAACGGTGCTTTAAACTATTGTCGACATTAATTTTGTGATCTCATCGTGGGCTCTGTTTCGTATTTATAACCCAACCATCTATATAGCTAATATTTAAAAACTGCGGCTTTATTATTTGTGGATTCAAAATTACTTGCGTATGGTAGATTAAAAATTCCTTTATCTAATGGTTACTTCAATTCTCCTGGGCAGTCAATTGGCAAATTCATATTCATATTTATAATAATGGCTATTTTGATGTTGCACTAATCAATTTTATTTTGTGATCTGTTGGATTTGTAAGATAATATCTCTAAGTGTGCTTAAGGTTGTCGCCTTCTGTCCGATATTTTTCAAAATATTCTTGAATCAATCGATCTGCTAAAAATTGAGATGGGAAGTTTTTATTATAAAGTTGTTAAGTAAATCGCAAAAGAATAGTTGCATTTATATTCGCTCTTAAAAAACCTACCCAGGTGTTCTTGTTTAAATTGTATACATATGTATATATTCTTACAAACAGGCCCGCAGTTGCCATTACCTTTTAACTGATATCATCTTCGAAAGAGTGGGATGATAACTTGGTCTATATTTATCAAATACTATTGCGTTGTGTTTTGTGCTTATGTGAATGAGAAGAAAACTGAAGGCTTTGTGTTGGTTGGTCTTTTTGTTTTGCCGCCACATCGATGTGGAAGTCATTCCTGAAAGTGAGCGAGGGGAAATGGGTTATAAATATGAAACAGTCAATCAATTGCCTGCGTCGCTTTTGGATTAGACAACTGGAACTTCGTTCTAATAAAGGAATCGTGTGTGTGGACAACGCTGGAATCTATTTTGATTTAGATTCGCATTCTGTATTAATCTACATTTTGCAGCAAGTCCAATGGCCACACTTGAAATGCTTTCTGCTAATAATTTCCCTTTTATTTATCTTAACAGCTCGACTACAAGGTGGATAACAAGAAGCTCAAGCAAGTGTTCAAGCTTGCTGGCAAGGTGCAGAGCGTGGATCTGTCCCTGGATAAGGAGGGCAACAGTCGTGGCTTTGCTGTAGTTGAATACGATCATCCTGTGGAAGCAGTGCAAGCAATTTCCATGCTTGATCGCCAAATGCTCTATGATCGTCGCATGACGGTGCGTCTGGATCGCATTCCCGACAAGGGTGAAGGCCTGAAGCTACCCGAGGGATTGGGTGGCGTTGGCATTGGTCTCGGACCCAACGGCGAACCGCTGAAGGATGTTGCTCACAATTTGCCCAACGGTGGCAATCAGAATGCTTCGCAGTTGCTCAGCAATGTGCAGAATGCTCAGCAATTGTCCGCTGTCACAGGCGGACCAGTTGTCGGTGGCGGCGCCAATGCTAACAATCTGTTGGGCAGCCTGAGTGGGGTCATGTTTGGAAACAATTCGGCTGTGCAGCCGTCGCCAGTGGCGCCTGTACAAAAACCCAGCATGGGCAACAATGCGGGTAGCGGTGTTGGTGGCCTCAATCTCAACAATTTGAATCCCAATTTGGCTGCAGTTGTTGGCGGTTTGAGCGCAGCGCTATCGAATCCGCAGCTCACCTCTTCACTAAGCAACCTCGGCCTTAATCTCGGCAACTCGGGTGGCAATGACGATGGCCTCGTCTCGGCCAGCAATGTGGGTTTGTCCAATAACTATAGCAGCGGCGGCGGCGGCGGTGGTTATGGTGGTGGTGTTGGTAACAACTACAACACTGGCGGTGGCAGCTCGGGAAGTGGAGGTGGCGGTGGCGTCTCCGGGGGTAATGTTGGCTACAATGCTTACAACAGTAGTGCCGTCTCCAACTCGGGCAACAATCAGCTCGATGGCAATGACTATGGCAATGCTGGCAATCAATTGGACATGTTTGGCGGCGGTGGCAATGTCGGAGTGGGTGGTGGTAATGTTGGTGTTGGCGGTGGTGCTGGCAATGCTGGCGGCGGCACGCGCAAATCGGATACGATTATCATTAAGAATGTGCCATTGAGCTGCACATGGCAAACGTTGCGAGACAAATTCCGTGATGTGGGCGATGTCAAGTTTGCCGAGATTCGTGGCAACGATGTGGGCGTGGTGCGATTCTTCAAGGAGCGTGACGCAGAACTAGCTATTGGTAAGAATAGTGGTGAGCTCAACCACAATTGCAAATGATTCTAATTTTGATATTCTCTTTGTTATAGGTCTCATGAATGGTTCCCGTCTCGATGGTCGCACGATTAGTGTAAACTACTTTTAATTTCATATAGCACTTAGATTTTAAACTGCGCAGTACGTGCGTTTCCACAGCAAGGATTCCTTTGCAAGATGATGACATGACCAACAACAAAACATCCTAGATTTATCTTATCCCACGAGCAAAGCAGCTATGCGATGCGGTTTTAGTTGTAGTAACTACAAAAACATATAATTGTTTAATTTTTATACACATATGTATTTACACTACTCATAAACAACAAATGTCGTAAAATAATTGACTTTCCAAAATCCAGAAACGACGCAATTCATTTTATTTGTAAGTGATTGAATTAAATATGAAAAACGCTAAAAGATTTTTTGAATGCTACTTATACTTATGCCGCTTTGATGAAGGCTTCATGAAAGACAAAAAGGAGTAGAGTGGATTCCCAAGAAAAAGACATGATGCTTCACATTCATAATATTATGTAGTTATTACAATTTGATTAAATTCTAAACCCATAATTGATTAATTGGCTTAAATACAAAAAAGTGTTGTGTTCTAGGCATGATTCCGATGTGCGTGGATTCGCTGATCTTTTGCATATATATGAGGGTGTTTGGGATGGTATTGGGATTACTGGTTATTTATTTTGTAGCTTCAGCTGTTGTGGCAGCGGCTGCAGCTGGCGTTGCTGCCACCGCCGGCGTCGTTTTGAATCGTTCAAGGCGGGCGCGTGCCTTTTCTGCCCACTCGCCCTGTCCCTTGACATCAGTGGGCGATGTTGCCGTTGTTGCTGTTGTGTTGGTGGCAGCGCCTCCTCCGAAACGCTCCTTGCGTTTCTGTAGCTTCTCGTCGGCCGTTGTCTTGGGACTCTTCTCGGGCACCACGCATCCAAAGCGTTCTGCACGCCGTTTCAATGCCTCCTTCTGTTGCTCATCGGTTTCCTTGTTTCCATTGTTGGCCTTAATTGAAGCGCTCGATGATTTGTTGACCACAGGAGACGCAGCAGCTGCTGTGGAAGCAGCAGATTTGGAAGCAGCAGCTGTTGCATCTTTTGCAGCGACTGTGATGCCAAACTTTTTGGCACGCATTGCCAAACGCTCTTGGCTGCTAAGCTCACCGACTTTCTTGTCGCCTACTGCCTTGGGCGTGGCATCTTTCGTGCCACTAATAACAATTGGTTTTCGCGGTGTCTTTGCTGTTGCCTTCTCCTCAGTGTCCGACGTGCTGGGGATCGTAGTCTCTGCGGCAGGTGCTGCATTTTCCTTGGATGGAGTTGCAGCTACTGTGCTTAGCGTTGACGTCTGCTGCTGCGAGTTGTTGCGTTTCAACACGATCTTCTTTGTCGGTGGCGAAGTTGCGTCCGTTTCTGCCTTTGACTGCACCGCTTCCAAGAGTTCTGGCAAGGTTGCAGATGTTGTTGTGGGTGTGCTAACGGGACTCTTTAGGAGCAAATCCTCGTGTTCATCGCCAAGCAATTTGTGCTCGTCTTCATCAGTCAGCGAGACGTCGTCATCTATGCCATCCGCAATAGCTTCAGCTATGGCGCTGTCATCAAGTGAAATATCACCCTCTAGCAACGCTGTTTGCAGGCGGTCTTGCAGCTCGTTTTTGTTGCCGTTTAATGGCAAGCCACGCAGCTTTAGCTCTCGCTTCAAATCGGCAACCTGCATGAAATATTCATGATGTGGATTGTTTTCACATTAACTAATTGCACATTTACACTTACCTTCATCTTGGTAACATCACTTTCGGGCATCTTTCTTGCTGTTTTTGTACACCTCTATGCGGCACATACAATAATTTTCTACCAACGACGGTCTGGCAACGCTACAAAAAGCAAGCGCAATTGGGAATGTCCACTTGGGAGGGGAACAGGGTTGTTTTTGCCAGAGCTATTAAGTTACGAGGAAATTATGTTAAATTACAAAACAAACATTCATTTGCTGAGCATTTATGTTAAATGTGGAGTATGCTTTGTTATTTGTGACTCACGTACAAAAGAACATCCGCCCAGTGTTGTAAAATATAATAAACGCGCTAAAATTTAAAGTAGCTTTTCACAGCAACATTTCTATAGAAGCTTCATCGATTCATCAACATAATGTAATATGAATGCATAATATTTGTTTCTGTCCCTCTACTATTGTTACGCTTTTGGTGCACGCACTCACGTCAACGCTGTCTAAAGCGAACGGGTCGCGTACCAAGATAAGATATAAAAATATGAGCGCTGTACAGAAATAGCAAACAAGCAGCACGCAGCACCATCCGTGAAATCCCTCTTCATACACACCCAGAATATGAATACACCATCAACACAAGTCGACCGGAAACGGGAAATGCATGCAATATTATCTTTTAGCCCTTTTCTCCTTTACATGCAATAGAGATTGTGTGTGTGTGTGTGTTTGTGATTTGGTTGAGCTATAAGAAAGCCGTCTGGGGAGATGAGATGTGGAGCACTAGGCGCCAGATATTAACATTTTTCGACCTTGAACTGTACTCAAGTAAATTGCATTGTTTTTTAAGCATTTGAAGTGCCTCACCGTTGCCTGCACCTGCCAACCACTCACACACTTGTCTCTGTCTCTTTCTCCCACACAAATAGTGAGGGCTATGCACATATGTTGCTCATATGGCGCATAAGTATTTTATATGTATAAGTAGTTGTCCCTAATTGGCAACTGCAGCTCTTTCATACATATTTAATTTTAATTTTTCCGGCCCACGCATTAACCTTTTGTATGTCGGCATTTAAGGCGATGGCAAAGACAAAGCTCAGTTGTATTCAGTGCAGTGGTAATTATAATTAAGGCCTAATATACTCAACAAATGCCTAATTCGCTCGCATGCCCATTACGAGCACTTTTGGTCATGTATGCGATAGAAGAGAGAGGGAGTTAGCTTTTAATTAAACTTACAACTGCTTAACGGACACGCAGCCAACAAATGCGATGACAAGCGCGGTCATGTATACTTGATTAATTGTCAGCAGCGACAGCTGCCTTTAAGTTCTGCTTAAAGAATTACGCAAGTGGATTTAAGAGGTCGGTTGCATCCTTAGCTTCCACTTTGACACAAATCAATAAGATTTCACTGTATACTATGACGAAACAGGTTTGAGGTTTTTTAAAAATAATAATATAAACCGACTTACTAAGACTTTGCGGCTTTCTACACATGATTATTTTTATTTATGTAAATAAATGTAAAATTAATGAGTAATTTTTATAAAGTGTTTAAATACAGAAGTGCATATCTATAGACGTATGTATTATTTGTAATAATGCAATTAAATAATGAGCTGCAAAATGGTGTTTACCAATGAGTCTTATCAGAAGTATAGCGTCATGCAAGAGACAAACAGGCGTCATAAATAAGAGTGTTTCAGAATACATCACAAAGGAAACTAAGAGAGCGAGACAGGGATAGAGAGAGAGAGAGTGAAATAAAGAGAGTGATGCATAAAAATTACAAATAAAAGCTAGAATTGGGCTACTAAATATATATATAGATTTATATTATTAAACTAAAACTAAAATTTTAATTTTCAATCAATGATAAGACTGAATTCTTGATTTAAAATTAAAATCTATTTAAAATTTAAATTTCTAATAAGTAATATTATTACTTGGAATATTTATTTGTTTATCAAATTTATCGTATTTGTAACCGTTTTTAATTATTTTTGACATTTTTTTAAACTTCTTTGTCTGCATTCTCCATAAAGTATTCGTTATTAAACTCATTCCGAAAGATTAACTTTAATAAAAATGCGACACTTTAAAATATTTTTTAAAATTTTATTTATTTTCACATACATACATTAGCTGTACTAATAGCTTAATTTAATTTTGGAATAAATTCGATTTTTGTATTATTTTCAATTAAAGTTTAAATGTTTTTAAATGTTTTCTTCATGAATTTGAAATAATTCTAAAAATGATGTATCCAAAAATGTAATTTAACTTATTTCTAACATTTATTGTTTATTATCTTGGCTGAATTTCTCCCAAAAGTATCTGCACCAAATAATGTAATGTTTTCTTATAGTGCATCTAAAGTGCGCTCTGCTCTCTTCTTTTGTTGCTCAACTCTCAGCACTCAGCTCTCAGCACTCGGCTCTTGAATAGGCGACTCGAGCTATCCGTCAGATACTGGTTCTCAGTTCCGTGACGGCTGCCCGAGCGATCGGTTGTTCCAGCTCTCTGTATTTGGTATCTTGGCATTTCAATTGTTGCGTCGTTGTCGCTGTCGTTGTCGTTTTTCGTGTATCTTCGTGTATTTTGATATTTTGTTCGCTTTGATCGAAGCAGACGTCATCGCCAGAGACGGACGTGTTGTGGTTGTTGTTGCTGTTGCTACTGCTCGATTGATTTGTTGCAAATAACAACAAAAGAAAATAAAGTGAGAATTCCAAATTCGAATATCAGTGCGAGAACGTGTATCTAAAAGTACGTGCTTGTTAACATAACCAACAACGTAACGTTAACTTCCAAGTGCCAATATAAAACCAATATATTGGGCAATATATTTAAATACATACTACACACATTTATATACAAACAATATACAAACAACTGGATGACCTTGTGCAGCAAACACGAGTATCATACATTTGTGTATCTTAAAGTTTGTCTGTGGCTCTATTCGGTGTGTGTGTATCTTTTAGTGTAAACATCATTAGTATGGTATCAGTTAGAAAGTATCTTGACCAAGCAACCTGTTCCCTACTCCCTCCTGCATTCTACGCTATTGTTGTATTTTATATTTTGTTTTATTTTTTGAATCGTTGAAATCGCGTTTGCGTGATCACCTCTTTATCACCTGAGTCACTTTTGTATGGCATTCACGCCCGCCCAATGTCTCTGGAATGCCAACCACCATTGTGGTGATAACTGCTCTCACTCTCTGGATCACGCTCTCTCTCTCTCTCATTCACTGTCTCTATTGTTCTCTTTTCTCACTCTCCGTTTCTGGGTCGGGCTTTATCTCCCACACTTGGCTCTCGTCGGCTGCGTTGCGCACCTTTTAGGCCCGTTACCATTTTTAGTTAACAAACAATTATATGGCTGCATAACCATGAAAGGCCAACAACTGGTCTCGCCTAGCCTAGCCAGAAGAGTCGAAAGGGGGAGGCGAAGGGGAAAGCCAGAGAGAGAGAGGAGTGTGTTTGCTATCACAGGAAACCTTCAAGTACGTGCCCCGACTCCCCCATAGCCACCCATAGCCAAAGCACTTAGTGATCGCCATATAATGAAACTACAAATCAATTTAGTGCGACCTATTGCCATAATATATGACCTCAATTAATTAAGCTAATTGACAGCGCGTGCTGCTCGCAGAACCCGTAACACCGTAACCCCGTATCCCGAATCAAATCGCAACAATCTGGAGAGTATATAGCATATATGCACATCTAATTTGTATATATGTTAGTCTGTCTAACGGTAAACGAGCTTTATATTGTAGTTGCACTTATCGCGTTTTCAAGTTGATTTCTTTATATGGCAAAAAGCGGGCATATGATTTCTGCCTGTGTGTGTGTGTGTGTACGTATGTATGTGTTTGTATCTTATCTAATCAGTTTATTAAATACGAAAACACATGCGAGAAATCATAAAACAAAATATACATATGTACAGACATATATAGTAAGGTATAGCTAACATTCGCTGAGCGAAAAATGAATAGCAAACTACCATTCGGTTGCCATACGCGATTCACGAGTACCCAATCATAACACATATGAACGACCAAATGTACTCACACCTTATATACACGAATCAGACTGTTATATACTTCACTATACTATATTGTACATATGAGAGAAGAGAATTCTTCTGGCTAGTTGATTTACTATTTGCAAAGTCACGGCCATGTATTGATAAAATGATCGATTTGCTGCGATTACAACTCATATTAAAACATTCCTAATTGAAAAGTACACAAGAGACTGACGCCTGTCAAGTGCAAGGGTTCTTCAAATCAATCGATCTTTTATCTGCTGTGCGATGTCCACGAACGTCCATAAAGATTATCAGCCTTATCAGCCGGTTTTGATATGATAGAATTGCCCATTGCTGCAGATGAAGCTGTTATTTCATAGTTCGACAAGTGTAAATATTAATATTCTACACTTACTTTTTCGTTAACTGGAAATACAAAATCGATATTGGTTAATATTGTTTTTTAAAAAAATCTGTTCAAGTAGAAAACGTTATATTAGCCTAATCTATTATTGTTATTCACTTCAAGTCACTAAGCTTTGTTAACAATGGAATTAAATGTATTATAACACTCAACAGTTTCCAAAGAAATCCCCAAGTTACAAGTAACTAACCTGCTTTTACATCACAAAATAATATTACTGAAGTAACTCTCTACTGTATTTGATAATCATACTTTCAAGATACTTAGAAGGAATTCAAAACTGAATCATTTGTCACATGCTCTTAACAGTAATCTAGTTCAGTCTCATGATATGACAATGCGAAAAGTGAGTTAGAAAACCCTAAAGAGAAAAAATCTAAAAAGTTGTATTAACTTAAGGGCAAGATACAAAAAAGTCGTCATCAAATTTGGTAGCTCAAAGTTTTATAGACACACAGATCTAGTGGATCATAATGTCAGACGGAGGCATGTCTCTAAATTTTGTGCTTATCAGAGAAAACGGCATATATATGTATTGTATATACAGTTATTCTGACTGTTCTGCATATATTTGGGCAAGAATGATTTCATTATTCGCAATAATTCAAATTCAATTTGAAACCGAAAACGAAGCGAAATCAACCAGCTGCCTTTGGTGCTACTGGTCACAAAAAGCAAATCGAGTTGACTCTAATTTATTTTTGTTTTCTATAGCAAGTGTGGAAAGAAGTCTTTATAGCGTATAGAGAAACATTATGAGCACTCGTAATACTTTACGTATATGATGCACAATGCGATTATGAGCGACTGATAAAGGCACAAAGAAGTCTGTGGCAGCTTCTTAAGAAGTCGCATTTATTGTGCTCATTGCTCTAAGAACACTTTAAAGAGACTTTAAAGCTTCCTCAGAGAGTGAGAGTGAGAGTGTAAAAGAGAGAGTGAGAGCGAAGGCGGGAGTGAGAATGTAAATGTGAATGTGGCAAGTGTTCCAAGAATATTACGACAATATCAACAAAGGCGAAACATGATATGTAAAGTTTACAAGAGGCCAATGCAGCCCGCTTTCCCCCCACGTCCCCGCCAAGCCCTTTATTCCTACATCGCATTCCATGGACCGATAACAAAGAAGACATTTTATGTACAATTATATTGTACACTTTATGTTTAAATAATTTATTATGTGTATTAATTACAATACGCCAGTGTATACCATACAATTTGTGTCAGCTGTTGATAGAATGTTTCCGTTAATCGTACACAATATATTTTAATACCCTACAGCTGGTCATAACTGATCGCCCATTGGGCTTGTAATGCTGCCAAGAGCTTCTTCCTCTTCTTTTGTTATTTGGCCAAAAATCTAAACAAACTTCAGCGCCAGCCAAGAGCATTAACAACAAGCAACAACAAATAAACAAGATTAGCTGTTGTTTTGCTTTTAATTGGTTTTTGTTCGACGCTTTTTAAATTATTATAAACAAAGCGAGTGTGGGCGCTGTTTTTAGTGACTGCAGTGCAAATAATTTACTTTATAAACTACATGTGTATGTACATTTGTACCTGGATGTGTTCTCGCCAAAGTCTGTTACCATTTCTATTTATATATGCAGCTGATTAAGCGTCATTTGCCAAAAGTTCCAAGTGGTCAGCGCAAGGGGAAAACACTTGAATGGAATTTCCAGTAGCTGCAATTAAAGATTATTCAATACACTTGTTATTAAGTAAGAACTAATGAATAACCTTTACTGGTAGCGGTTAATCTAATGCGAATCTTAGTAAACTTGTTTTTAAGTTATGCGCAGTGAACTATTAATGAACTTGTTCTTAACTAATAAACTAATGAAGTACACTCGGCTCTTAATAAGATGCTCTCACATTCAGGGCGTAACAGTGAACTGTTAATGAACTATTAAATTACATTTGGCTGTTAAGTGCATGGCGTAACATTGAACTGTTAATGAGTTATTTATCACCATGTTATTAGGCATTTTCCCAAAATCGCATCATGAATGTTCACTTCCTGCAAAGAATTTTGCTATCGCTTGCAACACAACTAATTGAGTCCAAATGAGAGCAAAATCATGACTCAAGAAGTTATGCTATACTAGATACAAAATTCCAGACGTTCAACATTTGCGTGTCATACAATAAAAGAGAGCACATGTCGAAAATGAAACTACAAAGAGAACAAGAGCACTTAACCTCCGTTTGGGGTTCGTGTACAGCAATTAGGTTTAATTATATAAGAGGGGAGTGTGAACGAACTGAAATGAAAGAGATCAGCGTCAAGATCATGGCAACAACCAGTAGCAAGTGCTGCCAAGAGACCTTTGCCTTCTGTGGCATGCAACCTAACATGTAAACAGTAAACGATGATCCACCTTTTTGAGTGTGTCAATGCAACCGGTTTGTGGACTCTGATGTAAACTTGGATGCAGCCCCTTTTAACCGCCTGCTGTTGCCCAGCAGATGAGTCACTAGACTGACATCCAACAGCTGAGAACACAATCTAATAGTATGAAGTAGGTTCAATTTCTTACGCATATTTGCACATGTGTGTGCTCTGTGGTGGTGAAGTAAAGTGTATTCATAATCGTAATTGAATGACAATCATTTCGCATGAGTCATATCCAGAGATTTCAGTTTCTCAGAATCCGTATGAGTTTTCTCGTGAATTCCAAACAGTGAGTAAAAAAACATTCGGACTCTAACTGTAACTGAAATGCAAATGAAGTAAAAGAGACTCGATTGTGTTAACAGTTTTTGATGCTGACATGGATGCTAAGATGCTGTGTAGGGAAATCTAGTTCAAGTTTTGGGTCAACAACTCGTTTGGTTTTTGTCGCTTGTCAGCAAACCAGTTTTAATTAAAAAGCAACATTTATTAGACGAAAATTGTGTTTGGTTTGGTTTGGTGAAAGTGCACTTCGCTTATATAAGGCCTAAACCACAACAACAACTGCAGAGTATTAAATGAATTAAGCTGTGTCAATTGAATCATTGTATTCTTCTCTCTCTTTTGCTCTTTCTGATAAAAGCTTGTGCAATGTGCAATTTCGTTTAGTAATGAAAAGTTGTGAAGCTTTTTCTGTCATACTTGTTTTTTTTTCTTTATTTTTTTCCATTGCTTTTTGGTCGATTAGATTAAAAGTTTTGAAGTTCAAGTGTTAACGGCGACGAGTTGATAGCAGTCGCTGTTAAACATCTTATGTTGTACCCTATGTTAAGTAACAGTTGTAGCCTCTGTTAAGCATAACTTGGCCTAACGAACATGAAGAAAAGGCGCCCACTCACGCACACACACACATACTGCAGAGATTTCCGGTTGCAATGGGATGTGGGTGTGGCAAGATAAACAACGCATGTCACTTCAACATATGCCACCAAATGGTGCAACACAATGCAACCAACACACACACACAAACACACACAACGCAATCTTTGATATTCACGCCTGATTTTCGCTCTCCTTTTGTTGCAGTTCGCTTTGCACAATGTCGAAGAGCCTGCGCCCTCTTAAGATAACCATCGTTGGCGATGGCATGGTGGGCAAGACCTGTCTGCTGATCACATACACACAAAACGAATTTCCCGAAGAGTATATACCAACTGTGTTCGATAACCATGCCTGCAACATAATGGTAGATGATAACGAATACAATCTAACTCTCTGGGACACTGCTGGGCAGGAGGATTATGAAAGGCTGCGTCCCTTGAGCTATCCCAATGTAAGTATCCATAAATACCCTTACAAACAGCCTGTTTATCTAATCGCTTGTGTTTTATTTAACCGATCAACAATTTTTGTCTGACAGGGATTGTAAATAATAGTTAAGATAAGTGTAAAAAAAATCAGGAAAATGTTGGCATACTGTTTTGTTTGAAAGAAGATCCAAAATTTGAATTTCAAAATTATTCTTAACTTTAATCAACTTTTTAATCAAATCAACAAAATAACTGTTGTTTTTTTAATAAAACATAATCATTTCAGAGAAATCCGGTATTCTTTAATAGGAGCATCAGATCAAGAACAACTTTAAATTTAAAACTAATCTTCCTATTGGTGCAAGCAATTTAATGTCTTAGTAATTGGCCAAGTCACCTACACAAATCCTAAAAAACATTCTTGATGTAAAATTGGATACGATCGGATAATTGACTTTAAAATTGTTTTAAAAAATTAATATATGACAAAAATGATATAATACATATTATAGAAAATGTTTTTAGGTGCCTCCCTATTCTTAGAGCTATCCAATAAAAATCTCAATAATTCGAAATACTTTTGAAGATATAGACAATTTACGTTTCCGTATTTTCGGATCATCTATGCAAATCAAAAAATTATATTATTTACATACTAGTTCTTATTTGCCATCGAGAATGAGGGAGTGTATCCTAAAGTCGAGAATACCCTACAATCTATACTATATTTTCTTACCTGTTTCCCTTTTGTTTTTGCAGACGAATTGCTTCCTGTTGTGCTATTCGATCAGCAGTCGCACCTCATTCGAGAACATCAAGAGCAAATGGTGTCCGGAGATCCGTCACTTCAGCAGCAGTACGCCCGTGGTGCTGGTGGGAACAAAGCTTGATTTGCGTATACCAAATTCAGAGAAGTTTGTGACCACAAACGAGGGACGCAGACTGCGCAAAGAGATCCATGCACACAGTTTGGTCGAATGCTCGGCGAAGAAGAAGATCAACTTGCATCAGGTGTTCGAAGAGGCGGTGCGAGCGGTGGAGAGGAAGCCAAAATCAAAGCCGCAAACGTGCAAAATATTGTAATTAAGTCGTATGCTTAATATCTTTAATATTGTTATTATACGAAATTGTATTATATAACTATGCTACCATATACTTCTATATACTTACGTATATAGTATATACTGTATGCAAACATATGTATGTAAATGTCTGATTTTGGGCGTTGGATTCGCTTGTTTCACTGAGTGTAGAAAATGTAACGATAAGTTGTAATATTAAGTTTTTAAGTTGTGTGAAATCAGTTTTGTATGCCACACCAAAGTGCATTTTTTTTGGTTGTTTATTTACAAATCGAAACACATTATGTAATTCTTTGAATTTAAATGCAACAAAAAAAGTAATATAATAGACATGTATAAATATTAAAGCCAAATCAAACAAAAATACTGTTGTTATTGAGAAGAGAAAACGCGAAAGTAGAAAAGTTTATATTTTTTTGGGTTACGAAGTGTATTCAAATACATTCGCTTAGTTGATTTTTTTTTTTTGCAACAATAACTATTTATTTACATAAGTAAATTGGCAATCGAAAACGTTAGTCCCGCCATGTTCGCAGTTTGAGAGGCACTGTGAGAACTCGATAAGTATGCATGCAAAATCGATAAATTTCTCAATAAGCTGCCTTGCCAACTCGCTTGTGTATTTTGTCTTTATTTAAATGCAAAAAATCAAAATCATTAGTTTTGACAGGAATTTGTGAGTAACCAATGATGGAATGGGCATGTTCTATTTACTGATGTAACCGATTTTTATTTTAATTTAAGCAAAAATTCAAGACAGTATATTTTCCAATTCTACATGTGGTCACACTGGGTATTTATCAAGTGTAACGTTTGCGGTCACACCGGCAATCAACAATCAAACAGCATAGGAAATATTTATAAACAATGAGTGGTGAAAAGGCTGAAAAAGCCAAAGTAAGTGCTCAAATTAAGCATGTACCCAAAGATGCGCAAGTTATTATGTCCATACTCAAGGAGCTCAACATACAGGAGTATGAACCACGCGTGGTTAATCAGATGCTGGAGTTTACATTTCGTAAGTGGCAGCGGTGACTGTATAAACGTTTTTTTTTTTTTTATTATTTACAAACATTTGTTTGATGCTGCAGGCTATGTGACCTGCATTCTGGATGACGCCAAAGTTTACGCGAATCATGCGCGCAAGAAGACTATCGACCTGGACGACGTCCGTCTGGCTACCGAAATGACACTGGACAAGAGTTTCACGGGTCCACCACCTCGTCACGTTCTCGCGAAGATGGCTGAGCTCCGCAATGCGATGCCATTGCCACCGATAAAGCCACATTGTGGTTTGCGTTTGCCGCCCGATCGTTATTGCTTGACTGGGGTCAACTATAAACTGCGCGCTACGAATCAACCCAAGAAAATGACGAAATCAGCGCTGGAAGGTCGCTCGGTGAAGACAGTTGTAAAGCCCGTCTCCAGTGCAAATGGAGCTAAGCGTGGACATTCGATGGTGTCCAAGCAACAGGTGGTCACAATACCCAAGCCAGTCATCAAATTTACAACAACAACGAAAACGGTCTCCGCCATGGACGTCAAGAACGAACCCAATTCGACGGACATGAAGATGGAGGTGGATAGTGATGCGGCGGCCGTTGGCAGCATTGGGGGAAGTAATGTAGCGGTGAAGCGAGAACGGGATGAGGAGGAGTTTGAGTTCACAACAAATTAAACATATACATAAATTTATAATCATTTTTAGCATTCAGTAAAATCAAGTAAATATAAAAGTGGCGAACGTAACGTATTTAAATGTATCCATAATTAGTGTGGGCGATAAGCAGTAGTTAAACTATTTGCTAAGTTTTCCGAGGATGGATTTCGGGAAGAGCCCTAAATTATCGGTTCAATGAGCATTATAGACGTAAAATATTGTAACTTTTATTCTGTGAATTGAGAATGTGAGAGAGTTAACAAACTAGGATATCACTTAAGTGCTAGTATAATAGAGCAGCCAAGATCCATGATCTGCAAATACTCAGATCCGCCATCTTGCAGTCGATAACAGGACTCCTGTAATATGCAAACAATTAGCTTGAAGATTAGAAGTCTCCACATTTTACTTACGCCAAGCTTGTCGCATATGATGGCTTTTTGTTGATCGGTCAGAGAGCCGCAGCGCACAACGAACTCTACAAACTGCTCCATCATTTGGCCCACGCTGTATGCGGAGTAGCCAATCTCACGCACAAACTGCTCGAGACGCTCATACTTGCCCGAGCGACAGACTTCCAAATAGTCCTCCAAATAGTGCTCTGGTATGATGCCAGACATTTCGAGCAGATCGTCCGTGTTAATTGTGTGTTCGGCGCCTTTGAGGCGATAGCAGGACTGCAATGTGGTTATAGCACGTCGCATATCGCCACCTGATATCTTTACAATGGACTTGTATGCATCTGGATCAATGCTAACGCCCTCCAGTTCGCAAATATGCTGCAATCGGGCAATGATCTGTTTCTCACCTAACGCCTTGAAGCGAAACTTGGAGCAACGTGATGTGATGGGCACAATGATCCGCGACACATAATTACAGATCAAACAGAACCTGGTGCTACGGCATTCCTTCTCCATGGTACGACGCAAAGCCGCCTGAGCTGCATGTGTCATTGAGTCCGCCTCGTCGAGAACTATGATCTTAAAGGGCGGACACGGACGTCCGTCGGGGCGCGTATTGCTTGCAGTGAGTTGGGCAAAGTTTTTGATCTTTGTGCGCACCACATTGATGCCACGCTCATCCGAGGCATTCAGCTCGAGGATGCGATCGCGATACATGTCACCAAAGATTTGACGAGCGGCTGCAAGAATCGTGCTCGTTTTACCAGTACCAGGAGGACCGTAGAGCAGCATGTTGGGCAAATCAGCGCCTTCCACGCATTTACGCAGAACAGCCACAACTTCTGACTGTTCCACTACATCATCTACGCTTCTTGGGCGGCTATTTGAAGATTGATACAACTGATGTTTGAGTAATTATCACAATGTGCTTTTTACTGCAACTTACTATTTTTCCACCCAAGGCGCTGGTGGCCTGCGACGTTCAACTGCATCATTGACTGTGCTTTTTTCTGTATTGTTGCTGTTGGCACTCGATTTGCCAGTTTTTAAAAATGCCTGCATTTTGCTAGCAATTCTATTTAAAAGTTGGAAGCAGCAAATTGGCGCGACTTTGAACAGCTGAGTAAACTATTAATGGCGCTTCATCAATAACAGTACTGCTTAACAGTAGAGCATAACAGTGTTGGTCAGCAGCAAACTCCTTCAAATGCTGCAGAGCAATTCTGCAGTTCAGTGTTAAATTAATAATAGATCATTTCAGATATGCATGCAACGATGCTTATGATGCTTTCAGAACAGACAACAATGTAATAAAATATATAGGATTTACTTTTTTGCATAAAAATACTAATTGCGTTTACAGAATTGGTACTAACTGCAGTCACTTAAAAACATCGATGTTTAACGAAATTTCAAACACAGCGCTTAATCGATAGTGCTATCGATGTTTTCCTCCTCTAGTTGAAATCGTTAGATGATGTGGAATTTACAAATTGAATTGTTGATTAAATTTGCTGCGTCGTTAATATACACCACAAAATGGACATAACACAGCACTTTAAGGCTAGTGTTATGACGGTACGTCTACAACGTAAGACTGAATTGGCAGCGGCAGCCAAGGGCAAGCCGCAACAGGATAATAAACAACGTACTTCGGCAACCGGAAAACCGACGTCGACGACGGCGCCCAACGACTTTGCCAAACGGGCAAAGGATATATGCAACGATATAACGACATTGCGGAATGTGTTGATCGAGAATCGCACTGCATATATGCGCATTGGGCAGCATTTGAAGAGCGCCACCCACATGACGGATGCCCAGCGCGACTTCATCGATCGTGGAACCGAGAAATTCGTGACACTTTGCACACATCATCTGGCAAATATGCGACGTGACTACAAAAACAATGCCAAGCGAAAGCCGCAAGAGCGCCAGCATATCGATGGTGTACTTGATCTGCTGATTAGTTATCTGCACAGCGTCGAGCAGATTTACTTGGATCAGAAAAAGTATCGTGTACAACACGAACTCGAAACATACAGACTGCTCAAACTGGCGGCCGATAAAAAGAAGATTCCAGTGCGTCCTGCTGGAGCGAGTAGCGGCAAGCTTGCCAAGCGTCAGCCGAGCAACGATGAAGATGATGACAATGACAAGGTAGAAACATCCGTCGAAGAAGCAGACGAAAGCAATGATTGGAACAACGACAGCTGGGCCGAGTGGGATGAAGAGCAGGACATCTCATCGAAGACAGTTGAAACACAGCAAAAGTTGCGTAAACGCAACAAGCGCACTGGACAAAGCAACACAGATTCCTCAGCGAAGGTAGCGCTCGACGAGGACATTCAGCAGACGGAGCTGCAGCAGGAGAACGACGAGGATCCTCTGAGTGCCGAAGATATACAATTGTTCGAGGCGGAAAATGTGCACATCTACAATCTGCTGCAAGGCGTCTCCGAGGAGGTGGAACAGATCGAAAAGAACGTTGTAGATATAGCACAATTGCAGGACATATTCACAGAGAAGGTAAGTACCACAATTGCCTAACATCCGAATGTTTATTAATTAACGCTCTTCTTCTCAACCAGGTGGCAATGCAACAACAGAACATTGAACGCATTGTTAGCGCTGTTGTGGGCACCACGGAGAACGTGAAGGATGCTAATGAACAGATTCGCCAAGCAACACAACGCAATGCAGGATTACGTGTCTGGTCCTTGTTCTTTTTGCTGGTCATGTCGTTCTCATTACTATTTCTCGACTGGTATTACGATTAAAGGGTGTAGATTTGTTCTGTGTAAAATCAAAGTGAAAACTCATTGTTTTGTTATCGTTCTAAAACACATCATTTGTTTATTATACATCAAATAAAAATTATAGAAAATTTGGTATTCCATATGAAACACAACGGATACTTAACAACTAGGTTGATGTTAGCTGTAGTGTTAAATAAACATGTTTCTATTAAGTAATCCATTTGAACTGGTTTATGAGCTTAATTGTTTCGTTTCAAAAAACTCTTAGTTCTAATTAGTTTAACATAATGGTAGATAATATTTGGGTTCTAGTAACTTAAAAGCGCGCCTTTCATCTAATAAATTTGATCATTTGTATTTGTTCATTGTATAGTATATACATTTGATAATTGCTTTGTAATATTCATTCAATGAATACACATTTAAAACTAGATCTACAACTAAGTGTGTGCACTTCTTCTTGAGTGTGTGTGTGTCTGTGTGTGTTTGGATGGCTTAATCTATATTCAGTGCACTCAATGCAGTCTGCAACAATTTGAATGTGCTGGATTTTCTCTCTCTGTGTGTGTGATAATGGAAGTTAATGAACGCTACCTAGAGTAGCATTTGAAATAGGAAAGTGTCCGTTCTGGATGATTGTAAACTAAAAAATAATGTGAGACCAGCTGTTATGGCGCATCGATAATCATCTCCAGCGACTGGGCCATGCTGCTCTCAACCATCTCCACGGATCCGGGGCAATCTTCACTGATGCTGCCGCCACTGTGGACGTTGCTCAGAGGCGTCAGTGGCAATAATTCTTCGTTGCCCGGATGCTCCAATTTGTTGGGCAGCTGCGCTGTAGTTTTATCGTTGAGAAATACGCCCAGCGGCAAGTGTGTGTTCATATGAGCTAAACCGAAAAGAATATACAAATTAGTAAATTCGTTAATATTTCACTTGTATTGCACATAATACAATACACAATGCAATACTAATACAAAATTCAGAAGCTGGTGCGAGTGTTATGCATGCAATCATGCAGAGTCAGGCAACCATTCAAAATAAGAGAATAATAAAATCTTAAATTAATTACCAACTAGCAATCAATTACATATGTATATTTATAGACACTACTTAGGCAATAAGTTAGACGCTGTCTTTACCACGAAAGCTCGTAAAATGTAGAAAAGTACGTGGGCAGTGTTCGCACTTGTAAAACAGTTCGCTGTTGTGGGTGCGTCGATGTTTGCGAAACTCTTTGAGATTTGCGAATGTCTCGTTGCACTCTTCGCACTGGAAGCCTCGCTCTGTAATATAATAGACAATTGTTTCGCTTTGTATCTGCAGTTTATCTGTTAAGTTTCTAACATGGAGTGTTAACAACAGCGAGTTAACAGTGCTACAATCAAACTGTGTTGCATTTTGGGATTCAGTTGGTGGAATAGCTATGAGCTCTAAAAATCGTACACGAAAGTCAATAACATTTAAACTGGGGGGATTGTCAATAATTAATAATTGTCAATTTCGGTTCGTGTTTGAGATTGGTGTTCTGTTATTTTTAGTACATGTACCCATTAACGATTTTCAAAATACTTATTAGCTTTTATAATTATTGTCAACTTTGATACCAGGGACCCAAAAATAACAGTTATGGATTTGAGCAGAATTACAAAGAAAAATATCTTCGACAGGCAGCTAACTTTGGCAATCCTTGTTCAACTTTTATATACTATGTTAGGTTGTGAAGTTGAGCAATATATTTTGTAATTTGTTTGTGATCAAAATCGATAATAAATAAAGATTTGTCTTATACTTAAATATAAATTATTTTGCAATATACATTAAAAACTATTCCTTTATGTTAATTGTAATTCTTATTTTCAAAATCTACATTTCGCTTAAGTTTTAAATGAAATGTAGTTTTCGGTTAAGCTAAGTTAGGATAAATAATGTAGCATAATTTTAGGTGCAATTGAAGCAGCTGCTGGGTTAGTTCAAGCGCTTTACTATGTCAACTATATCATAGGCTGTGCTCAGCGATAGATGCTCGAAGATGAACGTAAAATGCAAGAATGCCTGCCTTCCTAGTTCATCCTTACCTTTCGAGCAAACAACCACGGCCGTAAAAACTGTTAGCACAAAGCAACAAATACAGTTAGTTAGTGAACTACATCATTCAACAATTGGTTATGTATGTATATAGTACTTTTGTATAAATGTATTACTAGGTTACTAATGACTATTGTAATAAAGCTTAGCTAGCATCCAACCGGCACCCGGTTAGCCACCGCATCCGCATGCCGTGCGAGCACCCAAAAACTTACCACCATGAAATTTAATGTGCGTCTTCAAGGCGCTCTCCGTACCAAATTGTTTACCACACTCATCGCACGTATGCGGCTTGATCAGCTCATGGACGGTGAATTTGTGCATCGCCAGCTGCTTAAACTCCGGGAATCTCACCCAACACTTATTGCACTCATACGGTCGACCCTTCGGCTCATGTGACTTCATGTGATTGTCCATGTCGGTGCGTTTCCGGTATCCCCGCTTACAGATCGCACAGACCCACGGCATCGTCGTCTGTGAGTCGTGAGCCAGCTGCTGATGCTTGCGCAGCGCAATGATGTTGGTGAATCGCTTGTCGCACACCAGACACTGATGGCTGCCGCGAAGTTTGCTCATCTGCAGCGATGCGCTGTTCTCCATTGTGGATGACGATGGTGACGACGAAGGCGATGCTGCAGTCATCAGCATTGTTGTGGCCGCTGTTGTCGTCGTTGGCGTTGACACTGCACTTGTGGGCACCGAACGTTTGCGGAAGTGCCGCAGCGTCGCTGTCGTCGAGTCCGGCTCCGATTGCTCCGGCGAGGGCAGCGTTATATGCGACGTTGGGCACACTGGTTGCGGCGATGGTAGCGACGCAATTGTCGATGGTGGAGTCAGCACTGTGGGCGGTGGCTGTAGATTGCTCAGTTCCTCGTAAGGCTGCTCCTTGCGATGTTGATGGCTGCTCACAGATGCAGTGCCTAGCAAAAAAAGAGTTCGCTTGAATGCGTCTCTTGTGCAAACAATTGCAGATAACTACTTACAGTCTTCGCAATCGGGGCAGCAAAGTATGCGCGTCCTTCGTGGCTGCGATGGCGATGGCGACGGCTGTTCAAGCGCTGTGCAAATAATGTAAAGAATGGAAAAGAGAAGAGAAATTAGTGCAATGATATGTACATAAGTATCAATAATGCAGTGAAAGCTTAATATCGTTTATAAGCTGACGTTTTCGTTGTGTGCCATATTTGCAAGTATGCTTAAAACGCTAAAGACCAATTAAATTGCACTTAAAGAGCACAACTTAATTGGACTCTTGTATATTCCTAATTTACTAATTGATTACAAAAATGGAACACTTTTTGCCCAAGTGTATTATATATAAGTATTATATGCAAGCTTTTAGCCAACAAACCGATTAACAAATTTTCCTAGATTAAAAAGATTCAAAAGGATTCGCCAGAGAACCTTTTATTGAAAGACATCATATATATAATTCATATTTATATTTGTGACTACGACTATTATCTAATTCTGTCTACCTAAAAAACTAGATTAAGGTTTCATTACTAGTGATTGTTTTTAGTTTTTATAACAAGCAAGCAAAACTATTTAATACCAATTAGTTTAAAATCCCTTTCGTTATAGCTGCTTCATATGTTAAATGAAATTAATACTTTAAATTTCAATTTCAATAATAATAATCAATATAAATAAATAATAAACCTACTACCAATTTAAATTCACTAAACCTGTGCCCTAATTATATGGAATTGTTTTCAGCAATATTTGCATAAAACCGGTCATTAAAATTTCGTTACGCAATTTTTAAGTTATTTTTGTTGCAAATCATGCATTGAAATTCAAAAACCATTTTTAACGGCAATAAATAAACATATGCGAGCAAATATATTAATATTATGGGTATTACTATAAAAATATACTATGGTTTTAATTATAGCCGTTTTTATTGTAAATAAATATTATATATAAAAAAATTTACATTTAGCGAAATTATAAATTGTATCAAACTATAATTTCAATTACAGTCGTTTATAGTGTAAATAAATAATAAAAATATTATTTTTAATTGACTAGAATTTAACGCTTAAGCTTGGCAATACAGCTATAAAGATAAAGACCTCAAGCTGGATAAGCTAATGTGTCTAAACAGTGTATTTCATAGCCTATGGAGTTAATCACTCTGCAACTGATTAGTTCACTTGTGAACTAGTTCGCCTTATGAGCGAATTCATCTACTATATACTATTATGTTATATAAATATACTAACCTACTATATAAAAAATATATCAAATATTTTACATTTAGCGAAATTATAAATTGTATCATACTTTAATTTCAATTAGTCGTTTATAGTGTAAATAAATAATGTAAATATTATTATTACTTCACTAGAATTTAACTCTTAAACTGGGCAATACTGCTATAAAGATAAAGACCTCAAGCTGGACAATGGTATATAGATAAATTAAAGGGTCTAAACAGTGCTATGGAGTTAATCACTCTATAAATGATGAGTTCACTTGTGAACTAGTTCGCCTTATGAGCGAATTCACTTTGGATTCATTTGAATAAACTCGTTTAAAGGCTACCAATATCTGTTATCTCACTTACCTGCCAGTAGAGGCGATGTTTGCAACGCTTGCGATGGCTGCTGCGCCTTGGTGGCTATCTGCAGCTGCACCTCCTCTAGCCGGACACCATCGCCGCCTGCGTCGGCGAGAAGCGGCATGTGAAAGCGCTGCAGATGCAGGTCGAGGGCTCGCTGGGCGGGAAACATTTGTGAGCATTGGCCGCAATGGAACTGCTGCACCACATGATGGCTGAGGATGTGCTGGTTGCGTTTGCTGCGGCCGGCAAACGATTGCGGGCAGTGCGGACAGTTGAAGGGTGCCACGGCGGGATGCAGTTCGATGATGTGGCGACTGTACTCCAAGCTGCTCGCGAAACGCGGTCCGTTCTGACAGAAGCGGCACTTTAACATTGGCGGCCTTCCTCGCGGTGGCGGCGGCGCCACAAGTTGTGGTAAACCTAATACTGTTTGATTTGGATTTTGTACTTGTTGCTGCAGCTGTAGCTGTTGTTGCCGCTGTGGCGGCGGCGGCGACGATTGCTGTTGCTGCTGGTGTGGTTGCTGCTGCTGCTGCGGCTGCTGATGTTGTGGTGATTGATAGCCGTGCAACTCGTTGCCCAGCGCCGAAGCATACGTGATGTGCAACGGCGCCTGTTGCGGATTACTCGCTGATGCCACTGGCTGCAGCTCCGGCTGCTGAATGAGTATCATTATCGGTTGCTGCTGCTGCTGCTGTTGTTGTTGCTGCTGCTGCTGTTGCTCCAAGATGTAGTTCTCATTGTTGTCGAGCAACGCATAACTGTCGCTCGTCAAATTGTTTGTCTGCTGATAGAGATCGCTGGCATTTATGTAGTACGTTGTTGTTGTGTTGTCCAAATTGCTGCTGGGCAGCGTCTTGATGGCCTCCAGCCCACCCACAGTGGACCATTGCAAATGTGTCGTCTGGTGGGCGGCGGCAGCGGCAACTGCGGCGGCTGCTTGTGCCTGCCACAGTGGCTCTTGTGGTTGCATTTGTATCAGCTGCAATTTGCTGGCTGAGTTGTCGGAGAGCGGAGAGATGGGTGCGGTGACTGGTGTTGCTGCCGGCGCTGCAGGATACAGTGCATCATAGCTGGTTGTCTCTAGCGGCACCAGCTGGGCAGGCGGCAACAACTGTTGCTGTTGCGTTTGCAGCTGTGGCTGCTGCTGTTGTGGAGTGTTGTTGCTGCTGCTGCTGTTGATAACGGTTGGCGGTTGCAAATCGTTGAGCAGCTGCGTCAGCTCTAGCTGCAGACTTTGCTGCGCGGCCATCGATTCAGGCGATGACTCGATGTTCTCAAAACAGGGCATATCATTCTGGAAGCCAATCAGCTCGTTGCTGAAGTTGCTGCTATCAAACAGATTGCCATCCTTCACTTGTGGCTGCTGCTGTGATTGTTGCTGTTGTTGCACCGTCGCTGGCTCATAGAGATCGCTGGCATTCGCAGGTGTTGGCGGCGCGGATTCCGTCTCGGGCAGCGGCGCATAGTCGGCGGGTGTGAGAAACTCATCGATGGGTGTGCAGACGGGCGTGTAGAGATGCTGATCCTGCATCTCGTTGAGTATGCCATGCAGCGTGCTCTCCACATCGTTCATTTCAACCTGCATCTGCTGCTTGGCCTCCTCCAGCTGCAGTGGCTCCAATGGCGCCTGTGGCTGCTGCTGTTGCTGCTTCTGCTGATGTTCCTTCAACGTCTTTTCGCAGTGCTTCTCGAACTCGGCCAAAAAATCCATCGAGCTGTGCGTTATGCGTGGCACTGACAGCACAACCTGTTCGCTCTCTTCATCCACTTTCTTTTCCTGCAGCTCCACGAGACTTTCTAGTGTTGGCATATCATCATCCACGCCTCCTGCTCCTTCTCCTCCTCCACTTCCTCCATCGGGTTCTGCTTCAATTTGTTTTGTCTCGAGTGCCACAGCAGCATTGAAGCTATCTGCTGTAGCACTCCGGCAAAAATGCTCATTCTCATTGTTATTCACATCATCGATCTCGCCGTTCTCCTTGCCAACTGCTGCTTCTCCTTCTCCTTCCTCTTCTGCTCTCCCCTCCTTTGCCTCAGCATTGCACAGTTTGTGCTGCAGCTCATCATCGAGCGCCTCCAGAGGTATGCTGACAATCAGCTCGGACTTTTGCTGCTCATCATTTGATGCCAGACTCACTTCCACTTCACATTCGGGAGATGGTACTGCGGGTTGAGTTTGCTCCGTGGACGAAGTCAACTCCTCAAATTGCACAGCTTGCTCCATCTCCATCTCCTGCTCTGGCTTTGTTCCAGATTCTGTTTCAGTTTCATTTTCCTCTCTCAGTTTGTCACTCTCTTCAATTGTTTCTTTGGCTTTGCTCTTCATTTCTTCATTTGGCATTGTTTCATCTTTTGTTTGCTCTTTAATTGCAGTGTTGATGGCTTCTGATTTGCGGATTTGCTCTTCATTAACTATTTCTGTCGCCTTGCTTTCCTCTGCCCTGGATTCATCTGTGCTGCTCGTCGGAGACTCCGCCAATTTATTGCCCACATCTTGAGCATTTGGCTCATCAGCTTCCGGCTTTATTTTTAGCTGCTTTGATTTCTCCGGAGTCTTGCGTACGATGCGCTTAGCTCGCTTCACGGGTGTGCTTAATCTTCGTCTGTTTCGCAGTACTATTTGCGATCTTTGCAAGGCGCGTTTGGGCGGAAACTGTAATTTAGAATTGCTTGGCGGTGACGTTTCACCATCGCAGCTGGACAATGCGATTGAGGAACTGTCGTCGTTGGCAAAACCACGACACGGATTCACCGACAAATCGCTGAGATAGTCTGGAGTTGTCGGAGCCGACGAGGAAGATGTGGAGGAAGCGAATGTTGTGACTGCTGTGAAGGCTTCTAAACGTGGCCCAGACACACTCGAAGAGCTTGTGTCCGATAGTTGCTTTCGCGCTGCCTTCGTTCGCCAGGGTTTATTCATTCGTTTGCAGGGTGAACGCGACTTCGAGACTCTCGAAGTGGTCGTCGTCGTAGATTGCTTCGTTCCACGATTGGCTTGCGGAGAATCGAGACGTCGCTGTATCTTGGCTGAAGAAGCTTCCTTCTCAACTGTTTGCGGTTCCTCCAAGCGACGCTTGCGCTCTAATTGTGATTCAGTCTGATTTTGTGGTGGCTTATTAGTTTCCTTATCCTTATCGAGATCTTTGTTCAACGACTGACGCTCGGCAATCTGCTGAGCGTATCCCCGAAGTATCTGCTGCACGCGCCCACAACGCCGTCGGAACTTGGCCAGCATAATGAACTGTGCTTTGCATTGTCGGCAAATCTCTTGGGGTAATCCATCGTTACATGATATCTGCAAGAAGGCACGAAACACACAGAAAACAAGCAAATTGATTATCTTTCACATTTCAGTTTTGTTGTTGCTTTGTGGATTGCAAAATGTTGCAGCCATTTTTATGGGCTTTGAAAAATGCTAAATAGGCACATTTGGTTCGATGTAAATTATGAACCATTGTTGCTGCCAACGATATCAGCATAAATATGGCTAACAAACATTTGTGTTGTCGCATATCAAGTGAGTCGGTGACGTCGGGAAGCCAACCAAGTGGGCAAAATTGCCCTCTGATGATTTGGAGCAAATAATTTGTCTTTTGTTTTCCAAATGGTCGATTTCATTAGAGTCTTGTAACGAAATCGGCAAATGGATTTCAATAAATATATATATATGACTATAAATGACACACAAAGTGATTATAAAATCGAGTTGAATTTTGATTGCATTCTCGGCGCGAGAAGAGAGAGAAGAGATAGTGTTAATGAGTTGAGTATGTGTTGGTTCAAGATCTCGTCATTGATGCATAATCATCACATGACAACTTGGTGACGAGGGTCTAGGTGAATGATAAATGAAAGAGGAATCGATGCGAGATCCAAGGGAACTCTCTTGGCGTGGCGAGTTCAACTTTGGAGCTGAATGCAAAATACACATATAAGGGCAAATACATCAATTTTACCGTACTGAACTGTATGGTAATTGGCTCCCCAAGTCCCCAAATTGGAATACAACTGTACAACAACAACAACGCTCTGGGATCGTGATTTATGCGTAGGTGTGTTGCACACACATACACACACGCACGCACTCACGGAGTTATAAAGAAGAGAGAACGGAGACGGAAATTGAGCATTGACAATGCATGAAAAACATACCAAGTCTCTGTGCATAACAAATGAGACCCCGAGTGAGATATATCACTACATATACACAAAAACACACACACACACGTAGATAACGATACAAATAGCCCACGGAGAGGAAGTGCGCAGCGACGTTGTCAAGTGTAAATTACAGCAAAAATACAAAACAAAAAGAACAAACATTAAGTAACGGCCGATCAAAGAGGAACGACTGCCCCCAGGCAGAATAAAAATAGATTCAAATGCGAATTCATAGTATACAACCAGAGAGTACCAAGTAAAGGGGGGGAATAACAAACACTCTCGAAACGCATCGCACACATCAGATCTCATAATTGAACACAAGCTGCGCAAAGACACGTACGCAGCACGTCATTTGATCATTTTTCTAGAGAGATCAGTTCAGGTAAATATATGTGCATAGTTATCTACGAGTACTTATTTGAATAGATCACCTTGTGTGTACATTTGTCAGATTGGGTGACCAACGATTTAACAACACCCCAATTAGCGACAATTACCGAGAACGCAAGTTCTCTAGTTTCACAATAGTCGCTATAATCAGTAGAAAACCACACTAATGCCGCAGATTAAACACCCTCTTAGAGATTTTTTAAAGTATAAGAGTTAAGAGGTATTTTATAAATAAATGTTCCTCTCATTATTATATTATATTTCTTATATAGTTTTTCTGTTTCAGTAAAAAATGCCACTAACGTTCCTTTCCAATAATAAATTCCACTATTAAACTTATAAAATGATTAACTTATCAATTATAAGATGATGCAAGTTAAATCACCCTTTTATTGTTGAAATATGTTTACCAAAATTAGTTGTATTACACTCTAGCGAATGGAAACTAAAATATACCAGATAAAGAGCATTCGACTAGTCTAGTAACAACTTAAATTTTGTCTAGAAATAGTAAACAACAATGACTCGCAATGATTTTTAGCTTACTGCACTCTGAATATTCATCGATAATGACAGAAATTACAAAGTAATAAAGCACAAGTTATTGTGCAATTGTCAAGTTTATCGCTTGATGACTGTCGATTGTAATCTGTCTCTGTCACTGTCTTGGAATCGAAGTTGACCACATGTTACCCAGCGAACAACACAAATCACATAAAATGGTTTTGCAAATTAACCAAAAATTATGAGTAAAGTTCAAAATTTGCATACCCATTCAATATGCCAGCATATGATAATAAATAGATTGATGCAAAAAGATAACAAAATCATGCGAAAGAGAAAGCATACAAATATTATTGAGCAAGCTGATTTAAAATCCATAAACTATGACACACTCAAATTATGTAAAATCGGAATATGTCTGTATTTTTTAATCAGAAAACAATCCGCTTAAAACGTGATTTAAATCGGACTAAAAGTGAAAAGAAACTTTAATTAACTACATAAAATATGTGTTCTCGTTTTTTTTTGGCAATTTCTCGAAACTTCTCAAATGCTTAACAAGAAGATAAAAGAACTACAGGAAACTGCTGTTAATTTGCTTGATAAACTGGCAGCTAGACAAGAAAAATGGTCAGAAAAGAAAATTGCTTACAATTCCGAGGTATTCATTCATTGTCCCTGGGCAGCAGCCGGCGGAATTGGACAAAAATTAATAACTGAAGTGTTGCGAGAGCAGCAATTGGTCATAAATTAAAAGCGAAACAAGCCAAAAAGCTACAGTCGAGAGTGATCGACTGGGGGATACCCCTTAAACAACTATATTAAGTATAAAAATTAGTATTATTTATATTACTAATTGAGAAATTCAATTTTGATTGATCTATTTGGATTTACAAATTCTGTGAACTTTTGAATTTTTGTTAAACTGATTTTGGTATATAGATTTCCATAGAAAACTATTGTTGGGTTTTTAACGGTGCCAAGAATATTTATTAAAAAATACTAAAAATCCTGAATTAAATATCTCATGGTAATGAAAATTTCTGGAACTATTTAGAGGTTTGGTTTGCGTTATATGGATTTTAAAATGTTTTGAACTCTTAAATAATAATAAGAATTTATATGAAAATACGTAAGATTTCCAATTTTCGCTGAGTAATAACACCTTTCTTTTATACTTTACAGATGACGGGTATAAAAAGAGATAAAGATAGGAAAAGTGTGCAAAGATAATAAATCGTTGGTATGCAAACATAAATTTACATTTTTGATGATAATTCCCGTTACAATGGAAATTCAAGTGGCATCATAAGTCAACAACAACAACAACAACAAGAGCAGAAACAGCTTCAAAAGTGGGACTCGGAAAAGTGAGGGATGTAACAAAGCAAGTCAATGTTTAACTAATTAACATCTGTGCGGCGGGGGATGAATTTTGGGATTCATTTGTAGCAACAACCAAGTTGCGACTCTAATGTAGCCATAAAAAAGCCACAGCAGACAGCGACACCAAATTGTAATCAAACTGCACATGCCCCTAAAAGGCAAAGAGGATGGAAAGAGACAGCGCCACTTAATAAATCATAGCAAATACATAGATGGGCGAAAGAGGAGGACACGCGGAAATAGCAAATTAGCTAGGCTAACCTCACGCCCCCAACGCCCTTCTTCCCTTGGCGTTGTACTCTCTCTCTCTCTCTCTCTCGGTATTGTGTGAAAAGTAATTCCGCAACAAGGGCAACATCGAGTGGTTAGCTTTTTGCCAGCCAGGCAGCCAACCAAACAACCAGCAAAAGCAACAGCAGAGAGCAGGCAATGAGACCGGAATTTCCGATTATGCTTCGGCTACAGTTCGGATTTGCAACGCCATTTTGCGGATGATAAACAAAACACCAAAGCATAACAGGCCAAGTAGGAAGACAAACAAAACAAACGGTAAACGGCAAACGACAAACAAGCAACAATCCACTTGTGGAACTTGTTAGCTTTGACAATTTAACTTAATTGCAGTGGAGGGAAGGACGACGATTGCTGAACGGCCAAAGAGTGCCGGCAAAAAGATAAATACCAAACGAATGCTGCTATCTCTTTCGCACTCCCTCTCGCGCTGTCTCAATTACTCTCCCCACTGAGAGTCTGCAACTCTCTTTGTGTGCGTGTGCGTGTGCGTGCTAATAGGCGGAGCAATAAAATCCACAGCGCGAAACGACGTCCGAACCATGATACAATAAACGACGTTTCTGTCCGCTATCGTCAGTGCGCTCGTGCTTGTTGAAGCGAAAGGTTGTGCGCGCACGAAGCGACCCTTGTGCAAGCAAAAATGTCAGGCAATTATATTATATATATATATGAACTTTATGAAGAGGAACCTGAACAAAAAATTAGTAGTATCAAAAATAAAAAAACAACGGACTTCTAAACTGACTCACAAAAACATGGCCATTGAAGGGTTATGCTCTACTGTCGATGCGCACTCACTACGATTCACTCGCACCGCTATAGCGGACAGGACGAGATATTGTATTATTGTATCATGGAACGGCAGCAGTGAAGCGAAAGAGTTCACAAGGGAAAAATGACACAAAAACGTTATTATGCGCTACGATTAACCGCTATGGGCATATTGAATTATTTTGGATCAAGTGGCAGAGTTCACAAGGGAAACGTAATTAGCTGAAACGAAGAACTAGTTCCCGTGAACACGTTCAAGGCTTGCTAATTGGATTCGAACTTTACCAGTTTGATAATTAAGTCAGAGTCTCAGCACAGGAAATTGTAAAAATGTGCGTAACACAAACTAAAAAGTAAACCCACAAGATATTTTACAAAAGGCGATGACAGCTAATCATTCTATTATAAACTTAATTTAATTTGTTTGTTTTGTTAAGTTGCGAAACGATGGATTGTTATGCATGAACTGAGTAATTTTATTTCCTTTTAATTACCAATACTACAACTGAAGGTTAGCAAATTGCCGTTCATTTGCTTCGGCAATTAGGTGCTGTATATGATTTCCATAACAATTGACTTTTAACTGGAAATATGCAATGAGTACAACGAAATGTGCGATATCTAACTTTGAATGAATAAATTTATTCAATAGTAACGAATTTATAATATTGTGAAATCCAACTCTTTTGATAATTAGACATCAAAAGATGCGTATGATAGATAGACCGATTTCCGTAACAATCAATGATATCAAACTTTTAGTGAACAAATTTGTCCAATAGCAATACGATATCCAACTTTTCTAGCCATCAATAGTGTGCGTACTCCACATAAAACAGATTAAGGGAAGAATGCATTTCCATAACAATTCGTGTTTAATAATGTATCGAACAACGGATATACATACATATATTGTTAACTAATACTGACGAAATAATACTAATAAGATTTCTAATTTTTGGGGTAGTTAGCCATTAAGAGATGCGTAACGCAAACCAAACAGATTCAGGATAAATGGATTTCCAAAGAGTAATATAGCGAAATATGAGATATCTAAAGTGGATGAACACAATGTAATCGATACAAACGACTTAATAGTAAAATGATCTCTAGCTTTTCTGGTAATTTGCTATAAGGAGCGTGCGTAGTGCACATAGAAGAGATTAAGGGAGGAATGGATTTCCATAACAATTTGAGTTTAATTAGAAATAGACAATGAGTATATAAAGAAGTAATAATACAATGAGTATATAACGAAGTAATACAATGAGTAATAACGAAGTAATACATTTACTGAATACTAACGACTTAATAATAAAATGATCTCTAACTTTACCAATTTAGAGATGCGTAACGCAAGTGAAACACATTCAGGATAAAATGGATTTCCAAACAGTACTATAACGAAGTATGTTATATCTAAGGTGGATAAATAAAATTTAAGCGATAAAAGGTTCTTGCACATAAAACAGATTAAGGAAAGAACGGATTTCAATAATAATTCGAGTTTAATTTAAAATATATGCAATGAGTATTATAACGAAATGTGTGATATCTAATAAGCAAGTATATAATATATTTACCAAATAGTAACGATTTAATAATAACTGATCTCTAACTTTTCTGGTAATTAGCAATTAAGAGATGCGTAACGCAAACAAAACAGATTCAGGATAGAACCGAACCGAACCCGGTGAAGAACAAACCTTTCTACTTAATTTGATTGGAATATGCGCAGAAGGGGGGAGGGTGGATGGAGGATGGCAGATGGACGCTGGGATGTTTTGGGCATGGTCACGCGGTGTGCGTCAGTGGGGGATTAGCACGCAACAAAAGCAGCAACAGCAACAACAACAGTGGTATATAAAAGTTAACACCAATGGAGCTGGTGTCCCCCGCACTTCATGCTGTTGGTCCTAAGTAGTCAGAGTCTGTCAGCTGTCTGCATGCGCTTTGGTTGGCTGATTGTTTCAGACGCTTTGCCTGGGTGGCTGCAAAATGTCAAAAGCGGTGAAAAATGAAACAACACGGCTTTGATGTTGTCCTGGGGCTGCTGCTCTCTCTCTCTCACTCGCTCTCTCTCTTTCACTCTCTCTGTCTCTGTCTATCTATGTGGAGAGTATAACCCTTGGCAGCATTGGTTGGCATTAATTTTTCATTGGCGTGTGCCAGGACAGACGCCAGCAGCCGTATCAGGGCGAGCATCAGCATCAGCTTCAGCACCAGCAGCACATCCGACAGCTGGGATAAATCCATAAAACAATTTGAGAAATTAAACAATCAAAAGGCGTTAAGTGTTACTGACTTTTCTGTGGGTTCTTTACTGGGGGCTTCTTCCTGTTGTCCTTGTACCAGCTGCCATTGTTTTTGTTTGTTTGTTTGTTTGTTTACTTGATTAACCCACAACAGCAGCAACGCAATGGGGAAAAAAGTTATCCCTTGCAGCTTGTCACACATCATAATGTAACGCTTACTTATACAATTATAAATCACACAGCATGTGAGAGGGTGTATTTTAGTAGTTTTACTACAAGTTTTAATCTTGTAAACATTTTAGGAATGCAAATATTTCACACTGAATCAGCTTTTCTAAATTTGATTAAAATCCCACTGTGCAATGTTTATTTATATTTAGAAGGCCGCCGCTGATTTAACTTAATTAAAAATAAAAACATATGGTATAATGGCTCTTTTGTGTATATTTAAGCCTAAGTCCCAGTTGATGTAATTAAGTAATTTAGAAAACTTACATTTGATTAAATCTAATCCAAAGTGTGTCTGTAAAGTTTACATTACTTATGGCAATTAACATCACTTTTCCATTAAATAAAGTGTATTAAAAACCCGCTGCTTTTTTTCTAGTTTTTGTTTGTTAGTCATAAAAAGATGCTAATTATCGAGGTCTCCCAAATTTATGAAAGACTTCAAATTATTTTGTTGATATGTCAGTCTAAACTCACAATAGGAATTTTTCCTGAAAACGCCACAATCCGAAAGTAAACAAATCAATGATTTCTCCATACACAAACTGTTTACATAGAAACGATTAGTATAAACAATTTGTTATGGCCAAAATATTAGCTTAAAAATAAAACTATTCGGCGCCAACAACGTTATCTAGCATAGAGTATAACAATTAGTGGAAATGTGTGAAAATCATAGGCTCTAATAACATGTGGTCATCGAAATGTGTCCAAGTATTTCTCACTCACATGGTTAAGAGTTAGCCTTAAAGATGTACTAAATGTCTGGGGTGCTCACAATTGGTTAATATTTGACCTACAAATCGTGTAGGCTGAAAATATAACAAACTATTTGTGGATCGTTTCGAGCAATTGAAGTAAAAGAGAAATTAGCCAATAAATTGAAGTTGCCTACGCAATTTGGATCGACAAATTAATGGTCTGCAAAACTACTTGTTTATTTACTTTTATTTTCGTTTTGTTGTTTTTTTATACCCGCTACCCATAGGGTAGAAGGGTATTATAACTTTGTGCCGGCAGGAAATGTATGTAACAGGTAGAAGGAGGCATCTCCGACCCTATAAAGTATATATATTCTTGATCAGCGTCAACAGCCGAGACGATCTAGCCATGTCCGTCTGTCCGTCTGTGTGTCTGTCCGTCCGTCCGTATGAACACCTAGATCTCAGAGACTATAAGAGATAGAGCTATAATTTTTTTTCGACAGCATTTGTTATGTTTGCACGCAGATCAAGTTTGTTTCAAATTTTTGCCACGCCCACTTCCGCCCCCGTAAATCAAATAAATCGAATAACAAGCGTAATTGTAAAGCTAGAATTGCGAATTTTGGTATATACAATAATAACTATAGTATTTATGATTCCTGAAAATTTGGTTGCGATCAGATAATAATTGTCGAAGTTATTAAAGAAATACTTTTGTATGGGCAAAAACGCCTACTTACTAGGGGTCTTAGTTGCTTTGGCTGACAATCTGGTATATTGTGCCGTCTATGGTATATTTTGAATGCGGTACTATATCAATATACCAAATATACCATTTGGTATATTCTTAGTATTTTTTAGTATATTTGTAGTATATTCGGTATATTTTGAGAATAATACCGCAAAATATATTGCTTTTAATCAAATTGGGTAGCGGGTATCTCACAGTCGAGTACACTCGACTGTAACTTTCTTACTTGTTTCTTTCTTTTTTTTGTGTTGATCCTACGCGCTCTGAAATTGCAAGTTGTTGCTAAGCAAGTGCGTTAAACAAACTCTGTTGAGCCATTTGCCATTAGCCAATGAAGTGAAAGTGCGTAAACACATCACCAGATGATCACCTGGCGAGCAGATGTCATTCAACAAATGCAAAAACCACTAACGTGATGCAATTACAAATCAATGGGAAACATATTTTTGACAAATAAGTCAATATGTTTAATAAAATCACAATAATAATAATATATAATATGTATATACATAATATATAATATATAAACAAATTAGTTAACGACAGCATATTAATAATATATATATTATTATTATTATTATTATTATTATTATTATTATTATTATTATTATTATTATTATTATTATTATTATTATTATTATTATTATGTTTGGTATTCAACTAAAGCAATAATCTTTAAATAATATCATAATACTGAATATTTTTATACCCGATACCCATAGGGTAGAAGGGTATTATAACTTTGTGCCGGCGGGAAATGTATGTAACAGGTAGAACGAGGCATCTCCGACCCTATAAAGTATATATATTCTTGATCAGCGTCAACAGCCGAGACGATCTAGCCATGTCCGTATGAAACACTGGATCTCAGAGACTATAAGAGATAGAGCTATAATTTTCAAATAATTCATAACACTGAACAATTATGTATATATTTACAAATCAAATACCTTTTTCCCAACTATTTACAGTTAACATTGACTCAATAATTCAATAGTCACACCCACGACAACTTATTGAGTTGTTGCTCTTCTGCAGGTAATGCAACAGACCCCGAAAAGCCATCGAAGTCATCGCCATTGACCTTAAGAGCAATCGAAGCACGATGACGCACCCGGCAATAAACCCAACAACAACAACAAAGAAAAGAAACAAGAGAAGAAGAAGAAAAAACAACACTACAAACTACAAACAACAAACGACGACGTCATTTGCATAATGGAAATGAGTAAAGTCCATAAATAATACTTTTTGGTTTGTTTGGAACGTGTCCAAGTTGTGCATCTGCTTCTTGTTGTTAATTCACAAGTTTTGCCGTTAGTAATGACAGAAAGAGATAGAAAATGCAATAGAGTAGATCAAGTTGATTTAGTTTTTGAGACTCAGCCAGTTAGTCAATCGGTTAGCCAGTTTTCAGAGTTCAACAAACCATCAAGCAGTTAGTTAGTTGTTTTGTTTATTTTCATATTTGCATATTTAAGACATGTGCTAAAAGAAATTTTTGTAAAATCTTGTGGAACTTTTGTTTTCAAAAGTGTGAATAGTGGGAATTTCTTGTAGCCGACGGGATTTTGAATACACTATGGTGTAGAAAAGAATGAAATATGAGAAATACGATTTATAATGAATGATTTTCTGTAGGTTGTTTTTTCTAATTGATATGTTAGTTGAAATTTAAACATAATAACCAAATTAATAACCTTAAGTTTGCTAAATATCTTATCATATATTTGAAATAATCTTTTAAAAAGATTAATAAAGATCTACTGTCGAATGTAGATTGCTTTATTCAACAAGTTGTTCGTTGAAGTTTCAACATTATAATCAAATTAATTTGGATTAAGTTTACTGAATATCTTTTAAAATATATTAAATAATCTTCTAAAAAGATTAATGAAGATCTACTATCGAGTGTAGGTTGCTTTATTCAGCAAGTTGTTCGTTAAAGTTTCAACATTATAATCAAATTTATTTGGCTTAAGTTTGCTAAATATCTTTTCAAATGAAATATCATAAATTCCATAATGTAAAAGAGTATATTTGAGTCTAGAGGTAAATTTGATGTATTTTTAATTTATACCAACTTTTGTTTGTCTTTCTCCTCGCTGATCTTGTTTGCATGTTGTGAATTTCGCTTAGCGTGAAAGACATAAGCATAAAAAAAATCCAAATACTAAGAGTGCTTGACTAACGGATACTCTACATTTAATTGACGCTGAGTTTCATTAGATTGTCACAATTACATGTGCACTATATATCATAATCAAGCGACTTAACACTTTGCTGGCTTCAAATTATTACAAATTGTTGAGGAAATTAGGGAAGCGTTGCGATGATAACCTCATGCTTATAAGACCGTGAAATACGACGTCCACAAATGTTCATCTTGCTGTGGAAGTCAACAAACCGAAGCAACTTCCCCATTAAATGCCAGAATTGAAGCACAAAGATCTTTACATGTATGTTCAGAATTTTGTCTTCCTAACGTGACAAACTGAATACAATACTAAAAGTAATTGCTTTCCTCAGTGACATTCGTGTGGCGTTTAATCGATGCGTTATACTCGATGCAAGTGCCGGTAAATGTCAATTTATTTTACACAAAACATCAGTTAAATGTTTGAAAAGTAAGAGTATAGCTTTATGACAAGTCGAAAATGTGTGAAAAGTTAAAGCTTGTGACAAGGATTGATGTGATTTCGCACCAAACAAGCAAACACTTATGTATTCAACAAATTAAAAAAAAAAGAGAAAAAAATAATTTAAATACTATATGACAAGTTTGTAGACATATCACCATAACAATTAAACTTTTCATAACATATTGATCAGGGTAAATTATTCCATAATTGAGAAGCGAACTTAAGAAGCAATCGAGCTGAACGAAACCTTAGCTTAAACGAACCGGAACTGAAAAGCTAGAAACAAGAAAGACACTCGAAACTCAAAAGGAACTAATGGGAAATATTGTGTTTGATCTGATTATGGTAAAGGGTAAATGCCAAGGGTTTGACCGACCTGAACTATCGGTAATCATACATAGCTTATCAGGGTTGAGTTGGGTTGAGTGTTCTCAACAGTCAGCACGCTTTATAGAGGCACTTCAACATGGCAACAAACTTGCCCACATTGTGTGTCGCACACACTAAATACATTTCAAGTACCCGATAGATGAATGCACTTGAGGCAATTGTGATACTCCTACTACTATCTGGTTCTGGGAGTCTCCCGGTCGGGTCTTTTTACCGATTATGCCAGCTGCTCGAACTGGGTCGCTTGATTGCGCTGAGGATGAAAGAGTGAGAGAATGCGAGAATGATGCGGGGTGGAGGAAGACTTCTACACGGGTATTCTACTCGTAGTATTTCCGCTCAACTCAATTGAGTTGAGAATGGAATGGAATGGAGAGGTGGTGGCGGTGGCGGTGGCCATAGCAAGTGATAAACAACTAGATAATCCGGGCATGTGTTGTGGTGGATCTGATTAACATACAATACACTTAAACGAGCATTAAATTCAATTTGCATGTGGAACAAATTGAGTAAACATGGCAACGAAATGCCAGTTGGCCATGTTTGCATCATTTCAATGTTATATCTCTTCTTTTTTTTCTCTTTTTTGATACGCTCCTTGAATTTTGCCCATTGTCAGCTTGTGTAGTTGTCGTCATCACTCATAAATGCCTCTTGAAATTGTGGCATTAGAGCTGCTTAGCGGGTGCCAATGTTACTGCCATTAAATGCTCTCAACTGTTTATTTGTGTGTGTGTTGTGTGTGTGGCGGCATCTTTTCTTGTTGTTGCACGTTATATCACTTTGAACTATGCCCGTCTGTATTCTGTGACCAGACATCTCTCTGACATCATTTGGACAATAACCAACCACAACTAACTGCCTTGGCCCATTTCATTGTTTATAGTATTGTTGCAGGCACACATCAACTTCATTAAGATACGCCGCATTTGATAATGAGAAGGCGGGATGCCTCAAACAATGCTCGCAAATTGCCAACAGATTCAAATTTCCACGTTGTCTTTCAACTTCATCTCTTCCATCTTAATCTCCATTACAGCGGCGCCTTTTTTATTAGACCAAAAAGAGACAACCGCTATTACTGCCACAATATATTTTGACAAGGATAAGGATTTGGAAGACAAGAAATAAAATTACAAATAAAGTCTGAAGTTTATCCCTGATTAGCTTTCCTAAGCCTTTAGATACCGTATCACTTTTTTAAGCCCTCTGACAGAAACTCATTTCTATGAAATCTTATAAATGCCCCAACAAACTCATCTTCATTGAGGAGAGCTTTGCTTCGATCAGATCAAGGTTTTGGAATGCTATTTTCGTGAATCACTTCACGAGAATCAATTTGCTTTTAAAATTTCGAATTTCGAAATTTCCAATGCGGTTTAATTGCCGCTCTCGTTTTTGTAAATTTAGAATCAAGTTCAAATGAATGAATGAACCAGCCATCTGGTTATTTTTGGTTCAATTGAGCGCATTTGTTTGTGCTACCTTGCTTTCGTTATTTTACAATTGACAACATAGTTATCGCCACATCTGTTGTTGCTAATGACACCGTGGAAATTGGGTTGCGAAAACTTTGTTCAATTACTTTTAGCACGCAGTTTGCAGAGAGTTTCAAAACAATATGTGAAAACCTTAGAAAACAAATACTGAACATCAAAGAAATACTCATTATACAAACTTTGTTAGAGAATCATTTAAAATTATTATCACTTAAAAAATAATGCATACATGATTATCTTATTTAGTTGCAACGTCAATAAAATTCATTGTTTTTGCTAGCGTGCTAGCATCAAAGACCATGACCATGACCTCTGTTTTCCGACTGGATTCTACTAAACTTATGGCTGGCATTTAATAATTTAAATAATATATGTTTTTAATATGTAAAGTGCATAACTTAGAAAATATATTCGTGATGCAAATTCCGAGTGCCGAAAAATGTATTGCGATCATCAAATTTGGAATATAAAGAACAGTGAGAAATGAATTCTATATTTAGATGTACTTTGCGAACCACCTAAGAACTTTCATCATGTATTGGTTTCTATCTGCAGCGTGGAATCTTTCGCTATTCTTTTTCTGCTTGAGCAACAAACTCATTGAGGTCTAAAAATAAGAACAAAGTACATAGATAGATACATATTTGATGGGATGCTTTTTGTGTTTATCGAAATGAGAATAATTGACCGTCATATACATAGTTTTACTTTCATTGAAATTCTTAGAGCCACCAAAAACGAAAATAAAAAAAAAAAACGTGCTTCCACGTTACGAGGGATTTATCGAGGCGGAAATCGATATGCAACAAAGCAAATTATGAACGGTAAGGCGGCAAATGCTGTTGGCAAAATGAAAAGTAAAAGTCAAATAGAGCGCAACAAATGCAAAAAGTGGCTAGACAAGCCAAAGCAGCAGACAACAACAACAACAACTGTAACTACATATATAGATAACTACAATGCTACCAATACACACACACACACGTGAGATGTAGAAACGTAAAGCTTGTAAACCGGCTGTAGAAACAATAACAACAGCAAGTCTCCAAATGTGGGGGAGACTTCAGGGAGCGCCGAAGCTTTTATGCCCTTGCAAAACGTTCGGTAAACAATGAGAAACGAAATTAAAATTTGGAATAGCATTGAGATAGAGCAAGAGAGAGATATGTATGTGTATAAAAAGAGGCTGAAAAGAACAGACCAAATTATACATGTGCATATATACAAACATTTATATATATGAGTAGAAATCGACTAAAGAACACCTCGACGTGATATGAATTGATTTCCCTATTTATCGCCGTATCGCTTAGATCTTAAACTCAGTTATAAATAAATTAAATATTCGAATACATTGGGGGGAGGGGGGAATGCTAAAGTAACGCTTTAAAGAATTCCCACAAGGCCAACATTTCTTTAAATAAATACGAAAAACAAAACGAATATGGTAAATTCATTGAATGCATATTTGAGTTATCAACCGTTTCTGTGGCAACAACACCCGCCCGGTTGACCCAGTTGATTGGCTCACTTATTCCAACTTGTATACAGTTCGTAACAAACAAATTAAATTAAAAAAAGCGAAATGCAAAAAAATAAACACACTTTAAAAACTTATCTCCGCATTTCATTGAAATCGAAAATCTGATAAAAAGAAAAAAAGAAAGAAACAACAGCAAAATGCTGCGTCATAATTTACTTTCTCTCGCGTCATCTGCACAGTAGTTATGCAGTAACGATTACATTTGAGAGTTTTACCACAGCAACATCTGCGTGTAACAATCTCATAATGCCCTTTTCAAATGCAGTGTACGACGAGATGACAACAAAGACAGCAACGAGCAACACACTTTGACTACTTATTCAAGCCAACAGCTGAAACTGAGAGCGACGGCCAGAAAATGTCAGCTTCAAGATAGACGGGCAAAGAAAAAACAACAACAACAACAAAATGACATGAGCACGTGAGAAACAAACGCTTCAAGTCAACAACAACAACTTACTAAATTTCATGACTGTGCCAAAAAAACAAAAAAATACAAATAAAACAAGAAATCGCAACATGAAATCGACTATCAACTACTCTTTATTTATTTAAAGGCAATTTGCAATTTGAAGTTATTAACTTTAAATATTAAAATAGTCATCAAAGTAGCCAATTGATTAAATTACTTGTAAAAGCTTTTTAAGCCCTGCAAATTGATTGCATTAGTTATAAATTTAGTTCATTTTGTGTAGTTGAACTTAACTTCAATTGTCCCAATGAATCAAGGCCTTGATTTTCGCTTCGTTAGTTCAGCGTTCGTTGGTTTTGGTATAAAAAAGCCAGATAAGAAATCGCAAAATAAACTTGACTACTATTCAAAGATAATAATAATTTTTTTTATTTTTAAAAACTAATGGAAACCAATAGGAAATTGATTACATTATTTGTGAAAATCTTTCAAGCCCTGCAATTGGGTATATTTTTTTTTAAAGCCAGCCCTACTTAATCCATGGATTAAGTTGGACCTTTGTTATTGCGCAAATAAAAAATCGCAACACAAGCTCGAATACTTATGATCCATTCCAACATAATTAACATTTTTATATTATTAAGTAGCTGTAAGTAAATGCAATCAAATTGGTTTCCAATAGAAATGGATTACATTAGTTGCAAATGACTTTCAACCCTGCAATTCATTGTATTATTTTTAAAAACCAGCCCTGTTAAGAGCTTAAGTTTAATTGTCCTTATGAACCAGAACCAGGTCATTGATTCTCGCTTCGCTAGTTTTTTCGGTTGTTGGTTGAAGGCTTAAGTCAACCCGTTGTTAATGAACAGATAAGAAATCGCTACACAAATTCAACTACTTACTACTCCTTATCTATTCAAACACAATTACCATTTTTATATTGTTAGTATTTTCATTTCTAAAAGCCAACCCTGGTTTGAACTAGTTTGCGCAGTTCACATCAAGTTCAATTGTCCAATGAACCACGGCCTTGGTTCTCGCTTCGCTAGTTCCTTCTTTCTTTCGTTAGTTCGCCATAACAAAAACAAAAACAATAACTGAAGGCTTAATGTTAACCCTTTGTTATTGCACAATAGTCGCAGCATTCAATGGCAGCTTAGTATTTTACTGCCGGCTTGTTGCTAATGATACCGTGGAAAATGGGTTGCAAAGAAGAAAATTTCGTAAAAATAATGTGCGAAAAGCAAATACTCGTAGATCAACATTATTGTTGAACCCAGCTTTTGTCGTTTTGTTATTCGAATTGTATTGCAAGAAATGGGAACAAATCTAATAATAATAAAGAAACCGGCAATCGAATGCATGTATTAGAATAGAGGCCAGTCACTTTCGAGTCTTACATAGCTTTGCGTCAAACAGCAGCACGTACAATATGTATGCCGCCGGCGAGTTAAAAACCTCCCCACTGTCCCCCTCCCCTCCCCTCGGATCACGACAAAATAGCCACATGGGGCAAGAAGTTGGAAATCTTATATGTGCGTGCCGTCGCGGCCAGTTCAATCGGCATTAATGCAATTCGTTCTCGGTCTTGGCTTCTGTCTGTGCCACCACCTAATTTAAGTGTTGTTCGAATTGCATTCCATGGCGACGCTCGAGACCTCCTCGCTCGTTGCTTTAGCTGCTTTCCCCTGCTGTTTAACAACTGAGTGTGGAGTGTGAGACATCAGCGGGGGCTTGAATTATATTATTATGCCAGCTATACGCATGTTGGAAGGGTATTGTGACCAACCGAAAATTAGTATGAAAGGCAAAAAGAAGTATCCACATATATCTTGATCAGTGTCAAGAAAAAGAATACTTGTTAAAATCAAGTATATTCGACACGAGTTTAATGTGGATTTTTAAAAAATACTATTGTATTTTAGTAATACAAAATTTTAGTATTCTTATACTTATGAAAATCCAGTAAATTTAAAAAAATACTATGTGGTATTTTAGTAATGCAAAATTCTAGTATTATACTTAAGAAAATTCAGTATAATACAGATATTGACACAGCTTTTAACTTGATTTGGCGTATAGTATTTATCCTTGGTAAGTATTTTTCTGTGTAGAATGCAGAAGATAAATTTTCCACTATAAAACACTAACACTAATCACAAAACATTACTATTATTATTTTATCATTTAAAAATGGTTAGCAGGTATTTCACAGTCGATTTTCGGCTTGTTTGTTGTTATTTTGTTTATCAAACACACTCCATTTCCCATTCCTAATTTAAGCGTGTGCCGTTTGCCTAATTTCTTTTCGTTGTGGTGTATTGTTGGCAGTTTGCTTTAATTAGACACGTCAAGTTTTAGGTAAAAGTAAGTGTAGAATAACCTGAAAAATAGGGTTTTTTTTTGAGGTTGTTGTTGATAGTGGTTCGCTTTTGTTGTCGTCTTGTTGTTAATTGATTAGCATTGCTAAGAGACTCGCCCTGATAACGCAAACATCTTGTTTACAATCCATTTGGAAATCAAATTAGAAACGGTACTCCTCAGAGACAAACGAATCAAATGGGAACTACTGCAGAAGAATCTCAGCAATAGAAAGTCGTAAAAAACAATTCTAAATATGTGTGTTTGTGTGTGTTGTGCATATAAAACGCAAAGTTCGAATAATTTATTGATTCATGTCATTGTATGTTCTGGATCTCTCACTTCTATGATTGAGTAGGCGTCAATAGAATTTTCTAAAAATATTTAATATCGATATTACGATGACGATGATGATCGCTGCCCCCATTGTTATTTTTAGTTGTGGGATATTTGTGAACATATATTTGGCTTCTATTTTGTGTATACCGATGAAATGAAATATCATTTTTCATTGAATTTATTGAACTCGTATACATATTTACGTAGCACGTTTAGACAACAAGTAACAATCAACAAACAACAGACAGTAAGTATTACCACATAAGCTCAAGGCTATTGATAAGCAATTTCATAAATAACAAATAGAGTCAAAGCTTATCTCAATCTATTCGTAGCACATGTAACATCATGATGCCCCGACTTTTCAGCCTCGTTATCACAAGCGACACGCACAATACTTTTTTTATTAACAAATAATCTGTGTGGCACATTGTTGCATAAAACAATTACTAAGAAGATAATACGCATTGTATAACTATCAATAGCATTAAACAAAAAAAAAGAGCGCGTTATCTAAAAGAAAAAGCTATGAATATATCCCTAATAAATGATGGTTGATTTGGTTCTATTTTTATTAATGTGAATACACCATAATAATATAAGAGATGCTTTTTATTTGGGGTATTAATGAGTCATTTGTTTTCAGCATTATTGTTTGAATTCTTGCGAGTATCTAAGCACAAATATAAACAGCGCAAAGTGCTTAAATAATTAGTCATAAGAATAGTGTTTTAACCAACAAATGTTCTGAAAAAGAACTCTTGACATTTTATATTTTTTTCTAAAATCAGTATTTTAATCAGTTCATTTCCGAAATACTTTATTTGAACGGATTTTGTAGTGTACCTTGCAGTCTAATTAGAAGATTAATATTTTTGTTATTATTTCGTTACGCTGTCAGATAACTTATACTAGATTAGATGATAAGAAAGTGCGCTTTTTTTGGGCTTGTCTTTGTGCAGAATATACTTAGTTACTAGATAACGAAAACAGTTGTTTTTTCTTTTCGGCTTTTTCGGCGTAACCGTATCAGGCCATTCTCAATGACCCACAACTTGTGCTAATTGCATTTGATGTTGCTCAATGAAAGTAACGAACCTTATCTCGGGTTTTACTATCAAATAATTTCCGTGTTATGTCAACAAATCATTACGCTCCCAGATCGAAAAGTGTGTTAAAGTTAAGACATATATCTCAACAAAAATTTAACGACAAATAAAAACTTAACGACTCTTAAGGCCAATGTTGTTAATTGCCAGAACACATTAACATGTTCATGCGTATGCAAACTTTAAATTGTCAAGTTTCGCACAGAGCTGTTAAATTATGTTATTTAAGAGTGTAAACTGTTAACACGCTTGAAAAACGCTCAATAAATAAATGTGTGTAACTTTGTTATACCAACCGAAAGTGTTGATAATGTATTTGATATGAGATTTCCACTATTGTCGTAATTGATAACGATTTACGATAGTTATTAATTGAAATATGGCCGCAACTAACGATCAACGTTTTCTCCACTAACTGTTGGGCCACATTCGTGAAACTCTTCACGAAATTACAATAAAACCATTTGTCTGCAATGTCCGGCACAATTAGTCGTTGAATGCCGTTCGCCTCGTTTAATTGCCATAACAATTTAAAATGCAAATGTGAATTGTCTACCAACCACAGACTACAAATATTACGTATACGCAGCACGTAGCTGCATTGCAACGACGAATGCAGTCGACAATTCAAATTAGAGAGTACACTTCTTGCATTTAAGCCAAGAATTCGAAAAGGATTGGCAAGACGGAATTGTCACGAGAGTCAAGAAAAGAAAACCATACCTTAAATAAAGCTTTGGCTTTGGTTATAGCTTCGATTAAGCCATCTGATTAATTAGTTAACAAAACGTATACTTTCCTTAATTCGTATTTAATTGCTTTGCTTCAAATTTCTCGAATTTCCCATGCATCACACGTAGATTAGACACTTGCCCTTTCACTTTAAAATCTTTCGGGGCATGATGTCTACCTTGACTATGACCATTAGGTTTAAACTTGGCTGCATGACGTTAAATGCTAATGAATTTGATAGTTGTAATCGTCTGAAGCCCAAGCCACGTCTCTGTGTTGAACCAGTTGAACTCATTTCGTTTCTCTAGAGCACACCAAATACCCATTATGCGACTAATAATAAATAATGAAAATAATTACAAGTCAAATTGTATAACGAAGCAAACGCGCGCGACTTAAGGTCAAGCAATTTTTCATGCAACACCTTGAGAAGCGGCTACCACAACCAACATGTGTATAATGTATGTACACAGTGAGAAAACAAACCTACTCAAAAAGAAGCCTTACATTAGGGAAATATTAAATTGAACATAAATCCATTGCCTATTAAGCTTAAGCCCTCAAGTTTATCAAAAAGGTTATCTTTAGTACATTAGGAGATACAAACCAAAAGATAACTATTACATAATAAACTTTAATTAACATCAACCCATTGCTCAAGTTATAAAATTGAATTTTGGATTTTGAAATAAATATAATCCTATACAAATATCGCTATTTAATAGATAATAGATTGTTACTAATAAAAAAAAAACTAATTAAATTTTACCAAATTTCGAAAATTCTTTTAAAAACAAGTCAAAAACTGATCTTTAAAATTTAGAACATTGTCCTAGATTACATTTTATTTTAATTTATATCTTAAGTTACAACATTGAATATTGGAATTCAGGAAACTTCAATAAAAATAAATAAATATGATCCTATACAAATAACCCAATATAAATAATAAGCTCAAAATTAAGTAATAAGTAATAGATAATAAAAAGTGAAGATAAAAAATAAATGAAACTATCTAAATTTACCAAACTTCGAAAATTCTATTAAAACAAGTCAAAATTCTGATCTTTAAAAGTTAAGAACTTGTCCTAGATTACATTTCATTTTAATTTATAACTAAACGCATGCACTCAAATCAAGAAGACTTTTTCTCTCTGTGTATGGATGCAAAACACACCTCGCAATGGGCAGTGGCAACAACTGATTTCAGCAATGCGGGTTTTATGTGCGTGGGCGGGGGGCAATTGGGGGGATCTCTCTTCTGTGAAGGAAACCGGTTGTCCACTCCTCGGATCGGCCTGTCGTCGAGCCGACCACAAAAAGCACTCACACACACACACACACCTCAGTGGCGAGTGATTTGTAATGAGTATGTATAATTGAAGTTGCCCCAAAGCAGCCATACACATTATACATTACTATTATACTATACTATATGCGACTACTTTTATGACCCGCGCTCTGCCTTTCAAGAATATGCCGGTGGGTGCGCAATAATAACAAAAACAAAGCAACAGCTAGAGCGGGAACTATGCCGAAGTCATTTTAATTGAGCGAAAAATAATATTGGTTCTCTATATATAGTACAAATCCACATATACACACATACACATATATTTCCAGCTTTGCTTTCGAGTTGCACTGCGTGTTTATGGCGCATATACGAACGCGGAGGCGTGGGGAAATCGGAGGCAGAGGGAAGGGAGCAGGTGGCACGCGGCAAGCGTCAAGCGGCATGCGACTTGGCACGCGATGAGACCCTAAAGTTAAGAATAACAAATAGGCCAAGAAAAGCAGGAAAATCCCATAAACATACTCACAACGCTTTGTCAAAATCCAAACACACTTTTCACTTCAGTGGAAGTGGAAGGGTAAGGAAATCGAAAGTGCAATACAATGTTGAGCATTGTTAATTTAGAACAAATTCTCTACATAAGCAATACTCTCTAGCAAACTGAAGTTTGTAGAGTGGGTCTATAAAAAATGTACCACAAATAATTGCAGACAGATAATTACAAAAATATTGTTCAATTGATTTTTCAAGTAATTGAAAAAGGAAAGAGAAAAATGCATTTCAATCAAAATAAAAATTTTCCTAATAATAAATATGTTTTTTTTTTTAAGTTAAACTAGTGTAATCTATAGGAAATATTCACTGTACACTAACATCGCATAGATCAACAATTAGTCAACACAAAAAAAAGTATAAGAATATGATATCACGAAAATTCAATCCTTATTGTATCGATGGCGTAGTCAAAAGCTTGACAAGTCAATGTCAACATCATTATCTATTATGATACGTTGCCGAAATTGTTAGAAGAGTGCAAAATAATGATGCAAAAGAGATGTTAATTTTATTTATTTAACAACCACACAAGACATCAACATATAGATACATATGTATGTATAGGAATGTTTGTGCACACATAACAAAAACAATGCTATAAGAATGGCAATAACAAAGTGAAGAAGCAGTTTAATGCTGGCAGTGATCCAAGAAAGGAAAAGGCACGCCAGCTCACATACGTGTAGTCAGCAAGTGTGTGTGTGTGTGTGAGTAATTCAGGCAGTCATCCAGTCAGTTATTCATTCAGTCAGTCAGTCAGCTAGTCAGTTTGTTGCCAGCAGTTCGTGCCCAGTCAGTCACAATGTGCGGCAAATAAATCACATTAAAAATTAAACAGAGCAGAGAAGCGAGCAGCGACAAGAACAACATAAAATAACAAAATGCAGGCAGAAGACACAAACACACCCACCCATACACACACACTCTCAAGCACACAATACATTCAGTTTGAGGTAAATTGAAGCGCAGCTTTGACAGCCAAATTGAACGAACTGTAAAGCTCAGCGTCGTTGTTATTGTTGTCGATTTGCTTTCGCTGTGTTCTTCCTCCCTCTTAACGAAAGTGAGACGACTTTGTTGTGCTGCCTTATGTTATATGCTATACAAGCGCAATTTGCTTATGAAAGAGATGTTGTTGTTTGGTTTTGTATTCGTTGTTCGTACTTACATTGAGCTTCCAAATGATCATCTCCTCGAGTACAGTGTCCATGTTGCTGTGTGCTCCACTCAGTGCATAGTCCACGGGATTATCACATTTGCGCTTTTGCTGCTCTTCTTCGTGGCGTTGTTGCTGTTTGCTGCGTCGACGTAATGACAGCGATGACAATTGATGTTGTTGTTGTTGTGTTTGTTTTGCTGTTGTTGGTGTCGTATGATTGGTTGACTCGTCGAATATTTGCAGCAATTCCATGTCGCGTTTGCAACAACAACGACACACACGTGGCATTTCCGTAAGCTCGCTTACTTCTCCGCCACCTTCTCCTCCTCCTCCTCCGCCTGCTTCTTCGTTCTTTGTCTTTGTCATCGTCACCTTTGCTAATTGATCAGCATCTGTAGACATTTGTTGCAATTTCTGATTGCTGCTGTTGGCACTCATTTTATATTTGTTGTTGACTTTTGAAATTATTTGATTTACTTTTTATAGATTCTTCTTTCACTTGTGTGCACTCTTTCTCACTCGCACTCACTCACATTCACTCTGAATGACGACGGCGTGCTCTGCTTTCTTTATTTCTCTCTCGCTCTATCTTTTTTGATCGCGCGCGCTCTCACGATCGTTGTTGCCTTTCTTTTAGGCTTTTGTTTTGTTGTTCTGCTGGCGTAACGCGCTTTCGTTTTAACCACGACGACGAAGAATACCTAAAAAAAACGCACAAAATCGGGTGTAAAAAGACAATTCATATGCAAAAAGGCGACATTTTTGAAAGCAACAAAAAAAACAGAAGAATTCTGATAAGAGTGCGTGTGTGTGCTTCAGCCGGGACAAGTTTACGCTGCTTTAGTAGGCCAACGGCCGAAAGCTGAAGTCTTTACTTTTAAGTCTTCTGGGGTTTATTTAGGCCGTCGCACTCTTCTCGAGGACAGCTCAATTGGCTGCAACATAGCTTTTGGCAAAGCACAGGTCAAGTGGCATGTGGCAAGTATTGCAAGCACGCTTGCAACTGCAACACAATAACGACAACGCAAAACAATTGGCCTTTCTTCCCTATTTAAATAAACGACACACGAACACACACATACACCTAAATTTAACACGCACACGGGCGACAATCAAAATTGATGCAAGAATAGTAATAATAAAAAAAGAAATAAATAAAAATCACAACGCACACAAACATAAATTCAGCAGGCTAAATTGAAGGCAACAGAAATTTTCATTTCTTTACACAGCACGAATTTAATTTATTTCTTATTTCGCGGTATTTGTGGCTTGCTGAGCGACAGCGACACTAAGTAGACTGCACGCGACGCGTTTAACTTTCATACTGAGAGGAAATCCAACTAGACTCAAATCAAAACCAAAAGTTCTCTCTCGCTCAACAATTTCTTGCTCTCGCAACCACATGTCAGTGTGATGGGGAAAGAGCGTGCAAGAGAGCAAGTGCTTGCTGGTTGATTTGGAGAGAGCAACACAGCAAGTGGCTATAAAAATTTCACTGAAAATGCCGATTTAAAATTGCAGTCTAGGCAAAATAAGTGCAAATCATGCAAAAAAGGAGGCAACGTGCCAAGTTTAATATGCTCCCCTTGCAACGCAATGCATGCAACAAAGTAGTAGTTTCGGTTTTTTTTTGCAAACTCAACGAGTTGTGCATCGCTCAGCAAGCAAAAACAAAAATGTGTGTGTTTTGCGCTCTGTTTTTGTTGGACTCCGCTTTGATATTTATTTTCTTAGGCTCTGTGACTCGCTCGCTCTTTCTCTCGTTCGCTTACAAAGGGAACCGTTAGGACAAGGAGAAGGAGGACTACTAAATACTTGTGACAGGGTGTGTCTTTGAGTTTTTTGCTTAATAAAGAACAAGCAATTCGAATTCTAAGAGCTATTCATTTTACCGTTGTCTTGCAATTACTCACATTTTACGTGCATTTTTGTGTTCGTTATCGACGCCACCGCCTTAGCGGCGGCGTGCGAATAATTTACGTCGATACAACCGAAGTTGCTGTTTTATATGCTCCCTGGCAACGATTAAGTAATGATACACTTGACCTAACCACTAGAAACTAACAAAGTTATCGCGTTTAATATTAATAAAGATTCAAATACTTTTAATTGCTAACAACTACGAGAAAAAAGTTTGACTAGGTCGACATTGACGAATGGCAGTGTGAAGAAATGAAAAACAACAACACTAATATGTCAGAAGCAGTGTGACCATGCAGCGAGTTTTGAAAAATATTATTTTTAATTGCCACCGGATCTCACTTCCTTCGGAATATACTGTTATATTTCCAAAAAGCGTATACAACGCCGCGTCGTTTAAAAAAATATTATTAATATTTAAAAATATTGAGTGCATAATAAAAATTATCATGCTAAAATTAAATTATTTAATAATTAATATTACATTTCGAGCCATACTTTACAAAATAATAATAATGCAAAAACCAAAAATGGGTAGTCGCTTCTAACCAGGGACTCCGCACTTTTTCGTTAGCTACTTGGTATGTACCATGGTACCAATAAAATACTTTTGCAACAGCTGTTTTGGTGCATGTGTGTGTGGGTTAGTGTACGTTTACTGAAAATAAGAGAAATGCGCTTGGAACAATTTTAAGATGTCCACACAAAATAGTGCTAAAGTTATAAATCAAAAAGAATATTTAAAGAAATATCTGTCTGGCGATAAGGAGGGCAAGAAGAAAAAGAAACACAAAAAGAACAAAAAGACGCAACAGACCAAAGTAAAAATAATCGACGACGACGCACACGATTCCAACAATGAGGAAATGGATGAAGATTTGTTATTTGGCGGCGAAGATGCACCCCAAATTGTTGGCGAATACATCGAGGAAAACCCTGATGCTGTGCGCAGTAAGTGGCGCAATATTGCCGTGAAGGAGCCGAAATCCGAGTCAGACACCGAAACAAATCCCAACGAAAGAAAACCAACCACAAGCGAAGATGATTTATGGGGTCGCAAGGCGTCGACAATCAAAATCAAAGAGGAACGTTCACCACCCGCCATTAGAATTAAGGAGGAGCGTGGCAGCATCTGTCCAAGGGAACGAAGCCCACTAGCCATCCGCATTAAGCAGGAGAAACGCAGCAGTTCCCGTGAACAAGGTCAGAGTCCAGCGAGAAGAATTCCGAAGTCGCCACAACGGCAGCGGCGTAACTCTGATCAAAGTCCGCCAAGACGTCAAAGGAATGAGCATCAGTCTGGAGCAAGAAAACGAAATAATGCTGATTCAAGTTCGCCAAGAAGACGTTTGGATGCGGAACAAGATCAATCTCCTGTGCGCAAAAGACGCAACTCGGATCAAAGTCCACCCAGGAGTCATAGAGATCTGGATCAAAGCCCGCCCAGGCGTCAAAAAAGATGCGGATCAATCTCCACCTAGGCGACGTAATGCTGCGGATCAATCTCCACCTAGGCGGCAACGTGCAGCTGAGAAAAGCCCGCATCGCCGACGACGAGACTCAGATCAAAGTCCACCCAGGCGTCGTCTGGAAGCAGATCAATCTCCACCCAGGCGACGACGCGATTCCGATCAAAGCCCGCCAAGACGCCAACGAGGCGCTGATCAATCGCCTCCTCGCCGCAGACGTGACTCCAATCATTCCCCGCCTCGTCGTCGCCGTAGTTCCGATCAAAGCCCACCAAGACGTCGCCATGGAGGAAACCAAAGTCCACCCAGGCGACGCAGGGAAACAGATAACAGTCCGCCCAGGAGACGTCGCTCCAACAGCAGAGATCGTTCTCCCAGACGACACAGTCGCGATCAATCTCCAGCTAGGCGAATTAAAAAGGAAGAGCGCACAAATAGTCGTTGGGGCAAGGAGAAGTCGCCATCGATGTCGCCGCCGCCCACTCATAAACCCAAAACGCAGCACACGCTGGATGGCAAGAAGGCGGGATTGCAAAATGCTCAGTCGTTAAAGCAGGAAACAGAGCAACGACGACGCGAAGAGCACGAGAGATTCGAGAAAATGTCAAGCGATGTGTCCGGACGCAATGCCGAGGTGCAGATTCGCAGTACTGGGCGTCGCGGAAGACGAGCACGTGATGCCGCTGCCGAGGATCCGGCTGAGCTGAAACGCAAGGAGGCGCATGAACAAAAGAAAAAAGAGCTTTACGATCGCTGGGGAAAAGGACTCAAGCAGCTAGAGGCGCAACAGGAGCGACACGCAGAGATGGCACACGAGGCGGCCAAGCCGGTGGCCCGCTATGCCAACGACGAAGATCTAGATCGGCACTTGCGGGAACAGGAGCATGCGGATGATCCAATGTTGGCGTATATGCAAGCGAAACGCAAGAAACAGGAGCAGCTATCGAATAAACCCGTGATGCCTGTTTATGCGGGCAGTTATCCGGAGAATCGCTTTGGCATACGGCCGGGCTATCGTTGGGATGGCGTCGATCGTTCCAATGGCTATGAACAGCGCTGGTTTGACAAGCAGAACGAGCGACGAGCTGTGCAGGATGAAGCGTACAAATATAGTGTAGAGGATATGTAAATTTGCATTTCAAATTTAGATTCAAATACATATTTTTTATAAAAACAAAACCGATTTGTTATCGATAATTTAGGGTCGTTGTGCAGCACTAAAGCGACGCAGGTTAGTGCGCGCGCGCCAAATGCAACCCTGTGTGTAGAATAGCAGCGTAAAAGCGAATGGTAAATAGTTTTCAACGACACCTGCATGCTGCTTTGTGATTGCCTTTTAAAAACTTGAAACTCGTCGCATACAAAAGAGACAAAAGAAATTTCATATTGTAAAATTAAATAATTTAACTGTGTTTCTAATATCGCATAATTTGCAGGTGGGTAAGCGTTGATTAAATAACTGAATTGAAATGCATATTTTGTGCTGTGTAAGAATTTCTTTGTTTTGTATATGCATGTAATGTAAGTAAAGGCTGCTTTATTTATATCGTTGTTGTTGGTGAACAGAATAAAGCGTAACAATTTGGTGTCAAAACAAGAGTGTACACATGCATGTATGTGTGTGTGCGTGTGTAGTAGTGCCCCGCCTCCGCTTATTAGCATAAAAGCGTTCGCCATAAACGCAAACAATAAAAAATAATAACAACAAAAACGTGTTATTGCCAGCATTTTTTTGTACACAAGCGACTTTGGTTGCATTGTCACCACTATTTTGTTGTTGTTGCTGTTGTGGTTGTATTTGGAGGTGTTGCTCGTATTGTTGCTTTTGTTGTTTGTTGCTTCTATTGCAACCTTCACCATGGCAACAGAGTCGGTCAGTCAGCCGTTGCAAACCTGTTTCGCGTTGTTGCAGCTGTAAAGTAGTTGTTATTGTTGTTGGTTTTGCTGTCTTATGCTACACATTTTTTTGTTGCACAAATTGGCGCGAAAATTTTTGCTGCTGCAAAATGTATGCCAGCCAAATGATTGTATATGTACGCATATGCATGTGTTTGTGTGCAAGCTGCATGATGCGAGCTTACTTATCTATTACTTGCGCTCTCACTCCTTGCTTTTTCTCTCTTCCTCTCTCGTGAACACATTGACAGCGTGACACACTTCCGCTTAAGAAATTCATTCATGGCACGACGCCCTCCCGCTCAAAAGTGCATGTTTTCGCATTGCTATAAGGAATTTTAATATCACTTGTACATTCGGTACATTTCTACAAGCTTAGGTACATTTTTTGCAAGTGGGTACTTGTTTCCAAATGGTATAAAACTTTAGTTTTCAAATGCTAGTAATAAGTGTAGATTTCATTACCAATATTTTAGAGCACTATTTAAATAATAAGTATGTTTATATAATAAATAATGCTTACTTTTGTTAATATTACAAAATAGGAGTGCAGGATAATTGGACTTTGTCTTTTTAAACAAGTGAATGTGCTTAAAGAAAAACATTGTAAGAAACAGAATATATTATAAATATTCAGGGGAGACTTTAGGCTTTTTTGTGTATTTGTTGTGCAATCAAATAACACATCATTTATTTAAGAATTGGTTAAAATTAATATGTTTTAATACTTTGTAATTAACATTTGAGAACTTAACTTTTTTTTGGAATTTAAAATTAATGAAAACTATTTCTTATATTCAAAGGCGTAGATAATCAAATCTTAGTTTTGAGCTTTTATTTACTATATAGTCAAGTAGGAAATGATAAACCAAACACTTAGGTATGCGTGTATATACCCAGACACACTAGAACCTTAGAAATGTACCATTACGAAATCGGTGATTCGCTATACCAACAAAAATTAGTCGCAACAGTTTTGGTACAAAAGTGAATGTACCAAAATAAGTAAATGGTACAAAGTTCCAAATGTGGACAATCGCGGTAGTGCCCTGAATTCCTTGAAATGGGAACACATACGATATTCCACTCCCAGGTTATAGAGTACAACTAAATGAAGCATTCACATGCATGATCTTTGGCAGTGCTTCAACTAAAGGCATCTGCTTGTCATTATTAATATTGTTGTTCATTTCAAGGGACGCCATTTTGCAAGCTTTGATCGTTTTGCACGTGGCCGCCAAAAGCTTGCAGCTCCGCAGGTCCAAACATCCCCAGCAAACGGCGTGTACACGTGTGTGCGTGTGTGTAATTGTGATTTATGCTTTCGTGTTACGTTTCGCTAGCTCCCCTTCGTGCTAAGGCTAAAGCTTAACCTTAAACCTCAACCCTTGTCCTTCGGTACTGTGGTACTTTCGGTACTTACTTCAATGTCTTCTCACTTGCCTTGCCTTGGTGGCTGTTGGCGTTTTTAGGGTGCTTCCAGAGACCCAGTGACATTGTAATGAAAATTAGAGAATTTACACGCATCTCACGCTGAGTGTGTGCGTTGTGCACCCCTAACATGCTTCTAGCCCTTCGGGGGTATGTTACGATTCAACAAATGCTAAGCGGAGTTCTTTCAACTTTCGCTTTTTTTTAAGCGTTTTAGAATTCCTTTACAGCAGCGTATTCAAATGTCTATTGTTACTCATAGTTTTCTACGGAATTTCAATTCTTTTTTTATTCTTTTGGCGAATTTACCACCATGACTCATTGAAGGGTTGAACTTAGAGCTCGAGTATAGGAAAATCTGAGTTTTATACTGAAACTTTGTAAATGGTAATATAATTGATGAACTTTGATTTTTCTCTAAATACACCTCGCAAATTAAAATGCCATCCATCGACTTCACATGGCGTCTAGGAAATAAAAGAAAATTTTCCAACTGCCGCCCGACGTTTTTCTGTTATATGTAGAACAATGGCAAGAAGGAAAAGCGCCCCGGAAGGAAACTACTTCCATGCGGTTCAAGAAAAACAAAAAAACATTGGAACCAGTTCTGCTAATTTGTGCACACGTGCAAATCTCTACGTAACCGTAAGAAGACAATGGGCTAAAAATACAAAGGAAATTCAGCTGTAACCGATGGTTCAATGGTCAAAGGGGGAGAGGCGGTGCTAGGATCAAAACGCAGCTAGCCAGTGACACTGCAAATTAATTTAATTTTTGTTGAAAAGTTCATCAAGTTTTCCATTTATTATAACAGTAATTGGATCGAGAAGCTTTTTGTAGACTTTTGGAGAGAAAGCTGAAACTTGAAATGTTCTTCTTAATTCAATTTTTCTTGGAAAGTCTATAAAATATTTATCTTCATACATTTTGATAGGATAAACATATTTGCATTTCAAAACTCAATCTTCCCAAGAATTTTATTAGACAAGATTTTTTCTTCAAAAAGTATATATACATAGATAACATTACCCACACCTTCTATTAAGAAAAATAAAACATTTTATATTTTAATGGAATGCTTAGACATTGTAATTTGCAAAAAAAAAATTTAATTTGAGATTTGTGATTGTCTAATAAATCGAGTTGCATAAGTTTTCCAATAAAAAGGGGAACTTCTTATATCTTTGATTTTAAGGAAGCCATATTTACATTTCAAATCATTTGCTCCTTAAGTATTAAAGCAATAACTTTTTGAGTGAAAGCAATTTGCAAAAGGTTTTCATTTATGCACCGTAAAATCGATTAACAATTTCTATAGATCGACTTGAAAAGAAACTTTGAAATTATGCTGGGAGTTTTTACCACATGCAGTTCCTGGATGCAATTCACCCCTTAAAGATAACGCTACAATTTTCGTGGGCAAATCTATTTCAATTATTATTAAAATTTACTATTTACATTTCTATTGAAATGAATTGGGTGAGGAGAATAGAATCAAAAGAAAAAATCCTAAGTACTTAACGTAACTCGTGAAAAGCTGGGAAAACATAAATGTTACCTTTAAGGACTAAAGATCGCGACAGTTAAGAAGGAGCGTGATCGACAGTTAGATGCCCTGTAATCTGCTTTGTTATAGGAAACGTACATTCAAACTCTAGCTTAAATAGAGAACTTATTACACCCTTAATAGTAGAAATACACGGTATACCTAGATAAGATAGGGTTGCTTAGTCTTTATTGTCTTTGCTTTTGTATAGATCCCAGCGAGAAAACCTTGTTTCACTTCAGCACGGATTTGGACGTTCCTCCTCTGTCTTCCAGTCAGACAAAAGTTAAAGTTTTTATGCTCGCTGCTTTTGTTCCGCAAACTGGAATTGGAATTAGCATGAAGCGTACACATACCGATAGAATAATAATAATCCCATAGATGGTCCCATCCCGGCAGTAAATAGGGCAGCGGGTTACCTCGTATCCATTGTTCGAATCCAGGCCAAGAAAAATAGCGAATAAATAGAACCGAACGTTGATCTAGTGGATGAACTGAGAACTGGGAAGACAAGAAAAATATGAATTCATCTTGAATAGTAGAAACAGTCTAATATTACAAAAACAACTTTAGTTAAGATTTCCTAAACTTGTTATATTATTTTTTTAAAAATTCCTTGTTAAGTTTTAATAAGTTTAGAACTAGTTTTAGTTTTCTCTAATTATTAGTTGTATTAGGTGATCTAACTGGTTAATAATGCTAAATTTTAGTTAATCTACGGTGTTTTTTGTAGCTTAAACTTCTATTTTATCGAATCTTTCCCAACTCCCCCAAAATACAACGCAGCAGGAAAAACCCATAGAAATTGCAAGCCTTACTGTACTTTGGCAATAGTCTGAATGACTCCAGCAGAAGTGAGTAATAAATTTAGTTGTAAAGTTGTAAAAGAGGCAGCACAATGGCAGAGAGTTGTGAGCGTCCTGTTGCCAAGCTCATGCGCTCACTCACAGGACATACAACAGGACATAGAATATCGCCGCAAGCGCTTTCCACCCCGCGTAGTTTGGTGGGCAAACACGTAAGTTAAATCGATGAAAATAAAAGGCAAGACAAAGATTTCGCGATGCCATTCAAGAAAACGAGTCTTTAGCTTGGGGTGAGTTTGTCTTTCGAGGGTTTCCCTTCTCATTCATACCAGTTATTAATAGGTTAAATGGGGTATATCAAGCTAGTGTCTGTCCAAGATGTGTGCAACAGGCAAAAGAAAGTATTCCATTTCCATAGCATATATGTATATGTATATGTATATCTATTCGTTATAGGAATAAACTTTTGAGCCACGTTAGACACATGTCTTTCTGTATGCATCGTCATAAATATTTTAGGAACCAAAACTTTATGTAATTCATGGAAAGTAAGCGTCCATGTCTTTATAAAATATATAGATTTAACTACGTATTCTTGATAAGTGTACAGTTTCATGAAAATTTGGTCACATATCAGTTTGTATGTTATTGCTATAAACATATAAAGAACTATTAAGGGCTAAAACAAAACAATGTAATCAGATGTCTTTTAAATTTGGGACTCAAGTTTTATATAAATAAGATAAGTCAGAATTTATTTACAATTGCATTATTAACTTGACAGTTAAACATAAAATAATTTTACAGAGTAACAATAAAGTGTAATTTTACATACACTTATTATTATTATAGTTTTACAACCTTTTTATCGGGTATCTGCCAGTCGAGCACTCTAGTAGAGTTTTTCTGATTCTTTTTGGGTCTTGTGTATTTTCTATTATCTCGCGTCTTGCGCCAGGCTCAGACCAACTGGTTGACTGGCTCTCTGGCTTGTGCTGCTTGATGCCAGAGGTAGTGGTGGTGATGGTGGTGGCTTTTGTTCCAATCGGCAATCCGCCCCGCCGCCAACATCCAACATTAAACAGGAGAGCATCCTGCGAGTCTGAGACTCTCTAAGCATTCCGTCGCTACACACTGACACAGTTATCGAGTGCAATTCAGACAGGTCGGTTGTGTCGGCTCCGTTCGTTCGCGTCGCGTATTCCGGTTGTTTTGTTGTTTAGGGGTTTTAGGGTAGTAGTGTTTCGCTATATGACGTGTTATTATTATTGTTCAATCCTTAGATAGTTGTTATTCAAGCATCTTTCGCATCAAAAAAACCTTGTTCTTAAACTTTTGTGTTAAATTCGCTTCGCATCGTTTGCTTTCTGTAATCGCATTTCGTTTGTTTCTTTTTTTCCTTCTTGGGTAAGTTGAAGTGAAATGCTCCTTTTTTTCGATCTGAGCTGACATTAACGCTCTAAATGAGATCCATTAATTACTCAGCCAGATAATTCTTGTACGCGTATATGTAAATAGACATAGGCCGATTGTCTGCGCTTTGTTGCAACTGCAGACACAGAGAACGCGATACGATTCTATATCTATCTGTATAGCATATATATATGTGTATGTTACATGCAGTTCTCTTTGTGTCCCCTTGGATTTGTTATATTTCAACAACTTCCGCATTGTCAAACATACTATGTATAAAAAAATAAAATAAAACATACTACAGTCGGCGGGTGTTGTCGACGCCGATGTCGTCTGCAATCAATGAACCGAACCGCCCAAGTTTTATACTCGCCTCGCCACAATTGCAATTGCGATTACCATGTGAGAAGAATCGACTCTGAGATACCCATTAGTTTGAGTTATACCGATTGCTTTATTCCATTACTAGTATTTATTTGTAAATAGATTTAAAAGCTCATTTATAATGTATTTTTATCCTAATTTATTTTATTGGTTTTTTAGGCGACAATTTGGTCATCCTTAGCCTTATCTATAATATGAAATTTGGGCTACTCACAACTTAAAAGGTAAGAATTTATCTTAGCAAAATAGGAAACTCTAACAAAATTAATTATTTAAGTTACGCCATTTATAAATAAATTAAACATATTCGTAGTTAAATCAAACATTTTAAACAAAGTGAATAAAATTAAGTGAATTCAAAATTAAATATATGACAAAGGAGGGTATTTAATAGTCTAAACCTATCTGATCGTCTTGTGAAATTCAAAATTTCTATGCCAATTGAATTGTATATATAAAAATACTTAAATACTCTTTGTTCCGGAGGCTATACAATTTTTCAATTAAAATAGTAAGTTTTAATATTCTATAAACTATACAAATTATGTGGAAATTGCAAGAATTTATAATTCTGTCAGCTTTCAGTTTATCTTATCTAGTAGCCTACATATAAAGAAAAAAATACTGCAATCTTGACTATTTCAATGTATGATTGCACTTGACTATCTGTAAAATAGAAATAAAATACAAATACTATGAAATTGCATGATAAAATAGGAAAATGCTTCGTCAAGCGGATGACGATGCATATCTGTCACAATATTGATATTTCTAAATAACAATTATGTCTTATCTATTGAAGAATTGCAAGCACCCGCCGTTCTTTGCGATTCTCAAACGCCCACCAAGTGCAGATTTTTCACATGAAACATGCGTTGGCTCTATATTTAAAATAGCCGTGGAAATTTTCTTTGCCAAATTGTCACTATGTCGCCCACATTGCCATTCACTTTGTCTTTCGCACATTTTGGCTTAATTTAATTTCCTTAGATGATTCAAATTGAACTTTGTTTAGCAGCTAAAATGTATTTCTATTATATGCGTTGACGCCATGACGTGCGATCTTTGTATGTGATAATAGATAAAGCAGAATGTACGATATAGAATGCTATATATTGTTGTATGTATTTATCTGTCGGTAGAGTGAAGAAACTACTTCAAAAAGAGTAGCAAACTGACCCTGAACTTGAACTGAACTTGGTGCTGTGGAAAAGCCAACGGCTTGAGGTCTACACATATTATACATATGGCTGTTTGGGTCTATTATTCGTCTACGATGTGAACACTGAAAACGCTTAGTTGTTGAAAATTGTATTTGTTTGTGTGTGTGTTGAGTTGTTATTGTGTTTTATCAGAGAGCTTTGGCTATAATTGGTGTGTGCGGTGCTTTGGGGCCAATGAACGTTAAGCACACGAATCAGCAGAAAAACAACACAAGAAATCAACACAAATATGGCCATATTGTTGTTTATTTTTTTATTTGAATTCGCTGAATCAATCACATGAAAAGTGCATGTGAGTTGTGAAGCATTTTCTGACATTATTCCCGAAAAATTAATATTCCAGTACTATCATTCATATAAGAGCTGCTTTGCTCTTTTTAAAAAATTATCTTTCACAATGAATAAACAATTTATACAACATATTTACATTTTTTAATATACATACTTCAATTTTATATAGAAGCTTCAAAATGTGTTCTATGCTTTAGAAATTTCAATTTCCGCATAAGCTTTTCACATTATATTTCCCAGAAAATAATCTCTTCCATCCTTACATACTGAATTTACCTGTCAGAAATTTAATACACATTGTGTTCTTCCCCAACTGCTTTGTTAATAAGTACAAACAAGCATTAAAATATGTAGAATAGAGTGTGAAAGTTTTCAATGTTGTTTCGCACCCTCTTGGCCCCCAAAGCGCCACCCCTTTTTTTTTGCGAATCTTCATTTAATAAACATAAACAAATCGATACGCGTCACAACAACGCCAACATGCTGTATATACAAAGGATATAGTATATACCTTATATATACATATATTTTTTCGATGTACACATTCGCCGGCTGCCCCCATAAAAAAAGATGTGTTGGGGGGTGTTTTGGGGGTTGCTGTGGAGATTTGGCTGCCATGTTGAAAAGTTACGACGCAGAATTCCCTTGAAATCCTTAAACAAACGAACAGTTGCTCTCTCGCTCAGAGTCTATCTCTCGCTCGTTCTCTCTCTTTCCCTCTGCCCCCATGGCAGTGTGGCATGCTCTCGCATAATAAAACCCACGCTACTACGAAATGCGTCTCTACAACCCCAAGGCCAAATGCCACAGCGACCATAACACCATAGCCTCCGCTCTCCACCCACCCCTTGATGTCCTTGCAAGTCTGCGGTCGCATTTTTGTTGTGTTTCTGCACATTCATAACAAAAACAATTTGGAAAATAATGTGACGAAGTTTTTGTAATATACTCAGCTCCACCAGAATCTAAAAATAGTTTTCTGTTATTTATGTTGTGACTGCACTTGTATTTGTGTTGTCACATTTCACCAATTGCGTACTTATTTATCGATACACTAATCGATATACATACAAATATTAATGTCAATCGAATTGGCAGCCGGTTTTTTTGCTAATGCTGTGGGTTTCAAAAGCTTTGCATTTAATTAAATTGAACATGGAATACACAAGTAACTCGACGAAAACCACAATGACGACGCCCAAAAAGGGCAGGAGGCGTGGCGATGCCTAAATGTAGGCAACAACAACAGATGCTTTGCACTGCCTTGAACTCGAAGACGCGACGAAAAGAAAGTGAAAGTGGAATGTGGGATGGATGTGAATTTGTATGGAAAGAGAAGTAAGAAAACCGGTGTTCTCGTCACTCTGGTCACACCCACGCAGCAGGCTGCGAAAGCTCTAAAGCGCCTTCAACGTGGGCGTTGCTGTAAATACTTGAAGGATACCGGCGCCCACGTCCTTGACAATCATTTATCCTTGGAGTGGGCGAGCGTGTGACATCCTTGGCACATCTATATGTATACAGGAACCGACTATTCCCGATGTTTCGAGGTTCTCCCGAACATATGCGAGTATTTACTTGATACACGCCTGCTCCTGTCGTGTCGTGTTCCTTATTTTTATTTTTATTTTATTTATTTGTTGTATTTTGTTTTGCTGTGGCGCACTTTGCCATTCCAAGGACATGTCTGTGATTTTCTCTCTCAGCAAATTTTCCGTGCGTCAGTCGATTGCCATCAAAGCCTTCATCACCGCTGAATTTTTCCAGTGAAGTGGGCGACGAATTCTTTCATTATCAACATGACTGCAATTTGAGCTAAACGAAATTAGGTAACCTAAACATATGAATCGTTTTAGTCTTAGATAAATGAATGAATCACATTTCAAATTGAATAGCTTTCGATCAGCACATTTTGAAAATATATGTATGTAACTATGCAAACACGGCTATCTAATGGATTATATTACACCTTTAATATGTCATATTGCATCATTTTTTGTCAAATTTGCAAACTAATTGAAATAACGCTCGCATTCAATTCATAAACACATACAAAAAGTCTGTGCACATTTACTATTGTTGTGTGCATTCCAATTTATTTATTTATATTTCTGTCTTTTTTGTGCTTTTTATAAACAAACCAATAAAGAATTGAAAAACGCAACGTCAGCAGGCAGCGAAAATGCATCGCTTATAAACGCGCGCGTTTTCGATGCTTGCACCTTTTGCTTTATTTCTTTCTTTCATTCGTATAAATAAAAACATGTCGATGGATTATATATAGTATATTTTTGCAATGTGCAACTAGTTTTAATTTTTGCGAAAATCAAAACACAAATCAAAGTGCCAGACAATTTCATAACAAAAATTTGCATGAAAAAAGAACGTACAATAGCAAAACAAATAACAATGTGTGCAAAGAAAATGAAAACAAGAAACCGATAGTAAAGATGACTGACTATGAAATAGTGTGACCGCAGCAACTAAGCCGCTCTTAAGCCCCATTCGTTATATTTGATTCATTAGTACCTTCCTCGTTAAAAAATTGAAGATTCCCTCCTGACTCTTAGCACTAAGCTATCGTACCCTTCTAACATATTTCTAACGGGTATAACAATGATAGTGCGCAAAGAAAATGAAAACAAGCTGACTGGTCCCGAAGTAAACAACAAAGGTGACGTCAAAAAACGGGTGGGCAGCGACACACGCACACATGTGAACGTGTATGTGAGTGAGACTAGAGAGAACTAGAAAGAGCAAGAGCGGAAGCTTTGTAAATGAATTTATTTATTAATCAAATTGGGAATAAAACATAAACAGTCCATCTCGCAAAGTGAGCAACAAATGCGAAAGCCACATAACAAAACAACAACAAACGTCGACTGTACCATAGCAGCGACTCTTTCGTTCTATCCCACTTCCACTCGCGCCATGCCCCCCAGCGCCGGTAATTCATGAAACCACACTGTATGCGTGTGTGTGTGGGTGAGCGACATGCGCCGTTTCTACTGCTCTCTTTCTATCTCTCTGGAAATGCTGCGCCTGCACAGCTGAACAATCAAAACAAAATCAGCCAGCAGTGCGGAAGCTTTCTCTTGTACTGTTGCTTGCTTCGCGTGTTTTTGTCGCTGAGCTTTTCAAAACTTTGAACAATCGGTCAAGAACGTTTGACAAGCGCGGACGACACAAAACGCGAGCACAGCACATTATTGTTGCCTGTGTATGTGTATTAGTGTGTAGAGAGCTCAGTCGAGTGCGATAATCAAAATAAAACAGAACAAATTATTTTTTATTGTCGTCGGTGTACATACCAAAAACAACAATAACAAACAAAAAGCGCTGATAGAATGAACGACGTCAGTCAATGCAGCAGCGCGTGCAAATCAAAGTAAATAAATGTAAATACATTTGTATATATACAAAAATGATATAGTATATGATGCATATTACTTAAAAAGTAACTGTGTATAGTTGTTGTGCTCATAATTCAATTAGCGAGCAATTAAAACAAGTCAGCAACAAGCGCAAACAAATCGCTCGCGCTTTTTGATCATACGAGTTCCAGTTCCAATTAAATTAACTTTTGAGGTTCAGACATATGGTATACACAAACACACGTATAATCGAATATTTAAACAAACTTGCTAAGGCGATTAGAGGCGAAAAGCGCGAACTAGTTTCCAAGACAGCAGAAAACAACAAGAAGCATGAAACAGAATATTCAATCATAAAAAACGAGCAAAGCAAGAATAAAAAAAAGGTCCATTATATTTGCATAAATAAATGAAGCAACAAACAAAAATAAAAAACAAAACAACAAAAAATCGCTGCCAAATTTGAAGAGTGCTGGAATTTAACTACAAAAATTCTGACGTTGACGCTGACGCCGACGCAAGCACGACGCGACGCTAAAGACACACACATACGCACTCACTCACACACGAGCTCGCGAGTCGCGAGCGACCGAAGGCAGAGCGAGCTTTACTTCGGCTGCTCTCGTTGTCGACGTTCTCTGTGCACGCTTTGATCAGTTGTTCGCAACGCGCTCAGCTGCTCGGTCGAAATCCCCGCAAAATTGACAGCAACAAAGAATCGAAGAAAAAAAGAAACAACAAAACGATAACACCGAAAGCTTTCCAGAGTTGTTGTAAATTTTTGCCATAATTATAATACACAATAATATTTTACGATATATATTTGGATTTAACGTGTGTGTGCCATCAAGTGTCGAACACGAGTGTTTTCTAATAACAACACCCCGACAAACCAAAAGAAAAAAATATAAAAAATCTATTCGGAGCTTTTCAATGTCAAAACTTCAAGTCTTACGTCAACAACAATAACCCATAAAAGTATGTGTATTTGCGTTTGTGTGCATGCATGTATTATTAAAAGTACATGCATATAACAATTCTTAGAGCTCTTATGTACATTGGGTATTTGTATGTATGTTGTTTCTTGTTGCTTTCTGGTGACAAGCTGATAAGATTCGCCAGACGCGAGCCTGAATATGAAATACTAATTTAACTTATCAAATTTGATACAAAAGTGTGCATAGTTCTTATGATTAAGTGTATATGTGCTATATTAAATATTATACACACATATTTCAGTCGGTTTTAATCGCCACATGTGTGACCCAGTTTAAAAACCCAACCAACAAAAAGCGTGACCAACAACAACAATGAAATACACAATTTACATATAAAATACAAAATAAAAGAAAACGAAGAAGAAATAAGCTTCTTCCCTTTGCGCCGCGTGTTCATGCATATAAATTAATTAATGGCTGCAAATAAACAATAACAATTCTTCTATAAGTAGCAGAAATGTTTAAATAAACACAGCAGCGAGTATAAATTCTCCCAACAATTTTCATATTTCCTCATCGTCTTACAATTTGTGTTGAACACGGAAGTCAAAAGTTTGCCTCATAAACGACGCCGACATCGACGACGATTTACAACTCTATCTCTACTCCCTCTCAACTGGAATTGTTTATACTTTTTGTATAGCACAGTCGAATAAGGTTGGTATTTCCATTTCTTAATGCCAGATGCCTATACAATAATTATTGTATTATATTATTACTTTGCAAACCCGCGATGAAAACCCGGTTTTAATTTTAGGGAAAAGCCAAACAGTTTTTAATAGTTGTTTTCGCTTTTGTTATTAAGAGATTAGGTTATAAAAAAAAGTTTGTTATTATGTTATAAAAAAAATTTTTGGGATCGTCCAATTTCTTTTCCCCAACTATGGCTTAGAAAGTTGAAAGGGATCAACTATGGACAAATTTATTTCCTCATTAGCCAAAAAACAAATTTGTATTACAAATGAAAAACAGACTCAACAATACTTAAACACAAATCTCTGGCCATAGATCATATTTAGATTGCTCTTTGGAATCATGCTTCCAATTTAATTTTCAAACTTCTTCTAGCTGTCAAATTTGGTAATTTACGAGTCCAAGGCAATTAAAATGTCAACTCATCCCAGTTCAGATATTTACACAAGAACTTCTCAAAATTCAGAGTTGTAATCGAAAACGAAATCGAAAATCGTGAAATATGAAACGCGTTGCAGCAACAAAACCAAAGTCGAGCTATAAACATGCTCGCATTTGTTTATGTATATAGGCCATGAGCCATGAAATGGCTCTCAAAACTTAATAATTTCCTGTCTAGAGTCGAGTCCGAGACAAAGGGAAAGTCAACACACATAAAACTCATTTTCCATAGGAAACCAAAACGAGTAAAAATCTCGAAATTTGTCGATTATATAAAAATCCCATTGATGATATGCGTGTATTTATTTGAATGGGGCCTTTTATTTCTTGTGTATTTCATTTGTTGCTATTTGTGCAAATAATCAATAAGCGAGCGAAATATACAATAAAATGATTTTTGCCTAACGAAAAAGAGGCGACCTAAAATGAAATTAAATTTGAAATTGATTTCAATTTGAATGTGAATTTCAAATTCAATTCTGCTCTGCGGTCGTTTTCAGAGTTCAGTGTCAGTGAGCGAAAAATTCAAGGCCGAATAGCGCTTGACTCTCGAATCGGAATCGGAATCGAAATCGGTCTCGATTCGACACGACTTGACAACACACCCGAAACCTCAATTGTGTAGAATGCTTTAAATGTCCATATGTTGGGTAAATATCAATAGAAGACGCTGCTCACACTTGTCCCCTTAACAATTCTTATTTCGTTCTTATACCCTATGAATAGAGGGTGTTATGAAACAGTACAAGCTTCGGAATTTAAAAATTTTTCTGTAGTGTGAAAATCATATAAGTTTCATATTTTTTAATTCCCATATAATAGATTTATTTACAAAACTAGTAGGCATTACAATTTGATCTTAAAAATATATATTGTATAGGGAAAAATTTGTAAAATTGTAAATAGTAAATTCTAGGAGAATAGCAGATATTCCACAGTAGAGAATTTCTTTAAATATTCCTTAAACACAGACTCCAAACTCAACTATTCTCAAGCTTCTCCGTTTCTGCTGCCGACAGTTTTTTTTATCTTTTTGTCTGTCTCTCTCTCTATATGTCTCTTTATTGGGTTTTGAGTGGGTTTCCAGCTGTCTCAGCTGCTGTGTTGGGTGTCTTAGTCTTAATTGACTTAACTGCCGACAATCGATATTTCGCTAGTTGAAGCAGGCTAATAGAAGTTGCATTTTCCTATATCACTTGATATGTATGTATTGTGTTATATGTATATTCCAGATAGCTGATATAGCTACATCAATGACTCAACAGTTGAGCGCACGATAAGCAATCCACCGCAATACTGCAGTAATAAAAAGCCAAAATAAAAAAGAAAATAATAACAATAAGGAAAACAAAACCAAATCACATGGTAAATATACATGTAAATAAATACATGATAACAGCAGGTGCTTTAAGCTCCCGACTTTACTTGATAAATTTATGACTGATGATTCTGTGGAATATTGGCAAATGCTGCATAATATATGTTTGATAATATTTGGGAGACAGCTTAAGCATTATTGCCACACTTTTATTGTGGCATAATGAGAGATATAATGCTTAGATATTTGATAATATATTATTAAAATATTATTAAAACGTCCAATAAATGAAATTATGATTAAAAGATAGGTTCACAGGATTGGGGGAGATCTATACTTTCGTTAAAAAATAGTTGAATGTTCTGATGAAACTTTCTAACATTGGAAGTAACAAGAATATGAAGTATACTTTAAATATATATTTCTCACATATCAATTAATAAACTGATATGTAGCTATTTCCATATTGTGCTGATTAGCCTATTGATGAAATGATGATTATCATTCTGGCTGCTATTGCATCATTTTTTTCGAATTTCTTCCCGTTTTATCGCTCGCTTCGATTGTCTGTGAATATTTAACATAGTTTCAATGTGCTGATGACCAATCGAGTGATTTGCCTTACAAATTTCCATATACTACAATACGGTTTATGCATATATAGTATGCATATTTCATATGCATACGTGTTTTATATAAATTCTAAGTACATACATTTGTTGTCTCTAGTATATAAAAAATACTACGGTCATTGTACTTCATCGGCCTTCAACTTTCTTTATTGTGTGTTGTGTTATGGTCTACGGATGCGGCCGTTGAGCGAACTTGTTTTCTTTTTGTTGTGTGAAATTGCTTAAAAAGTATATCTTATACTTGTCTATATAGTATGTATATGGATGTGCATTAAAAACTCTTTGTGCTGACTTTGCAATTTACACATTTCGTAAATAGAGTATAACTTAGTCGACTGTACAAAAGACAATGTTCTCATATCCCTAATAATCCCTTCTTTATAACGCCAATTCCTAGAAGATTGTTATGTTTTTGTTTTTTTTTTTTCATTCCGTTTTCAATTGTGATTTCGCTTTTGTTTTCGTTTAGCCGATAAAAATAGCAAAAGGCAAAAAACTAAGGGACTGTTTCCGGTGCTACAAAGTGTTGTTATTTGTTTTTAATTTTTGCAAACATTTCAGACTGTGCCTGAAACAAAATAAATAGTTTTCTACATGTGGGCGGGTGTGTGACGCCTTCTCTTTTTTTTTGCTGCTTTGCTTATCCAGCTGTTAGGATTGAAGATAAAAGAAATATTCGAGAGTTACCAGCAATGTTTCAAATTCGTTAAAGACTATTGATAATGAGAACAGGAAAGGGTTTTTTTTTTATAGTTTTTGAGATTTTCTTAAATATTTCCATTTGTTTTGATAGGTCCATAATTTTTATATTCTGAATATTATACAAAGCAATATTTTATAAAAAAAAAATGTATTTTTAAATGTAATATGTTTTTCTTTAGCTTTTAATTTTGTTCTGTGTGTTTTTACCAAACAAATATGTAATGAAATATGGATTTTCTGGCATTAGTTGGTTCCAAATATAGCTTCTTTATTAAATATTTGTGCATGTAAACCTAACGTCACTAAATGTTGTAAATTCCCATATGCAATGTGTTTGACCCAATGCTTATGATGATGGGCTTATCAGTCTGTTCGTCACTGGCACGCGGCTGGACGCTGATAAGTGAGGAGAGCCAGACGACTCTGTAAAAGCGTCTGTCTGCTGATAGCAAACTCACGTGTTCCTGCAATGTATCCGATTGAATCGAAAGTTACATACATTGTACATATGCATTGCAAATGGGAAATGGGAATGAAAGAACACAATAAACACTTAGGCACACATACTATATGAAATGCTGTTTTTTAGCGTGGAAAGTAACCGAGTTATTTCAAGTCTTTTGCGTATGTGCAATATACTATATAGAGTATAGACTAACTTTTAAGATCTCACACTCGATGTGGTATTTGTCTAACATTTCAGCTGAACTGTGCTAATTTTATATATACTATATGTACTCGCGCAGTGTGCGCAAATATGTTACTAAATCAATATAAATTGATTTTAATTATTTATCTATTAGCGAAACAGCAAGCCAGCAATTTGTGTTTGCCGTTTCTTTTATTCATACCCTGGGCACATTGCGAATGGTAATGATAGAAGACTTGATAACTAGAAATCATTAAAGAAATTCAGAAATATCCCAAAAGTAATGATTGAATAAGTAAACAGATTATAAAATATTATTATTTCAGTAAAAGTTTTCACTGAAACGTTTTTAACGTTTACAAGGAGTAACCTTTAGTCGAACCTTTTTTGACTCTCGCACATTTGCTGTTTGCCCTGTTTGCGGTATACCAATTATCATTGTTATTGATTGGTGAGGGAATCGAAATAGCCAAGAAAACGAGGAAGAGTCGGGAAGGTATAGAGAGTAAACATTTAAATTTTTGTGCTTTTACTCTTAACAATTGTATGAAATACAAATGTGCGAGCTTTCAAAGCGATATCTAATTCTTCTTATATTTTTTAGTTCATTAAACCCATTTTGACATAATATATTCTGACAGGCTAAAATGTATATTCTATGTTATTATATAAATAGGCGGAATAGTATTTTGTTGCTCATTAGTTGGCATGTTTACTAGTAATATTTATTATGCATATTTTAATGGTATAAGAACTACTGAACCTAAACATAGCGCCCCCGCATTCCTTAGTGATATTTTTAGTCGTGGTAGCTGTGAAATTGGCGCCCTAAAAACGTAAACTAAAAATAAGTCGATTGCCGCGTAGAAGGAACTTGCACTTGGCGGTAAAATGCGGTGGCTACCTCAACATACCGTACATACATACATTTCTTAGTTTTGCGTGTGTGTGACAAGGAGAGTGCGTGTGCCTAATTAAAGCACTGCAAAGTCAAAAGCCAAAGCAAAAATGACTTGCATAAATTGTAGGAGACAAAGAAATATATGCAGCGAAGAGAGCAAGCGAGAGAGAGTGGGATAAAACCAAACAAAAATTGCATGCACTTCGAACATGTGACACTGATGACGACAAAGATATTGTTGTTATTCTCGCAACGTCAAGATGAGCTTGAGTTAGAGTGAGAACGGAAGTGGCGATCGAATGACGCTTTTCCAGTGCATAGAATTTAACATAGAGAGTGCAAAGCTTTGCTTTGCCATCTAATTATCTTTCTTGAAATTCATAACGTGAAATGTTTACGCAATCGTCTCAGTATTTGCTCACATATAATGATACTAAATTTAACCAGTTAGCTTAATAACATGTATTATTGTTTATTTACACTTTTTATGATGCTCAAAGGGACTAATTAAGAGCTTTCACTTGTATACCAAAACAAGAAATCATTCGCGTCTAGTATATATTCTGGTGAAATGTAAAAGCTTGCTAAGTGTTGCCGATTTGTTGTTGTAATATATGCATACATATATATTTTTATTTACTCACAAAAAAAACCCGTCTAACGCCAGTCATAGCGACGGAAAGCTTTAGATTATTTACTATATATACACATGTATACAGACTTACACACTCACACACAGTTTGACGCGAACGAAGATGGCGACAAAAGCAAACAGTCAGAAAACATATGTTGCTCAGAGCGCAAATGTCAAGCGTGCTAAACATGCGAAAGATTGAGAGCGTCAGCGAGCGAGGAAGAGAGGCATAGTCCACGTTCTCAAAAAGCTCTTTACAATCGCTCGCCTAGTTTTGTTTACAACTCGTCGTCGCTGTATGTACTTGAGTGTGTGTCTGAGTGTAAAACAAAAGCAACACAGCGATAAATTATAAATTCAAAACAAAATATAAAAAATAAACAGTTTTGACCTTGAGTTTGGTTAATAACTGTGCTCAAAGCGTTGCTCTCTCGCTCTCTGTGTCTCTCTGTCGCTATTTTTTTGTTGTTCCCCTCAATTCAATTTGTTGATAGCGTGGCGCTGTCTAACTGTTTTTTCATGATGTATTTTTGTTTATAATTATTGCATGATGTGTTGAAATTACCGCCAGACTGCAGTTGTGCTATAAATTTCACCCAACAATTCTCATATTAATATATGTGTTTTTGTACTTTATCAGACTTCTGTGACGTCAGATACAGATACAGATACAGAAACATTTAACTTGTAAGAAATAAGCAGCTGCTTTGGGATTTTGTTGTTGTATCTTTGCCACGCCTCAGACAGTCGATGTGTTGTACTTTAAACCCCCCAACTCAATTCCAAAAGCTTTTCACGTGCATCCCACGCGGCTTTTGTTCTGTGTTCCGCTTTGCTTTGTTTACCCATATTGTACACATATCAACTTAGATATATTACATATAATTATAATGCATTCAACTCTATTTTTACATGTATGGTATCTATATCTGTGTGTGTATTTCTAGTACGTCTGATTTTTGTTATCATATGTTTTGCATCAGATGTTTTCTCGTCTCCATTTTGCGTTCATTAACTTATTTGTTAGCGTTTCGATATTTGTTGCGCCTGTTTTAACAATATTCTTAATGATAATTATACAGACTCGCTTTTTCTCGGTACTCTCTCTCTCTCTCTCTGTCCCTCTTTTCCTTCCTCTGTTGTTGAGTTCACCAAATCAAAAAATGTTTGCTTGTTTTAAGTTTTGTCGACAAAAAATGTGTAATAAATTATTTTCGTATGTTCGTCTTTGTTCATTTATTCGTAGCTTTTTATGTACATAAGCATTCGCCGTATGTTTCCTATTTATATGTAGTATATACATACATACATACATTATTTTGTTTGAACATATACATACATATATGTGGTGCTTGGTTCACCTATTTGCTCATAGGGGGCGCTTTAAGTTTGTCGAAAAAAAAATCATTGTTTGGCCTTCGACGCGTTCGGCAACCTTTGACGAATATTAAACAATTTAAATGGTGGCTAAGGAGCGAAGAGGGAACAGAGGGGCCGAGTTGAAGTGGCGAGCTTGGAGCAATAGGAATATTGTAAAGAACCCCAGCGAAACAAGCAAGCCATATCATTTAGCTAAAAGTTGAATTGTTGTTTTATTTGGTTGTTTAAGTGCCGCTTTAGATGCTACACGTTGTCTTTGCTTGTTTGATTTGCTTCAACTCGCTGTGGCTTAAGTCGACTGCAGCCTGTGGTCGGTTGACCTTGATGAATGGGAGGTAATGTTCACGACTTCCACGTCCAATGTGCCTCCTTCTTCACATCCGATTGTTCGTTGGTGTAAACGAATGTTATCAGCATTGAAACGAGTTATCGTTGAACTGAGCTGACTGCATGGCATGGAATGGCTGAAAGATAAGCTTGGACGAGTAAGTGATATTAATTCCAAGGTCTACAATGAACACACACAAATACATATAGCACTTATGTACGTATGTGTGCATTTGTGTGAGGGGCGCCAATGAATGTGATGAATTACTAGCTGATTTTGTAATTATGTAGAAATAATTAGAATCACAGTCACAGCACACATTTAATTAAAAGCTTGTGATTTGAAATTTTACAGAAAAGAATTCAATAATTTGATCACCTGATTAGTTAATTTAAGTTTCTTGAGTTAAGCTTGGCTCAAAGTTCGTTAATTTGTTCCGATTCCAGTTTATTTGAGTCACATTATGAACGTGTTCACTTTCCAAAGCTTGGATTCAAGGCGCTCAAAGTTCATTTGGTTCCAAATTCAATTCGCAGTTTGAACTTGTTGAGTTTTGTGATTTCGTTAGTTCAAAATAACATTTGAATTGAATTGAGCTATAATGTTTCAATCGGCGCGATTTCATTATTAATATATCATTTCTATTTTGTTTTTCGCATTGCACCACGCAAGAAATTTATAATCCAGATACTAGATGTATTTTTCCTTCGCAAAATTTTAAGACCATTAAAATCAACCAGAAATTTCGTTTTCTTTGTAAACAAACTAATTAATATTTATAAACGGCAACAACAACCACAACAATAGCGAAAATAACAAGAAAGGAAGAAACAATAACAAATTGCAGAGTCACCTGCTTAGCGAAAGGCAAAAAGCAACTGGCGAATAAGCGATTAAGGCAACAAGAAGAGAACGCACTAATTTTGGCATAGTTTTTATACCTTTCATATCAAAATGGGGTACATAAAAAAATAATTAATTGTATGCATAATATATAAAATACACATTAATTACTTTGTATTGTATATTTGCTACTTAAATTTGTTTACAAACTAGAGTCTAAATCGTAGTAAAGACACTATATAGCGTATCTCTTCGTCTATCATTAGATAAGCATTCCCTATTACTTGTTTTGTTAGTTTTTGTTTTTTATTACGAGCCTTTTGTTTTCTTTGCGTTATTTGCTTTGTTGTTTTTAGTTTTGGTTTATTTTTTCGCAAAAAATCCAAATCAACAAAAAAAATTGCAAAATGATTTCTTTTATTTTAAAGCGAAATGAGTTTTGCGTTTCACGTTATCAATCAAGGCGATAAGCACAGCAATAATAACAACAACAACAATGACATTTGCTGGTTATAGACCTTTAAATAGGATTAACCAAGTGGCTTATGTTTATCTCTCTCAGATATCGTTGCTAATTAGGCATTCATATGCAGCGAGTCCATCAATCATATTTTACATCTGTCTGTCTAGCTGTTTATATAGTTCTCAGATCTGGCATTGCTCGATGTATATAACTCGACTCTATAGTAGAGTTCCGGTTCGGGTTTTTATATGCGGATTGCAATGGTATCTGGAATGTGGCATTGCATATTTAATACCCATTAGAGTGTTGATATATTTAAGTTCTATGCGATCACTTTAACTAGGAAATGCGCTGGCCTCAGAATGTCGTTAAACATTAAATATATAACAATAGAGTTGGTTGACTTATGCAGAATTTGTTTATATATGGAAAACTTTCAAAGTTATTAGCTCTACTTTTATTAATCCGCAGAAAATAACTAAAATAGAAAATTCTAATTTCAATATGCTGACTTACTATCAACTTAAGGTTAAGAGTTACAGTCTTATAACTTAAAGTGCAAAAACAATCTTTCAACTTTAATATCGTTTACTAAATTGATTGACTAATATAATCTTTCAATTCTATCTCATTTCAGCAAGTGTAAAGCAACTGCGCTCAAAGCAGCGCTTTAGCGCCTCTGGCGCCCAACTAAATAGAGAGATAGAGAGAAAGAGAAGGGTAGAAGAAGTAGAAGTAACAGCGGGATCTGCATCCTTCTTTCCCGCTCGCGACATTCGTTCGATCTCTCGCAATGACTGAGAATCAGGTGTATCCCATGTCATCGGAATTCTTTGACAGCGGCTCCAACAGCAGCAGCAATCCATTGAAATACGAGCTCTACTCACTGGGCACCCCAACGTTGACGATCAACACAGGCGGCAACTACAATAACATTTCAACATCGAGTGCCATCTCCAGCAGCAACAGCAGCAGCAGCAACAACACGACAACCAGCTACACATCGAATGTGATGCTAAGCACAACAGCAATTAGCATACCGCGCAGCAATAATCCCAATCAGAGCCATCACCATCTTCATCATCATCATCCGTATCATCAGCTGAGCGAGACGCCAACGTTGACGCCGACAACGCCACGCCAACAGCATCTACTACACATTCTGCCCAGCATGGCGCAACAACATCAACAGCAGCAACAACAGTTGCAACAGCAGCAGCATCAACAACAACAACAGCAGCAGCAGCAGCAACAACATGAGACACAACAAGCCCTGCAGCTGGGTGAACTATCCGACTTTGGACTGGATGCGCTGGACGCTTCTTCATTGTCGCCCACTTTGCTGCAGGATGTGAGTCTGAGCGCCGCCTCGCCGCTCAGCTCGACGTTGTACAGCAGCAGCAGTGGCAATGCTGCCAGCAGCGGCTACTTTACGCCCGATTTGAGCGCCAGTCTCAATCTGAATACGGTTCATGAGCAATCGCTGCTGCAGGAAGTGGTCAGCAACAGTGGTTTGCTGTACGAGATGACCCCCAATTCGAATGCCATGTGGAGCGATATTAGCAATGCCATTGTTCATACCAAAAATGAGCCATTTAATCTAGACGACGATTACATTTTTCCCAACGATAAAGCCGAAATACAGGCGAACGATTTGAGTGATTTGAATGGTGGCGATTTCTTGGATGTCATTGGCACCATTGAAGACTTGCTGCCACAGCAGAATGTGAACTTTTTACTCTCGCCGCAATCTCACACATCGGACCACTTGGTGGGGCCGCCACTCGAGTTGGAGTTGCTGCAACAACAGCAGCAGCAACAGTTGCAGACACTACTGAACCAAAGCCAACAGATTCAACAGCAGCACCAGCAACAACAAGAGCAGCAGCAGCCAGGCGACACTTTCGAACTGTTCCACAGCACACCGCATAAGCCGGCGACGCAGCAGCTGAGCTCGAGCTTCTCGCCGGGCAGCCAGGCATCGCAATCGCCGCTGACACCGCCTCCGCCACCGCATGCCAACCGGTCGCAGTATCAGCTGGTGAAGTCACGCAACATGCAGGAGCTGCTGAAGAAGGGCATTGTCATGTCCTCACCTCCGGATCGTCACTCCTTGCTCAGTCAGTCCGCTGCACTGAGTCCGGGTGGCGCCAGCAGCGGCTTCGGCAGTGTGAATAGCACCACAACCACTTGTAATGGCAGTGCATCGGCTCAGGGCCAAGTGGTGATCACAGCTGGGGCGGCGGGCAGTGTGCGCAAATCGAGTGGTTATCAGGGCGCAGTGGAGAACTCGCAATTGTCGCGCTTGTCATCGTCGGCGCCCACGCATCTAGATCGCGAGCACATCTGGATGCGACGTGAGCCCCGACAGCATTTACTATCCACCGGCTCGCTGGCCGAGGCCGAGAGCTTCTCATCGCTGAGCACGGGCAGCGTGTTGTCCCCGGATGGCATTGATTTCTCGCAAGACGATGACGACGATGCATCCAGCGATAACAGCGACAACTACGATGACTTTAGCAGTGACAACGGTGAGTGAGCATTGGAAATCGAATTCACATTTCATAGTAATAAACATTGTTTCTTCAGGTTCTGGCGATGAGGATGAGACACGCACTTCAACCCCAAATCAGCTGAGTAGCAGCAAGGGCAAGGAGCGCTTCTTCTGGCAATACAACGTACAGGCCAAGGGGCCCAAGGGCAAGCGTCTGGTCTTCCAATCCAAGCTCGAGGATCCACATGTGCTCAACGAGGTCACCGATCCGGTGTTCAGTCCCACCTGCTCTGTGCGCGGCATAAAGTGTACAAGGTATGATTGCAAACGGATGTCAAAAGACTTTTCTCATACTATTTATTCTACTTTGAACCCTGCAGCACAGCGGCAAAGCGCGTAAGGGAGATGGCAACGATTTGACTCCGAATGCACGCAAGCTGCACAACATTGGCAAGGAGTTGGACAAGCTGAGTCGCACCATCAACGACATGACGCCCGTTTCGGAGCTGCCCTTCAATGTGCGACCCAAGTCGCGCAAGGAGAAGAATAAGCTCGCCTCGCGAGCTTGTCGACTCAAGAAGAAGGCCCAACACGAGGCCAATAAGATCAAGCTCTATGGCTTGGAGATTGAGCACAGTAAGCAGCTGACATTCAACCTCCTTAGATTGTTTAATTTAAATTTCATTTTGTGTATTGTAGAGCGTCTGATGAACAGCATTGCCGAGTTGAAACAGGCGCTGGCACTCAAGCATCGCACAAAGAGTCAGGGCGAGTCCACCGAGGAGGTGGATCTGCAAATTCAACGCATTTATAGCACAGCATCATGTAAGAGACACGCAATTTGAATATGCTTAAAAAATGTGATTAACTAATGTTTATGTTTATTATTAACAGCTGGCATACGCATTGCGGGCGGCTCTACTGATTTTGTGAACAAGGTCTTGGAGAACATGCGTGGCGGTTTGCCCAACGGAGGCCTGGAGGAGCTGCGTAAATCATCGTAGACCAAAAAAGCATAACTATAACGAACCGCCCATCAACTTTAGTTGTAAGCCAACACGAAAAAAAAATGAAAGCTAGCTTGTAACGCAATCCACACGCCCCAAAATCTACCTGAAACGAAAGAAAAACAATAAGCCAACCTACCAACTTACCAAACAATCAATCATTTTCGAAAATGTTCTGCTTGAGTGATAAATACTTATGTTGATATGATGATAACAGATAGAGAAGGATAGAGCGAAAGAGAGAGAGAGAGGAGAGTGAGTTAAAGAGAGAACGATGTAACTGTGATTTAAGAGCCTGGCGTAGCATGCAACAGATGATATATGCCACACATATGTGAAACTATGTGTCGAAACTATTTTGTCAAACGCGCTAAAGATTCCCTGGAAATTCCCTGGCACAACTAACCGAGAAATGAAATGAAACGAAACAAAATGCAAACAAAGAGGCAACTACAAACAAACAAACAAAAATCAACACACAAATCTATAAAAACAATTACAAAAACATAAAAATATTACGTCATTTGTTTAGCGAGTAAGAAAACATGTTATTAAGAAGCAAGCGAAAAAGCGAAAGAAATGTTGAATGAATGCGTCTTGGATTTAGCTACCAGATTTACCTGTTTACAACATAAGAATTGAATTGATTTGTTTTCAACAATTGCATGCGATTGCGATCAATTGTAAAAAGAAATATAGGTAGTTACATATAAACACTCATATGCATATGTGTGTGTAATCAGGTGCGATTTATTTTGTTTAATTTTTGATGCTTCTTTACATGAATAATATTAATGTTACAATTGGTTCAATGTTTAGTACTAAGTTTTTACAAATTCGATACCAACTGGAGAGCTTTTATCATGCATATACTATTATTAACATTATGTTTGTTATATACCCCCCTCGATCCTAAATTCCTCTCCCATTTATCAATTACCAATTACCACTTACCACTAGGTTATCAGCAGTTTGTTGCAGTTTACAATTTCTATTATTATTTAATTCAAATCGAAAAACATGCATAATCAATGTGAAATGTGTTATGCAAATGTGTATTTTTAATTAATTTTACAACAATATACATATGGACTAAATATGTATGTTCACATATAAATATGTATATGTTCATATATTTAAACATGTATGCATGGTGATATAATTTTACTTGTCTTTTGTTAATGTGAAACCCTTTGGCTGCGATATGCTTTTTGGTTTTGCCCCAATTCTAATTTTTAAGTTTTCTATTATTCGTATCATATTTTACGATTTTGCATATAAATTACCTTCAATATAAACTATCTATATCTACATATATACCTACATATATCTTTATCTATATACTATACGTGTATAAATCATAATTTATTAACATAAGCAACAACAACAACAACACACACCTACGATTGAACTTCAAATTCAAATCCTACATTACTTTTGGTTTCTTCTTACATTTAGTTACGGGTCGCTCTTTGAAATGCATACGAATAAGTTTCAAATACAAAACACCAAAAAAAACCAAAAAACAAAACAACTTAACACCCTTTGAGTTTTATTATTCTGTTCTATTCTGTTCTGTTCATAATCTACATCTACATACATGCTTTGTTTTGATCAATAATTACTATGATTAATTTTGATTATAATTTCGATGATGATTTTTGCTCAGCCTCGTTGCTAATTTTGTGATATTTGTATTGAGTTATTTGTGTGTATTTTCTTCTTTAGGTTCTAATTGTACCTACAAATTTTGTAGCCTTATAACTGCTATCGAGTTGTGTTCAGCTGCTAACCATTCAAAACATTCAAAAATAAAATAAGCGTTTATGTTTCGCGCTTCTTTTCTTAATTTTTGTTTTTGCAAATCGATGAGATCAATGAGAACGAAAATACAAAATACAAAAGTGATTCAAGTTAAAAACTTAGGACTTAGGCACTTCACTCGAAATCATCCCCACTATATTATCGAGTTGAGCACGTGACGAAACAAATTGTACTATTCTAGTTTTTAGTTTAGGCCTACAACAAATAACAAGGGTAAACAAATAAAGAATGAAAATCAAATATGAATTAAATTACTTGTAAGTTCAAATCTAATTATTACAACTAATAATACATAACAAATTGGCCATCAGTTTTGTTTAGGGTTTTCAAATGAATGTTTTTTAGGAGCTTGTAATCCATAAGTGATATGAATATGAATTCAAATTTACATTATACATTATACACAGACACACCCACACCCACACACACACACAACACTTAAATACAAAGAGTACAAGAAGATTTGTGTGTGGAAATAATCACATATTTTACTATAGTATGTGAATGTAAAAATAAAAAGAGCTGCTTAGAGATTAAGGATTGCCTTTGTCAAATAGGGAGTGTGAGGCGGCATTGAAGTAAGCACGACAGTTCCTCAGTGTTTAATATGTTATATGTGCGTAATAAATAAAATGCAGCACAACCTGTGTTGTTCATTATTACTACTATTACATTGTAACGACAAAACGAATACGAATTACAAATTACGAAAAGAAAAGAATAGAAAAGAAAGAAAAAAATACAAATACAAAATATACATGCATAAACATAATAAACGTGTTATATGATCAATGTATTGTAAATGTGTGCTTTAAATAAATGTGCTTCATATTTACTTTTTTATATAGTATATGTATGTATGTACAATATCGATATCGAACGTAATAACCTAAACAAAGGATAAAAACTACCTCAAAGTTACATACAAGTTTCATATTCAGTAATATTTAGGAGCAGAATGTGCTCACTTAAATATTGTTCAACATTTTTTTAGAGTTAACCAAAACCAATTACTGTGGGAACTAATAATATATATATATATTCATTATTAATAATATACATATATAATATATACACATATAAATATATATACAACATTAATTATACATACATATGTAAAAGTATAACCAAAAGCCTGATTCATATTCACGTGTCCATTGAATTGAAACCTTATGTATTTTCAAATGAATTAGCTATTGGGTGCAAACAAAAAAACAAAAACAAGCCCAAAAATAAATTTTACAAAATTGTAACGAACTTCGTTATAATCTGTATCCGATTCCAAGCGATACGAACTTCGTTCATCGAGGTTATCAGATAACCAAACAAATTAATGTGGTGTCCAACAACAATTATGAATTAAAATTACAAAATAAATTAAAAACTGTGTTGAAAATTACAAATTGTGTATGCCTTAAGGCAAAAGAAACGAAAATAAAAATTGAAAATGAAGAGAGAGCAGCATAATATTAATAATTATAATAAAAATAATAATACGAGTATAGCATATAAACGATTCAACTATTCTGCGTACAATTTAAGAAACACACACATTTAACATCATTTATTCATGTCAACCAAAACAAATAATATGTCTGTACAAAAACAAATACATATATTAAAAAATACAAATTTCAATATGAAAATAAATGGCAAAAACAGCAGAAAACAAAAATTATTATTGTTTCGAATTGATATTAGCAAAAAAATGTGGAACGCTTCACGATTTTGCGTGTCATCCTTGCGCAGGGGCCATGCTAATCTTCTCTGTATCGTTCCAATTTTAGTATATGTTCTGCCGAAGCAAGAACGAAGTTAGCTAGAAATATGCCGCATATATATCGTGCAACTGCGGAATTAGTAGTTGGGAATTGTAAGGAAACGAAAATAATTGAGAGCGACCTCTGCAGTTCATTAGTTATAACAAGTTTCCCGAAACTCCCGCTATGCAGCAGAAGCGCTAATGCTTGCCAGGGCTACACAATAGATCATTTGGTGCTGAGTCAGCACTGCTGACAAGGCAGGGCACAGTGAATATATAATATAAAAAAAGTTGCAAAGAAGAAAGACTGTGTTTATCTAAAAGTATAATTCTTTTAATTATATTTATTCGACAAGTAAACGTCGATTTTTTTTATTAATTAACTGACGTTTAGCCAAAATTTTAAATACATCGATAGTGGCATTTGATATTTTACCACCTCTAATGCGAAAAACCGGCGTCAGGGCAGCACGAACAGCCAATCAGCTGTTGCCAAAAGTTGCAAAAACGGCTTTCAACAATTAGTTTGCGCTAAGCGAAATTAGCATTAAATTCAAAAAAAGTTGCGTTTTATATGTGCTGCTGAGACAATTATGGCTGCAGAATGCGGTGTACTCCGTCTGCCGGTCGACTACGAGTCGATACGTTTCAATGACTGGTCTATCAGCTATGAGAAGTCGCACATATTGAAGAGCATGTGTCGCCTGGGAAGCGACAAGGTGTGCGACAAGGACGATCCCAATCGCTGTGATCTGTGCAACTATCAGCACTCACTGGAACTGCCTCATCTGCCGGACATGGTGTTCCACAAGAACAAGTTGGTGCTGCAGCACAAGGATGGAGCTCTCATGGAATTTAAACCCATGGATGCATTGGCTTTGGTTGCAAATGGCAAAGATGCCTCGGCCATTGAGGTGGCCTGTGCCCAGGAATGGCGCGAAACGCGTGCAGAGCAGAACATGGAACAGAAATACAAGCCCTTTGATTGGACATTCACAACCAGCTATCAGGGCACTTTAAACGAGAAGTTTCGCAGTGAATCCACCGAGCAAACGCTCAACAAGATGAAGCTAATGCAGCGTGAGAATATACTCTTCTTTCACGATTTAACGCTGTACGAGGATGAGTTGCACGATCACGGCATCTCTGCGTTGAGTGTGCGCATTCGCGTGATGCCCTCGGGATTTTTTGTCCTGCTACGTCACTTTCTGCGCATTGATGATGTTTTAATCCGGATGCATGATACGCGTTTCCATTACGAGATCGAGAACGATTACATACTCAAAGAGTATACGCATCGTGAGGCGCCCTGTTCCGAGCTGCAGAGCTCGTTCAGCTTCTGGACCAATCCAGATGAGATGCAAAACTATCTGGTCGTGAAGACCAAGGAGCTGCACAAATTATACTTTAAGTAATTTAAGTTCGAAATCATTTGTTTTATTGCGATTAATTATGCTTTGTCTTAAACACGCTGCTTGCGCAATAGAGTACGTTCCAAGTCTCGTATTTTCTGTTTTTTCGATGGTACAAATGAAGAAGGAGCTGCCCCATCGTCCGATTCGTTGTGGCTGTTTGTTGAAAACGAGGGGTCGAAGTTGTATTTGTCATTTGTGTTTGCCAATTGCTTGCGAAATATCGCAGCGCTGTTCGAGATGCGCGCCTTTGGATGCGTTGGCGGCAACCAAGAAACTTTGCGAGTTGTCGGATTGTAGAAATAGTAGACGCCACAGCCAATGTCATAGAGATCCTTCCAGTCACCGCATAGCGGGTATTTGCGCAGCAGTCGCTTGTGGCGTCTCAAATACTTTTCGTTGGCCTTGGGCTGACCATTGGACCAGCGATTTACACAGTATAAAGTGCAGGTGTGATAGATGTTGTATTTGTTGGGACAGAACTTGAAGCCATGATGCGATTCGGTGACTCCAATGCGCTCCTTGATTCTGTCGGGCCAAAAGTGCTCATTACCACCTGCCGAATGTTTGGTATTGCTTGTGGAGTCTTGATCAGTGCTTGTGTATGGAGGTCCTTTGTCGTCCTCGTCATAGTTTTCAGCAATAATTTCTTCGATTGCTTCCGATTGCGGCGCTTGAGCTGCAAGTTATATTCAATTTTAATTCAGTTTTATAGTTGCAATAGTAAAATCTTACCCCTTTGCTTGTTCAGCAATCCACGTGACGCTAAACGTTGCAATAATGTTGGCGGCAAGCTCATTTTATATAGCTTTATAATTTTTGTTTATTTATAAACAATTCTACTGCCACCATGAATTTATTGTAGGAGGAGAAATCAACTTATCGATTTTTGTTCAAGCGATGATTTCTTCGACTGCAATAATCGCATGTTGTGCACATATCGTTGGGCGTCTATCTCTAATAGTAAATATATCGCCCAACTAATTCACGTGTTTGTTTCGAAAAGAAGGAATACAATATTATTAATAAATATGCTACGCAAACAAGCCAGACAACGTCGAGAATATTTATATTCGAAAGCCGTGAATGAACGCATATTGACGAAAAAGAAAAATGCGGAGGCAGTTACAGAGAAAATTAAGCAGAACAAATCGCTAAACTCTTCAAACATCAAAAACGGCATTAACGTTTACAATTCCCTGAAGTTTTATGGAGGTATATTTTGAATATTGTAAATAACATAATTTGATATTTATTTAGAATTTTCTCTTCCACTTATGTAGAAGGCAACGGCAACTCCACAACTATTGACGAATACCAATACGCCGGTGCTCAGGATCCTAAAATTATGATGACAACTTCACATGAGCCTTCTTCGCGCCTTAAAATGTTTATGAAAGAGCTGCGTTTGATATTTCCCAATGCGCAGCAAATGAATCGAGGCAAATATCAAATCAATACGCTGATGCAAGCATGTCGTGCCAACAATGTCACCGACTTTATCATTGTCCACGAACATCGAGGCATTCCCGACAGTCTGATCGTTTGTCACCTGCCTTTTGGGCCAACTGCCTTCTTCAACATCTCTGACGTTATAATGCGTCATGATATTCCCGATATTGGACCGATGAGCGAACAGAAACCGCATCTGATTTTCCACAATTTTAAGAGCACTATTGCTTTAAGAACTGTCAGCATCTTGAAGCATTTGTTCCCAGTGCCAAAAGAAAAGTCGGAGAGAGTGATCACGTTTGTCAACAATGATGACAGAATTATGTTCAGACATCATCAATATAAATACGTAAATAAAGAAATTACACTGTCGGAGGCTGGACCGAGGTTTCAACTGAAGCTGTATCAAATAAAGTTGGGAACATTGGAAAATATCAAGGCTTGTGACACTGAATGGGTCCATCGACCATATTTGAATACATCTATTAAGAATCCAGCCTTTTCAACTGAAGACATATTCAGCAATAAATCAAAAGTCTCTACATAGACATTTAAACTAAAGCATTATGACCTTTGGAACGTTTTAAATTAGTAGTGGTTTGTCAATAATTTATTTTTTTTTGTTTAAGAGTGCAGCAACGATTAACTATGAACACAAACAAGTATTTTCTAAATTAGCTTTTATCCAGGGAATAAATTTGCTGATGCGTGTATAAACACCAGGATAACCTTCTCTTCCACAACCTACACCCCAGGATACGACGCCTACAATAAAGTATTTCACTCCATTTGATAGTAAGAGGGGTCCTCCACTATCGCCCTGACACGAATCCATGCGTGGTCTTCCAGCACACAGCATAGTTGGCGTTATTCGTGTACTCTTATACTTCTGATTGCGACATTCGGCAAGCGACATTATCGGAACTTTAACTTGATTCACAATCGAGGGCAATTCGCCGCCTTCTGAGGTTCGACCCCAGCCAACGACGGTGCCAATTCGACCTAGAGAAGAAGATAAACAAAGTTAATATTTAGATTTAAGCAGAAATTTGCAATAATTACCTGCTGGATCATAATTATAGCGGGGCAAACATATAGGCTTGATAATCTTTGAAAAAACTATTGGCTTTCGAAGCCTCAATAGTGCAATGTCATTGTTATAGGTGTCCGGATCGAAGCTCTTATGCTTGATAACCGCAGTGACAGCTCTTTGAATTGCTTGCGACTCAGAAGTAATCTCTTGATCGTGATCTCCGAATATAATTCGAATTTTCGATCTGCGTAACTTTTTGACACAATGAGCCGCCGAGAGAACATAGTCCTTAGTTAATAATGATCCGCCACAGTGAAATTTGCCATCATAAATGATGCGAGCCATCCATGGATATTGGTTTACTCCGGTCGGTTTACCACCGACGATTCTTATTTCCTCATTTGAAAAACCACAATCTGCAAATGATGTAAAATGTTAATGAGTATTACTTCTTTTGGCATCTTAGAAAGCTACTTCAGCAAGTAAACATTTTAAATTTGATTATTTTCTCTCTTCAAACAAAGTTAAAATGATACACAAAGAAAGTATTTCATCTTTGCGTGTTGCAGGGCTTTTTAAGGTCTCGTTGACCAAGTTTCTACCTGTTAATCAAGTTGCGGTTAACTTCCGACGCAAAATGAGGCTAAGTTCATAAAACTAACACGCACAGCTTAGTCAGCAGTGAAGCCTCAGTTTTCACTTTTATTTGCCAAGACATAAAAGCTTAAGAGATAAATTAGAATATCGAACTCACCACAATCACAAGTTGATAGATTTTCGTTTTCTACATATTCCGTCTCATCATCCGTTTCAAAGCCAAAGGCATTTGATACTCCGGAACTAATTCGGAAAATGGTATCGAAGAGAAATTTACTGGTTCTTCGCGAACTGGGATTGTAAACGGAATTATTACTTTGGGAAATATTATATGTGATAAGCTGCTCGGCACTTGTGACACCTTTATCAATAGTCAACATTAGAATTACTATGCAACATATAATATTCATTGTTATAATGTAGTAAACATGTTTTTTTTGCACGATCTCAATAGTCGCTCGATTCTAATACATGTGTACTTAATAAATATTACTTAAAATATTTTAAAATGTAAATAGTGTCACCTAAAATATGCTATAAAAAGTGTAGCGATGGCAACATAGAGTACAAACCCATAAAATTTTTAACTGAATTCGGAGAGTTTGGCAAAGTGAGATAAAATAACAATAGAGGTATTACCTCAACTTTTATTTAAATCGTGTTTTAAACGATATTTAAATCGTGTTTTTCATTTTATAATTATTATTATATGCTCTTCAGCTCTAAATAAAGATAAAATAGTAAATATTTAAGGAGGAGGCGGAGTATTTGGTCGCTGTTGTCTACGTTGTTCGTCATCCTCTGAAGGCTCGCTTGGAGCGCCTTGAAATCTATCACGACCACGATGTTCAGCTTCTGAGCCAGAATCTGCCAAATCATCCTTGAAGCGAGTCCATTTAATAAGCGTTTCGGGGGATCTATAGAGAAATAGCAGTTTTCCATACAAGTCTTCTTCTAAACGATATTCTTTAGTCTCCCGCACCAAATAAATGTCGTTGCACAATTTCAGTATTCGATCAACATAAGGCAAGTCTTCAAACATTATTCGGCGATGATTGTTGGCGATAAGTGATCGAATAATACGAGAAACAACGTACACACAAGTAGTATACAGTCCAATAATGCTTAAAAATAAATAAAATATTAAAAAGAAAATAATAATTAAGATGGGAGAAATTTACCCAGTTTTCTCTACGAAACTCATCGTTGAGGGAAATGACTTATCGCTAAAAATATAAAAGACAATGCCTCCATCACAATTAGAGAGTGGAAGATTCGATAAAATATTCCTATAGAACTTGTCGTCGCAATAATCGCGCGCTTCCCACCACATTTTTCCTTCGGCTTGTTTCTTTTGCAATATTATTGGGCGATTGTGATAGCCTGAAATATAATAGTATTAATATGAAATCTATCTAAGAGAGTGGTAAACGAACCATCGTAATCTTTGATGAACTTTACAAAGACCTCTTTCTTTTCTACTGTTATAAATTTAGGTAATATATCGGGCACAATAACTTTGGCATTGCTATTGTCTTCGGACAGTTGTTTGATTAACATTTCGCGAGTCGTTTCCATGTCCTTGGTCAATGTGTAGGTTGTCTCGTGCACTATAGTATCCGACGTTACGCCAGAGTTGAACGACAATCGAAATCGAATGTCCACTTTTTTGCCTAAGATGAAACAAATTTACCTTTCATTCGATTTAACGTAATGTTAGTAACTTACCTGTTTTTAAGTCATTCAATAACCGGTTTTTATCAGGCGGCGACATATTCCACAACGTCACCGAGTTGGCATCAAATTTCACTGCCGTAATATCAGCAGCATTATAAGACATTATATGATCGGTGGCATAAATATCGCGATCGAAGCTTTTAACAAGATCATTATAGTCTCTATTGGAAAACTGATGAATGCCCGAAATGCTCTGTGAAACGTAAATTGGTTCATAATGACCAATTGTAACCGATATATCTGCTCGACGAGGGACGTTTGCTTTGCCAACAGTTCCAACGAGCGCAAATATAAATAGGGGACTCCAAATAAACGTAATCAAAACTAAAATAATCGTACCACCTATCAAACATTTGGCATAGAATGCTTTTGGTTCTCCCCGCATCACTGGAAAATCAGAATCCATTTGCCGATAGCATCGCACAATAAACACCGATTGAAATATGTCTTCCATTTTAATCCATTCCATGACCGTTAGTGTCGTATCAATGCACAACCAATCGAGACTTGTCCGCAATATGTACAAAAATGGTATTTCCATATAGCTATACAGATAATATATATATATACATATATATGAATGCAGAATCGATATAGATCTTAACTTACACTTTAAAAGCAACATAGTTAACCATCGAGTAGCTTTTCGTAAAGACATTTCCTAAGATTCGCCTTGGGTAGCCGCAACGTATTTGATATGCCGATAACAGCATGTGGAGGCATTTGATCAAATAGAAAATAACTGGCGCAGATGCTCCGAAACTCTGAGCAGTCACATAGGGCACCAAGAAGAACATCCAAATGTGTACGCCAATAACCGTAAAGAAATGAAAAACGATCTTGACAACCAGCGCTTTTCGCAAGTAAATGGCACGTTCTGCTACAATGGTGGCGAATTGCACGACGAGCATAAACAGAAAACAGAAGGGCACCTTATTGCCCCGTATATAGGTTTCCAGCACGCTTGTATTATATTTTCGCCGATACTACAAAAGGATATAAAAAAAAGTATAGTGAAAAAACCTTGTTTTAAAAACAAGTTTGTGTCTTAGTAAGTCTTTTGTTTCGTCGTTCTACCGTGTGTAATTGGAACGAGTGGAATTGGAATTTAAGCGCTTCCCAGCGTCAACGAAAAATGTTTACAAACGTAGTAAAGATTTTGTATCAAACATATTTTATAAACCATAATGAAATGATTTTAAATGTTGTACTTACCACAAACTTGGGAAATCCAAAAAGTAGCACAAAGAAATTAATAAAATCACATAGGAATATCAAAGTATATACGTCTGTTGATAGCCGTGCCTTGTGAAGTAACGCTAGAAAGAATTTCTTGATACCAGACAAAAGACCGCCCTTATGTCTGCAGATTCAGATGTTATATTATTTGTTAACTTGCAGCTTCAATAACTTACTCTAAACTTCTCATTGTTGTGCGGTAGTAGACCGATTCAATGTTTGCCGAAGCATATTTATCAATTCCAGGTCGCAATAAATCATCCATGTCACGTTCAAACTCCTTGCTATCAATATTGGCTGAATCTTCAGGGTCGGCTCCAGACTCTTCCCTGAAATAAATAATGTTAAATCTTTATAATCACAAGGAATTTATATGTAGTTACCTTAAGCGCTTCATAACCTCGCCAGGTCTTTCCTTGCCAAATGCTTTGCCATCTTGAGCTGTTTAAGATTTACTTAAAATAAATAATATATAAATTATACTATGCTTACTAGTGCGTGGTAATGGATCCGTGTCAGGCGTCGGAATGTTCCAGATGCCCTGTTTCTTTAACATATAGCGATGCCAGAAAAGAACAACCAACAGCAAAAGATCGTAAACTGCCTTGCCATGCTTTATGAATAGCTCAAAGTCCATTGTCATAGCCAATTTAATAAGCTTGTAGTCTAGCACGATTTTCTGATGCAAGATACACTTGAGTAATATCATTGCCAGGGTATACGTGATGAGGGTAACCCAGAATGTCTTTGTGGGACGAGGCAATGTTAGAGCTCCCCAGTAGAGCACAAGGAATGCCATTGGGAGTGATATAATTGAGGAGTTGGCCGCCTGATTTACAAACACTGTCAAGTAGCTAACCACCTCGGTATTGGCAATAATTGCATAATACAATGAAATCAACAACTGTACAAATTGATTGTGATCGAGGGTTGTGAAATCTTCTCTCTTCGACATAAGCTTAATAGTCGATTCTCCGGATGGAGCATTGATGGGATCTAATTGCTTTCTAAATGACGAGACAACAGATACACTTTAAATGGATGTAAATATTTTCCTCTATTGACTTACTCGTAGAGCGATTGATTTAAGAAACTAAACATCGCTGCCGTATTGACTAATCCCAAACGATTCATTGTGCTTATGTCCTGCAAAGTCTTCTTTTCGGCCGACAAAACCTTGTGTACGAATCGGTAATTACGGGACAACCGATTTAATCGAACCGTAGTTAGCATTACAAGTTCATTCGTTAGTTTAACCACTGGATGAGTATCGAAATCAATCTCTGAATCCGAGCTATATCCGCTGGCCTTATCAGTGCCTTTGTTCTTCTTTCTGGCCTATAAATATTTGAAATATAACATTAATTTATAAAATGATATATCAGAACTTCTTACTGCCAGCATTTGACGGTTGTGCATTTCTTCTTTTTCCAGAAAATCGTACTCTTCATTCACGATGGGTTCGTCGGCATCCTCTTGGTCGTCGAACATGTAATAATCTCCGGAACGCACTGCATGAGGATGGAGACGCAAATCTCTGCGCTTTGGTGCTGCTGTACGTATATTAGAAAATCTGAATTGTGCCAATAGGCCTGGAGTCTGCGTTTTTTCGTTCTTGGGTTCAATTTCTTCCTGTGTGGTAGCACTCGATTGCGCCTTCCTGGCACGTATTTCTATGGGAGGAAAGCAATTTTAAATTATACCATTAGACCATTCTTTTAATACCCTATTTACTTATGAAATTTTTCACGTTATTGGCTCTGATCTGCTCCATCTTTGCCTTGACTTTTTCGAGTACCTTCTTTTCGTACTCGCGACGATCGTAAATTTGCTTATAGTGCAAATTCTCTATAATAATGGCACCACTGCAAATGGGAGGGGAAAAGACTATCAAAAGTACTTAAATAATACAAAAATAGTTTTTACCGTGAGGCCAATACCGTGTTAGCTTGCGTGTCATTAATGATATGACAGAAATAGTAGGATCGAAATATGCGATTCTGGAAGATGACGAAAGCAAAGATGATTGCATGCCACACCAACATGTTCTCAAATATCAAACTGTTGGGACCATAATAGTATCCTTCGTTTTCTTCCTGCTGCTTGTCGACTTCAGGCTGCGGCACGGTTTTATCGTATTCCATAACCGCGAATAAGCTTTGATAATCCTGCTTGTGTGTGATGGCGAACATCTTGCCAAACACAATGATGCATACTTTAAGCGCAATATTAAAGACATTGAAAGCAATCAATAAATTCCAGCGCCAGATAATGTAATGGATGTTGTCCAAATACACTTCGGAGCCTTGCAGTAGAAACACTAAAGCAAATACAAGGTAACCTAAGGAAAGCATATCCATGCTACAAACGCCGCCCATAAACACAATTGCCAATGTAATCCAAAGGAAGCTACAGAACACGACTGTCTTGAAGACATCCGAATAATTGCGCACAAAGGAGCAAAAGTCATGAGTGGGATTCTTAAAGTAAACGTGTCCTAGCTTGGCAATATTATGGACAATATTTCTATTATCGCCTCCGGGATATACGAAATTATTCATTTGATGCAATTCTGCCTTGAATGCTCTGCGTTGCCTTGATATTAGCATCAGTACAATGAAGTCCAACATCAGTTTGGACCTGACAGAGTTAAAGATATCCTCTAATGGTCTGGTATCGTTGATACTTTGCACATCCACAGCTGTACCAGAACATATATAATTACTTGATAACTACAGATAATTCTACTTACCAATGCACAGATTTGGAGGGAAGTGTATAAGATGCAAGTACTGCACAAATATCGAGACTACGAAATATAGTTGGAATATATACCAGATGCGAGCGCATTGCATTCTATTCAGGCAGAGCAAAATTATTAGCCAAATCACATAGGTAACTGCCAACACATCACGCCTGTGTGCAATTGAAGACACCAAGGCGATGAACGTTATTTCCAATCCAAACTTAAAGTAGCCATAATTTAAGAGGTATTTCAATAGACCCGAAAAATTACGTTCTGCATCTTGTCGCGATGTATGAGGAAAGAGAATCGATGGATCCCTTACCTCGCCCAGTGAGAGTCGTATTAAGTGATCACGCAATTTGACAACTGCATGCAATGTTGTGACGATCAAGTATACGATATAAGGTGCAAGGTACCGTAATAGTGAGCCCCACTTTTGATCGGTTTTACGCAGACCCATCCAATCAGCGAAATTGACTGTAACGTTATTCTAAAAGTAGATAGATTAGTTGGTTACTTAATCAGTTAATGTAAGCTATACACTTACACAATTGTATTCATAATGTGACTCGTCCAAGTATTTGATTTGGTAGATCATTTTCATCAGGATGAGCACAGAAGTCCAAAATGTGATAATGCGAAAAATGACTCGTCGCATTAAGGGACTCCAGCAAATACTCAGTAATACCAATATGACAAAAATGAGATTAAAACAGCAAACCTCTGCAATAGCGCACACAAAGGCAGCCAATGTCACCGCCTTGATCATGTGCATCTCAAGAAATCGCCACGCAAATATTTTGCTGGGTCGGAACCAACGGAAATATGTGGCGCGCAATTTTCTTCCCCAAATCGACAAGATTCTTATCCAGGTGCGTTTGCGCTGACCCGATTTAAGGTGACTTCCAATTGTAGGATTAAATTGAAAATGCGAGAACTGTTTTCTTCCTCCCGAAGGATTTCGTACTGAGGCCATGAAACGATGATGGAAATAATGAAGTTGAACGACCGTAAAGATAACTGTCAATGTCGGCACTAGCAAGTGTAGAAATAACTCTTTTGTACGGTATCGTCGAAGCCCTATATCGCTTTGCCTAAGTTAGGAAATTAAATTGGAGATTTCTTCAAACGATTGAAAATTAAATAAACTTACAGTTGAGTCTTAACATGGAGAAAGTTCTCCCAATAGTAATCAAAATAATCGAATTGATATGTATAAATTATAGTTAGTATAGTCATTGCGTAGAAAATGACGAACATCCAATACCCATATAGAAACTTAATCCAAAGATGTAGCGACATCTGAAAGGCCATTAGAAAGAGCAGGAATAGAGACATATAGCAAATTCGAAATCCAGTCATCACTTTATCGATCATCGCGCAGAGAAATATTAAAAATATTAACAGCCACATCCACATGCGTGTTATTAAATTTGAAACACTCTCAACGATAAATATGAATGCACGATGTGCCCGCGACTTTTCGAACAATGTGTTATCCGAACGTAAAAATGAAACTCCAAAAAATTGCATTAGAACATCATTATGAACCTTTTGATCAGCTTTCTCTTTAAAATATTGATGAGACGTTATCCAGAAAATAAGAAGGAATGATGTTTTGACAAACAGCGGGAAGCAGGGCTGTATTCCATCATTATACGGATGTGAAAATCCAATTTGTTGTAGATTTATTCCACTTATCTATGTATGTGAAAATAGACAATTAAGAAAATTAAAATTTCAGAGTTTTTGACCTACCTTAGTAGGCAACTCGCTATCATTCAAGTTCAGGCCATATATATACTGTGCAATAATGAGAAAATCGGCATACAACACAACAAAGAAACTAGATCGCATCATAGAACGTCGTTGATTTGGAATCATCCACAGCACATTTGCCCAGATTAGCAGTACAAATGTTAGCCAGCTGTGATAAATGATGGACCAGATCTGAAATTGGATAAACACCCATTGGCATACAGAGTAAGATATAATAGCGTTTTCTTCCTTACCATCATTATGACGTTCAGCAATATATAGCTGTTCTTATAGATGAACGAAGTCCCGTCAGAAATCATATAGAAGAACTGTTCTAATGTTGATGGTTCATTCCGGCCATTTTCAGAATTTTGAGTACTTTCTGATGGATGTGTAATTTTCATTTTCAATTGGCTGAATACAGTGTGGTATTGGCGATGCTGAAGGATTTTCAATATTACTAGGAAATAGGCACACATCACTGCAACCGGACTGATGTATGAATCGAATTTTAATTCATCACTAAATTTTAAAATATCGCCGTTCTTATTTCGATAGTACATTTTTAATGGAATTTCGAAAGCCATTGCTCTTGCCCAAAACGATTCTTCATCCAAAAAGCGATGTATTATTGGCAGCTGATAAAAGCAATAACAAATTATATGCAGTGATAAAACTGTACCAACAATCATTAACGGAAACTGCAAGCCACCGCTATAATGCCGATTTAGCGCCCAATATGTGCCAGTCACTATGAATATCATAAAATATAAGATTCCCGGCAAGGATGGTCTTATAGTGGCGGCAAAGAAGAGAGCAACCAGGGCAAAAATTGGAGCTGCAGGTAAGATTTCGATTGATTACATTTGTTAATAATGCGGTTGATAATTACTAACATGTTTTCAGTACCGATCTTATATACTCAATTATCAGCAGTCGATTCACCTCAGAATGCTGTAGGTTTTCAGTGCTCCGTGTTTTGGCTGTATGTGAAGTTTTGAATTTATCCGAAATTTTCATAAAAATAAGTACGACAACAGCAACAATTGCGACCATCATGTCTGGTAAAATCCAATGTAAAATTGCAATTGCGCTGCAAAATAATCAGAACGATTAATTTATTAAGTTCATAGAACATAAATATGCCAATTCTTACCGTAACCTAGTAAAACGAACGAATCCAATTTGCCGTAAAGTAGTTGCAACGACCGCATGCATCGTCAAATAATCGTATATTAAATTTGTAAAGTTTAGTGCCAAATGTCCAACCGAAAACAATCCACCCAATATTAGTGAAATTAACAAGCAGATGTTCAACAATGCCCGATGCGACTTCACTTTAGCTTGCAATAGCCAAGGTGACACCATGAACATCGATAGATACACCAAGGATATGCCAACAGGACGTGCCAAAGTAGCTAAGCAGAGACATATTTTGGTTTTATTTTTTCAGAATATATAATAATATTACTTACCAAATATTAAAGTAAATGGCAATAATAATCGCACCAGAGTAAGTAAAACAAGTTCAGCCATTTTTTATTTAATAATCACGCAAACCTATACAGAAATGAAAACCCGAGAATCACAAGTTCCGATTCAAGCACATACAAAAAACTGATATATATTTCTAAAATATGTATATAATGGGAGGCTCAACAGGCAACTTTGATTGTTTTCTGTAAATTTATTTTTGAATAACGGTTGCTTACGTACTAGAGAAAGCACTTCCGAATATATTTTATCATAGAAGACCGCATTTTACTGCCACTAAATTAAAGAGTTTATTTGCTATGTAAGATGGTTTGATATTATTATAATCACGAAATACAACCATCCAGTTATTTCACAAAAATTTCAAATTTGTGTTTCATTCAACTATTTCAACCCAATATTCTGCTCAAAGTTTTTTTTTAACTCTATTACTAATCAAAAACCAATATACCAATAAATACGCAATTTGGTATATTAATTAATTATTAACAAAAAATATATAATAATCGATTAGATTAGGTTATTTATTTTATAATTGCACCATGTGCGTCAAGATAGCTCCGCAACTTTAGCGTCACATATCGATAAAAAAATATCGGCTAAAACAAACTTTTTATTTTCGTCTTTTTACGTGATATTTAAACTAAAATTAAAAAAGTTTAAATGCAAAACAATAGAAAATTAAATTATCTTTCTATTAAATTCATGTTCGTCAAATTTCATGCAGTATTTGTGCACTAAAATCGTGATTGAAAAATTGGGGTAGCAACATTTTTGCAAATATCTCGGCTTTGACGAGTTGTCGGCCAAATCGGCTTATGACAAGTTATAGAGTATTGTTTTATAAATATACCCTCAAAAATTCATAATTTTAAAACTTTTCGTTTTTGAGATATTTCAGGAAAAGTACGATAACCTCAGCTCCAGCCCCATACAAAATGAGCACAAAAAAATAATGCTGCCGATTAATGACCGTAACTTTTTTTTTGACTTTCTTGTCGGCCATAGCGCACATTATACTTTCATAGATACAACTATAAGGAAGATATATAGCAATTTTGGTTGAAATCCAACAATCTGTTTTTGAGAAAATTGACCTTTTCCTAACCCGCTAAAACAAGTTCATTTCGCAGGTGCATCAAATCACTGGAACCAGCGTGGAACCAGTCAGTGTTAAATAACACCATTTGGACTTTGGCGGGACTTCAAATACTTGCAGAAAATAACTAAATGAAACAAATATTACTATGATTTAAAATTACATTTAAATACTCTATTTATATATATATTACTTTGTTATAATTAATAAATATACGCAATTTTATATTCTTATTTAAATCGTAATTTTGCAGTTTACTTGATCACTGTTAGCGGCAAAACTTTATGTTAACGCTATCATCAAATTATTCTTAATATTTGCAGAACTTATAGGCCATGTCGCGCTATTTCATTCTATTCGAATCAAAAAGACAAATATTTTGCTTTTTATTTTATTCAAATCGGTTAAGCCGTTTTCGTGAAAATTCAATTTTTGTGATTATTGCGAAAATTACAAATAAATTTCAATTTGGCATGGCAACGCTTAACATCTGCGAAGTTAGTAAAAAGTTAGCGTCGAATTTTTGTTTTGCAGATTTTTCAACATTTTGACTATGTACATAATTGGTCAATACTTTAAAAAAATAGATAATTAACATATGTATCATTTCCCAATATATAACACGTGGGCTGAAAAGTCCCGGGCCTTACACATAGGTGGCGCTAGTTTTATTGCAGTCACCTTTTTTTCAGTTAATACAATCCTTCAGAAGACAGCTGCTAAAATTTCATGATATTCTATTCATTAGTTTGTAAGTTATTGAGCTAAGAGTGACACTACTTTTGCTATTTTCAAAACAATGGGTCAAAAGCAATTTCGTGTTCTAATCTTACACTGCTTCTTGATGGGAAAAAATTCCGTTCAAGGACAGTTTTGGCTTGAATAGTGTTATGGGGACTCCTCTCCATCAGAAACAACAATTAAACGTTGGTTTGCTGAAATCAAACGTGGTCGTAGAGACACCGATGATGCAGACCCCAGTGGACGTCCAAATGGGGAGGTCACACCAGAAAACATCAAAAAATCCACAAAATCGTTTTGAATGATCGAAAATTAAATTTGCATGAGTTAACTAATATCGTACAGATATCAAAAGAACATGTTGGCCTAATATTGCATGAACATTTGACTATGAGAAAGCTCTCTTCAAAGTGGCTGCCGCGTTTGCTCACTTTTGACCATCAACAAGAATGTGTTCATGATTCAATGACAGTGACAAAACTACATGAAATTTAACTTCGAATTGCTCCCACATCCACCGTATTCGCCAGATTAGGCTCCCAGCGACTTCTGGAGGTTCGCAGTCCTGAAAAAATATTCGCCGGTAAAAAATTTCGTAGGAATGAAGAGGTTATCACTGAAATTGAAGCCTATTTTGAAATGTTACAGCGGCTCTGGAATGATTGCGATGCTCTTGATAAAGATTAAATTAATGAGTAACGCCAATTTTGATCCAAAAAAAGCGTGTTTTCTTTGTTAGGCCCGGGACTTTTCAGCCCATGTGTTACTACATAGTAAATTATCAGAGTTTCCGAGAAAATTCAAAATAACATTTACATTTTTCGATTATACGCTCTCCTAGACTTTGTCTGAGAAGGCGCGCATTGCTATAATTTTAAACATAAAAAATTCGAATGCTTTGCAATTTGTTTTATTAAAATCGTGATATTCGTTTTCGAGAAAATCGCATTTTAGTAGAATAGTACACATTTTTGAATTTTTGCGCGTTACCTAAAGTAGTCAAAACGTTGCCAAATTTAAAAAATGGCGATCATGCACATACCTATTTATCATATTTATTACCCATATATATCCCCAACTTATTGGCCATGTCGCGCTATTTCATTCTATTCGAATCAAATAGACAAATATTTTGCTATTTGTTTTATTCTAATCGGTTAAGCCGTTTTCGGGAAAATTCAATTCTTGTGATTATTGCCAAACTAATATTACCATGGTGGCAACACGTGTTACGGCCGAAAGTTGGGCCACCCTTTATGAACTTGGTGGCAACTCTGGAACATAACTATCTACCCAGCAGAACTGGAGGTGTCGATTGGCCATGGGTAAGTACTTACCTGGGTACATTTCATACAAAAACGGAAATTAAAGAACGCATTGCTAGGTGCCCCTTTGTAAGTAGTGGTGGTCTGCTAGTATGTGCTTATTTCCCCAGCAACGAACTAGCGCTCAGAACTGCAGGGCAATCATTTTGAATATATATGTATATGTAAATTCAGAAGAGTTGCAGTCATAATATAGCTCTTCAATTATGCTCTAATATACATAGTAGTAATTATGGTAAATCAAGTTTCTAAGGTTGTGTAGAAAATCTAATCAGAAAGAGGCAGTACAATACTAAATTGATATACCACAAAATATAAAAAAAATATAGTGAAATTTATATTTGGTATATTGATATGGTACTATACTCAGTATATACTATAGAGTGCAAAACGTACCAGATTGTGTCAGCCAAAGCAACTACGACCCTTAGTAAGTGGGCGTTTTTTCCCATGTAAACATGTACATACATATGTATGTGTTTGTGTTACCTTCGCTTGTGAAATTCTTGATAATAATTAATATCTATTACACAGGAAAGAGTAAGAAACAAATAATAATTCAACGCTATGGATTCATCTATTCCTATAAGCACAAGCCTGAATCTACATCAATTACTAGGCCTTGTACATCAATTACCCACCTATGAAGGCCCACCTGACAATCTTGAGAGATTTATAAGTAGAGTAGAACAGCTACTATTGTTAGCCGGATCAGTGGACAAAGCAACATGCGGACAGTACTTGCTAGGAACTATCCGTGACAAAATTAAAGGCAGAGCAGACGAAGCACTGAGTGTCTGCGATGTACTCCTCAGTTGGGATGACATTAAATCAAATCTCAAGCGACTATACTCCAGCAAGAAGACAGAAGAAATGCCTGTTAGAGAGTTACATACTCTTCCGGATGGACTCAGTATGGGAAGATTATATTTCACAGCCACGAGAATAAGAAGTGAATTGATGTCACTGGCCAGAGAAGCAGACCCTAGTGGACACTCCCTCGCGTCCAAACATGACCAATATGACAGATTCTGCCTAAATACATTCCTAGTTGGATTTAAGGACCCACTTAGGTCAGCCATTAGAAACCAAAGGCCAGAGACGATCGAGACGTACGAGTACGGACAGCTTGAACTAAACTGAACTAAACTTTTCTAGAAGTGTCCGAGTAAACATCCTAGAAACCATAACACCGACAAACAATACATTAAGAACACATCCCAAAAATTGTAAAATTCAAAATATCGTCGGAGCTCGTGGCATATACCAACAACACGTCACCGAGCCATCCTTCTCCGTTCCGGCCATTCCCGCCTATGGTTGACTGTATGGCCTTCTCTTCGGAATGGGGGGGGGGAGTTAACATGCCCCTCTCTCCGGCCACATGGAATAATGCCGATCCGGAAACTCCAAGCCTACTCTATGCAACTCTGACGATAATACACTCATACATAGATTCTGACATACACACATGTTCATGCCTTTTGTAATAAATTGCCACTGACGAAATAGTCAGTCTTATTCTGTTCTCCAAACAGCACAGTGCTTTTATTTGTGAGTATTTCTAACATATTACATATTATCATTGTTATTATTGTTGTGGCTATTATTGGCGTTGTTGTTGAGGCCCAAAACGCAAAAGTTTTGCAAAAGTTTTGCGTTTGGGCCTCAACAACAATGCCAATAGCCACAACAATAATAACAGCAACAGTGCTGCCGCTGCCTCCGCCAATCAATAGTATGTTGTGAACGAGCTGCTGGGCGGCAACGGCGCCAATGAGGCTGAAGCAATGGCCTCCCAGGTGGAGGAGGAATAGATTGAGGCCGAGGCCGAAACCGAGGAGGTCGAAGAGGGATCAGATGGTCATATCGGGCGAAGAGCCAATCGATAAAGTAATTAAGCCATTCAAGTGCGACGAATGCATCAGGGCATTCCCAACCAAGAGAGGCCTCAGTATCCATAAGCGTGTCCATAACTGATTTCAGGAAAATCAGATTCATGCTTACCTTGAAGGCTTGCGGGTCGATAATAATTGCGAGACACTATCAAAAAATTGACAGTTGCAGGCCTTCCATAGCACGATGCAAATGCTGAGAAGGAGCGTAGGTATTGTTGAGGCAATGGATCCTCTCTCCTGAACGACTCCTTTGTCAAGAGATCCAAAACATATGGACTATTAGGCGTGTCCTTGAACTTGGTGGTGCAGAACAACACTGATCCATCAAAAATATATCCGCCTAATATATTACTGTGCTCTCTCAATAAGCCCTGACGTAGGAATGTATTATCAACATCGGGCGAGAAATCAACACGGTACTGATAAAGCGACCAATTGGGACGCTTAAGAAATTTGAATTTGTTTGAACAGTGATTGGTTTGCCTGTAGTACCCATTTTAGTAAGCAGACCACTGGGACGAGATCGCACAATTTCGGTAATTAATCGTCGTCTACGCACCGATCCACGATCCACCTACTTATTGAAAATATTGATTATTAATTCCTTGGATTAAAATTTTTATTATATATTACATATGGGCCGCCTAGCCTCAGCTTGCTGCGGTACTGGTACCCTGAAAAAAAAAATAATTTAGATGATAATAGTCAGTCTTACATGTATTTATGTATTATTCTTTGAAAATTATAAGAATGCATGATAATCCAATAGTTTATAGTCATATTTAGTGAAAAATATTCCACCGTTGAACAGACCGAGTCCCACTCAACGGAGTGCCTATTCTTAAGAATACATGTTGCATATTAGAGCTCATTTAAAATGTAAAGTTTTACTTTTATGCTAATTCTTTTTTGGATCCTCTTGAACTTTACATTAAATTGCGATTAGTTTTTGAATACACTGCACGAAGTAAACGGTTTCTGGTGCCTATCGTATTCAGTTCTTTCGTTGGTATGTAAATTTAAACATGCACATAAATACGTAAAGATATTTTGAACAATAAAAAAAATTAGTATTACAATAATATTCTTATTCGGACAGTTGTATGTTATATTCTGGGAACAATAATAATGATTCATATTCATCTAGAAATAGTTTTAAACAAATTAAAACAAACTAGTTCTAGGATTAAGGGAAACCCAGTAAAACCTTAATCAAATCATTGGTTAATCAATGATAATATGTAATATGTTAGAAATACTCACAAATAAAAGCACTGTGCTGTTTGGAGAACAGAATAAGACTGACTTTTTTGTCAGTGGCAATTTATTACAAAAGGCATGAACATGTGTGTATGTCAGAATCTATGTATGAGTGTATTATCGTCAGAGTTGCATAGAGTAGGCTTGGAGTTTCCGGATCGGCATTATTCCATGTGGCCGGAGAGAGGGCATGTTAACTCCTCCCTCCCCAATCCGAAGAGAAGGCCATACAGTCAACCATAGGCGGGAATGGCCGGAACGGAGAAGGATGGCTCGGTGACGTGTTGTTGGTATATGCCACGAGCTCCGACGATATTTTGAATTTTACAATTTTTGGGTTGTGTTCTTAGTGTATTGTTTGTCGGTGTTATGGTTTCTAGGATGTTTACTCGGACACTTCTAGAAAAGTTTACTTCAGTTTAGTTCAAGCTGTCCGTACTCGTACGTCTCGATCGTCTCTGGCCTTTGGTTTCTAATGGCTGACCTAAGTGGGTCCTTAAATCCAACTAGGAATGTATTTAGGCAGAATCTGTCATATTGGTCATGTTTGGACGCGAGGGAGTGTCCACTAGGGTCTGCTTCTCTGGCCAGTGACATCAATTCACTTCTTATTCTCGTGGCTGTGAAATATAATCTTCCCATACTGAGTCCATCCGGAAGAGTATGTAACTCTCTAACAGGCATTTCTTCTGTCTTCTTGCTGGAGTATAGTCGCTTGAGATTTGATTTAATGTCATCCCAACTGAGGAGTACATCGCAGACACTCAGTGCTTCGTCTGCTCTGCCTTTAATTTTGTCACGGATAGTTCCTAGCAAGTACTGTCCGCATGTTGCTTTGTCCACTGATCCGGCTAACAATAGTAGCTGTTCTACTCTACTTATAAATCTCTCAAGATTGTCAGGTGGGCCTTCATAGGTGGGTAATTGATGTACAAGGCCTAGTAATTGATGTAGATTCAGGCTTGTGCTTATAGGAATAGATGAATCCATAGCGTTGAATTATTATTTGTTTCTTACTCTTTCCTGTGTAATAGATATTAATTATTATCAAGAATTTCACAAGCGAAGGTAACACAAACACATACATATGTATGTACATGTTTACATGGGAAAAAACGCCCACTTACTAAGGGTCGTAGTTGCTTTGGCTGACACAATCTGGTACGTTTTGCACTCTATAGTATATACTGAGTATAGTACCATATCAATATACCAAATATAAATTTCACTATATTTTTTTTATATTTTGTGGTATATCAATTTAGTATTGTACTGCCTCTTTCTGATTAGATTTTCTACACAACCTTAGAAACTTGATTTACCATAATTACTACTATGTATATTAGAGCATATATTATGACTGCAACTCTTCTGAATTTACATATATATATATATTCAAAATGATTGCCCTGCAGTTCTGAGCGCTAGTTCGTTGCTGGGGAAATAAGCACATACTAGCAGACCACCACTACTTACAAAGTGGCACCTAGCAGTGCGTTCTTTAATTTCCGGTTTTGTATGAAATGTACCCATGTAGTGATTGGCGAGGTAAGTACTTACCCATGGCCAATCGACACCTCCAGTTCTGCTGGGTAGATAGTTATGTTCCAGAGTTGCCACCAAGTTCATAAAGGGTGGCCCAACTTTCGGCCGTAACACGTGTTGCCACCATGGTAATATTAGTTTGGCAATAATCACAAAAATTGAATTTTCCCGAAAACGGCTTAACCGATTTGAATAAAATAAAAAGCAAAATATTTGTCTATTTGATTCGAATAGAATGAAATAGCGAGACATGCCTATAAGTTTTGCAAATATTAAGAATAATTTGATGATAGCGTTAACATAAAGTTTTGCCGCTAACAGTGATCAAGTAAACTGCAAAATTACGATTTAAATAAGAATATAAAATTGCGTATATTTATTAATTATAACAAAGTAATATATATATAAATAGAGTATTTAAATGTAATTTTAAATCATAGTAATATTTGTTTCATTTAGTTATTTTCTGCAAGTATTTGAAGTCCCGCCAAAGTCCAAATGGTGTTATTTAACACTGACTGGTTCCACGCTGGTTCCAGTGATTTGATGCACCTGCGAAATGAACTTGTTTTAGCGGGTTAGGAAAAGGTCAATTTTCTCAAAAACAGATTGTTGGATTTCAACCAAAATTGCTATATATCTTCCTTATAGTTGTATCTATGAAAGTATAATGTGCGCTATGGCCGACAAGAAAGTCCAAAAAAAGTTACGGTCATTAATCGGCAGCATTAATTTTTTGTGCTCATTTTGTATGGGGCTGGAGCTGAGGTTATCGTACTTTTCCTAAAATATCTCAAAAACGAAAAGTTTTAAAATTATGAATTTTTTGAGGGTATATTTATAAAACAATACTCTATAACTTGTCATAAGCCGATTTGGCCGACAACTCGTCAAAGCCGAGATATTTGCAAAAATGTTGCTACCCCAATTTTTCAATCACGATTTTAGTGCATAAATACTGCATGAAATTTGACGAACATGGATTTAATAGAAAGATAATTTAATTTTCTATTGTTTTGCATTTAAACTTTTTTAATTTTAGTTTAAATATCACGTAAAAAGACGAAAATAAAAAGTTTTTTTTTGCCGATATTTTTTTTTATCGATATGTGACGCTAAAGTTGCGGAGCTATCTTGACGCACATTGTTATTATTTATTTAATCTGGTATTGCAAGAGGCTGTTTGGGCAAGCGATTATTCGAATATGAAATCGATTACTGATCGATTAGTGTGCACACGTTGCTCTTGAGAAATTGTGAAAGCATCGATATATCGAAAGTGCTATCGATGTTTCTCCACCTCTAGTGTATCATATGTTTCATCGTGCCATCACTATATAAGGCACACGTTTGCGACTAGGAAAATATGGAACCTCAGGTTTTAAATTCATTTAAATTAATGAAAATAAAATGATAATAATAGTTTTTTCAGCTATCAAGTGCCCTTCGCGATTTGCCGAATAGAGTACTAAACGTTCCAGTGGAAGAGCGGCAGTCCTTATTCCAGAATGTGAGCGCCGTGCTGTCGAATCCCGGTAAGCGTGCAGTTTAGTTACATATGCTCATCTACATACAAATACAAATATGTATGCATATGCGGTGTGCATTCAAAACGCCTAAGCTATATAACTTGATGTGCATTCTTATAGCTAAAAGTGCAATTATCTAAAAGTGTCATGTGTCTATGAGCTTGTGCCAGTGTATAGAATTGAGACCTACTAATACATAAATACACATATTTGTTTTATACTGTATATGTGAATTGCGAGCAAATTGAGTTTTAAAAAATAAATGGGTCAGAAAAATTGATGAAGTTGCAATTTCAATGCGACATAATGAAGATGCAACAGTCCTAAATGTTATAAAGTACCTAGCTATGCAACTGTGTATGATTTATTGCATATTCAATGTAATGCCGGCTTTTCAATAAAATTGCAATGTCAGGAAAATAGGCGGTGAATATCTAATATTTAAAGAATTGTGTGTGTGTGTGTGATAAACTGGGGCTGTGAAACTAAATTCGATTGATATCTTGTTGCAATATCAAGTGGATTCGGTCGAAAACTTGTTAAGATACTCTTAAGTTACTCTTAGTTATCAAATAACCACAGGAAGGATTTAAAATCTTAAAAAATCGATGAACTTCAGTGCATGACAGTGATTGACATTGCAATATAATTTTTCTTCTTTATATTTTAGGCGTTAATTCAGCTATTGTGCGAGGCATTTGTAAAGTGATAGGAACAACGATATTGAAATACAAGGATCCTCCATCTCAATTGCTAATTCGCAAGCTAATTGGTGATCTTATTAGCGTTCATCATGATCTAACCATAGAACATATGCTATCTGTTCTTAAAACACTTCTGAAGGAGTTACCTGCGGCACCTGCTCATAAATCATGCAGATCTGCTGTCGTGGCCTTGGGATGGGTTTGTTTGCTATTGAAGAACACAAATCTGGAGTCAAGTATTTACAAAACCGAAAAGAACAGATTGATTGAATACCAATCTTTGTTGTACCAGACCACGTTGTTGGCCCAAAATGCGCGTGTCACCGAAGCAGCCACGAAAATCATCTACGACTTGTGGGAGAACAATCAGATCTTTGATGAGACAAAGGATACTTTGTTTAAAATGGAGGCAACTTCAAATGTTACCATAATGATCATGATGATGTTACAATTCGATGCAGACCACAAACACTCCGACATACTGAAAGAATACAAAATGAAGAGTGTTGAGTATTTTGTAAAAAGTATGATCTTGTGTAAATCAAAGCCAAATAAGGCTTTCATAACGGCCTGTCAACCATTGTTATCCACACTTAATGAATCCGAATTCAATACCATCTATAACGATTTGCAAAAGGCCATTCTACGAAGTCCCGAAAACACGCTCGAAAGTATTGGTATCATTTTCGAGCTAATCAATCTTGATTGTAGCCGTTATGCTTCTCAAATTGGAACTGTTTTAATTAAGAAGCTGTACAGCAAGGGAGAGGATGCTCGCCGTGAATCGCTGGAGTCTTTGAAGAGTCTATCCCAGAAGTGTTCAGATAGCAAAGTTATCAAAGAGCTGTTGCAATTAATTTTCTCTATACTGAACGGATCGGATGGCAAAATAAATGTTGCTGAGTATAGAATTAATTTGTATCAGGTAAATCCATTTCTTTCTAATTATTTTTATTTGCTTATCGATGAATTCTTTTATTCCAGGGAGCTGGCTGTCTTAGTTTCAACAAAGTGGCTGAGGATCAACTACAAGATATTTTAAACATGGCTGTGGACTTATTTTGGAAAGCACTTGAGACTGAGTCCCAGGACAAGGTGATTTGTTGCACCCTCGAAATGTTTGCTTTGTGGTCGGCGAAATTTAGAAATGAGCTTCCCAATGTGATTATAAACATCTTCAAAACGGGCATTGAACACAAAAACTCAAATCAAATAATACGTCAAAGCTATCTTGAATGGTTGCTATCATCGATACATAATGCTGAAATCAAGGATACTAGCAATATCGTACCAACTTTATATAACCTATACATAAAAGCACAGCAGAATTTTGCACAGGTTTCCTCTGTATCGGAGGCAGCATGCATTGCATGTCATTTGCTAATTTTAGAAAAGCCATCAGAAACGTATTCAAACTTCTGGAACTCCCTTTTTGATATGAATAAGCAATATTTCCTTAACGAAAAGTTTCTATCGTCAGCAACCACAGAGACTTTATGCCACATTTCATTCATGGCAAAGATCCTTTTTAAATCGTATTTGGATCAAATTAAGGGTCCCGTAGAGCCATTACATCGCGCATTGCTTAATAATTTGTGCAGCAGTTCGCCCAAAGTTAGAAAGTATACCAAAGAACAGGTGGTACAAATAACCAAGAGTGCTGATGGTGTAGATTTTGTGAAACTTGCTCTCAAAGAATACAGTAAGCTAATAAACACTGCGAAAATTCAATATGAAGCTGACAATTCCACAGACCAGTCAAGCACTCCCAGTCAGGCATTTGTAGAAGCATTAGAAGTTTTATGCAGCTTGGAAAACGTTCCTCGTGTAGACTCTCTTGAGCTTACTATGCTGCTCTTAGATATTTCCAATTATCCAGCAATATTATCTAATAATCCATATTTCTGGGAGAACACCATTCAAAACAATTTCCAATTGGATCCTAAAAACTTTATTGCGATAAATGAAAAGCAAATTATCGAGTCATACATTGAGCAATATAAAATTTGTCCAGTCTCCGAGAACACGATTGCTTCTTTGGTACGCATTAATCCACACATCATTGTGCCGGCGATCATTAAGAGAATCAAGACCTATTTGAACGATGAAAGCAACTTCAACGTTACCAATGATGAGTTCCTGACATTCATGACCCCGGAAGGAGAGCTGTATGATAAAAGTGTTATTCCCCAAGCGGATGCACAATACGCAACAACAGGCGTAAAGCGCGAGAATAAAGTTTACAGCTACAAGGAACAGCTGGAGGAGATTCAGTTGCGCCGTGAGATCGATGAGAAGCGACAAAAGGAAGGCAAATCGAAGACTGTCAAGCTAACGCAAAAGCAACAGGAGTTAATCAAAAATCAAACGGAGAAGGAATTACGTATAAGAACACGCGTTCAAGCTCTTCATGAGAAATTGATGTGTGTCATCAGCTTGTTCAAGGCTTCTTGCACTGGAAATGAAACCAGTATTGCATTGCATTTCTACACGCTACTCGATGATATTCTGGTGGCCACTTCGAGTCCTTTGAGCGCCGAACCCTTGACGGATCTGTATTATTTCATCAACAAAATGTGCTTCAAAACCAATTCAGAGCTGGGACGCACAATTTCCATTGCCACACTTCGACTACAAAAACCGGCTTGTATTTTAAAGGAGGAATGGAACACTCCAAATATAACGAAAGTATCATGGATGTCATTTCAAATCTGAACAATCATGTGTTGGAGAAATCAAATCTGTTGGATTCGCAATCGTTTTCGTATGCTTTTGAGTTCTTAAAGCGGTCTCTCATTCATCTGGATAATCGATCAAATGAGGAATTCGTGCTGTCCAGCATCAAACTAATCGAGATCCACGTACAAGAGAAAACTAAAGCTGTCGATGATAATGAGAGCGATCATCCACGTTATTTGCCACGTCTGGGAATGCTGCAAACTCTGCTATACTTGATTAAGAAGAATTCGACCGCTGTGCAAACTCAAGCTGTCAATGCGCTTTTGGAAGTGGCAACAGTTTCATCCGGAGGTCAATTAAATGCCACACCTGATAAACAGATCATTGAATTGTTTTTGGAAGCATTGCAAAACAATATCGAGGCTATTAGAGATGTCACATTGCGTGCAATGCAAATCATGATTGAATCTATTGTTGACTATTTGAAGAGTGATGCTGAATTGGAAAAGCAATTGGTCGCAAGATTATGGATAGCAAAATTCGATGTTTCCGTTGAAATTCGCAAGCTGGCCGTCGACCTGTGGGATGCATCTGGTTTTGCTTATCCCGAATTTGATGATATTATCTGTGATATCACACACTCAGAACTCTGCATACAAAAAGCATCCGCTGAGTCCTTGATTCCACTTATACTGAATGACCAAAGCCTATTGAAGAGCGGATTGAAGAAAATGCTGGCCATTTACAATGAGAAACTTACTTTAATTCCACCCAAACTCGACAAATTTGATCGCGAAATTGAACCGGCTTTCGACCAGTGGAAGCCCCGACGTGGAGTTGCTATTGCAATCTCGCAAATTGCACAATTTTTATCGATTGAAGACATTAATTACTTGATGCAATTCATGGTATCCCATGGCCTTGGTGATCGCGAAGAGATTGTGCACAAGGAAATGTTGGCTGCCGCATTGAAGATCGTTGATATCCATGGCAAAGAGACTATTGTCAGTTTGCTGCCAGTGTTTGAGGAGTTCCTTGACAGCGCACCAAAATCGCAAAGCTATGATAACATTCGCCAAGCCGTTGTTATTCTGATGGGATCGCTAGCTAGGCATTTGGAGAAGGACGACAAAAGAATTGATCCGATTGTCAAGCGCCTAATCACTGCTCTTTCAACACCGTCCCAACAAGTCCAGGAAGCAGTTTCTAATTGCTTGCCACATCTAATGCCATCTGTTAAAGACGAAGTTCCAGCTATGATCAAGAAATTATTGCACTCATTGTCCAAGTCGGAGAAATATGGGGAGCGACGTGGAGCCGCCTATGGCATTGCTGGCATTGTCAAAGGCCTTGGCATCTTATCGCTTAAGCAATTGGACATTATGTCGAAGCTGACAACTTACATCCAGGACAAGAAGAACTACAAGAGCCGTGAGGGAGCTCTCTTTGCCTTTGAAGTACTATGCACCACTTTGGGCCGCCTCTTCGAGCCCTATATTGTCCACGTGCTGCCGCATTTACTGCAATGCTTTGGCGATTCATCGCAATACGTGCGTCAAGCTGCCGATGACACTGCCAAGGTGGTGATGGGAAAACTTTCGGCTCATGGCGTTAAATTGGTGCTGCCATCGCTGCTCGATGCCCTCGATGAAGACTCCTGGAGAACCAAAACGGCATCCGTTGAACTGCTCGGCGCCATGGCTTTCTGTGCTCCAAAGCAGCTATCATCATGCTTGCCCAGCATTGTGCCCAAACTGATCGAAGTTCTTGGAGATTCACACACCAAAGTGCAAGAAGCTGGCGGCGATGCTTTGAAGGTTATTGGATCTGTTATTAAGAATCCTGAAATTCAGGCCATTGTTCCCGTTTTGCTGAAGGCTCTGGAGGATCCATCAAATAACACTTCTGCGTGTTTGCAGAGCTTGTTGAAAACCAAGTTTATTCACTTTATCGATGCTCCCTCTTTGGCTCTAATTATGCCCGTTGTCCAGAGAGCATTCATGGATCGTTCGACGGAAACTAGAAAGATGGCTGCTCAAATTATTGGCAACATGTATTCGCTCACGGATCAAAAGGACTTAACACCCTATCTGCCGAGCATCATCCCAGGTCTGAAGTCCTCCCTGCTCGATCCAGTGCCAGAAGTGCGAGCAGTGTCTGCTCGTGCTCTTGGGGCCATGGTCAAGGGAATGGGCGAAAGTTCGTTTGAGGATCTGCTGCCATGGTTGATGCAAACGCTGACATCGGAATCCAGCAGCGTGGATCGCAGTGGTGCTGCCCAGGGATTGTCTGAAGTTGTTGGAGGATTGGGTGTGGAGAAGATGCACAAACTGATGCCGGAAATCATTGCAACAGCAGAACGGACAGATATAGCACCACATGTGAAGGATGGCTACATCATGATGTTCATATATATGCCTGGCGCATTCCCCGAGGAGTTTACGCCTTACATTGGTCAAATCATCAATCCCATTCTGAAGGCATTGGCCGATGAAAGCGAATACGTGCGTGACACTGCGTTGAGAGCTGGACAGAGAATTGTGAATCTTTATGCAGAGACTGCAGTCGCTCTACTGCTGCCCGAATTGGAGAAGGGTCTGTTTGATGAGAACTGGCGTATTCGCTACAGTTCGGTGCAATTGCTTGGAGATCTGCTGTACCGCATCTCGGGCGTGTCTGGCAAGATGACTACGGAAACGGCCAGCGAAGATGACAACTTCGGCACTGAGCAATCGCATACAGCCATTATTCGTTTCTTGGGCGATGAACGTCGCAACCGCGTGCTCTCTGGTCTCTACATGGGCCGCAGTGACGTCTCCTTGATGGTTCGCCAGTCCGCGCTGCATGTGTGGAAAATTGTCGTCACCAATACGCCTCGTACATTGCGTGAAATTCTGCCAACTCTCTTCGGACTGCTGTTGGGCTGCTTGGCCAGCACAAGTTATGACAAGCGTCAGGTTGCTGCTCGCACTTTGGGCGATTTGGTGCGCAAACTGGGTGAACGTGTTTTGCCTGAAATCATTCCCATACTTGAAAGTGGCTTGAACTCCGAGCAGGCGGATCAGCGGCAAGGTGTTTGCATTGGACTGTCGGAAATAATGGCTTCCACTTCCAAGGAAATGGTGCTTACGTTTGTGCACAGCTTAGTGCCAACTGTGCGTAAGGCTCTGGCTGATCCTCTGCCCGAGGTACGTGAAGCGGCTGCCAAGACATTCGAATCGCTGCACAGTACTGTGGGATCTCGTGCTCTGGATGACATTCTGCCCTTCATGTTGGAGAACCTCTCCAACCCAGATCCTGAGGTGGCTGAGAATACGCTGGATGGCTTGCGTCAAGTAATGTCCATAAAGTCACGCGTGGTATTGCCATATCTGGTGCCCCAGTTGACCGCTCAGCCCGTGAACACGAAAGCTCTCTCCATCTTGGTTTCGGTTGCTGGCGATGCTCTAACCAAATATCTACCAAAAATTCTATCTGCATTGCTCGAAGCCCTGTCCCAATCTCATGGTACAGCCAATGAAAATCAGGAATTGGAATACTGTCAGACGGTGATTTTGTCTGTGACTGACGAAGTTGGAATTCGCACTATTATGGATACTCTAATGGTCTCGGCGAAATCGGACAATGTGTGCACACGGAAATCATCTGCAAGTTTGCTTTGCGCTTTCTGCATTCACTCGCCTGGCGATTACTCGCAATATATTCCACAATTACTGCGCTGCTTGCTGCGTTTGATGGCCGATCACGACAAGAGTATCATTCAGAAGGCCTGGGAGGCATTGAATGCCGTTATTAAGGGTTTGAATCCAACTCAACAAATTGGCTATGTCACCGATGTTCGTCAAGCTGTTCGCTTTGCTGCCAGCGATCTGAAGGAGCCCGAATTGCCTGGATTCTGTTTGCCTAAAGGAATCACCCCGCTGTTGCCCGTATTCCGTGAGGCGATCCTAAATGGTTTGCCAGAGGAGAAGGAAAATGCAGCTCAGGGTCTTGGTGAAGTCATCTTTCTAACCAGTGCCGCATCCCTGCAGCCATCTGTTGTGCACATAACCGGACCGCTGATTCGTATCTTGGGAGACCGCTTCAACTCAGGCGTGAAAGCTGCGGTTCTGGAGACATTGGCAATCCTGCTCCACAAGGTCGGAGTGCTTTTGAAGCAGTTCTTGCCGCAACTACAGACAACATTTTTGAAAGCATTGCATGATCAGAATAGAACTGTTCGCATGAAGGCAGGCAAGGCTCTGTCGGAATTGGTGGCCATTCATTCACGTGCAGATCCATTGTTCAATGAGATTCACAATGGCATCAAGAGCTCCGATGACTCTGCAGTTAGGGAGACAATGTTGCATGCACTGCGCAGCATTATCAGTCCATCGGGAGATAAAATGTCAGAACCCATTAGGAAGCAAGTGTTTTCGACTTTGTTGACATTGATTGGACACCAGGAAGACATCACTCGCAATGCTGTTGGAGGTTGTCTGGGTGCTATGCTCAAGTATATGCCGACGGCTCAAGTTACGGATTTGTTGAACAACTACATACTTAACGATAATACCGATGATCCGGTGACTAAACATGGCTATACTGTTATACTTTTTGTTGCTTTGAAAGAGTGTCCCAAGGAAGTATTGCTGGACAATTTCAGTGATAAAATCATTGGTAACATATTAGCTAATATTACATCCGAAAAAGCACCCATTGCATGCAACGCCGTTCGAGCCGCAACATATCTTTTAGAATACAAACTAATCAATAACAATGATCCTCCCAGCAATGTGCTAGTTTCTCTAGGCAGGGCCATGAATCACAGTAGCAATGACGTCAAACAGTTGGTAGCGAAAAGTTGCATTCATCTTTCGAAGAATCTAAGTGCTGACCAAATCCATCTAGATGTTTTGAAGATGTTAGTTCCCACTCTAGTTAATGGTACGAAGGAGAAGAATGGCTATGTTAAATCCAATTCAGAATTAGCTCTCGTATCCCTGCTGAGACTTAGATCTGATGAGGTGACATTCAAAAAGACCTGCGATGTGCTAGAGACAGGAGCAAGAGACTCGTTAAGTGATGTGGTAGCCAAGGTCTTGAAACGGGTTGCAGCTCAACCGCCAGTTAAGGAGGAAGATTTAGATGACACTTTACAAACTTGATTATAATCACCTTCATGTAATTCAATAAAATTTCTTAAATTATTTGAATTAAATGGCACATTTTATGTAATAGAATGTATATTATTATAATGCATATTTGTAAAATAAAAACAAAATAAACACAAAAATAAATCTGTTTTCGTTCATTCAAAATTATTTATTTTTCTATTCTAATAAAACCTACTTTTGTCATGTCAAATAGATTTGAAGCTCTGCAAAAGATAATGTTGGATCTGTATTCTCATACATTTCATTAATATTATCATTTGAATACCCCTTAAACTTAACACATTGTTCTATTCTCGGGTCCGACAATAAAAGTGATTGAACCCTTGAATTTGAGAGTCCGAAGAAAGATTCTCCCTTTGCTTGTAATGACACTCTTGAAGTGTCTTTCATTGAGCCCTGAATACTATTCAATAATTCTTGGTGACATATGTTAGCAGTTTCTCCAAAGAAAACTCCATCCAAATCGTTATCGGGAATCAGTTGGAACTGCGGAACTCCAGCATTGTTAAGAATTTTACAAGTAAAGACGCATTTTTTTCGAGGATCTCTTGGATGTGCGTAGATCCTTGTCGCCACATAGCCAACTGGATATATCCATTGACTAGTATGGAAATTGGGATTGGCTGGTAGGATTTCGCCAAGTGTGTGGATGAGGATATTATGAAGTTTCAATGGAAACATTGATGTCTTCGGAGGAACTTTTGAAATCTCTTTGATCTTATGCTTATTAATTTTCTTAGCGATGATCTGTTTTTCTCCGGTATATTTATGGGTCAGTTCGCGGCTGTCGTTTGATAAGGGAATTTGTCCAATGGCACTTTTGTCTAAACCTTCATAAAACATAAGTTTTTCAATGAGGTACAATCTTTCAGACCGTGCTGCAGCGAGTTCCGCTTGCAAAAGGCAAACTTCATCAATGATAGAGGTGTTTTCCTAAAACAAGAGTATTGTTAGAAAGTTCCTTAGAAATATAATAAATAAATAAATTTAAAAGTTTGGCAGTTCAATTCTAAAAACGTGCATATTAACAAATTACATAGATTAACAAACTTCATGGCAATATGAAATATGTATTTTTTAAATAAATTTGAACTTAATGATATTATTGTCTAACTGCATCAAGCAAAAACACATTCAAATATACGTACCAGAACATAATTTTTAACGCGATGTTTTAATCTTGCATATTTTTGTTTATAATCCATTTTTTTGTTTACTTAAATGTTTAGCACATCTATTTAACTATTAATCAGAGTGACCACAAGTTCAAACTCCATATATACCAAAAACCCATTAGTAAAATTACTAGTATTTTATTTTTTAATTTATATTATTCTATTTTTTGCACCAATCTTTCGAGCTTCATGTGCGTAAATAAATAAATAAATCATAAAAAGAATGTGAAATTAAAAATAAAATTCATTTTGAATACTTTTGGTGGCTAAAATACCAAAGGTTAAAAAAGGACCAATATACCAAAGTTATTATTAGAAATGTACAAGATTTTGCCTATTACATTTATTGCAATTATATTACATTAACATTTTCGTTTTAATTATAGTTTGACTGGTATTACATTCATTTCAGAGAGTTTAAGCTTTTTTCGCAAGTACTGTACGCTACACCCACTCCAAAACCAGTGCCCACAAATGCAGGCCACACTCGTCTTTTAAAGAATAATAGAGACGCCACTGAACCAATAACAAGACCGCCGCCTGTAAAAACAAATTGCAATTTAATATCATTAATCAATTTCAGTTAATGCAATATCTATGATAAATGCAACCGTAATTCTGGCAATTTAGCTAAGTTTATCAATAAACCAAATAAATGCCGGTATTATGCTACATTTACCAAATGTATGTATGTTTTTAAAGCTCATACATATGAATGTTTCTTGCTTATTGGTTATATAACCAAACACTTACATCCTTTGACAATTGTGTCAGATATACACTGGTCCAATTTCTTTCCTAATTTGTCTTCTGATAACACAACCTCGGTCGCCGGCATCTTTGTTAATTTATATGCGTATAATTTAAGAAGTAAATGTGTGTATTTTTATTATTTCTGCAAGTATGTTCGCGACGTGACAGCAGAAGGAATTTCAAAATGTACTATTTTTCGTCAGAAAACATGTTAAAATATACAACGTCTGCCATAAATTGCATGGTCACATTTTATTAGGTGTGATATATCGCATAACACTTTTACTTTATAAAAGATTGAGTTTTTAATTTATTAACTAATTTATATTATTATTTACAATTCATATTATTATTTTTTTTGTTCTTTACATCTATAGATGTAATTACCTTTATCTAGTAACAATAAAGTTTTCAAATAATTGGAAAGTATTTTGTAATTTTATATTTATAGTTGATGCTTCAATTGCTACTAACTACACCACGTCTTATTTGAGTAGATGTACTTGTTGTTTCGGCGGTCACATCAGCCATTGAATTATCTGGCGAACATAGATATGTAGCACTGAGCTGAAAGCCACTCGCTCCACGAGCTTACAGAAAGCATTATCCTGTTTGTAGGATCTACAATAAACTTTGAGAGGATCAAGGATTTATAAATTGATCTTCTCCATTGTGCAGTGTTACTTAATTGTTAATATCCACAACACTCAGAGAGGATATTTGATGTTCGTGATAGTCTAAGGAAAATTTTTAAGATTAAATAACCGTTGCCTATCATTCAGGCGCAGAAATTTTAGTTTTTTGATATTGACGAAATGAAAATAGGTCTTCGTAATAGGGTAGTTATTCATGTACAAGCAATAAGAAAAAATTTCAAAAGCTGAGAGATAAAAGATATTAAAATTATATCATCAAAAATATAAGTAAGCCATGAATTCAATCTGATAGTTATTTGGCATGTTAAACACATTTTCATTAGTGATACAGTTAGAGTATAAATTTAAAAACGTATCTCATGCTTACGAACAAAATGTGTTAACTATGCGTGAATATTTTCATCCTGCAATTTTTAGGGTTATTTAGGAATCTTTGATTTTTTCTGTTTCTGAATAAAAATTTCTCATTATCCGATTCTTAGATGACTTAATTATATTTTGATAGTAATTGAGACGGTTCATCTTTGATCCCTGGATTTAATAAGTCTACCTGCGAAAAGATATAGCTGAGTACTTATTTGTGTTAAAAGCCATCTTAATTGTAGCTTTAGTTCGGCCGGATTTGATCAGATTTCGAGATAATTTTTGATTTCATGAATTTTGGCATCGACTCATCAAAAGCTTCTATAAATCGGTTGCGTGATCTAGAATAAAGAAAAATTGTTTTGTCTTGGAGGGATCAGTTAAAGATAGCATCAATTTCATGATTGTCTCTTTACAATGTTTGCCTAAAAATAAAAGTATAGGTGTTTTATTTCTGCGTACATTTTTATAGGAAAATTCCATGTGGGATATCATTCGATATCAATAGCTACATCCCACTAATTTATTTTAATGCCTGCTACCTAAAACACGATATTAAAATTTTCTGAATACTCAAGATATATAAAGCTAGCACCTCTGAAACATATAGATTATATATTCTTAATATGCGACTATATGGTCTAAGGGATTAATATTTATGATAAGACTCTTGTAACATCTACGCAGAGCGTACATAATTTCAATGATCACATATGGGCAATTCTCTGAGGGATGTCGCGTGCGACCAGCTTTACAGTGCATACTGAAACAATAAAAATAAAAAAAGGTTATTTTTATAGCTCTAGATTAGTACTTTAATTAGAGCTAAGAATCTGATAATTGCAAAAATTATCAAATTCGTACGCAAAACCAAAAAATGAACTAATTTACAGTAAACAAGTTCCTAAAATCAATCTTAGCTCGCTAATCCAAAGCTTTAACAATACCTTCACTTATTTTTCAAATTATTTTAGTTTATGTTTTTTTTTGTCACTGTAAAGCTATTCGCACGCGACATTTACCAGAGAATTACCCATATCTTGATTTTGGAAATTTAATTACATAGCTATATTTAATATTTTTTAATTTTGTATAAGAAAGCAACTTACGTTGTTGTTCGCTTCGCTCCGTTTCAAAAAATTTAATTGCGCTGAACACTCTGAAATTCGACATTTGAAATAGATATCTGTAGGATATAAAGGAACGACGCTTAAATACGCTTAAATACCTCTAAATACAATTGCATGAATATTTAAAATTAAAAAAATAATTAATTAAAGATGTATGTATATTTAGTATTCAGAAGTATTAAAAAGAAAAAGCAAACATTAAATCAAATATATCAAATACAATTGAGCATCTTCTTCCAATTGAGCATTATGAATGGAAATATTGTCCTTTAAGTTTTCATTCGATGACAGTATCGATTTTCACAGATTGTCCACCTTAGACCTGTCAACAATGGATACAATCCAGTAATACTTAGTTTATAGTATAAACAAAGCAAAAATGAATTTTGTTTACGTTGGAATGGAAATCAGAGATTAGAGTTTAAGCTGTTTCACTTTTCGGAATATGTTTGTTGCCATTCGCATTCGCACACGTGTGTTACCTCGCTTTTCCATTGTTCTTGATTTAAACGGTGGATCAAATTATTAAACAAATATTTTTTCACACATTACCATCCCTTAAAATACAATTTATTTGGAACGTCTGGTAGTGTCGTTAAGCACTAAATAAAATGATTGGGCTAGACAACAATGGATGCATAAAAATCAAAGTCGTTAGCAACGCGACGGTCAAAATACGAATACTCGCACTCGTATTCTTATTCGTACTCGTACGAATACATATTCACGTACTTACCCTCAACTTTACGCACGTGGCCCAAGGCACGTGTACACAATTCAGGTTGAATCCACGATTAAATTAATCGCTGATTAGTAACAGAGGACCTTACCGCGAAATGCGACTAAATTAAATATACTGTAGAACCGGTAAGAATTCTACCTTTCCAGGTGTCTGTCAGCAACGAACTTTTGTAATAACTTAGAGCCTGTCTGCAAATATGTAGATTGTGTTTCCCTCACAATATATTGGATACATGACCTGCAAAATTAAAACAAAATCTGACAGCCATGTCAAATAGGGTGCTCAGCAAGTAGCCCTCTAAAAGTTCGTTTATAATTATTTTTATACTGAGATTTATATTTTAAAATAGTATTCTAGTTAATAAATATTTAAAGGTGCGTTGAACAAATTTGCCAACTTTGGTCAATATTTGACGTATAACAATTTTGAAAACCAAAACAAAATTTTGAAATGAAATCTAATATAGTAAGGGTTGTTTTGTAAAATCTTTTAAATACCAAATTATGTCTATACTCTGTATCCATGGATACAAGCAAGAACAGGACTCTTAATCCTAGACAGAACGAGTTTACTAGCGTTTACAAAGTTCCACCTTACATCAAATAATTTCCCCCAAAGTATATTTGAAATTATAAGATTTTAAAGTTTTTCAAAGAATTATTTCATTGTAAAAAACACAGTGCCCTAATTCCGTTGCATTCGGTACCTATTTGTTTTTACCTTTATAGATGTTCTTATATACGCACAAAAATGGTTTTGGGAAGCTTTTAGTAAAGTTGTCCAATAGTCCAAGAGTCGTTCCAACAGAGGCCAAGAGCTTTGCAAATCGATTCGATACGAATCGTCTGAAAAACAAGAACGCTGCAATTGACAGTTTGATACCAGAGGGGTCTTGGAAAATAATTATCTCATATAAAGGTATCATAAAGTAAGTGACCAATTGGGTATACATTTAATAGTCAAACTTGCAAGGGAAGACTAAGTTTTTCAAAGCAGAAGAAAGATTTGACCATGTTATGTAGGTCTAGGATATTGGCTTAGAGTCTCAACAGTTTTTGATTCACCCGTTTTTCAATGGTTTTCCACCCTAAGCGAAACAATAAGCGAGGATTGAACGGAAATTTTGAACTTCTTAAGTACACACTACCGAGTTGAATGACAATCATTTCGACAGTCTTTCATTCCCTATTTCAATCACTCAATCACTTGAGAAGTACTACAGTCATTCAGTAAGACTTTAATAAAGTTAAAAATTGGCAAAAAGCTTCGTTTTTAAACAAGGATAGTCTCTATTCGCAATATGTGATAACTTCATTAAATAATCAGTGGGCCATTCAATCAATCAATTAGAACTTTAAATATTCGTTGAAACTTTAATAAAATTTAAGAATCGACTAAAATTTTTGTTTAAAATAAACACTATATCAGAATGTTTAAAACTGGATAACTTCAAACCTAGAAAGAAAGATTTTAAATTAATTAGTTTACTTTCAGCATCTAGGCTTTTTTCAATAATTAAATTTGTTTAGAATGTATTTTAATGTTATACCTATTTGAAGTTATTCGACGGTGTCGAATTGTATGCATTAAATTAGGTATGGTCTGCACACACACACACGCACACTTTCACGTGTGGGTTTCTGTGAACGTGCGTGTTTGTGCAGATGTGTATGTTTGTGAGTGTTAGTGTGTACATCGATATGTATTCATATTGTGTGCTCATGCATCATGTTTCTATTTCATACCCTCATTCTTATTTGCAATGCGGTAAATCGTAAAGAGGCGTTGCTTGCAGTTGACCAATCATGAGTCTCAAACGCCACTCCAAACAGACGCTCCTCCCCCTGGCATGCTTGACTGACGCCCATCGTCATTGTGTGGGGTATCTCCCATGGTAAAATAAAGCATTTTGGGTCATCCAAATGCAGCATATTCGAAAGAAAAAACTAAATTTACAAATATACAAAATTCCTCTATATCTGGATAGTTGTGGGCAGGAGAGCGGTTGAGTTTAATTAAACATAACTGAAAATAAATAACTACATAAGTTTATGCTCTTATGTAGATCTCACGAATTTGACAAAAGCCAAAATATCGTTTAAATACAATCAACGAGCTTATTGCCTAATTAAATTTAATTATAGATACTTTGTATTTGTTAATTGTATTTTAATTTCTTGCACATACTCTTGTAAAAGTAATTAGGGGTTATTTGAAATGTTATACATTTAAAGATAATATGTATAATAATCCATTGATATTCATTAGCTGCTCACTATAGATCTCACTTTATAGATCTTATAGTATCTATGGAAATTAGTTTCTTACAGCTGGTAAATATCGATATTATATTTTAAACTATTTTCTTTATATTGGCATACAAGCTTAATTTTTTAATAAGTAACTTGACATCATCGTACATCAGAAAATATCTAGTATTTAAATTCATGTGCGAATTTATATAATTTAGAAAAGTTTAAAATGTTATTGATCAAACTGCAGTCGATTTCTGACAACGAATGGCGGTAGAAAAACAAAAACATTGTTTTGTGGAAGGAAAGAGACAGATAAGTTGCATCTGAATAGCAGACAGATAGATACAAACTGAGAATTGTGATTTTCGATTTGGCTCGATTCCTCCATATGCACACAGACATTCTCAAATACAGACACACGTACATTCTGTGTACATGAGCACGTACAATACAAACACACATTGGCACGTGTGCATGTGTAATTTGCTTGGAAAATGTGAACTAGAGAAGGTTCAGCATCATTTGAGAAGTCACTTCGGCACGGTCATGTCAAATACTTTTCGCATACGAGTATGACTACGAGCACGACTATGGGTGTGTGTGTGTGTGCTGCAATGAGTATGTGTGCGAGTGTGTGTAGGCAACTTGAAGAAAAGTTCGCCAATTACGCAATTAAAATAAGGTAAAAAGAGAGAGATTTGCACGGGAAACCTAAGAAGACATCTCCGACGCTGTTACCTTTTTATGTAATATATAAGTACATATATCTGCTTAACTCGAACAATACAATATGAACATGGGATACAAAAACAATCTGAGAGGACAACACAGAATACATTTTTAGACGTTGATTTTGAGTTAGAACTATTAAATTATTTTTAAACTTTTATTTAAACCTTTATTTTTATGCTAGGCTGTTAATTTATTTCTAAATATTCTTCATTGAAGAATTGTCAAAAATAGCACTAATAATATATTAATTTTAGTGTATACAAAACCAAACTGCAGGTAAAATTACACCTACTATTAAATTATCTTCATAAATCTACTATGTATAAATTAATAAAAAAAATTTCACAAAGAAATATTTCTATATTCTATTAATGTTAAGAAACCCAATAAGTTGGTCTATATTTAGAACATCTACTTTTTAAGAGCTTCGTAGAAAGTGTAGTAAGATCGCAGTCCACCGTGGTACAACGCAAACTTGAAGATACTTGAAACAGCCTTGATCGTCGACTGCACTCAAAATGTTTGTACAACGAAATTGTTTGTCCAAAAGATCTGCAAGGTGAATGAGTGAGCCCTCAAGAAATGTCGTCACCCAACGAACTGGTTTTCCAAAATTCGTGCGTCAAAGTGAAAGAAGATGGATTACCTTTTTTGTACCTGTAATTTGAATAACGATTTCAAAACATCCACTTTTATTAAATCGTGCTTGAATTAGAAAACTATTTTTTATTAATTTAATAATTTTTGTAAAAATATATTTTTGATTGAATCGAAAAATTGAAATAAATAATCATTATTCAAGTTCTACTTTTCATTAATTTAAGAATTTTCTAATAAAAATCCGTTAAAACTAAAAATTGAAACCCGTCGGTTAAGTTTTTGTGGTTGGTTTTACAATATAGTCAATACTACTATAAAATAGACATTTATTGGTAAGCTTTACTTATTTTGCAGCTATGGAAATAAACAGATCATTTGTATGATTTTTGAATTTAAGAAAATATTATAATTTGAGCTTGATACTTTAGATTATGAATTCAATACATTCCCATCTTAACTAAAATGAACCGAGTAAATGCTCTAAATAAGCAGAATTTCTTATCATCTTCTTTTCATATTTGTAATTATCATATTTGTTATTATTTTGGAATCGTGATACGAGAACTGAAGTGCCAAGACCACCAAAATCGTTAAACGTTCGCTTGTTTGGTTCTGGAGCAATTGGAAATCGAGTCCAAATGTGGGCAAAAAATTATCTCGGGTGATGAAGTAAATTCCATGGAATTGGTATAAGAAACACACAAAAAGAAAGAGAATGGATGAGAAGAGAAAAGAACAATATAAAGATTCTCTACTGCATTCATGCTGTCGTGTGTCTCTGGTCATACAAGATGAAAACTGACGAGGTTGAACCTTGTTAACAAAAAAAAACTTATTTCCAGTAAAGACCAAGTTTACGCTCTTATTCTTAAGTCTACTGAGCAACATTTTATGTATAAAATATTATCTTTTGAACTAAGCGGATACTATAGAAAATTAGGACTACCCAGCTGCAAAAATAAGATTAATTTGTAATAGAACAAGATTTTTTTTTTAATTTAGATGAATTTTATATGCCTTTGGTAAAAATCGAAAGATCAATTTAACCTGGATTAATATTAGTCTCGTTATATGCAACACATCTAGACAATTACTTGAATAATTTCCTCTAATTAAATCTATGGGTGATAAAGGCTATTTTCCGGAAAGCAAACCAAAACATTGACCACATGGGTGACTTCCACCACCATTAATTCTTCAAGCAAATGTATCAAATTGAGCATGAAGGGGAGGTTAGAACAGAGTTCATCTACATCTCATAATTCTTAAATATGTGAAATTTATTGAATATCCGCAGAAAGCATTGTTGTATTTGCCAAAGAATATGATAACAATAAAAATCATTTTGAACTACAATCTTTCAAAATTAATTTTTGTTTATTATTGTATTAATTATAAAGTATTCCTTTGATTTTTAATTACTTAAATAATTGACATATTTCCTCATTTTCTGTGAAAAATTCAAAGTTTTAAAATGAATACATATTAAGATATTAAATTTAATGTTATATTACTTGAGCTTATTTATTAAAAAAAATGATCGGAAACAAGATTTGATTCTTATCAATGAATTTTATACTAAATATTATTTAAAATCATAGTACTTGGACTTTGATAAAATCAAGTATTATAAACAAAAGGGTTGGTTAAATAGAGTTACCCTTAAAGATAGTTTTACTAAATTTTCGTTCTTCAGTTAAGAAAATCCGTACCCAGCTATTGACACATTTATTTTGAAATACGATCTTGTGCTTGTATATTGTGTCCTTATACAGTGGGGAGCAAAAGTGAGTACATGTTTGCATATAGCGCATTTGTATGCGAATAAATCAAAAAGTAGTAAAGCAAACACAATAATTTGTACACTTATTCTACATTTAATATACTATAAAATAACATAAAATTCACAGTTAGAATAGCAGAAAAAAAGAAAAGTGTAATAAAAACTCGCTTGTACTCACTTATGCACCTTTGGCACTTCAACTTTCTTATCAACCAAAAAAATTTTACTATTTAAAATGTACAATAACAGTAATATGATATGTAGTCCCCTAGCTTTTATTTTTTATGACCTTTTCGACTCGTTTTGGCATACTTTCACTCAGCAAGAAGCATCTCCAATGCCATAATCCTTGTAGTATAAAGTTTATACATACATATGTCTGAATATTATTGATCAGATGATGATGATCAGTCATGTTTGTCTTTGATAAATATGGTAGTCGGATATATTTTAGTATGTTTTCGGAATATTTAAAAATACTTTAAAAATTGTATCTTATTTTTGCTTATTGAAATTTTCTGTTTTATTCAATAAACATTAACAATTATATTTCTTATAGAATTAATATATTTAACAGTATTCTAAAAAATATATTCCGATTCTAATAGCCTTAAATAAAAAAAATCTCAAAGCAGGGTGAGGGAAAGTTCAAGTTAAGTGATCTTCACATATTTACTTGAATAGTTACATTCCCTTGTATAAAGTTACTGAATGGAATGACGAAGTTCAACAAATTGAGCAAACTTGAGGGAACAGCTAAGCACTGCATTATGATTACGATTTCGGTTACCTCGGGGCAGGAGAAGTAATGCTGCCCCTACGTTTCTCTCGTAGATTGCAGCCTGTGAAATCAAAGCCTGAGTAGAGGATATCTGCTGGTCGCTAGTCGAGAGTGAAGTGAGCTCCTGCGTAGTTTTATATGAAGTGCTCATATGCTCGTATATCTATAAGTATTTTATTAAATACTTTTATTGCCATTATATCTAAAGCTGCTCAAGCGTTTTATTCTTCAATTTTTGGGGTTGATTTGTGCTCTCGATTGCTCTTTCTACATATTTTAATTTGTCTGAAGATCGTTGCTAACGTAATCATTCAACTGAAAACTTATGTCGTGCTGAGAGCATGAACTTCAATTCATCCATCCGACTGCATGGGAACGTTCTCATTTATTGTACCATTTATTCACAAATTTTTGCACAATCGAATAATGTTATTCCCGAATTAAAATAGTAATGTGGTTATTAGTGTAATAATATTGATAATGCAGAAGAAAGGCCATGGAAATGTTACCTTTAAGATGCTAGGGGAAACAATGTATTTTCTTACTCAACAATCTGTACCATGAGAATATGAATTTCTATAAAGTTGTACACCCTTAGATTCTCTTGAAAATGCATTCGCTTGGCGATTTTTGTCATTGAAGTCAGTCTTTAATTTTCTTGAATTTTCCGGTTGATTAAAAGCAATTCCCAAAAGTTGCAAGTTCATTAGAATCTACAGTTTAAATTAAAGTTGATCGGCAATAAAAGTCTCCCTAATACGCATAATGAAAACTCTGAACGATCTATTTATTGATTTGCCAGAGAGTGCAGGGATCATTTCCATGCAATAACTTTGCGTAGATAATCTACCCTTACTATCGAAATTTTCTATTGATTTATCTATTAGTTAGATTGCAACTATATAATATGAATTTATTCACTTTGAATATTACGTTTTCGCTTAGACTTCTAAAATCAAGATTTTGGTCTTGATTTCAAGAATATTTGATATATATGATCAATGTCTTATTACAATAATAAAAGAAAACAACTTATATTGTTAAGACCACAAATCTTATTATAAGATAAAAATAAATATTTTTTTTGTTTTTATAATACAATGATTTTTTTATTTGATTAGTGCCTCCGGTTATTCTGCTATACATACGAAATATAATACTTATTACCGAATCGCGCAGCATTTGAATCCATGCCCTCCTCTTAGACTGCAATAAAGAATGATTTTTGCCAGTTCGACTAATAAAGCTCTGAACTAAAAAACTGAATGTGTAGCAATTTTCGTGAATTTCTAGCCAAAATCGATTTGGAGAATTATGCATTTTTCAGACTAATATTTTTAGTTTTAATAACTGGTTCTTAAAATGATTCAAGACAAATTGTTCTTTGTTTTTTAAGACGAATGTTCCTGATTTTAAAAACTGTTTTTTTTTAGTGTACAGATAAACATAACTTGATAAACAAATTTATTTACTTAAATTATTCTTATTACACTATTTCTATACCCGTTACTCATAGCATATAACTTATAGGTATTATAACTTTATGCCGGAAGGAAATGACAGAAGGAGGCATCTCCGACCCTATATATCTTCTTGATCAGCGTCAACAGCCGAGATAATCTAGACATGTCTGTCTGTCCGCCCATCTGTATGAACACCTAGATCTCAGAGACTATAAGATATAGTAATATAATTTTTTTCCACAGCATTCGTTATGTTTGCAGGCAAATCAAGTTTGCTTCACATTTTACCACTCCCACTTTCGCCTCCTCCCAAATTGACAAATCACCAATAACAACCGTAGTTTAAAGGCTAGAGTCGCGAATTTTGGTATATACAATGAAACCTGTAGTTTTTGTGATTCAGATAAGAATTAAAAAAAAAAAAATTAATTAAAGACAATCTGGTATATTTTGAATACAAAAATGAAAAAAAATTAATTAAAGTAATATATTTATTTGAGCAAAAACGCCTACTCACTAGGGGTCTAAGTTGCTTTGACTGACAATCTGGTATTTTGATTGTAGTACTATATCATTATACCAAATGTATCACTTTATATTTTTTTTTTAGTATTTTACGGCATATTGTTTTGTTATATTTTAAAAATAATGTCGCTCTGTTTTGATTTCATTCAAAATAGATAGCGGATAACTCACAGTCGACCACATTCGTCTGTAGCTTTCTTACTTGTTTGCACTATTATAATTCACAACAAGTAAGAAAGCTACAGTCGAGTGTACTAGACTGTGAGATACCCGCTACCCATTTTGAATAAAAGAAATATATTTTGCAGTATTTTCTCAAAATATACCGAAAATACTGCAAAAATACTAAAAATATACCAAATGGTATATTTGGTATATCGACATAGTACCGTATTCAAAATATACCATAGACGACACAATATACCAGATTGTCAGCCAAAGCAACTCAGACCCCTAGTAAGTAGGCGTTTTTGCCCATACAAAAGTGTTTCTTTAATAACTTCGACAATTTTTATCTGATCGCAACCAATTTATATACCAAAATTCGGAACTCTAACTTTAAAATTACGCTTGTTATTCGATTTTTTGATTTGCGGGGCGGAAGTGGGCGTGGAAAAAATTTGAAACAAACTTGATCTGCGTGCAAACATAACAAATGCTGTCGAAAAAAAATTATAGCTCTATCTCTTATAGCCTCTGAGATCCAGTGTTTCATACGAACAGACGGACAGACACACAGACGGACAGACGGACATGGCTATATCGTCTCGGCTGTTGACGCTGATCAAGAATATATATACTTTATAGGGTCGGAGATGCCTTCTTCTACCTGTTACATACATTTCCTGCCGGCACAAAGTTATAATACCCTTCTACCCTATGGGTAGCGGGTATAAAAATATTGTCAAGAATATTTAGTTGCAGGATACCGATTCGAAGTAAATCACTATTGAGCAATAAAAATAAATATATGTCTACCAAAACTTACATTTCTTTGTATATTCGAACGAATCCGTGGCACTTTCTGAGATTCACGCACATCCACCGACAGATCGACGGAAGAATGAACACAAAGGCGAACATTATTAAATCAACTCGACTGTGCTGATTCCGACGCGAAACTCAATACGATAGCTCAATTTCTAATGTAAGATAATATTCAGAGCCATTCACCAAATTGTTCCCGGTATTTAAGTAATTTGTGTGATTTGATTTGGCGTTAGAGCTAATCAAAATAAACTGATTTTTTCAACTAGACAGACAACTGTCACAACAATGGTTGCTTCCTTTTTTCGCTTTTCATCCCCCGACATGCCGCATTAATTCTTAATTTAGATGAAAAGTGCGACTAATCGGGGAGTGTATAAAAAAATTTAAAATGCTGTACAAATTTTGTTTGGTGTTTAAAGAAGTTCTACAAAAATTCATCGACAAACAAAGCATGTCTTCTTTCGGAATAGTGCTTAGATTTGAACCATACAATAATAGCATAATTAAGCTGTAATAATGAGGAAATCAAAAGGGTATTGTGCAGTAAAACGACCAAACGAAAGTTTGCTTAGAGGTACCCGAAACCCAAATCCAAATCCAAGTTCACAGTTTGCAGCTCGCAGATGACATTCGTACACTTATGAATACATAATTGGGATAGGGTATAAAGCAGACTGATGCCATTGTTTGTCTGTTTACTATACGGCGGATGACTCTTTATGTCAGTTCAAACATAAACAACAAATTTATGCTTACGATTGGGTGTGCAATGGGTTCTTATGCGAATGGTAGTCATGTCATAAATGTGAATCAAAACAGCGTTCGGTCTTAAAGGCGAGTCGCTGTTTTCAATCAACTAAAATGCTTGCAGTTGACTTTCAATTGTACTATATTTAAATTATTTGACGCATTGGTGCATTGATGGATTGTCGGGCGGAGCATATGATGCTGATGATGTAAATTTGTGTATGTGTGTGTGTATGTGTATTTATTTGCTCCATCCAGCCAGGATACGCCTCTGTTTTTCGATTTTCAATGAAATGTTATAAATACTGTCCACCAGAGAGGCCGACAGAAACTTCTTAACGATTTCAAGTTGGCACTCATGAGGAGTACGCGGACGCATTGTTGCGTTGTGTGAAAATACAGGCTTAGCAAGCATTTCTATTGTTCGGCGTGACAGTGAGGGGAAATTTAACAATTTAAGAATGCATTTAACATTCCTAAACTAATTCCAAATATGCGACCTCAACTCTCGCATGGGGGATGAAAACGCACAATCGCTTCTCATTGGCCCATTGCATGCGCAACGAGCGACGCAGCCACAATGTGTATGCTCAAGCTACATCGTTCTCTGTCTAACGCACGCGTTTGTCCACATGCAGTCGGCAGTGTGAACGAGTCGGACATATTGAAATATAGGCTGCCATGGCAGTCGCTGTAGTGCTAAAGTAAGTTAGCTGTGTATTGTATGCCAGCCCATCGTTATGATGCTGGCGCTCTCATTGGTTGGCTGCGTGTAAAAATGAATAGGCAATATTTTGATGTTTGTTTTGTGCAACGAAGTGTGTAGCCAGTACCAACAGTACAGAGTTATCGTTAATAGGAAAAACTTATTCGAGGGCTATCCAGAAGCCATCTGAGGAGTACTCGTCAGTACTGTTCAGACCTCTTATTTCATTTGACGGAATCGTGTCGAGTGGATATTCATAATAAATTCACTGACGTGGGCTTATATGTCTTTAAATTTACATACATATATTGTGCGGCAGAAACAAAAAATTGGTGTTACATATTCTAAGTGCTTTATCCAAATAAGTTAATGGCTTCTACAAATCGCTAAGACCTAAACCAATGTTGCTGTTTAAATTACTGGCCGATTATTCGATCACAATTCATTGAAAATTACTGCAATATTACCAGTGAAAACCCCAAATCCAAGTCCCGAATCCAAAATTACATTACATTATTGCCACTTCGCGCGAAGAAATGGTCAATATTTAAAAGTGCTACTACAAATACAATATGATTCAAGTAAGATTCAACAACCGACAAAAAATGAAAACTGTAACAAAGCGAAAATTGGATATTATTTTGAAACAATTGCATTTTCCATGACAAATTACAATTTTCTGTATATGCAAAGAGTGTGTATGCTGCATATTGGATTTTGATTTATTCTTTGAAGAAAACCTGAAATTGAAAATTAGACTTGTACTGAAAAAGAAGAAAAAAACTGTTGGCATTATTATTATTTGCGATAAATTTTAATTGGTCAGTGATAAATTGAAATATTTTACACAAGTTTGTAAGTTTTTTTGACAACTCATAAACTCTTTGATTGGTCAATAAACTGTTAAACTATTTATGCTTGATTGTGGCATTGTGATGCCGGATTTTGAAAGTGTGCCGAACACTTAAAATATCCATTTGAAAGCATTGCCACAACTTCCTGTAACTCGAGTGTATCCAGGCTGGAATATGCGGGCTTTATTGTTTGTTGGCGTCGGCGTCTCTATGCTAAAAATCTGTGATTAGACATCTTACCAGTTGCTGCTCTGAGACGTGCTCTATCTGGGGCGTGAGTGCGAGTGCGAATGCGAGTTCGTGTGGATATCGAGTTCCAGAGGGTTGCTTCTCACCACGCACCATGCGAGAGAATGTGTGTTGGGGTGAACCGCAACTACCCATTACTCGTCACTCGTCACCCGTTATCCGTCATCCGTAATGCCGTCAAGTGGCTGCCGTTGGGATTCTGGCGTCGCACAACTGAAATCAAGATGCCAGGCATCAGCTCCTGCTCCTCGACGAGAGAGGAGGCGGCGCTGCTAGGAGCCTGTATCTTTTGCAATGTAGCATAAAGGCGTTAGTTACCTCATTCATCTATTCTTTAATGCTACGGCAGGTTACATTTCATGTATCACCTTTGTTGCATTGTCTGCAGATTAGGCAACTTGACAAGAGTTGCAATGTATTGCTTATACTTGATGTACCCTTCAATACATTATGCTAGCTCCGACGGCAGATTTCAATTAACGACATAGCATTTTCTTGAATTGATTTTATATCTTTAATTATATATTTTTGTCATAATCTGTGAAGTTTACAGCTGTCTGCTTAGGTATTAAACAATACTTTTCTTAACATAAAGCATATTCGATTATGAAAATCTATGCTAAAATATTCAGAAAATATTCCTCTCATTCAAAAATTTGTATTTTAAAATAATTTTAAATTTTTACATTCGCGATGTTAAATTATTTTAATTCCAAGTCATCCCTTTTTAAATTTCTTAATATTCATTTATATTAATTTATATTCATTTATTACGTGTTTATAACATTAAAATACAAAAATATATAATATAATAGAGCTTTGATGTTCGATAAGCAACATTATTTTATTCTTGGTTAACACTTTTGACAATCATGAATTTAGAAGTTAATCTTTCTGTGTACATCACATGTATTATTAGGAACTCCGACGGCAGTTTTAGTTTCCATTAATTGACAAGCAGTACTCGTAGTTTCTAAAATTATAATTGCTCAAAGCAGAATTTCTTTTCAATAATTTATGCATTCTGTGCACCCAGCTTAGCTTGAATATTCATATTAATGCTTGGCTAGATGTCTCGCCCATCGCTTGGCTAGACATGGCCACTTCAGCAGCACTTCCACCATAGCTGTTTCGGTTGAACGCTCTCCAATTCTTCCTCGACGTTGTTTGCATAAGTGCGCCATAGCATTGGAATCCTGCCTAGCAGGTTTCTACGCAAAGTGATTGCGGTCTCTTCTATTGGCTAACAACGAAGGGTGAGCTTCGCGATCTTTGGGCTTTCCTTCTTATGGTTACGACTTTGCATCGTTTGACATAAATGCGATCAGTTGATGATAGCAGTCATGACAATTCACTGATAGCGAATCATCCTCCATTCTGAATTCTTTTTTGGACAAACACCCCTATCATTGTAGGACCACCTCTGTTAGGTTTCTATTATTTTACCCCCGATGTGCTGCTATATCACATTGTTATCTAAATAGTATCCCTTACTTGGAAAATGCCTACAATTTTCAACAACCCTGATGGTAACTTTACAAAACGATACAATCGCAGGCGAAAAGCAATTAAAATCCCCTTGGTGTGTGCAAATATTTACCTAGTACCGAACAACAACAATAAAATTTCTCCAGATCGATCGAGGCATGAAACAAAGATAATATTGATCGACTATCACCTTGAAATCTTTTTAAGTGGATAGGTTCTTTTATTCTTACAAATTTAAACAGATTTATTTACTTTCATTGGTTATTAAATATAAACTTTAAAAATTCGACAGAAGAACAGAACAGAAATTAAAATTGAAAGCAAATATGGAGCATGCAATAAATGTGCTATAATTAAGATATACAATATGAATTTACGGAATATGCAAATATAGTTAGTATTAAATTCAAATTACTATTCACTTCGAATTGTTTGCTTGACTTTGTCGGTAGTTCAATAATTTTTTTAAAGCGCAATATTAAACAACTTTTAAGAAACTTGTTTACTTTGCATAGCTGTGTTCGTTAACCCAAAAGAAACAATAAAATTTGTACATTTCTGTGTCAAGTGGCTAACAAATATTTGATGCGTTTGTATTTATAGATTGGTTCAAATTGATAGTGAACGTGAACGGTGAAAATTTCTTCGTATGTCAGCGTCAAACATAATAGATCCAACATTTAACGAACGGCGATGCTTTCGAGCGCTACCTGACGACGAGGCCAACAATTTGGGTAATGAAGAAGATTTGGTTATGAGTTTATCTCAAAAGGATATTCTTATACCATCGACAGCCTCCCAGCAGCACCAGTTGGAACCTCTTGTCAAGCATAACCCAAACGAGGCATCGGCACAACACACGGTTTCTGCCGCAGCCGCTGCAGCGGTTGCACATCATCATCACAGTCTATCCAGCATTCAGCATCTCCAGAATCTGCACAGCCAGCACCAGAGCACTCTCTTCAACAATAGCCATTCGACTCCGTTTAGCGTCACCGATATCCTAAGTCCAATCGAGGAATCTTATCGCAAGCTGGAAATTAACGGTAACCCTCCGTCGCCGTTTCGGTAAGTTCGAATTTATTTTTGCAATTGAATTCGCAGAAGGTTGATATATTCCTCATAGAGATGCAACTTACAAAAAAAAAACGTAGTAACTAATAAAGGGTTGATATGTTTTATATACAAAAATAACTCTTAATCTGATTTAATTATTAATGATATTAAAAATACCATCGTCGATTTTAATAAAGTTAAAGAAAACAATCGTGGATTATAACTGAAAACAGCAATAACTAAAATGGAACAATAGGATCTTTTTCGATGGTTACTTAAAATTTAAATTAATTATTGTAAATAATCAGTAAAGTTTTAAGTACTAGAATTTCTATTTAGTAATTAAGGCTAAGAATTCCATTTTTAATCCGCATCGGTAACGCCAATTGTTAGACTTTTATCGTCTCATTACTTTTCAAATTAACTTCTCAAGCAATACACCACAGATTTTGTAAACTCTAAGTTGACGTAAGAAATAGGGGCGAAATTGCTTAAGCTCGATTATACAATTTGATAATAAAATGTATGTTTTAACCAGAGGTTTCGTGGTTTTACATAAATTTACATTGAAAAGGGGCGAATTTCCACCCCGTCGCTTGTTGCCTGCTTTTTGATACCGTTAGCGCTCCGACGCTTTGCATCGCGATATACAAAATGGTTTCGTGAATAATTTTCAAGTACAGTAGAGGCTCACGATTTAGAACTCTCACACATCAGAGCTTGAGGTGAATTATAATTTGAGTGCATTAAGTACTTGAGAAGGTTTCATGTTTGGAATTATTAAACACAATGCTGAGAATTCGCAACATATTTTCTAGATTGCTACCATGTTGTAGTATTTTTTAAATTTAAAAATAATTACTTCAAGTGCATTAGAAGAACTTTCCTTTAATATTATTGGCGGCAGATTTTCAAAAAAAAAATGTCTATCACTTTTCCAAAAAAATAATTGAACGTCTAAAAATATAATAACAAATAATAAATGTCATCGGTCAGAGATTTAAATAAAATAATTTAAATTTTCCATTTACTGAAATTAGGAGAGCTCACAAACTTGGGCTAACCTGTTAGCAAAATCGTGTATTTATAGTTAGTTTGAGTTTGCTTTTTATTTTTGTACGGAAAACTTTATCTGTTAACAGGCATATAAAACAACAAAGTTTCGAGTTTTACCTCGTTTGCGGTAGGCTTCGAGCTTAACATAAAACTGGCTTTGTTAGAAACCTCGCAAATTAAATTCTCGCTTTCAATGGCGTTTTATTTCTTTAGAATTTGCATTCTGTTGCAATATTGTTTGTCCCTGAAAAGCTCTAGAGCGTTAAGTATACTCATTATAATTATAATGAGCGAATTGTATGCTGTGACCTGTTAGATCTGCCAAGCCCACTCTTTGTGGGCCATAGGTCCGCCAACTCCTTCCATATTCTTCTCTGCTTATTGGACAGATTTTCCTAGAAATCTACTCTGAGGATGTCTCTGCAAATTCGCATGGCTGGCTTTTTTAGCTCAGAGACTCGTTAGTCTACTAAGCTCTGCTATTAATATATCAATATATACACAAGTATATAGCTATTAGAATAATATGTTAAAAATGTTTCCAAATACAGCTTCCAGTAGCTGGTTCCTTTGATGCACCATTACTCTCTCTCTCTCTATTCCAGGAAAATGTATGTAGATGTTGCCCTCCCACTCATTTGTGTTTTCCTGTCTCTGCTGTCCATCAACGTGCCGACGTGACGGCTCCTTCTTCGTTCGTTCGTTGCAGCCACCCACTTGCCACTTGACGAACAGAGTTTGTGGCAAGAACTCTTCCTTCATCTTTGGGCGTGGCTGCTTCAACACTTGTATTTCAAATAAATGTCCGCTTCATACTTTCGTCAGAAATCAGGGCTCGCTTAAAATAGAACAGGGTCCGACGTCAATTGTCTCAGTCGACCATTAGCGAATGCAATGCGTCCCAGATGAGATGACTTTAGGCTCTCTTTATAAAAGCTATAAAGTATTGCAGTTTTAGAAAATTCTTCTCTGGATTTGGAATTTTTCTTGCTAGTCGGAAAATCAAAATCTGCTAAACATTTTCTGTTCTTTTTTTTCTGTTTTCTGAATTATATGCGAATTATGGATATACATTAGACTAGTTAATGAAGGAAATTGCATTAAAAAAAAGTAATTATATACTTTCTTAGGATGAAAAGTGTTTTATATTAAAAAACTTATAACTTTCTCGTAATATACAATAAGTAACATACAATTTTTAGTGGCTTGCAATCAGTGTTATTAAATTTTGAAGAATGACTGAATAATGAATGTATAAAGCGAATTTCTATATCCATAAATATATATTGTTGGTTGAAAATACATAGATGAAACTTCTTTTCAGAAATAAACAACAAAACAAATTTTGTTTTAAAGTGTCGCGGTTTTTAGTTGGTTTTTAATAGTTCTTTACATACAATTCTGATGCTTTCAAAAAGAAACCAACACCCTCCTATGAATCGGAGTTATATAAAGAGCATAAAGGCCAATACAATCTCTTTGAGGTCATAGCGACTTTGTAACTACTTTGGGTTCATTCATAGCCGTCGCTATGAATGCGCGACTTGGTTTTGTGAATGCACTTGGGTTTTTGCTATTCAAAGTTGACCACCCCAAACAAATTATTCTCTTTGAGCTAATCTCTGACCGGCCTAAGATAATCCTTCGACTCAATTACTTTTCACTTACTCAACGTGTTATGTTTGATTTACTGCAAGAGAAGTCAAATGCGTGTTTGACTTTTGAGACTCTTTAGATGATTGAGAAGTCGAAGCGATAAAAATGAGAATAGCTTTGACCTTGTTGTATTCATGATTCGTATATGTATTTAGAAAATATTCATTTGAATAATTTAAATTGAAACTAGACAAAACTTTTTGTTACTCTAAATATTTTCAGATCAAATTCTAGTGGCAGTAGTATTAATTCACCTGGAACAATAAGTACTTCAACAATGGCGAATCCCTACGCTATGGGCTCGTTATATCACAGTCCGGGAGTGCAAAGCTATTGTGGTCCAACCGATAACTTATCACTGGCGGGTCACTACACAGACATGAGAGGTTCAGCATCTTGGTATGGATCCACAGCAAATGATCCCAGATTTGCAAGTAAGTACCGAACAAATGCAAAATAATTAAAGTCAGACAACACATACATAGTATATTTCTTATTAAATGCCATAACTTGGAAGACAACTTCTTAGAGTCTACGAAATCTATTACATATCAAGTTTATAAAAAACAAACAAATATGCTTGATTAGAATCTTGTATCTCACTCCCCAATCCCATTTGAATTTAAAGATACACATGCTGCAATGTCGAGCTACTGTCTTCCTCGGCTGTTGATTTTCACGTTTGATATTACGAATAGATGTTTGTCTGCCTTCTGTATTCACGATGACATACAAAACGAGTCCGAATGCAGAGGGGTCTGAACGACTTGCAGTTATCCTGTATTTATATCTGAAATAATTTTATTTCGATTAAAGTTAAGCTCTTTGAAGTTTATCAAATATCAAAACAATTAAATAGTAATTTAATAAGATTTAACTATTTTAAATTATCGCAAGTCATCTCAAGTCAAGTCTTACCTTGATCGATTTTCAATAAGAGTTTAACTTATTTAATAGTGAGGAGTATTTCAGTAACACATCCTTAATCCTTTCCCGATATATTGATTTTGAATAAATTCATATTCACGTTTGCCATGCGATGTTATTACAGGGTACTACGTAGAAATCTGTATGGCGTGGACATATATGGTACAGAAACGTCATAAATGTACAAAATGTAAAAATTAATAATCATCTTTTCATTTCTAAAATAAACAATGACAACAAAATAATGTGAAATCAATTATTCTCACGCATACCTTTTTTATTTTTAAGAAAAATACAGCATTAAACAGGCTATGAAAAAAAGAGTGTACATTGATTGCGTGACTCAGCAATAATTGTCATTTATGAATATCTTTACTTAAAAGTAAAGCAAACAGTTTCAAGTACTTAGCATGAACTGTAGTTTTCTGTTTGTGTGTCTCGTCGATGAAGTTACGACTGTATGCATGCATGCATATGTCCATCTGTGTGTGAGTGTGTGTGTGTGAGTGTCGACAACAATTTCCTAAATATACATACATTAACATACTCTTATTTATGATCTTCGCGAGAGTTACGAACTAGAAGATGCCATGTAAAGTGCGTAAATATCATTCATATTCATATGCTCCCCTATGCACAAGTGCCATCTACTGCTATTGTGCATTTTAATTGATAAATGCAAATCAACTTACAGATACCCTGTAAAGTGTGAGACAATAAAAAACAGATAAATTATAATGTAGAAATTTACATATCAACATTAAATATATTCAAAAATTATCGGAACTGATTCAAGCTTTCACTATATTTGCAATTTAAAATTGTTTTTGAATTGAATTGAATTTTTTTTTATTATTATCATAAATTTTCAAATTTAAATTTATTGAAATTAAATTGTCATTGTATTTGAAAAACTTAAAAGCAATTTTATTATAATTATTTTCACAAAATTTGAATATTTTTGCGAAGTTAACATAAATTCTTTATTTCTTTGAATATGAATTTTCTGAATTTAGTTGTTTATTATAATTATAAACTTTCAGATTTTTTTTTATTATTTTGATAATATGTGACCTTTCTACTTACTTTTTGAATTGAAGTCAACTGAATTAATTAAATTATACATTTGGTTTTTTTGAAATTCGTGAATATTCACAGACATGTAACTTGCCAAACTTTTGCTTTCAGTATCTCGTCTTATGAGTACCTCAGCGAGTGGTTCGATGGGTCACATGGGCAACATGAGTGGCTTGGCTGCATGCAGTGTAAGTGATGCGAAACCTCTACAATTCCCGTTGGCGCAAAGACGAAAGCGAAGAGTTCTCTTCACACAAGCTCAGGTTAGTAGAGCATATCCTTCATCAAGTGCTTTTTTATTGAATTACTTTTTTTGCATATTAAAAAAAAGTAATTGCGAACTTGGTTCTTTTATAAGATTCAAGACTTATGTACTCACACATAGACTAAATTTATGTATGAAATAACCAAGTTCGCAATGCCTTTAAATTTAATGAACATTATTATGAATTTATTGTGGATATGCAAGAAAGCTCATTCAGTACGCAAATGATTTCAAATAAAACACAATAAAAATATCAGAGCTAAAAAAAAATCAAAAAAATGAAACATCTCCAAAATTGTTAACTGTAACAGGGTATAAATAAACAATACAAATCGAGTTTGGCAGTTTGCGATATTCGTTTACTCGTAAAATATGGTGGGCATTTTCATCTTGACGGTTTCGTCAACCGTTCAAATTGTCGCATTTGGGGTTCAGAACCGCAAATGATTGTTGAAAAATCAAATTCATCCACTGAATGTGATTGTGCTTGCTGCTGAGTTTGCGGTGGAAGGGCGGGGGGAACTTCATCGAACTATTCTTATTCAAAAACTGGCGACTGGTCTGGCGGTAATTCAATTAAGTGCTGCACAAGTCATTTCCTGGTCGTGCATATTCTCGGATGTTATAAAGAATTGGACCCCCGGGATTGTGCGATTTAATGCCTCCGGATTTTTCAAGTCGAAGACTTGCGCCAACCGACGGCCACTTGAATGTTATTTGCATAGAAGTCCATGTAGAGAGCATACGAACGTAGTACATCCCTCTATATGTCTGTTTAAGTGGCTTTCCAGGGTACCTTCAAGTCAATATTGTTTGCCTTAAACACTCTAACAAACTTCTTACATAGGTGACAGTGTATTAGACCTTTCCCCAGAAACTATGATACGCAGTTTTCTTTGTATCGCTGAAGCTTGGATCAAAGTTTTTGGGTTAAAATCACACTGAAGAAGCCTACCTATTAAATGATTTCAAATATGTGATGACACTGTCATTATCATTTCAACCGATCAATGTAAATTGTATAGGAACTGATTTTCTTACTGATTCAAAACAAAATGTAATTCAACAATTACGTATACGCCTATTTCAACTGTCTAAATATAATCGAAATAGGCAAAAAAAGAGTAAGCTGATTGTATACAATTTCATAATAAAGTATCACATTAGATTACAAATAAATTATTCATATATTTTAAGAGTGAGTTATAATATGCAACAACATTAAAGCTAGTTAAATATAAAATCTAGCATGCAAATTCCGTTAATATATATTCATGAATGAGCCGCCGCATAAAGCAAATTTGTACATTGTTTTAATGCTATCGAACCGATCAAAATAAATTCCATATAATGATTTCTATTAAATGAACCCATCTTTGATAGAGATGTTCTTCTTTAGGTTGTTTCATTCCAAATCAAAAATTATTTATCTTAGAAAAAAGACATATACATAAATAATAAGAGCAATTGGCCGACGGGCAAAAGCTTCTTGAAAGTGTTTTGTTCTGCTCCAGTCCTAATTTTAGACACAGAATGCTATGTATCAAATTATCATAGAACAATGAAGTTTTGTGTATTGTAAATGAATATTAATACGATAATCAAGAATAAAAAAAAAAATTTTAATATTTGTTTCGAATAATATTTTATTTGCCGTAATTTACGCCTAATAACAGTGTATCTGCATTTCGGACAGACTCGTTCTGCTCTTGCGCCCCTTCATGAAACAGTTGGCAATCCTGCCCATAAGATACTTTGTTTTAACCATCGCCTTAATGTACATAAATACATATGCATGTGCAAATAAATACGTACATACATACATACATACGCACAAACTGGCTTGTACATAAAGATGTGAGGACATGTACGTGTGCGTGTATACTACAAACATACTTACATACATACGTATGTATATCCAACGGTAGTGTTTGTCGAACGGCATACGCAAACACACATTTGTACAATGTAAATATACTCTCAAAAAGGTATTTTTATTTGTTAAAGTCTTGGGCCTTTAAGTGTATTGTAAATATCAAATTCGTTTTTCATTATAGCGGTTTAAATATTTGAATTGAATTTTGCTGAAATTTCGTTCATATCTTTATGTATTGCAGTATGTATTTCTGTATGTACACAAATAACTTTATCACCCTGAGCGGGGAGTTTCACGATTCTGTGACGATTTGAGTAACGTTTTGAAGTGGACATTTTTGACCTCATCATTTTTTTGGGAAATTGTTTCTTCAGCAATTTCTATATGCTACAGAAGTTTAACAGTTGCAACTGTTGTTTGCATTTTTGGCACAACAGTTATGTAAATCTTCAGATTCTGTTTGCTGTTGGAATGTTAAGATTACATTGCCGTTGGTATGTTAAATTTATGTATCGGCTGTTCGTGTATCATATTGTAATATTAAGTGTCACCCAAAATACACAATAATTATGATAAATGTGTTAAAACAAATTAATCTCTAAATATATTTAAGGTTAACTACGATTCCTTAGTATATTCAAACTTATCTAACAGTTCAAATCTTTCGGAGAATTATTTCTTGAACAATTTCTATAGGCTGTAGAAGCTTAACAGTTGCTATTGTTGTTTGCACTGTTAACACAACATCTATGTAAGATTACATTGGTATGTTAACATTATGGAGAGACTGTATCATATTGCAAATAACCTTTCACTTAACTGCAACACCAAATAAACAATTATTATGATAAATGTGCAATACCAAATTAATCTCTGATTATATTTGCGGTCTATTCAAATTTATCTGACAGTTAAAACGAGGCTTACAATTCTGAAGGGCACACAAGTGCCGTTTATGCATGTATTTATCACAAGAATGCGAGCTGCTTATTACAGCTTATTATCATTTTATCATGCCTGACTGCCAGCAGAGACTGAGGAGCGAAGTTATCTGATTTCACACAACATATATTTAAATTCCGAACCACAATGCTAGCCAAAGGGTAGAGGCAAAATGCTTTAACATAATCACATGTATTGAGACAACATTGATGTAAAGCTTAAACACCACTCGAACTTGACAGTACAGTGGGATCATAAAAATATGTACATTAATTAGGTGTCAAACAAAGTATTGTTTGATCTACGGTTGAACGCTATAATTTATTCAATTTAATTACTCGAATTTGTTCGTGAAATGCTAGGCAACTGTCTACACATTTAGAACTGCGATTTAAAATAAAAATATTATTCATTCTACTTCACATTCGAATAGAAAAAGAATGTACATATTTATATCTTGGCATTATCTGACTGCGTCAATCATCTGAGCTCCAAATTCGGTAAACAGGTTTTCAGAACAGACAATACTTCGATAATATTTATTTTCGGCACCTTTCACCTTCCTTCTACGATTCAAAAATGTGCATTGACCGCCAGACACTTCTTTCTCGTTTTGGCTGTCGACACTGCTCAACATGAAGAGTAAATAAGTTTTTGGGATGCTGCTGAAGCTTCAATTAAAAGTTACTCATCAAAATCTCGGTATTCTGTCGATCGTTGTTGCTGTGGGTTCATTATAAAAACTGTGCCAGGATATCACAATATGTACTTACTTTGACTTTTTGAAAACAATACAAGCTCCGTGATTCCATAAAAATCATCCCTGTTGAGGGCGATGAGTCGAGGCCTGAGTGGGTAAAATTTTATGCATGATGAACACAATATTTCTGCTGAAATTAAAATGTAAATTTAATATGTTTTTTTAAATATCAACCACATTTACTTACTTATATTTTGTTGTTTACCCTCTATGTAGCAATAAAAATGTCTCTTACTTTGAAAAAGAATTAAAAATTAAATAAAAAACTAAAAACCAAACTGAAATAGAGTCAAACCATTTTATAGCATAAGGAAATAAATATAAGAACAGATTAATAAATAAATATGTAATATTATCAACTATTATTTCTTTAAGGTATACGAGCTTGAGAGAAGATTCAAACAGCAGCGATATTTATCGGCCCCAGAACGTGAACATTTAGCCAGCCTTATACATTTGACGCCCACACAAGTAAGAAAACAAACCATATTTAACTCTTTCGATTATCTTCAAACGTACCTTGTAAATATTATTTCCAATAAAATAAATAAATACAGCTGTAATGTATTAATTGAAAAAGACAGATGGAAGGATAATGCATTTATCTAATTCCGGGATAGCACCAAATAAAGATGTCTTCTACTGTTTGCGATTTAGAATAGACAATAAAGTATCTAGCCCAAGAATTTACGCATTGTGTGTGCTTTAAGAATTTGGGTATCTTGAGAGTGATGTTTGCTTTAGTAAGTGGTAAAGAGGATGGGGAAGGCGTGGGGATGACAATAACTTACACTTTAAACACAATATAATTGTCATTAGGTTAAGCAATTACTGTGCTGACAAACAGCTACAGGGGTGTGACGTGTTATAACAATAAAAATATTTGAATTGTGTATTGTCACCCTCGACGAGTTTTATTATCTGAACATTTTATACAAAAGCCTACCCGCCTAAACGGGAGTGGTGATTACCTTAGAATAATGCCGTAGCTCCAGAGCACATCCAGAGTGTGTGTGTGTGTGATGCCTGATGTGTGTAAGTGTGGAGAACAGTGGCTTGTTTTTGAAAGATAAAAACGCATTAATGAACAATGCGAAAAAATAATATATTTAAACTCACCCCAAGAATGTGTATTGAATTGAAATATGGTCATTGTTTGATCATGCTCATCTATAAAAGGGTCCTGCCATTGTGTTCCTTGCTCCATACATAAGTGTTTCTCTCGTAGTAGTCGGTAGTAGAGTAATCTAACTTATCAAGCGGAATACACATCCCTTTTCTGTAAGTACTTTCTACCTACTTAGTGTTATTCTCTACATCACATTGGCTGCTTGCTCGACTCACTGCCCCATAATAAAACGGAAAACCACAGAAAAGAACTTCTCTCTTTTTTGCGCTATACCACATTTAATTGTATTTATAAAATACACTCCCAATTGTTGTCTATATTTTGTATTGATTGGACAGCATGCCGTGCGATTTCGCGGTTCACTAACACGCCTATTAGTTCCCTGTCAGTGCTCAATCATTGATAACAATTCTCAGCTAGTGATAAAAGCGTGCAAAGCCAGATACAATGTGTAATGATTCTATAAAAGATAATTCCATTACATTTTACCAAACAGTTCCATTGTGATATGACGGCATCTCTGTATAGGTATTTTTGAGCAGTTTTATGAGGGATAGATATTACAAATGAAACTAGTAATTTAACTACATATGATGATAGAATATTTATTATATTGTTATTTTAATTAGAATACACCTGAAAATAAAATTAGTTTATGATTGCAAATAAATCTAAGCAATTTAGAAATAAGAAAAATGAAATTGCTTTGAGATTGGCTTAAATTATTATTGTTATTATTATATAATAATAATATAGAAAAAAAGAATTAAACTTTATTTATTATTTTAAATTATAAAGTTGTTTACGTGAGTTTTTTATTGATAGCAAAATAGTTAACATTTAAAGAAGAATAATTAAAATACATAAAATGTTTGAGGCTAAATTAAATTATTGATTACAATCTAAGACACAACAAAAATTGATTAATAATTAAGACAAAAACATACCAACAAAAAAATTACAAAACAAAAAATTGTTTGGGTTAGTTTAAATTATAAAATAAACAAGTAAGAAATCGACTGTTGGTGTGTGCTCGACTGTAAGATACCCCTACCCCTTTTTTTTATAAAGTCATACTCTACAAACATACTAAAAATATACCACAAACATATACCGAAAGTTATATTTGATATATCGATATTATACTAACTTTAAGTAGTATTTAAGTTATGTATTTAAAATAAAATCCACCTTATTCAATACTTCTTATTTTCAGGTGAAAATTTGGTTTCAAAACCATCGATACAAATGCAAGCGGCAAGCAAAGGAAAAGGCTATGGCTGAGCAGAATCAGCACAATCAGGTAAATTAAATAAATTTTATACTATACTATTGCTACCCCATTTGAGAGAACGAGTTTTCGGTTCAACTAGCATTAAATCAAATAAATAATTAAGCCACTTGACTTTTATTGAATTTGCGTCTTGCGTTTATTTAATTCCCTTTTTGCAGTCAGCAAGTTCGCCGAGACGTGTCGCGGTCCCAGTTTTGGTGAAGGATGGCAAACCGTGCTCTGGAGCCAGCAGTGCGGCACAACCCCAATCACACACAAATAGCTCGAATAATTCAGGCAACAACAGCAATAACAGCAATGGAAATGCGAACGGCGGCAACGGAACAACGGCAACTAGCGCCAATGTGCCGGGTGGCCTCAATCTCATTCCGGGAGATGCACCTAACTCACACTCACCTGATACATCGTCGTCGCTGATAGCCAGCTATGGTGGGACAGTTGGAGGCACCAATGCATCGATGTTACAGCAACCCTGCAATAATGCTCTTATGTCCAATAGTTTAGCTATGGCATATAGAAACCAAAACAATTTCATTTCGAATGGTCATCAGCAACAATGTGGAGGCTATTTGCCATTGCAAGGTCGAGCATGGTAAATGTATCATATATATAGTATATATATATATATGTATGTAGTATGTATATCATTTATACAAACATATTTTTTCGGTTACGTTGAAGTGTACTCAATTCAGTTATGTGTGTGTATATCAGCCGATATATAGAACATACTTCTTATGTAAGACAATTTTAAAAATAGATGCAGCGATATTTGATTTCGATTTCATTAAATGAAATGATTGCTTTATATAATAGCAATAATAAATAAGTTCTTAAAAATATATATACAGGCAGGTCTCACAAAACCTCAAAAAAAAAAATAAAAATAAAACAAAAACCGAAAAACAAAACGTATATATAATAAGTGTATATATTTATAGATCAATGTATTATACAATAAACTGAAAACTTAAATGTGTTCACAAGTTTCCTACATTTTTCAGTTATCCCCAAGGGAGGTGGGTTTTTCCTTCGATTTAGTATCCTTAAAGTTTTAATAATTATTAAAAATTTACAAAGATGCATAGGCTATCCCATCCTATATATAATATTTATGCTCTTATCAAAATTGATCAATGAGATATCAATTCAACTTATGCCTTGGATTGATAATATCAATCTCAATGATAAAATATTATTTGTATTGTTCAATAATTAAATATCATTTATGTTGATTTGGAAATAAACGTAGACTTTATAGATTTAGATCCATATACTATATTTATATATGTTATTTGATAAATTACAAATACTGATGAACAGTCAGATAATAGGATTATAAAAATTGCTTCATCAAATCTTAAAAATTTAATAGCTTACTTAAAAAACACATGTTTTTTTTGCCACAACAATGCGGAATCCTCATAAAAAATTATTTAAGCTCGACCATGCACAGAGGTCAGCAAAAAGCTGCTCCAATGAACACACCAGCGATTTAAAGCAACGGCGTCGACTGCTTCCGACGGCAGTTGACAACGGTCAACAACAGCAGTCAATTGCAGTGTCAATGAAAGACCGTTAATCCTCAACGTTATCGGGGTGGGTCGCCCTCATGGTTGCTTGAATTCATATTAAAGAGATGCCACCTGAAATTAAACTAGGCAAACACCAAAGAGCAAATGCGAAAGGCTACCAGGTCCATCATTATGCATTCTAATAAATAAATGTGTATATATGTATTCACATATATAAACATTTACAGACATATGCATATACCATATGTGAGCACTTGAGGGCGCCAGAGCATGCTCCTCATTGTTGTTTGTCCCTTCGAAATGAAATTCTGACTTTTGATGAAGTATGCTTTAATTCTAAATTAAAAGTTTTTAGTTTTTATTGTCTTTGAAGAAACGTTTTTAAAAGGGTTTTAGCAATTCACATTTTCTGAAGATTATTAGTCACATAGTTAGTCAAAGTATAATGGACTCCAAAGTTGAAAATGAAATTACAAATTATGTGCTTCGTTATATTGATGATTTGTATGACAATGTTTATTAGGAATAAGTTAATGGCTCAAATTAAAAACAAAATATACAAAAATTGGTTTGAGTTTTCATCTACTTACACTTAACTAAATGATAGCTCTTAATTGTAGTTGGAATGTGTCGAATCCAACTGAATGAATCAAATTCGTATTAAATCTCAAACATTATCATTCCCCCCTCAAATAAACAGCAATGCATATTCTAAGTATACAAAGAGTACTCTCATTAATGGTATAAATTATTGACATTTCTTTGAAAAATTGTGGATGAAGTATCATCGATATTGATAAAGTCATTAGACACGGATACCAATGTCTCGGAACTCTTCATTGATTTGGAATTCTTATTTAAGCAGTCACTCGCATATAAACTACTCTCTTCATCGTGCTTCTTTTCTTTCTTGGTTCGACTTCCACAGTTGAAGTTAAACATATTCTGTTCGCTAGTTTCGTTGACATCGTTCAACTCAATTCGATTGTCCGGCTCGCCAATCATATTTGGGCAATTCTGACTGCAATTATCACAAGAGTGTTTATCAATGGGAATGATGCCTTCCGATTGATTTGAATTTGGCGACGAGGACGTCTCGTACTTACGAGGACGACCTCGGGACAAATGACGCCGTTTAATGAATTCATTATCATCAACCATCCAAAAAGAACCAAAGTCATCTTCATACCGTACAAAACACTTATGCAAAGATAAATTTGTTCGAATTGCATTCTACAGATTTCATGCGATATTTTACAATATAAGATTATCCGAATAAAAGGAGAGTTTAAGAACCGGGTAAGCCATTAGTAATAGAAGAAAATCAGAAATTGTTTATGAATAATGGAATAAAATAGTTTAAGTAGATAAGATATTATTTTTAATATTATTTAACTTACACGATTATGTTAATTTCATGGTAATTGAAATTTCTCAACAAAGTTTTCACTGGATTAGGAAAACGAATAAGAACCTCGTAGTTTAATGTAGTTATATGTAATTTAAATACATATGATAACGTTTATAAATTAACTTTCTTTGACTCAACCAAATTAAACTGCATTTTACAGTTTATCTTTCAAAATAAATATGCTAAAGTTCAATTATATCATACTTAAGCTTGGAAAAAGTTGCAAGCTCTATTTTTCTCGTCATAAACAAATTGCGGCCAACGACAAATAATTAAAAAAAAATTATCTTCATTGCCATTAGTTAAATATTAAAGTCCAAAACGAGAAAGCTATATCCAACCCAATATTACGTTTGTAATATTTGTAATTTTAATATAATCCTCGATGTTGGTTTTGATATAGTACATTGCAAATACGGACGGACAGGACTAGAACCCTATAAATACATACTTACCTTTATCCATTATTGAATTATCTTAGTATATATTCCGACTCACATACAGATTCAACACAAACACCACTCACAATGTACGTGAGCTCAAATACACACTGGTTTATTAAAAACCTGAGGAATGGGTGCTGTCAATTGCGGATTCGTATTTCTTTTGATTTTATTGAACGGGGGAAGGAATCGATAATGGACAGACTGGCGGACTAGCAAGCAGACTGACAATACCAAATACAGCAATTTACACTTTCTTATGAATATTTTTTATTTACTTATTTTTAATTTGTAGAGCGTATTTTATGTGGTTAACTTATAAAAGGAGACGGGATCCATCCAACCGTATATACAATATAGTCCATAGGAAGCACTTAGGTTTATTTTTATGTCATTGGATAATTATTATATTTTATGAGACTCGTTTATAAAATAGATTAAACACTTTTCATTAAGGCTTGAACTATCCTCCTGGGGATGAAGCACCACACACTTCGAGTTAAAATAATATTTAGACAAAAATTTCGATGACAGAAACTTATCGCAGACCTATAACTATAAATAAAGAACACTGTGATCAATCGGACAAATCAGACATCCAGATAAATAGTTAGGTGAACGACAATCGGACAAGGCAATAAAAGTTTCAGAGGACTTGAAGAATAACTCCAAGAGAGTTTGCACATTAGATTCCATTTTCACATTTTTTTATACTGGTTTTCAATTCTCTTATATTCCGTATGACGTTCGAGCACTCAGTATACATATGTACATATGTTATTACATACATATGTATGTTAATTAAAATAATATGCTACGACAGGTTGTTATGTTTTATCCATACATACCAAATACTTTGAATAGTTTTTAGAGTTTACACAATTTAACCAGATTAGTGAGCAATATAATTAACGCAGCAGAGCTTTGTACTCTGGGTCGGACGATATCGGACAAACATGCGGACAAGATGGCAGACGAACGTGCGGGCAAAATGGCGGACAGACAGGCAGAAAAAATGACGGACAGACAGGGTCATATACAGATAGACATAACGGAATTCTGGTTAAGGGATAGGGATAGCCGGAATTTTTCTTGTTTTAGCTCAATTCACACCATGTTACGACGTGATTAAAATTATCGTTGAATCTAATTTGCACACTTCCATCATAACAACACCGGATATAACACTTTCGAGCTTTGCTCTTTTGTTTGCTTTTACTGTTGTTTAATACCTTAAAGTTTAAAAACTTTTTAAATATACGATCTTAAGTATAACAAACTGAAAGATACTCTCTTAAAGCTATGGTTACATATAAAAGTATGATAAAAGAGAAGCATCCAGAATAAAAGTAAATATTCGCATTTGACACCCACATACCCAAAGTTTAATGCGATATAAAAATTATTATCCGTCGAATTTTTCACACCAGCCAAATTATTGGCAACAGCTGCTGTGCGTTGCGGTCTTCTCTTGTAGAATTCTATTTCATCTACAGTCCAAACGGCACCCTTAACGTTCTCAACGCGCATGAAGCATTTATGCAACGACAGATTGTGACGTACTGCATTCTGGGGGTACGCCAGTTTTAAATTTATTATTTAGTAATGCAAAACATTCTATATAATGATGTTATTGGTACTAATAAGCAATATTGTAAACTGAAATATACTTTTGCCAATTATATTTTATTAATCTCTCCATTTAAAATTTTAACAAGCTGAAATGGATTCCTAAGGAAGCAGAGCAATCTATCGGAAAAAGCTAAGTTACAAGAACATTTGAGTCGGAAAAGTACTTCATTCTAATAAACGATCTTCACTTTAAATATTAACCCGTTATTAAACATTATTCCCTTATCACCAAAGATTAAAATTCACAAATCTGACTTTATACCTATTAATACATAGGATATGTTGAAAATGTAAATACCTTCCAAGTGGCAGCATTTCTCCGGAAATAGCAAAATGTATTCTGGAACCAATTGTATATTTCATTCAGGGTCAACTGTTTATCAGGAGAGTCAATTATAGCCTAAAAACAGTGAAAAGCATTAGCAGTGACTAAAAAATTCAAAATCTTTGATAGTTACTTGTCTGATAAGCGAAGCATACGTAAAAGGAGGACGAACATCAGCATTTTTATAAAATTCTCTATTCCGTTGTATTTCTGTTAATTATAATCATAAGCAATAAAGAGTTATAATGGATGTATGAGAAGAACTAAAATTAAAATCATCAAAATACAGAACAAAACTTAAGCATTTCCACTTTCTTATACCTTACTCACCATGTTGAACATCAAGTCCTGCCCTCTCTAGCATATAAGGTAGGCCTACAATGTAGTACAGTTGAGTAGACAAAATAGTAGAGAAGTAGTGAAATTTGTTGTAGTAGAAGTAAAAGTAATAGTAGAGTAAATACAATTTGTAGTAATGTAGAGTATAAGTAGCATAAGTAGTAGTATTAGAGTATATATTAGAGCACATATTAGAGTAGAGGAGCATTAATAGAACTGTAGTAGGAGTAGCAGTAGTGAAGTAGTAAAAGAAACAATAGCATACTAAAGTAGTAGAATAGTAGAATAGTAGGTAGAAGTAGTAGCAGTATTAGAGTAATAGTCAAATTTGAAGTAGTAGCAGTAGAGTAATATTAAAATTTGTAGTATAGTATAAGTAGTAGTAGTAGAGTATTTTGGCATTCAGTGGTAGTAGAATAGAGTAGCATTAGTAGAGTAGTATTAGAAGTAGCAGTAGTAGAGTAGTATTAGAAGCAGTACCAGTTGAGTAATGGTAGAAGTAATAGTGTAAAGTAGAGGAGTAATATAGAATGTAGATCCATAGAGAGTATAGTTGAAGTAATTGACTTACCACCCGTTACTGAGAAAGTACTTTTCTCGTGGTTTCTTTTCTTCATTGTGGATATGTTAGTTGAGTTAACCATGGGCAGATTAACCGAATTAGGAGAATGTGACCTATACAGATTTCGAGCTACATTATTTATCACAATCGGTGCAGTTCCACCGCAGAAATTAATATCTGCCGCAGTTACATCCTATACATAAAAAAATGAGTCTCATTATTATTAGTAATGGATATAATTCAAAATTTCAAATATACCTTTCTATCTGTTTTTGTTGGGGATAACAGCTGTTTGGACAGGTAGAGATGATGCATCATAGCTTGTAGTCGATCTCTTTCTTTTTGTAGATGAGATTCCAATTGAGAAACAACTTGCATTTGCACACGAGCTTGAGCTGTGGACCGATCATCTAATCCATGCTCCGAATTCAGATGCCTGTAAGCCAGGCAGGTTTATTTCAATTAGGATAAAAGTCTTACATAATATATTATATTACACTACGAGACTCACTTGACAAAAGAAGCTATGTCTTCCAAATCCATTTCGCAACCTGGCCAGCGGCAAATGCCATGAGCAAATAAAGGATGATAATATTTGCGCACAGCAAACACATCGTGTATATGATTATATTCATTACTGTACATATCATTCTCTTTTGACCTTAGCAGCTTTTCAGTGTCTGACAAAATATTCTTCTCTTGATCAGAAATGAAATCCGGAAAGCTGTAAAAGTTAATGTCACCACCAGGCGCCATCGCATGCATTTGTTGGTTCTGAACCATTTGCATTTGGTTGGCAAACTCTGGGGCAAATACTGATTCTCCTGTGCTTGAAGCAGGTGAACTTGACTTTATGACATGGGCAGCGTAGGGCATTGCATTATTTAGAAAACCAGCTTTTGGAAAACAGCTGTTCTTAATCGGATCCGAACAGATATCGGGCGATAATGGCATGTGGTATCGCGACTTTCCAGGAGCATCTTTCGGATGCAATTTTTCAATTTGGGGAGACGCTTTATTGTCTTCTGGATACTCTTCTTCAGGAATCCGAAGCATATTGAATGATCTGAAATAAGTTATTTCAGTATAATACTATGAATCCGACAACATGAAATAATTAAAAGTTGATCAAAGTAGATATCATGAGGCTATCGACGTAAAATTATGAAATGCCTCAAAAACACGAAAAAAAGTTGTAGCATTGACTAGGACAATCCCAGTATTTTAATTAATTCATCTCACTTGTGATAGTAAATAGCAACCCATCGTCGTATTCCAACCAATAAAAACCCAAATATATTCCAACAAAAATATTTTTTTTGTGCAAATTAAAAATAAAATTTATTAAAAGCGGCACGTTTTTAAATTACGATACACATTTTAAATCTTCTTTGTTTTTATACCCGCTACCCATAGAGTAGAAGGGTATTATAACTTTGTGCCGGCAGGAAATGTATGTAACAATTAAAAGCAGGCATCTCCGACATATATATTCTTCATCAACATCAACAGCCGAGACGATCTAGCCATGTCCGTCTGTCTGTTATTCAAAATGGGTAGCGGGTATCTCACAGTCGAGTATACTCGACTGTAGCTTTCTAACTTGTTCTTATTTGTCGTTGACTTGATCAAATAATATCATATGTGTCATTTACATACTTCAAGGTCAGAGCGTCTTCTTCTTGTGCAATCAGATATACATACATATGTACACCGTTGTACATAGAAGAATAGCTCATGTCATTCAAAAACAACTCAATATTTTAGAAATTAACTTAGCAAATAATTTATGTTTTACCAAAAACTAAAAAGCTTCTAACATTGATTCTGATCATTTTTAAACTTCTATTGGGATATTGATTTTTATTTACAGTATACGAAGAAGCAAATTTGTTTTTATTTTAATAATTGAAGTCAGAAAATTCAAACAATATATTAACTTACTGAAAGCGTAAAGTAATACTGACAAAAAGTCAAGCTTGGCTTACAACTTCCGACGTAAATAGAAAACTCAAAAAAGCTACAGTTAACTACTATAAAAATTGGGATTGATCGACAATGAAATATCATCAACTCTTTTTCTATACTATATTATTGCTCTATAAAAAAACTGTCCATTTTACAAACTCTCATGTGTAGAAGTAGATTTTGTTTTTAGATCTGCTATCCCTAACTATTTTATGCTTCCACAGACTCCAAATATACTTCACCACGTTTAAACCTTAGATCGATAATATTGGATCTCGCAAAGCAACTGTCCAACTCCTTAAATAACTTTATGAAATATCGACTGTGATGGCACCCCTGCCTTTTGCATGTATACCCTGCCTTACCTATTTACATATCAAAGCAAGTTGAAATAAAATCGATCGTATTTTCTTGAATAACGATAATAACATTAACGAAGTTGCTACACATCCAAAATGGTCCATTTACGATATCCCCATGTGTATCAATGTATATGTACCGAAAATAGCAATGTACCAAACGAGATGCTGGTATTTCTGTTTCCATTTAATGTTGCAGGAACTACAGTGCAATAAGATCCATTTGGTAATGTACACAAATATACTAGTTTTGTTACAAATATGGCCACTAATATGGTTGCCGTGGTTATATTTGTATTCAATGAATGTATAAAGTACATTTACACAATCTGTACATATGTATGAGCAGGATGAAATTTTCGAAGTAAAAGAAGGAAATCAATTACATTGATTTTTTAAGTTTTCCTTTGTTCAGTAAGATAAATTTACTGTATCCATTAAGAAATATTTATATGTAATTGTTGCACAATAAAAGCGTAGTTTTTCGTAGACAAACATTATATAAATACTGAGATGTATACATACAAATAGCTATGCATGTTTGTATGTACAGTTGTGTGCATTGTCTACATGCACATGATATACAAATGCGAACATATACTTATAAAGATAATTGTATGTATATGCTTGCATTTTTGCAAAGCTGCAATTATAAAAATGACGGAAATGTAACCATTAAAAATCCATAAGAGTACATAAACGTATTCGCTCTTAGATGTCTCGCAAAATATTTCCAGACTTCTTACATACATATGTATGCCTATCCTTACAATTAGAATACTTAGGGTAGCCTAATTTTATTTTTGAAGAGACCTAAATTATATACATATGTACATATGTGAATTGCATATGCTAACTTAAATTGCTTAAAAGTAGCTAGTTGTACAAGGTTTCTACACTAAACTTAAAGTTACACTTGTATCTATGTGCATACACACATATGTATGTATGTACATACGCTTATCTGTATCTTGCAAGCAAATACATATCCGTTTATGTATGTGCTTACAGTCTTACACATGAACGTATGTTTTGTTCCTTAAAATTAAAGTACTTGTTTACATATGTAAGTTCAATTACATATGCAAACGTTTTTAAAACTAAACTATTCACAAATTTTCTTAATCAAACGTAAATAATTTTGCTGTTTTTGCAGAGAACAATTGGCAAGAGGCAGTGTAACCGAAGCTTATTCCTAAAATGGTTTTTGGTTGATTTGGTATATACCAGCATGAGTACCGTGGGTATAAATTAATCGATAGTTCGATAGCCGAGTAAATTGTGTCTTGTGTGTGTGTTTTGTCATCTCTATTATTTAATATTTACTTCACAACAAAAATGGACCAAACGAGGGAATTGTTAAAATCAAACTCTAAACTTCGACGTAAAACTGAGACAAGCTCGAAGTTCATAAAAGTTGACTCGCCCCTAGCAAAATATCCTTTTCAAATCATATTATTAATATGTTTAAGCCTTTTTTAATTCAGTACTCAAATGCAAGCATTTGCTTGTAAAGAATTTGCACTATTGGTTTTCTTAACTCTATTTAACACATATGATTCTGCAGGTAACTTATCGTGCGTTCTGTGCAGGATTCCCATCAAGGCAAACGTATGGAAAGTACACGTGAACTCAAAGCAACATAAGCAGAATGTGGAATTGGCCAAACAAAAGCGAACTGAAAGCGTACCTGTCGCAAAGCCCACAAAACCAAAAGCGGCTGAGCCATTGGAGGAAAAGGTTCCAATAATTCCAACAGAAAACATTGTCAGAAGTGATGCACCTCAACCAAAACCCGCTCAGTCCGAGAGTACACCAGTTAATACGAATCCCCAAAGTGTGTTGCCGGAAAAGTTTTTTGATCAGGAGAAATCTAACAAAAATAGTGATCACGATCCTGATGCAGAATGGACGAAGTTTCAACGTGAAATTAAGGAAGCTGATACCATTTCGAATATTATTGTTGCTGAGGAACAAGATAGTTTGAATATTAAAAGGCATTTGAAAGAAATCGACGAACAAATTGAAAACTGGAAAAGATTTGAGAAAATCAACGATAAAAAGAATAATCTATTAAAAAAGAAACGAAGAGAAAACAAACCTGTACAAATGGAATCAGAGTCGAGCTCTGGAGAAGAATCGAATGTAGACGACCTATCAGATTGGAGAATAAAAAGCGTTCACAAATAGCGAATAGAGTAATAGTAGACTGTATAGAGTAGAATAAAAATGAGATTGTAACTGAATTTCTCATTGTTGTTTAATATATATTATTTTCTGAATTTACAATATATCTTTCACTATTAATATAGTAATTTCTTGGGGATCTTAAGAAAACTTGAGACGTCCATTGTTCGTCTCTCATATTAAATATGAGTAATTTTTATTAAATTGAGAAATATCAGCAAACGATATTTGATGCTTGTCCCACGAAGATAAATTTTCACGTTGTATTGGCAATTCTATGAATTATATATGGAACAATGTAATGAAATGAAGTAATCAAAAAATTATTTTAAAATTTTTTTGAATACGAATAAAATATTACGAATGTTAGGTTTCCCATGCAATAGATATACCGATACCAGAATTCTATTTGGTAAGCCCAGCATGCGTTAAATAATCGTATCGTGTACGACAAACATCAACAATCGATAACAAATGACGTGTAAGGTAGCCCAGGCAATCGCCGGTATATTTTAGGCGACGTGTCTCAGTTGTTTTCCTGGTGGTAATTGTTAAGAAGAAATAAAATTATATTGAAAAACTGAGCACACAACACGTTCAAAAATGAACCGTAGCTCGAAAATATTCAATAGCAAGGTTGCCGGCTACAGCAGCCTTATAACATTTGCAGTGTTACTAATCGCCTGGATTGCCGGATTTTCGTCACGTTTGTTTGCCGTCATACGCTTCGAGTCGATAATCCATGAATTTGATCCATGGTTTAACTATCGCGCTACCGCCTACATGGTGGAACATGGCTGGTACAAGTTTCTTAACTGGTTCGACGAACGCGCCTGGTATCCACTTGGCCGCATTGTTGGTGGTACCGTCTACCCCGGCTTGATGATCACATCGGGCAGCATTCATTATCTGCTGCATATACTCAACATTCCAGTGCACATTCGTGACATTTGCGTCTTCTTGGCACCCGTCTTCAGTGGTCTCACCTCCATCTCCACGTATCTATTGACCAAGGAGCTGTGGTCACCCGGCGCTGGACTCTTTGCAGCCAGCTTCATCGCCATTGTTCCCGGTTACATCAGTCGCTCGGTTGCCGGCTCTTATGATAACGAAGGCATTGCCATCTTTGCGCTGCAGTTCACCTACTTCTTGTGGGTGCGTTCGGTGAAGACGGGCTCGGTCTTCTGGTCAGCTGGTGCTGCCCTCTCTTACTTCTACATGGTGTCCGCCTGGGGTGGCTATGTGTTCATCATCAATCTGATACCGTTGCACGTTTTTGTGCTGCTCATCATGGGACGCTACTCGCCGCGCCTGCTCACCAGCTACAGCACCTTCTTCATCCTAGGCCTGCTTTTCTCCATGCAGATACCATTTGTGGGCTTCCAGCCCATACGCACAAGTGAGCACATGGCTGCCATGGGCGTCTTTGTGCTGCTCATGGCTGTTGCCGTGCTGCGGCATTTGCAATCTGTCTTGTCGCGAAACGAGTTCCGGAAACTATTCATTGTTGGTGGCCTGTTGGCTGCTATCCTCGTCTTTGTCGCTGTCGTCGTTCTGACTGTGCTGGGCGTTGTCGCACCTTGGAGTGGACGCTTCTATTCGCTTTGGGATACCGGCTACGCAAAGATTCACATTCCCATTATTGCATCCGTGTCGGAGCATCAACCCACCACTTGGTTCTCGTTCTTCTTCGATCTGCACATTCTCGTTTGCGCATTCCCCGTTGGACTTTGGTATTGCATAAAGCAGGTGAATGATGAGCGCGTCTTTGTGGTCCTATATGCCATCAGTGCTGTTTACTTCGCTGGTGTAATGGTGCGCTTGATGTTAACACTCACACCAGTTGTGTGTATGCTCGCCGGTGTCGCCTTCTCTGGACTGTTAGACGTCTTCCTGCAGGAAGATGCCTCTAAGCGCGTAGCAAGTACGACTAGCTCGTTGCCCGAGACAGAAGATCAGGAGGAGTCGTTGGAGAAGAAGAGCTTCTACGATAAGGTAATGAGTTTTAAACATTTTCTTTATATTTTTTTATTAAAAGTCGTATCACATTCGCAGGCTGGCAAGCTGAAACACCGCACCAAACACGATACAACGCACGAAAGTGGCATTAGTTCCAACTTGAAGAGCATTGTCATCTTGGCTGTTCTGATGATCCTTATGATGTTCGCAGTACATTGCACCTGGGTCACTAGTAATGCCTACTCGAGTCCCTCGATTGTGCTCGCCTTCCACAACAGTCAAGATGGGTAAGCAGATATTAATTATATAATAGACTAGTTAGAAAAAAACAATTGGTTTTGTATTCTATAACCGCGGATGTGTCTTAACTTATCGTAATACGATACTTATGCTATGATTTAAGTAATGAGTAAAGATTGTAATAAGTTTCTCTTTTGTATTTCAGATCCCGTAACATATTGGATGACTTCAGGGAGGCCTACTACTGGCTGTCACAGAACACCGCTGACGATGCACGCATTATGTCTTGGTGGGATTATGGTTATCAGATAGCAGGCATGGCCAATCGAACCACATTAGTGGATAATAATACTTGGAACAATAGTCACATCGCCTTAGTTGGCAAAGCAATGTCATCCACTGAAGAGAAATCATACGAAATCATGACATCTTTGGATGTGGATTATGTCCTTGTCATCTTTGGCGGTGTTATTGGATACTCTGGTGATGATATCAATAAATTCCTGTGGATGGTTCGCATTGCTGAGGGCGAGCATCCTAAGGACATTAAGGAGAGCGATTTCTTTACTGATCGCGGTGAATTCCGTGTGGATGCCGAAGGTGCTCCTGCTTTACTCAATTGTCTGATGTACAAATTAAGTTACTATCGTTTCGGGGACTTGAAGCTGGATTATAGGTGAGCATTGTCACGTATTCTAGACAAGCAGTTGCAGATAATAAAATTCGTTTTTAGGGGTCCTTCTGGTTACGATCGCACACGCAATGCTGTCATAGGTAATAAGGATTTCGATTTGACGTACTTGGAGGAGGCTTATACCACAGAACATTGGCTAGTTCGCATCTATAGAGTTAAGAAACCATTTGAATTCAATCGACCATCTTTGAAGGCGAAAGACCGTCTCATCCCACCCACCAACTTTGTGTCTAGAAAGGTAACTAACAGTTAATATTCCAGGTTAATCATGAATTACAATTTTATATTCTTTGTTGCAGAACCTAAAACGCCGCAAAGGATTCATTAGGAATCGGCCAACCGTTATCAAAGGCAAGAGAACTTTGAAATAAATGACAATTATTTATGAAAAATTGTACTGCAATAAATAAGAAAAACAAAAGAAATATTAACAAACTTGTAATATAAGTATTTCAACCCATTTGAAATTAACAAAAAATAACAACAATTAACTGGGGAGCTAACAAAGAGAAGAAGCACAGTGAAAACTCCTCAATTGCAAAGAAGCATAGACTGTTATCTGAATATTGTAGCTATAAAAAGGCAAGGAAATGTTGTACAATTAATATTCAAATGAAAACAAATAAAAATACTGCTAAAAAATACCAACTGTAAAAGTATTTAATCTCTCCCATTCCTAGGTATCTTTTTTCATCATGCTCGGAATATGGAACCGATCACGCAGGTAAAATTTAGCCATAAAACAAAGACTTAAAAGTTCACCTCCAACAAAGTCACAACAGAGATAATAATTCTCATACATATGTACATACATACATATAATAATTATTATCACTTTGGTAACTCACACATGCACACGCACAGAAACACGCATAGCATATGTATGCGGGTTTTTTAGAAGATACATATATTAATTGCGGTTTAAATTCAGAAACAGTTGGATAACCCTTTATTTCTATAACACAAAGCTTATTTGTTTATTTATATGTGTATATGTATGTATATTCCTGTATATGTGTATATGTTTTCATATACACATGACAACACAGATAAGCAAAAACACGTATACGTATACATAAGCATGAACGAGTTTGTGTGTTTGGAGGTATTCTAACTTGCTCCCGTTTTTACTAAAGGTGCTACTGCAAAGCGATTTACAATCAGTTCATAATTAACGCTGCTCCACTCGACATGGCTTTGAAATTCTCTGCAAACTTAAATTTTCTTTTTACTGAAACGACAACATCCATATCGGAGAGAATTCGATTGGCTAGTCAAAATGGATTCAGGGCCGTAGAAATCCCATATCCAGAAGGAGAGCTTAAGGAAGCCGCACAGGCTGTGAATGATACCGGAATTATAGTCAGTCTCATAAACATAGCATTCGGTAAGTGAAAAGGTCAACAAAGGGCATACATTTATTTCATGAATTAAGAAAATACACATTTATGGATTATGTTCAACATCACATTAAAATGTAGATATGTGTACGTGTGTTTGTTAGATAGTGGATCCCGCTTTTGAATGTGTTTGTGTGATTTAAAGATATTTATGTGACAGCCACTTGTTATAAGTATTTTGTAAGTCACGAGTCACGTTCATGGTTTCGTTCATTTTTATGGGATAATTAAAATTCTAATTTTGTTATCAATCAATTTATTTATGAAATTGTTTTCGTTATAGACAAAACAAAGGACGAGCTGAAATTTGGGTCAACTAGTATCCCTGGACAAGAAACGTTGTTTAACCAGCAGTTGGATGATACGATTACATTTGCAAAAACTGTTAAATGCAAAAAGTAAGTAATATTGGATTCTTTAAAGTATGCTTTAAAATTAATTTCTTTTGACATTATAGAGTTCATTTAATGGCTGGCACCCGCAATGGTAAATCTGAAGCTGATCATTTGGCAACGTATATTTCAAATTTAAAAATTGCCTCAAGGAAGTTACAATCTAACAACATGTCTGGAGTAATTGAACCTATAAATGGATATATTATTCCTTCATATTTTATGAACTCGTATATTAAAGGTATAATACTTGATCAATTCATTATTTTAAAATCATCTGTACCATTAATCATATTTTTTGTATTATTTCTAATTGACAGCATCTGCGGTTTTGAAGGAAATCAACGTTGATAACATCAAATTAATGGTTGACCTTTTCCACCTTCAACATATTGCCGGAAATTTTACTAAGACCTTAGAGGAAAATAAAAATATCATTGGACATTTTCAAATTGCCCAAGTGCCTAACCGAAACGAGCCCGATACTCCTGGAGAGCTTAATTACGATTATATCTTTAAAACGCTAGAAGCCATTGGTCACCAAGATTGGATTGGATGTGAATACAAGCCTTTGACAACGACTGTTGAAGGATTGAACTGGTTTTCAAAATATAATCTTAAACTATAACTAGTTATAAAACTATCCCAATTTTTATGTAAATAAAAAAAAAAAAACAGATTATACTCACTTCATTTTTTGTTATTTCTTATATGAAATATCTTTACAAATTTAACAATAAAGGAAATTAATACAAAAATATGCGTTACCGTATGAGTTGAAATTGTATTTACTTCATTTCGGTTTTTTAATTCATTTTAATAAAAAAATATACATATAATAGAATAATAGCACAAGAAAACTCAACTGATGTACACAGGACATATGTTTCCTTCATGGACAATATTAAATTTGGGTGGGAATTTTTTGTAATAATTTGAGTAACTATAAGAAAAAATAAAAAATATATAAATAATAATCAGCGAAAGTAAATTTATATATTTCAGCTTTCGCACAGTGTTGCTTCTCAGATCAATTCGGTATTTGTGTTCCATTTCAATGTTTCGCAATCGTGAACAACACTCGCTCTTTTATCGATAACGATTTCACAATGTTAGACAAAGGCCAGCGTCTATCGATTGCCAAACTAGTTTATTGAACTAAAACAGAACGGGAGCGTCACGAATTGTATGTGTATAATATACGGCCATTACACTTTGTGACTGTGTGAGGGTGTTAAAATTGTAATAATATACATAAGAAGAATGTTTGTTAGCTGGGTTTAAGTAGTATACCTCATCATCCATGTTCTCGGCTAAATTGAATTAACAGCAATCCAGCAAATTTTCAATTTCAATCATAATTGATGTGCAAGCAAAGCAAAGCAAAGTGCAAGCGCCGTTCTTCTTTGTTCAGCTGTGAAGAGAGTGTAACAAAAGTGTGTAGTGTTAAAGTAAAGTAAAAAAAATTCAATTAGAAAATTAACATTCCATTTGGTTTGGTGAGGCACTTCGAAGTAGAGACGAAGGAGTTATGTTTAGCATTAGCGAATTATGCTGCATGTTCTGCTGCCCGCCTTGTCCCGGACCGATTGCTGCCAAACTCGCTTTCCAGCCACCTGAGCCAACATACAAATTGACGCCAGCTGATGACACAAACATCAAATACAATTTACAGCTATATGATCGCGCAGAGTGGCAATACTCGGAACGTGAGAAATCCAAAATCGAGGCGTTCTTCACCCGCACATCTCGGGGCAATTTGATAACATGCACCTATGTGCGTTGCAGCAAGAATGCAAAATATACTCTGCTCTTTTCACATGGCAACGCCGTCGATTTGGGTCAAATGAGTAGCTTTTATCTCACACTCGGCTCGCAAATCAATTGCAACATCTTTGGCTACGATTATTCGGGATATGGCATGAGTGGTGGCAAACCCTCCGAGAAGAATCTTTATGCAGATATCGAGGCAGCTTGGCAAGCAATGCGAACAAGGTAAGGTCCTAACTATAAATAAAACCAGAATATAATGTTTAGTGACAATTGCTGTCTTTTATAGGCTTAATATTAGTCCAGAGACTATCATATTATATGGCCAAAGTATAGGCACAGTTCCCACTGTGGACTTGGCATCACGACATGAAGTCGGCGCCGTAATTCTGCATTCACCATTGATGTCCGGACTGCGAGTTGTCTTTAGAAACACAAAACGAACGTGGTTCTTTGATGCCTTTCCAAGGTACGATAATAATGAATTGAATATGTCGCATATGCAATCAAAAACTAATCAATTTTCAACAAACAGTATTGATAAGGTGCCGAAAGTGAAATCACCTGTTTTGGTTATTCACGGCACTGATGACGAGGTCATTGATTTTTCTCACGGCATTGGCATTTATGAGCGATGTCCCAAGACTGTCGAACCATTTTGGGTGGAGGTGAGCTCCTCACTCTTTCTCACTTATTTTCACCTAAAGTAACTTTTTCTTTATTCTTTTAGGGAGCTGGACATAACGATGTGGAACTGCATCCCCAATATTATGAGCGGTTGAGAAAATTTCTTTCCGTTGAACTGATCAAATGACAATTAAAGAATAATGTCGTCGAGGCAGGCGGTCGTAGCAGTACATCTGCTGATGGAGCAGCTAATACAAATCTAAATATCGCAGCTAGTTTGAAATATAGTCAAAAAACGCCGCAGATAGCAACAACAACAGCTTCAACAGCGACCGAACGTGAATCTAATATCAAAAACAATAAGCCAGACGACAACGATGGTTAGTAGCAAAATCAAACAATCATTTAAATGGCACTCATTATTTTACTCTTTTTTTATATAAATCATTAGCATTAAGTTCTCTTTTCTGTGTGGGAAACATTGTTGCTAATAGTTTAGATAAGTAAGCAATTTTGCGTCATCCACTAAATATTATTATAATACCATACATATGTAAATATAATGTGCGTTTTCATTTTACTGTCTTTAATAAGCAAGCAAGCCCCATAACGAATTTAAACCCTAATAAGCAATATCGCTGACAAACCTGATAAAAAATTGTTGCCCCGTTTCCGGTCTGTGTGGGAATAACCGATTAGAATTTATCAGTGACTCATCTCCGCCCCACTTCATGGAAGTTTGCATTCGTGTGTGTGTTCATTTAATACAAAATCCACTGACAATAAGTCTCAAGTAATTTATCAAAGTGAGCAATCTAAACCATAATTTTTTTAACGGCGTCGAACGTGTGTACAAAGTACACTTTTTACGACTTCTTTGGGAGGAGTTTTATCTCAATTCAAATGATATTTGAATAAAATGGCCTTACGTTTTACAAAATTATATTAGTTGAACTTCAAGTTACTTGCACGCTAGTAGAATTAAAGTCTGACTTAGATCCATTTGCAATCATTTGAGTTCTCTTTTTCTTTCTTAAGAATTGGATATTAGTTGTATTGTCAAGTCGATGCATTGTCTAGAGCATTCTAACTTGTTACTTCATCTAATACCACTTCTAATACACTTCTTTTGCAGGATATACAGCTTCCGGTTCGATTTCAATTAAAGATCTTGCAGAAAAGTTTCTCTAGCAAAAACAAGCCTTGCTCACAATTAATGCAGGCCATAAACTTAACAAATTTCAATATTTCACAAGGATGCGCAAGCCATACATAGATACCGAAACATCTGGAAAATAGTTTATTGATTGAGAAGGAAAGATTGTCGACAAATTAAGTGACAACATCATCGTAACACAACACACAGCTCTCCCAATAAATACACTGTCTCTTATTACACCATTCTTATATTGCCGATGCCGAAGCATTCGAATTTAGTATTCCAATATCCCGCACAATACTCTTCTTGGCCAATATACATACTTATATAAATAATTTATTAGCTTAATACAAAATCTGTTTAAAAATCAATAATGGTACAGAATTTTAAGAAACCTTCAGTGATAATTAAAGATTTACAACCATTCCATGAACATGTAGTGGTAAATGTAGTCGTAAATCTTATGAGAATAAAGATTATAATAAATAAATATCGTATTCACTTAATTCCAAATCCCAGTTTAGCTGTTCCCGAGCTTCTAATTGAAAGCTCTTGATAATCTTATTTTATCTGAGGATAAAAGAAGCAAAACATAATAAACACGTAGATTATATGTAATACTATAAATGTTATTCAAATATGTCCACTGCCTTGGTTGCAAACTTATAAATTTGTTTGAACTTATTCACCTTTTTAAAATATAATTTTATAATGTTAAAAAGATATCAACTTTCGGATCGGTCTTCTAAAGTCATTAGAGTTTTGATGGCTAAACCAATCTGTCATACTGGGTAACAAATGAGTTTAAATTCAGTCTGTAAAGTTGGGTATTTTGTGTTATTAATTATTTCCCTTCATTTTTATTTTAATTTCTTTTATATTATGATTTGATGCTATTTTAAGCATTATGATTAATTCTTATTTTTGATTTCGCTTTTTATTTTATTTCTAGCGTTAGATGTTTAGTATGACTTGTTCTGATATTATTGTGATGTCCGTAAAATAGTTTTAATTAATTTGGTAAGTGAATCGAAGGGAAACTATTTTTCTCTTGTTAAAACTTAGGGTAATTTTATGTTTTTGCACCTTAAACTTTAATAAGCTAAGGGGTAACACACATCTTTCGTAAATAGAAATGCTTTAGCTAATATACGAACAAATTCTTCCTATTAAAACTTACCCAAAAGGTAAGTATTTATATTCAGAAAAATAGTTATTTGATCTATTTTCGTTATGGGTCTGTTTTATTGATTAGAATATGATGTTTTAGTTGGGAAATAAATATATATATTTTTTGAATACCAAGTTGCTTAATATTACATCGTTTAATACGTTTCATCCTATTTTCAGGTGTTTCAGCTTCCAGTTCGATTTCCATTAAAGACCTTGCAGAGAAGCTGCTCTAGCAAAAGAAATCGGGCTCAACACCGGCAGCCCAAAATAAATCAACACATCCATCAAATAGCAAATATTCGAAAGGATATGAAAACGTAGATAGCAAAGAACTTCAAGGAAAAAACACGCAACAAAGTAATAAAAAACCAAATGAAATTTCTGCAGCTACTTCATCAAAGCAACTTCACAATGCTGCTCCCACACTTCCTGTACATTCTCCCCACTCTCCGGTACATCCGAATTCTTACCCAAATGTCCAGCATAATAAACTTTCTGGTCGCTATATCTACAATAAGAAACCACAGCAGAAATCTGATAACAAACTATTCAATGCCAAGCAGTTGGCTATCAACATAAATGATTTTAGTGAATCGGAAAGATTTTCACCAAGTTATTCGCCCATTACTTGCAATTGCATTAAATCGCCCAATGAGACAATAACCCCAAAGGAAAGGAATTATTTTGATTTTAGCCACAGTTCAGCAACAAATAAGACGATCAAAGAGCAGACATTTAATGTGTCCAACTCTCAGATATATCGTAAATACAACAACCATGATCATTTACTGCCCATACCACAAAGCTCATTCGAAAAGATGTCGACAAGTGATTTAAATTTAAAAAGAATAGCTAAGAAATCGCCCTTAATTTCTCAACAGTCACGATATGAAAAGGCAAATATAACAGCATATGATAACTCACAACGACTCGGCCGACTTGCGGCACATCATGACAATCAGAATAAATACCATTACGCATTCGCATTCAGTAAATCGGAGCAAACATCACCAAATAATATAGATATAAAGAAGTCAACATTTGCATATGATAATAACGATCCGAGAAGTGCAAGTTCTTTGCTCTACGTTTCATCCATGGATCCGTGGACAAAGAAAAGTGAATTTCAAACGGATGGACTTAATCAATATAGCGAGAATGCGGATCCTTGGATAAAACGATCAACCGAATCCCAAATAAAATCGCCGCGTATGAAAGATAAAGCACAAATTGGCCAGATAAAATCATTTTCTTCGGCCAAACGGGAACTTTCCTTGGATACACATAAAAAATCGAATTATTTGCAACCAGAAGTGCAAAGACATCAAAGCTTAAGAAATGGGGGAGATTATGTCCTTTCCGCTCCACCTTCTCCACACTTTTTGAAAACCTCAAATGATGCTTCTTGTATTGTAATTCGTTCGCCCAACGAAGCTATTCAAACGAAATCTGCCAGCTTTTCACCAGCTAGAGGTAAAAATTTGCTTAATCCATTCGGAGATATTGCTATTTGTGATGACAATATCACGCGACATTCTTTTCAAACGCAAGCTGCTGCTAAACCAGATCCATTGAGGCACACCGAACATTCAAATTGTAATTTAACTGTTAACAATTCCAAACGATTGCAGAATAGACATAGCTTTTCGTCTATATCGGAGCAATCGAAAGAAGAACTTCAGCTTAATATCCGTCGTCTATCCGAGCAAATGAGCCAACTGTCATTGAAGAAAATATTTAAATTTTCATTAAGCGATTGCAATGTGAACAATAAAGGAGATTCTATTCAAAGTTCAGACCAGCAAACACAAACTACCGACATCTTAGCAAAAGCCCAGAAGCATGAAACACACGTCACGGGAAATAATAAAGGGTGTGGTAAGGAGATTTCAAAGTGCAAGGAAAGCTTCAGCCCCAAAGTTTCCACAGTTCTTGGCAATACTAAAGTCTATGCTAGCTGTCAAAAGCGAAATCCAATGCAAGAAACCACCTGTTGAATCTATTGTTCAAAATTAAAATTCAAAAACGTTGCAAACGTGGATATTCATATTCTACATATTCGAATCAAAATAAATTACATAAGTATACAAAATAATTAATGAAATTTGTACTAGCAGCTTATAATTTAAGTCTGCAAGTTTTACAGTATACATGCATTTATATTTAAAAACAAAAACAAAAAATGGGAATGCCTATATATTCCTACTATGTTTTAAGTTCTAGGTTTAAATACATTTGCAAGCATTAACAGCACCTATTTTCTAATGTATTATTTCATTTCATTGTACGCATATAATTTTTTGTAAATCCATTTAATTGATTGTAATAAAGTCATATATCACTTCTAAAATCGTAAATATTTAGTAATTTATATAAGTAAATTCTGCAGTTCTTATATATAAGTATGTACTGGTAATGTACATATGTATCTAGAGGTGAAACTACTTACCTATCAAAACTAAACAATTTTTAGCTTCAGTCGGTCAACAATATACAAGCTATGTATAGTGAATGAAAAGAGAAGCTAAGAACGCAGTCCAATACTCTGTTACTTATTTTGCTATAGTTGCTCGCTCCTGTTACATGTTTCACCAATTTGCATTTTTTAAAATTTTGCGGCAGCCTATTATTTCAACAATAAATACTCGATTTTATTCGATTAATGGCGGTAAGTAATCGTTTAGCTTAAATAAATCGATTATTTGCAATAGTCTTTCGATGTTTGAAATTCGATTTCAGCGACAGCTTTGCGGTGCCAATGTTCAGAGGAAAACAACGTTTTCTAAATTATAATTTAATTGATAATTAATAGCACAAAATTTATATTAATATATGGATTTTTGCATTTTTGCAAAAATGCTTCCCAATGCAAATCGATGTTTCGATATCTTACAAAAATATTTATGCATCGTTAGTGTCATCGCTGTTTGCCCATCTCTAATATACGTACTTATGTACATCGTGTAGATGAAAAGTAATATTTGGACAATTTCTTCTAATTGAAAATGGGAGTACCGGCATTCTTTCGATGGCTCAGCAAAAAGTATCCTTGTGTTATTATAGAATGCAACGAGAACAAGGTATTACAAAAATTGCATATATATTTGGAATTGTACTGACTTGTATATTTAGCAAGTAGATCCGGATACGGGCAAAAATATTTACGAAGACGCCACTTTACCGAATCCAAATGGCATCGAATTTGACAACTTATATCTGGACATGAACGGCATTATACATCCTTGTACGCATCCTGAAGACAAGCCAGCCCCCAAAAATGAAGAAGAAATGATGGTTGCCATCTTCGAGTGCATTGACCGACTATTCGGCATTGTTCGTCCCAGGAAATTATTGTATATGGCCATTGATGGAGTTGCGCCGCGGGCGAAAATGAATCAACAGAGATCAAGACGTTTTCGAGCCGCTAAAGAAACCACTGAAAAGCGGCTAGAAGTTGAAAGAATTCGAGAAGAACTCTTAGCACGCGGTAAGTTTATTGCATACATACAAACACGCAACACAAACAAACACACATGTGTGATTGAAGGCACGTGCAAGTGTGTTTCCCATACACATATACACATTCAAAATGCCGCTTATCTTCTGTGTTGTGAAATATATCTTGAGTTTACAAGTTAATTTTATTTTTTTTAGGATGTAAGTTGCCGCCAGAAAAGGAGAAAGGCGAGCATTTCGATTCCAATTGCATCACGCCTGGCACTCCGTTTATGGATCGCTTGAGCAAATGCTTGCACTATTATATACATGATCGTCTCAATAACAATCCGGCCTGGAAGGGCATCAAGGTGATTCTATCGGATGCCAATGTACCCGGTGAGGGAGAGCACAAGATCATGGACTATATTCGCAAGCAGCGTGCGCAGCCCGATCATGATCCTAACACACATCACGTGCTTTGTGGAGCCGATGCAGATTTGATTATGTTGGGATTGGCCACCCATGAGCCGAATTTCACCATTATTCGCGAAGAGTTTCTGCCGAATAAGCCGCGTCCTTGCGATGTTTGCAATCAGTTTGGCCACGAGATGGACAAATGTGTGGGACTTGGAGCTGTTGGTCCAACCACAAGTAATTTTACGCCTGATGTGCCAATTGGGGCGGAGGTGAAGTTTATCTTTGTACGATTAAGTGTGCTTAGAGAGTATCTGAAGAAAACGCTGGAAATGCCCAATTTACCCTTCAGTTATGACTTCGAGAGAGCTCTGGATGATTGGGTGTTTATGTGCTTCTTTGTGGGCAACGATTTCTTGCCACATTTGCCCAGTTTGGAGATACGCGAAGGCGCCGTTGATCGATTGGTTGAATTATACAAGAAGTGCGTTTATAAAACCAAAGGATATTTAACAGATTCGGGTGACGTTAATTTAGACAGAGTGCAATTAATTATGACGGATTTGGGAAATGTCGAGGATCAGATATTCAAAGACAGGCAAAGGCGCGAACAGCAGTACAAGGCCCGCCAAAAGAGGGAGAATAACAATTTTAAAGGCATGGAGCAGTCGGTATTTGGACCCACAGCTGTGGGACCCAATAGTGCCCCAGGCAACAAGATCACCAACTATAAACAGGAAGCGGCTGCATTGCGCATGGGAGCTGGTGGAAAGCGCACGAGTGCCCAGGCTAATTTGGACGATGAAGAGGAGGACAATGACGAAGTGCGTCTATGGGAGGAAGGATTTAAGACACGTTACTACGAATCGAAGTTCGATGTGACGCCAGAGAATCTTCAATTCCGTTATGCTGTTGCACTGCAATATGTGAGAGGACTTTGCTGGGTTCTGAAATATTACTATCAAGGTTGTGCCTCATGGAACTGGTATTTCCCTTACCATTATGCTCCATTCGCATCTGATTTTGTAAATATCCAAGGACTGTCGACATCGTTCGAAAAGGGCACAAAGCCGGTAAGTTGGTGAATTTATTTACTTTGACAAAATTGAGATTTTATTTTAATCGCCTGCTAATACAAATATAACCCTTAAAAAAAGTCTTACGCCCTTAACAACTAACAATAACTTAGTTTTTCCCTGACAACCAAGACTTGCAGCAAATTTGAAAAATAAGCGGTATTGATTTTTCAAGATATTCTAATGAATTTTTTTATTTGTATTTTTAATTCTAGTTTAATCCTTTGGAGCAGTTGATGGGCGTATTCCCCGCAGCGAGTAGCTCCCATGTCCCGGAGCCTTGGGCAGAACTAATGTCTAATCCTGTAAGTAGAACATACTTTCTTTTTTATTAAGTACTTTGAATTAACGTTGAATAGATAGAAGTGGCAAAGTACCTTATAATTTTTAAATTGAAAACCGTAAGTGCTTAGTAGGATTATAAACCACAAGTTTTTCAATACATTTTAATGAAAACGATGTTTTCAATTTTCTTTTGTTTTTATAATTCAAAAACTTTTCAAAATCACTGTCTGGCACTTATTGAATAGAATAGGCCTTTGGTTATATCTGTCTGTAGATTAATTAGTTAATCAGGAAAGCATTGTAAATATAAACGTCAGCTTGTAGTAATTTTATAAATCAATGCTCTTTAAAGTGTAAAATTTGAAAATAGACTAAAAATTCAGTAAACATAATTCGCGGGGACTAATTTTTTATGTAGAAACAGGAAAAAACAGGCAAGCAAATGTTAATAAAGGACTGAATAAAATAATTATATCAAGAAAAGATTATATCGTTCATAATGCCAGCAAACTGCTATAAAATTGTTAACAACTGCGTTTCTATTACTTAATTTAATTTGATTTAGGAATCTAATATAATTGACTTTTACCCAGAAGACTTCAAGATTGATCTGAATGGCAAAAAATTCGCCTGGCAAGGTGTTGCATTATTGCCATTCGTGGATGAAAATCGACTATTTAAGGCCCTTAAACCGCTTCATGGCGAATTAACGGCAGAAGAAGGTAAGTAAATTTGGCGCTTAAATCACTCTAAATTATCCCAAAAGTAATTGACATTAATTCTAATTAATTGAAAGTCACACTTATTATAAAATCCATTGATAAAATCACTTTTAATTCGATTTTCAGTCAAGCGGAACAAGAGAGGTGAAAACAATCTGTATATAAGTAAATCAAGTCCTCATTTCAAGAAGGTTCAGAAATTATACAAGACAGCTGACAGCTCCGATAATGAGAATAGTCCCATATCATTTGATGGCATGAGCGGAACAATATCAGCATCCGAACTTAATACGATCTTATCCGGGTAAGTGGAGAAAACACGATATTTAATAACGATTAATTTAAATCGCTATATATTGGCTTATTATTTTGATATCCTGCAATTACTATAAAAACGAAGTATTTTCATCGTTACAGGCATTTAAAGTCGCCCATACCTGATTTGCCTGACATTGTCGATAATACCGCAATAACGGCTGTCTACAAGGATCCAGAGTACGATGAGGACTTCATCTTCCTGGCCAAGAGGCTGCCCAATGCAGTGGACCCTCCTCAAGTTATACAAAACGACAATAGTCATAAAAATGGACCTGTTATCGGTAAGCCTAATAATTAAATAATTGTGCTTATTATTAAAAAAAGCATCTGCTTCTGATGAATTTATGGTCAATTTCCTACTTAAATACGATCATTTTTAGACTTATTCATGCAATTAATTTATTTGTCCGGTTTAGGTTTCGGCAACCATTCGCAGCGCGCTTATTTACCACCTGGTGCCCATCGGATGGTTAACGCTGGAATGCGAAGAAATGATAATGGACAAGGTGGTGGTGGTTATCAACAATATCACAATAATATGGGAAATAATATGAACTATAACAATTATCAGCAACAAAATCAAGGTAAATATTTTCTAGGTGCAATAGTTGCATCTATATTCACTGGTCTTCTTTTAAACAGGAGGATATCATGGTAATCAGAACTACAACAGATCGTACAATCAAAGAAATCAGGGTAACAATTATCAGCAACGCAATAACAATTATAATGGACCCCGGCATTCCAACTATCATCAAGGCAACTACAGGGGAAATAATAATCAACATTCAAATTATAGAAGATTTTAAGTCAACTGACGTTCTTCATCCATGTAACTGATTAAGTGCAAAGAAGAAAATACTTGCAAGCCACTTATATACATACACTAATATGTACCTACATATAATCTTGATGTACAGCGGCTTTTATTCGGTTTTGACATAATTGTGCCTAATCACAAATATAAATATGTCTGATATTTCTAAGGAAATTTTATAATTAAGTTTGCATTTGTCACACAACAGACAGAAATTTCAAAATAAAAACCTTCAAAGCTATAAACATATTCATTTATTTGGTTAATTAATCATTTTTGCTGGGGAAATTTACCTTTCAGGTTGTCCAGATTGGTTTGATATTGAATTGAGGCTACGCGGTATCTTTTCAGCTTGAATCATTCCTTGTTTAAGCAGAAACATTTCATTTGTTGGTGAGATACCTTCTGATCATTTCATAGCAAAGAAAAAAATTTCAAAATATTATTTAAATGTCTTTGATTTTTAATTTTTATAGCTGGCTAAATTTGTTTATACTTGTTCGGTTAAAAAAAGCGACGGAAACTACGACGAAAAGTCACGTCGATTGTTATGGGTATTTTAGAGTGTATGTTAATTTACTGATATAAAGTGAAACATGAATTAATTGGTCGTTACGTTTGTCCTTGATTTCATAAATTGCGTGTCAGGTTATTAGTCAAAGATTGTGTAAAATCTTCAACAAAATTTTCAGAACTAAATAACAGTATTTAATGAATGTGTAAAAAATATGATTAAAATTACAATTATTATTATTATCGGTAAAGATATTTAAGAAACATGATGCAATTCCAAACAGCTGGCACCTGCCATAAATAAATATAACTTTCTGGACATGTAACTGATCAATTTCATTTGCAAAATATCGATTGATTTGTAAACGAACACAAATATAGGTAATATGCATATATAAAAGTGTTATACTTCAATTCGCAGGAAGCAGTCGATGGACCAATTATACTATTTTAATGGTTCAGAAACATGGCATATCTATTTTATAATACATAGGTTCTTGAAAGTATGTTGATTAATTGAAAAGTCAGCAATACAGTTAGCGCGGAATTAGGCAAGTCATTTGATTTTACAGGATTCTTGCCCAATATAATTTCAAAAATATATATATATAATATATGTGTATAATAGATTCAATGGATACTTACGCTGCTCTGAGATTTTTCTAAACACATGATTAGTTTCATTTCTATTTAATATTCGTATTTATTTTCTTCAGACATAATAATTACGTTTTAACAAAATGCATAATAATAATTTATTGTAAAAAACTAATATATCACAAAACGAGTTTAGTCCATTTAATTGTAAACTTATAAACAAAAAATTCATTTTTCTTAGTTTGCTGTCTAACCCGCTAGCCATAGGATTCAAGAATGTGTTGTAATAGCAGATCCAAATATCGATAGGTTAGTTACATATATAGATTATAAGAACTATAAGTATGACAATTTTTTTTTCATTCGAATAAACATTGTTAAATAAATTGTTCACGTTACCGTTCGCCACAAATCAAATACTCATTTTGAAAGATAGAGCAATACATTTAAAAATACATATGTACATATTAGCAAATGATCTGAGTGGTTTTGAAGCTTTTTTTGCGATGGGATAATAAATTTTGAAGGTACGAAATTTGTTTATGGAGCGCAAGTTATTCACCTAAATGAGGTAAATTGGGTTAAGATCGTATGAAGAAATTTAATTTTGTTTAGACCAAATATTATTTACTTTTTAATGTGGTAAAGAAATACTTGTATTACGTTAAAGTTGATCACACTTTAAAGGTGTTTAAGATAACGTTTTATAGGTCGAAAGATAGTCATACTTAAGGGGCGCTATTTGGTAACGATCGGATGTTGAGAAATATTTTATTAGGAGGAATCTTGATACCTTTGAAGGTATTTACGAAATATTTTGATAGGACGATAATTGATGCACACTTAATTGATTTCTATTCACTGTAATGGGCAACGGGTATCTCACAGCGTCCTTAACTGCAGCTATCTTATGGTCTAATTATTAGAATATTGAAAGCGAACCATTGAAATGGTTTCGTAGGTCATGCAATTGCTTGTGCTGATAAATGTACATGGTGTTTAATGTGTGCTGAGGATTATACAAATAATGTGTGATTAATGGCAATTGGGTTTGATGATGTGTCATTAACTGATTAAAATTTGCTTGAGCAAAGTTAGCCGCTGCCGCTGCATTGGCAACATGGGGAATGGCCTCAATGCATCGACTACTCGTATTGAGTAAAACTTGCTTTCGGTGCACGGCTTGAGCTATGGTTCGTGCATCATGAACACCACTTCTCACTAAACTACTACTGCTACTACTACTACTGTTAATACTATTGCTAGTTTCAGGAGCAATCAGACTCTCGATGGTGAATGCGCGCTTGGGGCGCGTAGGAATGCTATCGACCAAGTCGGTCACACTTAATGGAACTGCTGGTTCGACATAGTATTGTTTTTTGTGTTGCGTGGAAGTTTTGTAGTTATCATTATCGATGAGACTCCAGTCGGCATGTGAATCAGCTCCGTTAATTTGTGCAGCAGCAGCGCTATATGCGGATATTGCGGCCAGGTCCGAGTTGATGATGTCCTTTTCCAATTGCTTGACGCGAAAGCGTTTCCGTCGCCTCAACAAACTGCCATTCTCGAACATGCCTAGCGCCTTTGGGTGCAGCGTCCAATATGATCCTTTGCCGGCTTTGCTGATGTTGCGCGGCACTTTGATGAAGCAATCGTTGAAACTTAAATTGTGTCGCAGAGAGTTTTGCCATTTTTGCATATTGTTACGGTAATAGGGGAATTTGTCCATAATAAAGCGATAGATTTCACTCAGCGGCAGCATTTTATGCGGCGAATGCATAATGGCCATGGCTGTTAATGAGATATACGAATATGGTGGCTTCTGGTCACCATAGGTAACTTTCAATGGACGTGGCATTGCGGCGCTCTCTTTATTATTACAATTATTTATTTTCACGTTTGTTTTCGTTTTTTCACTTATTAGCTCGTTTTTTCTTTTTTTTTTCTTTTGGGCAACAGCGATGCGCTCTCGACGGCATCAGCGTGCAAACTGACAAGAATGTGTTCGAAGAGATGTTTTAATGAATGGTATTCTTCGGCCGCTGCAATGTCTTTCGCGTGAGCGAGAGTGAGACGCCGCCATTGCCGCAACGTCCGCTCCCTGTTTTACTCATACACAGCAATACGCAAGCATGCGCGGCATCTCACTCTCTCGCCAGGGCCAATCGCATTGCAGGGTGTTGCCAGGTACCGCTTGTAAGCCATTGCTAACCAATCCCAAGTTAAAAGTGTGCATCGAAAACATAAATAAAAGCGTATGAATATGATAAAAATCAAACAAATTAAATTGTAGTTTCGCATTAGGGTGCTCGCCTTTATAATATAGTATATGTGGGCATAACATTACCATTTGCAAAATATCTCGACACTTAGCTTAAAATTGTGGGTTTGTTTTGTCGAAAAAACAATTGAAAGCTGGAATTGAATACCAAGCGCACACACAAAGCGCTCGACATGCAGATACCCTGCAACGGAAATTGGACTTCTCTTAATGACAGACACATACATTTAGACGTACATATCGACACATTCACAAACTGCAATTAAAGCACTTTTGGGCCGTTGGAAAAGCGACTGTTTTCCCTGCTTGGAAGAGCGTCTGTTTCCTCTGCTGACAGCTCATTTATGGCAAATTCAATGATTATCATGGCTTCATCCTGAACACTCTTTCCATAGCCACACATATACATACATATATGTATGTACATACATAGAAGAGCAGTAAGAGCGAACTGATAAGAATAATTAAATAAAAATTATATGTTGTGCTAGAGCAATAATTGTATGCTTTACAATTTTCTTGACAATCAACGAATCCAATTAAGTGATGTCAACCTCATGTATTTTTTTTAATGAATAGAGCAGAGTTAATTGACACTTCATTCAAAAACAATATACTAAGCGAAGATTTTAATGTGAATTTAAAAATTTACCTTAAAATTTACCATTTATAAACAATAATATATATCAAACTGTATCTACTGGATTTTCTTTAAAATATTTTTGATAGAAAATAATTAATTAATAAAATAATTAATTATGCACTCCATCGCAATTTCTGAATGTCATTCTAATTTGAATTTCTACAGTTTTCGGTTTAAAGAAAAGATATAGCTCGGAATTAGTCGCGTATACTCGCCATCACATGATTCGTGGCCAACTAAAATGCGCAAGCGAATGCACTGCTTGCACAACCATGCACACGCGCAGCAAGCAGTGCTATTTATGCAAATGCTTTCCGTGCTACCCTGAAAGGCAATAAAGAGAAGAAGCAAGTATACTTTTATGTACATACATGAAATATCGATGGGATTAACATTTATGTTTACGACGCCGATTGATTATGACATTTCTAGAGTAGAGAATTGCAATTTGCAACAAAGTTGTGCAATCAATGTTATTCTTTAGTAAATTGAAATATACACATAAAGTATGCACCGGATTTATCTAACTTTGTAAAAAAGACGCATTCAACTTTCTATTATTTGTATTTAATAAATATAGGTTTTTTAAAGTTAATTTTGAGTTAAAAGGCATGAATGATTTTCAATGAAGATGCAGATATGGGCAGTATATTTATCATAGATATTTATATTAATAAACAGAGACAGTTTTACTATGTTAATATCTTTTATGATATTTTGTATAGTCGAAATTTGGTAGATAACTCTTCTGATTCGGTTTATTTGAATTTACGTGGATAACTTCCTTAATCAAACCTGATTAACGGATATATGTATATGAAGATGGGCGTTTGTTGACCTTGATTAAGAATAAATACTTTATGGGATTACAAATGTCTTCTGTGCGATTATGTAAAATTATCTTCCCTTACTAAGTCATTACCTTTTTTCCAAGGATGCTAATGCAAATTAGCAAAATTGCTCACGAGCGTACTATAAATTTGTTGGGTCATCTTCAAAGATGTTGAAGTCTAATAAATCACTCAATAAAAGGGAAATGTGGATAATGCACTATTATTGTATTTATTTAACTAGAATAGTTTCAAACAGTGCACTGTGACAAAATTAATAAATTTTACTATATAAACTTGTATTACTAACTTTGTGAAATGTATTAAAAAGGTACGCATCCGATGCTACAAAGTAACAAAAATATTTATGTTTATACTCAGAGTTTATCAATGTCCGCGAGTCCATTTTTATACATATGTATGTACATTATAAATACGATAATCAGATGGCAAATGGTAAATATTTTGTTAATAATAATAAGCTGCGGCTATTTATTATTTGATGTGTTGGTATTTTGTCTGCGCTGAATCTGCTGCTCATAAGAAATAAATATTTGAAAGCAACAAGCCGCCAATTTATTGAAGGGTAACACACTAATTTCAGAAGTTGAGTTGTATCTACCCCGAGGATGTATACTATACGTATGCCTACATACATACATATGCCTACGTACACACACACATACTTATGCATGGGCAGATTGTATGTATGAAGTATCTTTCATGAGTCTACCGTGGCACTAAACTTAGTACCCAGTTGGAAATTTGCTGGTAAACTTTGCAAGTATGCGCTAATTACATTCTTGAAAGCACTACAACAAAAAGATAAAATAGTTCCACAAAGGTAGTAAAGCTCTTAAAAGTGAAATTAATTATAAAATCTGTTTAATAGTAGTAGTCAGGCATCCGCTTTGCAGTAATTCGACGGCAGTTTCTACTGTCCCTGTGGGGTAGGCACGGAGATTGGAGAACAGACATCGAACACACTGCACCACGAACACTGGCCATGTTCATCGTTATAGTGTCGACGAGGTGAGAACGATCAGCGTCAACTCTTCCCTACAGCGAGCGAGAATCATTTGCACTGCTTTCTTGAAAATATTTCAACACGAGGATCGCGCTGCGAAGTTTGTAAGCTTCGGTTCGGTTGCGTGCATGAACGGAGGTGTTAATGATTGAGGATCTGGATGGTCCAGGGATATTATTTTTTCTTATTTCACTTCACATTGAATCGAAATCAAATTAAAGTTGGTGCTGTATCTTTGTATATGTATATGACGAAGGCGGAACACATTGTGTATTTTGCGATTTGAACATCCACAAGTTGCGGCATCCAGTCTTTTATGGTGAGCGCGCGTGAGTGTGTGTGTATGCGTGTGTGTGTGTATGGTGTGTGTGGTTATACTTATGTATAATAAGAGGAGTGTTCGGACATCAGACTAACAAACAGACCGCGCACAAACAGCATACAGTAAAATCGCTTCGATGGAAGCCATAATGACTTTAGCTTCTTTCTACGAACCGAGAAATGACTACCAATTTGGAAATACCGCTTTTGACTTGCGAGACAGTGTGGCGATTGTTTCGGCTCGCAACACATCTGCATATATACACACATTCGCATCGATATAAATACATATACATACATATATACAGCTTACATACAAACATGCTGCACGAGGATGCGATAATATGAGCATGTTGAAAACTTTGATGCTGTTTGCTTTAATCCGCAATTCGCAAGTGAGTCTGTCTGTCTCTCTGTGTGTGTGTGTTTGTGTGAATACCAATTTACTACAGTAGTTATTCTTTGTTAACTAATAGCACTAGACATAGTCCTAAATAATACCTGATGCCACAACGAGCTCGGAAAAAATACAGTAGTCAATCATTAAGTAGCTCAACATTTCATTTATTTCCATTGCCAATTGATTCAAAGAAACAAAATAGTTGAATGAGCTACTTAATTTTGTTTATAAAATATTTACTGAGTAGTTATTAGGTGTTAACTAATTGCGTTAAACTAAGTTTTACACAATATCTGATAACAAAATAAAAAAATGCAGTAGTCAATCATAAAGTATCTTAACATTTTATTCATTTCCGTTTATTCGATTTGAAGATCGATCCAAAGAAACAAAACAGTTAAATGAGCTGTCAATATTTACGTTATTTCCATCCATTCCATTTGCTGATCGATTCAAGAAACAAGATTGTTTAAAAATATAATATAGTGTGAATGAGCTGCTAAATTTCGTTTTTTAAATATTTACTATGTAGTTATTCCGCGTTAACTAATGGGAGTAGCCAAAGTCTTTAATAATTTGATGCAATAACGAGCACCTAAAAGTACAGTAGTCAATCATGAAGTAGCTCAACATTTAATTTATTTCCATTTTCATCGGCTCTGTTCTCATTTTTCAAATTCTACCCAAAACGATTCTACTCGTAATGTGTGAAAAATATCCGCATAAATGGTACATTCCTATTCTGACTGCACATAAACTGGTTTCTGAAGCCCAACACGACTGCTAATTAATTGTTTGCTTTACCGATTTCTTCAAATCCTCTCCCACGGCTGCAAAGTGTGAAGAGATAAAGAATATTAAGCACTGAAGTGAGCTTTTTAGTGGCTAAATAATGAACGCCACAATACTGAACTTGACTCCTGTTTGTGTTGAAAGTTTCCACTAGTATACGCAATAGTAGTAGTATGTTAGAGGTAATTTAATTAATTTAATTAATTTATAAATTTATACTCTCTTATCTGCATTAAAGCAATAAGCGCTGTACGCGAACAGTCTGTAAATATGTGTTTTGTTATCAACACACTTTATAGATGCACAGATATAATAAACAAAGTAAGCTATATCCTAGTGTTCTAGCCTGTTAACAGAATCGTCCAAAATATATAGCACAAGATTGATTTTCATTATCTGAAATACCTTCTCTTTAAGAAGCGTTCTAGTTTTTTGTCAGGTTTTAATCAATGGCTTAAAAGAAAAAATCATTCGGAATATGTTCTGTGCCATTAGTGATAAAATAAGTAGAAGCATTTTACGAAGTAAGTCAGTTTGACTTTAACAAAACAAAATTTTAGTGTTTTCAACTTAAATTTGTAATGGATTTCACAGTTTACTATCGGAATAAGACTCATGCAAAATAATTATTTTTGTTATTATTATCTAAAATCAAGCAAATTCATGTTTATACGAACTTATTAGAATAAAATAAAGTAGTACTGAGACCAGATTTTAAATCTTTTTTATATCCGCTACCCATAGGGTAGAAGGGTATTTTAGCTTTGTGCCGGAAGGAAATCTATGTAACAGGCAGGGAAACCATCTCCGACCCAATAAGTATACTTATTCTTGATCAGCTTCAACTGCCGAGACGATAGCCATAACCATCTGTCCGAATGAACACCTAGATCTCAAAGAATATTAGATATATAATTTTTTTTCGATAGCACTTGTTTGTTTTAAATTTTTGCCACACCCACTTCCGCCGCCGCTAATCAATAAAAATCGAATTACAAGCTTAATTTTGAAGCTAGAGTCTTGAGTACATACAATAATAACAACAGTATAGTTGTCGATGTTGTTAAAAAAAAAATAATATTTGTATTGAAAAATTCGGCCACTTAATAGACTTCTAAGGGGCTTTGGCTGACAATCTGATATATTTTGCACTCTATGGTATATTTTGAATATAATACTGCTACAATATACCAAATATACCATTTGACACATTTTTACTATTATTTTGTCTATTTTAAAAATAATTCAGTTCTGTTTGCTTTTATTCAATATGGGTACCGGGTATCTCATAGTGGAGCAAACCCGACTGAAGCTTTCTTACATGTTTTATCAACTATCTGTTGTTTTTATTGAAGTTTGGTATTAATTTTTCAGCAGCTTCTAATTTTATTATCTGTCCATATTTATCGAAAAAATGCATTGTCATTGTTCCTTGATAAAAAATATTAATGTATATTTCTGTGCTTCTCTATTAAATACGCTATGGTCAGTTGACAAAATAGTATTATTATATACATATATCTTTTACTTACTTGATACAGAGCAAGATATAGGGTATATAAGGTTTTCTATACCCTCTACCCATAACTCTTCATGACTCCTTCTGCATGTTAAATAGATTTCCTGTAGGCGCATAATTATAATAATTAATTAGAAAAAAATTGTGGAAAAAAAGCTCTATGGTATATTTGGAAAGTAGTACTATAACAATAAGAAAAAATTGCCTTCGGTGAATTTAAATATTTGTTCGGAATATTATTTTGTTATATTTTAAGAATAATATCATACTGTTTAACTTTTAATTGAAATTGATAGCAGGTATTTCACTGTCAAGCACACAGAACTGAAAATTAAGATTTTGTTTATTTACAGTTGAAAGAAGAATTTAAGCATCTTCAGTCTTGAATAAATAAACAATTGCAAATTGGCCTTAAAAGATTGAATTCATCTGTTAGGGAAACACTTCATTCAACACAAAGGTAAGTATAACAAATATGCAATGCCAACAAAGTGCATCAATTTGTCATGAATAACTGTAGTACTTAAATCTGGTTTATTTGAGTTCATCGGAAATATTCATAAGAGTAATTACCACTTTGCAACATATGTGCAAGTAATGCCGTAATAAGAAACCACAATCAAGTGAACACGTGACACTTGCGGTTTCCGAATTATTAAACGGAATGCGAATACTGAGTAACAAATTGCTTAGACCCATTGCGGCTCATTAACTCTTCATGGCAATTTGATGGCAACTGAGAGAAAAGTGGCCACAATGAACTCACTTCCTCGGCTCCTTGTCGAGAAGAAGAAAAAGAGAACAAAAATTGATGCAACTCCGCATCGAGCATCGAGCATCAAGCATCGACCATCTACCGTCTTCCAGCACAACGCATCCACCCCTTATTGTGCTTATATAGGGCAATCATTTCCTTAATGATACACAAAAGCTACCCCGTCATGACGACCCTTTTAGTTGGCCCGAAGAAGGCTCGAAAAAGGCAGAGAAGGTCTTTGATTTATTATATCATTATACCGATTTACAATTTTGCACTTCGACTTGCATCGCACTGAGAATGACTTCCAACATTATAATTATATGGAAAGCTGTTTATTTTGAAAACTTTTAAGTATTCTTTTGTATTATTTTTATTGCCGACTTATTGTGTACAAACTTTGAACAAATAAATGCGAACAATTGACCAATTTTGTGCATTGTATCCAATATGGCTAATAAATGTCACGTAATAATGCAATATATATAATAACCATGGAAGTGTATTCAACAACTGAATGCTCTGCCATAAACTTGGTTGGAAAGTAATGGGTTTGACGGATAATACAATTCTTTCGTGGTTATTTGTAGCACTTTTTCCCAATAATTTAATATTTAATTAATTGCTGTTGGCATAGGTTGACAAAATTTAGAACGCGTTTTCATTAGAAACTGTGCTAGAAAATATTCATTAAACAATTGAAATATTAGATATGTACATTCTATTATAAAGATGTTACTTGTTCTTGATTCTAATTCACGTAAGTAGATTTCATTTATCTATTATAATTATTTGTTGTTTAAACTGTTAGGGTATTTATATATATTTTAAAATTTTATTAAGATGTTTTAGATTTGCCTGGGTATTAAATCTTACTTTTCTGTGCTTGTGTGTGTTTTTCCTCAAGCAGTGCAGATACTCTTGATAAAATGTATCTTCAGTTAAGACAGACATATGGATAGCGTGTAACAAATTATACAAAAATTATATGTATTTATTGCCATGAAACGCAAACGAAAATTAATGGAAATTTACTTTGATCAAAACAGAACCTGATACGGTAATGAATTCATATATATAATTTTATTTATTATTATTTATTTATAATAATTGATATTACTCAACCAAGGATAGTGCAGTTAATGTTTGGGAACATTAAGAATTTTAATCAAACCTTATTCTTTGATTCTCTTTGAAATTGTTCCTTTTTATTCCGCTTCCTTGTGTAGAAAGAGGTTACTGAACCATAAAACTTGTGTTGTTAGTTTTTAACGATCTGTTAGCTTAACCAAATAAGCTCATATATCAAGTAGACATAACAAAAGATATTAAATCGGCTCATATGCTGAAGGTGATGTATAGAATTTTCATAAATTAAAATATGCTAACCCAGCGTTCTTTTACTTAGAACTTAAGCAAGTCCTCTAATATAGGCTTGCTTAGTATTGAAAAAACATAAAATAATTCACTACTATTAATAGCATCGTTTAACTTGTGACGATCAAATATACAACTCCCTAAAGAAATAATTTTATTATGCATTAGTTTTTTTTATTACAAATTTCAAAACTATAAAAAAAAGTATAGCGAGTATTAATTTATGCAATTTCTTATTAGCACATATTTTTTAATACCTAATAGTATTATTTGAGCTTTTGGCTTGATATTTGATGATCTCGAATAGATTGCTTAGCCTCGAGTATATAGTTCTGTCTTAATACGCAGCGTCAGATTTAGATGCAGCCAAACGAGAATATTAAGCACTTAATTACCCAATTAACTACAGAAGCATAGAAGCATTGGTGAGAAACATTGCTGACAACAAATCGGGTAATCAATCCAAAGAGACCAAACAGTTGAAATACATTAACTGAAGTGGTCATTTCAGTTTTTAAGATATGTTTTTGTTTGATAGCAACGTTTACGTTTGATTTTATTAATAATCCTCTAGTTATTAAAATGTAGGCGATAAATGGTAAGTAAATTGAAAGAAATTAGTGATCATTCAAAAATATTTAGTGCACCTGTGATATAGCATATTTTTATACCCCCTACCCATAGGGTAGAAGAGTATTATTATAACTTTGTGCCGGCAGGAAATGTATGTAACAGGCAGGAGAAATCATATCCAATCCTATTAAGTATATATGTATGTATATTATTGATTAGCGGCAACTGCCGAGACGATATAGCCATAACCTGTCCGTCCGTCCGAATGAACACCTAGATCTCAGAGACTGTAAAAGATAGAGATAAAATTTTTTTCGACAGCACTTGTTATCAAAGCAACAAAAATCGAATAACTAGTGTAATTTATAGCCAGAGTTGCAATAATAATATCAGCCTTTTTCATTCCTGAAAGTTTGATTACGAAATGCGGAAAACGTTTACTGCTACTTTGGATGACAATCTGGTATATTTTGCACTCTATGGTATATTTTGAATGTAGTACTGTATCAATTTGTATCATTGGTATATTTTTACTATTTCTGTGGTATATTAATATGGTATATTATAAAATTAATACCGCAATAATTTGCTTTTATTCAAAATGGGTAACGGGTATCTTAAAGTCGAGCACACTTGACTGAAGCTTTCTTACTTGTTAATACTGATTTGGTGGTCCGTGTTTGGAAACAATGTTGTGCAGTTTAGTATTCGAATGATGCTATTAAATCGACATTAAAATAAACAAGAATTATTTTTTTTATGAGTTTTAGTCAAGGTTTCGGATGTATTCATTAAGTTTTATTCAAAAAGAATCACTATTAAGATAATTAACATTATTAAATATTTACTCTTTAAAGTGTGCAGAAAGATTTTACTGCTAAGGTATAAAATGCTATGACTTAAAAATAGTTGGCGAAGTTCTTCAGATGGCTCAACATAAATTATGTTACTTCAAGCATATTATTTAAATTGTTTGGGAAACATAACTTAATTAACTTAAAGGATTTTTAACAACATATACATAAATATGTTCTGTTCACATACTTATGTATATATGTACACATGTATGTAGTATATTCTTAGGAATAAATTAGGCATTTCAATGCTCATAAGGATCGTATGACAGAAGTAGAATTTCAACTCATATTTCTTCGCTGTAAAAATATAAACTTTCATCAAATGAGACTGTGGAATACCCTGAACAACTGACTTCAAATCAGTTCCATTCTTTCCGAGCAGAAAGTCACTCCCATATGCAGAGCAGGTTTTGAGATGCATTTGTTCGCTCGTTTACCAATTGGCCTTTCCCCACAAATGAGAATACCCTTTGTGGGGGCAAGTGCGAGTACGGGGTATACTTGCACCATCAACATTCCCTTTCTAACCCACGGGGTTTAAAATACATATGAGTTCAAGCAATTATAACAAACAAAAGAGAAACATCACTTCCATTCCAAGCGGGGGGTAACAAAGATGCTGCGCTTGAGCCTTTCATCTGACCGCTAATTTCCTATTCCAACTGGTTATAATGGTTATGGATGAATTAATAGCGTGTATGCCAAAACAAATACAATTAAATAATGAAGCGTTAAAAACTGAATTAATTTGTGTGCGGCATGTTTCATCATTATTTATCCAAATTAGGTTTGAACGCAGCCAAAACGATTTAGTTAAACAGAATTTTTTCCTCAACTTTAACTTCATATTCATATTTGTATGGGAGTGTGTTATATGCGTGTAGATGTGTGTGTAGACAACGTGTTCACGTTTTGGCCACAAAAGATTCAAAACAGGCTTAAGGTAAACAAGCAAGAATGCTGCATTCGTCAAGGTAGTTGCAACACCTTTGTTGCAGGTTTATCTTATTGTTTTCCCTACTATTTATTTTCATTGACGGCAACTCGATAAAGAAACGCTGCCGAAACTTAAAAACACATATAAGAATACACATATTGTTCATATTATTTTGATTTTGTAGCTTATCGAATGTAGATTCTTCTGTTTTCAAAACGATAATTTGAGGTAGCTAGAAAATATTCGTATTAGATCTTTGTTTTACAAAGAAAATTCAAATATAAAATTCTTCCCCCATTTAAACAATTAAAATAAAGCAGACGTTTACTGAAGTTCCATATGACATAAAATTCATAAAATACAATTAAAATGCTAAAAGGATCAACATTAATCTGATTAGTTGACAAGCCAATCACTGAAATAATTGATCTTTAATTTAAAAAGATAAAAACGTTTGAAATTTAAATTGTGGTCGCGCAATTAAAACAAAAGTGGAAACAGAGAACTTTTCTGGTCATGTTCTATATATTATATTCAAGTTCTACAATAAATAAATAACTAATTGCATTTAAAGTTTGTTCAATAAAGCGTTCGACCTTTGCATTTATCTAGTTAATAGATTTCGAATATCTCGCCCGATAGTTTCATTTATTTTAAAATTGTTTTATAAACAATACGTATGTATTTCCTATTTATAATGTTAATAAAAATACCATAAAGTAAACAAATTAAATGTTGAGAAACCTCTTGAGCGATTGCAGCTCACGACTGCTCGTTATTAGACGACGGCGAAGGCGAAAACGAAGGCGATGCTTTAACCAGCTGAGCCGGCTAATGGGCCAGTTGGTCGTCGGATGCTAAGTGTTTTACTTACCTGTATACGTTATTCTTTTACCTGGTTGGTTTTTACCTTCTTTAGACACAACACAAATTACATTCAACACTGCCATTCTTCCAGGCCTTTTCAACAAAACAAGCGAAGAGAGCTGGTGTTGAAAAGTGCACGACTTGAAGATACCCTCAACGCGTATGTGATGTTCTATAACAAGTATACGCATCGTCATTGTAGTTTCTAATATGTTCTGTAAGTTGCATTCTATTTAGATCTCTACAAATCTGATAGATATCTCTGTCTATATCAGCATCCAATTTATTTCTTTTTTAACTAAATTTATTTGTAGTTGATGATTGAAAAATATTATATAAATAGATACAAAAAAAACTTGTTCTTTCCACTATTATATTTGTATTTTTTTAAAGGAATATGCTGAATAGTTGAGATTAAGATTATTCGATTTTTTAAATATTTAGTTTGATTTATAATATACTACAACTTTGCTTAGATATTGAAAAGTTCTTAAAGCATCTCCAGAACTATGAAGGAATCAAGCGAAATATGTTTTTTAATTATGCTAATATTTATTTACAGAGCAAGGGAAAATAAATAATCCCAATTAATACATGTATAATGGTTTGTTTATGGTACGGTTAGTTTAACGCGTCGAGAAGCGTTGTTCTTTTCGCGCCGCAGCGGTGTAGATGAATATACATAATTGGACCGAGGCAGTAATAACATATTTCGGCTGCTTTAAAGAAAAACCAAACGTACGCTCATTCGGCGGGGTCTTCTCCATCTACTTTGCCTCCTCCTGCGCTTCTCTGCTCTGCTCTGCTCTGCTCGTTTCTCTCTTTTTTTTCACCGACATCAGCAAACTGGGCGGTGTATAAGCAAAGCTGAAAACAAGCTAAAGGAAAGAAAGAAATAAGACGAAAACACGTAGCAAAACAACGAAGTGCCCACACTCTGCTGAGGCTGCTATCGCTTAACATTGTCCGATCGACAAGTAAACGATAATTATTGTGCATCTTTATCGGCTGTCGTACATACTTATCGCTCAACAAAGTCTCGCTAATTAATAGCTTGGCCATTCAAGGGGGTGTTGAGTTGTAGCTAGGGAAAGGGTATCTGCAGGTGAGTGCAATGCTGTGACGCAGCCCTGCGTATTTCTGTTGAGTGGCGACGGAATGTCTTTCGGTTAAAGCAATTTGGTGAATAAAGCTGGTTATCGCTGACGGCTGCTTGAGTTTAACCTAAGTTACTCATTGCTTCGCTAAGGTGTTGGGTTCGGTTATAAAAGTCAATTATGTTGGATATCAGGATATCAGTAGGATATGCTTCGAACGTTTACGTTTCCTCTGCATTTTGTTTTCGCTTTTTTATATTGTTTTTACGTAATCGCCTTCGATAACGATATGAGCTTGTATGAACGAGCGCTATGCATAAATAAATTAACATAAATATACTAGCTCGAAATAAACTATTGCTAAACTCGCTGGCATTCATAAAACACATTTATTTGAAGACTTCATTAAACAATTCATATACGATTCTCTCTTTGTCTCTCCCTCTCTCTATCTCTCTCTTGATTGTTGTAACTCCACACCTATCACACTTAATTATTGCTATTAATTATAGTCAGTAATTTATGTAACTGCCAGTTGCATGCATCTACATCTGCATCAATAAACAAGTCTCACAACTTAAATGATCCAAACTTTATACGAGCTCCAGCTCTGCAATTTGAGTGCGTTATAAAAAATTAAACACCTCCTTTACTTCGTTTAAGTTTTATGTTCAAAGCAAAGTACATATATGCATTTGAAGCAAATATTTCCGACTGGGTTTTATCGTGCTAATCTATGCAAATGGATACAACAAATTCCGGGTTTTTGCTTCTATATAAAGGAGATGAAGTTTGTTCATTATTATAAATATATGCATCTTTAAATTTCAATGTCGGAAATATGAAGATAGAAATTTTAAATAAATATATAAGTTAATTAAGCAATTTTTAGAAAAAAAATCATTTAATAGTTGTGTTAGCTATATCATATCCTGATCAACAATAATTTAAATTAAGCGTATAATTTCGTTATGTGAAAGATGGTATTGCTTTAAATTAATTATATTTAAATATTTAAAATAAAAACTACTATAAATAATTACATTATGTTATCATTTCGTTCATTAGATGTTATAACTAAGTAGTTTAAAAACACAAATAACTTTTATGAGCACACTAGATGAATGATAATCGGGGAGCTCTTTTGTTTCTCCCATTTTGTTAAACTTAAATAATTATGTATATTTGATATCGTAAGCGTCGGCAATGTTGCCAGCCTCCACATGATGGGCGCTTGCTCCGCCCACTTCGAGGGTGAAGCCCTCTTTGTTATGCAGACTTTGCAAGATTATGTTGTATATTTATAATAAAACGAACAATTACAAGCTGCTTTTACACGGTTCCTGCTTGTAAGTTTAAAATAAAGTCAAATTTGCACTTTTCTGATCCATCATGTGTTCCAACCCCGTGACCGCATTGTTCTATGTACTCTAATTTATTTGTATCTATCTCGTTTGTAGATGATTGGAATGGAGTCTCATTTCCAACTAGACTACTTGGAATTAATTGATTCCGAATTAAATTGAAAATTGATTAACTTTAAATACAAAATTATTGTATGTTATGTAAATTTAATTTTTAAATAAGGAGAATATTGTGTTTCCTTTCCTTTCATTACGAAATAAAACATTTTACATACACACCAATCAGCGGAGTCCGCCAAAGTTATGTTACGTACGTCAAATGAAAAACATTAAAATCAATTTTTTATCACAATTTAATTGCGTTATAGACATTAATACACCTACGGCCTATAGTCGGCTATGTAGTCAGATCTAATTTTTATTTTCAGATATTTATTAATTTAAAATATTTTTACCAAAGGTGTTGCTCGCGAGAAATGCAACACAAAGAATACTTAATTCGTGGGTGATTCATTTTAATTAGCTTCACTTGATAAAAGTGAATATTGAAGGGAACAAATTTCTGCACGAGGTTTATTTAAGTAAGGAATTATTGCAAGAAAATTACTAACACAATTTTAGATTATTATTATTTTTATTATTAGTGTTTTGAAAATTCAGGAACATTTTTTTTTCATAATTTTGAGTAATTTTGTAAAAAATCATATTTAATCAAAAGTTTTGAGAGAGATTTTAAAATCAAAAAGAATTAAGATACAGCTTTTTCTGTTGCCTGTAATGTTATATGAAGTGTAAAAGATTGAAAATACAAAATATATTTTTTAATAACAGGGTGTAATTATTTTTATAAGAGATGACTCCTGCTGCCTGTCACATTCATTTTTATATATCAACAAACGGCTGCTGCTGTTGGATCTTAGTTGCTTTAGTTGTTGACATTTGGTATATTTTGGTCTCTGACAAAATATCAAATACATATAGCCTTTGGTATATTTTATTATTTTATATAATATATTTTTTGAAGGTATTTAAATAATTTGTGTTCAAGTTCAACCATATAGTGGTAGGGGCGTAGCATAATTGTGATCTATTCTAAAAATTTCTTTCCTAAGTTGAGCGTAGAATTGCTTAGTAATGCAATTTTGTATTGAGTGAGTTTTGTATCGACGATCATTTTTATTGAATTTCGAAATGGATCTCTAGAAAAATCTTATTCTGCGCAATTATTTTACAGTTTACGGGGACAGAAAAAATTATGCGAAATTATCTGTGTAAATAAAAAAAAGCATTGATTTAGTGATTGCATCAAAACATCCTATAAATGTCTTGGATTTTAGAGACTTAAGGCTCTGACATATCTTTATATAATTTCATTAAAAACAACAAATGTAATGCTCTTCAAAATCGAAAATTTTCTTTGAAAATTGACACTGCCATAAGGAAAAATCGTGAAATTCTCGACGGTTATGTATAATGATCAACAATGATCAAATCTACATATAAATATTGGCATTGATCGAGCTGAAGACTTTCCAAGCATCGAAGAATCTTTGCAGTGAAATTAAGGGATGACTTAAAGAAATTAATTAACAAAAAAAAAATCCAACAAAAAAATATATTTTTTATTATCTTTTCATCAAAATTTATGATTAGTTACTTTAAAAATTTCAAAACTAGAGGTTATTAACGAAAAATCATAATAATAATGATGATGATTGAAATGCGTAAAGAATTATTGTAGTGCTATCCAATTTTTTAAATCGAATTTCTAAGAGTTAATTTTTTTATTAAAAAATCGCAACGCAATCGCATTGTTGGCGGTTCTTGAATTTTCATCTAAATAAAATAAAAAACCTTCTCATTATACACCAATGAAAAGGATAATCCTTATAATCGCGATTGATTGGAATAAAAAATGCTTAAGTCTCCCGGAACTTTTCGGTAGTGTACACACAAAAAATCGTAAACCAATTTAATATATTCTCTTTATTTCGCACAATATCATACAATAAGTATTTAAATGTTGTATGCTCATCTCATATCAAGTAATCTTGATTAGAGTGCTACTGATTAAATTTGAATTTGTATTTAATTTGTTTATTCCTTGAGAAGACATTTAAGGGTTTCAAAGATTCAGATATCTTTCAAAGTATTATTTTTGGTATTGCAAAACTATACAAACTTCTAAATAAATAAATGAAATTAAAATTCTAAAAATTCTCCAAGTTAAGGAAAACAAGTAAGAAAGCTACAATCGAGTGTGCTCGACTGTGAGATACCCGCTACCCATTTTGAATAAAAGCAATATATTTTGCGGTATTATTCTCAAAACATACCAATTATACTACAAAAATACTAAAAATATATTTTGGGGTATTATACAAAAAATATACCAAATATACTAAAAATACTAAAAAAATATACCAAATGGTATATTTGGTATATCGATATAGTACCGCCTTCAAAATATACCATAGACGGCACAATATACCAGATTGTCGGCCAAAGCAAATTAGACCCCAAGTAAGTAGGCGTTTTTGCCCATACAAAAGTATTTCTTCAATAACTTCGACAATTTTTATCTGATCGCAACCAAATTTTGAGGAATCATAAATACTATAGTTATTATTGTATATACCAAAATTCGCAATTCTAGCTTTACAATTACGCTTGTTATTCGATTTTTTTGATTTGCGGGGGCGGAAGTGGGCGTGGCAAAATTTTGAAACAAACTTGATCTGCGTGCAAACATAACAAATGCTGTCGAAAAAAAATTATAGCTCTATTTCTTATAGTCTCTGAGATCTAGGTGTTCATACGGACGGACGGACAGACACACAGACACACAGACGGACAGACGGACAGACGGACATGGCTAGATCGTCTCGGCTGTTGACGCTGATCAAGAATATATATACTTTATAGGGTCGGAGATGCCTCCTTCTACCTGTTACATACATTTCCTGCCGGCACAAAGTTATAATACCCTTCTACCCTATGGGTAGCGGGTATAAAAATGCGAACTTAAAAAGTATCTGATCAATGCGATAATTGCACATTAGAATTCTTAGGCTTGAAGCAGATGTGTGCTGTTATGTAAATCAATCTTGTCTAGAAATTAGCACCCTTCAATAATGGCCGCTAATTATTATCAAGCTAAGCTATTTAAATAGAATCAGCTGTCAATTATGTATTCTTTCAGTTATTAGGCGGGAGGCGTGTTGGAAGTAGACACTACTATGGAATATTTATGAATGAATAAGTTTTGTGTTAGAAAAACGTATACATCACATATTCCATCCATCTGCTGTGTCTTACCTAATATTTATCTACTTAGGATAGATAACAATATTGATAGTGTAGTCGACTTTATTTCTAAAGGGTATTTCGTGGTCGAGCACTATTAAAGCAGTTGCATACGTTAAAGCTGAGATTGCATGGAAACTGACAGACGGACATGGCGATATGAACTCAAGACAAAACATGTTTACTTAAAGGGGGCTCAGCAAACTCCTACTTTAATACGTTACACATTTCGTGACAAACGTATAATACCCATTATACATACACACAGACTTACACATATGTGTATGTATGTATGTTTTGTACACCGTTCATTCGCTTGCATACAAACAAGAAGCTAATTCAAGTAACTACCTATTTTTGCATGTATCGTTGGTGGGGAAATGGAAGGGGGAGTTGGGAGAGAACGCGAACGAAGCAGCGGCAAACGAAAAGAGCGAAATACAACAACAACAACAACTAAAGACGTATGCATAATACATACGCGTAAGGCAGCAAAGCAGTATACCAGTTAACTGGCATACGCGGGTGTAGGACGGCTTTGTCTGTGTCTTTTGCCTTGAAATAGAGTTCAATTGCGGAAACGTGTTTCTACGATTTCAATGTACTTTCAATTGAGCGTAGCCAACTTTAAATAATTTTAAGATATTCAACAATGGATAAATAAGATAAATACGATCCAAGTAATTGAAGTAATTGTTTGAAAACAACAAATTTCGAATGCGTTTGATAAATTTTTGCACTAGTTATTATTGAATTATCAAGGGAACCACACCCAAGTTTTAACAATATAGTATATAGTATTTGCAACATTAATTTCAATTTGAAAAGTTAGTTCTTTTGCATTTAATAAATATTTAAGTGGAAAATAAATACTTGACTCTATATTCTGTACTTGACTCTGTTACTGTATTTATTTGCAGATCAATATAAAGAGTTTTTCATGGATCGAAGTTCCCTTACAATGAAGCGAAACTTTGTCTTTCGTTTTTATTGGAAACGTAAATTGAAAATCAAAGAAAAACATTAATTCATTCCTAATTGATTGCAAAGGTATTAGTAATCCATCAAGATAATCTTGGCTAAGTTTTAAGATCTAAATTTGTTATATTCACAGTGCTGAATATAATTATTTTTATTTGACAATTTTGCACTTTAAACATTGTAGCCGCCTTACAATCTCAAATCAATTAATTCATTCGCTTCTCTAAGTTATTTTAAAGACTCGAACACAAGTTGTTTTTGTTTTTGGCAGTTTTTTTATTATTACTTGTATAGTTTTGCATATTGTCTTAATTAGCTAATGCGAAGTTGATAAATATATTTTCACATTTCTACTTGTTGCATAAATATAGTACGTACTTATAATGCGAATATTCTAGACAAACATATTAAATAATTCATCTACCTATGCAAGTATGTACAATGTATGTAAATGTTTGTACACAGAGAGAAAAATATTTATCTCAATTTAAGCCGATACAATTTGATTTAAATTATAGTTAAAATTTATTTTTATTTTATTTAAAATCAAAATGGATATTGGTAAAAGATATTAATAAAAACAAATGAAATAAATGCAGATAATTATATGTAGACAAACAAAATTATTTTAAAATTTCTTACGTTAAGAAAATAATTCCTTTTTAACTATAAGGATTTGAATCGAATGACTTTTTTTATTGATTTGATTTCATATTAAGAAAAGTATTGTTTTGTCAAAATATGTAGATTATAATTAAAAATCGAAAAACCTTTGTATGAAAAACTTTTCCTGTTAAAAAAAGTATTCTGTTATGACATGTAATTGTGAAAAGATCAGAATCGAAATACATTAAGAAGTTTTTCTTGTTAAAAGTATTCTTTTTACATAGTTTTGAAGGTGATATCAGATATTTGTAATTCGGAATTGAAACAATCTATACTTTTGATATTTTAGGCTATTAAGAATAGTATTTTTGAATCAAGCTTGTTTGATCTTATATCAGTTAGTAGTTCGGAATAAACTATCATTCGGATATATTTTTTTTTTGCGGTAATATCAGTTTTTAATTGAGAATGGAAACAATCTATATTTGAGATATTTTTAGTATTCTGAAAAGAATTCATTAATTTAATTTTGTTCTTCGTAGTATCAGTTTATAACAAATGGTATTGGTTAAATCAGATTTTCTTCTCTCTGCGTGTGTTTTTGTGATACATTAATAAATAAAAGGAGTGTATACATATAGTCTAAGTACTCGTATCTCTAAATGTATTTGTATTTCTATTTGTATTCGATTGAGTGTTTAAGTATTAGGCCCTACTACTGACGAAAGGAACTACGTTTATATGTACAACGACAAGATGATCGTTTATATCGTTCGCATACCAGAGCTTATTCTACTTTGAACTTCCGGTCCTGGTCCTCGATACGATTGCGGCGGTGGTATGATAGGAAAATTGTTGCAGTAGCTGCTGTGCAGGTTGCCAATTGGCGTCGACATCATCAGCAGCGGATGCGTCATGGCCAGATCGTAGGATGTCGCCGATAATCCCCCCGCCGCGGATGACGATTGTATGGTCCCAGCTCCAACTCCTAGACCCGAGACATTCACTCCGGCTGCGTAGTGCAGGAATGGCAGATGCGCCGAGGCGGTGATGGTGTGCAGAGGCGGCAGGGGGCGTTGCCGCTGATCCTCGCTGCGAATCGGGGGCAGAGTTATCGATAGACAGTCGGCGGATGAGGTGCGTGCTGGATAACAACTGCTGGCATTTGTGGTATAGCTGCTGTTGCCGCACTCGACGACATCGATGTCGGTGCGATCATCGTCGTCATCGTTGTCCTGGTCCTGATCCGGATCGATGTCGTGCTCCTGCTCCTCCTCAGAGACTTGGTCCGGCTTGTCGGGCGTGATCAAGCTCTCGATGGTGAATGAACGCTTGGGTCGATAGCTGCTTGTGCCCTCCACATCCAAGTTGGTCGTCGCCATCGTCGTTGTTGTGGAGCGCAGATTGAGCAGCGTCATGTCCTCTAGATATCGCGCCTGCGAGTGCTGCAGGCTGTGTCCTGGCGTCAGCGGAAGATGCGTGGCAATGGAGGGCGAAACGCGACTTGCCGCATGATGTGGCATCATCGCCGCCGCAGGTTCTACGCCCAAATCCATGGGCGGCACTTGAGACCCGGAGCGTGCGGTGAAAATGAAGCGATTCAGATTCGCGAGTGCCGTCAGTTCCTCGTTGAGCAGATTTTTGTCGTTCTTGTGCAGCTTGAAACGCTTGCGACGCCGCAACAAACTTCCGTTCTCGAACATATCGAAGGCCTGCGGATGCAGTGCCCAATAGGCCCCTTTGCCGGGTCGATCCGGACGTCGGGGCACCTTGATGAAGCAATCGTTGAAGCTGAGATTGTGACGCAGTGAATTTTGCCAGCGTTGCGTATTCTTGCGATAGTAGGGAAATCGATCGGTGATGAATTTGTAGATATCGCTCAGAGGTAGCATCTTTTCCGGTGAACTCCAGATGGCCATGGCCGTCAGCGAGATGTACGAGTAAGGCGGCTTTTGATCGCCGTACGATTCTCGCGAGGGTCTTGGCATTATATTTAATACTTTCCGATTATTTACGATCCTATGTATTTGCACTAGCAATTGTTGCTATTGTTAATGATTTATTTATAGAGTTGCACATTTAGCGTAAACACAAAATACTTGTTATTGCGAGTTGGCAAATTGATTTTCATTGTGTGTGGAAATTGTTGCAACATTGCGACGGCAAAGTTGGTTGTGCAAATAAAAATACTTCGACGTATTTGGATAAGACGTAACAGGAACAGCGAAAGGAACAGGAACAGGAGCAGGAACACGGCACACGGCACACGGCACACGGCAAACGGCAATCGACGCACGGCGGCGCAAAAGCACGGAATGTGAAAAGCGCTCGCGCTCTTTGCGAATTACCATCGAAAGCTGAATACGACGAGGCCGTCGAATACGTGAGACGTGAGCAGCGGTGGCAACTTTTGCATTGAGGTTGAAGCGAAGATAACGACAGACCCGAAGCAAAACAAACGAAACGAAGAGCCCGACTTCACAGCACAACACCAACAACAATAACAACGACAACAAGAAGAGCAGGCAACACCAATAACAGCAATAACGAAATCAGTGTGTTACAGGCAGAGCCAGAAGAGCCCCAGACTAACAGACGGCGTGTCGGTTATTGTACTAAGTGAGCAATGCAGTACTATAGCCATACTATAGCTAAAGCTATACACACCAAACACCAAACACTATACACAACCAACCACAGTGAGCAATGCAATCAAAATATAATCACTCACATCATTGCCCCCGTGCTCTCTCCCAATCACCGCGATGCCAATGTATCATCCCTCTAAAACGGCGAAACTTCAAAGGAGAGAGCCCGAGAGTCAGACACAGCGGCAGCAGAGGCCGCGACAGCGGCTGAGGCAGCGACTGCGACAGCGGCAGCGGCAGAATCAGAGATTTACTAAACGAAACGAATAAACTGGTTTGTCCAGACCACACTATGCTTTGGGTACTTGGTGGACTATTGCAAACAAGACGATGGTATAGTGTTGTGTGAGGTGGGGAGTGTCTACACACACACACACACTGGCATAGCATAGCGACTACAATAAACGGACTGGCGACTGCGACGCGACTGCACAAAAGAGACCAGCCGCCCGGCAGCTGACGACCCAATATGAGCGCGAGGTGTTGAAAAAGAAAATTACATCCACTTTAGCGATTTACTGATTTTACGTTTTCATAATCTTGTTAGTTAATTTGGCTGCTTGAGAGCAAAGCCAAAGCTGTGGAGCGCTTTGCCTTTGCTTTGCCTTGCGCTGTGTGCGCTTTATTCGCATTGTGTGTTGTTGTGTCTTGGGTATTGTTGCTAGGGTTGCACGATTAAATTTGCACTTCAACAGCAATTGAGCGCAGATTAACTATTAACTATTGTAGATCGAGCACTAATAGTATTTAACTTCATAGTGATCTACATTTTTATATGCACACTAAAAACAATAAGACACATACATATAAACACACTAGCCGATATGTATGTATACTCTCTTTCTCCACCGATATATGTAAACATATGTAACTGCTGTTAGTGTCCAAAGCCATTACAAGCATGTAAAGCGTGCACACACACTGACACAAACACACACGCTCAGCGTATTTGTAAATACAAACAAATTCAATTTCTAGTTAATTTGAGTGTTCATAGAGATAACAAGGTTCTCAACATCGAAAAGTAAGCAGCAAGAGCAAATCAGCCTAAGAGCCCCGCACGTCAACAACGATGGGAGAGCGCGGCTGCGACAGAGTCCACAGTCAGAGTCAGAGAGTGCGAGAGCAATGGTGTGAACGAAATACCAGTTGATACAAATGCTAGAGCGAGTCAGCTAGTGTAGCTACCATGCAACACCAGCTGTTTGCACACTTATTGGATAGAAGAGCGCAGCAATACACAAAACGACAATGTCAGACATGGTAGTAACATCCACCTTGTTTACCTCTCATTTGCTTAAAATAAATGTCCATTTTCATTGGTCTCCTTTCATGCATGCATCTTTATTTAATGGTGGGGCGGAGCATACAGCTTATTTTAACAATGAACATTGGAAATTAGCCAAAGTCACAATGATAATAATTAATATGAAATAATGTTGATTTACTCATATTTTGTAAATAAATGGCATATTAACGTATGCATACATTAAAACTGGAATATGCTCATTTGCGGTTTGTATTAACTATTATTTCATAAATATATACATTCATAAGCATTCCATTAGTCTGACAAAATATTTGTTTGAGGCCCGTTATGCCAAGAAACTTTCGGACATAAATTAGTTAAGTTCATAAAAAATAAAGCTGATTGAAATTTCACAGAATTTTTCATTATTTGATTACATTTTATAGTTACAGTTAAAGTTTATAGCGGATTTTTAGTTTACTTAATTGAAATTAAGTTTTTACGCAGAGAATTAAATTTTTTTGTTATTTGTTTATTTTTTAGGAATATTTCCAATTAAAAATAATTTCTTTGTATCTATGACTCTGCTCGATGCTCTTATTTTTATACAATTTAAGTACTTCGGTAGCCCAGATTTTTCGAATGTAATATAAAAAAGTAGTTTAATGAGATCTCAAAAGCAGTTAATTATAATATTGATTTTTTTTTTATAAGTTTTGAAAAGTATACGCAACAATTTCAACTCTTATTTTTTATTATAAGACCAGGATTATAGATAAATTATCAGCATTCTTAAGAATGTATAATTTTGGGTTATTAGAAAAAGTTTTTCTATTAGTCGAAAATAATTTTAATTAAACGTTTTTTTATACATCGAAAACTTATTAATTAACATAATTAATTATCCAATGTTTAACAAATTGAACTGCTTGTATGAATTCAAATTATTTTCACATCATTTTCTCCCTTGATTGACCAATTTTGTGTCATTAGTAATTGGGCTTTAGATAATTTTTGAGAAATTTGTTAAATAGAACAATTTAATTAAATTGCCATCAACAGAGTATTTAACCTAATTAAAAAAAAAAAAACATTTTATTACAATAGTTAATTTTTGGCACACTCCAATTCTGAACTGTAACAATTTTTAATCATAATCAATAACATATGAATTGATTGCGGTAAATAATGAGAAGCTCGGTTCATATTCCTTGAAATATTGTCGGTGCATATTAAAAACAAATGTAGATATTAATAAAGTTACAAGTATAAATTCGGAAACAATGAAATCTATATGCGCTATATTGATGGTATTTTTGTTAACGTCCAACAAATAAATTTAAAATTACAACATGGCTTATTGTCTATTTTCTATTATCTATTGAACACCACGTTTATTAACACATTCTAAAATTTAAAGATCTCAAAAATTTGAATTTTAATTACAGGTAATTTCTTAAGAATGATTCAACTTTACTTTATGCCTTGCCGAAAATAAACTCGTGAGAATCTCGTATTTTGATAATTTTTTATGTTTCAAGGCTATGTGGTTGACGCGCTAAGTTTGCATAGAATCTATTGTAAAATGGAAATAAAATATTGAATATATTTGTTGTGCACGCTTTTCTTCATAATTCAAATTTTATAAATTTACAATATGCTGTAAGGGAATAGGGAAAAGTGTGGCGAATGCCTGACATCGAATTCCTTTTTGGTGGCAAATGGAATTTTGTTAACATTTTTATTGCCTGATGAGCTATGGTTCATTAATTGTGTGCTATGATTTTATTGTAATACGATGTAATCACATCCACAATCACAACAAATTTCACGGCAAACAATTTTAGCACAACAACGAGAGACAGACAGAAAGAAAGACAACTGAAACCGTGGAACGTTGCTTAGCGGAGGGTTAAATTTGCCTCTGGCATCCAGGAGGCGGTCATAAATCTCTTTCGTATTTGCCGCCTTATTGTTATTGTTACACTTACTGGATGGATGCTCTGCCCAAAAACGTTTTGACATTTGCCTTCTAATAATCAGGATTTCCGATTTTGTGTGAGCACACAGACGTTGTCGGGATGAACGCTTTAATGCTATTTGCTTCGGTACACGGTTTACATTTGTTACAATTATCCATTGTTTGCAACTCGGTAGCACAACCAAAACACAAACCGAAACCGAAGTCAAAACCCAGACGAAACTGAAACCGAAACTAACCCCGTCGATGTAAACACAGCATTAACATCCAAACGGAAATAAAATACAAATACCGTTAAATTAAAATTAAAAATCTATTTAATTTCTTGCACACGCATCTATTTTTTAGCATTTAAACCCCTTTCCGCATTCTACCCTTCCCGTTGTTCAATTGCAAATGGCCCAAAAATGGGAGGTATCTTTGCGTGCATCAAGAATATTCTTCATCTGAATCTCGAGGGATGATTTGACAACCTCGTTTACTAAAAATATACATATCTATGTGTTTAACCATTCATTAAATAAAGTAAGTAAATCAAGCAAGTCGTTTACAAATTAATTCTTTTAAATGATTTCCGATCGCATCTGTAACCGGGTAGAGTGAAATTTAGATAAAATGAAAGTCTGGATAATCAATACCCAATTATTAAGTTTATTCAAAGCCAGGTCAAAGATGTAGATGCGTTTGATTTGCGTTTTATTAAATTGTCTGATTTACAACTTTAATGTAATTCTAGATAACTTCTTCCATGTCAGCAGAGTTTAGCATAGCTTCATAAATGAGATACAACATTAAGGAAGTGCATATAATTAGACGACCTGAAGAGAACATATGATAAATATTTCTAACGAGGTGTAATCGCTTAATTTGTGTTTTGGATTTATCTACAATGTTATTATTAAACTATGCAATAGTCTGAATCTACAGATATGGGCAATTCCCTGGTAAATGTCGCGTGCGACCAGCTTTACAGTGACAAGAAAACACTTAAACTACAATAATTTTAAAAATAAGTAAAGGTTATTCTTAAAGCTTTGGATAAGCACTATTTTTAGAGCCAAGATTGATTTTATGAACTTTTTCTGTTTTACGATAAAATATATACTATAAATTCGTTCATTTTTTGGTTTTGCATACGAATTTGTTAATTTTTGCAATTATCAGAACAGAAAACGAAACAGAAAAAAAAAAATTCCAAAACCATGCTTAGCTCTAATTTAATTACCAATCTAAAGTTATAAAAATAACCTTTTCATATTTTAAAAATTGTTTCAGTTCATGTTTTTTTTTGTCACTGTAAAGATGGTCGCACGCGACATCCCTCAGAGAATTATCCATACTTACTGAAATAATACTATTATTTTTGAGCATTTTTAAACAGTTTTAAAATTGAATAGTATGACCAAGCATTGCAAGACTTCAACTCTTTCTAAAATGTAAAACTTCATTTCTAATAACCAAACTGATTTCATTAAATCCAATGTATTAACCCTGTTTGCACACATTACCTTTACCGTGCACTAAAATCATTCAAATTTAAAAGATGCAGGCAACGCGGAGTACGAATACATTTGAATTGCGCACTGCTTGACAATGTATGTTCATTACTGCAAGCAGTGCTGAATTTTTCTATATGGAGGCTTACAAAATTGTATATATCATAAATACTTATGTATAATGTAGTTCTTACTGGTTTATAAAATAAAATAAAATTTATGTTATAAACATTTCATTTACTTATTCTTATAAAACACTTTTATTATATTTCCTTGTTTAAAAGTGATTGTATTTAGAATAGTACATAAAATTTACAATTAAAGTGCATTCAATTTAGTAATACTAAAATTATTTTGAAAGGTTAAGGAAATTATTAACATTTATTTTCATACGATCGCCATTTTCAAGTTATGATAATTTTGAATTGTCATAATTTAGAAATTTATACAAGAATTATTTAAAACATGTGTATCTAATAATAGCTAATAGCTGCTAATGCAAGAGGGTTCCGACGGATGACAGATGTTTAGACTTGTTAATGATTAAACTAGTTAAGCCTAATTTTGTATGTATTTCAATCGACATTCACACATTCTGGAGCCATACGAGTATTTTTGAAAAACATAGTTAGCCACATAAACTGTGACGGTGGCCTGCTGTTGCACCACCTGTCGCATTAAGACAAACAATTCCATTGCTCATCGTTTCCAATTAATAACAAAACCCATAAATTTGAAGAGGAAACTGTTACACATGTCTGTTGTCAGAGGTGTAGAGATAATTAGAGATATTGACCCTTAAGTGTATAGTATAGCATGGCAGTGTAGGGGGCACGTTTCTTCACTTTTGACTTTTTACTTTTTACTTACCGACAACACAGCGGCACGCCTCTATTTCGGGCGCTGAACCGCAAAAAAAGGTGTTAGAAAAGGCGATCCTAGGTAGCTGCACCAATACAAGCTCACACATCACTGTTGTAGGTGTGAATGTCTGCGTGGATGAATGTTTGTAAATTGGTCTTTTTAGTTGCATGTGTGAATGCCGTGTTTAGATCGAAGGATAATGGTTGTGCCGGCCGGCATTGATACAGTTAAGCCTACAGCCACAACGAGTTTGTTCAAATACAATGTGTATTATGGTGCAGAAGAAAAACCAACATCCTCGATCATCGTCACTTGCCTCTTTGTAAACTCAGCCTATGCCGAACAATTAAAACCAGGGCTTCATAAAAAGGTAATTGATTCCAGTTATCCTATTTATTGGCGCATTAGACATAGTGTGGTATTAGCTTAAATATTTATTGATTCAACTTCTCTTGGGTTGCAAATATTTAATAAACAAACCTAACATCTAAAATGTAGAAGAAAGGAGATCTACTTGTAAAAGTAGAACAAGTTTTGAGGAAATTATTCATGAAAGAATTGTAAAGGAAATATTACTTTTAGCCAAATTAAACATACAAACTCGTATGCCACTTCAATAGCAATTCATTCTTTAACTTAATTGGTATTGTCAGCTGTAGTCGAAAAAACTAATACACTTAGAATTTAATATTAAAATTGTCAAATAAATTAATGTTAATTAATTAATATTAATTATTAATTATTATTATTAATATTTTTATTTCATATATCCAAAAAGGGCAAAGTGGAACAGTGTTTTAAAAAGTTACAGACCTAAATGAACTTGTCAACGTCTATTGAAGTATGTCTATTGAAGTATAGGTTTCATCTAACTATTATAATCAGTTTTAATTTACACTACATTTTATTAAAAAAAAAATAGGTAGTACAATTAAATCAATACCACTCTACAATTTTACTAAACCGATTTATTCTTAACTTTTCTATTGCTTACGACGAAATGTTCTTTACTGCGGTTATAAGCTTAACAAGTAAGAAAGCTACAGTCGAGTGTACTCGACTGAGAGATACCCGCTACCCATTTTTAATAAAATAAATATATTTTGCGGTATTTTCTCAAAAAAAAAAAACGAATATACTGCAAAAATGCTATATAAAAAAAACCAAATAGTATATTTGGTATATCGATATAGTACCGCATTGAAAATATGCCACAGACGTCAAAATATACCAGATTGTCAGCCAAAGCAACTAAGACCCCTAGTAAGTAGGCGTTTTTGTTCATGCAAAAGTATTTCTTTAATAACTTCGACCATTTTTATCTGATCGCAACCAAATTTTCAGGAATCATAACTACTATAGTAATTATTGTATATACCAAAAACTCTAGCTTTAAAATTACGCTGTTTATTCGATTTTTTTTGATTTGCGGGGGCGGAAGTGGGCGTGGCAAAAAATTTGAAACAAACTTGATCTGCGTGCAAGCATAACAAATGCTGTCGAAATATATATATATATATATATATATATATATATAGCTTTATCTCTTATAGTCTCTGAGATCCAGTGTTTCATACGGACAGACGGACAGACACACAGACGGACAGACGGACATGGCTAGATCGTCTCGGCCGTCAAGAATATATATACTTTATAGGGTCGGAGATGCCTCCTTCTACCTGTTACATACATTTCCTGCCGGCACAAAGTTATAATACCCTTCTACCCTATGGGTAGCGGGTATAAAAATGAGTGTAAAACTCATGAATTACGAGTTATGTATTTTAAATTAAGACTACGGTAGATTAAATTAATTTCCTTTTTTTAATAATATGATAGAATCAATCTGGATCCAAAGATGGGAGTTGTCATTAAAAGCTGAGTTGTCACTGTAAGTAAAGATATAAAGTAAGCAGTCGGAGAGTCCTAATTGCATCTTTAATTTTTATGCATAAAATCTAAACTTGAAATTTACAAATTAAAAATAATATCTTTCTTCACGCACTTCAAATGATTCAAACGATATTAAGATAAGAATATTAAAAACGCTCTTCAATTTAGAATATCGTACCTAATTAAAAAATGTTGTCTTGTTGAAGTTTTGACACCTCAAATTTTCGAATCAAGAGCTAAAGTTCTTGATTTTCACTCAGTATACATTTTGGGCATAAATTAAATAGTTGTAAATTAATATAAAAATCGTAAATGCTTCACTGTGTCTTATTATCGTCAATGAGTATTATATTTTCTATGTGGACCTTCAAAAACAAAAAATTAAATATGTTTTTAACATTTGTACGTAAAACACATTATAAAATAATGTTATGCGAGTAAAATACGCAGTAGACAGTAATACACAGGGCAATGTTTTTGGTTAGATCAGGCTTTTTGTTTTTTTATTTACTCTATGTTTGTAAAATTATTTTATAGCCTTCTTATTGTTATCCCCTACACATTTTGTTAGGGAAATATGAAATTTAAATAGTTAAAAACCAAAAAATGTTAGTCATTCCATAGTTCTAGTAAATACAATAGAAATTCCATACAGTTACTTGGCTTTTGGATTCGATGTCGATAAGCTTTCGAAGAAATTATTGAAAACTTTAAAAAAAAAAAAAAATAGAGAGATAAGAAAAATAAAAAAACAAAAATCATGAAAATAGCGAAAAAAAATTCGTTAATCTCACATTCGAATTATTTTAATTTTAGTAATCTATAGAAATAAAGTAATTTTCATACATATAAATATACATTAAAGACTTTCGTTGCTATTTATTTATAATTTCAATTAAATAAATAATTAATTAAAAATGTTTGATGGTGAACAGATGGACATGGTTAAATGGTATTTTTAACCACCAAAGCGTAAACACTGACGTCAACCATTGCAAATATCGATGTTTGTTACCAACGGACATAGCTCGATATATTATTGTGTATTTGCCATCTCATTCGATATATTATTGTGGTTTTACGATGTATTTCAAATATGGCGTCACAACGATAGCCAATCGATAGCTTTGAATCATATCGATTAAGTAATCGATTATTGATAATTCGAAACCGAATAACAAAGACTGTGGAATACAAAATGTATCGTTCATTCAAAAATGTTATTTTCATTTCGATATTTCATACTCTTTTATTTTAGCAGTAATTTCTTAAAACAGAATTTTACATTGATATAATTTTGTTTCCGAAATTATAATGTACTTCTAGAGTAGATTTAGATATGCAGAAGTTTGTGCAAAATTATTATTCCATAATAGAGTTGCCAAATTCGTTTTTGTCCAGTTGTTGTCTTTTATGGGGAGTCCAATTTCTAACAGCGGTCCACAGACATAGAGATATCAAATGATATTCTATATTCTAAACACTAAGCACTTTTGTTGCAATGTTTACCATATGAAGCGCTCAATGCCCTTTGTTGAATATATGAATATCTCAAATTATTTTTTACAATGTCAAGTTCTACAGCAAAATTAAAATGAACAAACCAAAAACAAAATTGACATAATTTCAAAAATAATTATTTTCTAAAATAAGTACAATTACAAATTTTCTTACATTTAAGTCAATTAAAATGTGACAATCGAAATTTTCTAAGTAAAACATTCTAAATTGCAATTGCTTTCTTTTACTAAAAGCGTGCTATTCTAAAAACTGTGTAAAAGTTATTCACAATTCTTCTATCTTTTAGTTGTTGTTAGTTAGTATTTTAATTACAATGTATCCAAGAACGTTTCTTTGTTGGTGGTATGCAATTTTTGTCGTTTTCGATGCATAATTCACAAAAAATTTGGAATTGAATTTAATAATTAGTCATTACAAAATAAAGCTATATGAAATACTTTTCAAAATTAATTTTAAAAATGATTGCTTGTCTGATAGCAGATGTAGCATTTTTCACATTTGCATACTATATCTACACACACAGTTTTAAATTTAATAAACATAAATTGTTTTCAATTGCGGCTTTAGCTCTGGAGGTATCACTGGTGCTGGTTCCGGTTTTCGGGCCACCAATCGTTTGAACCGTCCACTGAATTGCTTGCGGAATCCTTTAAAACTGATTTTGTCATTAGCTACCAACAGTTCCTAAAAAATAAAAAAAAAGTACTCATTAGTTTAAGGGTAAATCAAATCATAGTTGGGTAAAAGTAAAAGGTTATTTGAATTTCCCGCGCAATAGCGTTTGGTTGATGTTTCGATACATTTATCGAAGTTGAAATGGTTTGAATATTGAAAAACGTGCAACAAACAATGGAAATTGTTAGTAATTAATTAACTTTACAAAAATTCCATTCTAAACCATTTGTTAAAATTCGGATTAATCCATTCGACTTTATCTTTGAAAGGAAACACCCATCGACAAAGATATTTTTAGTGTTCTAAGTAGATTGGCCACATTACTGATTACTTGTTATCTTAGGGTTGTTGTTATGGCAATTTTAATCAACGCCTAAAATTGGTTAAAATTTATACAAACTCATAAATTTCTTGACTTTCATATGCCATTTGTAGCTGTGCAAAAATATATTCAATATATTTTTAAATACTATAGGCAAGCATATGCCCATGTTGGCGTCGATGGTAGTTGTAATTATAGAAATTAATTGTCGCTGGTTTTAATTGTTTGTTTGTCTTCCGATTCGATTCTATTTATTTGTGTTTATACGAATGTATTACAGTCTGTACACGTTTCAATTCAAATCCATACTATGTATGTACATACATACATATGTATGTATGTTTTCTGCATGTATGGTATACATATTATTTTTGCATTCATTTTTAACTTTTATGACACATTTTGTGGTTTAGTAGAAATACGCGAATATCTAAGGCAAATATGTTATGTTGTTAATATATTCTTGTGGTCTACGTACCGGGTTAATATGGTAGATATGTGGAACTGGCGCCTTAGGTGGAAACGTCCATTCAGCAATGGCAGCAGTCACCTCCGCATGCCCAACAGTTTGTTGAGCGGAGACGCCGCTCGTTCGCACAAAAGTAACATGTTGATGGTCTTTCATTGTCGGACTGCAATTGTTGGTGGTAACCGTTGTCTCAGTGTTGCTGAATGTTACTGTTGCACGCGGTCGGTCATCCTCATTCTCGTGGTGATCCTCAACTGCAGATACAGATACAGCTACAGCACCAGCACCAGCAGCAGCGGTAGCAGCACTAGCAGCGTTTGTAGGCGATGCGCTGCGACGTTCGTCGCGTTTGCGTAATTTGCTTCGGACGAGACGCATTGTGAGAGTCCCAGTGTTACCATTTACCATTTCAGAACCAAAATGTGTTGTGTATAAATATCAGAATTTCTGATGCCTCAATTTGAGATACACTAACGACGTCCCGATTATATAATTTCAATGCCGAACTGTATACACTATAGAAAGGTGTGCATGTGAATGTACATATGTCTGTATGCTTGTCTCATCCAGTGTAAAACTTTTTGCAAAACTGCCAAAGTGGTCAAAAAATGTTTGACAGCCAACAAATGCCACTACTATACACACAAACACACACACAATTCGCTTTGACTAGAATTAATATCGATTTTCTAAACGTGGGCTGTTGTGTTTTGGGTGGTTCATGCTCCTGCGTCTTTGCGTCGTAGTATTTACGCTAACTTCGCTGTTCGCTTTTGTATCGTGTGATATGGTACAATAATTTATGGTATGTTTCCCGTTTATGAAAATTTTTTGTTACAGCCTTTCGGCTGCAATAATTGCTAACTGTACGCCACAAGATAGTACATTTGATTTAACAATTTTATTCTGCCTATTGTATATGTAGTAGCACTTTAAGTCTTCATAAAACAAACGTTTTTAATGCCACTTTCACAATCTTTATAGGCAACCTTTATTTGTTAGCATGCTAGCGCATAAGGCAAGCATTTTTTTCAACAATGTACCACGTACACGTGTATTTATATGTATTTTGATAAGTTATTGCAATTATTTAGATATACATTTTTCACTATTAACCAAAGATGCAAAATATTTGACTTCACTTTAGTTTACGCAGAATGTATCTGAACAAAGCTAAGTAAATATTAATCGACTCGCATACTGTATGTCAGCAAAACCTCAATACCACCATACGAATTGAGTCTCTCGTTTCCTCTGTCTCTCTCTCTTCCACTACGGCTTCCCAGTGGGAATAGCCATGTATGCATAGACTTTGACTCTCATAAATAAAGTGTCGGTTGCTTTTCATTCATTTTTTGGCAAATATAAAACTCGGACAAGTATCCCATATTTTATATTTAAATATTTACTATGTTAATTTTAGTATATTAAAAATTGATAGTATGCAATATGGTCAACCTTCTGTTTCCAAGCGCACCCAAAGTAGCAACTTGGCTGTGAGAGAGTCATCAACAAATTTCCCACTGTGTCTTTTGCAAACATATTTATAAAATATCGCTCTCTCTCGCTACTAACACTTAGAAACTACTGACGTCACATTCGCGTGAAAAAGTTCGTGTATTTATAGGGTAGATACACACATGCATATGTACTCGTGTACGCACACATTGAAACAGCTTATAAGAGAGCGTCTCAGAGTTCAGACTAATGTACTTCATGCACGGCCATCATGATCATGAACACGTCGAATTGCAAGTGTGTGCGTGTGTATCTGTGGAGAACCTTCCACCGAATATAAGAGTGAGCGAGCATTCACCGAGAACACTGCTATGTTTTGTATAAAATTTTAATAAACTAGGGTTTTTTTCGTTTTGGGATTTTTTTATACCAATGCTAAAAATAAATGCACATCAAGAGCATCGTCGACGACATTAATGACGCATTAGGAAATTTAGCGAATAAACAGAAAACGACGCTGTGCTCATCTTGATGCCAAAGCGTTGATCAACTTGTATACACAATTAATTCTGCCGTGTATGGGAGCTACAAGATCATATGTAGTATTCGTTCCATGAATATTGGAACTAGTGTTGTCAAGTTTCAAGACAATTCAATCAATCTATTAAACAATCTATGCGACTATTCTCTGGCTGGCTAAAAATTCTGGTAATTTAGCTCTACGGAGATATATAGTAATCAATCTAAATGGATTTATGTTCAGTAAATATCGATATCATTAAATATCGATTTATCAATAAAAGTAAATAAAATACAAATAATTCGTTAACAAGCCAATCAATCAATAACTTGGCGCATCTCAAGTGCCGAATTATTGCTTCTATGTATAAGAATAGAAGCTGATAAACAAATGATAAATTGAACATTTAAAAATGACTTATGAACTCACTTTGGGGAAGTTTTTTATATTGTTTTAAATCAGATGGTTAACATATATTTTTATTTAATTATAGAAATTACATTCGAGGTTAAAATAATAAAAAATTAATTTAATGGCACACCATATTCTGAGTTATCGTTCTCAAATGGCGATGAAGTAGAAGATACATTACTATCCATTGAAGTAGTATTATTTACTGTATGATCTTCATTGTTGACGGGCATTAAATCGAGTATTCTATCGGTCTTATCATCAAAGGAATGGTTTAATGGTTCAAATGAATGGTTTGAATTTTCAGATCGAAGATCAATTCCATCAGTATCAAATGATTCGGGCGATATACCTTGTCCAAAATGGGTAATTATTGGTATATTGGGGATTTTATTGTCAATAGTGTCATTCGCTCTTAAATTGTTTTTAACGTCATTCCCTTGAGATAACAAGTTGAACAGGTCAGGAGACGCAAAGCTAGGTCTTATTGTATCCGGCGATGTTTGGAAATTGATGTCTTCTGGTGAATCGTCGTTCATTGAATATTGCACAGATGGAGGCGGAGTTGTTTTGAGAGTTACGTGGTGATAATGATGGTGAATGTGCAAATCGGGGACATTGTGAAACGTTGTCGTTGGGTTCGATACAAATTCGAGTTTCTCGGTGACTAAAATGTTATTAAAAGTTGTTCGACTGCTATCTGATGAATAATGATACTGCTCAGATATTGGCAAATTCGATTCTATATGTTGCTGATAATTATCAGATGTTTGTATATACGTAACGGGAAGATGTTCGTCTGGTGATTTCGAAATGTCATTCATTTCTTCAAAGATAACCATATCTTTTCGGTGATCTACAATTTCGCTTGCGGTATTCCCGTGATGTGGTTTGTTGACAATTCGACCGATCGACTGGTATTCAATGAGTTCAGCGATTTGTTGTGGTTCAGTGTAGTTCAAGCTTAAGCCAAAGCATTGTTTGCTTAGAAATATAACTCCAATTCCGAAGAAAAATATCGTACGAAAATAAGAAACTAACATTTTTTGTTTGAACACTTTACCGAAATCACAAAACAAATTAGACTGCCACTGAGCTTGAATTTGACTCGTATTCGTGTGTTTTTACATAAAAATGCATATGTATAAGTAAATGTAAAAAGAAAGTAAAACTGAAAATGCGTTGATGGAGGAACGACTTTTGAATACCCTTCTCCTAACGGCGTTTAGCCAAAGATTGTCATAAATTAGTTTAAAAATATTACAAACTAAAAACCAATAAAAATACTGCATCAATCTATCGAACCGTAGAGTATTTAATAGCGAAATTGCCTCACTTGCTTGCTGACGAATCGCAAACAGGTGAAACTGGTCTTGAGCAAGATTGATGTATCATAATAATACCCCGCAAATATGTTCGAAGTGATGAGACACTTGAAAGTCAATTTAAACAAACAAAATTTTCTTGACGTAAAGCCAAATTAAGCATAACAAGTACATTATAAATTATTCATAATTTGAATTATTCTCTTTTCGTAGACTGCTTTCTTAGTTCCTTTTGTTGTCTGGCAAGCGTAAGCAAAGCAGACTCCAACAAATCCGATTGACTGGATTTCTTCCGTATAATTTCTGGAGATGGACAAAACGAAACTTTTGCAGAGGGTGCAACGACTGCTTGCGTATGATAATTGAGAGAGTACGCAGTTTGACTCGATCGTGATGGCGCCCGTCCCTTATATACATATGGTATCTGAGTAAAAATATCACAAAAGCGGATTAAAATTGGAAATCACTTACATATCTCGTGCATTTAATCGAGTTATTTTCAGCACAACATAGCCATTCTGTGCTCGCAACAATTAAATCTTCTTTCCGTGGCTTGAAGCATTTACAAAAATAAATTGCTTTAAATAAATAACAATAAAATGTTATTAAATATAATTTCTTTTTTGCACTTTATTAAAATAAACATTAATGTACGCTTACCCAATAAAAACAAGACCATAATTAAAATAAGAAGCGCTCCGATAGTTTTGTAAGGATCTAATGATGATGATTGAATATTCTTGTTGTTATTTTTTGAGTCCAATGAACACAAGTCATTGTAGTCATCATTTAAGGGACAATTTAGTTGTAATCCTGCATCTTTTTGTGTTTCATAACTCATTATTTGACACACATTGATATCGCTATGAGTTTCTATTTTGCCTATACAATGACACCGACAATTCCAAACGCAAAAACATCTCGAATGAGTTTCTATTTCCATTGGTCTTCTAGATACAATCATAACACTTGAATCTGATGATGTTTTTCTTTTCGGATCCAATTCGGTGTTCTTCATTTCATTAGTTTTAACAATCACTAAGAATTAATAACAGAAAATATGAGGTGTACATTTTAAGGTAATTATATAGATCGTATAGGTATAGGTTCGTATTATAATGGAGGATTCTAAAGCTGAACGTAAATTTTTTGTATGAGTAACTTCGTATCACACCGTTTCTTGAAAATTCAAATTTTAATATTTTAATTTAGAACAACGCTAGTGATTATGTGTACGTTTAATTATCACTTTCAACGGTTTGAAAATATTTTGAATTGAACAATATACAATTGCGTTTGCAAAAAAGACATCGATAACAATAACTTATGTGAATTAATAATTCATTCCCATATATGAAAAAACGAGATAATTAAATTAACTAAAAATTGTGTTATAAACTGGAAGATTGATTTTCATTATTTTTACCGTCGCAATTATACTTGACATTTTTCTTTAGGCCCATTACAAAAGGCAGTAAGAATGTTATTGTTTCAGAAATATAGGGAATTAGTATTTTTGTCACCGTTGTTGATGCCCCGGTTTCAGATAATGGACAGCCATTAATACTTATTAGAAATTCATGAGCTTTTATTCCTTTATTTATCACATCCACAAAAATTTGTAAAGCATCTTTAGTCGTGGCATCAGTTACAATTCTTGAAATTTTGACTTTCAAAGCATCTTGTTGTGCAGCGTTTTCTACAAATGGCATTTTTATTTTGATATCAAATGCTGAAAATTTTGATTACAAATATTACTTTATTTATTTTTAAAAGCTCTTACCAGGGACTTGATCGTCTAAGACATTTAAGCACAATGCATTTTTATTATCAGGACACTTCGATAAAATTTTAGCTGGAGATGAACTGAATCCCCGATCATTATTTCGGGAAAGTTCATTTTGAACATTGAGTAAATTTAAAAACTTGCTTGTATTATTATTTAGAAATTGGTGAAATATGCTCTTATAAATTCGTAACCCATTTAGTTTATCAGAATTCACAATAAAGCTGCTTGGAATTAAAAGCTTAAAATTTTCCAGAAATTTTGGGTCCTTTTTGTCTAGAATATCGTTGTGAGATGTCAACAGTGCTGAAATGTTTCCATTTACATATGTTCCAGACAAGTTATTTAATCTGAAAATTATTTTTGTATATTACTAAAAGATAAATTATATTTTTGATAAATGGGAATGTCACATGTTTTAAGAATTGAAAGTGAAAAAGGAAATGCAAAGCGGAAAATACGCAAAGGTACCTTATTATTAATCGCTAGAGTGATCGCTCAAAAATCTTGAATTTTTATTGCAGATTGTTGAAACTTACAAAATTATTGGCATAATCCGCCACCAAATTGTTTTTCTTTTTCTGAAAATTCGTATTTTAGCTGTTAAAAATGGATGTGGTATGCTTAAATTAAAGATGGAATATTCCTCACTATCACAAGAAAATAAAAGTAATTTAAACATTGAAATAAAAGATTTAAATTGTATGTAGACTCACTCTGTTGGTGTTGGGTGTATTCTCGATTGGTCACAAAATTCAGAAGACTTCTTTCCAATATCATTAATATTTGAGTTCTCGATTTTAGTATTCTCGTTCTTTGTTGCTCGAAGACTCTGCTCTGAATAATTCGATTTATTTTCAATTATTTTACCGTAAACATATATATTCTCTTGCCCAGGTTGCTTCTATGAATTATAAAAATAAAACTTGACTTCCTTTTAGCTTAACTACTTACTATATTATAATTATTTGAATTTGTCCACTGAAACATTAATATTTGAATTGAAAATAGACAAAGCACAACATAAATAACTCACACTTGAGGACTTCAGCGGATAAGTAATTATTGGATCACTTCGAGTAACTACTATGATATAAGGTGACATTATTTTTAAGGATTGACGTGTGGAGGGTTCGTAAGTTTCATCCAGTATTAGAAGCTTATCCACATTATCTGAATTTAAATTGGGAGCAAAGACAATGTTAATAATCAAATGGGGCACACATGGCTTGTCTTCATGGATATTATCTGAGCACTTCAGCAGTATAGCGTTAAGAGAATCTCCGTTACTTTTTGTCTTGGTATAACTAGGCATTATTATTATGATTATGCACATAATTACGAATATGACAAATTGATAAAACATAGTTAATAAGATAGACTTTGGAATTAAATAATGTTTTTGATATAAGTATCAAAGCCGGTGTAGATTACAATACATAGTATGCTAAAATTAATAAACAGTATAACTGACAATTCAAATTTTACCGATTTCAGCTAATTTAACCGTTTGGCGCCAGATACTCCATAATACAAATACATTCCCCTATGCATTGGTTAAGAGAAAATGAGAACAAAAAGCTTTGGTACCGCAAAAAGCTTTTGCAGGAAGCTCTTTAAGCTCTCGCGAACTATTGTGATAGTACATTGAGTATGTGAAAGGAAATAAAAACAAATATTATTTAAAGCAGCACAATTTTGTTTAATATTTGTAAATTTAGGTTGCAAAAATGTTTTTACAATTTTAAAGTGCTGGAATTTTAATCAGAGTACAGAAATCCAGGACCAGGGTATGCGTGTAAGCAAGTAAATGTAGTTCGAGGACTTATATACGACAACGACAACGACTACATACCTACATACACATGTACATTTGTGATGTTTTTGTAGAAATATGTATATTTATTGATTTAACGCTAGTAAATTATTCAATTTCCTCATGTGCTGAACGCGGACTTCTGCTACAATCCTCCATCTAGATAATAGCAATAAACAATATATTTAACTGAAAACTGTTTTGCAAAGCAAAGCTAAAGTTAAACCATGACAGCTGAGTTTAGTACGCGTAATACTTTTCGAAAGAGTGGAGCTGCCGGGTTAGGCAATAATGCTCGCAATGTGATTACTTCGGCGAATCCCTCCGGCGGCAGCAGCGCGTCGCTGCTCCAAAAACAGTTGTCATTCAAGACCCCAATATGCTCGAACCAATTCGGCAAGGCGGATGAGGTTGAGATGATTGAGAGCTCCAACACTGATAACTTGGGCGGCAGATATAATAAGGTATATATTTCGATTTGGTTATTTAACATAATAATTATTATGATTTATTATTTTCAAGAATAATATAATTGGCTGGATATGTTGTGCACCCTGCATATGGTTGCGAACTTCTGCCGCAGTGCACAAAGTGGCCATAACATCGGCAACCCTGTTGGTGACAACCCTGCTGGTGGCATCACCGATCTTATTTTTAATCAGCACAGCTCCGTCGCCGCTGCCGAGGGATTGCTACATGGAGGGCGATGGCTGCTCACCCACGAGTTCGTCCCCTTCGGAATGCACAGAAGCCATTTGTGAGACAGTCTCGTCAAACATTCAGGCTAGACTCAATTGGAATAAGGATCCGTGTTCGGAGTTCAAAAAGTTTAGCTGCTGGCGCAGCAGTCTCAATAAAAACATAACTAATCAGATCGAAATGGGGAATTCACAGAAATCCGTTGACATTCAAATGCAGAGTGAGTAGACAATTGTAATTCACTTAAATCATTTAATAATATTCACTTATTTCAGTACTGCTTCAAAATTCGAGTATGAATGGTCCTTTTAAGAAATTACATAGTTTATTTGAGAGTTGCTTAAAGCTGACAACGAATTCATCGGCTATACAACGCGTCTTTGCCACATTAGGAGGATACCTCACTGTAGGCACTTTAGGTCCCTCGTCCATTGCACCGCTCGTAGCCAAAATATATGATCTGGGCCCGAGTCCATTAGTAGATATTTATTATGATCTCAGTTATGGAAGAAGACCCCATGTGCTTCTTATCATTAGCGGACCAAGTACCTCGTCTATTATCTTGGAGGTATTTACAATATTATGTTTTCATGATATCGTTTAAAAACTATTTCTATTTATTTCTTTATAGAATAAAATTCGTTGGATGAGCCCGAAAGCTCCGCCGAATCGTTTACGGCAAGGAATCCCCAAGTTGTTACCAGATCTAATCGATCAGTTTTTACCAAATTATTTATCTTATGCTCAACGTATCTCTGAAAAAGATACCATATTGGAGTTTGTAAAGGATCTCAATAAGGTAATTATCCATTAAATTATCCAATGAAATTAAAAACTCAAGTTTTGCTGTGACATTTTAGATGCAAGTTGAGCAATCTCGTCGAGGTTTTTGGGATAGCTCTGTGTTATATAATATATCCAGTTTGCAATCGATGTATCCAGTGGTATGTTAAGGCTTCAAATTTCCTAATATTTTAATTTGTGACCAATTTAATTTGTATTTCAGCTAAATTGGACTCTTCTTATTCCAAAAGACTGGAGTGGCCCTATTGTTGTGAGAAATGCTGATTATCTCAGAGCTTTACAAGCATTTCTGACCAAATATCCATCTCGAGTTGCGCATAACTCCATGTTATTACTAAGTGCACTTGAAATTTTACCAAAAGATTATCCTAATCCGGAAGTATGCACACGCTCGACAATGTGGGCTTTGCCCGAGCTAGCGTCAGCATTATATATTGCTCAGCACTCGACAGAGGATTCAAAGGACATCATAAAACGGGTAAGCAGAATTTTTAAATTAATCCTATTGTCCTTTATTCTTAAAGCTTCCTCTTTTTAGGCGGACATTGTTTTCAAGTCGCTGAAAGCGCACTTAAAAAGAGCTCCTTCCTTAAAAGGTGCAGCACTCGTGAAACTATCAGCTTTAAAAATTCAATCCCAAACCTGGGAAGGATTTACAAACCTAACGCAATTGATGAAATCACAGGAATCGCTTCAAATTAGCTCAGATAGTTGGCTAGAAAATATTCTAGGGATATATAAAAGGAATAAATTAGTACCAAATACAATTAATATGGACTCCAGTTCCCATGATGCGTAAGTATTAGAAAATTATATTGAACTGCACAATTAATTTCCTAATTTAATATACTATTTCAGATGGGCCTATCCTATCGTATCGACTATATTTTATGACACTTTGAGCCATTCAATTGGTGAGAGCAATGTGTACTCATTTTTTTAGCCATATAAAAAACTAACATTTTATTATATCGTAATTTGCAGTGGTTCCGTTATCGGTTATCTTGATACCCTATTTCAATGCACGATTGCCTCCATATTTGCATTATGCTTCAATTGGCGTTTCCATTGCTAAAGAGATTTTGCGGTCAATAACGAAGAACTTCGATGACAAAGCAATGCGTTGTGTACCGCATTCAGTTAATATATTTTCGAACTTTAGCCGCATGGATATTTTAATTCACTCCGGGGGAATGCAGATCTCGTACCACTCTATGCTTTCCCTAACTGGTCCTATAAAAGGCATGGCACGTTTGCCGGGATTGAACTTGACTCCAACACAAATCTTTTTCCTAGTCTCTGCTCAAGAGCTCTGTGCTGAATCAAACTACATGGGAATTGACACAAGCGCTTCTGAGTTCGACAACATGTAAGTTAAATTACTTTATCCTAGTTGAACCGGCGATTTAAAAGTGTTATATATTTCAATTGATTGCTCTTTTTAGATTGGGTTGGCTCATTGCACAAGGAGGTAGCGCGACTGAAGTTTTCAAATGTCCATCTGGTTCTATGATAAATATTCAAAAAACCTGCAATGTTCTTTAAATGTAATTTGTATAGTGCAAAATAAACTACTGAAATTTTGCGATGTTCTTCGTTTGATTTAGGAACTCAATGTGAAACAACAACCCGTCGAAACACTACTTTCTATCCGATGTCAGCGACTATGCGAAATCTAGTGAATAGAAAATACTTCATTATTTTCTACATATTTATTTACAAATAAATATATTATTTTGTGACAATTTAAGTATTTGTAGAATAAATAAAAGTTGTCATTTAATTAAATATTTTTGCATTTTTATGGGCTGGGGGCAATCCGCATAATTATTTTTCAGCTACTGTTTTCGTCAAGTAAAAGGAAATAACCTTCCTACTAGAAATTATATTGTACATACTTACCTATTTTGAAGCCATTTTTATTTACCGATTGCAATATAAAAAAATAAGAAAGCAAAAAATAAAAATTGTAAAAATTCTTTGTTAATTTATTAAAAAGTATAAAAAATATAAAATAAAAAATACAACACATTTTGTCTTTGTATTTTAAATACGTTTGACATTTTTTTCTTAAACAAAATAATTAATCTTGTAAAAAACTTTAATGAAATTTGTGAAAACATAAATATTAAAAGGAAAATGTTTGTAACAAAACAATTGAGCTAAAAGTAGCATGTAAGAACTGTGAGTTCCACTATTTGGCTTCGTGTTAGTTTTTTCTTGGTTTTTGTTTATCCATAAATTCGCTTTTATATCCTATACACAATTAAAAATTGTAATTTTTCACATTTTATTAGTATTTAAATAAATTAATAAATATATATTATGATAAGGGTACTGAAGATGAATAGGACCATATTCTTTGAGGTAATATTGAGAATAAAAGTTGAAGCGTACATCAGAATTCTGAGGGGTAATATTAAGAAACTCGTTGCATATTCTTTAAGGCCCCTATTGAATCAAGCGCGATATGCAAAGAAAATGTGGGAAGTGATTCTTAAAGACGTTACATATTCGAATTACTTCCCAGTAAAGTAGATAATTTGCCTATTTTTGTGACTACAAATATTAATTTAAAAGCAATTTCAGTTTCTAGACATTTTTTAAGGCACACTACGCTCCAAAATTTTGCGTAATATATGTCCGCGATTTGGCTCCGGCGAAACCCATCCAATCTAAATCACATTTCTTGACCAGCATCAGTTTTAATATATCGTACAATTGTTTTAAGAATGAAGGGTCGAAAAATGAGTTGTTGCCCGATGAACGATGTAAAATGCAATTTATGCTAGTTTGCATCATATAGATGCTGACTAAAGTTTACCAAATGTGGCCTACTATATCACACAGCTGTCATAGGAACTAGCGATTCAAGATTAGTTCTTGTATTTTAACATTTTGTTCTTTACCTATCTTTAAGGTTCAGTTCCGTTCATCTTAAGCAAATTAGATCAAATTACTTAAAATTATAATATCTTCGGCTGGCCAAAGATAGCTTTTCATACTTCTTTATCACTACACACAGAATTTGAAATACTCTTGTAGAAAGCAATGGCAATTGAATATCCAATAAAAAAAAATATACTTGATTTGCCAAAATAATACTTGATTCAATTTTGAATATTTTGTAGAATGCCGTTGAATACTAATATTAGCAAACTAGTATGCATAATAAAAAGTCTTATATTGTATTTTATTTACTAGTATTATAAGCCTATTCTGAATGCGAGAAATTTTGTAATCGAAAATCATTGGAAAAATTGTTATGTCTTAAGCTTATAAGTTGTAAAAATTCTTATTTGGAATCCCTTGTGCTTCTCGACCTTAATGATATATCTTGTACATTTTCACAATTTTTATCGCAGTTTTTAATATACCCATCATACTTGCTAACTTCTCTTGACATTCCATAAGACGTCACCATTGCTGGGAGTGCTCTAAGAAAACCATGTAAGCCGGACGGAATGGGGGGTGTTGCTGGAACTGATAGTCCACATCGGTTATATAAAAAGGGCATAATCCCTGTGACATTCGTATGATGTGTGAGGACTGCCTCCAAGTCGGATTCTTGAGCGTGCATTAAAAACAGGCTGTAGGCATTGGTTGGTATCATGCCAAAATGGTCAAACGAGTCAATATATGCCTCAGTATCTCTTCGGTATAATTCGAGAAAATCTCCCAACAATTTCGCTACCATGGCTGAGCGAGCCTTGCTTATGTTTTGAGAATTCTTAAACAATACTGGTGGTTTTACACCTCCGCCATATTTGGTTAAGAACTTAATTATGATTTTCTCATGACTATCTTTTGGGTCTTGGGTTAATCGTCGTAAAACCGACTCTAAATACAAACTGAAAGTCTGACGCGCTTGAAAATGTGTCAATGTTGAGCCACTAGTGATTTTCTTCAACATTTGTTTGCGCAGTCGTCTGCCTTCCTCCTCACACTTCTCAACGATTTGCTTCTTCAGAAAAGGAATTTCTGAATCCGTTTCCAAAGCGCGCTCGTATTGCTTGATTCGATTTTCCTGAGAGTTGTCATCCTTCGCACTTCGTGGTCCCGAACCGAATAGGTTCGAGTGCAGCATTTGGTTATAATTGTGTTGTGTGACTAATGTTTGGAACGTTTGGCCTTGGACATTTGGTGTGGATATGGGGATACCATTGGCAGGATCCAAGAAGTTTCCATAACGTTGCATAGTATCGTCAGTTGGGAATATGCGAACAAAACCTCCACGTCGAGTGTACTGTAAGCGGGCACTTCTCAAAATGCGCTGCTCCTCTTGTGTTAATGGAATCACAGGTTTCTTTTTGGATTTTGTCGATCGAAGTGCGGATTCACTTGTATCTACTTGTCTTTGACAGCTTGAGCTCCGAAGTCGTGATGATTTTCCATCGTAATGTGTCCGCATTTCTGGTGTGAATGCTGGGATGCCGACACAAGTTAACAAATCAGTAACAAGACAGGCTTTTACCTTCGTATCGAGGGGACTATCAACGCCCATAGACGGTGATAGATTCACTTCCAATAACCATGGTTTAAGTGTATTATCAATCAAAATATCAAATCCATACAGCTCAAAGCAGTTGTTCACATTAGGTACAAACATTCGGCACGCGGAAATGATTGTTTGGGCACAGGCAAGAACCGCCTTAATTATCAAATCCTCAATATTTAACATTAGCAGATGAGTGTCGCACCCCTGAAGTTTGAGATGTCGTAAAAGCGCCGACAAGGTCCACTTGTGACCAACATCTTCGTCTTGTGCATCCGATGATCGTATGTAATCGGAATGATATTTGTTGATGCTGTAGTTGCAAAGATGCATGCAAGGATTCCACAAGTTGTCCGCATTCCTGTCATATCTAACAGTTGCCAATCGCACAATGCCCTCCTCATAAAGATAGATTATAAGGGGGTCAAATGATGTTACCAAAACGTAAACTCTCAAGTCGCATTTGTGACCATCAATGCAAAGAGGATCCACAATATATTTCGATACTAAAACTTGTTCGTCCTGTGGAATTTGATCGGGCTGCAAGCAAGATTTATACTTATTATTATATATAATTCAATAATTATAATAGCTAATCTTACCGAATTGACAATAAAGATGCCACGTCCCCTACTGGATGCTGCTGGTTTAACAATCCAAGGTCCTCGATGTTTATTATGTGCAAATATCAAATCTCGAATTTCAAGAGGTAGAATGAAAGACTGAGGTACTATGTCGAAGTGTTTCATTCCCCGCAAGTGCTGCATGCGCTCAATATTCTTATAAAGTCTATCTTTTCGGGTTAACTCATAAGACCTACATTGAGATAATAAGGTATTAATATTGAAAAATTCCAAACTTACTAATAATTACCAACTTACCTCGGAAAATGATTTACCCGCTGATACAAGGCCAAGTTACGAAGCGTATCAAGTTTCATATGAACACCTGTCCACAACAAATTAAAATTCGAATCACCTTGAACTTCGGTTAAACCATGAACATTGAATATTTTGCGTAGCAATTTGGTTTCGGTTTGAATGAACTTATACGTGATTTTCAACTGATGCGCGGGCATATTGATTCCACATTCGTTGTCTTCCTCACTCGACGCCTCATGATCTTCTTCACTAGTGTTGATCTCGGTATTAGATTGTGATGTCGTTGCAGACTCATAGCCACTTTCCTTATTTAAATTGACCTCGATTTCGATGATTGACGTATTTTTACTTTTATGAGGTTTTCTCGATTTAGTTTCGTTGTATTGAATAGTTTCATCCCCATCGCTGGAAACAGATGCGTCGCTTGACGAGAATGCATCTAAAGATTTCTTAATTGGATTTCTATGATTAACTAATTCTTTGCAATTTGTTACTGTTTTTTCCACGGCCACAAATATTTTGCCTTGATTTGTATAATTTGATTGTGTTTTACTGACGGTTGGTGAGGATGATGTTTTATGAATTGTTTCGTTCGGAGTAGATACAGCACTGGGGCTATCTGCCCCTGTCTTCGATTGTTGTGGTGCTGCTTCAAGTATCAATTTTCTTGTCTTTGGATTTAAAATATTGGTGCGGAACACTAACACAGCTTCACGGGAACCAATCTTTCCACTTGTAACCCATTCATCAGAGTTTACATACTTAAAACACCTTTCGCTAAAAGGAATCATAAATTATAATTTTAAGAGAAATCTAACTTTTGTGTAGATTATCCAAATGCAACTTTTTAAAGAAATCTATCCTCGAAAAATGAGTAAAAACAGAAAATTGGAGTTTACAAGCAAATAGAAGGAAATAATAGGAACTAAACGGGCTAAATTATTAATTTCTTCCGGTCTATGTCTGAAGTTGATAGTTAAGAAAAGAACTTACGTTGAATTAATATGTGAAGATGCAGGCATGGCAATTTCTGGAATAATAAGAGATATATTTTATAGAAATTGCGTTCACTATGTTAGGTCTTACAAATTAGATAAAAATCAAGTAGTTCCTTCAAAATACACTCTTGGATCTTATTTATTTAGATTAAAAACCGAAGGTGTCGGTAGCGATAACAAATAATTAGCTATGAAAAACACAGTGTCATGTGGTCGACTGTAAAATACCCTATACCCATGTAAACTTAACAAAAATTTGATTTATATATAATTATAAACTTTATTTAAAATATTTCATATATATTATGTTCGCTCCAAATCCAGATCATTTTGTTAATGTATTGATGGTACTGTAAATCAACAAAGAAAACGTCTTACAGAGTACATTAATTTGCAGAAATTAGAAACTTGAATAAGTTTCTTAAATGCAAAAATTTAATTATCCATTTTTTATACAAGCATGGGATTCCTGCATAGCCATTTGGATCGAATATCGAGACAAATTAATCACACCAATTCTCTATTACAATTCATACGCATATTTTAAGTAGTGGCGGCCCTGATGATCATAGGATGCGATATGGATTCCAAATATAAAGTGTAGATAAGGCGTTATAAGTAGTTTGGCTTGGTCTTCGAGGAATCCAGGCGGGATCAGTGATTAGTATGCACAGCCGAGAAACCACCAAATAGCATACTACATATTTTTTGAGAGATTTCTAAAGGATTGATTGCGTTGTGCCATTACTAGCCATAGATTTGTATGATTAAGCCAAAAATAATCATAGCAGAAATAGGAACAGGTATCCAAGTAGATCGTCATTAATTATCTCTCTGGCGATCTTATGTCGATCATATTGCTTTGTTGGAAGTCGCAGTTATAAATTTAGTTGTGTACACCTTACCTGGAAGCCATCTTTTCTGCGTTACATCTCGTGGACTATATATTATTATTTGTGATTAATCCCACACAATTAATTAACAATTATATGTAAGCATTCATTGAATTGCCGAGGTCTATAGAGTTGTACATCGCATTCTAGCGAGATTTAATTCCAAAAATTCTCCGATATTAAAATGTATTTAACGTTCTTACAATTCTAAAAGTTCATATTCAAAAAAATACTCTTATGAAAAAAAAAGAAAACTTAATTGGTAATTTTACATTGTTCATCATATGTTCTTCTTATGACATATTATTTAATATTTTATTTAGTTATTATTACAAAATGTCTCAAAAATGTAAAATTTTTGGAAAACATTTTGAACAATGTTTAAATACAGTTTCAAAATTAATTATATGTTTACATAATCACATACATATTTCATTTTCTTCCATAATGATATATTTAAAAAATAATAACTAGCATTACAACAAATTGTATTTGCAAGGGTTTCAGATCATAATCAGCATAGGGCACATCAGTTTACATCCAGTTGCGTCTGTCTCCGGTGTTGTTATTTGACGAGCCAAAAGGATATGTCCTATTTGCGTACATAGATGAGGGATTCCTATTGTTATTAAATTGTCCACTGTCATTGAATTGGTTATACTGTTGATCCGGCAAATCGCTGTTATTGTATTCCATAGCGTTTCCACCATATGTGTTTTTATTGAAAATTGTATTATTTGTTTGAGCCATATTTGCAGAGAAGTAATTCGAACTAGTTTGCATGTTTTGCATATCGCTTGTCATGTTAGAATTCATGAATTGATTTTGATTTGTAAATGTTTGACGATCATGGTTAGAATTAGAGTTATAAAATGGTTGATTTTGAGCCGGAAGTTTTGATTTGGGATTTTGTTGGGCGGAACTTGCATTAAACTGATTCCGAGTTGGTACTGCAGAACTTGAATTATAAGATTCGCGATTTTGTGCTACAGGATTTGAATTAAACGAATCTCGATTCTGTGTGTCAGCATTCGGGTTATAAGATCCACGATTTTGTGTGGCAGAATTGAAGTAATAAGCTTGTTCTCGATTTTGTTCTGAAGGATTTAAGTTCAACAATTGTTGGCGTTCGCTAGTATTGCTACTAAATGTAATACTTGATGAGTTAATACCAGCGTTCGTTGTGCTTGAAGAAGGTTCTTGATGTTTTTTCTGCTCGATTAGTGAGTAAACTTGAATAATTTGCTTCAACTGTTCAGGGTTAATCTTTGTTTTTCCTTGTGAGATCAATGATGAGGCTAATTTGGCAGCCAGTTCGGATTTATCAAATTGATCTGATATTTTGTATGATCCTGTTGACTTTGTCTTTTGAGCAACTTCCTGATTTGAGTAAGAATTGCTCAGAGAGGGTCCGGCGGTACTGCTGTTTTCAGTAGTTTTCTCGTTTTCATTTGAACCTTGAGCCGTCAATTCAGCAGCAAACTCCAGCAATGCTTCAGTATCGTTGACTGCCTTTTTCAGTGCTCGCTCTTGATTGCCTTCCAGCATTTTGGAAATTATTAGACCCGTAAATTTTTCCTTTGCCGTCTCCAAAACGACACAATTTTCGGGAGAGAGAATCAAACTGTTAACCTTGTCTGGATGCACCTTAGATATCTGTAGAGCTTTGGCTAATAATTCCGTAATGTTGGGGCCTAAACTTCCTAAGTAATCTTCAAGTGCTGTTAAGAGTCGAAGCACATGAATTACATTAACTTCTTCTCTTGCCTCTCTGGGCTTTGGCTTGGGTTTGGGGGGACTTGGCTCTCGCCGATGTTCAATGGGTTCTCGACGATGCTCCACGGTATTTTCAATGTGGGCCGGTTCCTGAAGTGGCTCAATTTCGGGCTCATGAAGATAATCAGCGACATTTACGTGATATTTGGTGTCAGTCAATTCATTATTTGTCATTGGTAAACACAATCTTTCACGGCACTTAATCTTAATATTCTCAAGATCTTGATTGTACAGTTCTTCCAAGCGAGCATTAAAGAACAGAATCCATTCGCCTTGATAATTGTAAGTGCGGTGGTTAATGCCAGAGGCTATGAGTTCATCTTTACGTCGTTTCCAAAATTTTTGCCACTCGTCCTTGTATAGCGGATGCTCCTCAGGATCTGATTTGTATACCTCAAAGGATGTATTCAATTCACGCACACTGTGATCAACCATATGTCTATAAGCCTGCCAGATATCGCCGTCTCGCAATGGGGACAATGATCTACGCTCCACATCCCATTGAGATGCTATTACCGGCGATGAACGCTTTCTCTTTCGCTCCGGGGATGGGGTTCTGGATCGATTGCGTTTCGAAGTTCGAGCAGCCTGGCGATGGCGTGACGGTTGAGATTGTCGCGTATCTCTTAGAAAATTTTCAACCATTCGTTTGTGAGTCTCATCATCGACAGGTGCAACATTATGTGGTTGGTTGTTGGGTGGACGCGAATAGTCATTTTATAGCGATACACATCACTTGAGTTTTGCAAAGAAGTAGGATATGCAGGCTCATTATTTGGCAACCTTATGAAACCATCTATTGGTGGATCGACCTTGTTGTTTGCATTTTTAATAAACATCTCCACCTCATTTGAATCTACAACATGTGTAAATGTTGGACCAGTCTGCTCTGATGCGTGTCGGCGATGAAACACTGTTGAGAGTAAGCTTTTCTTGTTCTTGTTGAACCAGTATTCATAACAATGATAGGCGTTCTCACGACCATGATGTGTCTCAATGGCAGTAGCTAATTTACATAATATAGGCGTTAATACTTTGAACACTTGGTGCTCCGGTATGTGTGAGATGAGCTGTCTGTATTGGCGAATGGCTGTTGGAAAATGTTCTTCGCAATACTTGAGACGATGATTGATGCTGATTAAATGGTTATGCATTGATATTTCATCTGCACTAATATCACATAAGCTGCAAAGAAATCTGGGAGATCTATCACTCATACTGCGCACAATTTTCAGAACGTATTCGACTCCTATAAGTCCCAATACGTCTGTCATGTTTTTAGAGTTATCAAATGTTGTAGTAAAGGATGGTAAAGATTTTAAATCCATTGGATTTGGGGTAATAATCTTTTCCCGCCCTTTATTGTTTTCTTGAACATTCTTACTGGAAGTATCAATTTCAGGTTCCAATAAAATAACTTCGTCATCATCATCATTGTTATTAACGACTTTGACAGTTTCTGGATTATTTTCCTTTGGAGCTTGAGCAGTTATTAGTTTTGATAACGGTACACAAGATATTTTTCTTTTTTTAGCTTCTGCAGCTAATTTTGCTGGATTTTTTACAAGATTTATCTGTATTGGACGTTTTGGCAAATTAATTTCAGATTTCTTTTGTGATGTATCAGAATTTTCGAAATTATCTGTAAGAACATCGACAGCAAAATTTGGTTCGTCGCGTGGTTTCTGCATCTGAACGTCATCTTTGGATTTCAATGTTGAATTCTCCACATTTTTTTGCTGCAAAGTGTTGGAAGCCTTTTGAATTGAAGAGATATCACCCTGAACCTTTGAATCAACTGAGATTATTTTTTCATTGGCAGTTTCCGAGTTTCCATTGAGATTGCCAGCAGGTGCAAGAGTTTTCTTGATAATTGAAGGTTCTGCATTCGCACTTTTGGCTTCTATTGAAGTTGGCTTTGAGACAGATTGCAATGGAAGTTTTGTTGCAGTTGACTTTGAAGCCAATTGAGGTTGTGCAACTGTTTTTGCAATGCATTCTGCTTGAGATTTAATTATAGGTGATTTTCTTGATGTCGATTCAATTGACGAATTTGCTGAAGTTGGTTTTGCATTCGATTCAACGGAAGCTTCAGTGGCAGATGGCTTCGTGGAATCTCCAGCTGCGACTTTTGTTGCATTTGGCTTTGTAGATCCATCTGGAGCTTTTAAGCCAGTTGAACTTGAAGTAGTTTTAGCTGAAGGATTAGTTGCAACTAGCGGACCAGAAGCATTTGGTTCAATTATTTTTGAAGTAGACCCAACTGGAACAGTTGCTGCATTTTTCTTCGTAGTAGTAGTTGGAGCTGAAGGATTAGACGAGGCTGCTTTTACAGGCTCTTTTGCCACTATTGGTTTTGAAGTAGATGCAACCGGAGCTGTTGTGGCAATTGGCTTAGGAGTAGTTGCAACTGAAGGATTAGCCGTAGCTGGTTTTGGAGTCGCTGCAACTTGAGGTTTAGTTGCAGTTGGTTTTGTTGTGACTCCGCCTGGAGGTTTATTTGGTTGTGTAGCCAATGTAGATTTGTTTGTGGTCTTTGCCACAGTAGCAGGTGACTGTGCATTATTTACAGGTCCTGTTTTTACTTGTGTATTAGGAGGTCTTTTCATTATGTTCTTGAAGCCAATTCCTTTGGGAAGGCGGACATTTTTTACAATTTCCATTTTACACATATGTTTCTTGCCAGAAAGATGACTGTATAAATTCTTATCTCCATACTGACAAACAGAGCATACATTGCATAAATACATCTTCTTACTTGGCTCCTTGCACAAAACCATATTTTCCCATTTGGTATGGCTGGCTATTTGAAACTCAAGCACCATGACGTCTTTTATGGACAGTGTTGTTAGTAAAGCTGAATACTCCGAACTATCAAACACTTCTTTCTGTATTTTTGCCATTTTCAATTTTATGCGATCTTTTTACATTCACAAAACTAGAATTACTTTCTGCATATGGTAAGCTCTTAAATATAATTTATATATTGATTGATACAAATTTAAATGTTTGGCTTTAATGTTCACATTTATTGTTGCTATAAAATTGAAGGAAAAATATTTTTATATAAAATTTAATCAAATTTTTACTGAGAAACTACTTTTATTTAATTTTATTATCTAAATTTATTAGAAGTATTTTAAAAAGCAAGTAGAATTTAAAAAAACGCGATATCGTACAAGTATCAATGTAGAGCGCATGAAATACACTGAATGTATGTGAAACTCTTGCAACAAATGGGTTGTTGTATAAGAATCACATTTAAAATATTTATGTCTATGTATATTGCTTAATTAATTATTAATTAATTAGGAGTTAATTAAATATTAAATTAAACCACAACCTTAAGACTCTCTTAAAGGGGTTTAAAATAAAATAGCGATACAAAAACTTAGGAAATAACTAGAAACAATAATAGCTGTAAGTTAGCACTAAGCTAGGTAAACCTTACGTTAGTATGTGGAAAGTTGACAACAATTGTACAAACGATTCTTTTATAAAGAAATATAAATAACTTTAAAACGATTTTAAAGTCATTATCAAGTCAATTTCTTCCAACAATACAAATGATTCTATATATAGAATATATAAAAATAGAATAAAAGTGATTGAAGTACTTGGTGCAATTGTAGTACAATTGCAGAACAGTTTCAAACTTCCAAAAACAATTTACCCTTTTAAAGGAATCGGATATAATAACTACAATCTTCAAAATGTCCAACATTTCGACTACAACATAAGCTGTCAAACATCGTGACTTTCGTTATATAATTCTCACCTTAACTGTGACACTTTACGCGATAAACGAAAATACGGTAATAAAAGTTCTAATTGTCACAATTCAATAAACTGGATACTTGCGAACGAACCCTGCCAATGTTCTCAAGTGATTGTCGTGCCGAAAAACAAATATAGTATGTGTGGTGTGTGCCACGAAAATAAACTACTATAGTTTGCATAGAAACAGACATTAGTTATCGTGACAACATTACAAAAAGGACTAAAGAACCGGGTATGCACACGAAAATTACAGAATATAACGTGTGTTAGGGATATGCTTGGGAAAGCGCCATATCACAACAGATGGTCACGAGAGTCCGGCTTAACCCTCTCCAGGATTATTAATATAGCGCTTGTTCAGCTCATTTATTTAACCCTCTTCATGAATATTAAAATAACGCTTATTCAGCTTATTTATTTAACCCTATGCAGTCCTATTAATACTACACTTACTACGCTACAAGTTGTAGTTTAGTTTTAACGCTCCCAGGCCTAAGAACATAGTAAACATTATGAAACTACATACTTAACTAATAGTAATACCGAACATATATAAAAACTTGCGAATTTTGAAATATGATAGATATTTCACATATTTTTTTGACTGTAAACTGGAAAAAAGAGCTAAATAACAATTCGATTTCAGTTATAAACAAAAACCATTCAAGGCGAATATATTTTTTTAATACGATACCCTACGAAACAGGTTCTTTAATTTGCAATTTAGGGACTGCGCATTTTTTACTTTTGCTTTTGTTTAAAAATTTAAAAAAAAATAATTGCGAAAATTAAAACCAGAGAGAAAGCGATTGAAGCTTTTCGTTTTATTTCGACGGAGCTTTTTAAACTTTGTGAATTATTTATTGGGCGGTTGATCTATCGATTTAAGAAAGACTCAATTTATTTTTACCCGCTGCAAGTACATATCATATATACCCCATGAGTGTGTTTTATTTTAGGCAACTAATGTTCCATGTGCAAATGCAAATATATCTGCACAAAGTACAATATATGCATAGATTATACAAATGCAGCGCATTGCAGACAAAATGTCTTGAAGTGCATATAGAATGAACTATTTGAGAGGTAATGTGTGTCAAGGCAGCGAAAGTTGCATGTCCCAAAATTACATACATATGTATTTATGTAAAGTATGTGTGTGTGTCATGGAGTAATGCTTAACACAATGTTGCTACGCATCGTAGCAATGCGATATTGTTAAAGCATGGTTAGAAACGCATAAAGCATGAGGTCATGCAAGCATTGATTTTTTGACTTTACACACAAAACACACATGCACATGTGAATGTACATTTTGGATGTGTGTTGTAAGTCCACATATTGCATATGCTAATTCTCAAACGGTTTAAACCCCCGATAAACAATGTTTTTGTCGAACTTACCGGCATTATTTATATAGACTTAGTTGTACGAAACGCGATGTTCTTCAACCGGTTATTAAAACCTAAATAACCCTATATTCTTAGCAATATGATAGCCTTATTAAATACACACTTATCTAAATATATTTCGCGGACCTACATATACATATATAAATGGGTAAATAATAAATATACACACTTAAAAGCATGCCTTTATTGTTTTACTTTGCTACTTACTTATCTTGTTCCCTCCTTGCGTCCTTACACTCAAACAAATGCACAAACAAACACGCAATTGTTCAATATGTATTTCCAATTTCTACAGAAATTTGCAATAAGTAAAATTTGTTATTTGCACTAGGACGAAGACGAACTGAGAATTTCGATAACAACGAAAGAAAATGGAATGTAGTGCAGATGGATTTCACATCAATTTTTAGTGGTGGACATATTAACAAAACTAAACTAGAGCCGGGCAAAATAATACATCGATACATTTAATCGATATTGAAAATCTTTTAACAATCTTTGAAACATTGCTAACGTTACACTAAATTTACAATAATTTTGAAATATTTTGTTAACAAAATATTTGTTCGGTATTACCAAATTTACCTTAGTTTCCCATAAACAAATTTGCTCATCTAAAGTAAAATACTAAAAATATTTTTAATTTATGTAGACACTTGTAAAACAAATCTAATTTATTTACTTTAAAAATTCTTTACCGCATAGTGATTAAAAAGTAAAAACAAATGGTATTGAAATATAAAAGTGCGAGCTTAAGTCGAATAAATCTATTTAAAAAACTAACGGAGATTTGTAATAATAACCCACTGACATTGTTCCATTCCACAGTTGACATACGCTTTCTATCATGTTTATTCTGACATTGTTTCGATAGGTTGTTCAATTGTCAAGTCCGATTATTCCAAACCGGTTCAGTTCGACGAAGCTTTCAACTGGAAATACGGATGAAGTCTGCGAGGCAAAATTAATCTATCAAAAGCATTGTCATCATAGGAAGAACGTTGTATTTTATTTAATTTTTGCAACATGGATAATTCGGGCAACAATCGTTACGAACTCTTATTTATGGATGATGATGGCGCTGCACCAGTTCTTCCACCGAAAGTTCCCGAAGTTGTAGCCGGCAAAAAAAAGTCTGATGATCGCCCTGCACGTCAAAACATCAATAAAACCGAAAAGGAAAATAAGTCTAGCGTATTGAATAAAAATAATGCTCAATCAAAGGTTGCCAATAATGCTGGTCCAAAGGCTACCGGCAAACCCGCTGCACCAAACGCTGCAGTGAAGGAAACTCGTCCAAGGCAGAATACGCGCAATAATCATGCAACAGAGAACAACAGCCATTCGCATGGACCCGATTACAACAACGAGTTGCCGAGACGTCAGAACAGAGATCGTGATATTCGCGGGCCGCCATCGCGTTTCCGCAACAACGAGAAGTTTGGCAAGAGGGAATTTGACCGTCAATCTGGATCCGATAAAACTGGTAAGTATATATATATGGCATGCATTTATATATTAAAATGTTAGATTACGAATTCTATTTAATTAATATTAATTTGATATGAAGGTTAATATATATTCTCGAATTCATATATTTATATGATGGATTACGCATATACATATGTATAAAAAGGTCTTACGAAACGTGTTTGGTTATGCTAATGCATTGTGGTTAATCTAACAATCCGTGGTTAATAAATAAGAACTTGTTTGATACCCTTTATTACATCATTACTATTTATAGTGTAGACTTAATAATAATAATTAATCATTTTTATTACTTTCTTTTCCACAGGAGTCAAGCCTGTCGATAAACGCGAGGGCGGTGGTGCTCACAACTGGGGATCTGCCAAGCAGGACATTGAAGACCAAAAAACAGGTGCTGATCCCGCTCCCACTACAGATAAAGACGATTCTGGCAATGAACAAACTGTCGGCGCCGATCTGGCCAACAATGTGGAGGAGGACGAGTCCAAGCAAATGACTCTGGATGAGTGGAAAGCTCTGAAGGATCAGCGTGCCAAGCCAAATTACAATCTGCGTAAGGCCGGCGAAGGAGGGGTTGAGAATGCCGAATGGAAAAAGATGATTGTTCTGGGCAAGAAGAAGGGAGGAATCGAAACTGAAGATGAATTCGAATACGATCCCTCGATGTATCCGCAACGTGTGGGACGTCTTCAGCGCATTGTTGATATCCAGTTCAATTTCAATGATGGTCGCAAAACTGGATTCCGTAAGGGAGGACCTCGTGGTCCACCGCGTGGTGGTCCTCGCCCGGAGGGTGTTGCTAGCAATGGTTTCGACAACAACAAATTCGCATCCTATGAAAAGCGTCGTTCGGGCTCCAAGCCATTGAAGGTCGACGATGAGAATCAATTTCCCACTCTTTCCTAAAGCACAGCATTAACAATTCTTTTACTTTTTTTTACACAAGTTGATAAACATATTCCTAAGTAATTGATGTAAAAGAGATTTAAATATCATGCTGCTTGACATTCAAATTATGTAATTTACATAAGAAACACAAACAGCTTTCCAAAACTTAATTCTTAGAATTCTACGAATATAATTTGAATTTCTTTTTGGCATTTACAAATGCATTTCAAAACGGAAAAAAACAAAACGAAACACCCACATACAAACAGAAAAGCTATTGGAAATAGTTCAAATTGTTGAAACAAATATACATCATTTATAACACCATATACTTAATGGCCACTTCTCTTATTTCAAAATTCAAATATTGTATGTACATAAGTACGTGTGGAGTGGATCTTTTCACGATTTAAACATTAAGGTCGAACTCCCTAATACAAAAACTATTTTTTAGCTGTAAATATTACAAAAATACCGTGTATTGAGTAAGATGATTATTGATAACAAAAAATGAAAACAGATACAAATCAGCTATAAACAACTTAAAATTCACAAGTGTTTTTGGTTGTTTATTTCCGAGTTCCATATATAAGATAAGACTTAATGATTCATTGTTCAATTTCACTTTTAATCTTTTCAATGAAACAGTTTAACCTATCCGGCATATAAATTTTCTTTTTCTCCTTTCGAAGACTTGTACTTTGCTCATCTTTTGGTAACTGCACCTGTAATGAAAGAAAGGGAATCATCAAATTGATAAATATAGCAATCAGCGATTTGTTACTTACTAGATATTTGTACTCTGGAGAACTGGATTCCAGCAATAAGATTCGATTTTCTAATTTCTTAATACGATTCAGAATATTGCCATTATCATCCGAATTAAATCCCATATAAGTCTCAATGTTCCTTAGACGAATGCTTGGTAATGAATTGTTATCAGTCGGATTGTTCGGAGTTTCTTGCGATGCCATGAGTTTATTGAGTTCTTGTGAATAGTTTGGTCGCATCTGTGGTCCAGAATTATTATTGGCTCTCCTAACTATAGTAAACTTGTTAATATGTGCATTTATGAATATCAACCGTTCATACCTTTTAGATGGCCTTTTGATTGATGTTGCTTCACAAGAAAACTCTGGGTTCGAGCACACGATGTTTCCTCAGTAAAATCGTCTTCATTATTTTTGCAATTCGACTCATTATCGGTGGAATGTTTCTTGAAATCATTTATATTATACAGATTGATTTCATCGCGTTTTCGTTTCAAGAAACACTCAACACGTCTATTCAAGTCGGCGTCATTGACTCTGATTTGCACCAATTTATTATCAGAGGTCAGAGACTGATCCTCAATAGGGCAAGAAGAGAAATCGAAAGCCTTCAAAGTTAAAGGTGAACGTTCTATATATTTGTTGTAGTTAAAAAATGAATTTGTATATTAAATATTTATATACAGAATTGGTTTTAGTAATTGCACATGCATAATAATAACAATCATAGGTTCTTACGAGGCCATTGGCACTCCTTATTTTCTTTCCACTCCCCGACTGGATCCTCCTCATAAATTTCCTTTTTCCAAATGGGAACTCGTGACTTTAGCTCATCGATAGCAAAGCTAACGGATTCGAGGGCAGCGGCGCGGTGGGGTGCTGAAGTAGCAATTACCACGCTTTCCTCTCTAACTGGAACTGATCCCAGTCGATGATAAATGGCAATGTGCTTAAGATTAGGCCAACGAGTTCGCAGCTCAGTGCAGATTTTACTCATTTCCTTAAGTGCCATGTTTTCGTACGCTTCATATTCCAATGATGTCACCTTTAATTGAATAGTTAAATAGACATTCGTTACTTATTAGAACTGGCAATAATCATAATTAGGCACTTACTTTTTTGCCCTCGAATGTGTCACGTGTTGTGCCCACAAACATCGAACAGGCTCCACAACCATCGTCGACTATTAAATTGTGCACTTGTTGAACGTTGATTTTGTCGTTTACTAATTTTATGTAGTCCATGGTGATGATGTTAACCGCCGCTTATGGGAGGAATCACAGCAATTTCGTCACCCTGTTGTAGCCGAATCTCTTCGTCTAAGTTTTCAAGGTAATTCTCGTTATGAGCTAATATAATACAGTTACTAATTGCGCTCAAGTCGAAGCGATCAATTAGTTGTTTAAGCAATTGACCTGTTTTAACTACAGATTCGACTGCAAATACTGCACGAGATGTTTTTGCAAGCTCTCGACTTTTCGCAAAAAATAGAACGTTAATATTAATAGTTTCCGAGTTTTCTACGCTCATCATGTTCCTTTGAACATTGTTTTTACATTTGTAAATTTCACAACTTGGGATGACACTGATAACCTAAAAGTATCGGATACTCAATTGAGTATCCGATAGTTGCGTAAAGTATTTGATTAAAATATACTTGCATTTTTAGTAATTACTTTAACATTTAATGGATTAAATTTAACCTACAGCTACTTTTGATTATTCTGTTATGCAAATACTAAGTAAAACTTAATATTTATTTAACAATTGCTTACTTATTTCGACAAAATATTTGGTATATCTTGAAATTCAAGTTTTGGTCACATTCAATAAATTCACATTGTGGGCTAAAGAAAATTGTGTTTAGAATTTCTAATTAATTTATTTGCTGTTTACTTGTGCTACAATCTCAGTGAGTTGGGGGAGATAAATAAATACATGTAATTAAATACATCCATAAATTGTGCTTCGCTGCAATGTGTGAAATGAACTAAACTAATTAGTCAATACTTACGCATTAATACATACATATACATATATGTAGGTTGTGAAATATGTGCCGGTGTCCACATCATAAAAAATGATTCTTAAATTTAATATCTTGTAAAAAGGGAGCTAAAACTTAATGCTATACAACGTCATCGGTTTTATCTAAAGCAAAATTTTATTATATAGTTTTCGCGTTGCGTCAAATTCAGCAAATATAAAAAGTAGCTTGACTTGTATACGTCACTTGCGTTAATATATAGTATTTATATATTAACAAAACCATTTCAGCAGTTAAAGTAAGTTATTAACTTTCTAATATATTATTTGCAGGCAAAAACTGAGATAAGCATTACGATTTAAACATGAAAACACGCTTCAATTCATACGATATCATATCTGGCGTTGCCGAGTTGCAGAGGTATTTAAATAAATTCGTTTTAAAATTATTATACTAATTATATTTCCCATGTTGATTCAGGTTGGTCGGCTATCGCGTTAATCAGATCTATGATATCGATAACAAGACGTACCTATTCCGTCTTCATGGCGGGTCATCAACAGAGAAGGTCACATTGTTACTCGAGTCGGGAACGCGTTTCCACACAACAGGATTTGAATGGCCAAAAAATGTGGCCCCCTCTGGTTTCAGCATGAAGTTAAGGAAACATTTGAAAAATAAGCGCCTTGAGCAAATTAGCCAACTTGGCGGCGACCGAATAATTGATTTTCAATTTGGCACTGCTGACGCTGCCTATCATGTACTTCTAGAGCTCTATGATCGCGGCAATGTTATCCTGACTGATTATGAGCAAACCATATTATACATTTTACGGCCACACACTGAAGGCGAGAGCGTGCGATTTGCTGTTCGTGAGAAATATCCCATTAACAGGGCCAAAAAGGAAAGCACAGAGTTGTCCGAAGAAGCAATTCGCAACATAATTGCATCTTCAAAGCCTGGCGAGCATTTGAGACGAGTCTTAATGCCAATCTTGGACTGCGGTCCAGTTGTTATTGAGCATATTTTACTTGAGCAAGGATTGCAAAATCACGCCGTAAATGTTTCCGCCGAAGATGTCATGGAAAAAGAAAAAGAACAGACTGAAGAGGAATCCTCAAGGACTCAAAAATCCAAGAAGAAAAACAAGAACCGGAATCAACAAGTGAACACCGTTGCTGTTAAATCTTTTGATGTGGAAGCGGACTTACCTAACTTAATGAAAGCCATCAAGGTTTGTAAATTATTATTTATAACATAGTTTACGCAAATTATATTTTTCTTTTTTTCTAGTCTGCTTATGATATCATTGAATTGGCAAAAAATAAGAACTGCAAAGGTTTTATAATTCAAGTTAAGGAAGAGAAACCCACGGAGGGGGATAAGGTTGAGCATTTCTATAGAAATGTGGAGTTTCATCCATATCTCTTCACTCAGTACAAGGATCAGCCATTTACCGAGTTCCCAACTTTTATGGAAGCAGTTGATGAATTCTTCTCAACGCAAGAGTCACAAAAGATCGATATGAAAACATTGCAACAGGAACGAGAAGCTCTTAAAAAACTATCCAACGTGAAGAAAGATCACTCAAAACGGTTGGAAGAACTCAATAAAGTTCAAGATTTGGATAAGAGGAAAGCGGAATTGATAACTTGCAATCAGAGTTTGGTAGATAAAGCCATCTTGGCAATTCAATCGGCCATTGCCAGTCAATTGTCTTGGCCAGATATTCAGGAGCTGGTCAAAGAAGCCCAAGCAAATGGAGATGTTGTAGCCAGTACGATAAAACAATTAAAGTTGGAGATCAATCACATTTCGCTATTGCTGAGTGATCCATACGGTGCAAGTGATAGTGAAAATGAAGATGATAAAGAGGAATCGATTGTTATTGATGTAGATTTGGCTTTGTCTGCTTGGGCTAATGCCCGACGATATTACGATCTGAAACGTTCAGCAGCTCAAAAAGAAAAGAAGACCATCGACGCATCGCAGAAAGCTCTGAAGTCAGCGGAACGTAAAACACAGCAAACTCTTAAGGAAGTGCGCACAATATCAAATATAGCGAAAGCTCGAAAAGTTTTCTGGTTTGAGAAATTCTATTGGTTTGTTAGTTCTGAAAACTATTTAGTTATTGGAGGAAGAGACGCGCAACAGAATGAATTGATTGTAAAAAGGTGAGAGAAAGAAATAATCAATTTAATCATTTTTATTAAATTAACCTTTATTCATAAACTTCAACAGATATATGCGACCGAAAGATATATATGTCCATGCCGATATTCAGGGAGCTTCGAGTGTTATAATTCGCAATACAACTGGAGGAGATATTCCACCCAAAACACTACTTGAAGCTGGCACAATGGCAATCTCGTACAGTGTTGCATGGGATGCAAAGGTGGTTACGAATGCATATTGGGTCAATAGCGACCAAGTGAGTAAAACTGCCCCCACAGGAGAGTATTTGGGTACTGGTAGCTTTATGATTCGTGGAAAGAAAAACTTCTTACCCTCTTGCCATCTGATAATGGGCTTAAGTTTGCTTTTTAAACTGGAAGATAGCTTCATAGAACGTCATCAAGGGGAGCGAAAAATCAGAAGCACAGATGATGACATTGATGAGCAGGGCGTACAGGAAACGGAAGTAACATACCCCATACTTGATGATATTAGCGAAGCCAATGATGTTAGTGAAGGTGCCACAAATGGCTTTCCTAATACTGAAGTTAAGGTGGAACACGATACTGGCCGAATTACCGTAAAATCACAGTTGTCTACTGATAACCAAGAAACTCCAGTTGTTGAAAAGATGCCTGAAAAATTGGTGGAAGATGAAGAAATTGCCATTATTGAGGCTGGACCTTCTCGGAAGAAGACTCAAGTTTTAAATAAGAAGAAAAATAAAGAAAAGGGACGCAATGACAAAACTGAGGTTGAGAAAACTCAAGCCAACTCAGGTGAAGCAGAACCCAATGCTTCCAATAAATTAAAACGCGGCCAAAAGGGTAAATTAAAAAAGATGAAATTGAAATATAAGGATCAGGATGAAGAGGAGCGTAAAATTCGAATGATGATACTCAGTTCATCTGGAAAAGACAAATTACCAGCAAATGATGAAAAAGAAGATGAAAAAGCAATTGCATTGAAAAAAGGACCTAACGTCGATAAAACTGGAGAATCCGTCCCTAAAAATCAAATCGATATTGATGAAAACGATGATACCCCCATTGGCGTTGATGCTGATTTGTTAGACTCTCTTACAGGTCAACCACTTGAGGATGATGAGTTGCTATTTGCCATTCCAGTAGTAGCTCCGTACCAAGCCTTGCAGCAATACAAGTAAGTTTAACACAAATCGATTATAATATATACTTTTTTTTATAATCTTTCGTTCTATAGATTCAAAGTAAAGTTGACACCTGGCACAGGAAAACGTGGTAAAGCAGCTAAAGTGGCAATTAATATGTTCTCCAAGGACAAAGCCTGTAACAATAGGGAGAAGGACTTATTGAAGAGTATAAAAGAAGAAGCACTAGCTAGAAATATCCCTGGAAAGGTTAAGATTTCAGCACCACAATTACAAAAGTTTAGAAAGTAAATAATTTGAAATTGAATATGAAAGGAAATTTATTTCAAAATTAAATTAACTTATTTTCATATCAAAAAATAAGATTGATTCAACCGAAAAAGATTTAATAGATACTTTTAAATGTTATAATCCATCTATATATGTATGTAAATTCAACTATTTGATTTAATGTTTGTTGATTTCACTGTGATAAGTCATTGAATGACTTGGTTGCTGAGTGATAATAGTTGGACATGATATAATAAAAAAAAAAACAATTCCCAAAAATGGTGTTTTCATTAACGATTTTTAAAAGTTGGAACAAGTCTCCTTGCCCTGTTGCCGTGTGACATATTTCGGATGTGCTTTCGTCAAGTTTCTTATCAATGTCGACGAAGGGTGCAAATATTTTCGATACATTTTCGATAACATTTAAAATGTTAACGACTTATTTTTTTATTAAGTATATCAGCCCGTCAATTTATTAATACCAAATTAATTTTTGGTATAATTTCGTTACATAAAACTATTTCAAGTTTCCCACGAAGTTATCGAAAGCACGCTTGGCCATGAACGATAATTTCCTGCGCAAGCGCTTTCCCAGCTTATTCGTGTGGAATCCAAGTTTGCATGTATTTGTTTATTGAAGTTGCTCTAGTATGGAGATGATTTTTTATACGGTTTGGTAGCAAGGCGCCCGTTTTGACATAAATGAGCTAAAAAATGTGTTCATCTCGCGTAAAGTTTCTTCGCGAATAATTTAATTAGATTAAAGTTAGAAAACTTGTTCTGCCTTAAGAATGAGGGCGTAAAATTAAAAAAGTACGTAGAGAAAAACAGAAAGGACACTGAAGACTTTTTATAAGCTTATTGTGGATTGTGTGTTACAGATTTTTTCTTAGATTCGTATGTACTACATACATATATGTATGTACATATGTACATACATACATATGTATATGCAATGAAAATAAGTGTGTGAAAATTGTCAAAATGTTTTCAATCAAAAGTATGTGAGAATTTTTCAAATTCCTACGGATTACAATGGTGAAACTTAGTGAATCATGAATTACAATATTATAAGATGAAAATGGCTACAATAACATGTACACTTGCATACATATAAGTGGAGAGATGTATGTATATGTACAATCACATACATACATACATACCTAAATAAATAAGTGCATGACAACAACGTCCTTCAAGCCCCACGCAGTCAGATGGACTTAATTGCTGTAAGTGTAAGTATGTACACACATACATACATACATCATATGTACATATGAATAAATTTATGTACGCAAGTGTGAACAATGTAAGTTTGTAAATGGTTTGCGTTGTATACATTGGAAAGATTCTGCGGTAAATGTGTTGAGAACTCAACGATTTGCGAAAAGGATTGATTTTTCAAATCCTAAGAAGAAATATAGTAATTTATATTTATTTTAGGAAATATTGTCAAGTGTTTGTATTTATGGGTATGCTTTTATTTTATTTCTTCAATTCAATTTTTAATTTTTAGACATACATGACAATCTCTATTTGATAATACAAAAAAAAAGAAAGTGAAATTGTGGGGGGTTGAGTTTCATTCGCCCACTGGACATTACTTTTGTTATTGAAACTTTTTGTGTTTTTGGGTTTCATAAATACCTGTCGGCAATATTTATCGATTAACATCAACAATTGGTAGCGAGAGGACGTGCACAATAACAACAAAGTTGACGCCATCTACAGGACAAAACGTGTATTTTGACTTCCGTTTATCGATATTGGGTTCGAAACCAGTTTCATGTGATTACAATCGTTAAGTAATCGATCGTTTTCTATTATGTTTTTAAGCAAATTTCTCTCTTAGAATATTTTATTTATTTTATGCTCATTAGTGAGTAATCTGTTTGTGTACTTCGTAAAATATTACTTTGTAAATAAATAATACTTCATGTGTATGCATATTTTGTTGTGGTTTCTAGATGGTTTGATTATAGCGTGATATGACAACATGGAGACGAACCAATATTACTGCCGAGGTGGAATGCAACCGACTTCATCGCCATCGCCCATTTCCCAAACCCCTACAAACAAGATGAGCTATGGAAATAATGCTGGCCAGGATTACTTGGCCTGTGGCACAAATCAACCAGAAACGGGTTTCACTCCAAGGGATATGACACCACTGAATGGAGGCGGCAGCGTCGGGAGTGGCAACAAGGCTTTTGTTGGCAACCACAATGCTGCAGGAAGTCCATATGTTTATCCCAACTGCAATAACAGTGCTCAATGTGCAAGCAATACGAATAATGCTGGAAATTATATCAACATAATGACTGTTCCATTGGGAACATTGCAGTATAATCGAAAGAAGACAACAACCCAAGACTACCAGTAAGTGAAAAACATTTGAAAAGTATTTACATTTTAATCTGATTTGTTGAACTTTGAATAGATCACGCCTATATTATAATACAACGGATGTCAAGTGTCGGGACGATTATTATTTGGGGAAGCGCATCAACAATGACAGCCCAGGCCCATCGCAACAGCAGCAGCAACAACAACTTCAGCAGCAACAACTTCAGCAGCAACAACTTCAGCAGCAACAACAGCAGCAGCAACAGTTTCAACAACAGCAGCAACAATTTCAGCAACAGCAGCAACAGCTTCAACAGCAGCATCAACAACTTCAACAGCAGCAGCAACACCAGTTGCAACACATCAATCATAACCATCAGTTGCAACACGCTCAGCAATCAACCGCCTGTAGCCCCAGCTCAGTGCTGGAGACACTCGACGATGGCTCCGAGTGTCCCATGTATTCGAATGCGGCTGCAGCAGTTGGTCGCGTGGTGGCCGCCACTCAAACGCATCTCAACAATGCGAACGTGGTGACCTGTGAGCAAACGCCAGTGTCGCTCGTTCCCGTCAATGTGCCTGTTCCACCTGTGATGTACACGGTGCATCGTGTGGTGACCACCGCTCAGATTCAGACAGCGGTCGGCAGCACCTTTGCCTCGTCGGCCAGTGTGTCGAGTGTCGTGAGTGCCGCCGGCCGCAATGATAACGATAACTGCATGACCTCGTCACAAGTCACATCGGCCATGTCGATGTCAGCCAACGATCCGCAGTGTCACAGTGGGAGTCTTCATATATCAGAAATCAGCGGAAATATCATGAACAATGCCAATGCACTTGGCCCACTGACTGGAGTGCGAAGTCCTTCCGGTGAGTGACTTTCATTGCTCTCTCTCTTAAGTGGAAACTCACTCCTTTTTATTTTCAGGTGCTTTGACAAATCTGTTGCCAGTTCAGCAGAACTGCAGCAGCAATGCCAACAGCAGCGAGGCTCAACAGAATCCTGCGATATCGAAACGAGTGCTTGGCGGCAACCCACCATCATCATCATCATCCACCACATACTCAAGTGCCGGCAAACCCAACTCTCTGGTAGCTCGCACTCTGCAGAATGTAAGTTGACTGTGTAGCACACTTCTGATATACCTAAAGTAATATTCGTTTCTTATTCTAGGTAATTCCAACATGCGTATACTTAATGTCGCGAGTGGCCGTGCACATGGAGATCGAGGGCACGGCTCAATGTCCCTCGCAAGTAATGCTTGCCGCTGCCTTGGGCTGCGAGGAGCTGGGCATCTCAAACAAGTTGCTGGCGCAAAGCATCTTCGGCTTGTGGATGACCAGTGGCTTGCTGGAGATGCAGCTGAAGGCCCATCACTGCCCCTATATTGTGCGTGTGGCGTGGTCGAGTCTGTTGGAGAAGTTTAGCAGTAGCAATCCAATCGAACGCAAGTATGACGAGCCCATGATTGTTCTCAAGCGCAATGTGTTCTTCTCCAAGCGCGACGAGGAGAAAATCAAGTAAGTATATTTAGTTACTCTAAATTAAACTCTCTTCGATAATAATTGCTCGATTTATTTCAAAGGGATCATCGAATTGTGGAGCTGCTTTACGAGGAGGCAAAGCATTATGTGTTGACCGGCAGATATATTATGGAACCTGTGCATTCGCTTATGCTGGGCGGCATTCAAGCTAGAATTGAACTTGGACCCTACAATTCCCATACGCATACTGTGGGATTCTTCAGGTAAGTAACAGCAGTATGATTGACTAGTTCTTTCAGTTAATAAAACTTTTGATATATGCAGAGAGAACCAGTCACGATTTCTGCCAAAACATGTGGCGAAGAGCTCCAATTGGCTGTGGTTGCCCATTAGCCAGAAGAATTCAGCAGAAATTAAGCTTCTGGAGCAGTTCAAGCGAGTGCCGCAAACAGCCACAACTCGGAAACTAATGCGAAAGTACTTGGAATTCTGCTGGGCGCTGCCATTCTATGGGTAAGTTGAAAATTGATACCAAATTTTCAATACCTGGCCAAAAAGATTAGTTTGCTACTAAATTCTTTCATAAACTTTAAAGAATTTGTATTTGAGTTAAGCCCACTTGACTTTCTGACTTTTTATACCCGATATTCATTGGTAGAAGGGGATTATAATTTATTCCAATATCAACGACGTTAGCTTTTCCCGTTTGTCAGTCTGTCCGTAAGAACATTTAAATCTCATAGACAATAAGAGATAGAGCAACAGTTTTTGTACCACATTTGTTATTGTTGCATAAATATCAAGTTTGTTATTTAGTTTTTACACGCCCACATCCGTTCCGCAAATCGATTAGTATATTTTCGGTGTATTAATTTAGTCAACATTTAACGCACCGCACAATTTTGTTTTTATTGAAAATGAGTAGTGGGTATCCCATAGCCGAGCTTTCTTACTTGCTTTAATATCTGGCCAAGAAGATTTTGTCATATCTGCAGCTCAGAGATATCTGCCGGATAGAAGAATAGTTCTATCCGTTCTGCCAAATTAAAGGACGTAGTTAGTACTCACAGGCAGTGTATAGATATTTAAAGTCTAATATTTATAATTCGTGATTGAATCATCTTGTTTTTTTTTTATATTTTTTTTCATAATCCGTTCAGCCGACTTAACATATATACTGGTTTTTGTAAAAGAGAATCCACATTTGATACCCATATATCAAATTTTATTTAATATTCTAAATTTATTAAATATAATTTTCAGTGTCATCAGTATCATAATTAAAATATTAATATAGTTTACTGACAATTATTACAACATTTTCACAAATATGTAATTACATTTTATTTAAAAACAGCGCTGCGTTCTTTCATGGACAAATGGAACAACCTGTTAGGGGAATTATGTCGTTGGTTAACCATAAGGATATGGAGGTCTTGATTGCGGTGAACGAGAGAGGAGTTTTTATAATAGACTGCTATGAACACGTACGTCTACAAAATTGTCTTTTCTATCTTTTACTTCCTTTACTAGTAATATTATTAATTTTTGTAATCTTTTTTAAAGACACTTTTATTGGGACTCCGATATGAAGATATGTCATGGGACTATGCAAAGCCAAGTGCTAGTGATGATCCCGAGTGTCTTACATGCATATTCCTGCAGGTTAGTATTGGATTATAATATCTACATATATACATACCAACTGATTATATCGCATTTTCAGTTTGATGCTGTGGAAAATGGAATACAAATATCGAAACTAGTACAAGTTTTCTCCAAGCAAGCGGCTATGATTGATGCGCTTATATTGCATTTCACGGAACAGATTCGAAAACGGAAACAGGAAGGAAATTCAGCAGAGCACTTTCACGACGGTAACTGCTTATTAACCATAAATATATTTACATATACTAATACTAATAATATTCTTCATTTTACAGAACCAAATCCTATTCAAAATAATGGCAATGGAGTATTATGCAATAAGCTGTCGCGTTTGACATTAGCCAGCTTTGACGAAGAAGGCCGCTGTATTGGGCAAATGGGATCATTATCTATAAGCTATTAACAATTGTTATATATATAAAATTCATATGAATGAAATTGTTTAAATTAAGAATTATGATCATTATAAAAGAACTACACATATAGACACATGTATGTATAGTAAAGTAAAAGATAGCTTATTGTACATAGACTCTTGTATATACGTATAATATCTAGAGTGTTCATGGATGGACCGATTACAAGACAAGATTCAACTGGTGCATGGCCAAAAAACCAAAGCAAACCAAAACCAAACCAAACGAAAGTAATGCAAAGAATACCACAAACAAAACAAGAAATGAATGATATGAGAAAATGAAAAAAAAAACAACAGATTCAATCAAATAATCGTCTTAACTTCATATGTGCGGGTTAAACTGGTTCATAGATTAAAGCATAAGCACAACCATTAAAATAGTATATAACATATATAACATACGATGATATATGCACAAAATACCGAATAAATTCAACATTTCTTATGTAAGCGATTTCTATGTCAGATGTGCACTTTTACATATGTAAGGATTCTGAAATTGTATCGTCAGCAGACTTATTTCCCAAATTTATTTGCAATAATTTGTAACCATAACCCATTTTTAATTTCCACTTATCAAAACTATTCAATTCAAAACGAGTACGTGCACAAAATATACTTGTAAACACATATTCACTGAGATGGAATGAGATGAGATGAGATACAGATACTACCAATAACAATTTAATAGTTACATTTAATGGGATTATTGCATAAGACTTAATGATTGATTTCATTTCGCATTTTATAATATCGTATATTGCATATGTAAATACATGCGAGTATATCCTTAACAAAAAAAGAAAATGGGGTTAAAACAATAAAGACAAAATGAAAACTTAGTGTAATGGAAACCAACGATGGATGGTTCTGATGATTTCATTGGAGATGAGATTGATCGTATATTAATCTAACGTATATACTTAATTCTTAAACGTAAAATTTGAATGACATAGTAATAGCCCGGTTCCAATCTGCTGAACATTCTTTAATGTAATTGTGGAGAATATTCGACAATATTGTATAATTACTAACATAAGTTCATATGTTAAAATTCATTTGTGTGTATGTATATTCAAATTAGGTAGTTTTTACGAATTTTGTTTTGCAGTCGAATAACAGTATTAGGAGCCAGGATTTAATTGATTTGGAGACGAGTCGAGGTGTTTATTTTCATAAAAACACCCAAACTCTTAGACGAATATTATCACACTTAATATGCGAAATATTTCTGTATATAGTTTAAATTAAATAATATAAAATGAATTTCATAAGGATTACAAAATAAAACCAACGCAATGTGCAAATTATGTATGTTTGATCTTTCAATTTCTCTCGACCGTGGAAGTAATCAAGGCGTGTTGTTCTGCTCCCGTACACTAGATGGCGCTTTGTCACGTCTCCCTAGATGATGTATTGAAAGCCATATGAATTTTCGACGTCCTCTAAACTAAGTTTGCATTCATTATGAAAATATAAAATATGGCAATTTTGTGAGTATATTTATAGCCAATCCAACTTATTTTCGTACGTCCTATTATTATTGCGATAAGGTATTAGAGAAATACCGATATATCGATATTTTATGAATTGTCCGTGCTAGGCGAACTTATCTATATCGATATGTTTATGTTGAGGCGCCAAAATTTCATTTCCGCTCTAATTCAAACACAACAAAACAAAAATATATGCACTCGTTCTACTTTCTCGAATAATCATATCACCATTCATATTGTAAAATAAGGAATTATGTGATAATTTTTTAATATAACAACTTATGTATATGCAAAAACGTTCAATAACATATAACAATTTGTTCAACAATAAGCCAAATAATCGTAAGCATCTTTGGCAATTTAGTCATTTCTGTGCAGAGAACCTATACAGTCTAAAAGATGAATATGAACCGAAATGAACGAATGCAATAGAAATTCTACAAATATTAAAAGTTAGCTATTTACTTTGTTTAGTAGATTTAACTTTTTAAAGAAAAAGAAAAGGCACTTCTAAGGAATCCCTTAAGGTAATTTCAAGTTTTAGATAAAGTGTAGGTGATTTTTATGTTTCTAAAAATCTGATTTAAGAACTAACGGAAAGATGGTTTATGTTTTATTGAATGACTACATACAGCAGTAATTCCTTTTTGAATTAGTAATCTAATGATTATGCAATAATACAAATTTAGAATTCTAGTGCACCATCAAAGAAACGAGGTGTGGATTTGTAATATTGTCGACACTCGTGCATTTATGTACATCCATGTGGAAAAAGTTGGACACTTGATGACCACAAGTGTGGATTGCGAGGTGAGAAATAGATAGAAGGAAACCCAAATCAAATGCATTACCAAAGTTTCTGTCTTCAAAGTTAAGAGACAGTTTGGTTGAGTGTGTACTCGTGTGTGTGAGAGAGAAATCGAACTCGATTGAGCCGTACCCAAAACAAGAGTTAAGGCGACTAAGATTTGGCTTACCTTACAATACTGTTCCCATCAACTCCTTGCAGACTGAGTTTGCGCCAAGCGAATTCAAAGTGACAAGAGTAACAAGTTGTTGCTGCTTTGCTCTTGCACTGTTCTTATTTTACGCTCTCAGTTCACACAGAGAGAGACAGCGAGAGTCAGAGAGCGAGCGGTTGTGGGGTGTGTGCGTTAGTATGTGTGAGCGCGAGAGTGAGAGTGAGTAAGTGGTTTGGCTGGCAGGCGGTTTTTGGAGTCAGCTCTCTTTTCGCCGCAATCGCCTTGAACTCGCTGTCGCAGCGATAAAGCTTCGATAGGACGACGTCCGCTGAAACCAAATCACATCCTTCTGTTAATCCGAAGAGTGCACAACACTTTGCCCGCAGTCGCAATCGCAATCGAAAATCGTAGTCGCATTCGCAATCGCAGTTCACACATTGTTGCTTTTCTTGGTGCGTAAACTTTGGCGATTCGCGCGACAGCAAATAGAAATTGAACGAATCGCAAAATGGATATCTCAGCCTATCAGCACATGAACATCCGCATGAGCACACGGGGCAAGCGACCGTTGCGAAATCTAACGCCAAACGACAAAGTCCGTGCCATTCAACGCATTCATAATGGCGAGACGAAAGCAAGTGTATCCCGGGACATTGGTGTACCGGAGTCTACACTCCGTGGCTGGTGTAAAAATGAGCAAAAGTTACGGTTTATGTGCCGCCAATTGGGCAGCGACAATTTGGGCCAACAGCTGGCCACACACGGTCTCGATACACCGCCCGAAAAACGCGCCAAACTAGAGCTACAGCTGCTGCCACCAAAGTTCGCCACCATGCCAGGCTACGATGAGCTGGGCGGATTCAGCGGTCTGCCATTTCCAGCCATGGATTATAGTTCCCACAACGAAGCGCTGCTCGAGAAGTTCGCCTTGGTCGAGTTTCTCAAGCGCAACGGCCTTCACACCGAAGATGTTCGCTCTGCCGGCACAGATCCTGCCTCACCAGTGACCAACAACATGGTGCATCAGCTCAATCTCTTGGCACTCTTCAACTCCAAGTTGTCACCCAAGGTGGAGCACAACACAGCAACAACTCCAACGGCAGCTACCATTCCTAATCTCAATCTCAGTCTAAATTTAAAGACTACGGACATTCAATCGGATGAGACCAAGAAATACAATTGTCCGCTGCTGAGTGTGAAGAATTGGGCCAAGGATCCAGCCAAATCCAGCCAGATGCCCTTTGCCCAACCGCCGTACAGCAATGACAGCAACAACAACGACATCGAAGGCAGAGTCACCACAACATCGACACCCACTCCAGAGATTGTTCCATTAACTGTTCCAGTTCCACCGCAACTGCAAGATGCCGAAGCTCAAGCCCAGGGACAGGGTCAGGGAGCATTGCTGGATTGGTGCAAAATGTTCAGTGCGAGTCTGAACTTTTTTGCCTTCGCCGCGGCTGCGGCTTCAATGCATCCGGGAGCAGCAGGAGCAGCAACTGGAACACCACTTGGCAGCGAGGCAGATTTGCATGGCTTCAACGATGCCCTGCTTAAGCGCCTGAGTCCTTCGGTGCACAGCGAGTCCTCGAAAGAGAGCTACTACGACAGTGAGCCAGAAGATCTATCTGTGCGCTCGTGTGCCTCAAAGGTGTCGAGTCCGGCCAACAGCAGATCTCAGAGTCCGGATAAGAGCAGCACATCAAGCACATCGATTCACAGCGATGGCGAGCAATAGTCAATTCGAGAATCTCCTCACACATTGTAGATATTTGCATAAAAGTAAAATAACGAGTATTTTTCAAGTTTCAATTGCTCAAGTTTCGGGTCTTTTAAGCGTCGTCGTACATCAATAAACTCAACTAGATTTCTCAATCATAAAACCTATTTTAATCTGGCCAAGATAGCAAATTGCCGCCAAATAATTGAGTATACTACTCTTCAGATTTTAATCAAAGCAATAAGTATTCAAATAATAAACAACAATAACAATAACTAAAACAAAAAAATGGAGAACAAACAACAAGCAACAATACTAATCACGTTTTAATGTCATACCTAACTATTAACAACCATCGTTGACTGTGTATAAATAAAACAAAAACAAAAAAAAAGAGAAAAGCCAAATGCAATAAAATTTAATTAAGTCGAAACAGTTCTAGTTGTATTTAAATAGCTAATAGCTTCAATTTTTGGCATATCTGTAAACTAATTTATTAGATTTGTTTCATTACGTTGTAAGAATTAAATATCATATTTGTAATTGTAAGTAATTTAATAATTAACTACAACTAATTAATAAACTAATGAGATGCAAATATACATTCATGCGAGTATAGTTCAAAATAATCAACAAACTGTTTTTATTACTTAATTGGTATTAACATTTATTTCAGTTCAGCATTTGAAAAATACCATTTTCAATATTTTCCGGCATTCTATATAAAATTTCGATGTTCCATATAATTCCAAATTGTTCATAGTTTTTTTTGTTTCTATAAAACTATTTACAGATTTTCACCTTAGTTATGAATGGACCTTAGATTTTGGGTATTTTATATCTTTCATGAACAGAATTTAAATATCATTTTCAACTTCATTATATGAGTCTTGGTCATCATAAGAATATGATAATATTCAAAACGAAGGTATAGTAGGTATATCTTATGTTTGAGAATATATTTTAGCCTCATTATAATAATTTGTGGTTATTTTGCATTAAAGCAATAACATAGTCACTGTAATCAGTTGTGCAACTATTTCAACGAAGACATTCCAAATTTTGAATGAATTTAATTGTTTTCTTTTTTATAAGTTTATAGGTTCAATATTTCAATTAATACAGTAATTACACGCTTTACTTTAAATATTAATGAATATATTTTTTGTTAATTATTTTATAATTATTTGTTTAATTCTAAGACATTTTGTTTAGTCTGTCTACAAATCAATGAATACCAAAAGCAGAAAGCTGTTGCAAGCAGTCTACTGCTTGTAAAGCGAAGGTCTTTTCTTGCAAGCAGTTCAAGGGCATGAAACCTTTGAAATGCAATTTCACTTTCCTGGTTTATTTTTAGCGATCCCGCGATCTTAGATATTAGAATATGTTACAGTAGCTTCAATGGTTTCTATAATTAGTAAATATACTTGGACTCATGATATTCAAATCTTGATAATGCCGATAGACGAAGTTGCTCCGGTGCATGTCGAAGTTGCCTTCATTCGAATTATTGCGAGCTGGATGAAAACAGTGGCGGATGAAGTTGGCGATGACCGTGACACGTAAACAGGTTAAGATGGTTTTTGGATAATGGGCTCATCTAGTGCCTGGCAAAAAAAAAGTCTAGGTATAAATTTGCCTGCAAGAATGTGCAGAAGTTGCAACGAAATTGTCTGCAGAGTGGCAGCATCGAAGTGGCAGCAACAGCAGTTGCCGAGCTGGACTCGAAGCTGGAGTTGGAGTTGAAGTTGGAGTCGAAGTCGAAGTCGAAGTCAGAGCCGCAGCCGCAGACGAATTATTGGTTCACCTTTTGGTAAAATTAAATATCGCGTGTTGGTAATTTCCGCTTGGCTTCTCGTTGCTGCTGTTGCCGCTGTTGCTGCTGCCAACTCTGCTGCTGCCGCTGTTGCTGCTGCCAACGGTTGAAGTTGAAGCGAATTATTACGATGATTACGCGACTGACAATGCTCCCATGCATTCATGTCGTCCATCCGGCCATCCAGCCATCCAGCGATCGAAAGCAAGCGAGCTTTCTATGCATGCGTCGTCCATCCATCCACATTGCATGCGAGCTGCTCGATCGTTGCTTTTGCTTGTGGACATCTTCGTGGCATTCTGGATGAGGATAAAATTACTTAAAAGCGAACCTCTGGGCATATCAATAGTATTGGCATCCAACCGCTGTCAATATTGTGACGCCTCGTAACCCGGCTGATCCGTAACCGATCGCCAAAAAGGAATCATTATATTTAGGTGCACATTATGTGCACACACACACACAAGTACATTGAACGGGTACATATAAAGTTACATACATACATACATTGTAGTGGTAATTAAGTTGGCAAAAGACCAAAGGAAACGAATTTTATGTTTGTGGTGGTTCACAGTCATCAACAATTTGTGCTCTCATTCATATTACCATATGTGTAACAATGTGAGTGTGTGTCGAGACTCAATTTGTCTGACAAACTCGCAGCATATGATTGACAATTATAGCAGCAGGTTAACCGATCGCATTGTCTCGATTCCGCAATGCAGCCACGTTTCGAACCAAACCGAACCGCCATCAACATCACCATCGCCATCCACTACACCACGATCACCATCACCGCCACCGCCACCGCCACCGCAACTTTACCGGATGGCCCCTGTAATTAAAGTTTGCGTGCCGACGGAATAAATGTTGCTGATATTGTTGCCATATGCACGTGTTGCACATATGTACAATTTACACAATATATACTTGTAAACTGAAACATTTATGTAAAGTATCTTTATAATTTAACAAGAATGTTGCCGTATTTTTAATATAAAAAATATAATGATTTATTTACTTGTATTTATGTTAATTATTTGCATTCAGCATATGTCACAGTCTAATAATTTTAATATGCCTTCGTTTGCCACACTTGATACATTTATACAAAAATTTGTACATGCCATAGTTTTCAGACGCAATAATTTGTATTAATTTGCATTCGTTTATCATATTTTGTATACTCTAAATATAGTGGGTACATTTCAATTGCATTGGTATATCAAATCATTTAGTTTGGAAATGGTACATTGCTAAACTATTTAGCACAGTTTCGAACACGTTTAACAATGCTTATTTATTTAGTGAATAATTGGCTATGTAGGTAATAACATAAAAATGATTTGGTACCAATTATTGCAAACTTAAAATGCTTTTTAGTATATTATTGATTGGTACAATTGAATCAAGATGAGTTCGATTGGCGGGAAGAGCGCACAGATTAGGCCTATGTTATTAGTATTATACTTATACTTGTTATAAAATATCATATAGTAAATGAATAAATAAATATGTCATATTTCTTGCAGAACCTAACTAACCTCTTTCCTACATTGATTATTATTGAGGCCTCCAGCAATTGTACATTAAACTAAACGACTTTCCAATAAATAATCTTTTATCAAATATTCACACTTAAGTGATTAAAGCTACTAGTTAATGTATGAGCTTATGTGCTGTATTTTGTTTTCGCTTGTGTGTGAGTGAGTGCAAGGACTTTTATAGCCAATTTATTCTCGATCGCATCTCGATCGCGTTTGAATAATTGGCAGCAAAAGATACGTTTGCCACTTTTGAGCAGGCTCGACTGGCTCTCTTTCTGCGTTTTGCGTGTTGAATGGTTTTTCATTCTCTAGCATGCAGCAATTACAATCAGATTAGTTGCATGTCTCCTTTGCCCCCGTCCTCTCCACCATGCACCCCTGGGGCGCTTCTTTGATGCAAGCGTGAAATCGCGTTAAGAATGCGACGCGATGCTGAGGTTAATCGCTCATTAGTTTCTTCAAAGATGTTGTATGTTGCGCCTTTTGTGTCACTTATAATTTCAAGTAAATACAAATCCAGGCATTTAAATTTATTCAGCAGCAGCGTAATGGGCATAGTATAAAGCTGAGAACTCTTGACTGAAGAGTTCTTACTTATTATTTCTGATTTGTTTGTATTATATTCTATACTTATTAAAATCTAGGCTACATTTATGTCCTTTTATTGTGGGCATTAAAAACAAAAAAAACGAGAAGAGGAAACACAAAATTTGTAGACAGACAAAGAGTTTCGCACAATGTTGGACAAAAGTTTTCACAATCGTTCTACAAATTTACATACAAACGTACATACTCGTATACATAGTACGTATGTATTTATTTTTATTTTTTTCTTTCGTTTAACAACATGGAAATGGAAACGGGCATCTTTCGCAAATAATCACTTTTTTGTCTTTTGCTGGAATTGTGTTTTTGTTTTCATATTTCTTTTTCTAGTTCTCTCTGCTGTGTATTGCTATATTACTTCTTTGTCCTTGCTAAACATCAAAGTCTATCTTTGGACCTTTGTCATCATGGTGTTTTCACACCCTGCGCCAAAAGCGTAACAAGTACGAATAATCCAACTCGACATAGCTCGACTAGCATTATGCTCTCCGAGGTAAAGGATTAAATATATATTTATTAAAATCAATACAAGTGTTAATAGATACCAGTTTAAGATTTACTCTCTACTAAGTTTAACAACTTATGCATTAAAATCGTTCTAACCACTTTTACAGTTCTAATAATTGTTGTACTTTTTTAATAGATTCAGATATTAGGTGAAACTTTAAAGGTAAAAGAGTCGTGAGAAAGTTCTTCGACTACATTGGCACTAATCTCACCATAAAATGTTAATCTTATCTGAGCCAACAATGACATATTACTTGAGTGTCCTTTGTCAGAATGACTCGACGCGTCTGGAAGTTTGGAGCTTATTAGAATAAAAAGGGCAAGCCTTTAAGGCAGGGGAACAGTGCTCTACGTTATCCTTGACAATCGACTCATACCAGCAAACACTAAATAAACCTTTGTCGAGTTGATTCTTGTAAAGAAAACATTTTGCTGCAAATCAAATGGATGTCATAAGAGGCAAAACTTAAACATTATACATTTTAGAAGGTTGGCAAATTGTTTAAATGTTATGAGTTTATCAGAAAGTTGAATACTGTCCTCATAAGAAATGACAATGTTTGACTTGAGTACTGTTGTAAGTTGTAAAGATATTCGCATAACTCAATTACACCCTCTTGGAATGGGATTGAGAACAGGGTATAAAGAGCGTAAAACCAACGCGACAATGTTTTGTGTATGCAAACAAAACATTCTCATACTTATTTCAAAATATTCATTATAAAACGCGCGTCACAAGGATGTTGTTGTCATGTGTAAGTAATACAAAAAAAAACTAACCCTTCTTCCCTTCTCTTTCCCTTTTCTTATTCTTGGGGTGCACTTTCTCCAATGCATACAAAACCTTGGGTTGGTAAACAAAGGAGCAAAGGTCATTCTAACGTAGATTTCATCAACATTCGGCAAAAGCGTCAATGAATTTCTGATGTCCGGTCAGAGAATCCGTTAGCAGGACATCACAGTTGCCCATAACAAAATGTTTCGTGAGAAAAGGGGCTTATTATCTCCCAATCCTTCGCTTATTATTATTTCTCTGGTAATTTGTGTCCGGTTTGATAATGGAAAGACAAACATACTATGTGCGTTTGACGCTTGATAAATTAAGGCTCGATACCGGTTGTGTTTTTATTTTTTATTAGACTGTCACCGAAAGTGATTTGAAAAATTAGGTAGTCGGATCTGCAGGATATGAATTCTTAAGCAGTCATTTGCGTATACCAGCATCTAATCTTAACAAATGACCCAAAGTGCCGCTTCATCAGTGACGGCGCCAAACTGGTCTTCGCTATCAATCGGCCCATAACGGAATATCCTTTGAGAGTGTCCTGCGACTCTACCTTACAACAACATGTTTGTAACGGGATTTCAATTAGGCGTTCTTTCTTATGCTGATCACTAATCGAGCAAGCAAGCAATATACATATAAATTAAGTATATGTAAGGATTTTACAATTTTCGTTTTGGTTAAAAACTTTTGAGAACTGTTGCTACACAACGATTTGCTGATATATTTCAATGATTTCAAAAGGTGTTGATTTATCATGCTTTATTATACTCTTCAGGTCCGTGTTTTCAGTGTCCTTATAAAGTAATGCAAATTTTGTATTACAAAATATATTCGTTTAAAAAGTTGATACACAAATATATAGTTATAACTAGTTTAAATATAAGTTATTGTCACATTAATAAATCGTTCTTTAGAGTTATGAAATATTGAAACCATGTATGATTATTGTCAACTTTTTCATCTACATCAAAAATTTCAGAGGTCAAATCCTTACAATAACCGATTGCTCCTTTAACATTACCAATTGCGGTAGTCAACTTTGATGATGAACTTTTTTAATCGTTGTTAATCTCCTGCCTTTTTCGGTCTATACAAATTGAATTGAATAATATACTTGCATTGTTATTATATATGCAGAGTATCTTCTTATTGTGGACATCTCTATTTAAGAGACCTCCTTTAGTCGGGCACTTTTTGTAATGTGCTCATTTTAGTGAATTCTTTCTTACATACGAACTTTGACAGAAATTGATGGACTAAGAAAATAATTACAATTTTATAGATTACAATTTAAAAAAGGTTTAAGTACAATAAAAAATCTTGTGTGTATTCCTCATTGTTAGTTCCTACTTTCTTAGGCAATTACTCGATTTTGGTCTGATTAATGCTAGGCATATTGAACGTACGTAGTATGTATAACAAGTTTACGTATCTGCGTATAAATGTATGTTGTGTTTCGGTAAGACTAATTGTGAGTTTTTGGCAATAGTGGACATGAGAAGGTTCATTAACTATTTTAATTGGTCCAGAGAGTGGCAAACGAAATGTGCTACGAATATAATGAAAAGTTTTTCATTTTGTTTAAAATGGTTTACGCTTTAACGGCCAGGTTGGTCCACAGCAATATACACGACTGTATGTGAGTGTGTGTGTGTGAGTTGGTCATTTATAATAGCTGTGAACACATAAGCATATATAGTATATATGCTATATATTATGTATATTATGTATAGGGGTTTGTGTGTAAGTATATAGGATACAAATGTCAGAAAGAGGCCTAGTTTTGTGTCATGTGCGGAGGTGGCATTAAAAACAAACCCTTTTACTATACTTGTTGTTAAACAAACTTGCGATGTCTATTTCAGCACTACACACACACACACACACACACTCGCATACACGCACACCTCATAACACAGATGGTGTCCCGGCTCCAAAGTGGACAGAATTTAACGTGCCACCGACTCGTTTAATAATTGCTCAGAGTGCGGTGCGATTTGGGTATGCGCGTTAGAAACTCGCTGGACCATCAGCCTTGTCGTTAGGCCTGTCAGCTCGACCCAAAACCGGACTGGTCCAGCAAAGGGGAAGTGGCAGGGGACTATGACCGGGACCGGACCGGACCGGACCGAGACCGGACCGGCTCAGAATGGACTAGAGCATTTGCGAGCAGCTCAAATTTGTGATAGATGCGGTTTGTGGAGGCTGGACAAATGTTCGCGAGGTGTTTGTTGTGCACAGCACAGCACACGCACACCATTCCACTTCGACGACGGTCCGTTGTAACCCCAAAGTGTCCAGAAAAGGGATGAAACGGCTGAAAAATGCTTACGACTGGGTTTTTGGAAAATGTTATTACGAATATATTATGCGCATACACATACATATCAAACACACATATATATATACATATATATATATTTGTATGTATGTATGTAGTGCGTGAACTTTCATTAAAAATACATACATAGACACTTATGCCTATAAGTGTATGTACATTACATAAGTGTGCGTATATACAGCTGGAATAAATAAGTAGGTGTTTGTTGTAAATGAGAAGCGTGTATCATAAGATGCGTTGCTATGTATGTAAATATTTGTGCAGGTATGTACTACAAAGCACGCCGAGTATATTTATGTACGAATATGTGTGTACCCTTTACACACTCGTAAAACTGTAACAGTGGTCAACAGATTGGCAAAGGTTCGTTAAGCCCACGAACACCAAATGTCCGTCCTGATAGAAGGTTATTCTGCGTCGCGATGGCGATGGAGATGGTCCTCGAAATGGAAATGGAAATAGGAATGGGAATAGCGATGGTGATGGCGATGGCGATGGGGTTCAGCGGCGGGCAGGATATTATGTTTAGTTAAATCTAACTTTTCTCAAAATAGGGTTAGTAGTGTAATCAAAATGCCACAGTGAAGTAGTAAAATTTGACATAAATTTTACAGCTCACACGTGGCAGCGATTGATGCTGAGGTGATTCCCGCTGGACAACAGGTCACTACCGTGCTCTTTTCTGCTCTCTTCTTCTGCCATGTCCTGCCGTGGATGAATGTACTAGGATGGGCTTGGGTAATTACGAGTACATGAATTTTTGTTCATCTCAACACAACTCACTAACTCTGTAATGCGTATAAAGGGTTTGATTACAAACTTTTAAAGTCTTTGTCCAAAACGTCCTTGCAAAATTTCATTTGGGAACATTGCCTTTACTTTTGAGTAAAATAAAATACATGTAAAAATATAGAAACACGAAAGGTTTATTTTTATATATTCATTAAAAGCGTTGCTCTGTTATACACATACATAAATTGTAAATTTAGTATGAATTCTTGAAACTAAGATGTAGTTTTTGTTGTATCTATTGGAGCGGTTCAATACAATAAAGTATACGATGAACTAATAAAATTGCTTATTATGTTATATAACAAATGAAATGCCTTCTTTAAAATAAACTGACTCTTACACAATATAAGAACAATTCCAATTTTTAGATATTTAATTCAATAAAGCTAAGAGTCTAGAATAGAAGTCGACTAATATTATAGAATCCCATTAGACCATTAAACGTTTTCTTCTATTCCCTAATGAATTTCAGTTGAAAAAGAAGGTAAACATTTCAAATGCTCAATCATCTATTTTTTATAAAGCTCCACTCATCTATTTTGTATAAAGCTTCAAGGTAAATTAACTTTATTGGACAGATTTGCAAAATTAGTTTTGGATGTAGGGTATTGTACACATTTTTAACTTGCTTGAAATAAAAGGTAAGAACATTACTACAAAAGTATATAACAGGTAGGAGGCATCATCGATTCCATTAAGTATATATGTATATGCCGCATGAACGACTTATTCTCAGCGACTATAACAGGATTTGTTATTATTGCGTGCAGTTCACCACTTCTGGCAACGCAATTTGAGAAAAATCGTATAGCAAGTGTAATTTTTAATACATACAAATATAAGTGCAGTCGTTATGATTCCTAAAAATATAGTATGGTTCTGATCAGGCAAACATTAAAGAATTTACATAAGAAATAGTTTAATATGGCAAAAAAATGGCTGTAGCTTGACTCTGGTGTTTTTTCAATTTGGAATTTAAAACTATATTTTGAATGTAATTGTATATCGATACACCATATATAGTTTTCGGTATACTTTAGTATTTTTCGATATGTTAATTTGGTATACTTTTAGAATAATACCGTACTGGTTTTCTTTTATTGAAAATAGGTTGGGACTTTGCTTACTTTCTTGTTTTTATATCGATATGTTAATTTGGTATACTTTTAGAATAATACCGTACTGGTTTTCTTTTATTGAAAATAGGTTGGGACTTTGCTTACTTTCTTGTTTTTATATGTATAGGCTTTTACAATATTTTAGTTTAAAGTTACTAGTAATTATAAAATTGATTCAATTCTTTATATTGTACTCTTAATATACAAGTATATAATGAATATTATTTTCTTTAAGAAATACCTCTGATTAATTGAATTCTAGATATTATAAAAAAGATTCAAGTAAGTACATAGTTATATTACGTCTGCATTTCTTTTCCAGTTGAATTCAATGAATGATATTAACATAACTAAGTATTAATTCAGATTTATTATTCTTTGCTTGATAATCATGTTGATCTCACAAACATATGATAGCTATCCAAATGTGGTTTCTAAAATGCTCCAGTATCCTTATGCTGACAATTATGAGCAACTTTATTTGAATAACTTCTTAGCAAATATATGTTTTTGAGTGGGTTTATAGTCTAATAAAAAATAATAAACTAAATCTCCAAAATTGCGTACAAGAAACGTAATAATATCCTTTGACAGCAATCTTTCTCAAATTGTATTATTTTTTAAACAATGAAAATATACATTGTCATAAAGTACAAGTCTCCGCAGTGTTCGCAGTATTACAGCCAATATAGTTCAAAGATTATTGAAGTTCAATAGTTTAAGAAACGTTTGCTATTCACGATTTATTCATATGTAAAACCTTTTGAAAGAGAGGTCGAAAGATTTAGCAATAAATTGATGCCGATGACTGTGCTTAATTTTGATTATGATGATGATATTTGGAGACTATAAAATACAAATTATTGAATATTTACATGTGTGTAAGGAGTCGAATCTGGCTGCGAGCATTTCAATAATGTTTACTTTTGCGCTTGTTTGAAGACTTTTACAACTGCATCGGAGAGCTGGAAAGCTGTGCATAGAAATTCTTTATTTACTGACTTTCAAAACTTGCCGAATGACTGAAAAGTTTTCTTGACCTTGTAAACTTTGAGAGACTTACACGAAAAGAATTTAGCCAAACCTAGACGTTCGAAATAAGTTTTTCTCTCATTCTCATTTGGGTCGTTGAAGGCGAAACGCATTAAGAAGCGGTATATATATAACAAGATGTATATACATACATAGATAGGTGTGTATCAACAAGTGGGTCATTCTATTCAACTATTCAACTATACAAACTATATATATATCCATTTTATTTAAGTTCGTTTTTTATGAAGTAGCAAGCATTGATCAAATGCACTTTTTAGCATCGTTTGGAATTCGGTAGGGCTTCATTTAGGACTCCTTTACTCCTTAGCTCTCTTGACTTCCTGTCACTGCTCTTCAGAGTCAGAGTCAGAGTCAGAGTCAGAGTCAGAGTCAGATGCATATGTATCAGTTTCAGTGCTTTTGGCAGCTGTTGAATGGCCGCACTTTTTTTCCATATTCAATGTGTGCCCCGGATGCTTCGTTGCCAAAGGTGTTGCATTCAAATCGCAGCGGCAAAAAATTCACTTTTCGAGTGTTTCGCGAAGCTAACAGAAAAAAGAACAAAAAACGAAAACAAGAAAAGAAAGCTGCCATGAATAACGGCATTTTTGGGTTAGCACGCATCAAAATTGCACCATATGGAAATTTAGTTGGCAACTGCCGTGATATCGTTGACGCCGAGCAATGGACGCAAAAAAGTGCAGCTGCGATGCGAGCGAAGGTCAATCAAGTGACTCCGTTTTTTTTGAGTGTGTGTGGCCAAGAGGCAGCAGCAAGCAACAACAACAGCAGAATGGCAACTGCCAACTGCCAAATGCCTTTCACCAATGCGCCAAAATTGCGGTAAAACAAAAACTGCGGCCGTCACACAGCTCACTAAGCGCTGCGAGCCACGGGCATAAAAAAGCGTCGAACAACGTGCAGTCCAAGTGGACAGACGGACAGAAGGACGAGGCCGCGCCATTTAAGGGGATTAGGCAGTCAGTTGGAAACCGCTTGTTTGCCCAGTGGCATGCAGCTTGATGCACTTGACTCTTTTTTCAGCCGTTTCTGTTTCTGCATACACCGCTACCACCGTCGCCTTCTGCTTCACTACGTCTTTGGCTTGGCTCGGAGTGCAGCAGAAACAGCCAAAGCGCCACTGGCACATGTGGTCCACAGTCTTTAGTCCTGTGTTCAGCGTTCTGCGTCCTGCGTCCTGAATCGCGTTCGATGTGGCGTCATCGTCATGTGATACTGTCGCCGATTAGGCATGTATGGACGTGCAAAGTGCTTGTGATGTGTGTATTTTGGATGTTTGTTGCTTTTTGACACGACGACCACAGCGGCTAAAGGCGGAAAAAATAGTTTTTTTCAGCGTTTGCATTCCACGATTTTCGGACTTGACTGCAGGCATGTTTCTATTTGCCACAGCTTAACAGTTTAATTGGACAACATTGTTTTATAGGTCACAATGGAGATGCAGTCTGCACTTAGCAATCCAATATTTCATCGCTGGAGCTCTACTAAAACTATAATTAGTTTTGAAGATCTTTGATCCTTGATTTATTGAGAATAAACTAAGATGTACATGGGCTTAACTTCTTTTATTGTGTTCTTTTTAGTTGATCATTTTATAATACGAAATTTAACGAAATTTAACGTTATATAAAATTAACATTATAAAATAAAGAACTTAATAACGTAATTCGTATTACATTTGTTGGACTTTATTATATCTCTTATTGTCCGATCTTATAAGACTTTGTAGATGGCTATGATAACACAAGGTGAATAAACAACAGCCATTCATGGAATAAATATTAACTTTATATAAGTTTAATTATTAGTATAAGCATACACATTTTAGATAGACACTTCAATCTATGTATATGGTTGATCAAAATAATCAACAAAGATTTAATTGTATATGGGTAATTCTCTGATAAATGTCGCGTGCGACCAGCTTTTCAGTGACAAAAAAAACATAAACTAAAACGATTTTAAAAACAAGTGAAGGTTATTCTTAAAGCTTTGGATTAGCACTATTTTTAGAGCTAAGATTGATTTTAGGAACGTGTTCTGTTTTACGATAAAATATATAAATTTGTTCATTTTTTGGTTTTGCGTACGAATTTTTTAATTTTTGCAATTACATCCCTCGGAGAATTGCCCATATGCTTCATACCTCAAACATCAGCTCAATATGAATATCAATCGAAAACGTTTTTGTTAAAACACGTAAATCCATTGGCTTAAATAACACTTTGCTTACATTACACATACTATAAACATACTTTAATATTCTGGTAGTTTGATTTCTAACAATTTCGAAACTGTTGAATACTTTCCTATATAAGCGAATATACATACGTGGTATTCAAAAGTAACTTTATCTGAGTAATGAACTTGAAATCAAACATCAATAAATATATAATATATAATATATAATATATAATATATAATATATAATATATAATATATATATAATATATAATATATATATAATATATAATATATAATATATAATATAATATACAGTTTTATTTGTTTATTTTATGGTTGCCATGATCGTAATAGGGTTTTAAAATAAAATAAAATTAATTGTTTAATCAAAACAAAAAATTTAAAAAATTCAATTCAATAATATGGTTTTTTCATAATAAGTCGTATATATATATGCATAATTATAAGCATAAGCTATGGCGACCGCAAAAACTAACAGTGATAATGTATGTTAAGAACCTTCGTGTCGCTGTTACGCACACACATATTTCTAACAGCATCGTTTGATGTTTAAATGTTTTGGCATGATTTCGCTGCATTTTTTTTACGTCGCAATATCCGGTTGAATTGTGAAAAATTTTGACGGTATAAGCGGTTTGTCACTAAAAGCGGAGACGTACTAAGCGGAGGCCCTTTCATATAAGTTTTTATGGGGACCAACCAAGCCATCAAGTTTTCAGAGTCGTTATAACCGGATTCTACTGTAATTTGATGGATTAACTTTATTATTATACAATGTGTAAAATGAGATATAGCAGGAAATATAATATCTAAAAATTTGCTTATAATTATACCCGCTACCAATTGGGTAGAAGGGTATTATAACTTTGTGCCTGCTAAAAATGCATGTAACAGACAGAAGAAGGACTCTCCGAACCCATAAAGTATATATTCTTGATCAGCGTCAACAGTTGAGTCGATATAGCTTTTTCCGTCTGTCCGTATGAAGAGCTAGATCTAAGAGACTATAAGAGATGCAAACTTAAGTGTTTTCGACAACATTTGTTATGTTTGCTGTGCAAACTTTGCACGTAGATCAAGTTTATTTAAATGTTTACCACGCTAGAGTCGAATTTTTTCATACAATAATAACTTAAGTATTTATGATTGCTGAAAATTCAGTTACGATCAGTTAGGAATTGTATTTTAAGAAATATTTTGTATGGCATACTGAAATCGCGTTTAGTTGTTTTGGCTAAAAATTTGGTATATTTTGCACTTTCGAAATAAAGCTTTGGGTATATTTTAGTATTTTTGTGGTATATTAATTTGGTTTATTTTTAAAATATATTTTAATTAAAAATGGATAGCGGGTATCTCACAGTCTAGTTAACTGGTCTGTAGCTTTATTTCTTGTTTTCCATTCAGTCAAGATTCCATTGATTGATGAGACGCGTTTTACGTGTTATATAAATTGATTTGCGATATGTAGCAACTGATAATTTAACTTATGTAATTTTAGTACATATGTATAGCAGTTAACTATTGAATAACTACAACGAGACTTTTGGTACAATTGTTTTTATGGCTAATACACGATATCACCATATCAATTTCCTGTTATTCTGGGCTTACTTTTATCAAAGGATGCATATGAGCCGAATACAAAGCTAAATAAATCAAATAAATTGTGTATACCTATACTATAACTTGTATTTAAATATACGGTCTAATATGGGAGTTGTTTTTAGATAGACTTTCAAGGATACTTTTAGGTAGGTATTTTCATGATCCTCCAACCAACTTTATTTAGCTATTTTGTTATAAGAAAGGTTGCTTCAAGGAATGTTTCAAAGTGCGGTTGGAGACAATTTCAATTATTGGACGCCTTCGCCATCTCAGTTCTGTGTTATTTTAGTGCAGATGCCTTGCGAGTAAATTGAGAGAGAAATAGCCAGACTCAGCGTAGGAGTATATATTTAATAAGGGAATCCATTGTAGGAGGTGTCTTGTTTTGCATATGGTTGTTCATCGAGGAGTTTCGGTCTCTCTTAGATGCGAGACGAATAATTGCTTGCGCTTTGGTGTGGAAGATAACTTGGAGCAGTTCTTGGCTAACGAAATGGAAGCCCGTCTTCAGCCAAGATGTCGGACTCAGGGTAGAGCTGTCCACTTGCAGGACGAACGATGTCCTGCCTTCATATAGGCGGCGGCTATATTCATGTGCGCGTATCGTGGGTATTTGAATTCTCCCAGTTTGGTATGTATTACAGATGTGTATATATATATATATTGAAATATGAAAGCGTACATATGTGTGTGCTTGTATGTGTTGTTGTATGTGAGCTAGGTCCTGTCAAAACTAAAGCGCGCCGTTGCCAGAGACAGACATGCACAACTTTTGCTCCATACAATATCAGCAATTTCCTTCGTTAGTCATTCGTTTCCTTCGTCTGCCTTGTGTGTTGTTATGGCTCCCAATGTCCATCTAGGACGAGAACTAGGACGAGCAGAGCATGAGCTGACGTCCAAGCTGAGGCTGAAGCTGAGGTTCTGGTTCTGGTTGAGGTTGAGGCTGAGGCTAGTCTTTCTACTTTGATGTAGATGTGGAGACCTCCGAGTTCAATGCCTAGGACCGCATCGCATCGCATAGCAGAGAACTGGACTCGACCCGTCTCGACTCGACTGGAGCGAAGAGAATAGCACAAGCAAGCGACGTTTGGACATGTGGACAGCTGGACATGTGGACGTCTCTGGACAAGAGTACAAGAGGACATATCGCCAGCAGACGGCGACCCACGTATATTTCTTCTCCCCCTCCCCGCATATATCTCTCTGTTATAACTTCTATACGGTCGAGACTCATGCACACTTAGCCATCGCCATCGCCATGGCCATCGCTATGTTACGAGTAGTAGCCAAACGTTTGGCCATGCTAGGTAGAGTCACACATGGACACATAATGTAAATGTCCGCAATTTCTTTTTGGGCATCTCTTGCTGCTGTTGCTTTTGCTGCTGTTGCCGTCAACGTTCTTGCCATTTAGCTTGAATGCGAATCCCTTTCGCCTCGTGCGTCGCCTTACTCTTGACTCCTCACACATACACACACACACATATGAATCTAGAAGCAACTTGCGGCCCAGCGCAGATTGCTTCTGCCATCGTCGTCGTAGTCGTAGTCGTTGTCGTCGTCGTTGCTGTCGCCATCGCCACGTTTCCATCATAGCACCCAACCACCTGGCGCCAGGGGCGAGTCGATCGATAATTTCCATAGTTGACCACTGCTGTGTATGCGAATTTTGAAGCGGACATCTGCACAAATACAAGCAAACCTACAGAATCACCCTCTCTAACAACTACACACACACACGTACAATACACACACACACTCACACACATGGACACACACTAAGCATTTACTCTTAGAAGCAACGACGACGACGACGACGACGACACACGAAAACGTTGCTGTGGCTGAGGCTGAAGCTGAATCAAGCATCGAAAGCAGCAGCAGCAACATCAGCTTCCACATCCACATCTACAACATTCACATGCACATCCATATAACGAGAGTGGTTTGAGGGGGGAAGCAGAGGGGGAGGGCAACACGATGGTCAGTGCCCACAATAAGTAAGGGTCTGCCATGAAGATAAAACGAAGACCAAGGAACGAACTGTTTCTGCAAAATGTTGTTTGCATACTACTTGCGACATGTGAAAAGGATAAGAGTGAGTCTCTCTCTATATGTATATGTGTATGTGTGTGTGAGCTAAATGTGTGTTAGTGCCATATAGCGGACGATGCCGCAAATAGTACGTGAGTGGGAGTTCGGCGCGATTGGGGACCGCCGGACTCGTTGTGGGCAGTTTGCCACGGACTGACGTGGAATTGTGACTCGACTCGGGTGTGAGCTTGGGCTTGGTCTTCTGCTTCTACTGCTGCTGTTTCTGTTGCTGCTGCTGCTGCTTGGGTTTTCGGCTTGGGCGTGGGCGGGACGCAGGCGAGGGCTGAGCATGGGGTTCTGGTCAAGCAACGCGCAACGTTGCCTGGGACTGAGACGGGACAGACGACGACTTGATGGTTAGCTTGGCCATGGCTATAGCAAATGGAAAGTGGAGTGGGGAAAGGGGATAGAGCGGAGAGGAGGGGAGGGGAGGGTGGAATGTCCAGGCAACGGGCAACATCTCTCGAGCTGATGCTGCGTCGTGGGAGCAAACTGGTAGATGGAGGTAAAGATGTGCGCTAGGCGATTGTAAAATTTCACATTTTAGAGAATTAGACGTTTTCTCGAAAGCAAACATACACACATGTATGAGTGTGTGTGTGTGTGTGTAGGTATACACACACCGGACAGCTTGTAAGCACACTCATACACACACACACACTCGCACATACGCGTTCTTAAATGTATAGATATATTTTACTTATATACAAATGTATGGAGGGTATGGTAAATGAACACATACATAGCGTACAATCGTACGTATACTTGATATGTACATACGCAAGATGAAATTTTTGTATATAGGCAAATTCTGCTGTTGTGTTTTTTATGTGTAAGCGAAAGCCAAAGAAGTGGATGTTTAAGCAAAATTTTGATATTTTTGGGCATTTTGCATATTTACGATGTGAGCGCAGTCCGCAGTCAGAGTTCCGTCCAAACGAAGTTTGCTCCAAGTTTTCTCTTCTCAGTCAAGCTAATGAAATGTCATGTTGTATTTTAGATACAAGCATCGAACACACGAATACTTGTCATTCGATATGCTACACCCTAATTAGACATATTATTGTATAATACGTATTCCAATCCATAGCTATAAAAATGCTTTAAAGTAAGTATGCGCTAAGTTGAGTGTAGCTAAACAAAACTTTATTAAGTATACGTATGCCGTGCATTTTGATTTGTTAATCATACATCAAGTAGAAGGAATAATTACTTAATAAACACTATATTTAATTGATTTAATTTGCATATCGTAAAAGGAATCGGAAAACTATCCATAAACATAACAGTAGATAACAATAATACCAATGATTTATAAAAACGTGCAGATGAAAATTAAACAACAGATAAACATTTGAAAACAAATAGATAATATTTTTGAAAATACTATATATTTTATGTTTATGTTAAAATAACTGTTACAAACAAGAATACATAAGTATTGACATTTAATAATCTTTTGGACAAACGCATTTCAATTTAAATCATATATGTATAAACAAATTTAATAGTTTAAAAACAAGTTCTTAAACTTATTTACTATTTACAATTATGCTGTCTGAAGAAGTATTTATCTTGTAATGAATATATACAAATTTAATTTGTAACAATGAAATAAGTAAGGAAATATTAAGAAAACAATTGTAGTGATTGAGAAAAATAAAAGTATTACATACTTTTTAAAATTTGATATATAATAAAAGTATATTTTAGTCAACTCTAAGAACTGATTGACGAAATTTCATTGTCATTAGAGTTGCATATTAAGCTGATAAATAAATTCAGAAATGAATGAATTCACTACCTTATAAATAAATATCACTACTCGTAGTTTTTGTAAACTTATTTCTCTTATTCTAATATGTGACGGCAAAGATGCAACGTTGGCGCCATCTAGCGTGCAGAGCCGACGGCGATTAGAATAATTTCAATTCAATGAAAAATATGTTTGCTCGTTGAGGTCAACAATTTAAAATTTTGGATTAACGCCTTGCTATTTTATAACAATTTATACAATAAAAGTATGAAATATAAAAATAAAAGCATTTGTTTTCATTGTACTTGCATGCAAATGTATCTTTTTCTCAGCTGTGCTTTAAGAGTGCATTTCACCTCATTATTATGCATATTATAATCAATTGTTTTTCGCACAATCAGACGTCAAATGTGAACATGACATACATATGTATACTTGGGGATAATTATATGCAAAGTGTACTCAAGTTCAAGGTTATGTTTATTATGTGGCTTCCCCCGTACATATTTACATACATACATCTGCAGTTAAGTACATAGGCAGTGCATTAGTCAAATTAACATATCTGCTTACATTCAGCACACATACTTAAGTACATATGTTTGAAGACACACGCACATACACATATACAAATGCATGCACAATGTGCAGTTGCAATCGGAATGAGCTCATTATAATTAAATAGGCAATAGGTTGACGTTGCCCTAATTTGTGCAGATATGTGTGTGTCTATGTGTGTGTGTGTTTGAGTGTTTGGCTGTTGAGTATTTATGAGCTGGCGTCAACAGACACGTGCACATTAATAAGCATACATACATACATAATTATTGTCATAATTATTATTATAATGATGCACACACACACACTCGTCTAGCCTGAAATGGCAGCCACATAGTGCACATTACGATTTTGCATATATGTATGTACATATTTATGCACATATCTATACATACATGTATGTACATAAGCATGTGCAACTGTGTTTACATTATTAAGCATATACTTAACTGGAGTATGTACTTATTTATGCGCAAATAAGTACTAAGTGCGTGTGACATTGCAGCGGTGCGAGTGACCTCTAACCCCTAACCTCTAACCTCTATATGAAGCTTCATTTCACTGTGTAGGCATTCCGCATATAGAGGTCAATGTCGTATTTAAATCATCCTTCAACACTTGAGCTACTTAATTATATGCCTGCCGTCTTGGCTGCGTTTCACTTTTATTCGTATTTGATAACTGCATTCATTTGTTTTACCATTTTCTTCTTAACATAACAGAATAATGTTGCGTTATCGATGGTCACTTAACATAACAGCGATCAGTGTACAGAATTGGCTTAGCATGCGTTTACATTTAGCAGTTTAACAGATCGCGTTCACTGTTATTACATTTAGTACATTTAAACTAGGTTCGGTACATTTTTTGGTACAGTGAATTACTTGTACATTCTTGTTTGACTGGGTAGGGTACTTTTGAAGCCCTGTGGTATGTATGTACATATGTATGTAAGTAAGTCTTTGTGTACGTAAGTAAGTGCTATAATTAGAAGAGCGAAAGCAATTCATCAGATTTAATTGTGTACGTATTTTAATTTTATATTAATTTTGAAATATATAATTGATTTTGAGAAACTCACAATAATGTGTAATGTTTTAATTTGAATTGTAAGATATTATTATAATAATAGAGATTCTCTTTTGCTTTAGAAAATGACCCTCTATTAAATATGCACATAGAAATTGAATTTAGTCCGTTTGCCATGCAAATATTCTGTGTTTTTAGTTTATGCAATTATTTAAACCATGTTTACACATTTTGATAATTAATCTAATAGTCTAGTGTGAATAATGCATTTATTTTCGGAGCTAAAAATTATTCAGACCATGCCAGTTATTTATTGTGGTAAATTATCATATAGTATGTGCTGTGGTAAACATGGTAGCCCCAAAATAAAGCATAAAACTAGATATATATAAAACTAGAAGTGCCTACCTATTTAATGAACGTGCAATAGGAATGTGAGTAGTTCTATTGCCAATTAATTGCCAATAAATTTATAATCACTGCTAAGTAGCCAGTCATAAAGAGCATTAATGCTTGCAAAATCCGTATGTGGAGTCGTATATCTTATTGCAGTCTTTTCACGCCTTCTTTTAGTATCAGAATTTATGTGTTACAGGTACTGGACATAAACTGCTGAGAAGTGAGCTATTAATGTGGCAACTGCGCACAATAGACTCAATCGTAAACCGAGGGCATCGACATCAACGGACTCAATTCCCTGCACTCCCTCCCCATCCCCCATTGCTCACTTTTCATGTCAATCGTACATGAACTTGTCTGTTTGTTTTAGCTCATAAAATTGAAATAAAAATTTTACTCTCGCTTTCGCCGGCTGGATAAGTATGTGCTCCCTTAGACAAGGAGTAGAAAAATTGTGAATACAGTTAAAAAGCAAGACGCGTGCCACATGTGGCACGTATGCATGTCTCCACGAGTGTGTGGGTGTCGGTGGGTGTGTAATAAAATCAAGAAATTCATTGAAAATGTGGTAACAACCACACCACAGATTTGTTATTGACTTGGCTTTTATGGCCAAATATCATTTGTTGTTGATATGTTAACATAATAACATAATAGTCGTAATTGGCACTTAATAAAGATCGTTTCGTAGCCACGTTGCAACAAGTTTGAACGATGTTCAGACTTTGACATTGGTTTCATGAAAGAATTGTTGGTGGAACGAATATAAAAATTGCAAGGTGAACTGGCTCCATCTAGCGCGAATAAAATGAATTAGAGTGTCAAATAATACAGGGTATCTCAAAATCAAATTCCTACAACTTCCATTACACAGGAAAAATCATTCGTTCCTATTTACATAACAAATCATCTGGAATAACACACAATAATGCAATCAACGCAATGCTTTTAATTATGTCAAACGAATCAAGCTAAATGCAGAGAAAAACAGAAATGGAAAGCAGACTAAGGCAAAAAAGAAAAAACGCAAAAATAAAAGAAAGAAAACGCAAAGAGTACAACTTTCAACTTTTCACTTTTGTGATGTTTTTAGTATTTTTATATTCTTTTAACAAAAGTTCAAAGTCCAATTGAATGAAATCGAAAGTGCTCTCGCTCTATGTACACTATATAGTATGTCTGTATGTGTATGTGTGTGTGTGTGTCTGTCTGTAAATAGTAGAGAACTTACATACATACTTAAGAGTGCATGTGTAGCAATAAAAATGTTGGACTTAAATTATTGCTTCGAATCGAGCCAAAAGCGGGCAGCGTATGACCGCAATGGCATGTCTGGACATGGACAAGGATTGCAGGGGATGTGATGGGGGATGGGACTGGGGAGTGTGGTGGAAGGGGGGACCTCCCATAACCTAGTGTCTGTGTGGGTTTTATCCTGTTGTAAGAATAATGTGATTCCTGTCCTTGAATCATAAAACCAATTTTTTCCACTTCTTTTCTGTCTATGTGTAAGGATTTCTTTCTTTTTACTTTTTTTCTACTGCTGCTGC